>NC_140585.1:1098042653-1099340486 GCF_964204655.1 Triturus cristatus
ATGTGCTAATGGGTCTGTTCCGTTTACTGGTAACAGTGTGGCAGGATTCAATGTACTACAACGTCTGATTTCTATGTGTGGCTGAAACAATGTCAGTTCGTAACCGGTGAGTCTTGCTATAGTCAAGTGTTGTGTTTGTGTGCGGTTCAAGAGAACCTCTACTGCATGTGGTACTTGTACTGTCAATTGATGTCCTAACACTATGGCATCGCTTTGTCTGATTGCTAAAGCTGTCGCTGCCACTGATTTCAGGCACGCAGGCAGAGCCTGAGCTACGGGATCTAATGTACTAGAAAAATAAGCACATGGTTTGCGTGATCCTGCTTGTTCCTGTGTGAGTACTGACAAAGCAGTACCTTCGCGTTCTGTAACAAAGAGTGTAAAAGGTTTATTGTAACATGGTGTTGCTAAAACGGGTGCTTGACATAAAGCTTTCTTTAGGCTTTCAAAAGCTTGTGTATGTTCCTGAGTCCAAGGGAGGACAGTCGATGTGGCCGCCTCCTGTGTTGTCAACTGAATGAGTGGTTTTGCTAGAAATGCATACTGAGGGATCCACTGCCTACAATATGAAGTGAGGCCTATAAAAGCCCGCACCTCCTTTTGTGTCTTGGGTATTGGCATGTTAGCAATTAACTGGATGCGATCTGGTGTAAGCTGCCTTCCCTCCTTGGACAGCGAGTGACCAAGGTAAACAACTCGCTGGACACAGAATTGCAGCTTAGAAGGGGACACCTTGTGCCCCTTTTCGGCCAAGAATTGTAAAACCGTCAGTGAGGCTTTTTCACATTCAGGTTCGCTTCTAGCGGTGATCAGCAGATCATCGACATATTGAAGCAGGGCAGTGTTGACTGGCATGTGGATACTGTCAAGTTCTCTTTTCAGTGCTTGACTATAGATGCTGGGGCTTTCTGTAAATCCTTGAGGTGCGCGTGTGAATTTAAAGCTTCGTCCATTTAAACTAAATCCGAACAAGTATTGGCTTTCCGGATCTATTGGGACGCTGAAAAAGGCATTCTTGAGATCAATTACAGTAAAGAATGTTGCTTCGGAATCAATGGCTGTCAGTAATGAAGAAATGTCTGGGACTACGGGGTATTGTGGTACAATACATTTATTTAATTCGCGCAGATCAATAACCAATCGATATACTGGCGGGGCTTTGGGATCAGTTCGTTTAAGAATCGGAATTATCGGTGAATTACATACATTGGAGTCTGTTTCCACAACCACTCCTTGGGTAATAAGCTCGTCAATGATTTGCAGTAAAGCCACTACAGCATCTGGGGGTAGCTTGTATTGTCGCATTCGTGGTAGTACCACTCCTGCCTTTAGTGTGACTCGATATGGTGTAATGTTCATGCAACCAACATCTGTAGGGCCTTGTGCCCATAAATGTGTGGGTAAAGTCTGCAGTCGGTGATCCATGTCTCGGGACACATAGTGCCCTTTGAAATCACGTAGAAACAATCTTACTCCTTCCGGAGAGCAACATATTATAGCTCCTAGGGCTTTCAATGTTTTTATACCTAACAAGTTTTCTGGACATGATTTAGTAAGCAATAAATCTGTAGTTCGTGTCAAGGGACCAATCGTAAGGGGAAGAGGCTGTGATACTTCGTTAACGATAGGTTTTCCTGAAAAGCCAAGGGAAATATTCTGTGAGCCTGAGAGAGGTGCCCCTGGAACTTCACTACGTTTTATAGTTGTTCGGCTTGCCCCTGTATCAAGTAAAAATTTTCTATCTTGGCCTAATAGTTCACTGTGTACATAAGGTCCTTCTTGATCTACAGGGACCTCGATAAGGGGTAGGTCAACTTCCCTCTCTAGGCTGTTTCATGAGTATCGTTGATAATCAGGATAGTCATATTGTGCGGTCTGGTACATCTGTCGTGTCGTTGTTTGTGTGGCAGCAATAGGCTGCGGTGGCGGAGCTGTTATAGATTGTTGCGGAGCTGGCATGGACTGTGCATGCTGCGGGGCTCCTTGTTGGTTCTGATCCTGTCTAAGTGGCCGTGGTCTTTCTTTTGTATTACCTGTGGCGATATTATGTTTTAAAACTGGACAATCGTGTACATAATGGCCTGGCTGTTTACAATAATTGCATGTCCCTTTTACAGGACCTGCTGAAACACTGGACTGTGTCATACCCTTTTTATGACCGTCAGCTGGAACTGTCTGAGAAACTAGCATTTTCATTTTCGTGTCTTTCATGCGTCTTTGTTCATGTTCTTGTTCCTCTCTAATTCTATTGTGATGGTACTGTAGCATTTGTAACATTTGTGACGGAGTGTTACCTTGCCAGGTACTCTCGAATTTCAATAATCTATTCTTAACTTGGGGCAAGGAATTTTCAACTAATTTTGTCACAAACAGATGTGGATACGATTCGCTACTTGCTTTTATTCCACTATTTATACCAAAACATTTTTCGAATCGGGCATAGAAATCACTAGTGTCCTCATCGTGCTTTTGTTTACAGGCTGAGATTGCACCCCAGTCTTCCTTTTTCGTAGTTAATAAACGTGGCAGTACCTGTACTAGTAAACCTGGTAGTGTTTTGGTCTTTTCCCCAAGCCCTGCACCTGGACCTCGAGCTTTTTCTTCGTTTTCTAATGCTGTCCAATCTATCTTTTGGTCTCCCACCTCCCAATCTTTTTCCTTGAGTTTTTCGTAAATGCCCGCAGGCATTAATACCTTCAATATTGTCATAATGTCGGGATAGGTATACTCTCCCATGAGCAACATGTCTTTAATTTCACGGTGGAAACCCGCTGGGTCTTTGTCATGACTGGGTACCACTTTCTTCATTTCTAATAGTTCTATTTTAGATATGGGTGTGTACACAAACACACGTTTAAACTGATTGTCCTCACCTTTTATCGG
The DNA here is from genome assembly GCF_964204655.1 of Triturus cristatus. Classification (NCBI taxonomy): domain Eukaryota; kingdom Metazoa; phylum Chordata; class Amphibia; order Caudata; family Salamandridae; genus Triturus; species Triturus cristatus. The sequence continues at coordinate 1,098,045,537 of NC_140585.1, forward strand.
GTGGACTTCGCGTAAGGGATTCTGTCTATCCATATAATACGTCGTTCTTTCTTTTATGGGCAGTGAGACATGTTCGGGACATACAAAAAGCATGTACTGTTTTCTGGATTCCAGTATTTCTCTAATTAACTCAGTACCTGAACCTCTCCATTTATTCGTGAGTAATTCAGTCAACATATTAGGTAAGGGACCAGGATCGGAGTGTTGGCTTTTATATAGTATAAGGAGTTGTTGAATCATATAGATACCAGCTAAACGCTGTTCATCTGGGGTGAGGCTCAAAAACGTATGTGCTAGTGTATCATCACTATATTTTCCGGGACTGTCAACCCAATGAACGGCTGACCTGGCTAATTCTTGTTCGTCCATAGAATCGAGTATATGATAACCCCTTCGTTCTCGGAGTAATTTGTCAGCGGCTTGGAACGAATGTTCGGGGGACCTTATATTTATTATAGGAGTTTGGAAATTTCTGCTATTATCTGGACGTATCGGACGTATCGGATCAGTAAAGCCTCTAGTTTTATTACAAGATCTTCTTCTACCTACATAGGCCATAGTTTCTAACTGTCCGGTGGGTAGTTCTAATTCTTCCTCCTCCTCGGTTTGTTCAGGCTCGTCTACTGCTAATCTTTCTTCATGTATTCGTTCTACTTCTTTACGGATCTTGCGGCACATAGCTATTATACATGATCGTTTATTATGTCTCCCCTCTGATATATTCCGACTCCATGTGGTAAGAATTTGCATTTCTTCCGGATTTACCCCTGGTCGATCTTGATTTCTGATCACACAATTTATGAGGAAACGTAACAGTTCCCCCTGTATCTCCACTTTCTGGTACTCCAAGGCTCTATTAATACTTTCAGAATCTCGTCCTGACTGGACAAAGTGATATATATTTTCTAAATGTGTAGTCATTCCTGGTAGCCTCCCTAAATATATTGCAGCTCGTCGGATACGTAATGATGCCAGCAGCATTTCGTCCCCTTTTCCGGGCACTGGGTCATATCTACAATCTATTAGAAGTTCCTTAAGCGTGTCGGGAGTTACCAGTTTGGGCGTACGTTGGTGGGCTAATTCTTGAAAGGAAAGTTTATTTACTCTGGGTGGCGTAGAAAAAATGTTTGCTGTACCTCCCGTAGCACCACCTGGGGTGCTGGATGTGAAAGGATTCGTTGAACGTGATATAGCAACCATAGATGTGGGTACAGCTGTAGAAACAGATGTGCTTGCCGGAACTTGTGTCGGAGTTTGTTGTTGCGGAGGTACAGACGGAGGAGGGTCTTGGCGTTGAACCCCCTCGGCAGGCGGTCTAGGTGGCGCAGCATTAGCATACTCGGGAGCTGCGTCGTCTAAATAAGAGGAAAGAAAAACATCTTCTGCAGTTCTGGGATGCCCTTTGGGATGTGCTTTTATCGGAAACAATGGGGATGGCAAGTCTTTTGGTATCTCCGGAGTAGCCTTAGGTAACCCTTCGGCCAGAAGAGGATACATACCATTCATAAGGGCATTTCGCTGTCTGTCTACTTGTTCTGATTTTACTCGAGTACCTTCTTCAATTAATAGATTTTCTCGAACTTTATTTGAATTCTCCTTACTCTTCTCTTCCTGTCTACGTGCTTTTTCTGTACGTCTATACGATTCTTTACGCCATAATTCAATGGCATCTTTCTGTGATTGTCTAGCTTTCTTTTTCCATAATTCTTCCTCTACTTTCACGATGCAATCTGCATCCCAGGTCCCAGCTGCGGGCCACCTCTGACTTTCTGGTAATTCCTTGGTGTAGTCTACCCATAAATCGAGAAATAATATGGCGTCTAGGCCATGTTTATGATACATGAAGTACCCTGGAGTGTCCCTAGGAGGAATGGGAACAGCTTCTTCGAGTACCCCTTTTCTAGTTTTTATCTGTCTTAATTTCGAAAAGAGCGGCATTTTTGAGAACGGATCTGATCTGATACCTAATTCTGAACACGTTTAATACAACAAAACACAATAATGAACAGTCATTCACACCACAATATGCAGAACGTATTTAAAACATTTTAACATTTAGCATTTAATGAACAACAATGATGGCCATTTAGGGAACTAGTCACTAAACATGATACTCGGCACTAACTAGGTAATTCTGGATTATATACTAGACATACTTGATATACTGCTAAACAGTACAGATACACTGCTGAAACAGTGCAGACCGGATTTGTGTACCCAAACCCGTCTTGACCGGCACAACCTATGTGCACGTCAGAACGCCTCCCCGACAATGGTACTCACCGGGTAGCTCGGAACGAAAGGCCTCGGAACTGAACTGAACTGGACTCGGACCGGACTGGACTCGACTCGAAACTTCGGGACTTCGGAACCTGGTGGGCCTCTGTATACCTCGGATCTTGCTCTCTCAGCTAGGCTCTGGTCGGGATACTTCGCACTTCTCACCGCCTCGTCTGGGTGTTGATCGCAGCCTCAGTTACCCCCGCTCGGCAGGAGGGAGATACAGGAAATCCTGTGGGTACGCGTTGTTGTCCGTCCAGCTGTGACAGGAGACCGGGCCTGCAACGCACCTCCGGCGCGTGAGATGAGAAAGTGTCCCTATTCGGGCGCCATTTATGTGGTAAATAATTTAATTACCGGAACTTAATTTGATGCGGAAAATCTATAATAATAGCTCAGTAAAATAAGAGGCAGAATCCGTGGTATTAGAGGTTCGGAACGGGCTTTATTCCAAAATCAATTCGAATTGAGGACTCCATATTCCATCACCATGAAGGTTCAGGAAGTGAAGGACCAACTTTATTGACAAGTAATCATTTTTATACAATAGGCATTATAGTGAAACAGATGCAGGAGGCGTAACAGTTGATAACAAAGATAAGAACATACATGCGTAACTAAAGTGGGTGTAACTGGGCGTAACTTAAAGAACGTCATCAGGTATGATGTCACAATAAGGTGGTTCCATGAAAGAATTTCGCAATGTCAGCAGAAATACTTGGCAGAGATGCGCGCGCAGCAGCATGACGTGTGATTGACGTGCGACTAGGGGGTGAAGGGGACTTGACATTTAGCTCTACATGTGGAGACAGAAGTCTGGGGTTATGTCAACCTAATCCCAAATCATATCTAACATCCTATGTTTAAAGAACTATGTTATCCAAGAAGAGAGGTCTCTTAGGATAGAATCTTATTCTATACTGACTATACTGACTATACTGACTGTTAGTGCGTGTACAAGCGTCTAAGTGTCTACACTAGATGCGAGGGGGTAGGAATGTTCCATGGTAACAGGGCTATGAATTACTTGTATAAAGACAGAGAAGCCGGGCCTTTTGCTCGGTAGCTGGAAGAATGTTTACTTAAACTACTAGACAGGAATGCATTGGGTGAGGAGCGGAGCAGAGCAGATAATCTTGAAGGTGAAATACAGTTTTGGCAAGCAGACAGATCGAGTCAGGCACCGTTAGCCGCGCAGGGAGTAGGACAAAGTTCATGGGTACAGATGCGAGCTCAGACTGGAGCTTTCAGAGGCAGAAGGCAGGAAAAGGCTTAATGGCAGAATCAGGGCCTATTCGCCTGGACTGTAAAATGGGATAAATGAACCATATAAAGCCGGTGGCCTTTCATACTTAGGAATAGAATATCCGGCCCATTCATGGCGGATCTGAAAGAGGACATGTTGACGGTGGACGCACATGTGTTTGCGTCTTCATAACTGGAACTGGAGGGAACATACATGTACTTGTGATTTATACATGAAACCGTTGGGGTCCAAGATAGGGGACATAACTGACCATAAAAATCCATATTTCCACATTTTCTCCTTGTCCCCTACTTGCCCTTAAGAGATATCAATCTTCATCAATCCGTTGATTTGTTCATATAACATCATTTGTTCTTCTTTCTTCTTCCGGGATGAATGAAATCTTGGTGGTGGAATACACGATGTGGCACACAGACCACAAATTGCTGGTCCACATTGTAGGCATAAGCAGCAACTGAATAGTATGAGAAAGCCAATACCTAGGAAGGATAGGACCCTCCATCCAAAGGTAGATAATACACTCCAAAACCATCCGGACCAAGTCCAGGTGCCTGGATTCTGGTGTATCTGGCTTACAATCTTATGAAGGCGAGTTATGGCTTTATATACAGATGGCGAATTTTCTGGTATGAAAATGCAACAACTTGATCCGATGACCCTACAAGCTCCGCCCCTATCGGCCAGGATGACGTCAAGGACAAGACGATTTTGAAGCACAACAATCCGCATAGCAGACTGCTCTTCTGTTAAATTGCCTAAGGCGGAAATAGTTTTGTTCACTACTGCTTCAAGGGTTCTGGTTAATCTACGTATCAGCTTACTATTGGTAACTGTACCTATATAGGGAAAGAGACCTTTATTGAAATCTGTGTATTTTTCCCATGCTGTCTCAGTGTAATCGACGATTGGGAGATCTCTCCGTTCTCTATTGTGTACTAAATGAGTATTTCTGTGATAATCAGGAGGAGCTAGGAAAACAGGTGGCAAAAGGAATCCGATGTAGCAGGTACCATCCCAATCTAGAGGCAAACGTATATATGCAGTCTGACCACATATGAAGTAGGAATGGCGAGAAGCTCTAAATGTAGACTTGCCTTGATCACTGAATTCTATTACAGTGGTGCATCTACTATGGCCCATATGTATGGAACCATTCTTTCTTACACATAATTCACCTTTAACTGGAAATACTGACATAGCGGGCAAAATTGGTGCAGTTTCGGATTCGATATTCAGGATCATGAGATTAAGCGTGAAATTACCTAATCCATATACTTCATTTTCTAGATCAGTTCCTGTTCTTTTGGGAAGTCCCTCCTTGTTAGGGTAACAGACTTTAAGCAAGACTAAGTTCAGGTTTCCCCATACCCAGTTGTCTTGATAAACTGCGGAATTCGAATCTAGGGAATCAATTAAACTAAACCATGCTCCACAGGAGCCATTGTGTGTGAACGGATATGGAAAGAGAGGCAGAATTCCCTTATAGTTCTGATAGGGAGGGAGTCGGCCACATATCCAACAATTTGTAGCATTGCTAGCCTGATGGGAATGATGTAACATACTAATAAAAGTGTTATTGCGCAGCGCAAATCTATATGACAACTCATGCGGGGGAAATTCACTAAAAGAATGTTCAGCAGTAACATTATAAACATGTTTAGAAATAGGATAATATATGTGCAACAATATACTTGCAGCGATTATTAAAAGACATAAGAAAAACAAAATTAATAACGTCACTGTACAATGACTACGCAGTGATTTACAGTACGCATGTTTTTTCAACTGGATTTGATTATTTCTTTCTCTATTCCGGTCCAGAGGATACATGTCAGAGACAAATTCAACCGATTCACCTTGGAGAGGACTTAAACAATCAAATTGTCTGACTTGTTAGACCGTAGTTTTAGTTTATATTGTTCCTTGTCATTCAGTTCAACCAAAGGAAGCTTTGAGTCAATCGGTGAAGACACGCGAGGTGTGTCGTTTACATCGGACGGTAGTCCATGAAATTTCTTGATATGACTTGAATGTATCCAGCCCTTTCGACCTTCGATCTTCACGGCTGTCCTCGTGGTTAACAGTACGAGTTGAGGCGATTTCCACCTAGGATCCAGCTGAGACTTCCGGTCAAAGTTCCTCACTAACACCAGGTCCCCGGGAATTACGTCATGGGGTTTCACCTCGGTGTTGTCGGGAAAGGCTGCAGCTACCTGTGAACGACAAGATTGTAGTGCAGACATCAAGGAAGCTAGGTAATCTGTCAGCATATTACAGTCTACATCAGTTATTTTGCGTGGTATAGGCGTCCCCCACATATTTGGTGGTCTACCGAAGATCACCTCATAAGGGGATAGCCCTGTTCGAGAGTGCGCTACCATTCTCATGTAAAAGAGTGCAACTGGTAAGGCTACTACCCAGTCGACACCTTTCTCTCTACATATTTTTGACAATCTAATTTTCAGAGTTTGATTATGTCGTTCCACGAGACCTGCTGCCTCGGGGTGTCGGACACAATGAAACCTCCATTGATATCCTAACAAAAGTGAAACGTGTTTCATTAGTTCGGATGAAAACGGCTGGCCGTTATCTGAGTAGACAGCACGTGGTAAACCGTATCGTGGGAAGAATTCTCGAACTAACTGTTTGGCAGTAGTCGGGGCAGTGTAATCTGAAACCGGGTATGCCTCTGTCCAACGGGAAAGAGCACAAACAACTACAAGAACATATTTGAATCCTCGACATCGTTCCATCTGGATATAATCCATCTGGAGGACTTCAAAAGGGTGATCAGGAGGCTGAAATCCACCCTGTTCTACGGGAATGCTTTTACCTGGGTTAAACTGACAGCAGATCATACAGGTACGGACTTTTTGTTTAGCTGCTGCTCGTAAATGTTTGTTGAACCAAATGTGTTGAATGCTGTCTAGCATAGCTTTTTCTCCTAGGTGCGCTGGACTATGTATTGTATTAATGATAACTTGGACCATTGAGTCGGGAAGAAACCATACAGATTTTTCCTTCGTCATCCATCCTTGATCCGTTTGGATCCCTCCTAATTCAGTCCATTTCTTTATTTCTTCTGGTGTAGCATGTGTCTGTATGTCAATTACATCAAGGGCGGGATCCTTAACCATCATGCAATGTGTTGGTGTCGGAACTATTGTCTTTGTCATGTCAGATGTGTGAGCTTGAGCAGTCTGTTTAGCTGTTCTGTCAGCTAGATCATTGCCTTGGGAAATGATATCAGTAACTTTCGTATGAGCTTTACATTTCATGATTGATATTGCAGTGGGTAGATGTATTGCATCTAATAAGGCATGAATGAGGGGTCCGTGCTGAATGTGGGCACCGTGAGAAGTTAAATAACCTCTCTCTCGCCACAGCACGCCGAAGTCATGTACAACTCCGAATGCATAACGTGAATCAGTGTATATGTTGACTTTCTTATTTGTGGCTTGAATACAGGCTTGTGTCAGAGCGATGAGCTCTGCTGCCTGAGCTGACAAGGTATTAATACGATTTGTTTCAATGACTTCAGTGTCTGTTGTGACTGCATACGCGGCCACTAGCTCTCCTGTACTTGTTCTCATACATGACCCATCTACATACAACGTCAGGTCTGGATCTGACAATGGGACGTCTGTCAAGTCTTGTCTAGGTTTCGTCGTGATAGTAATAACTTCAATACAATCATGTGCTAATGGGTCTGTTCCGTTTACTGGTAACAGTGTGGCAGGATTCAATGTACTACAACGTCTGATTTCTATGTGTGGCTGAAACAATGTCAGTTCGTAACCGGTGAGTCTTGCTATAGTCAAGTGTTGTGTTTGTGTGCGGTTCAAGAGAACCTCTACTGCATGTGGTACTTGTACTGTCAATTGATGTCCTAACACTATGGCATCGCTTTGTCTGATTGCTAAAGCTGTCGCTGCCACTGATTTCAGGCACGCAGGCAGAGCCTGAGCTACGGGATCTAATGTACTAGAAAAATAAGCACATGGTTTGCGTGATCCTGCTTGTTCCTGTGTGAGTACTGACAAAGCAGTACCTTCGCGTTCTGTAACAAAGAGTGTCAAATGTTTATTGTAACATGGTGTTGCTAAAACGGGTGCTTGACATAAAGCTTTCTTTAGGCTTTCAAAAGCTTGTGTATGTTCCTGAGTCCAAGGGAGGACAGTCGATGTGGCCGCCTCCTGTGTTGTCAACTGAATGAGTGGTTTTGCTAGAAATGCATACTGAGGGATCCACTGCCTACAATATGAAGTGAGGCCTATAAAAGCCCGCACCTCCTTTTGTGTCTTGGGTATTGGCATGTTAGCAATTAACTGGATGCGATCTGGTGTAAGCTGCCTTCCCTCCTTGGACAGCGAGTGACCAAGGTAAACAACTCGCTGGACACAGAATTGCAGCTTAGAAGGGGACACCTTGTGCCCCTTTTCGGCCAAGAATTGTAAAACCGTCAGTGAGGCTTTTTCACATTCAGGTTCGCTTCTAGCGGTGATCAGCAGATCATCGACATATTGAAGCAGGGCAGTGTTGACTGGCATGTGGATACTGTCAAGTTCTCTTTTCAGTGCTTGACTATAGATGCTGGGGCTTTCTGTAAATCCTTGAGGTGCGCGTGTGAATTTAAAGCTTCGTCCATTTAAACTAAATCCGAACAAGTATTGGCTTTCCGGATCTATTGGGACGCTGAAAAAGGCATTCTTGAGATCAATTACAGTAAAGAATGTTGCTTCGGAATCAATGGCTGTCAGTAATGAAGAAATGTCTGGGACTACGGGGTATTGTGGTACAATACATTTATTTAATTCGCGCAGATCAATAACCAATCGATATACTGGCGGGGCTTTGGGATCAGTTCGTTTAAGAATCGGAATTATCGGTGAATTACATACATTGGAGTCTGTTTCCACAACCACTCCTTGGGTAATAAGCTCGTCAATGATTTGCAGTAAAGCCACTACAGCATCTGGGGGTAGCTTGTATTGTCGCATTTGTGGTAGTACCACTCCTGCCTTTAGTGTGACTCGATATGGTGTAATGTTCATGCAACCAACATCTGTAGGGCCTTGTGCCCATAAATGTGTGGGTAAAGTCTGCAGTCGGTGATCCATGTCTCGGGACACATAGTGCCCTTTGAAATCACGTAGAAACAATCTTACTCCTTCCGGAGAGCAACATATTATAGCTCCTAGGGCTTTCAATGTTTTTATACCTAACAAGTTTTCTGGACATGATTTAGTAAGCAATAAATCTGTAGTTCGTGTCAAGGGACCAATCGTAAGGGGAAGAGGCTGTGATACTTCGTTAACGATAGGTTTTCCTGAAAAGCCAAGGGAAATATTCTGTGAGCCTGAGAGAGGTGCCCCTGGAACTTCACTACGTTTTATAGTTGTTCGGCTTGCCCCTGTATCAAGTAAAAATTTTCTATCTTGGCCTAATAGTTCACTGTGTACATAAGGTCCTTCTTGATCTACAGGGACCTCGATAAGGGGTAGGTCAACTCCCTCTCTAGGCTGTTTCATGAGTATCGTTGATAATCAGGATAGTCATATTGTGCGGTCTGGTACATCTGTCGTGTCGTTGTTTGTGTGGCAGCAATAGGCTGCGGTGGCGGAGCTGTTATAGATTGTTGCGGAGCTGGCATGGACTGTGCATGCTGCGGGGCTCCTTGTTGGTTCTGATCCTGTCTAAGTGGCCATGGTCTTTCTTTTGTATTACCTGTGGCGATATTATGTTTTAAAACTGGACAATCGTGTACATAATGGCCTGGCTGTTTACAATAATTGCATGTCCCTTTTACAGGACCTGCTGAAACACTGGACTGTGTCATACCCTTTTTATGACCGTCAGCTGGAACTGTCTGAGAAACTAGCATTTTCATTTTCGTGTCTTTCATGCGTCTTTGTTCATGTTCTTGTTCCTCTCTAATTCTATTGTGATGGTACTGTAGCATTTGTAACATTTGTGACGGAGTGCTACCTTGCCAGGTACTCTCGAATTTCAATACTCTATTCTTAACTTGGGGCAAGGAATTTTCAACTAATTTTGTCACAAACAGATGTGGATACGATTCGCTACTTGCTTTTATTCCACTATTTATACCAAAACATTTTTCGAATCGGGCATAGAAATCACTAGTGTCCTCATCGTGCTTTTGTTTACAGGCTGAGATTGCACCCCAGTCTTCCTTTTTCGTAGTTAATAAACGTGGCAGTACCTGTACTAGTAAACCTGGTAGTGTTTTGGTCTTTTCCCCAAGCCCTGCACCTGGACCTCGAGCTTTTTCTTCGTTTTCTAATGCTGTCCAATCTATCTTTTGGTCTCCCACCTCCCAATCTTTTTCCTTGAGTTTTTCGTAAATGCCCGCAGGCATTAATACCTTCAATATTGTCATAATGTCGGGATAGGTATACTCTCCCATGAGCAACATGTCTTTAATTTCACGGTGGAAACCCGCTGGGTCTTTGTCATGACTGGGTACCACTTTCTTCATTTCTAATAGTTCTATTTTAGATATGGGTGTGTACACAAACACACGTTTAAACTGATTGTCCTCACCTTTTATCGGGTGGACTTCGCGTAAGGGATTCTGTCTATCCATATAATACGTCGTTCTTTCTTTTATGGGCAGTGAGACATGTTCGGGACATACAAAAAGCATGTACTGTTTTCTGGATTCCAGTATTTCTCTAATTAACTCAGTACCTGAACCTCTCCATTTATTCGTGAGTAATTCAGTCAACATATTAGGTAAGGGACCAGGATCGGAGTGTTGGCTTTTATATAGTATAAGGAGTTGTTGAATCATATAGATACCAGCTAAACGCTGTTCATCTGGGGTGAGGCTCAAAAACGTATGTGCTAGTGTATCATCACTATATTTTCCGGGACTGTCAACCCAATGAACGGCTGACCTGGCTAATTCTTGTTCGTCCATAGAATCGAGTATATGATAACCCCTTCGTTCTCGGAGTAATTTGTCAGCGGCTTGGAACGAATGTTCGGGGGACCTTATATTTATTATAGGAGTTTGGAAATTTCTGCTATTATCTGGACGTATCGGACGTATCGGATCAGTAAAGCCTCTAGTTTTATTACAAGATCTTCTTCTACCTACATAGGCCATAGTTTCTAACTGTCCGGTGGGTAGTTCTAATTCTTCCTCCTCCTCGGTTTGTTCAGGCTCGTCTACTGCTAATCTTTCTTCGTGTATTCGTTCTACTTCTTTACGGATCTTGCGGCACATAGCTATTATACATGATCGTTTATTATGTCTCCCCTCTGATATATTCCGACTCCATGTGGTAAGAATTTGCATTTCTTCCGGATTTACCCCTGGTCGATCTTGATTTCTGATCACACAATTTATGAGGAAACGTAACAGTTCCCCCTGTATCTCCACTTTCTGGTACTCCAAGGCTCTATTAATACTTTCAGAATCTCGTCCTGACTGGACAAAGTGATATATATTTTCTAAATGTGTAGTCATTCCTGGTAGCCTCCCTAAATATATTGCAGCTCGTCGGATACGTAATGATGCCAGCAGCATTTCGTCCCCTTTTCCGGGCACTGGGTCATATCTACAATCTATTAGAAGTTCCTTAAGCGTGTCGGGAGTTACCAGTTTGGGCGTACGTTGGTGGGCTAATTCTTGAAAGGAAAGTTTATTTACTCTGGGTGGCGTAGAAAAAATGTTTGCTGTACCTCCCGTAGCACCACCTGGGGTGCTGGATGTGAAAGGATTCGTTGAACGTGATATAGCAACCATAGATGTGGGTACAGCTGTAGAAACAGATGTGCTTGCCGGAACTTGTGTCGGAGTTTGTTGTTGCGGAGGTACAGACGGAGGAGGGTCTTGGCGTTGAACCCCCTCGGCAGGCGGTCTAGGTGGCGCAGCATTAGCATACTCGGGAGCTGCGTCGTCTAAATAAGAGGAAAGAAAAACATCTTCTGCAGTTCTGGGATGCCCTTTGGGATGTGCTTTTATCGGAAACAATGGGGGTGGCAAGTCTTTTGGTATCTCCGGAGTAGCCTTAGGTAACCCTTCGGCCAGAAGAGGATACATACCATTCATAAGGGCATTTCGCTGTCTGTCTACTTGTTCTGATTTTACTCGAGTACCTTCTTCAATTAATAGATTTTCTCGAACTTTATTTGAATTCTCCTTACTCTTCTCTTCCTGTCTACGTGCTTTTTCTGTACGTCTATACGATTCTTTACGCCATAATTCAATGGCATCTTTCTGTGATTGTCTAGCTTTCTTTTTCCATAATTCTTCCTCTACTTTCACGATGCAATCTGCATCCCAGGTCCCAGCTGCGGGCCACCTCTGACTTTCTGGTAATTCCTTGGTGTAGTCTACCCATAAATCGAGAAATAATATGGCGTCTAGGCCATGTTTATGATACATGAAGTACCCTGGAGTGTCCCTAGGAGGAATGGGAACAGCTTCTTCGAGTACCCCTTTTCTAGTTTTTATCTGTCTTAATTTCGAAAAGAGCGGCATTTTTGAGAACGGATCTGATCTGATACCTAATTCTGAACACGTTTAATACAACAAAACACAATAATGAACAGTCATTCACACCACAATATGCAGAACGTATTTAAAACATTTTAACATTTAGCATTTAATGAACAACAATGATGGCCATTTAGGGAACTAGTCACTAAACATGATACTCGGCACTAACTAGGTAATTCTGGATTATATACTAGACATACTTGATATACTGCTAAACAGTACAGATACACTGCTGAAACAGTGCAGACCGGATTTGTGTACCCAAACCCGTCTTGACCGGCACAACCTATGTGCACGTCAGAACGCCTCCCCGACAATGGTACTCACCGGGTAGCTCGGAACGAAAGGCCTCGGAACTGAACTGAACTGGACTCGGACCGGACTGGACTCGACTCGAAACTTCGGGACTTCGGAACCTGGTGGGCCTCTGTATACCTCGGATCTTGCTCTCTCAGCTAGGCTCTGGTCGGGATACTTCGCACTTCTCACCGCCTCGTCTGGGTGTTGATCGCAGCCTCAGTTACCCCCGCTCGGCAGGAGGGAGATACAGGAAATCCTGTGGGTACGCGTTGTTGTCCGTCCAGCTGTGACAGGAGACCGGGCCTGCAACGCACCTCCGGCGCGTGAGATGAGAAAGTGTCCCTATTCGGGCGCCATTTATGTGGTAAATAATTTAATTACCGGAACTTAATTTGATGCGGAAAATCTATAATAATAGCTCAGTAAAATAAGAGGCAGAATCCGTGGTATTAGAGGTTCGGAACGGGCTTTATTCCAAAATCAATTCGAATTGAGGACTCCATATTCCATCACCACGAAGGTTCAGGAAGTGAAGGACCAACTTTATTGACAAGTAATCATTTTTATACAATAGGCATTATAGTGAAACAGATGCAGGAGGCGTAACAGTTGATAACAAAGATAAGAACATACATGCGTAACTAAAGTGGGTGTAACTGGGCGTAACTTAAAGAACGTCATCAGGTATGATGTCACAATAAGGTGGTTCCATGAAAGAATTTCGCAATGTCAGCAGAAATACTTGGCAGAGATGCGCGCGCAGCAGCATGACGTGTGATTGACGTGCGACTAGGGGGTGAAGGGGACTTGACATTTAGCTCTACATGTGGAGACAGAAGTCTGGGGTTATGTCAACCTAATCCCAAATCATATCTAACATCCTATGTTTAAAGAACTATGTTATCCAAGAAGAGAGGTCTCTTAGGATAGAATCTTATTCTATACTGACTATACTGACTATACTGACTGTTAGTGCGTGTACAAGCGTCTAAGTGTCTACACTAGATGCGAGGGGGTAGGAATGTTCCATGGTAACAGGGCTATGAATTACTTGTATAAAGACAGAGAAGCCGGGCCTTTTGCTCGGTAGCTGGAAGAATGTTTACTTAACCCCTTCAGCGCTGCGCGGATTTCCGCGCAGTGCTGAAGGTTCTGAGCGCGGGCGGGGCCATGACGGAACGGTTCCGTCATAAGCACAGCCCAACCGACGTGCATGACGGAACCGTTCCGTCATAAGCGTCGAAGGGGTTAAACTACTAGACAGGAATGCATTGGGTGAGGAGCGGAGCAGAGCAGATAATCTTGAAGGTGAAATACAGTTTTGGCAAGCAGACAGATCGAGTCAGGCACCGTTAGCCGCGCAGGGAGTAGGACAAAGTTCATGGGTACAGATGCGAGCTCAGACTGGAGCTTTCAGAGGCAGAAGGCAGGAAAAGGCTTAATGGCAGAATCAGGGCCTATTCGCCTGGACTGTAAAATGGGATAAATGAACCATATAAAGCCGGTGGCCTTTCATACTTAGGAATAGAATATCCGGCCCATTCATGGCGGATCTGAAAGAGGACATGTTGACGGTGGACGCACATGTGTTTGCGTCTTCATAAATGGAACTGGAGGGAACATACATGTACTTGTGATTTATACATGAAACCGTTGGGGTCCAAGATAGGGGACATAACTGACCATAAAAATCCATATTTCCACAGTACCCCCATGGAGCGAACCCACACACGTGTATGAACTAAGCGTATATATTGTTAAATAGGAGGGGTGTGTGCCTATCACTCCCAGCAGTGCCCAGACACAGGAGGGGTGTGTGCAGAGTCTTCCCAGCAGTGCCCAGAGTCAGGAGGGGTGTGTGCAGAGTCCTCCCAGCAGTGCCCAGAGTCAGGAGGGGTGTGTGCAGAGTCCTCCCAGCAGTGCCCAGTGTCAGGAGGGGTGGGTGCCTATCACTCCCAGCAGTGCCCAGAGACAGGAGGGGTGTGTGCAGAGTCCTCCCAGCAGTGCCCAGAGTCAGGAGGGGTGTGTGCAGAGTCCTCCCAGCAGTGCCCAGAGGCAGGAGGGGTGTTTGCAGAGTCCTCCCAGCAGTGCCCAGAGTCAGGAGGGGTGGGTGCTTATCACTCCCAGCAGTGCCCAGAGACAGGAGGGGTGGGTGCCTATCACTCCCATCAGTGCCCAGAGTCAGGAGGGGTGTGTGCAGAGTCCTCCCAGCAGTGCCCAGAGTCAGGAGGGGTGTGTGCAGAGTCCTCCCAGCAGTGCCCAGAGGCAGGAGGGGTGTGTGTAGAGTCCTCCCAGCAGTGCCCAGAGACAGGAGGGGTGTGTGCAGAGTCCTCCCAGCAGTGCCCAGAGGCAGGAGGGGTGTGTGCAGAGTCCTCCCAGCAGTGCCCAGAGGCAGGAGGGGTGTGTGCAGAGTCCTCCCAGCAGTGCCCAGAGGCAGGAGGGGTGTGTGCAGAGTCCTCCCAGCAGTGCCCAGAGTCAGGAGGGGTGTGTGCAGAGTCCTCCCAGCAGTGCCCAGAGGCAGGAGGGGTGTGTGCAGAGTCCTCCCAGCAGTGCCCAGAGACAGGAGGGGTGTGTGCAGAGTCCTCCCAGCAGTGCCCAGAGTCAGGAGGGGTGTGTGCAGAGTCCTCCCAGCAGTGCCCAGAGGCAGGAGGGGTGTGTGCAGAGTCCTCCCAGCAGTGCCCAGAGGCAGGAGGGGTGTGTGCAGAGTCCTCCCAACAGTGCCCAGAGGCAGGAGGGGTGTGTGCAGAGTCCTCCCAGCAGTGCCCAGAGACAGGAGGGGTGGGTGCCTATCACTCCCAGCAGTGCCCAGAGACAGGAGGGGTGTGTGCAGAGTCCTCCCAGCAGTGCCCAGAGTCAGGAGGGGTGTGTGCAGAGTCCTCCCAGCAGTGCCCAGAGGCAGGAGGGGTGTGTGCAGAGTCCTCCCTGCAGTGCCCAGAGTCAGGAGGGGTGTGTCCAGAGTCCTCCCAGCAGTGCCCAGAGTCAGGAGGGGTGTGTGCAGAGTCCTCCCAGCAGTGCCCAGAGTCAGGAGGGGTGTGTGCAGAGTCCTCCCAGCAGTGCCCAGAGGCAGGAGGGGTGTGTGCAGAGTCCTCCCAGCAGTGCCCAGAGTCAGGAGGGGTGTGTGCCTAACACTCACAGCAGTGCCCATGAAACGCAAAGGGTGGAGTAGCCACAGATACCATGCCCACAAATTTCAGTCAGGTGCACAAAGACCCTGCAGTACATGTACCACATGTGTGCGAGGCTGGGAGTATACGCATGCAGAGCGCAGAAAAGAAAACATGTACACATGAAGTCATGTCAATAGTCCACATACACAAGTACAATGACTACCAAGAATGCCACGAATGATGCAGGTGGAGACATCGCTCAGCATGCATGTGCAAAGTAGAAGGAGTCCGTCACACACCCAGCTAATGTACACACAGCTCTGTGCTAAATATTGGGAACACCCTGCAGGGAAGATGTCAGGGTACACAGAGGAAGGAATACACCTTTGGACAATTTCACCATGCAGCAACTGCTTACATGAACACAGAAACCTAGCTAACACCTTGTGATGGCACACAGATCCCAGGGTCCCCCCTATGACCAGCACACTACTACATTTCCCACACAACCAACACATGATCACCACTCAAAATCATGTAGCAGCCCCACCAACAGCAATATCAGAAAAGCAGTAGTGTTCAAAGGAAACAAAAATGGCTTTAATCAGCATGATCAAAAATTGTATGTTCGTAGAAAGTTCAATATTTACAAAGCCCATAGGGCAGTCCAGAAGTCACAGCTGAATGGGGGACACAGTGGGATGCGTGTCCCCTAGCTTGCCTGCACAGTTACATTCCGTCGTCTTCCACAGGGGTGAGGGCATCATGTGGGGGGGAAGAAACAGGCACCGCAGGGACAGGAGGGTGAAGGGTAGGCGTCGTGGGTGCAGGGATGGAGGACTCCACCACAGGGGGTGGGGCAGGGCCAAAGGTGGAGGCCAGGATCTCGCTGCACACCTTAGCAAGGTCCTCCAGGGAATCCCCTGCACCCGAAGGAACCACAGGCCCCAAGGAGGGGGGGGGGTCAGAGGGATGGGTCGCAGCGCCACTGGGGGAGGGTGTAGACAGGGGTAGGGGAATCAACCACCCTGACCGAGGACTTCCTTGACCGCTTGCGTGGTGGCGTCACTGTGGGGCTCAGGGACAGAGCGGCCATGAAGGAGTCTTTGGGGGAGATGTGGCCAGGAGAGCTGACGGGAGGGGATTTGGAGGGAGTGGATTGGGTGGAATGCGGACTCCCACTCTGGCTGTGTGTCAAGCGTTTGCCCCCCGACCCAGTGGGTGTGCCTTCTTCACCCTGTGTGTGCGTGTCAGGAGGTGTGCGGTGGACCTTCCCTGCTGGTGTGGTGCCTGTGTGTGTTTTGGTGGGTGCATGCTGACGTCTGGGTGTACGTGGGACAGGCATGGGAGTGGGAAGTGTGGATGGGGCAGGGGTAGGGGGTGGGACGTAGCGCTGCAGGAGACCCACTGCTGCAGTCAGTGTCGAGTCTATCGACCTCAGCAAGCTGCGTTGGTCAGCCTGCGATGAATGAATGCCCTCCAAGTATGCCTCCATGTTGTGCAGCACTTGGCTGTGGCCATGGAGGACATTAAGGATCGCAGCCTGACCAACCTGCAACTGCCGCTGGATGTCCACAGACTCGGCATTGGCGGCAGCAGTGAAGACAGGGGCAGGGGGTGCGGTGCCTGGCAGGAAGGAGACATGTGGTGACCGGGCACGTTGGGAAGGGACACGAGCAAGTGGGAGGCGGCTGATGGCAATGGAGGGGGCGGGGCGAGATGTAGTGCCGCTGTCAGCTGCTGGTGCAGCCGCCGCCCACTCGGAGAGATCATCCTCGGACCCGTCAGCTTCATACTCTGTTGTGCCAGTCGACAGGTCTCCGGCTTCACTCTCCTCCGCCTCAGTCCCACTTGATGTGCCAGCCCCGATGTCACCGCTGGCACTGGTGCTCGGTCCCTCTGCTCCGTCTGTGCCCATGTCTCCCTCCGTGTCCCCCGACGATGCTGTGGGCAGGGTGAAGAGACAGAAATTAATCATACACCTGTATACATATGTCACATGAGTCCAATCTACATAGGCCACAGTGCATAGCCTGAAACAAAAGAAGAGTTACATCTACAAAACAAGGTACATATGTAGGGCATGCAAGACACAGTTGTTTGACCCACCATGCCACCGAAAAACTATGGAGAGCATGACACAATAGCAAATGAGATGGAATGGAATTTTGACTGAGGAGCAAGGCCCTGGGGACAATCCAGCACTGCATCTGCACCACACAGCGTGGCAGGAAATAGGGATGAGCAGGGACCATATCCAGGAACAAGAGGCACATGCAGCATAGGTTATACTGAAAACATGCCCACCATGACTGGCCCACTGCACCTTGAGTGCATGTCCAGACAAACATCACACACTGGCCAGTCCTAGCAAGGAGATATCAGGTTGTGACATGAAGGCCATGCCCGCACCACCCACCCCCTACATGAGACTATTATTTGGAGACACAGGAAGCACTTACATCCCTTAGTCTGGGTGAAATACACATGGGATGCAACAAATCAAGGTTGCACACAAAATACCCATGGTGCGCCTGTCCAAATAATCATGTACAAATGGGCATCATCAGATGATTGTAACAAGACACACAGGCAATGTCCACCGTGAGTATGAACAAGGAAAATCAGGTCAGTCTGTACAGTGGACACTTGTACTACATTTCACGTCAATATACATTTGGCCAGGGGACAATGGCACAGAGCACAACCTATGCTGTAGACACAGAGATTGTCAACATATTCGCATTACACACATGATACCTAGGAAAATATGCCCCTGGGGACAGTAGTGGCCACACAACTCCATGCTCCTGAATGGGAATGACTGCAACACACGCTACCATCCCCGCACTATGCGTACCGCACACTCATGCACATCATGTCACAGGCCACCACATAGGACATGTGTGCTGTAAGGCCTCACACTTGAGAGACTAACTCCCATGTCTGGACTCAGCATTAGTGCCAACTGCCATGGAACCCACAAGACCAGAACTGGACAGGGCACAGGCAAGGTCCCAAAACCTGTTACACACCACCCCCACACATGATGCTGCAGGCATTGTACATGTGGAGAAGGTGCCAGGCTACATAACCTTGTGACGGAGTGACTTCACACAGACCAGGGAACACATTGCAAGGAGGGGAAGGGAGGCAGGAGAGCACTGCAATACTGTGGGTAACAGGATCTGCACAGCACCATTAAACCCTGGCAGTGCATCCATGGAACAGTGCACTTACAAATGCTGGTGAAACACAACAAACACACATGTACCTACCCCCTTCCTGCTGCTGCATCTCCTGTAAGCGCCTGTCCAAGTCTGGAAATACCACCGCCAGCACACGCTTGTGGATGTGGGAGAGACGGCGGCGCCCGCGGTTCTTATGGCTCTCAGGTGAGTCCCCCAGCAGGACCCGTGCGATCCTCCGCGTCCAGCACCGGATATCCTGCCAGCGTTTCCTCACCTAGGACAGGCGCCGCTTCCGACCATCCGCACTCCTCACGGCACTGACGGCGGTCAGCCAGATCTGCTCCTTGGCAGAGGCGCCAACCTGTGAGGATGAACAAGTGACACTACATCAATACACCTGCAACATGTCACAGAGACACATATGAGAACAAATTAGCTGGTTACAACAAGGCATGTCATGCAGCCAACACATTGCACCTTTGCCATAGGGACCTACTCCTCTGGGGAAGGGCAAAAGCAGTACGTGCCAGTGAAAGTACACAGGTGGAATGAGGGCAAAGACACAATCAATTATCAAGGCTCACACTGTGCATCACACCCACCCCTCCTGACTCTGGGCACTGCTGGGAGGACTCTGCACACACCCCTCCTGACTCTGGGCACTGCTGGGAGGACTCTGCACACACCCCTCCTGTCTCTGGGCACTGCTGGGAGTGATAGGCACCCACCCCTCCTGTCTCTGGGCACTGCTGGGAGTGATAGGCACCCACCCCTCCTGACTCTGGGCACTGCTGGGAGGACTCTGCACACACCCCTCCTGTCTCTGGGCACTGCTGGGAGGACTCTGCACACACCCCTCCTGTCTCTGGGCACTGCTGGGAGTGATAGGCACCCACCCCTCCTGTCTCTGGGCACTGCTGGGAGGACTCTGCACCCACCCCTCCTGTCTCTGGGCACTGCTGGGAGTGATAGGCACCCACCCCTCCTGTCTCTGGGCACTGCTGGGAGGACTCTGCACACACCCCCTCCTGTCTCTGGGCACTGCTGGGAGTTAAAAGGCACCCACCCCTCCTGACTCTGGGCACTGCTGGGAGGACTCTGCACCCACCCCTCCTGTCTCTGGGCACTGCTGGGAGTGATAGGCACCCACCCCTCCTGTCTCTGGGCACTGCTGGGAGTGATAGGCACCCACCCCTCCTGACTCTGGGCACTGCTGGGAGGACTCTGCACACACCCCTCCTGTCTCTGGGCACTGCTGGGAGTGATAGGCACCCACCCGTCCTGTCTCTGGGCACTGCTGGGAGTGATAGGCACCCACCCATCCTGTCTCTGGGCACTGCTGGGAGGACTCTGCACACACCCCTCCTGCCTCTGGGCACTGCTGGGAGACATCAGGCATTCCCCCCCCTGGGACCCCCCATACAGTACATAGCATGTGTGTCACACCTGGACACAATGGCAGAAGTCACAGTCACAAAAAAAGGGACACAGTCTGTGCTAGTAGCTCTGCACTCACCTGATACCCTGGTCGCCCATACAGCAGGGGGTACTGTGGGAGGATCACATCCAGCAATGCCAGGTTCTCCTCCAGGGTGAATGGCTGTGACCTCTCCACAGACCTTGACATGGTTCCAGGGAATCAGGAGCAGCAGCAGTGTGGTAGAATCGAAATATGTGCAGGCAAGTGCTCCCTCATGGGACCTGGCTGCCTTATATCTGCCTTGCTGGCCTGTTTCATGCACAGGAGTAGAGAGTGATTGGTCACTCACCTTTGCATCCTATGTTTCCTCCAATCCCTTCAAACCTAGCACAGTCAGTGGGTTCTTATTGTGTTTTTTTCTTCAGCATGATGTCAACCCCACAAACACATTGCAACAAAGTAGATTCATTCCAACTGACTTCTGCTGTGCACCTTCCAGAACAAATTCAAACTTAAAACTTGGTCTCCATGACAACCAGCATGCATGTAGGCCTTAATACTTGTCCCTCATGTACGTACGTTCACTATCACTATGGGTGTCCTCGCGTATGAGTACTCGTACTGGTACGGCCCGTACACACGCCTGTACGTTCACTATCACTACGAGTACGCATACGCGAGAACACCCATTGTGGTATGGACCGTACACACGCCTGTACGTCCACTATCACTATGGGTGTCCTCGCGTATGCGTACTCGTAGTGATAGTGTGCGTACAGGCGTGTGTACGGGCCGTACCACTATGGGTGTTCTCGCGTATGCGTACTCGTAGTGATAGTGAACGTACAGGCGTGTGTACGGTCCGTACCACTATGGGTGTTCTCGCGTATGCGTACTCGTAGTGATAGTGAACGTACAGGCGTGTGTACGGTCCGTACCACTATGGGTGTTCTCGCGTATGCGTACTCGTAGTGATAGTGAACGTACAGGCGTGTGTACGGGCCGTACCACTGCGAGTACGCATATGCGAGGACACCCATGGTGATAGTAAACGTACAGGCGTGTGTACGGTCCGTACCACTATGGGTGTTCTCGCGTATGCGTACTCGTAGTGATAGTGAACGTACAGGTGTGTGTACGGTCCGTACCACTATGGGTGTTCTCGCGTATGCGTACTCGTAGTGATAGTGAACGTACAGGCGTGTGTACGGTCCGTACCACTATGGGTGTTCTCGCGTATGCGTACTCGTAGTGATAGTGAACGTACAGGTGTGTGTACGGTCCGTACCACTATGGGTGTTCTCGCGTATGCGTACTCGTAGTGATAGTGAACGTACAGGCGTGTGTACGGGCCGTACCAGTACAAGTACGCATACGCGAGGACACCCATAGTGATAGTGAGCGTACAGGCGTGTGTACGGGCCGTACCACTGCGAGTACGCATACGCGAGGACACCCATGGTGATAGTGAACGTACGCACGCCTGTACGGGCCGTACCACTATGGGTGTTCTTGCGTATGCGTACTTACTGACCGTACACATGCCTGTACGCTCACCATCACTATGGGTACACATACGGCAGCACTCCCATAGTGATATGGGAACGTACACAGGCCCTCTTAGCAGCAGTACGGTGGTTTTCACACATCACAGTGGTGACAGGCAGCACACAGGAAGGAATAGGGCTGACATACTTGTCCATGGATGGACATCAAGGCATTGTCTGGGCAGTACTACATGTGTGGGGCACAGGTGTGACAGGCTGTGATGTGGCACATTACTCCTGAGTCGAGAAGGCACCAGATGTATGATGAGATGTGTACAGATGTAATGTGTGACGGTGCAATGTGTGCCAGGCATGCCCTTGACTCCTTTGACATGTGTGCATGTCGTACTGCACACTTGGGATGAGCGTCACTGGCATGGCACGGACATCAACACACGGAAGTGTCCCCTGATGCCCGGTACAGGGGTTACCACACCTGACATGTCACTACCCACGGTGAACGATGGGACTATGTCATGTATGTGTGGGGTGTTCCCATTAGGTTGATGTTGGGGCACCCTCAAAAGCTGCAGCTGTTGCTGCAACCAACATGTGTCTGTGTGTAGATTGACATTGCACACTGTTCCGCACACCATGCCACATGTGGTATCGGATGTGAGGTGCGTATGTATGCATGGGACACGGAGTAGGGTAACAAGGACATGTCTGCATCCTCTCTATGAATGTGTGGTGAGTCATGACATGTACACCTTCATGGCAAGGTGTGTGGGCTGTCCTAGTGTAATGTCATGTGACCTGTGGCTCTAGTGTTCCGCTACCAGTCTCTGCAATCGACATCCTACTTCTGCTGATGTGTGGATGTATGTCACTCCTGTGTTGCGTCTGGCTGTTCACTTGCACTGGGACACAGCTAATCCCATGCCATGGCATGTGGAGGTTCACAATCTCCGTGTGTAGCTGGGTCTTGGTAGGAGTGTCACCTGGCAGCCATACGTGTCCAGGGCATGTGGCACATACCTGACTCCGTATGTAGCATATGTGTATAGACAGATTAACATGTGCTCAGTACAAAATAATTGTTGTTGTGGTGCACTCACTCTTCCTTGTCACTTCCAAATTACTGCAGAGCGCCGCCTCTTCCCCGAGCAATTCCGGACTTGGCTGCCATGCGGGAGAATGACTGTATCCGGTGCTACCGCTTCCCCCAACGGTTGATTCTGGATTTGACAGCGAGACTGGCACCACACATGCAACCGCTGCACAGGTATCCTACGGCACTGACACCCAAGCTGAAGGTAATGGCAGCCCTACATTTTCTAGCCACGGGTACCTTTCAAAATACCATAGCTCATGTTGGTGGCATGTCCCAGAGCATGTTCTGCCGTGTGCTGCATGATTTCTTAGAGGCCATGTTGATTCACCTGGATGACTTCATCCATTTTCCTACCCCTGAAATGTTGACTGGGGTCAAGCGTGGATTCTATGCCCTGGGAGGGATGCCCCATGTCATTGGGTCCATAGATGGGACACATGTTGCTTTGGTACCACCACAGGCACAGGAGGTAGCGTACCGGAATCGCAAGCACTACCACTCCATCAATGCCCTTGTGGTGTGTCTGTCCAACATGGTGATTTCACATGTCTGTGCTCGTTTTCCAGGATCAGCACACAATGCCTACATCATGAGGCGTAGCAGGGTGCCTGAAATGATGACGCAGCTGCGCAACGAACGAGCATGTGTTGTTGGTGGGTACAGTCTGTCTGTCCTGTATTTTGCGTAGACTTCCAGCACGACCGCTTCTCCTGTCCTGCTTATGTCCATGTGCTTTCCATGTAGGGGACGCTGGCTATCCCAACATGCCATGACTGCTCACATCTCTCCGCAACCCCATCACGCCGGCCCAGCTCCGCTACAACACCGCCCATGGCCGGACAAGGCGAGTGATAGAGAGGACGTTTGGCCTTCTGAAGAGCCGATTCAGGTGCCTACACAAGACCGGCGGCGCCCTCCCATATGCCCCGGCGAAGGTCTGCAAAATCTTCATGGTCTGCTGCATGCTGCACAACATGGCAGTTGAGAAAGCTGTGCCACTCATCCTGGATCAAGATGACGAGGACCATCCACCCGTGGAGGACGAAGGTCTTGGCAATGGGGCTAGTGATGTGGAGGATGTGGAGCCGCAAGAGGACATCCGGACTCGGCTCATACGCGACTTCTTTGCTTAGTGGTGAGTACCAGTGTCTGAGTGTGCACGCATTGGTCCCCGTGTGGCATGTGTTGTGATGTGTGTCTCCACATGCATGTATGGCACGTGAGTCAGAGGTGTGTGTGGGTGTGTCACTGGCGTGATGGTGCCAGTGATGGTTGTATTTCCCCAGTCATAATTGTGACCTAGCATGTTGTCATCCATACATGTGTCGAGTAAATGCACATGCAAGTGGCTGTGCTTTTTGTGGCTGACTTCTTGTGTGTCTCTCTTCCCCAGGTACTTGCGCATGCCGTCTGCTGCTTGCATTGTTGTGGCACTGCTATTCCTCATGGACACGTCATCGTGTGCTGACTCAGCGTTACAGGCACGGACACGTTTGGAAGTCTCCTTAGGGTAAGGGATGCATCAGGGGTGTATTGGGTGTGGCAGTTGTTCACGATGTATGCACACTGCCCCTGTCGATGTTTGGTTCCTCTGCAGACATGTTGCATCACCATGGTACACATGACATGCAGCTGGGTACACCTGAATAGATGGTCAGACTAGTTGACAGTCATCTGTGATGGGATAGTGGATTGTGATGATGGCATCAATGTGTGTAACACTGCCCTCGGACACATACGGTTTGCATTGGCTTGACATGGTGTGGGACTTCCACATCAGAGGATCAATGGTGTATGGCAGCCTCTCCGTGAGCAGCAGGGGGTGTTTAGCTGTTAGCCGACACTTGTGTGCCAGTTCCATGGCTATCACGCATTTGTGCTGCAGAAGGGGGGTGCCAGTGTTGGACCCACATGTTACTCCACATGACCTGTGTATGTGTACTCCGAGTTGCCTCTGCATTCCCGAATACATGACTAATAAAGGTGTCCCTATGCCTCCAAGGTGCCTCTTCTCAGTCAATGCTGGTGTGTTGCCATGGTGCATCCGGCATGTCTGGCATGGTTTTCCCTGATAGTGGCTATGTGTCTATGTGTCGAGTAGCAAGATGCAAGCTATGTGTGTGGGATGAGACTGTGTATTGTGCATGATGTCCATGACTGTGTGGGTATTGTGACATGTGCCATCCCCATGCATCCAACGTTGGCCAGGCCCCCATTATCTGCATCCACCGGACTCAAGCTTGCAGGACATGGTTCTGCCACCTGTCTACACATACCTGGGTGCCCCCCAGGACACTGGACATGATCCCTGACCTCTGTGCATGACTGTTGCTGTACTCAATATGTCTGTCGGCACGGTTGTGCAGCCACCCCCTCAGCTGGTTGGGCCCATCACGGGTGTGTATGGTGCTCCATGTCTGTCTTGCCTAATACACTGTGACCCGTGTGTCCTGTGCCAGACTCAGGCCCCAGGGTGTGGATGGTTGAAGTCAAAAGAGAACTCAGGCATGTTTAGACTTTACAAGACACATGTAAGGTAATAATGCAACCAGCAGGCATCTTCTCTTCAAGGTGTGACTTTTTATTTTAGTGGGGGCGGGGGGAAGGTATGACATGAGGGGCTTTCCGGGTGTTTGGAATCCAAAGTTCAGTAGGGGAGTTGGTGTCCTTGCCATTGGAAATCCTCAGAGTCCATGCCACAGTCTTTGTCAACATTGGTCAGACAGTGACCAGCAAGGCCATGTGGCAGAGAATGTCTTTTGATGCTGTGCTGCTGTTGCTCCAGTGGGCCAAGTGCCAGGCCAGGTGTCCTGGGAGATGGTGCTGTAGCGCCGACCCTCACGGTCTGGACGACCCGCCCTCCTGCGGGGACCCTCAGAAGCAGGCCGTGACGATGTTTGGGATGCTCCATCGGATGTTTCCTCCTCCTCCTCCTGATCCCTCCCTGTGGGTGGTGATGTTCTACGCCTTCTGGCACAGGGAGGGTTGCCTATGTTGTCGGCCATCCGACGGAGTGTAGTGTGAATTCCCGTGAACACCGTCACGAGCTCAGCCTGTCTGTCCTCCATCCTCCGTTGGTGTTGCAGTAGACAGGCATGTAGCTCCGCATGTTGCTGGGCCTGCTGGGTCTTGATCCCCTCGAGGACGGACACAACCTGGGCCATGCCCGTGGTGTCCTGCCGGTATGTGTCCAGGATGTTTCGGACATGGGAATATACCGGATCCCCGGCCAACTGGTCAGGCTGGCGCCTCCGCCGTCCTCCACTCCCACCACCCCTGCCCACTTGCACCTGGCCTGCCCTTGTGGGCAAATCGGGTCTCCGGGACCCCTGAGGGGTGGCATTGGCATTGTCGCCTGCCTCCTCCTGGGTGCCCGGGACACCGTGTCCCTCCTGGCCAGCCTGGCTGCTTTGTGGTGGTGGGGCAGAGATCCTGGGTGTCTCCTGGGATGTGGCAGGAGTGGGGGTGGTGGTTGGCCCCGTTGTACCTGACGCAGGTGCTGCAGGTCGTTGGACACCAGAGGGGCCAGGTTGGTCGGGGTCGTCCACAGAGTGGTGAGAGTCGTCGCTGCCGGTGGGATCGGCCTCCCGCAGAGCCGGGTCCTGTGAGTCTTCCCCCCCAGTGTTGGGGGGTGAACCACGAGGTTGACCTGTGTGTGAGAGAGACAATGTTAATTTTGTTCCATGCAACATCCATGTTTCATTAGTTTCAAAGTTGGAACATTTCCTCTGGGAATTTGGATCTGTCTTGCATTCCACTCACAGTGCACTTGTGCATGGGTGTGTCCCTTGGGGACAGCTTTGGCGACTTTAACTATGTGTGGCACAGTCTTACTTGCTGCGTCAAGTGTGACTGCAGTCAGCAGTGGAGTTGGCAGGTGTGGCGAGCCGTGCATTGGCGCCTTCCGTGTTGCACTGTATGTGGGCACATGAAGTTGTTCCACACACTTTAATGATGCAGGTAGCTGTCGTGCTCGTGCACAGGTTGTGACATGGCCCTGTGTTTTGCCATGGAGGAGAGGGGGGGTGCTGGCACTGGCCACCCTTGTCTACATGCACGCAGTCCACCTGCTGACGAGCAGACATTCCCACACACCACAAGGCTGATTTGCTCTCCCCTGTCCCCCTCTCCCTCCCTCTCTGTCCCCCTCTCCCTCCCTCTGTGTGTCAGCCTCCTCCCTCTGTCCGTCTCCCTGTGTCTCCCTCCCTCCCTCTCTGTCCCCCTCTCCCTCCCTCTCTGTCCCCCTCTCCCTCCCTCTGTGTGTCAGCCTCCTCCCTCTGGCCGTCTCCCTGTGTCTCCCTCCCTCTCTGTCCCCCTCTCCCTCCCTCTGTGTGTCAGCCTCCTCCCTCTGTCCGTCTCCCTGTGTCTCCCTCCCTCTCTGTCCCCCTCTCCCTCCCTCTCTGTCCCCCTCTCCCTCCCTCTGTCAGCCTCCTCCCTCTGTCCGTCTCCCTGTGTCTCCCTCCCTCTCTGTCTCCCTCTCCCTCCCTCTGTGTGTCACCCTCTGTCACCTCAGCCCAGCTTCCTGGGCACACACTGTTAGCAGTTCTTTGAATGGCCCTTGGATTGTTGCTGTGAGTTTGTTTCTGATCTCCAGGCACCCATTGGGTGTAGTGTGTGTGTCTGCGCTGCTGCTGTGGTGGTGTGTGCTGCCACTCTTTCACAGTGTTGGCTGTTCATTAGCTGCTGTCATGTGCAAAACAGTGCCTTCACCCCCATGTGTTAATGCAAGGCGTCCGCCATTTGCTGGCGAGTCTTTCCTGTGTGGGGACACACTGTTTGTCTGGCTGTGACCTAGGCCATATGGGCAGAAGGCATTGTTGTCTGCTTCTGAGTTGCACTATGTGATTTTTGGGGCCCACCCTCCCGCCATCCGGGTTACCGTGTCATGTGTTGGTGTCTTCTGTGGCCTGTGACTTGACATTGTCCAGCTGGGTGCATGGGGCATGGTGGCGCCAGTGGCATGTGCGTGTTCATGGAGTGTGGTTGAGTCATGCGATAGCTTGGGGTGGTTGCGTGCCTGTATGTGAGTTTGGTTGTGGATGACGTTCCCCCCATGTGAGGTGCGTTGTTTGTGTACTCACCC
This sequence comes from Triturus cristatus, assembly GCF_964204655.1. Classification (NCBI taxonomy): domain Eukaryota; kingdom Metazoa; phylum Chordata; class Amphibia; order Caudata; family Salamandridae; genus Triturus; species Triturus cristatus. The sequence goes on from NC_140585.1 coordinate 1,098,073,319, forward strand.
GGGTCTCGGAGTCCTCCTAATCCTTCGACTGCCTCCACCGGCAGTATGGCCATCACCCTCTCCTCCCAGGGATGGTAGTGTACGGGTCTGCGGGACGGCCCTCCTCCAATGACGTTGGCCTGGTTGTGTTCATCCGTCATCTTGGCTCGGACCCTCCTCCGCAGATCGTACCACCTGGCTTGGCATTCCTGCTTGTTCCTTCTGGTGTCCGCAACAGCATTCACAGCATCGACGATGGTCTGCCACATGGCTGTTTTTTCTGAAATGCTGGTCTGTCTGACCAATGTTCCAAAGAGGTGTGGCTCGACTCTGAGGATTTCATCGACAAGGACCTCCAACTCTCGGTTACTGAACTTTGGATTCTTGTTAGTGGGCATGGTGAGGGGTGTGGGTGTGGATGGTGGGGGGGTGTGTGTGGATGGTTGTGGGTGTGTGGGTGTGGTTGTGCAGGTGTGTGTGTGAATGTGATGAGGGGGTGTTTGTGAAGGTGGTTGTGTGAAGGTGTGCAAGTGTAAGGTGTGGTAAAGCTTCTAGTATGGTGCTGTAGGTTGTCTGTGGGGTCTGGCAGCAGTGAGTCTGTTGCAAAGGCTCATGGTTTGTGTGTGTGGGCCCTTTTTATTGGTCCATTGGTGGGTGTGGCTGTGTTTGAAGTTTGGGTGGGTGTGTTATAAGGAGTGGTGGTGTTTTGGGCCTCTGTTTGTTTTTGGCAGTTGCAGGTCAGTGAATGTGTTGTTTTAGTGGTTGTTGGACATGTTTAGTGGCTTTGTGCCATTCGAATGGTGTATTCTTGTGTTGTTTTGGTTTGTCCTGGTTGTGTATGTGCGTTTTTAGCGTGTGTACGGGGTGTACATGGGCCATTTTGTTGTACAGTGCTGTCCTTGTGTGTGGCTTGGTACGACTCGTACATGCGGTTGTGATGTTGGGGCCTGGGGTGCACTCCGTACTTAGGATGTTGTGGTGGGGGTACGACTCTAACGTACACGGGTGTACATACACGGGTGGGGGTACGACTCTAATGTACACGGGTGTACATACACGGGGGGTACGACACGTACAGTGGTGTACATACACGGGGGTACGACACGTACAGGGGTGTACATACACGGAGGGGTACGACACGTACAGGGGTGTACATACACGGGGGGTACGACACGTACACGGGTGTACATACACGGGGGTACGACACGTACAGGGGTGTACATACACGGGGGTACGACACGTACACGGGTGTACATACACGGGTGGGGGTACGACACGTACACGGGTGTACATACACGGGGGGTACGACATGTACAGGGGTGTACATACACGGAGGGGTACGACACGTACAGGGGTGTACATACACGGGGGTACGACACGTACACGGGTGTACATACACGGGTGGGGGTACGACTCTAATGTACACGGGTGTACATACACGGGGGGGTTCAACACGTACGTACGGGGGCTGGGGGGGTCGGCGCGTACGTACGGGGGCTGGGGGGGTCACCGCATACGTACGGTGGCTGGGGGGGGTCGGCACGTATGCGGGCACATGTCTCCATGGTTGCTATGGGTGTTCGGTGCGGACGGTGTTTTTTCCATACGGTTGTAACTTCTGACGCACGGGATGGATCGTGATTCCGCGGTCGGACTTCACTTTTCACATTTGTACGGTGATTCGTCCGAGGACGTGTCGGACACTTTTTCCGACCCGAGGACGTGTGGGGAATGATTCCCAATGCGATTCATATGGTCTTTTTCCCATGCGAATCGTAATTGGCAGTTTGTACGGCACTTGTACGATTCGTACGGTAAAAAGACCGGATACGAGTCGTACGGGGAAATTTTTTACCGGATCGTAATTGGCACCCAAGTGTCAACTACGAGCATGCTCTGTACGGATTTTGTAAAGACCACACGTATGCTACGTATGCACCTGATAGTGTCGACATGTCCTCTTATGAGGAGTGAACTTAATAAGTGAGTTGCCCAATGATTCCTGACCTGTATCCATCAAATGTACCACAAAACCTATATGAACTGAAAAGAAAATATTTTCTCCTTCTTTTTTAATGGACTCTTATTATTTTTTTGCTTTTTATACCGCTTATTTTTAATCTGGCCTAGCCATACTATCAGTGGTAAGTTTATTCACAAACATGCATGACATGCTCTAGATAGATAATATGATTTGTTATTATTAGCTGTTGCGCTAGGATTACAAATATTCATGCTTTTCTATGTGAAATATATGATCAGATATGTTTTATCAATCTTTATTCTATCTTTAACACAATACTGGCTTTTATATTTTTCTAGAAGTATATGTTGTATAAATGTTTTCAGACATGTATCTTGTCCTAGGTAAATATACACATTTGATTGAGAGCATTAATTTTTTTACACAGTTGAATTCCTGTTGGTTGGACAGACCCCTATAACATCAAGTTCAGATGTACAAGCCAGGGATGATGTAAAGTCCTTAAGATCCGACTCCATCACATTTAGTCCCCAACTCCATCTTAGTTCACGGATGCAGCATCTTCCTCAACTCATTCAAATGGAACCCACCATAACCCCTGATATTTTAAGAATCATTGTCATATCTGCCTTTCAACACAGATGTCACCAGACCGTATCTTTCTATGAACTGAGATAGTGCCATTTCATCAATTAATGACATAGATACAATATCTAACGCCTCATTTGTTGGGAACAAATGTCAAGGTAAACTTGGAACTCATACAGACGTGTAACTAAAAACTATGGAGTCTGAATTAATGTCCTGCGTACCTCGATGCACATAATCTATGTCAGAAATTTCTACGCTTATATCAGAAATTAAAATTTTACAAAAAGATGGCCTGTGATTCTACCAGAGACGGTCATACCTGCTGCCAGCACACTTCACACTTTGCAGATGATATATCTCACCTTAAGAATAAATCTGATAAAGCCAAGTCCAGGAGGAGGACAGACTGACTACTACCGCAGTGTATGTTTGACCTTAGCGGGGAACACTATCTTCACGCCTCCACTGATAAAGACATGGCTTCTTCCCAAGAAACTCTAGATTACAAGTTGCTCTACCTTTCATGCCCTCATTTTATAGCGCATGGAAGTGGGCAATAGGGTGTTTGGTTCTAGATAATATTTTAAAAGGCCTTTTAATAATGCTGGAATTGTTGATTTTATTCTTGTTATTTATAATATGTCTTGCTACTGTTTTTATAATATTTTGGGTAGTTGGTTTAGATGTACTGAGAAATATATTGTCTCTGTAGCAATAAATGCTTTTAATGTAAAAGTATTCTTTCTTCTTAGTACAGTCTGTGTGTTACTGTGAATAATGAAGTAACGTTTGTTACTGTTTCCAGGGTGCCCCAATCCCTTAACCAGATTGTTAGTTGCCCAAAAGCAATTCTTCTATATCAATTACACAATGGGTAATGTTTTGCGGGGCTGCAATAACTTGTCTTTCACATTCACCACTGGTGCACTGAACCAAGCATCACCTGTGGGTGGTAAGGCACCCCTGGTAAAGTTATGCCAAAGTTGTAGCTTTTGCAGCTGTCCCTCCCTAAAACACTCCCTATCCCTCTCTTGATCACTTCTTACTCCTCCCTACCACCCTACCCTTTAGGCATATTCTCCATTTTCCAGCCACTCCCCACTGACATTCTCATATTTACTACTAAAACATATACTTAAGTGTGTTGAGTCTCCCCATCCAGGGTAGAGATCTTCACACAGAAAAGAATGGAAGAGGCAGAGTGGAATAGCCATATGTTCATTTTTCACCGGCATTTTGTAGTAAGCTTGTAGTACTGTTGTAATATTATAAAACATACCACAAAATGCAGTTTGTGAATAGGTCCCTTAAATGTCTATTTCCATGAACAGGTGAGCACACATGCTTCAAAATCAAACAGTAGCTGGGCCATGCAATGGGCAGCCACATCTGAAAAAAATAAACAAAGTATGTGAAAGTACACTTGCTCTGCCCAGCAGAGCTCCAAGGAAGTTGTTATTCCAGGTCATCGGTGTCAACGTATCCAGCCCCAGAATGCAGCTAATAAAACATTTCAATTGGGCCTACATTCTCACCTCCTAAAACAGTACAAGTGAGTTTCCATATTGTCGCACTGGGATTTCAATGCACAGCAATTTAATTCTACCCATGAATCAAATAATTTGTAATTTGTAAGTGCTGATGACAGATAGCAGTACAACTGGTCCCATGACTGGCAAAATGTTGCATGTACACATTCCAGTCTTTGCAGGTGGAGAGAACTGAGGTGCCTTGTGATCCTAAGTAGATTTGGGCTCTGCACTCCCAGCACTGTGTAAATGTTTCAGCATCGCCCAAGACTTATTTGACCTCAGTACCACTCCTGAGTTTATCTAGAATGCAGCCCTTTGCATTATAAGCTGAATCACTTTATTCGGCACTTGCTCATCACACCCATGTGCTGGATGCTGGGGCTGTGGCACACTCTTCACACAGAAGCTAGGCTCTGTTTAGAGGCTGCCCGGTCTTGTGGCATTGGGGGGGGGGGGGGGGGGGTTCCTTCTTCAGCTTGACAGTGAAATATATCTCCCATTTGGTCCCTTTCAAATCCCTTTAGTTTTCGCTCGCTGCCACTATTACATTTAGAAGTTACATGCTGGTGAGGTGACACATAAAGCAGACAGGTACATTTACAGGTATTTTATTCTGGAACAAGGTGCAGGAAACAAACAGGGATCCATGATGTTACCAGCTCAGCCCCCAACTGCAGATTGAAAATTCAACTGACATGGATAGAACTCTGACACTAATCACATCATGCTTTCCACATGACTCACAACATACCACAACTAGCAAGTAGAAAGAAGAAATACCACAGCTTTCTCTATTTTAAAAAGTACAATTTTAATGAGTGGCTATCTGTTCACCATGACACCTCTGCCTTGAACCATGCAGCAAAAACCACTGAGGTCACACTAGTGGGACTCAACTGAACAATGAACATGGTACTGAAAGCTCAAGCCTTATGAATTGTTCCCTTTAATCCTCACAATCGTCTGTGTGGATGGGCATATTCTGTCTTGCTTGACAGTGTCTGCATTTTATGTAATCCAGGACAGGCATGGTATATTTAAATATTTTCTTTTTACGCATGTGTTGGCAAATGAAAATTGACAAGTTAGTCCCTGGTCAGTGTTCATTATTCACAATGGTCTAGCCTAGAGTATTTTTAACTTTAGATCTTTCTTTAAACCGAAACGTGATGTAAAAAACGTCTGTCACATCTAAGAGAAACAAGGTCACAATATTATGTAAAAAGTAACTATGAAGGTTGAACAAATACAGAAATACCAATACTTATATTAATAAGATGATAAGTGATTATAATATGGAAACATGTTACCATGAATAAGTGACAGCTTTCTATGTTGTTACATAAGAAGAGAGTAAATAAAACATACGAGAGAAAGAGGGAAAAAAAGAGGTGAAGCAAAGAAGAAAAATATAAAAGAAACTAAAAGACATGGAAAGGGATGGCTTAGAAAGATAGAGTATAAGAAAAACAAGGAAGGGTATAAAATACAGTAATGAAATAAACAATTCATATGGAAATTGAAAGGCTTACACAACTCTCATATATATTATTGGATGGAGGTTCCAGTATCTAGGCATTACTAAATGATGATAACAAATATTTTGTTCATAACATTATCACTTTTATTGGATAGAGGCGAAATCATCACATTTATTCTATCTAATCAATGATATTAGCACACCCTGTTCCATCTCGATTAGAGAGAAACATTTTTTATAGTTCTTCCTGTATGATGTTATCACCTGTAATGCAACAGCCAGCAAAAACTCTACCAGCGTACCTTTTCAATGATATTCCAACCAAACATCATGAAAACCCCCCAGAAAATACTGACAATATAAACAAGTACATCTGAATTCACAACTCTCAGAAATCCTATGCAAAATCAGTAAAACAAATCTGAAGCTCAAAGCACAGAAAGTACATGTGCATTACATTACCGTCATGTAGGCCACAGGATGATGGTTGGTCTAAATTTAAAATCGTTATTTTGTACAAATCTGTATGAGTATAAAAATGATCTATTATAGAAAAAGAAAAATGCTTGGGTGACGGATCACTGAAATAATATCGATCATAACAACATCGAGATACAGAAATATTGTGTCATAAATATTGATTACAAAACTATTGTTTCCATATACTTATAATGATAAGCACAAAAACATATATTTTCACACTAATATCGTTAACAAATATACAAAAAAATATAGTTTTTAATGTGGATACAGTTTAAAAATGTAAATCTTAAATATTTTAATATATAGCATTAATATACTGTAAATTAAATTACTGTAAGTAATAATTATTGCCATATATAAATATATACATATATAAACATATACACATAAATAGGTATGCATGTGTATGTATATATATATATATATATATATATATATATATATATATATATATATATATATATATTACCTACTGGCGGTCGCCAGTAGGTAGATATAGTTAGGACCCTGTTTCCATAGGAAATCCGCAACATTCTATTTGGAATAACTTTGGCGCCGGTCGACGAATCCTCGCGAAATTTTCAAAATAGGTGGGGCGCTACGCTCCGCTCCTACCCTGAAAGTCTCGGGGGGATTCGTCAAGCAGGGGCCGAGAAAAAAGGGGGGTCCCAAAACGCGTTTTCCCCATGCATTTTTCCATAGGACCTTTAGACACAGCTACAGCCCGAACGGCTGAACAGAATTACTTGAAATTTGGCAGAGAGGTAGCCATAAGGTCAAGGAAGTGGCTTTTGCAGGTCTGGTGTAAATCTGTTCAGTATTTCCTGAGAAAATAGCATTTAAAAGCATATATATATGTGGGCGGAGCCTAACCACACATCTCATCCTGAGATCTGATTGGCTGTCAGCACTTCATCCAAGAAGTGTTGGCAGCCATCTTGGGACCAATATACATGATAGCACCTCATTAAAAAGCATTGCAGTTAATAGAAGGTTTTAAGACTTTAGTTACATTATAAATCATTTGTTGATGGTACCATACTCATTTTAGGAATTGTGGTATGTTCTAAGGTGATTTCACCATGTGAAAAAGCCTTCTGCTGGGATATCATGATTGAGAGAAAAATATTTTCTCATGCTTTTACCACAGAGGTTTGGAAGGTGATCTATAGGCTAAACTGAGAGCTTATTTTCTGTAAATTCACATTATCTTTCTCAGTCATGTGAGAATGAAGTCTGACATTCTCAGTAAAACATGTACATCCAACAAGGGCAGAGACTGTCAGTTGATTCCTTTGTGTTCTACTGCAGCTTCCCAGAGTGTTCCAAAGAACTACTAGAGCGCTAACAGTCCTACTTATGATAAACGTATGGCACACCTGAAGCCATCTTGCTTGGATTAAAGTGGTAACTCTTAAAACATTTAATTTAAAAAGGAACAAAATGAGGGGGTTCATTTTTCCATAAAAAGTATCATTAGTGCTGCAGAAAGAAAAATTAGGGCACATTTTGAGTGACTTCTCAAATCCTCTTCTATTTCATTAAAAAATTCTGACATGCAGACTGAAACATGCACTTTCAATACCAGCAGCAGTTTTCCCTGGTGAGCAGTAGCTTTACTACAGTGATCTAATGAGAAAAAAGAGTGCTAACATTCTGAATTTATGGCAAATGTGTGACACATCTGAATGCCTTCTTGATGGAATCAAAGTAAAAAACTGAAAGTATTTCCTACTGAGGAGACTGCAGTAAATGAGGAAATTAGGAAACTTCATAACAAATAAGTCTCCCAAGATGGCCACCAGAGACAAAAGAGCCCAAATGTAGCCCAAATATCACCCAGATGTAGCCCAAGTATAGCCCAATGACAGAATGTCCCAGAATGTTCTTAAAAACAACTAGAGCGCTTACTGTCTTCATTATGACAAAAGTAAGGCACACCTGAAGCCATCTTGATTGGAATAAACTGGTAACACTTAAAACATTTAATTTAAAAAGGAACACAATGAGGAGGTTCATTTTGCCATAGAAATTATGATTAATGCTGAAGAAAGAAAATGAGGGCACATTTTGAGTGACTTCTCAAATCCTCTTCTATTTCATTAAAAAATTCTGACATGCAGACTGAAACATGCACTTTTAATACCAGGAGCAGACTTCCATGGTGCAGTAGTTTTACTACAGTGATCTAATGAGCAACTAGAGTGCTAACATTCAGAATTTATGGCAAATGTGTGACATATCTGAATACCTTCATGATGGAATCAAAGTAAAAAACTGAAAGCATTTCCTACTGAGGAGACTGCAGTACATGAGGAAATTAGGAAACTTCATAACAAATAAATCTCCCAAGATGGCCACCGGAGACAAAAGAGCCCAAATGTAGCCCAAAATCACCCAGATGTAGCCCAAATATAGCCCAATGACAGAAGTGTGCAAAACACTTATTATTTTGAGTTTTTGCAGTGTTATATAGTGCAGACTTGTCAGGTATTGGAGTGCTTTACATGAGCATTGGTTACATCACACAAGAACAAATTCATTTTGGTTGTAGACATGGGGAGACTAAGTGATTTGACCAGAATCACAGAATGTCGAGCTGAAGCAGAAACTTCAACCTGGTTCCCCAGTTGCAAAGTCTGCAGTTCTGGAAGTAACACCACATCCTCTCCCCTAAGTGCAACATTTAATCAAGTGGTCAACTGGATAAAAAAACATAAAGATAACAAATAATTTAAAAGTGCTTTGTCGCTATTTGAAAACTCAGAAAATATGTCCTTATTTTAGTCTTTTAGAGCACTAACCATAATTTTGATGCCAATAAGACCCTCTCATATATGTAATTTCTAAAGGAAATGCTCTAGGTATTACAGTTTTGATTACATCAAGATGATGTCAGGCGTTCCACACTTTTGTAATAAATATAGAATGTTAGCAATCTAGTTGTTCATTAGGATACTGTTGAGAGGCAGAGGCCAGGGGCACGGACTCTGAAAATTGAAGGCAGGTTGGAGGGTGCAAAGGCAACAATTTAACCACACTGAGCAGGCAGGAAGGGCCGTGGAAGCACAACAGACTATGGAGGGCAGTGGAAAGGGGGGCAGGGGCAACAAACCAACAATACAGGACTTGCAAGAGAGGCTGTTGGAGGGAAGATCTATTACGGGTCAAGGAAGCTAGGGGCGGTCCCCAGATCCCCGGGAGCCACCACAGAACTGAGCAGGAGAGTGAGTCAGGGACAAAAGGGGCACCTTAATTTGAGCCGGGGTGCCTAGGAACGCTTGCTCCAAAAATGAAGAAAACAGACATATGAGACATGGAATTGGAGGCAGAATACAATGGCAGTTTAATGAAAAGATGCAACTTCAAAGAAACCGCAGAATAGGGACATAAAGTACAAAATACAGAATCCAGATAATCATACAGCTGTCATAATATTCTCTGTATCTCAATTAATGTACTGACAGAGAGAGAGAGAAAACACATCTATAAATGCATCATGAGAAACAAGTTACACCAAGGAAAATGTTACCTAGGAACACTCACGTTTACTCTTAGAGCAAGCATTCCTGCAATTACAATACAAAATCTTTTAAATGCAAAAGTAAAGAGAACAATGGTTAAACATAACATGACATTTCATATAGGTAAAATAGAATAAGATACTTCAAGCAAAGCAGAGCAAGACATTTTAAGCAAAGGAAGACAAGAGCTCCCAGCTCTTGGGGAAAACCTGCACTGCCTGTTAACCTACATACAGACGGCGAGGTAGTCCGTCGATATCTGTGGGTGCTCCCTTTTTATATCATTTTGTGGGCTCCTTTGCACGCTACATCTACCTACGTATGCTACCCAAAAGCTTCGTCTGCAGATTTTACCAGACATTTCGTCATTTACCCACTTAATGCTGACAATGGACTGGGTGAAAAGGTCAGTCTCTCAGGCCAATCGCTTATCGTAAGTTCCATAGAGCAAGCAGAAAATAATGGGTATTGTACGGGAATTCAATATATTCATGTATAAAATCTCCTCAGTTCTCCTAACTTGACGCTCTGCGGTTGCCACTTCCTTAAAAGCGGGAAACCTGCCCAGGAAGCAAGTACCAGTCCAGGATGCAGCCTACTGTATGTCGACAGCTTCAGGGGGATGTTGAACTTTGATACCGAGCACGGAGCACTCGGGTAGGGTGGGGGCTACTAGTTTGGATCAGAAGGCCTCGCAGACCTGCCTTCAGACTGCTATACACTAAAATTGCAGAGCTATGGTCAATTTAACAAAGAGGCCTACATATTGAACAGAAGGGCCTACACAGGGGTTTTATGCTGGCTGAGTGGTAAGGATGTCTCAGGATAATTATATAGCAACACAGGACCCGCTGGTCAATTTAATACGGCCTACAAATGCAGCTGGCAGGGCAAGGACAAGGGTCTCATACTTCAGGTGTGGACAGAACGGGCCAGGGGCCCCCTGTGATACAAAATCTACCCTCCTTCAAGGCTGTGGCAATGTAATAGACCATTGTGGGCAGAAGGAAGAGGCAATGGTAGTACAACCATACATGCCAACAGACCCGATTCAGCCAGGAAACGTCCAATGTTTTTAAGCTCAAATGGGCTTTATTTGATCTGTCTCCTGTCTACAATATCCTCTTTTTCAATGTAACTCAAAGGGGAAAATCAATACCCCAGTTTTTTTTCAAAATCTCCCTCTTACCAAGTTCAAAATGTTCGCAAGTATGGTACATTGGATCATGGAAGGAAATGGGATAGGGACATGGACTTGGATAACAGAGGACAGGAGGGACATGGAGAGGTGCACCAAACTGACCCTGCAGGGCAGGCATCAGGGTTTGCAGCAGCACAATACACCACACAGGGCATGCAGGACGGGAGTGCAGCACAACAATCCATAGAAAGCAAGAGGGAGGGGACAGGACCATGCACATGGACAACAGAGAACAGAGGGGCAAGAGGCAATGGTAGCTAGCTGACCATAATGGACAGACAGGAGAGAAAGCTGCAGTATAACAGACCATAAAGGGCAGGAGGGACGGATCAGGGGCATTACAATGGAACAGACAAGCGAGGAGGGAGGGAGTAGGGCTGGGGGCAAGGGGGCAGGGCAGGAGCAGCAAGATAGCCATGGAGGTCAGGCAGGATGGGCACTAGAAGCAAGACACACCATGAAGAGCAACAGTGAGACTGTGATGGCATACACACAGACCATGGAGGGAAGGTGGGAGGGGGTCAGGGGCAGCTAACTGACCACACAGGGAAGGTGGGAGGGGCCATGGCAGCACAGAAGACCATGCATGGCAAGTGGGAGGGTTAGTGGCAGCACAATGGCTATGATGGGCAAGAAGGAGGGTGGAGGGGCATGCACAAAGGACGATGGAGGATAGAAGGAAGGGTCAGGACCTGTGCACAGACAAGAAAGTTCAGGGGAAGGGACCTCACAACAGACCACACGGGGCAGGCAGGAGGAGCAGTTGCAGCACAACAGACCAGGGAGGGCAGAAGGGTGTGGCAGTACAATGGACCATGTAGGACAGGAGGAAGAGGATAGGGGCATGGCATGTGGACAGGCAGGCTGGAGGTGGCAGGGACAGGTTACAGTCATCTGACAATGCTAGGCAGGTGGGAGGGGAGTGGCAGCTCAACAGAACACTCAGAGTAGATAGGAGTGGCAGGTCCATGTGACATGGTGGGCAAAAAGGATGGAGCAGGGGCATGCACAAAGACATCGGAGGGCAGGGGGAAGGAGAATAGGGGCAGCAAGCTAAGCACAGAGTTTAAGCAGGAGGTCAATGATGGGGCATAGAATTGGGCAATGGAGGGCAGGACGAGTGGACTGGTACATCATACTAAATTGAGGGCAGTGGCAGCACATCAGACCATGCATGGCAGGAGGGAGGAGGCTAGTCCATGGATTCACACAACAGAGGATAGGGAGGAAGGGGATGGGGCAGCAAGCTAACTGTTCAGAGAAGGCGGGTATTAGGAACTTTATTGTTTTTAAAACATTGTGTCTGTGCGAACTACTTAAAATATGAACAAGTATGCAGCATAATCTCACTTTTATTCAGGAAGAAGAGGACGTTTGTGACTGTGACTCCGGGCTCACTTGGCAGAAACACCCCCTGACCCTCCACCCCCTATCGCAAAATGTAATGCGCGTGAAAAGGGTAGGTGAACACAGTGTTATATAGAACATAGTCCTGAGAGCACGATTGAAAATGAAAACTAGATATAGTGTATGGTATAAACTATGCACCAAAAAGTGTGATATAAGATGAACCGGGCGTGAAATATAATATGCAATACATTGTGCGCAATGACAGATTCATGGGAGAGCGCGAGATAGCACAGGCACTAGCGCGTGCTATGCGATATGCGCCTTGGAGTGTAATATGCACAGGGCAGTGTTGTGTAACCTAACTAGTCTCTAAAGTTGTAATATAAAATATGTGCTGGGGAGTGTAACGTTGCATATGCACTGTGACAAAGATATGGATCCCAGATTGTAATATGTATGGCATAGCACTGTGCGTTATAACATAGGCATCGAGAAAGGCACGTTAGATGGGGCAATATAACCCGTGCGAAGACAAGTGTGGCATGACATATTCACGGGGTGGTGTTACAGTGCACATGGGCTAGAGAGTGTCATAGCATATGCACTAGCTAGTGGAATACAACACAGAGGTGTGTGGCACTCGGCAGGCAATGGTGGGTGTAACACAGCATTGGGCTCTGTCAGGAGCACGCTGTGACTCTCAAGTGATGTTCGTCCCCTTTCCAGAGAGTAAAATAAAAAGTATTACACATCCGGCAGTGGATGTGTGTTTTATTAACCGTGAGGGGGGTTTCTTGCATAGTTTTGGTCGAATTTTTGTCGAATCCCCTTTGAATGGCTTGGTGTGCATGTGTATTAAATGTGCCCGTCAATAGCTACCCATGTTTGTATAAATAAACGACAAGGGTGTCTACCAGGATTAGGCACGGTAGGGCATCAGACATGTCAGAGCTTCACTAGTGGTGTAAATACATTCCACGTGGATTCATTGCATGCATAGTCGCCTTTTAATGAATATCACGCAAATCGTCATGGTGATAGGTACGTACGGTTTGTCCAGCATGTCCTAGGTGTGTCTATAAATATATATTTTTTTAAAATAATAAAAAACAGTGGCCGGCCCTGGGGATTGGGGTCAAAAAAATATAATTAGGAGACTGGCCCTGGGGGATGGGGTCATCAGGGCCAATAAATTAGAATAAGAAGGGGAACCAAACAGCCCCCCTTCTTAAAAAACTAAAATAAATAAAAGACTGGCATTGTGCCGGAGGCCATGCCCCCTCCGTGCAGCACTCTGCAAACGCGCCCCCAACAGGCATCTCCAGTATGCGCCAGGGAGCTGCGCTGCAGCCAGGTGTTCTGAGGCCAAGCCCCTTTTTACACCTCTCTGCAACGCAGCTCTGTGGCGCTTACTGGAGGTACCTAGTGGTCTAGTTTGACCCTAGGGACCCTTAGGATTCAGGGGGACTTAATCTCTCAACTTAGAACAGCCACAGGGCGCGTTTACACAGTGGTGAAGGGAGGGGACGGGGCCTGAGGTGACGTGTGCAAACACGCACTATGGCACGTTTTAAATTGGGGATATAATTTCCCTTCAATACTGAGGGCCCCTGGGGGCTAACTAGCCCACCAAGTGCTTCCAGTAAGCGCCACTGAGCTGCATTGCAGAGAGGTGGTCCAGGCCGTGCCACTTTTTACACCTCTCTGCAACGCAGCTCTGTGGCACTTACTGGAGGTACCTAGTGGGCTAGTTGGACCCTAGGGACCCTCAGGATTCAAATGAACTTAATCTCCCAACTAAAAATGGACACAGGGCGTGTTTACACAGTGGTGAAGGGAGGGGATGAGGCCTGAGTTAACGTGTGCAAAAACGCCCTGTGGCCTGTTTTAAGAGGTAGTTTTAATCCCCATGCCCTATTATACACTAGGGGCTTACAGAGGAGGTCATGCTAATCACAGGGGGACCCCAACGCATAATGTTCCCTAGTGTATGTAGGTGTTTTCACTGTATTCTAAGTGTCTTTTAACATAGCACTGGCTCTAGGACTGGTTAGTCAGACTCAGTTACCACCAGTATCCGTCTGAAAAAGTTGAGGGTACAGGATGATTTTGCAACAAGGCTTCTTTCTGCTCTTCTTTTTGTTCTTTCTGCACGTTATCCTTCTTCCTGCACTTATCTTCGTATTTGAGGACTTCTGTTGCTTCTTTCTGCACTTCTTTTGTTTCTTTCTGTGCATTTTTTCTTCTTTCTTCACATGTCCTATCTCTGTAGGCATAGTTAGAAATTAGCATTTAAAAAACCTTTGAAATTCACAGAAAAAAACATAGGTTTCAGGCACGTTATAGTTAGGAATTAGCATTTAAAAAACCTCAGAAATTCACTGAAAAAACCATAGGTTTCAGGGGTGTTATAGTTAGCTGGACTTTTCACTTGTACAAAACCATTGAAATTCCCCCGTTATAGTTAGTTCAGCTAACTATAACTCGCGCGCCCGCAATGCACTGCTGATGACGTCACATATTACATCACTCATGACATGGTCAGTGACATCACTCATGACATCACTGATGACATCTCAAATGACATCACTGATGACATCACTGATGACATCATCCTTGTGATAGAGTGGCAGACCTCCTCTTCCCCTAATATAACCTTTGATACACACATTCAAAAATAGAAATTAAAATTTTAAAAACAATGGACATACCAATACCAGTTACAACAACCTATACAGTAATTCTAAGATCCACATACACATCCACTCATTCACCAACAGTCCTATACAGTCACTCATACATGTACTCACTCATCATATGTACTCATACACCTATACATCCTGTTACACAATGCCACTCATCCATAGAGGTACTCACACACATAGTCACTCATGCTAATAAAGAATCAAACATACATTTACTTGCATATACAGTTATACACACACCACCACACTTACTTCTACGGAAACTTACACATACTTAGTCTTTTAAACAATCACTTATAGAAACACATACTTATTCATATAGGAACTCTTTCAATCTCTCACTGTCACATATACTCGCTTATATACACCAATAGTCACATATACTAGTTTAAAACATATGTAGTTACTCATAAAGACACTATTGAGACAGTCATTCACTCACTAACACACCCATACACTCACTCATCCACCCATAGAGTCCTGCACACATGCTGTCTTCAACACATACAAAGAGTGAGTCATTCATTCATGCACCTATGCACTACGTAATACCCCCACCGAACCATGCAGACACTCAGACTGATACTCATAAAACCAACTAATAACCTATATAAACACCCATGTAGCTACTCACCAACCCATGCAGCCACTTATACACAAAGTGAGAGACTGATACAGATATTTACATATTTAAACATTACTCACTAAGCCATGTATTCACTATGAAACACTTAATCAGTCAGTTACACAATCAATTTTTCAAAAACAAATCATCCATTTAGACACTTATATACCCATTTATTCTTCCATCGACCTTGAGATATACATATATAAAACATATTTAATTTTCAGAAACACACACATTCACTGGATGATGTCATCAGTGATGTCATCAGTGATGTCATTTGAGATGTCATCAGTGATGTCATGAGTGATGTCACTGACCATGTCATGAGTGATGTAATATGTGACGTCATCAGCAGTGCATTGCGGGCGCGCGAGTTATAGTTAGCTGAACTAACTATAACGGGGGAATTTCAATGGTTTTGTACAAGTGAAAAGTCCAGCTAACTATAACACCCCTGAAACCTATGGTTTTTTCAGTGAATATATATATATATATTACCTACTGGCGGTCGCCAGTAGGTAGTTATAGTTAGGACCACGTTTCCATAGGAAATCCGCAACATTCTATTTTGAATAACTTTGGCGCCGGTCGACGAATCCTCGCGAATTTTTCAAAATAGGTGGGGCGCTACGCTCCGCTCCTACCCTGAAAGTCTCGGGGGGATTCATCAAGCGGGGGCTGAGATAAAAGGGGGGTCCCAAAACGCGTTTTTCCCATGCAATTTTCCATAGGACCTTTAGACAGGGCTACAGCCCGAACGGCTGAAAAGAATTTAATGAAATTTGGCAGAGGTAGTCCCCAGGTCAAGGAAGTGCCTTTTGTAGGTTTGGTGTAAATCTGTTCAGTAGAATCTGAGAAAATAGCCTTTAAATCGATATATATATCTGTGGCAGCTTACCGTGCGCTTACGGTGCGCTTACCGTGCGCGTACGGTGGCGTGCGCGAGCGCGATTCTGATTGGCTGTTAGATCTTAGTAAACATTCGAATCGGTCGAAACCAGGAAGCGGCGGCCGCCATTTCGTGTGTTTCACTCAGAAAAAAAAGAGTGATATCTTGAAAAGGGGGCAAGGAGGAGAGTTACAGACCCCCTAACATTTGTAAGGGGGTCAAAGAAGGACCGAAAAGTTCAAAGAAAACATTTATTATTTTTTAAAAAAAATCGCGTGGTACGCGTACGGTAAGCTTACGGTAAGCTTACCGTACGCGTACGGTAGAAAGAAAAAAAAAAAAGAAATAAAATTCAGATTTAAGAGTTTAGATATTAGGGGGCTCTAAAAAGAGCCGTTGTGTTTATGAAGTGATTTTTTAGTGGTACCTACAAGTAAGTACCGATGCAGAGTCTAAGGTTCAAGAGGAAGACTCTGTTCCCTTCATCATTGAAGTGCACACCATCTCCTCTATAAATGTCTTGCATGTCGTAACGCAAGTTGTTGTGGTAAATGGAACCCATACCATAGTCACGGAGGAAAGCAGAAACAGATTTGTTGACGTGCTTTCTTGCTTTGTCAATCTGCGGACAGAAATGATTGGACCAGTTCCATTTTTGCCTTTGGCATATGTTGGAAAACACAAAGGCAGTTTTAGGGAAAAGTGAAAACAGTTGTGCAAAGGTGTCCTTCATAAGCATTTCCAGACCTACCCCAGTCAAAGTGCCTAGGTCATTGCCACCACAGTGCACTATTATGAGGTCAGGGTGTTGGATTTGCATGAAGGATTTCACCAATGGCATCAATTGGTGCCACTTTAACCCTCTCTGACCAATCCATTTAATGTCTACATTTGGCAAAGCAAGGTCTCTCACCATACCTGTTTTCTCTGCAAACTTTTCACTCCAGAAAACATAGCTGTGCCCTACAATCCACACTGTGAACATCTTCCAAGGAGATCTGGATGCACTCAGGAGGTGTAATTCAGTAGAATGGTAAAAAGAAATGAAAGACAGTTTGGAAATGGAGGCATACATATTTTTTTCATTAAAAAAAGAACTGATTGGCTGTTTCATACCATTCTAGAATAAAAACTAGGCTGCATGTGTAAATTAATAGAAGCATGTTTTGTATTGGTACAGAAAAATGTGTTACCAAAGAACAGTACTATGGATTTGCTGTTAGGTTTGAAAAGTCAAGCACTCTTGCTCTGTGGAATTGAAACATTGTTTGGTGAACTTCTGACCTAACTCCACACAGCAGTGTTCCATGAGCTGTTGCTATGGTAGCAGGCAGAAGTCAAGTTGGGGGAAGGGTACTTTTGGAAAAGGGTTGGTTTTCAACCAATAGAAATGTGTGATTACATTTGAAAAAAAGGGGGAAGCACTGAGATTTGAAATTAACATGTATATGTGTGGAAAAAGAGAGGGAAAGTTTGCCATTATCTGGTTCTGCTGAGAGGAGAGAGGTGTAAAGAACAGAGATCCTGGCTCTGATAATCTGCTGTTTGAGTGCCACATTTCTTTCACAGCTAACTAATTTTAAAGGTGAGTTTAGAGTTTGAGAGGGGATGTATATGATAAATTAAGAAATGAATAATAGAAATGGAATTCCTTTTGTTTAAAGTTGTGTTTATTATTTTCTGTTTTGGGATAAATTTAAATGTGAGGAACATGTAAAATAATATGGACTATGTTTTCAAGATAAATTAAGGTGTACTGGTAAAAATAAAGAATACTTTAAGGGTTTGAGGTTGGACTCAGTAATGCAAATACATACAGCATCAGTAAGGCTGGTTGCCCTTGCTGGAGTGTAGGCAGCCAGCCAGGTTACACATGGTGCTAGACTGAAAAAGCAGTTTGGACATGTGCTGTTTTAAGAATCTGAAAAGTGGATTCAAAATGTGTCAGTCTGTAAAAGTGTTTATCACTTGCCAAAAAAAAGAGTAGTAAGTGTGCTTTCAAAATGGCAAAGAAATTTCGTTTTGTGACTAATGTGAAAACATGAGAAATTAGAAGGTCTCTTTCTTCCACTTTATCTCAAAAAGATTTTTAAAAATTAGTTAATTTTTTTCGCAAGGATCTTGAGATGTGGTAAGTGATTTTTAGTGTTTTTTTTTTTACAAAAAAAAAAACAAATACGCTTACCGTGCGCGTACGGTAAAAAAAAAAAAAAAAGTTTCAAAGAAAAAATAAAACAAAGTTGAGAGGTAAGGTTGGCTCTTATAAGAGCCGTTGGGTTCATACAGGGATGGAGGAAAGAAAGAATGGGAGTATTATGAGCGTCTACAAACATGCTGGTCTAGCTTATTGTTAATAAGGGGAAGACTGATCTCCCCAAAAACAATAAGACCACCACATCTTGTACACCTCATTTCAACCCTCCCAAATCGAGGGTTGGTGTCCACAGGAAAAGAAGAAGGTGATGCTCACACATCAGAGGAAGGGCTCAGCTGAGCTGCCGATGATGTACTCGGCTGAGCATCTGAGGCTGGGCTCTGGTGACTTACTGAAGAGTTTTCTCCAGCATGTCGAGCAAAGGTCCTTGGGTGTCTATCCTGGAGGTGTCTCTTCATAGAGTGATTTCCAAAGGAATATTTCTTCCTTGGATTTCCTCTTGATAAAACACGACCACAAAGTATGCAAGTGACCAATTGAGCATTCACCTTTTTCTCCCCCTCTGGAAAAGAAAAATACTCCCATACAAAAGAAGTCTTTTGTTTCCTCCTTCTCTGGATCATGGTGGTGCTGCTGGCCTCACTCTCAGAAGAGGTCTGCTGTTCTGCCATTGTATCCCAATGTCAATCCAGCTCCTGCTCCTAGAGAATCACAAGCAGAAATGAGGGGAATGGGTGTGGTGTGGGAAGAATCTGGAACTGAAAGTAGTTTCAACCAATGAAAAGTGTTCTTTCAAGCAGTAATGAGGGGAATGGGTGTGGTGTGGGAAGTTTCTGGAAGTGAAAGTAATTTCAACCAATAAAAAGTGTTCTTTGTAAGTCACATGACCTACCGTGCGCGCACGTGATGCTTACGGTGCGCTTACGAAGCGCGTACGTCACACTCGTGCATGCGCATTACACGCCCCTGCGTAACCGCGACGTTGCTTCCGGGTGTACGCGTACGCCACGCACGTATCGCGTAGGCGCGCTGTACTAATGACGTCCAGAGCGCGTAGCGTCAGCTTACCGTACGCGTATCCTATTACGTACGCGCACCGTACTTATGCCGTATGAAGCGCTTACCGTACGCGCACGGAAAAAAATGCATAAAAAAAAAAAAAAACTTTCCATAATGCAGGATATAGTACACATATTATTTT
This sequence comes from Triturus cristatus, assembly GCF_964204655.1. Classification (NCBI taxonomy): domain Eukaryota; kingdom Metazoa; phylum Chordata; class Amphibia; order Caudata; family Salamandridae; genus Triturus; species Triturus cristatus. Next base: position 1,098,093,021 of record NC_140585.1, read on the forward strand.
ATACAAAGGCTTACAAAAAATGACAAAAAAAAATTTGCATTTAAAAAACCGTACAAATTCACTGAAAAAACCATGGGTTTCACACACGTTATAGTTAGAAATTAGCATTTTAAAAACCTTGCAAATTCACTGAAAAAACCATAGGTTTCACACATGTTATAGTTAGGAATTAGCATTTAAAAAACCTTGCAAATTCACTGAAAAAACCATAGGTTTCACACATGTTATAGTTAGCTGGACATTTTACTGATAAAAAACTATTGAAATTTTTTGAAAAATCGCCGTTTACGCTTACCGTACGCGTACGGTAAAAAAAATTAAAAAAAAAAAAATTATCCACAATCTCCACACCCCGTGTGCAAATGGTGCCTGAAGTGCACCATTTGTGCATGGCATATCCCTTAGCATAAATAATCCAACATTACCTTTCACAACAAAGCGCATAATATGTCCTCCATGTGCGCACGGTGCGCGAAGCGCATCGTGCGTACATGGCCCATCCAGCGTAACGTGGGCACGCGGTGCGCGTAGCGCACCGCATGCCTACCGTGCGTGCACGGCACTAACTGCGTAAAGTGGGCGCGTGGTGCGCGAAGCGCACCGCGTGCTCACTGTGCGCGCACGGTACGCGAAGCGCACCGTGCGCGCACTGAACGAACTGCGTTAAGTGGGCGCGCACGCCACGAATGGCGTAAAGTAACTTAGCATTTAAAAAACCGTACAAATTCACTGAAAAAACTGCGTTAAGTGTGCGCGCACGCCACGAATGGCGTAAAGTAACTTAGCATTTAAAAAACCGTACAAATTCACTGAAAAAACCATAGGTTTCACACATGTTATAGTTAGGAATTAGCATTTAAAAAACCTTGCAAATTCACTGAAAAAAACATAGGTTTCACACATGTTATAGTTAGCTGGACATTTTACTGATAAAAAACCATTGAAATTCCCCCGTTATAGTTAGTGCAGGCAACTATAACTCACGCGACCGCAATCCTCTGCTGATGACATATGTGTCTTTATGAAAAAAATTTGTAATATATGTATAGCTAAAATTTAATGGAAGAAGACATGGGCAAATAAGTGTCTAAATACATTATTAGCATCAGCAGAGGATTGCGGTCGCGTGAGTTATAGTTGCCTGCACTAACTATAACGGGGGAATTTCAATGGCTTTTTATCAGTAAAATGTCCAGCTAACTATAACATGTGTGAAACCTATGGTTTTTTCAGTGAATATATATATATATATATATATATATATATATATATATATATATATATATATATATATATATATATATATATATATATATCACTCCCAAACTTTCGTTTATTAGCACTTCTGCTCTCCGTAGGAAAAGCTAAAGGTGAACTCCGTAGTACCTGGTGCAAATTTATATCGTGAGACGTGAATAGATACGGACTATAGCCATTGGTGGAGGTAAGCCCTGTTGCCCGTTTGTCTGCCCCTGTGTGTGTGAGGGTGGGTTTCTCTTTGCAGGGGCTCCGATCCTTTCCCCGGGAAGCAGCAAGGGGTTCGCTGGACACCGTACACCAGGCTAGAAGTCCGTTTAGGATTTTACATGGCTGCAAGAAGGCTAGTAAAAGTAGCATTCTATGCATAACACTTGCCTGCTATCCTACCTATTTATCGTGGCAGTACTGAACTGTTTTTTAGCTTTCACGTGGCAAGAGGAACCTGTTATTTTACAGGGGGAATCAGAACTCCAGCTCTTCAGTACAACTATTCCAGGGGTGTGTGCAACATGGATGAAGAGGAGGAGAGAAGAGCAGCTGCTCATTTGATGTTTACGATTTGGATACATCGACGATTATTAGCGTCATGGCAACGGCTTCTAGTATGTCACAACCTCCTGCTTTTCTGTCAGAGAAAGGAGAACCCATTCTTCCTTGGAAAAGGTGGAGGAATTTGTTTGATTCATATTTAGTGGCTATTGGGGGGGGAGAAATTTTCTGCCACAAGGAAACAAGCTATTTTATTACACAATTTAGGAGTTGAAGGCAGGAACACCTACGATAGCATGGACCCCATCATTATTGGAGGTGGTGATGGTGAACCTTCTGATGTTTATGAAATGTCTATGACTATGCTTGAGCGCTATTTTGGTCCACGGATTAATGTTGTTTTAGAACGTCACAGGTTTTTTACCAGGGTTCAAGGTCAAACAGAACGTGTGGGAACTTATATTGCTGCACTAAAAACGTTAGCACGCACGTGCGAGTTTGGGGAGTTGTCTGATTCCCTGGTGAGGGACCAATTAGTCAGATGCACGAACAGTTCAAGGGTACAAGGTAAATTGTTATCCAAAAATCCATCATTAACTGAGGCTATTGCGATTGTTGAAGGGGTTGAAAATACTTCCTCTTGGGTGAAGGAGATAAGGAAGAATCGTGATGATAATGACCATGGGGGTACTGAAGGTCTAAAGAAAAACCAAGAAGGTGTCCATTCCATGTTGGACCGTGATGTTGAGGATGAGTCATTTGAAAGTATTGCCAAAGTGTCTCCAGGGTCAAAAGTTAAAGCGGTTGCAAAAAGCACTCAACCTCGTGGGGTTTTTAAAGATACTCAACAATCTAATGAACGTGATCCTCGTCAACAGCGTTCCTTTGATCGTGAGAAAAGTAACAGTGACAAACAGAAGATGAGATGTTACAGATGTGGAAGTTTTTCCCATTCGTCAAACTTTCCGAATTGTTATGCAAGGGAATGTGTGTGTATGAATTGTGGGGTGAAGGGGCATTATGCTAGAGTTTGCAAGTCGGCCAAAAAGGATCGTAACATGGGAAATTCCTCGGACAACATTCATACAGTGGTCATTTCAAGCATTTCGGAAGATGACAATAAGGTGGATTCGGACAAGATTGTTATGCCATTTTGTAACATAATGGTGAATAGTGATGAATTTACTGTCTTGGCTGATTCGGGGTCTCCCTTCACGTTGATTGGGAATAAGATATGGGATGAGGTAGTTGGATTGGAGAATGTAAAGCTTCAATCTCCAGACATTTCACCTTTCAGTTATGGAGGTGCAAGGGTGGATATTCTTGGATACATAACTGCAAAAATTGTGTTCAAACAGAAAGAAATCATAGGAAAGGTTTATGTGGCTGTGAGAGGTGATAATTTGTTGGGTTGGAGACATCAGCGTGATTTAGGCATAATTCTTAATCCTAGTGCGACCAATCCTAAAGATCAGGTTATGTTGATGGAAGAGTTAGGTATAGGCTCAGATGGTAAGATATTAGCTGTGGATGGTGTGAGTGTGGAAAGGTATGTTGAAGATTATCCGGAAGTATTCACTGATTCTCTGGGTTGTCTGGAAGGGTTTGAGCATCGGATAATCCTGAAGGATTCAGCCAAGCCATGTGTGCACAAGGTACGAAGGGTGCCAAATTTAATGGTTGAACCGTTAAAGCAGGAACTTGAGAGGTTGCTCAAACTAGGTGTGATTGAAGAGATAGAGGCTTCGGAGTGGTTGTCTCCGGTTGTTTTAGCACCCAAGGATGGAGGATTGGCGGTGAGGATGTGTGTTGACTTGCGTGGGTTGAATGAGTGGATTTGGGTGGATCGTCAACCTCTTCCTAATATTTCAGAATGTTTAAGCTTATTGAAGGGGGCTAAAATATTTAGTGTTCTGGATTTATCGTCCGCTTATCATCAGGTGAGACTTCACAAAGATTCCAGACATCTGACGTCCTTTGTCACTCCTTTGGGGGCGTATCGATTTTTGAGGATGCCGTTTGGTTTGGCTTCGGCCGCAGCTTGTTTTCAAAGGATCATGAAAATGGTACTTGGGGATCTTCCCAATGTCTTGTTTTTTCAAGACGATATATTGGTTTATGGGAAGGATGTGGGTGAGCATGAAACTGTGTTAAGATCTGTGTTGGGTAAATTGAGGGAGCGAGGTCTCACTCTTAGGAAGGATAAGTGCCGTATTGGCCTGGAGTCTGTAACCTATCTTGGACATGTCATTTCAGGGAAGGGTATACAGCCCAAAGTGCAGCTTGCTGAGAGTATAATTGGTGCTCCTGCACCTCAGGACAAGGAACAGGTTAGGTCTTTTCTAGGAATGGCTGAATTCTATTCCAAATTTGTAAGAGGGTTTGCTGGAGTGGTAGAGCCGATCAGAGTGCTCTTAAAAAAAGGTTCACGGTTTGTTTGGACAACAGATTGTGAGAAGGCTTTTAATTTAATTAAGTCTGAGATTGGGAAGATGCCAACGCTGGGTCATTTTGACACCAGATTAAAGACTGTTCTCACAACTGATGCTAGTCTCAAGGGTCTGGGGGCGGTACTTTCTCAGGTTGTTGATGGGGAAGAAAAGGTGGTAGCTTTTGCTTCTAGGGCTCTTAGGGATGCGGAAATTAACTATTCTTGCATTGAAAGGGAGGCATTAAGTGTGTATTGGGCGATACAGCATTTTAAATTTTATTTGTGGGGAATTCCTTTTATGGTAAAGTCAGATCATCGTCCCCTGGTACAAATTTATTCTGATCGTCACAGTGAGCGCATGACTCCTAGGCTTAAGAGATGGAGTGAGGGGTTGCAAGAGTTTAATTTCCGTGTACACTACATTTCTGGGTTGGACAATAAGTCTGCTGACTGTTTGTCCAGGTTGCCTGTGTGTTCTGGGGAGGAGAGTGATGAGATTGAGTGTGTAAATTGGGTGATGGAAAACCCATTGTTGGAAGAAGAATGGTTGTCTTGTGCGGTTAAGGATATCACTTTTGGGGTTTTGAAGGATTTAATATCTAAAGGATGGATGAGCTGTAAGGATCTTGATCCGAATGTGAAGTCGTTTTGGTGTGTGAAGGATGAATTGACCTTTTGTGGGGATAAGCTTATGAGAGGAGAAAGATTGGTTCCACCTGATGTTCTTAAGGAAAAAGTAGTTAATTTGGCTCATGAGGGACATCTTGGTAGGAGTCTTACGAAAGCGCGTGTTAGGGAAAGGTATTGGTGGCCCGGGATGGATCGGTTGGTGGAGACAGTTGTGAAAGATTGTCATTTGTGTGCCATCAATGACAAGTCTCGTGTGACTAGTCGTGCTCCTCTTTCACCGGTGGAGGTTCCGGATGTGGTGTGGACCAAGTTGGGGTTGGACATTATGGGTCCCTTTGAGCTTATGCCTACCCAAGAAAGATTTGTTGTTCTCTTGGTGGACTACACCTCGAAGTGGGTGGTTACCAAGTGTATGGGTGTGGTCAACTCTAAGTCCATTATTGAGTTTTTAAAGGACGTCTTTACGTCTGAAGGTGTTCCAAAATATTTAGTCACAGATAATGGGGTGCAGTTTGTCTCCCAAGAAATGCAGCATTTTCTAGAGAGTGTTGGTATAATTCATTTAAAAACTGCGCTATACTCGCCACAGGCTAATGGTCTCACTGAAAGAATGAATAGGGTGGTGAAAAGTTGTGCTCAAAGGGCACTTGATACTGGGGTTTCTTTCAGTTGTATGCTAAGGGAAACATGGTGGGCACACCGCACTGTTCCTAATGCTATTTCTCAAAAATCACCTTTTGAGGCTTTGAGGGGAAGGGTGGCGATGACTAAGCTAAATCCAGGGTGGCTTCCTGTATGTAAGGGTAATGAGGTCAGTGAGGATGTGAGGAAGGAGAGATTGGCTGATTATCAGTCTAAATACAAACAGCGCTATGATGACAAGTTGTCTGTGAAAGAAAGGAAGTGGAACCTTGGTGATCGTGTTTGGGTCAAAAGATCCAGGTTTGGTCATAAGGGTCTGTCTAACTTTCTGGGTCCTTTTGTTATCACTGCAATAAGGAAAAATGTTGTGACCTTGAATAATGGCTGTACCTGGAGCATGTCAAGACTGGTAAAAGTTGTTGATGCCAAGTTGCGTTCAGACAACAACCGACCCTGTGTTCCTGTAAATGGTGATGGGAATTGTTATGGTTCCGCCAGGGTCAGGCATGTACCAGCCAAGTTTAAAGATTATGTTTTGTATTAAGCATATATTATTCTTTGTACTTTTGCACTGTATTTTGCGTTTAGTATGTGTTATCTTTATTCATTATCATTTTGTTTTTAATGTATTGTAAAGGGGATGTGTTGTAATCTACTTGTGGTTGGATTGTGGAATCCCTGTTGTCTGGGTGATGGAATGTGAATGTTCTGGTGACAGGCATTCAGGCTGAGAGATGCTGTGAAGAGGAGTTGGCTTACGTTGGTGGTTGCGATAATAAAGCCTACATTTGGATCTTAATTTGAGTACCGGCTTTTAATAGAAACCGAAGGGAGTTAGCAGGGTGGAGCAAGCCAAAATACAACCCGTTGACGACCAGTTATGTCAGTTGGAAAAACTTAAGAGATCAGAGATCTCCAAATGGTGGGAAGCGATCTCCTTGCGGAATTACATTGACGAAGACATGGTGCCTAGAGGTCTACGCATCTTCACCACACCAACTTATGAAGCACCGAACCCAGAAATGTTACTTGAATGGTCACAGAATTCCGCTTCGAGCTCCAAAAAGATGCTCGAAATTCTGGTGAAATATGCGTGGATAGACAGAGACAACATACTTAAACAAATACAAGAGATCATTGAAGATATCAAAAAATCCACGGAAGCGGAGAAAGTGGAGGCTATGAACTCAATCAAAGAACGTCTTAAAAAATATGAGGAGGACATTAAGGCTCGTAAAGAAAGGAAACTTGATCGCGACTAGGGCGATTATGAGAATGGCAGGATCCTCACTTTCAGGCGAAATACGACCATCTATGCAATCTCAAGGAAACAACATCTACGACCATTAATAACCCAGACGAAATTCAGACACCTGCTGCCTCCCTTACCAGCGACACGGAATCAGATGTCTCGGTGGAAAGTAGTGCTACCACGAACCAAACTTCTCGCCAGGTGAATTCTTTAGAGGAGTACCAACACATCCGTCGGAGTCAAAGGACTATACAAAATACTCCGGTGCCATCAACACGAAGACAGAGGGGTCGAGGCCAAGGTCGAGGCAGGGGACGCGGAAACAGAGAAATAGAAGAACAAGAACATTCCAACGATGGAAGAAGAGGCAGATCAAGGGGCAACATGGGAAACAGAAGATCACGCCCCAGCAAGATGTACTGATGGATCCAGAAATGGTGAATAAGACTATAATTAATCTTTCGAAGAGACCTTTATGCGAGATTGAAAAATGCACTCTCTGTTTAGGACTCTCATTTTGCCACTCTAAGCAATTTGATTATAACGGAACTAGAATAGATTTATTTAAGTTTGCCAGAAAACTGAAACTAAGAAAGTGGTATAAATTGAAAAGATTGGGCGATCACAGTAAATTCAACAATGTGACACCTAGGTACCATGATAACGTGAATACAGGTGATATAGACACTCTTATCACGATGATCGAATTGGGTCAAGAACTAGAAACTGGCAACAGCAACGATACCACTAGTCACATTGGCAATAACACAGTATCTACTGAGAGTAGGTTGACTACTACTCAACTTCTAGATGAATTAGAACTTATCACTGACTCTTCCACACACTCTGGCTTTAAACCCAAATCGACATTTCTGCCTATGCTGCCACATGACAATATTGACACCTTTCAAGATGTTGTCAGTAAAGCACTTTGCACTTACAGACACAAGTAGGGTCGTTTCTATAAGACTAATCTGTCATACAAACAAAGGTCATTACTGAAATCACTTGCTGAAGACACTAATATCGTCATACGTCCAGCCGACAAAGGCGGCAATGTGGTGATATTGGATAGAGACGACTATATCAATGAGGCGCACAGGCAATTTTCTGACACTAGGTATTCTGTACCGATTGTCATGGAAACATACAATACCAGTATAATTACCATCTGGGATATGCTGACTACCTGGCATGGCAAGGGCATCTTAGAGTGGGAAGAATACTGTTATTTAAAAAATGATCATCCAATACTACCTGTTCTTTATCTGCTGCCCAAGGTACACAAAGATCCCATCAAACCACCAGGGCGACCCATTGTGTCATCAAGGGGGAGTGTCACAGAACATGTGTCTAAATATGTTGTCCATTTTCTGAGGGATTTTGTCACAAACTTGCCCAGTTATGTCAGGGATACAAAATATTTTTTGAACAAATTAAAAGATCTACAGTTTGATCATAAATTCTTATTGGTTACCCTAGATGTACAGTCTCTTTATACCATAATCAATCACCAGCAGGGCCTCGAAGCATGCAAGTATTTTCTAAACAACAGACCCATACGTTTTAGGGAACACAGTAAGATGATATTGAGTATGATAGAATTTTGCCTTACTAACAATATCTTCCTTTTCAACGGCACCCTGTACAGACAAACCACGGGTACCGCGATGGGTTCTTGCTTCGCGCATAGTTTCGCAAACCTCTTTATGGGGCGCTGGGAAGAGGAGATATTTACTGACACCACTCTTGCTAAGTATCTGGAACACATTGAGACTTGGTTACGGTACATTGATGATTTGTTTATAATATGGAAAGGTCCTAAATCTGAAGCCATCAAATTCATTGAACAACTGAATATCAACAACTACAATATTGTTCTTACTAGTAATATAAGTGACTCCTCGGCAGAATACCTAGATGTCAAGTTGGACATCAAGGATAATGCCATATTTACCACCCTTTTCAGAAAATCGACAGCGGGTAATAGTATTCTTCATGCCCTTAGCAGCCATCCCGAGACTTTGAAATGGAGCATTCCATTTGGGGAGTTGCTAAGAGCAAAAAGAAACTGTAACACTGAGACAGCATATCAACTAGAAAGTTCCAGCATGCTGGATCGTTTCAGGGCCAGAGGCTATCCCAATTGGGTCTTGAGCAGAGCAAAAGGCAGAGCAGACGGGGTAAGCAGAGATGTCACTATCTCAACTGAAACTCCTGCTATGAATAATGATGATACCAACAACACCAGGATCATTATGACCTACAGTGCAGATTCTAACAAGATACATGGCATCTTGAGTAAGAATTGGGATATCCTGAAAGCAGACACCATTATTGGTGACATGATCTCCAACAGACCCAGCATTACCTACAGAAAGGGTAGGAATTTCAGAGATCAACTTTTACACAATGACGTTACCCTTTATCCTAAGAAACACGGCCTGCAGGGATTTTTTCCTTGTGGCCATTGTAAAGCCTGTAGGAACAGTTACTTTTGCAAAAGAGTCAATTGCAATGGGAAATATAAAGCGATCACCCAATTCCTCACGTGCAGCTCTACTTTTGTCATTTATGGGATTGAATGCCCATGTAAATTGTGGTACATTGGCAGCACCACACTCATGGCAAAGAAACGTGTATTGGAACATTATCGAGCCATTACACACTTAGATGAAAAATATCCAGTAGCCCGTCATTTTAGGGACAAGCATTTTTCCAACCCTGGACTCCTGAGATTTTTTATCCTTGAACAAATTCACAACAACCCCAGGGGTGGTGACTGAGTATTAAAACTCAGACAAAGGGAGTCCAAATACATCGTGGATTTTCAAACAAAACACCCTGGGGGATTGAATCAGGATGAGGAGATGGCAATACATCTCAGGGAGTGAAATGCCATCAGAATCTATACTATGACACTCTTACTAGACATTCATATACAGATCCTCTAGAACAGTGTATGCACTGTTATCCAGCTGTACTCTTTGCCATTTCTCTTAACTCGTGTTTTATTCCTTCTCTCGCCTCTTCCTCATCTGTGTTCTATTTGCACATTGATAAAGAATTGTTGCATTATTTTAAAATTACTAGACAACTCAATATGCTGATATACTGAGTTTGTCTCTCTTTCTCTTTTTATCCACAGGAGGAAAGGAAGGGGCCCAGACACCAGCGAGCACTTTCACGGGCAGCCTACCCTTTTCCCCTGTTTTTCACACAATATGGATGATTGACGAGCACAGTAGGTGACATTGGAGGGACCACACGACCACATGTCGATTTGTTTTCTGTTGGTAGTGCTATTTTGGGATGGTTCTTTGCAACACGTCAGTGGGCATTTGCCACTATCAATTATTTCGTGACTTTGCAATGTCGTTTCATATTTTAGAATGCTTCACTGTATTATTCAGCGCATCTGCGCGAGAGGTAGAAGCCTATGGCCACTAGGTTGTCTGCATATATAGAGAAATAGATTTGGAGCTCATATTTATTTAGATAATAGTAGGATTGATACGAGTGATGTTGCTCCGAACTATGGGCCATGAAAACATTTACCATCTATGATACAATTTTGATAATTACACACAGAACGGAGATATTTTATCTAACTACATGGTTTTTGTGATGTAAATTTACTTTTACCATACATATAGGACGTATCTGTTAATATTTGTAAATATTTTTCTCATATGTCACCATTCCAAGATGTCTGCCACTTTTTATTGTCATTACAACAGGTTTCTGTTGATGTCCCTCTTCAGTGTTCACCGTTGTTAACTTAATCAATCCGCTTGTGTTGTGCACTATTCTTACGTGAACAAGGCTTTGCAACGAGCTGAAACGCGTTGTGAGAATAAACATCCCTGTTGATATCGCTTGAACTGGAGTTTTCTGATTACTGAGAGCGAACACATTGGAATTGTTTTGGAAATATTTACGTGCCGGCGCGCTCCGCCGGCGTATGCGCCACCTCTCTTGGGTCCAGCTTTCCGGAAGGAGCAAAGTTTGGTACATATATATTACCTACTGGCGGTCGCCAGTAGGTAGTTATAGTTAGGACCACGTTTCCATAGGAAATCCGCAACATTCTATTTTGAATAACTTTGGCGCCGGTCGACGAATCCTCGCGAATTTTTCAAAATAGGTGGGGCGCTACGCTCCGCTCCTACCCTGAAAGTCTCGGGGGGATTCGTCAAGCGGGGGCTGAGATAAAAGGGGGGTCCCAAAACGCGTTTTTCCCATGCATTTTTCCATAGGACCTTTAGACAGGGCTACAGCCCGAACGGCTGAACAGAATTACTAGAAATTTGGCAGAGAGGTAGTCCTCAGGTCAAGGAAGTGCCTTTTGTAGGTTTGGTGTAAATCTGTTCAGTAGATTCTGAGAAAATAGCCTTTAAGTCAATATATATATCTGAGCCAGCTTACGGTGCGCTTACGGTACGCTTACCGTACGCGTACGGTGGCGTGCGCGAGCGCGATTCTGATTGGCTCTTAGATCTAAGTAAACATTCGAATCGGCCGAAACCAGGAAGCGGCGGCCGCCATTTTCTCTCTCGCACTGAGAGTGATTTTTAAAATATAAAGCCAAAAAACATCTAAAGGGGCTGTTTAGACAGCTCCCACACACATAGCCATGTTGAGGGAGTCCCCAAAGATCCCCAAGGCCAAAAACGGAATTTTTTTTTTTTCGGTAATTTCGCCGATTACGCTTACCGTACGCGTACGGTAAAAAATTTAAAACAAAAAAAAATTATCCACACTCTCTCCACCCCGTGTGCTATTGGTGCCCGAAGGGCACCAATTGTGAATGGGTTATTACACCTGAGATAAACTAAAATATTTAAAAAAAAAATAATAAAAAAAAAAATTATCCACACTCTCTCCACCCCGTGTGCAAATGGTGCCCGAAGGGCACCATTTGTGCATGGCTTATAAAATATACGAAAAATTAAAATATTACCTTTCAAAACGAAGTGCATCATATGTCCTCCATGTGCGCACGGTGCGCGAAGCGCATCGTGCGTACATGGCCCATCTAGCGTAACGTGGGCACGCGGTGCGCATAGCGCACCGCGTGCCCACCGTGCGTGCACGGCACTAACTGCGTAAAGTGGGTGCTCACTTTGCGCGCACGGTGCGCGAAGCGCACCGTGCGCGCACGGAACCAACTGCGTTAAGTGGGCGCGCACGCCACAAATGGCGTAAAGTAACTTAGCATTTAAAAAACCGTACAAATTCACTGAAAAAACCATAGGTTTCACACACGTTATAGTTAGGAATTAGCATTTAAAAAACCTTGCAAATTCACTGAAAAAACCATAGGTTTCACACATGTTATAGTTAGCGGAAATTTTACTGATAAAAAACCAATGAAATTCCCCCGTTATAGTTAGTGCAGGCAACTATAACTCACGCGACCGCAATCTTCTGCTGATGACATATGTGTCTTTATGAAAAAAAAATATTTGTAATATATGTATAGCTAAAAATGTATGGAAGAAGACATGGGCAAATAAGTGTCTAAATACAGTATTAGCATCAGCAGAGGATTGCGGTCGCGTGAGTTATAGTTGCCTGCACTAACTATAACGGGGGAATTTCATTGGTTTTTTATCAGTAAAATTTCCGCTAACTATAACATGTGTGAAACCTATGGTTTTTTCAGTGAATATATATATATATATATATATATATATATATATATATATATATATATATATATATATATATATATATATACATATATATATACATATATATATATACATATATATATATACATATATGTATATATATATATATATATATATATATATATATATATATATATATATAAAATTATCACCCCCAAACTTTCGTTTATTAGCACTTATGCTCTCCGTAGGAAAAGCTAAAGGTGAACTCCGTAGTACCTGGTGCAAATGTATTTTATTACGCCCTTACACCACCGCCATGATATAACATCCACAATCGTTCTGATAGACAGCAGAGGCACTCCAAACGAATAGTATAAAGGTTGATTTAATGGGCTAAATCACGGGGTACTGACAGACGCGTTTCGGCAACAAAGCCTTTATCAATGTCAGTTGCGTTTTCAGAACAAAAAGTATTTAAACATTCAGGAAGTGCGTCACACATTGGGAAACAATAGAGAGAGAGGAAATTCAAAGGTAATTCATTCTAGAAAGTACGGTGGCGGCCATCTTATAACATGTTAAAATATCATCACAGTTCATGCAGATGCCTACCAATAATATATAATTACTTAAAAATCTTGAGAGAGAACTTTCTCAAAATAATAAAACTATAATGCGGTATCTTACGGAAACCAAATGTGTGTGTTCATAACCATAGAGATAAAGAAAAATAATAAAAATTCATGATATTCGATATCGTGTTGCAAATCTAGCAGAGGAGCCAAGGGGGTCACTACTGGCAGATCTCTTATATTTCATACATCTGAAAAGTGTGCAGACGTGAGAATGACACAAATGCAAATTAATTCTTAAGAAATACCAACATGCCTGTATTGCATCAAAATCCAAAGCCAGAAATTAACAACCTATAAAATAATAAAGCGGTCTCAGTGTGCAAGAGGGAACCCAATGATGAAGCATGTCACCTTAGGGTGAGTGAGGGTTCTCGTCTTAACACGTGGGTGTCTGTCCCTCCGTCCCTTTGATTTTCTGGTGAGTAGTTTGGGTACACCATCCTGTTACCTTTTGTGAGTTTAGATTACATTGAGTTGTACCATGGATGGTAATAATTCCTCCTTCTAGAACCCCTATAGTGAGATTAAATTATAAAATATTTATAAACAGGGTTTCACTAAAGAACATGAATGTGAGATAAGCAGAATTTAGGAATCAGAGTCATGTAATTGACATATAGGGGTCCATTACAATGTTGGGGCTGATAGCCACCGCCCGCATGGCAGTGGCGATCCGCCCGACATTCTCTCCCGCCTGCATGCCATTTCCCCCCTGCCATATTACTATGGTGGGGGGACCCCGGCGGACAGAAAGACCGTCCGCCAGTTTTCTGCCCCGTCGATAAGTCGACCGGGCGGAAAAGTTTTTAATATGGTGGTGGTGTCTGTTAGACACCGCCATCCATATTAGGATACTTGCGGGAATTTGCCTTTCTGTGGCGGCGTTGTCGCCATGGAAAGGCATGCGGTGCTTGCCATGGGGGGCCCGTAGCGGGCCCCCAGGAATTATGGAGGTGGGGGTGCACATGGGGGGTACCTATGGTACCCCCCTGCATTTGCATGCACAACATGGCAGGCACCGCGTGGTGCCTGTCACGTTGCACAACATGCATTTTTGGCATTGCGGCAGGTGGTGCTGGAAGCACCACCTGCCGCAATGTCAAAAATGCAGGATGCGCACAGCAGTGTGGCGGGCGCATCCTAATCTCCACAATGGGACCGCCGCACTGATGGCGGGCGGTCCCTTTTTACGTCGGGATGGCGGGCGGACTTTGTCCTAATGATGCCCAGAGTATCCAAAAGGGTCGCAGAAGAAGAAGCGTTGTACAAATCTATATTATATTCAGGCAAACAGCTGGAAGTTTCTGTCACACTGCGAGAAAGTGGATTATTACTATGGGGACTGCTACACTGCTGCAAGTTATTATGGCATTATCCTTGTTGGGTCTAGTAAAGGTTTCAGTAATTTAAACCTGAGTGCAACCCCTGGTAGCTATAGCAAGAGCAGACAGGTGCAACTTACAAAAAATGTGTAAAGCATTTATAAATACCAAAACAGAAAAGTCACAATAAACATCCCACTCCAATTTATGAAAATAAAGAATATTTTAATGAACAAAATGACATCAAATTAACAAAACCCAATAAGGGTAACCAGAGATATGTTTTTTTCAACGTTTTAAATAAAAATAGTGTAAAAAAGTGCTATGCACCAAATGAGGGCAACGGATCACACTCGACTAGGACAAATATATGTTTTAAAGCCTACCTAGATGGAGCATGGGTCAGGTAAAAGGCTCCGGTTGGTCCTGGTCAAAGAGTTACCTCCGGAATTAGAAACTATTTGGGAGAAAATGTTGTCTCCAACCAGTCGTTAGCGGGGAAAGCTGCAAGCTGAATCCAAAGCCCGCAGGCCACCCTGTTAGTGTCCCGCCAAGCATATTGCAGCCTCAAGACTGGCACAAAACAGCCAGGGATCTCTGATCCCAGGCGGTTGTAGCAGAGCGATGGCGGTCCGACCCCCCAACTTATAATGGGGTGGTCGGACTACTGGTGTGGCAGTGGCTGGACCACCATCGCCGCACCACCGTGAGTCTGGCAGTTTGTGGACCTCCAGACTCATTATCAGGCCCTATGTTGATTTGTAGGTTCAGTTGTAAAAGAGGTTATGTTCATGGGGCAGACAAATAAATTATGTATTTGTTAGGGTCACTTATCATTGGGCAAAGAGGTTTTCTATAAGTTAATGTCTGAGGGTAGTCCCCTCATCACTGTCCTTTTGCTGATGCACCCTGAGGTTTGCACTGGTAATTCCCATCGGGGAAGAAGAACATGTTTCTTTGCATGGCAAAGTTGTGACTCATACAACATTATACAACAGTCTTACAGACCTTGTAAGGCATGAAAAGGCGGGCTTCTCCAGTGTAGTCCAGGCCCCTGAACTGGGCCTTCAAAAGGACAACAACATGCTTCACAGAATGCCTTGGGTCTCGTTGAAGGGAACGTCTCCTGGATTTGTTTAATTAATCAGAGATTTCAAAAGCCAGGTACATAGAACTTGGATATTCTGAGTCCTCTAAAAAACATATTCATGAAAGCAAATGTAAGTGATCAGAAGTTTGATGGGCACATAATAACATTAACAATGGCATACACGGGGGAGGAGCCTAGCGCTTGACCAAGATAGCCGCGTGAGCTCTGAGCTCCCGAGACCCTCGCGCCCTCCGTCGACTATCCTGTCTCTAATCCTGTCTGTATGCATGGCATCGTGTAGATGACCTGCCAGGGAGGCGATTGATGCTACCCGCGGTCGGATCGCCCACCGGGAACCGGAGTTATCCATGGCGGAAGATTGCGGCCTATCTCCGAGGAATGCCAGGGGCTAGAGTTGGCAGGACGCCCGACTTCTAGTTGAACAACAACGGCCAGGCGAGGTGTGAACTGTCGGATGGAGGTCCCCGTCCTTTCACTTTCGCTTTCTCTCCCTTTGTCTGCCCTGCCCCTGGAGAGCTCTTGGTGGCTTCATTATCCTTTGGACGCTCTACATGCTACTCTGGCGGCCCATTGCAGAACTGATCACTCCTGATTCCTCTCGTTGAGGGAGGGCTGTCTTATCTGAACCGACCTGCTTGGTGCCAACCATGTCGGGCAAAGCAGAGGTGGATCGGCTGAAGCCTAAATCTACCAGGCGGGGTGCCTATACTCAGGTCAATAATATGGACCGCTATGCTCTGCAGAGGGGATCACCGAGTGGGTCGAGCCAGTCGCCAGATACCCAGAAGGAGGCCTCGCCCTTGGCCCCGGAGCTCTCGCTGCAGGATGTCATGGGCGCGCTTGAAGGGATGCAGACTTCGATTGGGAGGCAGTTTGATGCCCTGGCGCATAAGGTGGATGCCATCTTGGTGGATGTCAACCTGATCCGTGCGGTCTTGGGCAAAACGAATGAACGGGTTAAAACCCTGGACCTCAAGACCACGGGCCTCGCCGATGATGTCGCGGAACTGCAGACCGAGGTTCGTAAGCTGAGGACCGAGAGTGATCTCGCCGCCCGCAGGCTGGAGGACTTTGAGAGCCGGGCCCGGCGCAACAACGTGCGCGTTATCGGGGTCCCGGAGTCCTCGGATGAGGCTTCGGTTGACCTGCTCGTCGAGGACTTGGTGCTTAACCATCTGCAGCCTAAGGGTCTTGGGAAGTTCTTTGCGGTTGAAAGGGCCCATAGAGTGCCGGGTGGGAGGCCCAAGGTGGGAGCCCCACCGAGGCCGATTGTCGCCCGGCTCTTTCATTTTCGAGATCGGGACGCTATCCTGCAAGCATCGAGGGTGACGGGCCCGGTCCCCTTCCAGAACGCGTCGGTGAATTTCTATCCGGACTTCACCCAGCAGGTGCAGAGGCAGAGACAGGGCTTTCTGGGGGTGAAGAGGCGACTTCGGGAGAGGGATCTGAAGTATGCCATGCTCTTCCCTGCCAGACTACGTGTGGTGTACGAAGATCGGACATTCTTCTTTGAGTCTCCTGTTATGGCCGATGAATGGCTGGACGCTTTGCCCCGGCGGCGGACGGGAGAGGATACTGCCGCGGATGGGGACAGTGGCCGGGATGGGCAAGGCTGATTTCTCGGAGCCGGTCTGACTCGATTTGACTTTATTTGATGACTTGATTAGAGTGCAGTAAATGCGGAGGGTTGCGGGAGGACGAGGGGAGCTCTTTCCTCCCTTAGGGTGCTTTTTGTAGATGTTGGGTTTTGTAGGGCGACAGGCACACTGCAAGTTGGGGGGGCTTTGTAAGCTGCAGCAGGGGTGCAGGGTGGGGGGGATGGTTGGGATTTTGGGGTTGTTGTTGGGGGGTCTGTTTCTGCAAGGCGTAGTGATCATCTTCGGTATTGTCCCATGGTGGCTCTTCGGGGGGGGGGGGGCCTCTTTGTGTTTGGGGATGGGGGGTAGAGGTTTAAGTGTTCTTAGCTGGAATGTTAATGGTTTGGGGGATCGCATTAAGCGCGGGATAGTTTTGCAACACTTGAAACGGTCAATGCCAGATGTTGCACTACTGCAGGAGACACACCTTATAGGTAACACGTGCTATGCTCTTAATAGGAAGGGTTATAAATTCATAGCTCATTCGAGATTCTCCTCCGGGTCTAGGGGTGTGGGCATCCTTGTCAGGGCCTCGCTGCCATTTGAGGTGGACTCCACCGTTGTTGACGATAGGGGGAGGTTTGTGGCGGTGGCGGGGAGGTGGGAAGGTAGAACTTTGGTTTTAGTTTCGGTTTATGTCCCTCCAGCCCTGCAGGCCTCCACGTTTGTCGGAGCTGGATCTCCCGGGGGGTATGTTAGTGGTAGGGGGGGACTTCAATGCTGTCGGCTCTGGGCTGCTGGATAGGTACCCGCCCAGAGACACAGGGGGGGCTCAGAAGTGGCTTCCAGACTTCCTAGACACACTCGGCCTGATAGACTGCTGGAGGCTCCGACACCCCACACAGCGTCAATACACCTTCCACTCCGGGGCGCATGGTAGCCTTTCTAGGATTGACTATCTGCTCACTTTGGCTGTGCACGCCCCTTTGGTTTCTGAGGCCAGGCACATGGCGCGTGGCATATCGGACCATTCGCCAGTGTGGGTCAGGTTGGATGTCGGCCGAGAGGGAGGGGGCAGGGTGGCTCCTATTAACCCCTGGTACTTTCGAGATTCCAAGATGCGCAGCGCACTGGTGAAGACAGTTGATAATTTTTTCAAGGATAATCAGGGGTCCGTGGACTCGGCAGTGTCGCTCTGGGAAGCATTTAAGACCGTTCTGCGAGGGGAGGCCCTCTCACTTGTAGTGGCGGCCAAGCGGCGGAGAGATGGCGAGGTTATGCAGGTGGAGGAGGAGATCATGGCTTTGGAGGGAGCGCTAGAGGAGGAGGTAACAGCGGCCTCACTGCATGAGATGAGCTTGAACCAAGCCGAGTAAAAGGGCCTTGTGACAAATGCCGCTAAGACCCTCAGTAGGGAGCAGCAGGGCCGCCTGTATGATGTTGGTGACAAGGCCGGGAAGCTCCTAGCTTGGCTGGATAAAAAAGAACGGGTTAATAGAGTAGTGCCGGAGCTGACGGGAGAGGGGGGAGAGGTGATTGTGGAACCTGAGGGGATTGTCCAGTGTTTCTCGGACTATTTCCGTAAGGTTTATGCCTCAGTGTCGGATAGGCCGCCCGGGGACTCGCGTGACCTCTTGCGGGATATCGCTCTGCCCTGTCTTTCTGATGTAGATAGAGATGATCTTGATGGAGACTTAACGGTCGATGAGGTGGCGGGAGCTATTCGCGCGCTGAACTCAGGCAAGGCCTCGGGCCCGAATGGCTTGCCGATTGACCTGTATAAATTGTTCCCGGATAGGGTAGCCCCTCACCTGCGCGCCATGTTTGTGGAGGCGCGGGGGAGTGGGACCCTCCCGTTGGACCAGAGGCTGGCGGCAATTGTTGTGATACATAAAGATGGTAAACCCCGAGATAAGTGTGCCTCATATAGGCCCATATCACTCCTCAACGCCGAGCCGAAGATCCTGGCTAAAATCCTGGCGGGCAGATTGGTCAGGGTACTTGGAGACTTGATTCACCCGGATCAATCCGGTTTTATTCCGCATCGCAACACCGCGTTGAACCTTCGGCGCCTTCATGGGGTGATCGCCAGGGCTGGCACGCTGCGAGAACCGGCTATTGTGGCGTCTCTTGATGCCACGATGGCCTTCGATACGGTGGAATGGGAGTATTTGTGGGCTGTGCTAGCCAAGTTCGGCTTTGGCCCTGGTTTTGTGAGCTGGGTGAGGTTGCTGTACGAGGGACCCCTTGCGAGCGTGGTGGTAAATGGCCGGGCATCGACTCCGTTCCGGCTTGGGAGGGGGACTCGGCAGGGCTGCCCCCTGTCGCCTCTGTTGTTCGCCCTTGCTCTTGAACCTCTGGCGGCGTGGATACGCTGGCACCCGGATATACGTGGCCTTCGGTGGTCGCCCGAACACGAGGACCGCATTTCGCTATACGCTGATGACATCTTGTTGTATCTTGCCTCGCCCAAGAACTCACTCATAGTGGTCTGTGACGTTCTTACATCCTTCGGTAGGAATTCGGGTCTCGTCATCAACTGGAGTAAATCGTATTTATACGTCCTGAGGGGTGAGGTTCCGCCGGTCCCGCGAACTTGCTCGATCCAGATTGCTCAGCAGGGCTTCGTGTATCTGGGGATCTTTATCTCCATGGACCCCGCTTTGCGGTATGAGAGAAACCTGCTCCCCCCCCTGGCGCGCCTGCGGCGGGATGTTGAGGGCTGGCGGAGGCTGCCGCTCTCCCTCGTCGGGCGCGCTGCCTTGTTCAAAATGATGTCCCTTCCTCGGTTCCTCTACGCATTGCAAAACACTCTAGATTGGGTGCCGGCCAAGTACTTTCGGGAGGTCGAAAGCCTCCAACGGACGCTGTTGTGGGATGGGAGGCCACGGATAGCGATCGCTAAATTGACGCTTCCATGGTATGACGGGGGTATCGCGCTTCCAGACATCCGACGCTATTACTGGGCCACCCAGTTGTCCGCGATTAACCACGGTTTCTATGGCCCGGCCCTCAGCCCTGGTTATGCCATGGACAGATGGTTGTTGCGCGGTGGGAACTATCTTAGGGCGTTGTACTCGCGGTCCCTCGACTCATCCCTCACGGGGCCCACTGGGGTGGCGGTGCGTGTATGGAAGATGGCGACTGACTCTCTGGGCTGGAAGGATAGGCTCACCTTAGCTGCCCCGTTTTTTGAATCTGAAAGGTTGGGTAGGCTTTGGCATACGAAAGGGTTTGATAAATGGGATTTGATCGGCATTTCCAGGGTTGGAGATATGCTGATTAAGGGTAGGGTGAAGTCCTTTGAAGAGTTGCAGAAGGAGTATGAGTTGGGGGCGTCTGAGTTTTTCCGATATGTTCAGGTGCGTCATGCCCTGCGGTCAGTCCTTGTGGAGGGTGAGAAGGTGCCTGAGTCCTCTCCTTTGGAGGACCGGATCCTTGATGGCCATATGCCGGAGAGCACGATCTCGCTCATCTACAAGAAACTGATAAATGTTCGGGCTGATGTGCTACTGGGGCTGCGGGACCAGTGGACTAGGAACGGACTCGAGTTGGACGATGAGGACTGGCAGTCTGCTGTTTCCTCTCCTAAGGAGGTTGCGATCCCGTCGCGTCTGAGTCTGGTGCAGCTTAAGATCCTGCATCGAGTGTATGTGACGGGGCCGCGACTGGTTCATATGGGATTCTCTGAGGAAGGCCTATGTAGGAGGGGATGCGGTATGGTGGGTACTTTCCTACATATCATCTGGGAATGTGGTGTCATCACGGAATTTTGGAGGCGAGTTCATGCGGTGATGGGGGAGGTGACGGGCATTGCTATGCAGCCGGAGGCGCGGTGTTGTCTCCTGAATGTCTGGGGGCCCACTGACCATGATGAGGCACAGACCCAGTGGGTGACCCTGGGTAACATGGTTGCTAAGAGCGACATCGCGCGCTTGTGGGGTTCCGGGGGGCCCCCCACGTTAACTGCGTGGAAAGAAAATATGGACTGGAGTATGCTCAGGGAGAAGACAGTATATTGCGCCAGAGGCCGCCCTCGGAGGTGGCATGCCATCTGGGGGCGGTGGAACCAATACAGGGGGGGAATATGTCTTGCCCCTGATCTGGATCCCCCCGAGGAACAGCTTTCTTCTTGACCTTCTTTCCAGCTCCGTATGTAGAAGTGATGGTTAATTGACTTCTTGGGCCTCTGCTTTTCCCCCTTTTTTCCTCTTATCATAGTACTGTGACCGTTAGACGATTGGGGTCCGGCTCCCCCTGAGGGGCTACCACCGTGGGCATTCAGTGTTGTTGCCTTGCTGGGGTTTGTTGTGTGTTTGTAATTATTAAAAATGGAACCTTCTCACTGCTCCTTCAATGTACTGTGGACGATTCTCTATACTCTCCTAATGAAGCTGCCGAACCTCCGGGTTGTCGGCTGAATAGCTGTGTCCAGATTCTTGAAGAAATAAAGGTTTTTAAAAAAAAAAAAAAAAACAATGGCATACACATAATGAATGCCACATACCAACAAGATAGACTCTCGTTGGTGCAAGTCCTGCCATCTATTGTGGTATACACCAGTGAGCCATGGGTGGAATCTGGAAATCTTTCAACAGACCCTGGTCATGTAGGTCTACAATGCAACCACCTTCACCCTGATGGAGTGGAAAAAGTCCCAGGATGAGTTGGCACCAAGGCAATGTGGTTTCCATCTATGTCACCTACCATTTGTGTTATACATCTCAATCCATAGAACTCAGCCTTGATGTTGCTCAGTGGAACATCATTCATTGGAAATTGGATGTGGCCATTCATGTGCCGGAGCATAACATCCAGGACATGGTTGAGGACATCAGAAAGAGTTGGCTGAGACATTCCATGAGAGTCTTCTTTTGTATACTGGGAGGAGCTAGGAGCACTGATGTGTAACATTGCCATACTCTTTACAATAGGTAGGATGGCAGTCTGAATTCTGATGTCTGGCAAAAGTTCAGGATGCAATTGTTGTTCCAATGCCTCTATGGTGTCGTGGTGCAGTCTGTACTTTTTAATAGTGTGTCTTTCCTGCTGGGTTCCTAGAGTAAGTACATGCACATATAACATGGCTTTAATGTGAGCAACTTTGATGATAGTAGATACACTCAATAAAATGCAAGATTCATAAAGTTATTAGTAAACAAATGCGTTTCTCCAAACTCACCAAGATACTAACGCTAAAATGATTTTCTGTTTGTAATTTTTAAATATATTTTTTCTACAAGAACCATCACATTTAAACATTTAGGGCCTCATTAGGATGTCAGATGGGCTGCCACTGACAGGCCATCGGTGGCGGTCCACTCGACATCCAGAGAAACGGTCCGACCGCCGGATTAAGATACAGGTGGTCGGAGGGCAACGGGTGGGGTAATGACTGTTGCCTCCGACAGTCAGACAGTAATCTCTACAATTAAGGCGGTGCCTGTGCAGACACTATTCTAGGGGTTACGTTGTCCATTCCCCACAGCCTTTTTATGGTGGTCCCACCGCCATGGAAAGGCTGTCGTAAAGGGACTTTGGGAGCCCCTAGCAGGACCCTAATCCCCTGTTGGCCTCTGATATGTGACCAGGGGGGCACATTGTTGTAGAAGGGACATGTTTACTCAATCAGTTGTGTGAGTGCTGTTGGCTACTTGTGCTCTTTTTTCTCCAACACAGGTGTGGTGTATAAATCTCCATGTCTCCATGTTGACGGAAATTATACTCTAAATAAAGTGGGTTTAGTATTGACTTACTCTTGTTCCCTCAGCCATGTTTAGTATATATCACTGTTGACAGATTAAGGATAATGTGGCAGTGTTTGTGGACAGATGACGGACTTTTGTCGCTAAATAGGATGGACTCCATGGTGGAAGACAGTTGAACTGACAGTTTTTGATGGCCCATCCACACCCGTAAAACTCTAAATCTGACCCTATGTACTGAGGGCCATATTTAGGACATTTGTGACGCACGGCAATGCTCTGCATCACAGAGAAAGGGGAGGAATGCCCTGTATTTTTCCAATACAGCACATTCCTGTCCTTACCCCTTGTGCTGGTGTGGTTTGTCAGCCTATTGCAATGCAAGAACCCTTGCACCATGATGCAAGAGGGGCTGTGTTTTAGGCAGGATTGTTTGTGTGCAGAAAGGGGCTCCTTCCAGCACAAGAAAAATTCTGAAAGGCTTTTTCCACTTTCTATGTGTGCTGTAGAGTTGCATTGCAACACCCACCGCAACGACCATGGAACGCATTCCATGCGCAGAGTAAGGGGTTTGTTCTGTGTTGTCTTAGTCCCTAATTATGGGTCTGGTGGTCCACGGACTGCCAGACTCATGGTGGCGGTCTCCTAACTGCCCTATTATGACTAGGGTGGTTGAACCACCCTGAGATCATCGCATCTGCCGCAACCGCCATTCTCTGCCGGTCGCGCAGCTGTCCTGAGGTGGCAATATGCTAGCATGGGCTGATGCGGCTCTGCCAAGCATATTTCGAGCTTCCTCACTGGCACACTTTTCATGGTGGTGTGACGCCATGTGGAGGCACACAGGGAGCACAACATGTCCCCCCCTGTGTGCATGCACATCAGTCCCTGCATGGCATGGACTGCAGCAGTCCATGCCGTGCATGTACTGCCTTTGATGTTTCCATTGCAGTGCCTATTTCATAGGCACTGCTCTGGGAAAGCCATAGAACCTCCCGCCAGACAGGAGAAAACTCCCGATCTGGCGGGTGGGAGCGAGGCGGTCACGCTCCTGCACCTTCAGACTCTTATTAAGGCCCTTACTCCAGATTTTTTAAGCCATTCAAAACCATGCAAAGTAGCTTTGCGTGGCTTCATAAATCTGACTACGAGGTTTGTGTGACGCATGTACCACGCATGATGCAAAGCTCTCATAAAAGCTCCTCTAATTGTCAGCCTCTACATTGGCAGAGAGATAATAAAAAGGAAACGGAAGTGACAATGACGGGAGAATGACTAGACCTCCTTCATTTGGTTTGACAAACACTAGAACACTGATTTAGCACAAAAGTACAAATGGTGTGCAGCATAAGTTAAGGTATGTGTTTAATAAAATAGAGGTCGACAATGTACTCTAAATACAATAGATCAATGTTGCTCAAACAAATACAAGTGTTATATTTTCATTAAAGATGGGAATTTGTTTTCTTGCTGCAACACTTTGTGACGTCATGCGCCGTGGCCTCTGTTTCACATCCAGGAGTGGGTGATCACAGGAGCAATCTAGTGACTCATTACATAGCTAATCTTTGGGTGGAAACTAATTCTTATCATTATGTCGTGGGCGCACTAAAATTGGAAGTTTTACTTGTCATGTCAACTGCTCATATTAACCCTTTCAAACTCTTCACATTTTAATATCGTGATGCTCTCAAGTAAATGATGTTTTCTGCTGCACAGAACATGGCGGCTGGGATGATGACAGCGTAGGGCTCAGCTCTCGGCGGCGGCGCCATGTTCTTCTCTTGCACACAAGGCTTCCTTTTAAGCTTCTTGCTATTCTTCTGCTCCTCGTGACAGTGCATCTCCTACTGAGAGGAAATTAACCAACATTTTCCCCAAAACATTGCCTTTGAGCGTCCTTCCTTTCAGTGCCTCTATAATATGGCAGAAAACTCACCGCCTCTCTGTGGCCCTCTCAAAGCGCCGCTCGTTTTCGCCACAAAATGCAGTGTCAGGGTTTTGCTCATAAATGCACAATGTGTTTTTGCTGTTATTTGTGCTAACAACAGAACACATTGTCTGTTTTCTACACTGGTTTATCGGCCGAAGAGCTGCAAATTGGGCTCGGAAGGCCAGGAACTGACAACCTATTGATTGCGCTGCACACATGATGTATTGTACCCACTTCCTTCAAACATTCGTCCAATCAGACATTATTTGTTCACCACAACAGCGTCTTTCTTTCATTGTGTTTGAAAAACAGTCACGAGTAGACAAGCATCCTTTACGCCTGTGTTTGGATCCTGCCACTTTTTGCCCAAGATCCCCTGTGCCCGACACCAAGTGTTGCAGGTTTAAGGATACCGAGCCAGCATGGAGCCGAGTCATCATTGTTTTGCAGAAAATATAATGAGAAGAAAAAGCGTCATGCCCAATTTGATAGGTAAAACTGAACCTTATGCTACATTGTGGTAACAGAAATATCAATATTAATGGTAAAGACCCTAGGTCTAAACTTGGCAGGCCAGCAAGGATGTTTTTCTTTTTTTTTCCAAATATGTACAATAGGCATTTAAATTGTAAAAGTACAAAAAAGTAAAAATGCTCCCATCTAAATATAGGGGGCCCGATTCACAAAGGTAAACTGAGATGAAAGTCTAACTTTACAACTTTCGGTATTCACAAAGTTGTAAGGTTACTTTTGTCTCAGTTAAACTTAAGTTTTGATCTGAAGTTTAACTTTTTGCTCTCAGTTAAACTTAAGACCATAACTTACTCATAAATGCCCTTTGTGAATACCGACAGTCGCAAAGTTAGACTTTCGTCTCAGTTTACCTTTGTGAATGGGGCCCGGTGTGTGCATATGTGTGCAAACAAATAAGTAAAAAAGAACCCATGGAAAAAATAAAGAAAAAACATGAACTAACAGAAAAAATGTAAACAGAGGTTGGCCTCCCATTCCTGCTGCTGAATGAGATACCTTCTAGGCAGATGTGCACATGTGCCTGAGCAAAATGCCATCACTTACAATGAAGAGAGCCAATGGCTGAAGTGGGTTGATCCAGTGCCCCATACTTCACGTTGTGGTGGACAGAAGCAAAATGTGAATGACACTTGAACAGACCAATAGATGAAGAGGTTTGATCGAAAGCCCCTCTTTGCGTACATATGAATAAATTGTTATGATTAATTTTTGGGAAAACAGAAGGCAGGCAAAACTGCTAAAGCGGTCTATTCCAGACCTAAAATATATCCGTATATGACCTGGGCAACCTCCTAGCATGTTCTTGAAAGACTGGGAGCTCAAATTCTAGGTATACTTTCCCAACAACAGCAATTTAATAATCAATCAGCTAATACATAATTAACGCAGAAAATAAAAGTTTTAAAGAAAAAGCTCCAAAGTCGATGACACATATGTCTGTTTCCCGTTCTACCACTCAAACTCAAAACAAAGATGAAGGAACTGGTCTAAAAGGTCACTTCATCGAAATCAATGATTGCTCACGTCAGCATTTATAACTTCATTCAGCTTCGAACACCTAGGGGATACGAAGACTGCTGGATGCACAGTTGTTATTGCCAAAGTGCACCTTCCCTAAATAACACACAGAGGAAGGTCATATGCTGCATCTCGTTCCTTATGCAGTCTGAACCTCTTTCTCCTCAAATTCCGAAGGCATAGGCTTAAATCTTGGGTCGGGAAGCCACTTTAGTGACAGGTCTTATTTTCTGGAACTCCCTTCCCACACAGGTTAGAAAATCATCTTCTTTTTGCAATTTAAAATCATACCTTTTTTAGACAATGATAACACCGGTGCCTAGAGACATCATAATTGTAATTATTGATTGATTGTTTTATTCATTTAGCATCTAAAGGCACCAAGAGGGCACACAAATATTAACAAAGTTACAGACATATAGGTGGGGATTTGTGCCAGCTGCAGATTTCTTAGAGTATCCCTGCAAAGCGAAATTTACTCTGCAGGCGACCTGCTAGATGGCAATATCCTATGAGAAAATCATGCAGAAATGTACATATTTTCTTTTTTCACTTGTAACATATGTTACTGGTGGAGAAACACCTTCTCCAAACCCTTGAAACAAGAGACAGTCTTCCCTTACTCAATCTGGAAAGGCATTTAAGTCTTTAACATGTTTCGCTTTGCAAGTGACCAGCAGAGAAACCTGCAAAATGGAGAATTTGTGGGTGTTGATTGAATTTTGTGGGGTCACTCCCCTCCACCATCTCTCCCAACACCTGCATACCATCAAACTATCTTTCATGCAATTCGACGATTGCAAATTTCCACAAATCGTAATTCTGTGAATAAAGATTTGTAATTTGTAGTTGTAATTGTATTGTTTTGCATTCCCACGTTCCACTATTGGGCAGAAAACAGGCTTTGATTTGGACTACTTGAAACACAATTGAATGTCTGCCTCTAATGAAATTAGAGAATTATCTGATGTATCGTGCTGCTCCTACAGCAACGAGTAACCACTGAATTGCAAGGACTTCCACCAAAATCTGCTCGTACAATATGATTGATGTGTTTGCTTGAATTTGAGAAATTTCTCCATTACAGTAGAAGCATTTCATAAATAACATTTACCCTTGATGTCGGGTCAACATGATATACATTATGAAATCTGGATTTATGATGAGGCAATATAGAGCAGACTTCCTTTAAAAAATAACTTCACAAAGCAGAATACAGATCAGGGCCGGACTAGCCGTAGCGGGCACCGGGCACTTCCCCGGTGGACCACTAGAGTGGGGGCCGGTTTTGGGCCCAATGGGGGGGCGTTTTTGTTACCGGGGTGGCAATTTCGCCCACGGTAACAAAATTGGCCGAAACTGGCCCTTGCGAAGAGCTCAGCCGGACCCCCTCAGCCCCCCCAGGGGTGCCAGCCGAGCAGTTTGCCAGGGCTGGTTTCAGATCCCAGTCCAGCCCTGATACAGATGCCAAGGAGATTCACTCCACTTAACAGGCAATGAATTATGTGGACACTGTCTACAGCAAAACTGGTTAACAGGGTATAACTTGATGTCCTTAGAATACAGAAATATGAGCAATGCAAGCAGCAGGCTGTAAAAGTAACAATTGAAGACATCTCCCTAAGAAGAGAACAGTTAGGAAAGGCTTTAAGTACTCTAGGCACTGGAAATGACTAGAGTTTAATGCTAGGTTGATCAAATATTAGCAAACAATTTAGTAATAGTGCAGGACATGTATACTATATTATTTAATAAAGGTATTGAAAGAAATCTAGCAAAAGAGATCCCTAGTACTCTCTCCAGCCAGTTTGAAAGGCCTGAATCATATGTCCGGTTTGCTCACGGTAGACCGTGAAAACCATGAAAGATTAAAAAATGTAACCAGAGGACTATGTTGGAAACTGGGGAAAGCAATATATTTTGGTTTGGTTGAAATTGGATCTAATAATTACGTATAGGATCATGAGTCTGGTTTTAGCCCCCGCAGAAGTACTGAAACAGCACCTGTCAAAGAAGTCAACAATATCCTAACATCTTACAATCAAAATCCATAATTTCTATTACTCTTTGAATTAAAAGTAGTGTTTTACAATCAAGTCCTTCTATAACTGCTTCTCCACACTTGGGTGTCCCTAATACTGTTGTGGGATCGTCCACCTCTTTCTCTTGATCAGATATAAGTTTGCACACATGTACCCCATCAGTCACCTGTGATATTCCCCATCTCAACATACTCGCAACGATGACATTCAGTTTATAAGGGGAGCTCTGGGATTCCTAACCCAACAAGACCTCTCTCTTTGCCGATTATCCAACAGTCTACAATTATCCCTCAACATTGTTCCAGCCAACAACATGCAGCACCTCAGATCCAGCAATGGCCATATTCAAACAGAAGAGGCCTACCATGGACCTAGAGGTTCAACTGACCAAAATGGAGATTGTGGTGATCTGCTGCAGCCTCAGATCTACGTCTGTTGATCCAATAAATTCAATTTTGAAGTTCTTGGTGAGTTCAATACAAGATTGTCATGCTGACTCTTTCCTTACCAGTGTAGTCTTTGCTTTTTACATAATACTTAGACATATTTACAAAGTGTGGACCTAGCCACATGGTCAACAGAGTGCTCCATAGGAACTAGAAAATACAACAAAGAAAAATATGAAACACAATTAGCAATAATGTTAACTACAGAGAGGGGGTACAAATGTTAGTGAGAGTTCATTGGGAAAGTTCAGTCAGAATGCTCTCTTTCTTTCAAGGCACAGAGAAGTGACCCCTCTCTGGATAGTCTATCCGCCATTAATAAAACTAATGTATTGATTTCCTTCAATTAAAATTAAGCATTTTTTATACACTGTTTAAAACAACCGCGGAACATGCAGATAAGAGCGGTGGGGCCAGGTGGGGTGGGTATTTCAAGGGATGATGATAAGCGAAAGTTAATTATTTATTTATTTCATTTTCCCTTGTCATCGAAATCCCCCGTCCCCCCACCGCTCTTACCTGCACGGGCCACGGCTGGTTTAAAACGGCTAAAACTTGAGTTTACATTACTTGTGTGATCTTGTGCTACTCGTATTAAGGGGTCTTGTAAAGGCCAACACCACTTTAATGGCCTACATGACATTAGGT
The DNA here is from genome assembly GCF_964204655.1 of Triturus cristatus. Taxonomy (NCBI): domain Eukaryota; kingdom Metazoa; phylum Chordata; class Amphibia; order Caudata; family Salamandridae; genus Triturus; species Triturus cristatus. Next base: position 1,098,122,334 of record NC_140585.1, read on the forward strand.
CTGTAACTAAATTCATACAATGTTGTGATTCGATCCTACAGGGTGTTCCGTACTTCTATATCAATTATATGCACTGTTTCCCTTTTCTGGTTCTTAGAACCCCTATCTAACTTTCTGCTATACTCTTGGCTCCCTATCTTCTGCTTATTTTCTCTTTATACTACAAAGTGAAAATGTTAATTCTAGGAGCAAATTTACATTTCTGTTCTGCTCATACTGTTATGTTATCAACTTCTCTAGTGAAAATGGAGATTATTAATTCATCTCACTCTTTCCATAAATCATATTACTAACAGTGTCCTTGCTATGTATTGATTCTTAGTAAGTGCTGTCCTGTCACTTCCAGCTGTAGTCATCTATGTCACAGGTGCCTGCAATCCATATTAGTAGAATAGCCATATAAATGTTATAGCACTGCTTCTGTGTTGTGCAGTTGACCTACTAATGTGCCATATCATTCATTCATGATACCCACACACACATTTAGAGCCATCAGGCTACACACTACTCGATGATCACATATTTACCAAAAGTTACCTGTCACTAAAAACTCCTTATTGAATTGTGTTCATTATGGTGTCAACATAGATGGATGCCATTCTAGCATAAGTGCAACTATCTAACCAAATTATCATCTCTCTGTGTCTACCAAGTTCTCCATCACTAATTCACCTTCACAAATTGTTATTGTTTATGATCATCCTATCCCAAGCTTGTCACAATAATGTTTTCCCAGTTGTCTAAACTGGCTTTTAAAATCTTAAACCCCCCTGACTCCCCCTGTGTCAAGCCCCCCTTTTGATGCTTGAAGTAGTGTGTGCCAGGTGGCAGTTTAGGCCTTTATACCTTTTCTTATCAAAAGAGGTACCAAGGCCAAATGTGTGCTTTTTTCCATACATGTTGGAGATTCTAAAGATACCTGATATGTGTGGATTCCCTTAGAGGTAACCAAAAAAATATCCAAAACATATAAGAATATGTTGAGGATTTTATTTAAAACGTGCTGTACAGGAGAGTGCATGGTTTTGTTTCAAGAAAATGACATCAACAAAAGGTCTGCTGTACTAAAATCACCTTCTCCCCAGATTTCAAGAACAGGCAGAGTGGTACAAAAATAGTTTTTACTACAGTTATTGCAATTTTTAAAGTGCCAGCCAATTTTTTCTATTTTAGTGTTCTTTATCAACTGGCAGATTATGGTAGAAACAGGCATCAAACCCATAGGGGAACCCAGAAAACTATACATTTCTGAAAAGTAGACAGTATTCAGAATACCCTGCAAATGTCAAATGTTGGCTAAAATCATTGCGTTTCTTCATAGTTCTGTGAAGAGAAGTACAGGAATGTGGCAGTCTTCAAAATTGCTAAAAAAGGACCTCACTATTGTTGGAGGGCCTATCAGTTGCATCAGAAAGTTGTCAAATCCTGTGCCATTTCAGTCAATCTGATGTCAATGATGTCTTCACATGGTCTTATTTTTGTCCATTCCTATGACATTTGTTAGGTCTGCTTACACATGGGAGGCTCTGCTTCAATGATGAGAAGTGTGAGAATGCAAATAGGAACGACTTTGGGCATTGGTCAGAATGTCCAGAGTTTCCTGTCACATAAATATAGGAACAAGTGGGATTTCTTGGGATGTAGTTTTCACATGTGGGCTGACAGAGAGGAGTAAACCTCCATTCTGCCTTCCCCTGAGGGCATAAATGCTCTCTGCTGCCAGGAACTTGGTCCGATGCCAAGATGGTCCAGCTGCACATCCCATTCCGTTTCTCACTTTTTTCCATAGCAATCTGGTAGCCTTTTAGCACCCTTGGGGATGTACGTTGTTGTGATTACCATCTTATCTGCCCATCCCAGTGATGTCAGAAAGTTCACCAGACTATCAAGGAAAAACAACGAGAAACAGAATGTGGTGCACAGGTTGCCTGGGAAGGTAGAAAGACTGTTAGGATCTTTAGGAGAGGAGGTACAGCCCATTGCCTATGAAAGCCATCCCTACCCTACTTCTTATTTATGCATATAATAATCCCTGGTGTCTAGTGGGCTCTGCCTACCACAGTAGGGAAGTTTGGGGTAAGCCCCTCAAATCTGCCCCCCCCAGGACTATTGTTGCCTTTGGGAGGGAGGTACAGCTCAATGCCTGAGTGGGCATACCCACCTGATTGTTTTTTTTTTTTAATTACCTAGGTCCAATGGGCTCTCTGCCTACCTGAGGGGGAACGTTTGGTTGTAAACTCCCAGCGGTGGCAGAAAGACTGTATATGCAATTTTTTGGTGGGAACTCTTTTCACCGTGCCTGTGGGGCTGCTTCACCTGCCACGCAATCCCTGGTGTCTAGTCGGTGGATCCCTGCCATAATATGTAAATATATTTATACACATGGACCAAAAACTCTTTAGACCTGACCCAGATTAGGATAACCCATTTATGCTATAAAGAAATGACCAGTAGGTTTAATTTGGAGGCAAACATCTTAATTCAATACACACTTAATGAATCTAAAACTAATTGTACAAGGCCACTCTTTTCCATGTATCTTAAGTGTATCAACATCAAGGTGAATCAAAAAAGTGAAGGTGGGGCAGTGCTCATAGTGGTAAAATGTTTTTACTTTGCCATAAAAACACAGCACAATCATCAGGTGTAATCTTATTTTAACAACACAGAAAAATCAATGTTCATAAGGTTTGTCCAGTGTGAAGTCAATCTTATTAAAACCGATGATCTATGCCGACGTTTCTACCCATTCATCAATTCATGGGTTACAACTTCCTTTACATCTCATGCTATCAAAAGGTCATTTTGTGAGTAAGTCCCCAGCATGGAGAAGGTATTACTCTGCAAAATATATTTTGCGATTGTCAACAATTCTCTGAGAATTGGCTGCGTGCTCCTGACAACAGCTGGGGATATTGTCCCTCCCAGTCAAATTTCTCTATTTTCAGATACAGAAAAGCACGCTCTCTACCCAAGTAGTGGCTGCATGGTTGCGACTGGCATGTATTATCCATCGTTTATATCTGGCGTTATCATGCGCATTGACTGTTCTCTGTGAACCTGCTTAGAGACACGAAAGTTACACTCTACGGTGTGCTTGCCCATTATTGCGTGACCTCTTGTTGCCATTAGGAAGGACAGTGCTTCAGGAGGTTTGGTGCAAGCCGCGTTCAGCTCACTTGACGGTTTTTTCAGGACTTTGGAAAGACGCACATTGGTAACATTACACACCTAACGGTTGTTTATAAGCACGGTTTCTGAAAGGTACTTTACATTGAAGCATGTAAATTTGAGCACGTACCATAGTGTGGAACATACTCACTGCTTGTACACTTTTTCGACTGTGAGGCCTTGAGAAAGTCATTGTACTTACTTGGTACAAACGAAACACGTGTTGGCTGTTATCTATATTGAGTATGTGCTGAAGAAACAATAAAAGCAACACCACACATTGAAGCTTTGTGGACTGTTCATTTCATCATTTGAAACTTTGGATATCCAGCATTATATAAGGACTTTTGAGAATTATTTACTTTAGTGATATTAGTCCTTGGAAATTGGGTTGTGCGTAGGACCTATTATATTGTCTATGGGTGTGCTGCATCAGCTGATTTTCTTGTGAATTTTCCAGCAGATTGTGTTCTCAATCTGCTTACGGCACTTCTGAGTAGTAAGTGCTCACAGCCCACCTAGCACCCCGCTGTACTTACAGCTATTGCTTACTACTCACGCCTTTCACTTGACTTTTTGATATTTGTTCTCTTGTTTGATGTGCGGTCCTTTCCCAAGTTGGGAACACTACTACCTTCTTGTATGATTGATTATGTATTTTGCTGAGTTTATCATTCATAATGCCCAGTAAGCCATCAATAGTGGTGTGAGTTCACATCATCCAGTCAGATACGCAGGAGATAAAGGCACGGAACGTTAACAAATTCTGTAAGATGCGTGTCTCGTCTCCAATTCAGATCACTACAATGTATCCTTGATGGAATCTTCTTCCAGGCCTGGAAACAGAACACACTGGACACTTTAGTTACATACTATGGGCTTTTAATGTCTTTTCATCTATTTTCTATCAGACTATCCATTCAACCCACATGCTGCTCACCAACAAGCATGATGCTTCAATATGTCCATTTATGTCATCATGAAAAGAATTGACACATCTACAAATGTCTTGATGTTGCTTAACTAAGAAGGAATACATTTAACGTGATCTTATATCTGCAGATTCTGGAACGCACCTCCTGTTTGTTCAGAAAGATGGTCCCGACATAATTGCTGCATTCTGAGCTCAAGTTTCCAATCTGTGTATTATAGCTTTAGTCCTTAAGACATTGGGAATTCATAAATATCTTACAGTAGTGTAGAGGTTTCATGCTCCATTACTCTTCATTTATTCTTGAGATGCTCCACTAAACCTGGATCTTCACAGCGTTGGCACTACTGGGCTCCATTGAATCAGGTCATCATTTCTTCAATTTTGTGTTCCTCTTGCTGCTTTATCAGTGGCTCGCTTCTTGCGTTATTTTCCCACCACTAAATCTGCACTGTTATTACTGCTGGGCCTGCTCCTTCTTGGATGCCTGGTTGTAAATTATTCTGTCATATCTCCCACTATGCCTGCCAATGAACCTAGGACTTGCATGCAGCCTACATGGAGAACATTGTCGGGCCATTAGAACCTGGCTGGTCGACGTCCTGACCAATCACAACTCTGCTTGAGCAGCGTTGTGATTGGCTTAGGGGAGAGAGAGAGCCTGGCTGCCTGCATCTGCTTCCTGTTCCTGGAGAGCAGGAGAGCAGAGAAGACGCAGGACCTAGCCAGGTAAGTTTAATTACCTTTAAAAAAAAAATATTAAATTATCCCCCTCCCCGTGTGACCCCCCCACCCCCACTCTCGGCGATCTCCCACCCGCGAGTCATGCCAGCCATGACTGGTTTCACTGCAGATCTTTTCCCTGGGTTTTTGGACAAATTGGCATTTATCCATTATGAACCATATTGAAAATTCACAAAAATGTGCGATATCTGTTATCCAATCCAATTTGTTAATAAACTGAGCATTTCTAAACCCTAAAGGGATTCGGTGGAACAATCTTTAGTGATCTCTCCTATTAATTATGGAATAGTAGCCCTTACCCAGCTTACAAATTCCTCCTTGTTACCCCATAGAGAATAGTTATGTGCAGGGTCAAGACTACTATCTGGAAAAAAGTTTGATTCCATCAATGGCGTCCGCTAGAAGCTGAGATGAAATTAAATGCCTCCTGTTACCAGCACTTCTATGATTTAGGATTCAATATGCTGAGGAATTGAGTTCTGCCTGAGAAGTTCTGTATGTAATCACGCAGACTTGCTGCCTCGTGTTATGCTGTTTCCCACAGAAGTTTTAACCAAATGTGAGGCGGTACCATTTACAAGCTCTTTTTCAAACTTCCCAACATGCTCTTTTTGCTTCTTTTGAGCACGTTTCAGTTTAAATAAAATGTGCTAGTCTCTGTAAAATGAAGCTAAAAAGAAATAGGTGATGGTCCTCGGCCTAATAGCCACGTGACTTTAAGTGAGAAAACCATGACATAGGCCCTGTGACAGCGATGTGAATGGAGCTATTGTAATATCACTAGCCACTTGTAAAAAAGTGTTACAGGTGACGAGTGCGTTTTTTTCATCTTATGCTAGGAGAAAATAAGGAATGGGAATTTATAGGGATATTGCAGCATCACACGCAGGATAGCGATGCATGCAACAGAACGTTTAGAAGTTATGCGGTTGTATCGCGAAAAATGAAAAGGTGTACACATGAAAAAATAGGATGCCTTCAATTGAAGGAAACGAATAAGGAAAATACACGAAGCTAGAAAATTTAGAAGTTCTTCAGTTCTCCATCTATTCTAAAACCCTTAAATGATACAGAGGTAGTGAAATCACACTAGCTCAGTTAAACATTTGTGCAACATTAACATTAGCATATGTTGTCAATTTGGTTCGCTTTTCACAGTCCTGGTATATTGTACTGCAGCATCTGCCTATATGCTGGCCAGGAAGTTCTCCAAGGGCAAGAGAAAATGTAGTAGAGATAGAAAGCAACCCTGTCCCCACTGCCAAAATAATGTGCAGTATCGAGAGACATCTGTGTTATCAGAAACACAGGCCCTGGGAGCTGGTACAACCAATCAACAAGCTAGAAGTGCATACCCCAGAATACTGATATGCTGATACCTCCATAACATATGTTGCAAACAGGATATTTAATAGAGAATTGGTGAGTTCACACAAAGTTAAGCAATTTAAGGCCAAAAAGCAAAAGCAGGTTTCAGGGTGGAATCCTGTACTGATCCTTTGTGGTTGTGGCTCAAACAGCAGGCCTCCCTTAGGGAAAACGTATATAAATACATTATCAGCACCGAAATAAAATTCAACAGATAAAATCCCCAAACCAATTAGGGAAAATGAATACAAGTTAATGATTACAATGGTGCCAAAATGAAAGAAATCAGTACAAGGAAAAAGCAAAAAGCATCCAAAGAAAACAATGGGTCATGTTAGTGCATAGGGTCAATTAATCAATCAATCAATCAATAAAATAACTTTATTCGGTTTTCAGATGTAAAACCATAAAAGTTTACCATATATGGGAACAGTAATTAATACAATTTCATGAAACCATTACGCAATTCATATATAAATAAAGTGCAGTGCAAAATACTTGGTCCCCTGAGGTCACGGATTCAAATAAACCAAAAGTTAAATAGCGCCCAAGATCCTTTCTAATAATTAAATCTCATTTGGAGGGATAAGTTATTAAATGACCCCAAAAATATTACCATCTATTCTAAGTGGGCCCTACATTTTACTGCAGATTTAAGGAAATTAAGAACAAACAAAGCGAAATCTTCATGCAACAACTGTAGATACATGAGAGCTGGACGGGCCTGCCCGAATTTCATCCTCCTTAATATCGGGACAATAAAATTTTTCCAGGGGAATCACATAAAACCTACAAAATAATAAAAAATGAAGCAACTCCTGTGGAGACACGCCGTCGCAGCCACAGGCTGCTAAAACCTGTCCTCTGATGCTCCCTCTAGGCAAAGCCAGCAGGAGGTGAAAAAGACCCAGGCAAAACCTGGTCAACAAAAAACGATCTATATACTAAAAGATCCCAAGAGATAGGGCTCAGTAGATAATGTTGTTTTCAACATAAAACATTTACGGATGGTAGGTTTCCTCAATCCCAGCTCTTCCCTCTCAAATTTGCTTAAACTATAAAAGAACTCCCTAACCCAACCCAGCTCCTTATTGCATACCATTTCGGGGTTAGTAAATAATACTGCTCTGCCCAGTCTTTCAAAGCTAGTCTTTAGATAACTAAGCCAAGGTATGCGGCCCGAGTGATCAAGGGCCATACACTCTTTCAATATTGATTGGGTCAACAACAATTCATCATTCTGCCACATTTTTACCCAGAAGGTTAGAAGGCGGAGAGCCAAAGTATCACTCAAATACGGGACCCCCAGTTCTTTGTGCACCACCATATTCGAGGATCCGATGGGCACACCCAGAAGACGCTTCAGGAATGTGTTCTCAACAACTTGCAATTCTTCCATGGATGCATGCCCCCAAATTTCACTGCCATAAGAGGCCATCGCAACTCACTTAGCCTGATATATCTTTAATAGTGCCACTATTGGTCTCTTGCCTAGTTTAGTAGCGAAATTAAAAATGGCCATATTTGCCCGCACTAAGTCACCCCTCTTTCTCTGTTTTAGTGGGCCCCAGTTCAGCTGTTCATCCAATGTAACTCCCAAGTATGAAAAAACGTCAGTACGGGGAACTTGTGCGGATCCTACCCTGAACTGGAAGGGCTTTTTTTTGCGAGGGCCCACCTGCATCGCAAAGGATTTTGAGTAATTTATGGAGAGATCCCGATCCCTCATGAAAGCAGAAAAGCAATCAAGTAGAATTTGTTAGCCCCTGGCGGTCCTGGATATAACGACCGCATCGTCCACGTATAATAAAACCGGCAGACCGCGACAGCCTACCTGAGGATAATCAACCCTTGTGACTTGTAGTATGTTGTCTAAATCATTAATATACAAGTTAAACAAAAAGGGGGCCAAAATACAGCCCTTACGTACGCCTCGCTTTATGGCCAAAGTGTGGGAGACTCTTAAGTCCTGTGAAAATCTGACCTGCGCCTTGGTCGCTTGGATGAGATTTTCCAAAAGAAGGACAATATTTACATATACCCCGATATCGAGCATGGACTGCCATAGTTTGCTCCTAATCATGCGATCGAACGCGAAAGACAGATCCACGAATGCTAAGTAGATCGTACCGGGGCAGGTAACCGTATATTTGTTCAGGATCATCAACAGATTAAGGCACTGGGCCATTGTTGACCTCCCAGGACTGAATCCATACTGGATATCCAATAGAATGGCATGTTTATCTGTCCAGGCTGTCAGTCTGTCCAAAAGCACTTGACCCACCACCTTGACCGCCGAGTCCAGCAAGGAGATCAGTCTAAACAATAGTTGCTGGCTCGATTGACTAGCGTCATGTTAGTTCATAGACCAGATCCTAGCGGGCTTCTGAGGCCGACTGCAATGGAGTGTGGCTTGGATAAAGCCTAGTGGTTTGCCTCCAGTGGGGCAAGGCAATGGGCTGCTACCAGGATGGGCTCCAACAGGACAGGTATGTTGGATTCATAGTTACACTGAAGGTCTGAGTTTTGCTGAAAAACGTTCTGTGCACTACACACGTGAAATCTGTGCTCACCAAGGTCCTTTTACCACAGGAATTATTTTCCTACTTAGTGCACTATGTTGGAACCTTAGCGCATTATTTAGGGTATGGTAAATGCTGGGCATTCACCAAAAACTGTGGAAGCGCAGTACTTCAACCTGGAAATTCTCCCAGTGTATTTTAAGGTGGAGAAACAACTAGGTTTTAGCAGGAAGAGCCTTATTTGGCTCCACAGACAGAAACCTTTGAACTGTTGATCCATCTGCTAAGGACCACTTGGTCCCAGTGGCGGCTGCCCCCTGAAAAAATAATCAATGGCCCTGACACGCTGCGAGGAAATTTGTTGCAAGTCAGATCCATTATATTTTTGTTTTTATGAAACAACCATCCAATTTAGGAGAATATTTAAAAAATATAAGAATGAATATTGCAACTCTGCTCTTGCTTCAGGCATCTGCCACACCAGCAGATGCACTGCCCACTAGGTGGGCAAGGATCTCTAAGTATGGCGGCTGGCCTCAAAGGAGGGGAGAGGACAGAGTCTCTGCTAACCTGCCAGAGTGAATGAGCATGTAGTCAGCTTTCTGTAGCTCAAAATCTTTCAGCAGGGCAAGGCTGGATGTCTAGAACAATCGACTGTCCATGAGGAGGATTCCTTATTGATGCAGTCTGGCAAAAGTCTTGATATTTGACTGAAAATGCCTGAGAGGGCAAATCTGAAAATCTTGCCTGCAGAGAATGCACCATCTTCGAATATCTTTTACACCTTGAAACTCACAAAAGAGGAGTGGAAAATGCTTGCGATAGGTCTATCCATATGCAATTGCTTGGGGTAGCATTCAACCCGTCATTACTTTGCCCCCCATGTCCCCATGATACCTCATATACGACCCAGCAATTGCAAATAACTCTTGTTCCTCTTCCAAAAGGAACAGTACTGCTGAAACTGCCAAGCCAGGTCCTCTCTGTACCTGGATACAAGCAATCCAAGAATGGTTTCGGCCTGAGTGTTCCTGTTCAGTCAGGTGTAGCTTGGTTCCAGTGGCATAGTGAGCAAGAGACCCATAACTGGGCATACTCTTGCCAACTCCTGACCTGGTCCTCCTGAGTCAGAGATCTGTGTAGAGTTTCTCTCAATCAAAAACAATTTAAAAAACCTTTAGTAATTTATTTGTCTCACAATATAAAGAGTGCATGTTGTAAAACCCGGTTCTGTTGCATTTGAGCTCACAATGTTAGGCCCCTTTCGACTGCATTTTTCACGGAATCACAACACAAAGTCGCTTCTTACTGTGTTTGACATGGTGTCTGTATTAACAAATCTTTGTCACTGAGAAATGGGGCTATTTGATAGGCCGTCACAACTAATAGCCAATCAATTGTAAAGAACCAACAGTAAAGAAGATCAACACGGGCAGATCCAAAGCCTTCGGACCACCTTAATATTAGACTCAAACTGAGCACCAAGTATTGTATTGTATTGTATTGTATTGTATGGCATTCTTGTATAGCACGGCTGTCACCCAACGGGTATCCTGGCGCTTGGAGACCAAGGTAGAAGGGGTCATCGAGAACAGGCTAGACTATTAACGGAGCATTACTTCCTATTCCTGGCAAATAGCCAGGTCTTTAGATTTTTCCTGAAGCCTAGCAGGAAGTCCGCTTGTCTGATGTTTTGGGGTAGCTCATTCCAGAGATGTGATGCTGCTGTGCCAAAAGCCCTACCTCCCATCCTGGCCAGCTTGAATCTGGCAGTAGTTACCAAGCTTACACTAGAGGATCGGAGATGTCTAGTGGGATTGTACCAGGAGAATCTCTCCTGCATGGATATCGGACCTGTGCTATGCAGTGCTCTATATACCATGCATAAGGATTTAAAGCTAATTCTATCCCTAATGGGCAGCCAGTGAAGGTCACTCAGAGCCAGGGTAGAGGAGGAGCTGCGCTGTCTATTAAGTGCCAATTTGGCTGCTATAGACTTGACTCTTTGCAGCCCCTGCAATATATATTGAGGAGCTCCCAGATACAGGGAGTTGCAATAGTCCAGTCTACTCAAAATTATGCTTCTAACCACCAGGGGTCTGGCCTCGCTAGGTAAAAGTGGTACAATCAGCTAAAGTGCTTTTAGCAAGGCAAAGCAAACACTGATCGTTTTATTAGCCTGAGATAACATCTGGAGATCTTCGTCCACCATAACACCCAGGTTGCGGACCGTTTTTGTTGGCACCAGGGGGTCGTCCTCCGGCGTGAGTCTAAACTCACATGGTAGGGGTTTTGACAGTCTTGCTGCGGAGCAGTATATCAGCTCTGTCTTCCCCCCATTGAACTGCAAGGAGTTTACTTTCAGTCAACCCGAGACCCGGCGCATACACTCCTGAAAGGTATCCATTGATACCGCGTGCTTCCCTTCCAAGGAAAACACCAACTGGGTGTCGTCGGCATAATTAACCAAATCAATCCGATATGATTTTATGATGGGAATCAGAGGGCGTAGATAGACGTTAAAAAGGATAGGGCTTATTGCCAAGCCTTGAGGCACTCCATGGCGGACCAGAGACTTAGGGGAGGCAAATGGCACCATGGTTACAACCTGTTGTCTATTTGACAGGTATGATTGCATCCATTTCAAAGCATAGCCTTTCATCCCCAGTCTCTCCAGCCTTCCTATCAGCACTGCATGGCTAACCGTGTTGAATGCGGCCGACATATCCAGTAACACCAACACCGAGGAGTCACCGTTGTCTGCTCGCATTCGTAGCTTGTCCAGCACGGTTGACAAGGCAGTTTCCGTTCCATGGCCTGGCCGGAATCCAAACTGATCCCTGTCCAGTAGGTGGTTTTCCTCAAGGTAACACAACAGGGACTTGCTGACAGTTTTTTCCAAGATTTTTATGGGAAACGGCAGGAGGGATATGGGCCTGAAGTTGGCTGGTATTGTTGGGTCCAGGGAAGGCTTCTTCAACAAGGGGGTTACCACTGCCTGTTTCCATACCTCAGGGACTACTCCTTCTCTCAATGATTGGCAACATATTTGTCGCAACCATGGGAATAATTCAGGATTGTGCTCCTTCCAGATCCTGTGGGGGAGGGGATCTAGGGGAGATCCTGAGGATACATCCTGGGCGAGACTGTTAAAGAGCTCTTCAGTAAGGGGTTGAAAGTGCTCAATAGATGTATCAGTCCAGGCTTCCTTGTCGAGTGCCTGACTGCTAGTGGTACCCCAATCAAGCCCCCCTACAATTTTGGCGATCTGGTTGTCAAAGAAAGTGGCAACTTTGTCACATAAATGTTGTGATGCCGGCACTTTATTTTCCAGACAGGCGATGCTAGAGAGGTCCCTCACGATATTAAACAGAACCTTCGTGCCTTTGGATGCTTGTAAAATGGAACTGGCATAGAAGAGTGATTGAGCCCCGATGATAGCCTGTTTATACTGCGCCTGTGCTAATTTCACTGCTTTCCTATCCATTTCTGAGTATGATCTACGCCACCTCCTCTCAACCTGTCGGCGGGCATTCCGTAGCAGTTTCAGCTCCTCACTAAACCAAGGAGCCAAAGGTTTTCTCCTGTTCTTAATCTTTTTCTTTCATAGGGACATGTCTGTCTGGGATGTTAGTGATATAAATATTATAGCTATAGTAATTCTTGTCCACTGAATCACCTGGATTGAAAAGGATCTGATTAGGGAAAAGAGGATCTGAACTGTCTTTTGGCAGTTTTGCCCAGTCTCTCCCCCACCGATAGGTAGTTTGGCCTTTCCTATTCTTTGTACCTTTAGGTATGGTGATCCTGAAGTGGATTAGAGACTGATCGGTCCAACTTTGGGGCAATATGTTGATCACTTCTGTCTGGGTCTGATTAGCAAACACGAGATCCAGCACGTGACCTCCCCGGTGTGTTGGCTTTTGTAACTGGTGTAGACCAGAATTCTCGCATGTTTGTCGCAGATCTCGCAAGTGATTCCCTAAACTCCCAGTATCCCATAGGTTAAAATCTCCTAGGAATAACAATTTCAGAGTCAGGGCAGCAATGGTGTCAAATAGTGCCTGGTGCTGAGAATCTAGGCCCGGGGGTCTATAGCACACCAAGCCCGTCAGCAGCCTTCCCTTTGGCTCTTGCAGTGTAAAACCCAGAAGCTCATATCCTGCAACCTCATTTACCTGTAAAGGGGCGAAGTTCCATCTCTCCTTGAAAATTATCCCCTCCTCTTCCTGTAGCCCTTGGTTTGTGAAATATTTTATAGCCTTCTGGGCAGGCAAAACCAATCTCTACGGAAGAGTCCATACTGGTCCAGGTTATCAGGGACCTGCTGTTTATCAGGCCACACATTAAGACCATTTCATGCCTCCCCTGTCCCCTTTTACCAATACTGAGTAGTGACTCCCTAGAGTAGCAAATCCTGCCATTATTCAACCAGACAGTATTGCTGGCGCTGGGCGTGACCAGTGCGCGGACGGGTGCAGACGGGCTTGCCTCTGGCACGCCTCTGGCACGCCTACGGCGCGCCCGCTGCGCGCGCGGGCTGCGCGCTTGCATTGCTGCACCTAAATAGGGAGTGATTAGCGATCCGGCCAGCCACTGACCAAGATGGCGCTTGGTAGATGGCGCTTGTTAGAGTGAGTCTTCCCGTGGTCCCGCTAAAGTAGCGAGCCGATGTGCCAAGATTTTTTATAGTGCTTTATCACGCTTTAAAAACAGACTTCCAACAGTATCAGCATCTTTTGCACTTGACCCTAAGCCGAGAGAGGCAGAGTTTTCCAAGGCTTAGTCAGGGAGGTGGTGCGAAACTTGAAACTTCTTAAATGACTCAAAACATTTAATAAATAAGTGTGTTGTCAGTGTTTTAATTTCACAAAAAAAGAAAGTACTTTCAATTACACAAACCTAAACACTAAACATAAAATTAGAAATGTTCACAATAAAAAACATAACCCCCCTGGCCCCCAATAAACTAGAAATTGGTGTATATGGGGTCTCTCAGTATTAGACAATGTCATTCCCTTCCTAAGGTGTTCGTCACGAGTTCAAAATGTAAATGCCCTTCCCATTGTATGAACAGTTTTCAACATCCAAGATAAATGAATAGCCCGTACACAGAGTCAATGTCTTCACCAACTTAACCATTCAATTATCAAGAAATCTAACAAAGGTGAAACACATTCTAAAGCCTTAGGCTTGGATTTACAAACAATATGCACTGGGTTCTTGTCATTAAAGTGACACACACCGAGTGCAAAGTGTTGTGGTGGGATTTACTTTCCAATGTTGGTTGCTGCACTGTGCTGCGCGAAAAGTTAGTAAATCAGCCTCTAGGTGAATAGCAGTAATTTTACATATATGTTTGTCTACCGTAGACCATCAAGTACAGCTGGACAGGTTTCCGTAACATTTCTCACACTGCTAAGTTGTTTTGAACACAGACTCCTTATCTACCAACCAAAGGACTCCTCCAAACAAGATCTGTATTTTCTTCCTCTTGATGGTAGAGGTTTTTTCAATAGTTTCTTTTACTTTAGTTCATTAATTACAGCACTTTTCCCCACTCTCTAATTGGTCTCTGTAAGAATTTAAATGATGGTACCTACGACGGCGCCCTGATGTGATTGTAGTGCAGGCATACAAAGGCGTTGTGAACTGCCACCTCAGCGATTTGATTATTGAACCAACAATAGTATGAGCCCAGTACCACATCCTTTCCCTTTTATACGCATTGTCCAGCTGGCAAAATACCTACCTTAAAGCAGGTGTATATGGGAATTTCTGGTAAAAACAGATGATGTCCAGGTATGCCATTCACCCAACAAGCATTTTCATTTACAGTAAGGTTAAGTCTTGGATGCTTAGCCTAGTAAGGATGCAATAGAACCTGTCACAGACTACCCTATTATCATATAGAGAGATAGAATCTTGCAAATGCCATAAAAAAGGTCATATCTAGGGGGGCGGGGTAACAGATTTTTGATATTTTGTAGCCATGGTAAAGGTTCATCGCCTGACATACCCAATAACTCTCCGAATGTGATGCGGGTAGGAAATGATTATGGTTGGTCCTGAGGTGGCTTTAATGCGGTGTGCTGCTGACAACCCTCAGGTCTGCTATGCGCTATAAAAACTGTAAATAAGTAAATACACTAAAAGTAAATAAATGGTACTGTACACTGACTCGGTTTTCACCATTTCAGAGTTAGTCATCAGGCAACATATACTTATTACTTCCTCATTAGCCTTCTACCTGTGCCTTTAATTTAAATAACATTAACTCCTAGGTATCGTCCAAAGATATTGGTGTATCCACATCCAAATGGATGGCTCTGGTATGTTTAGTTCTTCAGGGGGCGGAACTATCTTTCCTATTTTGTTAAATATTTGCCCTTTGATGGACTCTCACACACCCGTGCATTCCGGTTTTACAACTACCCTGACGGCTATTATTGTGTTGTTTTTTCATTCCCCACGCCCCACCCACCCATGCAAGTAAATCCGCATTTTTCTCAAGTCTTTTGGACAGAAAGTCCAAATAAGGCAGTGGTATTAGTAGCTGGTTCGCCACAATCCATACAGCCAGTTGGAAATAGTCCTTAATGCTGGGGCCAATGACAAACACTGCTAATATGTCACTTGCCCGATAGCGACATTGTCGACATCGCTAAGTTAGCATGAGACTAGCAACCATGATGATGCTTTTGCACACGTAACTACATGGCTTTAATTTTGCAAGACTCAGATTATGCCTTTCACATAAGAACCATCTGCTTTGTTCCATCTCTGCCTGTTCCTGGAGTTTAATTTGAACACTGTGAGCAAGGTCGATAAACAATGCCCCTTGTTATTCTGTTCTGGTCAGTCCCTAGCACCTAGACAAAACATGCTAACACAGCCGCTGCTGGAAACCCATTCTTTGATATTATGGGTATGCTTGTTTAGGTAAAACACACTTGGAGAGGGATCTTTCCAGGGAGAAGAGCCATGCTGTTCCTATGATGTAGATATACCATCTAGGCACTAAGGTATGGGGTCTGCTGACAAAGCCCAGAGATCTTCTATTATATAATAATACTTCTTCTTACCAAGGGGAGGGTGGTTTGGCCTTATAGTCCTTTATCCACTGTCTTTGTATGATAACATCTCCCTTTATGATATATGGCCTTGCTGCAATGCTAACTGTATTGATAGTATGCATTTTGCTGCTGGCTGTGGCTCGTATACTGTGTTTTTGAGTATGATAGTTGAAATAAACATTTTAAGCTATATTTGTGTTTCAGTCAGTACTTATTGTGGACAAGTACGAGAGTGTGAGCGAGAAGGTTTGTCTTGTTACCGTGATTCCTGAGAGATTCAGGAGTGCTGTATTCTGGGGTGTCTAATCATTTGCATCTTCATGAGTGTGTAGGAGAGCAAGTGAGACACTCTAGCTAGTCGGTCCTGGGTTTTTGGGCACTAAGGTGGTGGGAAGCCTTAGCCCCTATACAACGAGGTCCCATTTTCCTGCGCATAGTTCTGTGTATGTGCAGAATCCCTGCAACAATACTAATTAAATATTTTAAAAATCTAGGCATTTTAGGTCGATGCAGGCTCATGAAAGCACAGCAAGTGGCTCACATGTTTTTTCCCAAGTGAGTAGAGGCTTAATGCAGGTAGTCCTGTCTAGACTGAAGAACGTTCATATTGACACAGAATCCTTTAAAAAACTTTTTGGAGTTACAATATTCTGTTACCCATACTCTTGTAAATGTGAAATGCCAGGACTATATGACACTGACATACCTGTTGCTTCATTGGCTTCCACTGGTAAACATGTCATGTTCACAAATCTCCATGTGGTCCACAAGTCCACTCACCACCAAGTGCTAAAGTTTCCGTTGCATAGATTTGCTTAGAATGAGCCAGTGAGGTTTCTCTACTCACCAGAATAGAATTACTATGGTGGTTCATAGAGTCAAAGGGGTCAAATGCATAGACTTTTTGAGTATAGGGTGCCTAATCTTGGATGTTATCCCCGGGAGATCGGAACAATCAACTATCGTTGAATTTTTAGACAAAACCTTTTTTTATTTTATGTTTTGTTTGGGGCCTTTATAAGACTCTGCAATACCACAAGGATGCCTACTCAGAGCACTAAAAACAAAAAAATATTCTGTTGGTGAAAGCTTTTCTAAATATTTAAACTGCTCTTTCTCTACTTTTAGGCACCATAAACAGATTTCTGTTCTCCTAGCATGATCCTTCTTATATATTTTATTGTTGGGGTCCTAGTTAGTGTCCCTGTGCGAACTGAGATCTATGCACTCATTTATTCAGAATCATAGTTTATCATTACATTAGCCTCAAAGATCAGAGAGCTGCAAAATTCCCTTTCAATCACTCTCACAATCCTCATGATTAAATCTTCTGAAAACCTTACAGGCATATTTATGACAGGAGTTGCGACTCACATGCACCATGCAACGTGGTGCATGTGTGATTCAACTTCAAAATGTGATTTATGAAGCCATGCAAGGCCACTTTGCAAGGCCATCAGTGGCTTCATAAATCTGGAATAAGGCAACGAGGTGCAAATCGCTGTGTTACATTAATCTGCCCTGGGAAAGCGTTCCATGGGCATTGCGTGGGTGTTCCTACGCAACTCCCATGGATTTGTACGTATTCACAGATTTACGATCACTGGTAGATGTGGAAATCCACCAAAAAGATCCGCCTTCTTTTAGGAGGCGTAACTAGGAAAAATAGCTTTATTTCTTCTTGCTAATTCCTCCTTCTATGTGTGCTGCATTCTGCAACACACATAGAAAGAGGAAGGTGCCGATTTCTGCACATAAGCAAACCTGCATGCAGCATAGACACTCTTGCCCTGCATTGGTGCTAGGCAGCCCATTGTGTGCCAGCACTGTGGGAAGGTGAGGAGTAACAGCTGGGATGCACTCAATTCAACATGTGATACTAAAAATTCAAACACAAATATCAGCATTAAACAAATTGGTGTGCATCTGAAGAAGAGGGTACAGCTAATGCTAGGTCAAAGGTCATAGCCTTCAAGAGCACTACACTAAAGCACTCCGGTTGAGTAGATTACATAATACTCTAAGTAATCAGATATAACAGGTAAGTACTTATACAATAACCTCATTAGAAACCAAAATATCCAATACAAATGATAAATGAAGATGTTGTCCGTGGCTCAACAAAATGTTTTCTTTTATTGAGCAGACTTGATAAGTCTCTCGTGAAGAACTTCAATTAGTAATGCCAAGTAACAATTGCGAGCTTCTTGCAGATTAGAGAAGAGTCCCAATGCATGTCTGGCATAAATGTCTGCCCTTCTTCAGGGCAATTTACAAGTGAATAAACGTTACGTCTGTAAATACAACATCAGTACGAACATAGAGAGAAGGCACAAGTACAGTAACATAAATCTTATTGCTAATGGTGTCCAGAAGAGTAGGACGAACTCACAGGCCTTAAAATGGCATTCAACAAATGAAATGAAAAAAAGAAGAAAAGGATGAAACAATAGGTAAAGAGAATCAAAGCCTCCACCTGGTCAGGCATGACGTGAATCTATATTGTTAAAAGCTACATGTGATTTGCTGTGCCCATTGGTGCTTATGTTATAGGAAAAAGCGAATGGTTTACAGCACATGCTTGGAAAGTGTTAGAAGCTGATTCAACTTCAATATGCGATTTATGAAGCCACGCAAGGCCACTTTGGCGTAACTAGGAGAAATAGCGTTATTTCTTCTTGTTAATTCCTCTTTCTATGTGTGCTGCTTTTTGCAACACACATAGAAAGATGAAGGTGCTGATTTCTGCATATTAACAATCCTGCATGCAACGTAGACACACTTGCCGACACAATGGGCTGCCCAGCATTGGTGCTAGGCAGCCCAGTGTGTGCCCACACTGTGGGAAAGGCAGGAATGTACTGTATTGTAATAAATATGGTGCATTCCTGCCCTTTCCATGTAACATAGAGCAGCAAGGTGACTTGCTGCGCTGTGTTACACTTACATAAATATGCCTCTAAGTTCCCTGTGATCTTTATCTGATTCACTGTTCCTCTCTGTAGACTTGCCTTTGGTGGCTGGGTTCTCTTCATTTTCTACCTCTTTTTTTATCCTATTCTCCACTTACCTTGACCCCTATGTGTGAACTTGGATCTTTAATCCAGCGCCACGAGAATCATTGTCTCCTTAATCATGAGGGCCATGTTATTCTGGGTCTTCTGCTATACGTTAAAACACAGCTTAATAGATCGGCCAAGGTACAGAATGATCATTTCTTTGTTTTTCCTTTTTTTTAAATATATTTTGTTGAGGTAGAAAAATAATGAATTATAATGTTACAAAAAAATCTCTATAAATATACATCATCAAGTGAACATCATGACTAGATGAATTCATTCTAATAATGTCCTCATTTTAGAAATGTTTGGATAATTATTAATTCTAGATGCATATAATGATTCTAACAGCACAGCTTTACCAATTTTCCCCCACCATATTGTTGAATGGCAATTCTGTTGACTTCCGACATTGCATGATAAGAGATCGAGCAATAGACATACAAATGAATATAAATTGTCTTTTTCATTTATCTAACTCCTTAATTTAAATAGCATAACCGAATTATATAATATAACAATATAATAAAGCGATCTGGCACAATTCATATTTCGAGCTGAAGCATAAAGCTGAAAATGTCAACCCAAAAAGACTTAAGACAGAGACAGACTTCCATGATATGGTGCCAGTCACCTAGCATCCTTGTTTGGCACTGGAAACAGTTGAATGACGAGGCCGAATAAAAAGTGTTAATAATTTTTTGATTATAGTATAGCTGCCATCTTGAATAGAAGTCTATCCTTCTGAAATTGGCTGAGATAAATTATTCAAAATTGTATTGTAAAATATCCAGCTATTACAGATATTGTTACTCTAAGCATACATTCTTTTTCCAACTTGCTAAAATTCTGAATCACTAATTTTTCCTGACTGTTTAGCCTTAATAATATAGCAAATACAAGGAGATGATGGACGGAGCACTGAAACATTTCAGACACTCACCCCCAGTCACAGATCCTCGTGTTTGCTTGGCCTTAATAATATGCCATGCCAGCACCCTATACCTTTGAAGTAGTTCCATGAATTGTTTTTAAAATGTCTTGAAGAATGCTGGTCTTAGGTATAGAGTAGAGTTTGATAAAGGCTTTACTGTTTTAGAAATAGACAATACCCAAGTTGGTGACATGTCCAAAATTCCTGAATCTGTTCCCAAGATTTGCAACCAGTTTCCAGTGAGAAATTCTAAACGACTTAAAGCCAGTCTCTTCCCATTTCCCAATATATTTTTCATATTTACCCCTAAATATTTATAGACTTTCAGTGTAGTAAATTCATGAATCTCAAGAATATTATAATATTGAAATCATTCATTTTTCCTAAATGCTACAGTAGTCAACGTTGCATGCCTGGTTACCTATAGACAGGTGAGTGTTTTCAGAAATGCAGGTAAATCCACTTGTGCCTCCTTATTTATTACATTTAGAAATGAATAATAAAATAGAGCTACTTTGATACTGAATTTGACAGTGCCACATAATAATATACTTGTAAACTAGGAAGTGCCAATCCTCAACAGTTTTTATCTGTCTGAAGAGTTGACAAATTTCTATGTGGGCGTTTGGCCTTCCAAACAAAATTCAGCTTTAAGAGATCAGAGAGGGCTAGTAGTAACGAAAATTCCCAAATTTCTAGTATTGAAATTTAAAGTGGAGCCTTTAGAGTAGTCTGGGAGATCATCCTCAGAGGTGTTGAATGATACTATATCCTGGTTTGCTTTATATCTACCAAGTCTCGTAAAAGCATGATTTTGATCCTAATTATGAATGATGTTGGATTTATCGCCTTTAAATACAGTATCTTGTCATAAGCGTGGAATTTAGAAATAGCCATAAATGGTGTGAGAGATACAAGTCTATAAGTGAGTAAATAGCTGATGGCTCAATGAAAACCGTGAAAAGCACAAGTGACATGAAGCTGCCCCATTTAGTGTCTTCAGTCATTTTTACCTGACTGACCTGTTCTGAGATTACTATAATTATTGCTGCATAATTTGCATGAAGATTTTTTAAGCACCTTAATTAACTGAATGTAAACCAAAATTTTGTAGGTTGAAAAAGAATGCATACCAACTGACCAAATCAAATGTTTTATTCTGCATCAACCATAATTATAGCAGCTTTATGAAAAGGAAAGCGTAATCGATGGCTTTAGTGGGATAATTTGTATTGGCTGATAGTATTTGGTTGGGCATGAAACCATTTTGATCTTGATGAATGAGTTAATTGGCAGCAAGAATAATGTGGTTCTCTAAGACATTCACCAATAGTTTGTTATCTGTGAAAATAAATTTGCAGTGGTTCAAATTTATGTTCACTGACTCACCCTAGGGTTTAGGGTGGCACTTTGGTGGCGGCTGTCTGCAGGGAGTGCACACAATTATGCGTTTGCCCTAACTCCACTTATAACCGAACAACAGGTGGGTCAGAAAAGTATTTGCAATTATAACTACTTTTTCCCTGGCAATATATTGAGAAATTAAGTAATGTTCAATACATTCGACTGTTTTTAATCTTTTAGAAGAGCAAGTGTATTGTCTTGTCGCAAGATTGTCTACCCTCCAGGGATCTATTATCACATAATCTGCTTTCAAAAACATAATAAACGTAGTTATTTGGGGTTTGAGTTGCTTTTTATCCTTTCTGGAGGACTCAAGTTGAGTTATCTGTATATAATTAAATTGCCTCCCATAATGATGGATCCAATAGAATTGCATTAAAACAAACAAAAGCTGCTGCAGTGACTCACAGTCATTGTTTATAGGACTATAATAGCTGATTATTCAAAAGTCTGCTTCCTCTGGCAGCTTTATCCAAACCATACCAGTATTTCTATAAGATTCAGTACTTACTATTTTACCATCTAAGTTCTTCATAAAGAAAATTGCCGCGCCTCAATGTGCCGCAGTGGAAGAGGAGAAGAAAGAACGAGATACAACTTTTTTAAAGTGGCTTTCTTGAAGACATATAATATCAATGCTCTGCTTGTACAGACATTTCATCAATGCCCGATAGTTACAATTATTATTTGATCGATTAGCAATCCAAGTTATATTCTTAATTGAAACCATTAATGCAACTCCAAAATACAACTGTGTCTCCTCTTTTTTTCCACCCATTCCTTGTGTACCCCTTCTCCACCTGAATATCCTCCTCTGAGTACACTGACATATCCCACTTCTGTGTGACTGCCTATGGCGCATAATGCACATACGACCTTTGACAGTAATACCCTCGGTATTACAGGGTACTGTGGAGAAACACCTTGTATATGCCTCCCCCTTATAATAAATACAATATAATGGTTTTTAAAATAAATGGACTATTTTGAAAAAGCATCAAAAGGAGGAACCTGTGGAGCATATTATACTGTACTGCCAAGTAACTTACACCCCCCATGTTTTACCATAGTACCATCAGGCAAACTGACATGTAGAATCGCATCAACAGGAAAATTATTCTTACTGCGCAAGAAACTGGAGCCATGGGGTATACAAGTGGGCAAACTGAACCACATTGTTTCTCTGTATGCAGATGATACCCTAATTCACGTTCACACACCCATATAATCTGTGCCATTCCTTCTACAGCACATGGCAGCTTTTGGCCAGGACTCGTTCCTTCGGGTAAATATTCACAAGACCGTACTCTTCCCGCTGGATAGGCTGGCCGTGACACCACCCAAATGAATGCCTGAGTTGGTGATCCGCTGGGAGAGGGAGAGTTTTCATTAACTAGAACCCATGGTCACTCATGAGGAGAAATTGCATAGGTGCCTGAATGTGGCTAGGGTGTTCAGAGGCCTGGCTGGGTCAATAGAGTTATGGAAGACACTGCCCCTATCAATGATCAGACGGCGGCCATTGCTAAGATGGCCTTTCTTCTATGTTGTCATTACCTAGTTCAGAATGTCCTCTTCCTTCTGGGAGTGCCATTTTTCCATCATCTTGATAGTCTGCTGATCTCCCTGATATGGGCTGGGAAGTGCAGTTGGGTTGCCCTGTCGGATCTCAAGAGGGTCATGGGAGAGGAAGGATTGGTGCTTCTGGACATGCAACTTTATTATTTTGCAGCGCACCTGCAACATGCTGCTTGATGATTAACAGATACAGATTATTGGGAGAAGCAGTTGTTGCAGGGCATGATCGGGGAAGATATCCTGGCACGCCTACTGATGAAGTGTGGCCGCTCTGACGGGCCTGTCCCCTACCTGGTGCATCATACGGCTCAGGTTGAGGAGATGGTGCTGTAGATGGATTCTGGAGGGAGGTGGTTGCAAGGGTTTGGGGTGCTGAGGGGTTGGTTGTCCCTTGCATGCGAAAGGCATGTCTCCTGGGGATGGTGAAGAAGCCTAGGAGGCGCAAGACATCCTACAAATGTATACAACTAAAATTGCTTCTGGCTAAGTGTAGGTTGGCTATAGACTGAAATGGGGTCCCAGTTGCCGAGTGTGAACCTGTGGGTCCGTGATGTGCTGGAATGCAGAACTGCAAAAGAGCATCACATACGTCTCTCCTGTATTGATGAGATAGCTGCTGAGGCAGTGGAAGCATGGAGGCTGTTGTTATATGAGCCCAATACATATGGGGCTTGTTAGAATCCGGGTTCTCTGGTTGGCACAGGTAGGTACTTGTGACAGGCAGGGAACCTTTCCTCTAGTCAGGGTAAGGGGTTACACTCCTAAAATAACCCCTGCTCACCCTCTAGGTAGCTTGGCGCGAGCAGACAAGGCTTATCTCAGAGCGTTATAGGTTAAGCATTTGTGAACACATACAGTAACCAAGTGACAACACTACAAATGGACACCACACAGGTTTTTATAGTAAAAATAAGGATTCTTTATATAGAGTTACCACAAGACCATTAAACGCCAAAAATACACAATACTGTTACTTTAGATGGTAGAAGTTTGCATAGTTCTCTTAAGTTCTTAAATGCGACACTTTAAGTCAATGTACCTTAGATGCGACATGCAGGGCAACGAAAGTGTTGCAACGATGCAGATGCAATGAAGTTTTTGGTGCAAAGAAATAAAGACGTGAAGATCTTCCAGATGCGTTACGCTTCTTCGATGTTGCGAGAAGACAGCGGCGTCACCCCTTTACGCGATGCGATGACAGCGGCCTTGGCAGCGGCACTCTTCTCTGACGTTTGCGAGACGCTTCCGCTCGATGCGATGCTGCAGCGGCGTCACCCCTTTACGCGATACGACGACAGCAGCTCCGACGGCGGCATGCTTCTCTGTGGATGCGAGGCGCTTTTCTTGATGCAGTGCAATGGGACAACTACGATGGCTGCGATGGCGACACGCT
Source organism: Triturus cristatus (assembly GCF_964204655.1). Classification (NCBI taxonomy): domain Eukaryota; kingdom Metazoa; phylum Chordata; class Amphibia; order Caudata; family Salamandridae; genus Triturus; species Triturus cristatus. Next base: position 1,098,146,514 of record NC_140585.1, read on the forward strand.
TCTTCCTCGATGCGAGATTCTTCTCTTGATGCGGTGCAATGCGTCAGCTACGATGGCTGCGATGGCGACACGCTTCTTCGGCGTTGCGAGACACTTCTGGAATGATGCGAGACGCTTCCACTCGATGCGATGCTGCAGCAGCGACACCCTTTGCGAGATGCGACGACAACAGCTCAGACGACAGCACGCTTCTCCTCCTCGAGTCGCGCTTCCAGCTCCTTGCGACACGCAGTCCCTCAGAAGGTCCAACAACAGCAGCAGGCACTTCCAAAAGACTCTGGGGAGCTGGGGGTGAAGTCCACTGGTCCTGGGACTTCGTTCAGGGGTCAAGCTCAGCACAAGCCCTTGGAGATCTTTTAAGCACAAGTTGAAATAAAGTCTTTGTAGTCTTTTCTCCTCTCCTTTCAGCAGCAAGGCAACCAATGCAGGCCAACCCCCCAGGTCAGGGACAGTACTCCTCCTTACAGCTTTCCCAGTTCCTTCTCCTCAGGCAGAGGTTCTTCTTGTCAAGCAGGATCTAATTTCTTGGGAGCAGGGTCCCAATACTTATACCCCTAATTCCTTTGTTCCTCTGGGGTAGAGGGGCCTTTACCCAGTCCAAACCAGTTCTTGAGCACTTTGTTGACATGACTCTGCCTTTCTATTCAGGGTGCAGGGCAGAGACATCAGCTGCTCCACAGGAGGTGGAGCCAGCATTGTGGTGGCAGAGCACACCCCTATTCAGAGTCCAGGTGCACTCCTCCCACCCATCTGGATGTCAATCTCTCCATTCACCACCAGGCTACCTAGCCCTGCCCCTCTGGGTTTCCCCAGCCCTGTCACTCACACAAACCAGACAGGCAGATACACAGCATAGCAGAGGCGGGCTGAAATGGTTAGGCAAGCAAATACCAACTTTCTAAAAGTGGTATTTGCAAACACAGTATATTAAAATAAACTTTACTAAAAGATGTATTTTATTATTCTGAGTTCAGGCATACTAAACTCGATTTTCTACCATGTTCCCGGGATCTGTTAGGATCATAGGATGTAACAATTTTAACAGCCCATTCTGGCCTATGGAGAACAGGTAGCCTTACAATAGTGAAAAACGAAAATGTCTGTAATTCACTATTAGGACATGCCACACACATCAGGGCTTGTCCTACCTTATGCTTACAATGCACCCTGCCCTTGGGCCTACCATAGGGGTGACTAATATGAAGTTAAGGAAGATTTAGGGACTGGGAAGTGGGTGCACTTGCCCAGTCAGCATGACAGTACCAGACTGCACGCAGGTTCTGCAATGGCAGACCTTAGACACATTTTACTAGGCCGCTTCTGTGGGTGGCACAACCAGTGCTGCAAGCCCACCAGCAGCATTTGTATTTACAAGCCCTGGGCACTCCTGGTGCACTTTACTGGGGTCTGACAGTAAACCAAATAAGCCAATCATGGAATCCAACCAACATATACATTTTAAATAGGGAGCACTTGCACTGTGGCACTGGTTGGCAGTGGCACAGTGCTCTGAGCAGCTAACACCAGCAAAATACATGAGGCACAGCGACAAAAAGTGGAAGGGAGACTCACGCCAAGTTGCCAGGTCTAACACATGTCCCCTCCAGCTGAAAAGTGGGGAGTTCCTCATCACTAAGGCGGAAAAATCTGGACAGACCGTCAGCATTGGCGTGATCTGTACCAGGGCGATGTTCCACCGTGAAATCCACACCCTGGAGGGAAATAGACCACCTCAACAGCTTTGGATTCTCACCCCTCATATGCATCAACCATCTGAGGGGCCTGTGGTCTGTCTGAACCCGGAAGTGAGACCCAAACAGGTAGGGTCTTAGCTTCTTCAGCGCCCAGACCACAGCAAATGCCTCACGCTCAATCGCACTCCATCTCTGTTCCCGTGGTAGTAACCTCCTGCTAATAAAGGCTACAGGTTGATCTAGGCCCTCTTCATTAATCTGTGAAAGAACAGCCCCCACACCATGCTCTGAAGCGTCTGTCTGAACGATAAACTCTTTGGAGAAATTGGGAGCCAAAAGCACGGACGCCGTGCACATAGCAGCTTTCAGGGCCTCAAAAAATCACATTCCTGGGCTGCTTCCTTGAAGTCAGCGCTTTCAAGGGGGCAACAATGTTGCCATACCCCTTGAAAAACCTCCTGTAGTACCCTGTGAGACCTAGGAAGGCTCTCACCTCTGTCTGGGTTTTGGGCGACTCCCAACTCAGGATGGTTTCTATCTTGGGTTGAAGGGGTGCCACCTGGCCACTCCCAACTTGGTGTCCCAAGTACACCACTGAACCCTGCCCGATCTGGCACTTACTCGCCTTGATCGTGAGGCCTGCCCTCCGCAGCGCCATCAACAATTCCCAGAGGTGGCGCAGGTGTTCCTCCCACGTGGAGCTGAACACTGCGATGTCATCCAGGTAGGCTGCACTGAACGAATCCAGCCCAACCAACACCTGTTTGACCAACCTCTGGAAGGTGGCAGGGGCATTTTTCATCCCAAAGGGCATAACCCGTAACTGGTAATGCCCATCAGGGGTGGAAAATGCTGACCTCTCTTTGGCCCCATCGATCAAGGCGATCTGCCAATACCCAGACGTTAGATCAAACGTGCTGAGATAGTTGGCAGCCCCTAGCCGATCTATGAGCTCATCAGCTCTGGGGATGGGGTGTGCGTCAGTCCTGGTGACTGAATTGAGTCCTCTGTAGTCCACACAGAACCGGAGTTCGGGTGTGGCTCCCGGCGCTGCAGCCTTTGGGACCAAGACCACTGGGCTGGCCCAAGGACTGCTTGAGGACTCAATTACCCCAAGGGCAAACATCTTGGAGACCTCCTCCTTGATGCAGGCCCTTACCCTGTCAGTCACCCTGTAGGCCTTGTGCTGCACAGGTGTACTATCCCCAGTGTCCACATCATGGACACACCAATCAGTGACACCGGGAATCAGGGAAAACAGGTCAGAGAATTGTCCCAGTAACTGGCGACAAACGTTCTGTTGCTCAGGGGTCAGGGTGGAAGAGAGGATGACACCATCCACTGACCCATCTTGCTCCTTGGCCAACAGGAGGTCAGGAAGAGGCTCGGTCTCCTCCTCCATCCCAGCATCTGTCGCTAAGAGCATGCCCACTTGGGACCTCTCCAAGTGGGGCTTGAGGCGGTTGACGTGAAGGACCCTCAAGGGGTTCCTTGGAGACCGCAAGTTCACCAAATAGGTGACAGGGCTCTTGCACTCCACAACCTCAAAGGGACCGGTCCACTTATCCTGGAGCGCACAGGGCTCCACTGGGGCCAAGACCCCTACCTTCTTTCCAGGCTGAAGCTCTACCAGAGTGGCATTCTGGTCGTACCACCGCTTCATCTCCTCCTGGCTGGCTTCCAGGTTTGCCTCAGCAAGTTCCCTGAAACGCCTAGTCTGGTTCCTGAAGGCCAGCATGTAGCTATATACATTCTGGGGAGGTTTCCTGGGAGATTGCTCCCAGCCTTCCTTGACCAGATTTAGAGGTCCTCTCACTGGGTGTCCGTACAGAAGCTCAAAGGGGCTGAACCCTAAAGACTTCTGTGGCACCTCTCTGTAAGCAAAGAGAAGGCATGGTAAGAGGACGTCCCACTTACGCCTCATGGGTTCCTCAAGACCCATTATCATGCCCTTTAGGGTTCGGTTGAATCTCTCAACCAACCAGTTTCCTTGGGGGTGGTAAGGTGTGGTGAACTTGTAGGTTACACCACACTCTTGCCAAAGGGATTTCATATATTTAGATATGAAATTAGTACCTCGGTCAGACACTACCTCTAGAGGGAATCCCACTCGGGAGAAAATTCCCATCAGCGCACGTCCCACCACGGGGGCCGTCACTGTCCTCAGAGGGATGGCTTCCGGGTACCGGGTGGCATGGTCCACCAGGACCAGGATGAACCTATTGCCCATCACTGTCCTGGGATCTAGTGGCCCTACAATGTCAATCCCCACTCGCTGGAATGGGGTACCGACCACAGGGAATGGCTGGAGTGGAGCCTTCTGCTTCCTTCCACTCTTCCCACTTGCCTGACAAGTCTGGCAGGTCCTGCAGTGAATGTCTGAACTACTGCGCATTTGGGGCCAAAAGAAGTGGGTGACAAGCCTTTCAAAGGTCTTGTCCTGCCCCAAATGTCCTGCTAATGGCACATCGTGAGCCAGCCCCAGTAGGAAGGCTCTGAAGCGCTGGGGTACCACCAGCACACGGGCTGACCCAGGCTCAGCAACCTTATGCTCAGAATACAGGAGGTCGTTCTCCCAGTAAATGAAATGTGTTCCAGACTGATCACCGTTGGCCTGGTCTGCAGCCTGCTGCCGCATACCCACGAGAGAAGGGCACTCTTTCTGCTCCCTGCAGAATTCCTTTCTGGAGGGTCCTCCTTCTTGCTGCCAATGGGTCAGCTCAGGCAGCTCCCCCAGTTCAGCTATCTGTTCCCCTGTAGGTTCCAGGGCATCCCCCTCAAGGTCTTCTTCCTCCTGGACCGTGGGAACTTTGGGGGCCGGTTTCCCACGCCCCCTGCCTCTTCTCCCTAAGGCCGGTTCCTGGGCCTCCCTCTCAGGCTCCAGGTTCTCTTGAGCACCTCTACTCGCTGTCATGGACCGTGTGGTGACACACGCCCAATCTGGCATACCCAACATCTCCAAGTGAGCACTCCGCTCCACCTTAGCCCAAGGTGAGCTCTCCAGATCGTTCCCTAACAGACAATCTACAGGGATGGCGGGCCTCACAGCTACCTGAAGAGTACCAGAGACGCCCCCCCCCCCACTCAAAGGGAACCTGAGCCACCGGGCAGTGACTCTCGGTGTTGTCGGCAGCAACAACCGGATAGAATGCTCCTGGGACAACCTGCTCCTGAGACACCAGGTGGCGCTTGACAGCCGTCACACTGGCTCCTGTGTCTCTGAGAGCTTCCACCCTATGGCCATTTATGGTCACCCACTGCCTGTATTTTTTAGTGTTCTCAGGCAGCTGGGTTTTGGGGACCACTTCACGGTCTCCTAATGAGACCAGGGACATTTCTACTGAACCCCACCCACCTTGGACACCCATCTCTCCACCCAGGGCTACACTAGCCGTCTGCCGGGGGGGTTGCACCCGGGGGTGCTGGTTTACCAAACTGGCGACACTTGGGATCATTGGCAAAATGACCCAGCTCACCACATCTGTAACAGGTTGGGGGCCCTCTTTGAACAGGGGTACCTGTCGGGGCCCCAGTCGGTTTCTGGGGTGGGGGAGGCTGAGAACCTTTCCCTTGGTTCCCTTGGGGATTACTTTGGGGCCTCCTCTAGAACTCCCTCTGTTTACCCTTTGTTCCCCCCCGCTCTTCTGCTGGGGACCCTGCCCACCTTTGGCGGAGTCTCCCACGGGACCCTTGTGGACCCTAGTACTGACCCAGCGGTCCGCCTCCTCAGCAAGCTTCCTAGGGTTAGTCAGCCTACTATCAATCAGGTGCTGGCGTAGCTCAGGAAAACAATTACTGGACAAGTGCTCCCATGCCATTAAATCAAGAAGCCCTTGAAAATGATCAACCTTGCTACCCTTCACCCAACCATCCAGTGCTCTGTAAAAAAAAGTCACATACTCCACAAACGTACTATTGGGAATCTTAGTGCAACCCCTGAACCTCTGTCTATACATTTCAGGAGTTAACCCATACCTAGCCATTAAAGCATCCTTCATATGGGGGTAGGCGTTATACACATCTGAGGGCAAATCTAGCAGTGTGTCCCGCCCTTCACTCAAGAACCGCCCCCACAACCCCGCTCCCCAATCCTTCTCAGGGACCCGTGGGAGGACATGGCTACTTCGTAGGCTTTGAACCACTGCCCTATGTCATCATTTTTAAAGAATTTGTTCACTACATCTTTGGGTATGTACACTCTGGACTCTACCTGCACTGGGGGTGTGCTGCCACCAGAGGGAGTGCTTCCCAAGCCCTGGGCTTTCAACTCCAGCTCCCTCATTTTCATGTCATGCTCCATTTGGATTTTTTTCTCTTCCATTTCCAGCCTTTTTTGTTCCATTGCCAGTTGTTCATTTAGTTTGGCCATCTCTATTTCATGAGCTCTGGTTTCCTTCCTGTCTGCCAACTCCTCTGGAGATAAACTTTTATTAGAAACACTGCTACTTGCAGGGGAAGGGGATCTCCTTCCTCTTGAACCCACTGGCCCATCCAGCTGCTCATCTGCATTATCATCATCAGTGGCATTCCTTGCTTCTACCCAGGCCCTCAGCGCCTTGTAGAACTCTGGCTTGTTTTTACATCCAGTTGTGGAAACATTACATTTCTTGCAAAAGAATTTCAGATGTGATAACTTGTAGCTTTCCAGTTTCTCTTCTTCCCATTCCAATTCAGTACTCACAGAGACTATGGATGCTGCTTTCTCCACCATGGTTAAGCTTGGCAGTGCTCAAAAATAGACAGTCCAAAAGAAATCTCCCAACAAGTATTGGTTGCGTTTAAGGTCTGCACTCACTAAGTAGTGTTCACCAATTACTGTACATGAGTCACAAATGCAAGTCCAGAATCCTCACCGCTGACCACCAATGTTAGAATCCGGGTTCTCTGGTTGGCACAGGTAGGTACTTGTGACAAGCAGGGAACCTTTCCTCTAGTCAGGGTAAGGGGTTACACTCCTAAAATAACCCCTGCTCACCCTCTAGGTAGCTTGGCGCGAGCAGACAAGGCTTATCTCAGAGCGTTATAGGTTAAGCATTTGTGAACACATACCGTAACCAAGTGACAACACTACAAATGGACACCACACAGGTTTTTATAGTAAAAATAAGGATTCTTTATATAGAGTTACCACAAGACCATTAAACGACAAAAATACACAATACTGTTACTTTAGGTGGTAGAAGTTTGCTTAGTTCTCTTAAGTTCTTAAATGCGACACTTTAAGTCACTGTACCTTAGATGAGACACGCAGGGCAACGAACGTGTTGCAACGATGCAGATGCGATGAAGTTTTTGGTGCAAAGAAATAAAGACGTGAAGATCTTCCAGATGCATTACGCTTCTCCGATGTTGCGAGAAGACTCAACTCGATGCATCAGCTACAGCGGCGTCACCCCTTTATGCGATGCGACGACAGCGGCCTTGGCAGCGGCACTCTTCTCCGACGTTTGCGAGACGCTTCCGCTCGATGCGATGCTGCAGCGGCGTCACCCCTTTACGCGATGCGACGACAGCAGCTCCGACGGCGGCACGCTTCTCCGTGGATGCGAGGCGCTTTTCTTGATGCGGTGCAATGCGACAACTACGATGGCTGCGATGGCGACACGCTTCTTCCTCGATGCGAGATTCTTCTCTTGATGCGGTGCAATGCGTCAGCTACGATGGCTGCGATGGCGACACGCTTCTTCGGTGTTGTGAGACACTTCCGGAATGATGCGAGACGCTTCCGCTCGATGCGATGCTGCAGCGGCGACACCCTTTGCGAGATGCTCCGACAACAGCTCCGACGGCGGCACGCTTCTCCTCCTCGAGTCGCGCTTCCAGCTCCTTGCGACACGCAGTCCCTCAAAAGGCCCAACAACAGCAGCAGGCACTTCCAAAAGACTCTGGGGAGCTGGGGGTGAAGTCCACTGGTCCTGGGACTTCGTTCAGGGGGCAAGCTCAGCACAAGCCCTTGGAGATCTTTTAAGCACAAGTTGAAATAAAGTCTTTGTAGTCTTCTCTCCTCTCCTTTCAGTAGCAAGGCAACCATTGCAGGCCAATCCCCCAGGTCAGGGACAGTACTCCTCCTTACAGCTTTCCCAGTTCCTTCTCCTCAGGCAGGGGTTCTTCTTGTCAAGCAGGATCTAATTTCTTGGGAGCAGGGTCCCAATACTTATACCCCTAATTCCTTTGTTCCTCTGGGGTAGAGGGGCCTTTGCCCAGTCCAAACCAGTTCTTGAGCACTTTGTTGACATGACTCTGCCTTTCTATTCAGGGTGCAGGGCAGAGACATCAGCTGCTCTACAGGAGGTGGAGCCAGCATTGTGGTGGCAGAGCACACCCCTATTCAGAGTCCAGGCGCACTCCTCCCACCCATCTGGATGTTAATCTCTCCATTCACCACCAGGCTACCTAGCCCTACCCCTCTGGGTTTCCCCAGCCCTGTCACTCACACAAACCAGACAGGCAGATACACATCATAGCAGAGGCGGGCTGAAATGGTTAGGCAAGCAAATACCAACTTTCTAAAAGTGGTATTTGCAAACACAGAATATTAAAATAAACTTTACTAAAAGATGTATTTTATTATTCTGAGTTCAGGCATACTAAACTCGATTTTCTACCATGTTCCCGGGGTCTGTTAGGATCATAGGATGTAACAATTTTAACAGCCCATTCTGGCCTATGGAGAACAGGTAGCCTTACAATAGTGAAAAACGAAAATGGCTGTAATTCACTATTAGGACATGCCACACACATCAGGGCTTGTCCTACCTTATGCTTACAATGCACCCTGCCCTTGGGCCTACCATAGGGGTGACTAATATGAAGTTAAGGGAAGGTTTAGGGACTGGGAAGTGGGTGCACTTGCCCAGTCAGCATGACAGTACCAGACTGCACGCAGGTTCTGCAATGGCAGACCTTAGATACATTTTACTAGGCCGCTTCTGTGGGTGGCACAACCAGTGCTGCAAGCCCACCAGCTGCATTTGTATTTACAAGCCCTGGGCACTCCTGGTGCACTTTACTGGGGTCTGACAGTAAACCAAATAAGCCAATCATGGAATCCAACCAACATATACATTTTAAATAGGGAGCACTTGCACTGTGGCACTGGTTGGCAGTGGCACAGTGCTCTGAGCAGCTAACACCAGCATAATACATGAGGCACAGCGACAAAAAGTGGAAGGGAGACTCACGCCAAGGTGCCAGGTCTAACACGGCTCCGGACTCCGACACTGATCAGTGTGAATGTGGGAGGCATGATGATCTACACTGTGCTTTATTCATGAGGTTGCCTAATACGGATTCCACTGGTTGGCAGATGGGGTCAGCTTGTAGCCTTGACGTGTACATCATTGCTTCATCTGTATGGTTTATTGGTTGCGGGAAGGCTGGGGATACTGCACGCTGATTGCACAAGATGACATGCACTGACTGTTTACTGTACTGCTTCTTTCTTGTCTGAAACTGGAAAAATAAAGGTTTAAAAAAAATCAGGACAGTTATCTTACAAATCAACTTTCCTTTGCCGTGCCAAATCCTGCCAAAAATTATGAGCATATTTTACATTAGCGAAAACATAACATTTTCCCTTATGGAGCACTTTGAGCTTTGCTTGTTGGACTAAAGAAGCTTGTACCCCAACAAATCTAAGCGGCAAAACCATATTCCTGAATTCTTTTAGTCTGCAAGCTGTCTCAGTTGTCATGTTGGAGAAAACTTGGACTTCAAACTCATTTTCTATTTTAAAATATCTGCACATCATAGCCTTAAAATTAATTTCTTTATCATGTAGTCAGAAACATTTACTGTGACAAATTGGGTTATTTGTTGAGGGGGGGGGGGTGAAAGTCTACCCAAGGAACAACCACAATCCTTGTAAACACAACATATTTAGAAAAATAGAGTCAATTTTACTAAATTATTTGACACCAAAAAGACAAAAATCTAATCAGTAGAAAGTAAGATATGCAATTTCAAAGATTTACAGTAAGTATAGCTTCTGAAAGCACACAGCCACACCCACTATTTGTGCAAGACTGGGTGAAAGTTGCATGTTCAGCCAGACGATGATGGAGCACGGGCCAAATAGAGGGACCAGGTTCCTGGTGCAAAAGTTTCATTCTCAAATTTCAGCTCGAAGAGTCCAGTTCGAGGTGAAAGGAGCCGTAAAGAGCAGAGAGACCATGGTGGAAGGTTGTCTCTGAAGCAAGAACATCCTGTCGGGCATTGCAGGTGGCCGTTGCATGAGCTTTGCATTGTCAGCCACCAGGGGCAGTTGATGCTGTAGCACAAAGTTCAGATCTCATGTTTCCGGTCGTTGTAGCTCAAAGAGTCAGGTTCACTGGTACTTCGCATTGCTAGTCGCCACAGGTGACAAGATCTTGGTGCAAAGAGCCCAAATGTCAGGAATTCAGTCCCCATTTTCTGATATTGTCTGGAAGGAATACACAGTTAGGGGTTGACTATTCCTATTAAAGCAGGGTCAAGACTGATTTCCATATAGCTGGGTCTAATCTGAGATGGTATGGTAGGCAAAAGAATGATGGATTGGAAATCTACCCTGGCGGGTGCCAGTGGGTAAAATTATTGCAAACATCCTCCCATCGCCTTTTATGTGGTGTGTTTAAAGTATCGCCATAAGTGACTAAGGGTATGCCCAGACATGGGTCCCTTTCTCACTGTGCTACTGGAATTAAGCTAAACCCAACTGAATAGCCACAATCAGGGAGATACTTATCTTGGGCTGCTAGTATACCGGCTCAGCAGGGCATGACAGTTCTGGCTAGACAGTTGCCATTTATTTCTGAGTTTGTTTTTATTGGCCTTCGGACTCTGTACACTTCACCACTGCTAACCAGATTTAGAGTGCTTGTGCTCACTCCCTAAAACATGGTAACATTGACTTACACCTGACTGGCATATTGAATTTACTTATAAGTCCCTAGTGAAGTAGTATACTATATACCATATACATGATGGGGGAGTTTACAGAGCTGCACCAACACCTTTTGTATAGCAAGCTCTGAGACCCACAGGGAATGCTAAGGAGGCAAACCACTGGCTCAGCAGCAGGGTCATTAAAAAGGTACATGGGAGAGACCCCAAAAAGAGTAGTTCAGGTTCCCCCTATCAGAGTGAGATCATAGGAGATGATGATGATGAAATGCGATTTATAAAGCACACATTACTCCAGGAGTGTCCCGGCGCTGGGATCAAGGCTACCTGCAAGCAGACAGTGGTCTTACTCTTGTTGTACCAGCCAAGTTTCAAATGTTTTCTTAAAAACCAATGTCTCAGCTGTGCATAACTACACTTGCCCCACAGAACTTCTGGCTTCTCAGAGACTTTTTACTGGAATTTCTCTGAGGTCCAATGTAAGTACTGACTGGACAGAATCTCGCATGGGGTTTCACGTAGTGCGGTATCCGATGGCGCCTCGGCTTGTGAATGTAGATTTAAACAAAATTCAATACGGTGCCACAGATGGGGGGATAACCCTGAACCCCCTGAGCAGACCGAAGTCTAGTACAGAGAAACAGAAGATCTGTGCACACGTTTCAAGAGTCAGCAGTACAAATTAACTGTAAGTAATGAACAAGGAAAACAAATAAAACAGTGCTTCAATGATGTATGTTCTTTCTTGTAGATTTAATCGGTGATCAAATGCCCAGCCAACACGTGTTTCGTCAGGGTGTGAACCCAGTGACTTCTTCAGGGCTAATGGACAATTAGGGCAGGAATAAGAGATCACTCCGCCGGTGTTAATTCCGTCCCGGCTGAAATGGAAGTAAATCCCAGATGGAGCAGCGTGTGGAGATGGGTCAGTACCACAGTTCCAGTACGTACTGTCCCAGTGTGGGGTGAGCCTAGCGAGTACGCCGTAACGAGGGAAAGCAGCAACTGACTGGACCCAATTCACTTTTTGTGTCTGACACACGTTCCATCGCAGTCTGACATATTTTTCGACTTTTAGCTGGATTTGCACGTCTAGATATCCACGGTTGACGCTTTGATCTTTATGGGGCTCATTTTTACAATTAACTTCAATAATTCATTTCTCTGGTAGTACTGATTGAATTTTATATGCCTTTGGTGTCGAATAAGTTATTAAAATGTACTCTAAGTTGGTGTGGGATTTTTTTTATGCTGTGTTTGCACTTCATTACTGTTTGTGTACTACATAAATACTTTACACATTGCCTTTAAGTTAAGCCTGACTGATTTGGTGCCAAGCTACTAGAGGGTTAAGCACAGATTAATTTAGTGACTTTTGTGGTTAACCCTGATATGGATCATGGGTATTGCTTGAGCAGGGTTAACACCCCACTCAACCAACAGCCCAATTTCTAAAGAGAGCATATAATGAAATAATTTACTAATGATAAATCACTACTTGAAGTATTTATTTTTAAAAGCACTGCTGCTGTATTTTGCCTGTATTGATGATTTGTGTTAGCGAGATGAGGTTTGAGGGTAAGGTATTGCCCTATCTCTTGGAGGTGTCCCAAACAGATACCTATCAACTTTGCCTACCTGACTATTCTTAAGATTTTCAGTCATTGGCGGGAGAGGGCCACAATATAGGGAGACAATACATACATTCAAAGTTTTCAAAAAATGCTTTCTTTAATCAAATCATATTTAAGAACTTTATGCACTCATAAAGGATGAAAATTGGACTGTGGTTGCACCAGCCACCTTACTATGCCAATGTCTTGTAAAACTTAATAAAAGGTTCTGCCAATTTCTTTAAATTGTAAGATATAAAAGATGAAAGGTAGCATAATCTTCAAGAAATATTTTGTGAGATGCCTACTTTTAATAATACTATTTGTATACAGTATTTCATACAGCACTTCTGACATTTCTAATAGTTGTAAATACCAAATGTTACCATAAATCAATTTAATGTTACCCATCACAGATATCACAGCAGTATTGAAAGTTAAGTATGCTTTGAAAGGATTTACATTTGTGGATCAAAAAGGGCCAATCATTCACTGAGTTTTATAACTCTATCTATTTTGGTATGTGTTGCAGGAAATTGAAAAGCATCAGCCTGTTCCCAAATAGCCATCTTTCATTTTTCATTAGAGCTTTTTTGTTAGTGGCGTGTTTTGGAAGGGGTGGATGAGGAACATATGCTGCGGTGTTGCTTCTTGCTGCCTAGACCTTTATGAGAAAGTCCCAATTTCAGGATACACAAGATTGGCTGCCTTTTTACGTGCCTGTGTATATTTGGTGCAGTGCTTAATTTTTTTTAGGAGGCCACACCCACTTCCCTCGGCTCCACCTACTTCCACCAGTGGCTCCACCCACTTACTCTAGTTGCTCCACTCACATCCTCAACTCGCACTGCTGACTACTTGGGGGGTAATTGTCTTCTCTAGATTAGGGCCTGGGCGGCCCAGGGTACTCACTGCACCTTTACTCACCATCTCGTCTTCACCATTTCTTTTTTTTGCAGATTATTATAGTGCTTTACATGAGCACCAGTTATGTTACACTAGGACACATTCATTTGTTTGCTAGGCACGGGCGGAAGACATGATTTGCCCAGAATCACGGGATGTTGAGCCAACCCAGAGACTCAAAGCTTAACCTGGTTCCCCCATGCCAAAGTGGGCAGCTCTGACCATTATGCCACATCCTCTACCCTTGACATGGAATCAGCACTGCTCCTTTCTGTCCCCAGCACTACCCCTGTGTATATTACAGTGCATTCTCCATTTTGGTCTCAAGCTCTTCCCAGCTTCTGACTGGTTGTCCCCGAGCCCTTCTCAGGTGCACAAGTCTCTCTCCATCATATAAGAAGCTACTGAAATCCCCGGGCTGGACTATTCTGCAATTACCACATCGGACAGTGTTGTTAGGCCATAACAATGGCACACCTGAATCCAAAAATACCACACAATGTATCAGAACTGCACAACAAAAACAGAAGCAGGTGAAAAATGCCTCTCAGCCACTATTAGACAAAGACGGGACACTGGCCCTTTCTAGCGTCCAGTTAATTAGAGAGGCACCTGTGCAAATACCATGTCACAAACAAAACGTTCCTTACAGCTTGCCTAGTTTCATTTTGTAATTTTTTGTGTGTTTCCTATCATAACATTTATTGCTGTTTTTGAGTGCAAATTTTATGCCAGTCACGCATTCCAATCCTAAGGCCGATCGATGCGAAAAAGCAGAGCCAACTTTTCAGGGTCTTTAAAGATATTTCTGCTGCATGAGCTTCAGCAGATGTTAAGCTTTTAAATATTTCTGCTGACAGGATTAATCTCCTGAAAGACTCTGTACAGACTGACCTTGTATGAAAAGTTGAAGTGGTTTCTCAAGGCAGACTCCTAAATTTAGACGGCACACGCAATATTTTAAGAATACCTGTTTTAAAGTCAGCTAGCAGTGTCAAAGGGTGGCAGGCAGTGGAACACAGGGCTCCGTTACCTGTTAAGGTCTAATTTTGAAACTGTGTTAAACAATTAAGTAAATAAAACGTATACGCAGGCAGACTTGTAGGATGGCGAGGACACAGAGAGGAAAATTCAACTAGGAAGCCAGATATGCTCTGCAATAAGTTTTGCCCAGGAGTTCCCAGACCATTCCAACACCCCACAGATCTTGCATACATTCTGACATTTTCCTAAGCTACCCAAAATGTTTTGTGTTTGTCTCATACCAAACTGATCTGTTGTTTTTAACCCCCACTACTCTCTGGCTGTGACAGGTCTACTCAATGAACTTGTTCAGCATCTGTGCAGCATGTTTGGCTGGCACCATAGCATAAACAACTAAAGATGAAAAACCTGGTGCCGTTTTCCAGTGCTTACTGGGCACAATAATTAGGTGATATCACCGCAAACAACGAGAGATGTGGTGCAGAAAAGTATCAAGTACACTGCCATGGTGAGGGACAGACCATCATGGGTCAGCTGAGTCAAGGGGCGTAATTATGCCTTCTTTAGGAGAAGTGTTTTAAAAAAAGAATGTCCTGAAGACACCTCTATTCTCCCTGGCCTATGCAGAGTGCCTTTTATGGCATACATAGTACAAGCAGCTATTGTCACATTTCGGCATTGCCTTTCTTGCTCACCTGTGTTGCATCCTTTAGGAGCTCAAACGCAGACCATTGGTAACATTCTGACCACGTTTAACCCCTTCGGCGCTCATGACGGAACGGTTCCGTCATGAGCGTCGGTTGAGCTGTGCTCATGACGGAACCGTTCCGTCATGACCACGCCCGCGCAAGAAACGGTCAGCGCTGAGCGGGAATCGGCGCCGCATCGAAGGGGTTAAGTCGCCTACGAAATCATCCTTAAATCATACAATTTATAGGAGACTTCACCATTTTGGTGTTGTCTGCTTAAAAATTGGCTAAACATCTTGGTCTTACATCTGTAAGACCAAGATGTTAAGCCAGTTTTTAAGTTAAGAAAATCTGTATATGTAGAATCAGTTTGACGAACCAGTCGCTCCTGCTTCATAGTGCAGACATACTCTGCTTCCTGTCACCTCGCTGTGCTCTCCCTACCCTGAAACCGCTGCACTCACCATCAGTAGCAGCGCTCAACGGCCTCCAGCGTGAAGCTGATTCTCGTACCACAGGGATAGAAAAGCAGCACCTTGGGGATGTTCAGCTTGGAGGCCAGTGCTAGGAAGAGCAGCGGGAGCAGTTGCAAAGGAAGCCAGAGATGTGTAATGCTGCGTGACGGGGCCATTCTGCCCTCAGTGACGGAGACACACAGAGCCCAGGAGCCCCTCAGCCACCCAGAGTATCAGCCAAGTCAACTGCTCAAACCCACTATCCTCGGATCACAGGAGCCCTGTGTGGTGGAAGGAGCGCCGCATCTGAGTCTTTGTACAGGAAACGGGATGTAGAAGCTGCTGCACGTTGCACTTGTCCCTTTGCTTCCAGTTGTGTTCCCGGGGCTTGTAAGGGCAGTCCGGTGGCAGAGAGGGTTCAGGAGAAGCAGGCCGGGAGCCACTGTATTATTTATTTTCAAATGTTCCCCCTAGAAAAGAAAATACCCACCTTTTGCCGCTATTTGAGTGATATCAGGACCATGGCAAGGGCTGGAAGCGGAAAGGCGGGCTGAAGTTAGAGAGTAGGGGAGGTGCCTGTTCGAGAAGGCTGAGTCTGCCCTGGGGGCTGCGTGGCTTTTCAAGCAGGAGGGACATGATTACAGCTGGGGAGAATAATGTTCCATCATCAGCCTTAGGCAGGAGCATGGGCAGGCCAGGGGTGTGGAATTTAATAAAATATCTACTTGTCCATGGGACAGGTAGCTTCATAAATCTACTTGTCCTGTAACAGAATCCACTTGCCCCTTTGGTGCCATGTAGCGCAGTGACAAATAGTGGCAGCAATCTCATTTTATGATAGCTCTGATAATAGCCTCTTTGATTATGCCAGGGCTCATACTATAGAAGGGTTTGAAAACTAGCAATTTCCTTATTTTGCCACCTTTCTGCAGTTCTGCATACTGGGGGTAGAGGTAGTGTTAAGCAATTGTTCCAAGGTTTGAATGCCTTTTTAAGTCTGAATAGACCTACTAACTTGCATGTTTTAGTGGTTTTCACCAGCTCTTCTCTAATCTTCTCCCACACTGAGAAAGGTTAGAAATTTTCTACTGACAGTGGCAGAAGAAAAATGTGTTCCTGGGCTGGGAAAAATGTGGTTGGAGGAAAAGAGAAGTTGTAAACATTCAACAGTTTTTCGCAGTAGCAAAACTATGCATTCACATTTGGTAGTGCTACAATGCAGTTCCCAAATATTTTATAGGAGTACGATTTCCTGGCCTTCCTGTGAATACATGAAAGCCGTAAATCTGCACCAATGCAAGCAAATATCACGAGCGATCTTTCGTGACTTTCTTTTAGATTTGGGCTCCTAATTAAGTCTGGCGTTAAGTAAGACCTTTTGTGTTTATGGAAATTCTATCTATCGACTGGCTTCACTGTGAGGGACAGCATTCTGTTCTTTTACAAGGAGCATATCGGAACACATAGTAGTTTTCTTCAGCGCCAGGAAATACTGTGGCAATGTGTGATTTGAGACCAATTTTTTTCTCCAATAGTAGTTGTAATGGTTTGGATCCAGCAGCTCCTGCAACAATAAAGTTTTACATAAACCATGTTAAAACAAGACACGCATTGACAAAACCAAAAGGCTGACCACCAAAGTCGGACCTATTAGCGTTGTGCTTGTTTATTTTCATTTTTCCCATAATCTTGTTGAAACTGGTTACACAGATTTTCCCTTATGAATATTTTTGGGAAAAACTAGCATACATAAACCTATTTTGATAAATGATACTTCACAAAAACTATACCTAAAATTTCACTGCAGTTTAGAAAAACGGATGGAAGTGTTTTAGAGGTGGCTTGAGATGGTTACTGTCTGAAGAAGGAGAGTTTTAACAGTTAGTACCTTTGTGATTTCTGCCGTAAAGTACATAGCATCAGTTCACTTTCACATTGTTTCTACAGTGGTTACCTGTGCGATTTCTGCCTTAAAGATCACAGCATCAGTAGTTTGCACTGTTAGCTGGTCCTGGGTTTAGTAGCTTCCAGCGGTACCTTCTCCATGTATTCACTTGCTCTGCATGTGATTTCATTCCAGCAGAAGAAAACTGTCTTCCTGACTGCGCAGCAGTAAAATTCTCGGCTCTGCTTTCATGTAAAGTTCAACCCTATTGCAAGGTGCAGCTGTTGTAGAGAATCCGAGGCTCCAGGAAGAGAAAACAAATCTAGCCCAAAGGACAGACTCATGGGCCTCTGTAAACATTTGCACCCTGAAAACAATACATCTTACTGAAGTCAAGGAGCGGGAAGCCCCATCAATCTATCCATCTCAAACAGTAGGAAGAGGATTTCTTTAGACCAATTTATCCTACGGTCTCAACATCTTTTGCTTTCCTATGTCAATTGTTAAGGTGCCTATTTGTATACATTGCATAGCTCCTCTAGCTAGTCACCTCTGCCAGTACATTGTAGGTAACCATTCAATATTTTGCCTTGTATCAGCACACAATTCACCTGGCTCTTGAGGATATGTGGCTTATACATCATCTGCCAGACGAGGGCACTGAACCTCCAAATTTGACTCACTTTCAGTTAACAACATTGTGTGATCCTAGGCAAGGGTTCTATTTTCCTGGTCCTCCATTTCTTAATCTATTAAAATTGATAGTACTTAGATAAAAGTTAATCAGTTACTGAACGCTACCTAAAACAGCTCTATATTGCTAAACAGCACAGGGGAGCACTGGGTTTAATAAAAAACTTGAATAGTGTTTGCAGGGGCGATGAAGAGTTTTCAAGGCTTAATTAGTGCTGTAAATTAGATAAAGGTGCAGCATACTGGGACACTCATGAGTGTTTCGTGGGTGAGTTCGACAGCACGTCCTTATTCAATGAGAACTGAGCTGACCCTGCTGTAGCCCCTTTCTAGGCCTCAGGTCACCTGTCCCATTGCAGAAGTCTTGAGCCCTGGCACTTGAAGAGAGCACCCTCCATTTAGCACCCCATGTTTCCTTTAAGCCATGCTTGGCTGTGCACACAAAAGCATATAAATTCCCTTTGTTCAAAGACAAGGCTTTGGTAACATCAGGTAATTTAAATGAAGATTTACACTGAGTGTCTTCCGTACACACATCATAGCACAAGTCGGGGGTGGAAGAGGGTGGACTGAGTCCCCTCACTAATCAGAGGGGACACTGTCATGTTTTGCCCAAGGCAGAAGGAAGCTCAGGTATGTCCCGTTTACAAATTATGAAAATCATGCAGTTACCTAGCATTTTTATTACTGATCCCAATGGCAAACATATGCCTTTGTGTTTACTTGCAAAGTGGCTTGGGGGCATATCAGCAACAACCGGCGATAATTATCGCTAAGCTCACTTAGCACTAGGATAATTATCGCCGGCTAGCGTGGATTTTTATAGCTGAGATAGCGTGCTATTAGCAACGCTTATCTCAAAAGCGATAAAAATCCTAGCGCTAACTGCCAAACGTGAGATTATCGCTGGAAACCCAGCGATAAGCCCACAAAGTTTGGCGATAGCTTGCTGATAGGGCCTCACATACTTAGCCATAATATCCACCTTCCATAGGATATCATGGCTAAGTCAGTTTCAAAGCAGGCGTAAGGAAAGTAGCGATAACAGAGGTTATCGCTACTTTTCTTGTCGCTATGCTGCTTTGCGTGAGGCTTGATAATAGAAGAAATGTCGCTTAGCGACATTTCTCCCGTTATCCTGGGGAGGAACGCCCACTTTGCATCTTATTAGAGATGCAAAGATGGGCGTTCGGAATTCAGGCGCTAAGGCAAGGTTTCACGCGATAGCGTGACCTTGCTGATATAGCAATAAAATTATCGCCGCTTTTCGGAGATAATTTTATATCGCCGCCTTGTAGATATGCCCCATGGTTTTTTATTGTCACTAGACAGCATCTTTCTTCTCCTCCAGAGGAGCCCATGATGGGGTTAACTGATGGGGGAACTGTCCACCCCTGACACATTAATTTCTTAACAATACTGGGAGTGTGGTGTTTTGCGGTTTTATGGTGTTAGGAATTACAGCAGGATCGAAATATAGAACACCCAACAATTTGCTCTGCACAAAATATACACGAAACACGTCTTATGTACTCACTGAAAACTGCAGTTTTTGACTGTAGCTAAGGAGGGTCTTTAAAAATGTCATTTTGCGTACCTCTTTGTGGTTGGGAAAACAAATGTTTTGCAAGAAGTAAAACGAATATAAAACCTAGTTTAGCATTTCACTGAATAATTATATATATTGTTTTTGTAAAGCGCATATGCAACAAAGGAGCCATTTCGGAAGGCTGAAAAAGCTTAACAATATAAACTTTTTTTGAAAAATGCTACATTTTTAATGCATCGCACAAGATTGCAACATTACGGGCTGTGACATCACTTGATGTGATCTCTCTGTGCATTGCTTATGTTAATTAGTCCTCTAGCGATATTCTTTATGACTTGTGCCCTGCATTCCATCACAAACCTGTCTACAAAAGCAGACTGCTGTACCCCTCCTTTTTTCTTTTTCCCTCTTCTCGTTCCTGGTGCCGGGGAAGGGACAAATGCAGAGCACCTGGCTGTCTCGGAAGAATGAGCTGACAAACAGCACCACGCCCACCAGTTAACCCCAGGTAGAGAAAGGAGCATAGTGCAGACACAGATTTAGACATGAGGGGCCCAGTAAAAAGGACAGAAATGGGGGTGTTCCAGAGGCCTATATGAAAGTGAAAGACCCATGGGTACAGTAAGGAGCTTTAATGTAAGCCCCAGTGGCGTAACACACGCATCCTCCGCAGTGCAGGGGGAGCCTGAGCTGCAGGGGGCCCCCTCTACACAGTAGTCAGGCCTGGGAGCTCCGGATTCAATCCGGCGCGGGTCCCCTCCAGGTACCTTGCAGGGGTGCTGTGGTGTTCTTAGCATATCTAGTGACGTCTCCTGCAGTAGTGAGTTCTGGAATGTTAGATGGCTAGAATGTGAGCTACTTAGCTTTGTTTTGAACTGGTGTCAGTTGTCTTGGACTTGCTGCTGGATGGGGTCTCAATATTTGTTTTCTCCTGAATAAACCTCTATTCAACATCTACTCCTGCCTACGACGTCTTCTTGGGAGAGGACTTACTTCCACATTTTGGCGACGATTTACCTGCGCGTTTGAAAGGCATAAGAGACCTCAACAGCGAACCATTTACGAAAAAGCTTCGTTCCATGCTCAACACCTCGCAACACTTAAACGAAGAGTGAGGGACTGCTTCTATGCGAGCGACTGAGAACGACTAGTGGTGAAAAATTAACTACTGCCACAAATTTTCAAGATTCTACTTTTAACGAAACATTGTGAAACGGTAGGATCTTCTCTTTTTACCTTGTCACAGCACGGTGTCCCGCTCCTCATCCACGGACATCTGGGGTAGTTGTACAGTGGTTCAAGAGCCTACTCCCATGTTATCTTTATTGCACGTTGCATCGGAACAAATTATTGTTTGCGCATGCTCGGATTTGACGGTTCCTCTTTCTCTCTCTTCGTTGCTGTAACGCGCAACTGCAGAACAGAGACACCTTATTGTTTGCGCATGCTCACTGCGGTTACAGTACTTTCTGAAGCTCAAAATCGATGTCCTGTTTTTCTCGTTGCGGTATCACCCAAATAGAGCACTGTGGTCGTTGAGGATAGACTTAACAAGCATAAATCTAGAAGGAACACGCTCTGTCTGCGCATGCACACTACAATTGTTCAAGAAAGGAAAACTTACAGCTTATTCTACACTCCTCATGGGCACAGTTACATATTGTGGATACAGCGCTGATGCACACAGCTTAGTATAAAACAAAGTTGAGAGGGTTTTGATGTCTTTTGGTACATTCATGGTTGTTGCAACAACCTCATTGGCTAGTGTATAACTATAACTTGGTTTGACGAACACTGTTGCTCACAGCTCGATAAAATTTCAGTACATATTTCACGCTGATGCGCACAGCAGATGTGCACAGTCGTCTGTTTCATCACACTGATGCACACAGTCTTCATTATAAGACTTATTTTTCTGTTTAATTAATTTATCATTTATTACTTTTTCTTCTCTGCTATACTCCTTTTTACTGTCAAGATGCAGAATGTCACGGCACCCCTGTTTTTTTCTCATGGCTCCAGGTGATCCTCCTCTAACTTGGCAGAAATGGAAAAAAGTATTTGCGATTATGCACGGGTGTGCGGCACTTCCTTGAGTGCAGAAAGGAAAACATCTCTTCTCATGCACTGTTTGGGCTCTGAAGGGCAAGAGGTATTCGAACATCTTCCTGATCTATCTGATAGTGACGGAGCATCTCTTAATGAGTATGAGATATGCATAAAAAAGCTTGATCTACATTATCTGCCTAAAATAAGTACTGTCCTTGAACGTTACCACTTTGGTAGGAGAATGCAGAGGGAGGACAAATCAGTGCAACAGTACATCACAATTCTACGGAAGTTGGCATCAACTTGTAATTTTGGTGCTAACTTGGAGGAACGCTTGAGGGATCAGTTTATGTTGAGTTGTGTTCAAGATAAGACTAGGGATGCCTTGTGGCAAAAAGATAATCTTACACTCCTAGAAGTTATAACGATAGCTAAGAGCCATGAACACTCAAAAGCTTGTGTTGATGTCATAAAGAAAGACCCTTCTACTGAAAAGAAAGAGGGTTCTGATGTTAAGTTGATTACGGATAAGTCGGAGGACAAATCTGTGAAGCTCAAAGCCAAAAACAGTGTTCCTCAGAAAACAATATCTCAGAAGGGTTTTCAAGGGAAATGTTTTAGATGTGGAGACTCAGGTCATTTGGCCAATTTCAAAGACTGCCCTGGATGGAAGACCATTTGTAAGATTTGTAACAAGAGGGGTCATACTTCTAAATGCTGCAGGTCAGGCAAAAGCCAAAAGAAAGTAAGTGAAGTTGATCTCTTTGTAGAAAATGATGATGAAGAAGAGATTGTAGTTTCTCAAATCCTAGGGGAGTCTTCTGATGGTCCTTACGAAGTGGTACTAATCAATGACGCTCCTGTTAATATGCTTTTTGACTCTGCAGCAAAGATAACACTAATACCGAAAACCTTTTATGACAAAAGTTTGTTGGGGAAGGTGTCTCTTACGAAACCTGACATTAAGCCCAAGGGGTATGGTGGGGTCACAATAGATTTATTAGGATATTTCTGGGTAACCATTGATTTTAAAAGAAGAATCATTCCTGGGAAAATTTATGTTTCCATGTAGGGTGATTCGCTTATTAGCTGGTTTCACCAGAGAGATCTTCGTATCTATCTTGACCCCAATGAGAAACCCTGTGTCTGTTTGAAAGAGTTAACTCCGGTGAGTGTTGTTGATTATTTTACTCAAGACTGGATCAAGGCCTTTCCCGCTGTTTTCAGGAGTGAGTTGGGTTGTTTAAAAAAATATGTACATAGTATTTTGTTAAAAGGAAATGCTATACCGAAAGTTGCGAAAGTAAGGAATGTGCCTCTTCTAGTGAGGGATAGTATGAAATGTGAGTTGGACAAACTTTTAAAGAAAGGCATTATTCAAGAGGTTGAGGCAAGTGAATGGGTTTCTCCGGTGGTTATGGCCCGAAAGGCTAATGGGGAGGCCCGGCTTTGTGTTGACTTGAGGGAGCTTAATAGGGCAGTGATTGTAGATCACTATCCTTTGCCAAACATCACTGAAATGTTGTCCTCTCTTGAAGGAGCAAGATATTTCTCTTCGCTGGATCTAACCTCGGCTTACCACCAAGTTAAACTCCATGCTTCTTCTCAGGACCTCACTACCTTCATAACTCCCTTTGGGACCTTTAAATATGTGAGGATGCCTTTCGGACTTGTTTCGGCAGCCTCTGTCTTTCAGAGAGTCATGGAAGGCATACTGGGAGGTCTCGAAGGGGTTAAGGTGTATCAAGATGATGTTCTCATTTTTGGGGCAGATCTTAACCAACATGATATGAGGTTGAGGCGTGTGCTTAGTCTTCTACAGGATTCCGGACTTACACTTCGTGCTGAGAAGTGTAAATTCAAAGTTGCAGAAATAGAATATCTTGGTCATGTTGTTTCAGCGGCTGGTATTAGACCAAAAAATGCTTTAGTCAATTCCATTCTTGACTTGCGTTCACCTTCAAACAAAGAGGAATTAGTAAAATATTTGGGGATTGCAGAATTCTATCACAAATTTATTCGGAAATTTTGCTGCAAAAACAGAATCTTTGAGGTGTCTTTTGAAGAAGGGTTGTGAGTTTGTTTGGTCGCAAAGTTGTGAGGAAGAATTTGTTGGCATAAAAAGGGATCTCAGTAATGCTGCGTCTCTTAGTAGTTTTGATCCTACAAAAATTTCTTATCTCATGACTGATGCAGGTTCAACTGGGCTGGGGGCGGTATTATTACAGAAGGTTGATGGGGAAGAAAGAACAATCTTGTTTATCTCCAGGCCTTTAAGGGGTGCAGAATGTCATTATTCTGTTGTGGAGAAAGAGGCTCTTGGTGTATTTTGAGCTATTCGTAAGCTAAGAAAGTTTTTGTGGGGCAAGGAATTCAGGGTTTTGACAGATCACAAGTCTCTGAAAGAAGTCTTTACTAAGAAGGGCATTGACTTTGTTTCTCATCGGATTTGTAAGTGGGGGGTAGCTCTTCAGGAATTTGAGTTTGATGTTTCCTATTTACCTGGTGCAAACAATGTGGTTGCTGATTGTCTTTCGAGACTTGGGTCGGTTTGTGATAATGATGTTGATGATGTAGAGTGGTTTGGTGGTGAGTGTTTTGAAGAAGAGGTTAATGTGTGTTTGATTACTGAAGGAATAATTTCTGAGAGCGAGTGGAGGCAATGTCTAGTGGGTGATGATATTTTGCAGAGGGTCATCACCATGGTGAAAGATGGTTGGTGTGAAAAGAAAGATTGTAGCGAGGACCTGAAGGGTTTTTGGAATGTGAAGGAAGAATTGGCTCTAGTAGATGGACTTCTGTTACGTGGAAGTAAGCTTGTTTCCCCTTCTTTACTAAGAAGTAAACTGGTTGATAGTGCTCATGCATCTCATATGGGCATTGCTAAGACCAAAGAAAGAATTAAATGTTAAATGTTAAATGTTATCGGATTTCTAAAGCGCATAGCTGCCCGTGAGCGTCCCAGCGCTGAACAGATACTGTTGGAAAGAGAGGGAGAGAAGCTCATGGGAACAGCCAGGTTTTTAAGGATTTACGAAATGTTAGAAGATTAGGGTGCCGATTACGATCCGGTAAAAAATTTCCCCGTACGACTCGTATCCGGTCTTTTTACCGTACGAATCGTACAAGTGCTGTACAAACTGCCAATTACGATTCGCATGGGAAAAAGACCATACGAATCGCATTGGGAATAATTCCCCACACGTCCTCGGGTCGGAAAATGTGTCCGACACATCCTCGGACGAATCACCGTACAAATGTGAAAAGTGAAGTCCGACCGCGGAATCACGATCCATCCCGTGCGTCAGAAGTTACAACCGTATGGAAAAAACACTGTCCGCACCGAACACCCATAGCAACCATGGAGACATGTGCCCGCATACGCGCCCAACACCCCCCCCAGCCCCCGTACGTTTGAGTCGTACCCCCGTGTATGTACACCCCCGTGTATGTACACCCCCCCTGTATGTACACCCCTGTACGTGTCGTACCCCCGTGTATGTACACCCATGTACGTGTCCTACCCCCCCTGTATGTACACCCATGTATGTGTCCTACCCCCCCTGTATGTACACCCCTGTACGTGTCGTACCCCCCGTGTATGTACACCCGTGTACGTGTCGTACCCCCCCTGTATGTACACCCCTGTACGTGTCCTACCCCCCCTGTATGTACACCTGTGTATGTGTCCTACCCCCCGTGTATGTACACCCGTGTATGTACACCCGTGTACGTGTCGTACCCCCCCCTGTATGTACACCCGTGTACGTGTCCTACCCCCCCTGTATGTACACCCGTGTACGTGTCCTACCCCCCCCTGTATGTACACCTGTGTATGTGTCGTACCCCCCCTGTATGTACACCCATGTACGTGTCGTACCCCCGTGTATGTACACCCATGTACATGTTGTACCCCCGTATGTACACCCCTGTACGTGTCCTACCCCCCCTGTATGTACACCCGTGTACGTGTCGTACCCCCGTGTATGTACACCCGTGTACGTGTCGTACCCCCCCTGTATATACACCCCTGTACGTGTCGTATCCTCCGTGTATGTACACCCGTGTACGTGTCGTACCCCCCCCGTGTATGTACACCCGTGTATGTGTCATACCCCCGTGTATGTACACCCGTGTACGTGTCCTACCCCCCGTGAATGTACACCCGTGTACGTGTCCTACCCCCTCCTGTATGTACACCCCTGTACGTGTCGTACCCCGTGTATGTACACCCGTGTACGTGTCATACCACCCGTGTATGTACACCCGTGTACGTGTCGTACCCCCGTGTATGTACACCCCTGTACGTGTCCTACCGCCCCTACGTTCGTGTCGTACCCCCGTGTATCTACACCCGTGTACGTTAGAGTCGTACCCCCACCCGCGTATGTATGGAGCGTACCCCCACAACAACATTCTAAGTACGGAGCGCACCCCAGGCCCCAACATCACAACCGCATGTACGAGTCGTACCAAGCCACACACAAGGACAGCACTGTACAACAAACTGGCCCATGTACACACCGTACACACGCTAAAACGCACGTACACAACCAGGACAAACCAAAACGACACAAGAATACACCATTTGAATGGCACAAAGCCACTAAACATGTCCAACAACCACTAAAACAACACATTCACTGACCTGAAACTGCCAAAAACAAACAGAGGCCCAAAACACCACCACTCCTTATAACACACCCACCCAAAGTTCAAACACAGCCACACCCACCAATGGACCAATAAAAAGGGCCCACACACACAAACCATGAGCCTTTGCAACAGACTCACTCCTGCCAGACCCCACAGACAACCTACAGCACCATACTAGAAGCTTTACCACACCTTACACTTGCACACCTTCACACACACACCTTCACAAACACCCCCTCATCACATTCACACACACACCTGCACAACCACACCCACACACCCACAACCATCCACACACCCCCCCCCCATCCACAGCCACACTCCTCACCATGCCCACTAACAAGAATCCAAAGTTCACTAGCCGAGAGTTGGAGGTCCTTGTCGATGAAATCCTCAGAGTCGAGCCACACCTCTTTGGAACTTTGGTCAGACAGACCAGCATTTCAGCAAAAACAGCCATGTGGCAGACCATCGTCGATGCTGTGAATGCTGTTGCGGACACCAGAAGGAACAAGCAGGAATGCCAAGCCAGGTGGTACGATCTGCGGAGGAGGGTCCGAGCCAAGATGACGGATGAACACAACCAGGCCAACGTCACTGGAGGAGGGCCGTCCCGCAGACCCGTACACTACCATCCCTGGGAGGAGAGGGTGATGGCCATACTGCCGGTGGAGGCAGTCGAAGGATTAGGAGGACTCCGAGACCCGGGTGAGTACACAAACAACGCACCTCACATGGGGGGAACGTCATCCACAACCAAACTCACAAACAGGCACGCAACCACCCCAAGCTATCGCATGACTCAACCACACTCCATGAACACGCACATGCCACTGGCGCCACCATGCCCCATGCACCCAGCTGGACAATGTCAAGTCACAGGCCACAGAAGACACCAACACATGACACGGTAACCCGGATGGCGGGAGGGTGGGCCCCAAAAATCACATAGTGCAACTCAGAAGCAGACAACAATGCCCTCTGCCCATATGGCCTAGGTCACAGCCAGACAAACAGTGTGTCCCCACACAGGAAAGACTTGCCAGCAAATGGCGGATGCCTTGCATTAACACATGGGGGTGAAGGCACGTTTTTGCACATGAGAGCAGCTAATGAACAGCCAACACTGTGAAAGAGTGGCAGCACACACCACCACAGCAGCAGCGCAGACACAGACACTACACCCAATGGGTGCCTGGAGATCAGAAACAAACTCACAGCAACAATCCAAGGGCCATTCAAAGAACTGCTAACAGTGTGTGCCCAGGAAGCTGGGCTGAGGTGACAGAGGATGACACACAGAGGGAGGGAGAGGGGGACAGAGAGGGAGGGAGACACAGGAAGACGGACAGAGGGAGGAGGCCGACACACAGAGGGAGGGAGAGGGGGACAGAGAGGGAGGGAGACACAGGGAGACGGACAGAGAGAGGAGGCCGACACACAGAGGGAGGGAGAGGGGGACAGAGAGGGAGGGAGACACAGGGAGACGGACAGAGGGAGGAGGCCGACACACAGAGGGAGGGAGAGGGAGACAGAGAGGGAGCGAGACACAGGGAGACGGACAGAGGGAGGAGGCCGACACACAGAGGGAGGGAGAGGGGGACAGAGAGGGAGGGAGACACAGGGAGAGCAAATCAGCCTTGTGGTGTGTGGGAATGTCTGCTCGTCAGCAGGTGGACTGCGTGCATGTAGACAAGGGTGGCCAGTGCCAGCACCCCCCCTCTCCTCCATGGCAAAACACAGGGCCATGTCACAACCTGTGCACGAGCACAACGACAGCTACCTGCATCATTGAAGTGTGTGGAACAACTTCATGTGCCCATGTACAGTGCAACATGGAAGGCGTCAATGCACGGCTCGCCACACCTGCCCACTCCACTGCTGACTGCAGTCACACTTGACGCAGCAAGTAAGACTGTGCCACACATAGTTAAAGTCGCCAAAGCTGTGCCCAAGGGACATACCCATGCACAAGTGCACTGTGAGTGGAATGCAAGACAGATCCAAATTCCCAGAGGAAATGTTCCAAACTTTGAAACTAATGAAACGTGGATGTTGCATGGAACAAAATTAACATTGTCTCTCTCACACACAGGTCAACGTCGTGGTTCACCCCCCAACACTGGGGGGGAAGACTCACAGGACCCGGCTCTGCGTGAGGCCGATCCCACCAGCAGCGACGACTCTCACCACTCTGTGGACGACCCCGACCAACCTGGCCCCTCTGGTGTCCAACGACCTGCAGCACCTGCGTCAGGTACAACGGGGCCAACCACCACCCCCACTGCCACATCCCAGGAGACACCCAGGATCCCTGCCCCACCACCACAAAGCAGCCAGTCTGTCCAGGAGGGACAAGGTTCTCCGGGCACCCAGGAGGAGGCAGGCAACACCGCAAATGCCATCCCTCAGGGGTCCTGGAGACCCGATGTGCCCACAACGGCAGGCCAGGCGCAAGTGGGCAGGGGTGGTGGGAGTGAAGGACGGCGGAGGCGCCAGCCTTACCAGTTGGCTGGGGAACCGGTATATTTCCATGTCCGAAACATCCTGGACACATACCGGCAGGACACCACGGGCATGGCTCAGGTTGTGTCCGTCCTCGAGGGGATCAAGACCCAGCAGGCCCAGCAACATGCGGAGCTACATGCCTGTCTACTGCAACACCAACGGAGGATGGAGGACAGACAGGCTGAGCTCGTGACGGTGTTCACGGGAATTCACAGTACACTCCGTCGGATGGCCGACAACATGGGCAACCCTCCCTGTGCCAGAAGGCGTAGAACATCACCACCCACAGGGAGGGATCAGGAGGAGGAGGAGGAAACATCCGATGGAGTATCCCAAACATCGTCACGGCCTGCTTCTGAGGGTCCCCGCAGGAGGCCGGGTCGTCCACGGAAAAGACCGTGAGGGTCGGCACTACAGCACCATCTCCCAGGACACCAGGCCTGGCACCTGGCCCACTGGAGCAACAGCAGCACAGCATCAAAAGACATTCTCTGCCACATGGCCTTGCTGGTCACTGTCTGACCAATGTTGACAAAGACTGTGGCATGGACTCTGAGGATTTCAAATGGCAAGGACACCAACTCCCCTAGTGAACTTTGGATTCCACACACCCGGAAAGCCCCTCATGTCAAACCCCCCCCCCCCACTAAAATAAAAAGTTACACCATGAAGAGAAGATGCCTGCTGGTTGCATTATTACCTTACATGTGTCTTGTAAAGTCTAACCATGCCTGAGTTCTCTTTTGACTTCAACCATCCACACCCTGGGGCCTGAGTCTGGCACAGGACACACATGGGTCACAGTGTATTAGGCAAGACAGACATGGAGCACCATACACACCTGTGATGGGCCCAACCAGCTGAGGGGGTGGCCGCACAACCGTGCCGACAGACATATTGAGTACAGCAACAGTCATGCGCAGAGGTCAGGGATCATGTCGAGTGTCCTGGGGGGCACCCAGGTATGTGTAGACAGGTGGCAGAACCATGTCCTGCAAGCTTGAGTCAGGTGGATGCAGAGAATGGTGGCCTGGCCAACGTTGGATGCATGGGGATGGCACATGTCACAATACCCACACAGTCATGGACATCATGCACAATACACAGTCTAATCCCACACAAACAGCTTGCATCTTGCTACTCGACACATAGACACATAGCCACTATCACGGAAAACCATGCCAGACATGCCGGATGCACCGTGGCAACACACCAGCATTGACTGAGAAGAGGCACCTTGGAGGCATAGGGACACCTTTATTAGTCATGTATACGGGATTGCAGAGGCAACTCGAAGTACACATGAACAGTTCATGTGGAGTAACATGTGGGTCCAACACTGGCACCCCCCTTCTGCAGCACAAATGCGTGATAGCCATGGAACTGGCACACAAGTGTCGGCTAACAGCTAAACACCCCCAGCTGCTCACGGAGAGCCTGCCATACACCATTGATCCACTGATGTGGAAGTCCCACAGCATGTCAAGCCAATGCAAACCGTATGTGTCCGAGGGCAGTGTTACACACATTGATGCCATCATCACATTCCACAATCCCATCACTGATGACTGTCAACAAGTCTGACCATCTATTCAGGTGTACCCAGCTGCATGTCATGTGTACCATGGTGATGCAACATGTCTGCAGAGGAACCAAACATCGACTGGGGTAGTGTGCAAACATCGTGAACAACTGCCACACCCAATACACCCCTGATGCATCCCTTACCCTAAGGAGACTTCCAAACGTGTCCGTGCCTGTAACGCTGAGTCAGCACACGATGACGTGTCCATCAGGAATAGCAGTGCCACAACAATGCAACCAGCAGACGGCATGCGCAAGTACCTGGAGAAGAGAGACACACAAGAAGTCAGCCACAAAAAGCACAGCCACTTGCATGTGCATGTACTCGACACATGTATGGATGACAACATGCTAGGTCACAATTATGACTGGGGAAATACAACCATCACTGGCACCATCACTCCAGTGACACACCCACACACACCTCTGACTCACATGCCATACATGCAGGTGGAGACACACATCGCAACACATGCCACACGGGGACCAATGCGTGCACACTCAGACACTGGTACTCACCACTAAGCAAAGAAGTCGCGTATGAGCCGAGTCCGGATGTCCTCTTGCGGGCTCCACATCCTCCATATCACTAGCCCCATTGCCAAGCCCTTCGTCCTCCACGGGTGGATGGTCCTGGTCATCTTGATCCAGGATGAGTGGCACAGCTTTCTCAACTGCCATGTTGTGCAGCATGCAGCAGACCATGAAGATTTTGCAGACCTTCGCCGGGGCATATGGGAGGGCGCCGCCGGTCTTGTGGAGGCATCTGAATCGGCTCTTCAGGAGGCCAAACGTCCTCTCTATCACTCGCCTTGTCCGGCCATGGGCGGTGTTGTAGCGGAGCTGGGCCGGCGTGATGGGGTTGCGGAGAGGTGTGATCAGCCATAGCATGTTGGGATAGCCAGCGTCCCCTACATGGAAAGCACATGGACATAAGCAGGACAGGAGAAGCGGTCGTGCTGGAAGTCTACGCAAAATACAGGACAGAGTGTACCCACCAACAACACATGCTCGTTCGTTGCGCAGCTGCGTCATCATTTCAGGCACCCTGCTACGCCTCATGATGTAGGCATCGTGTGCTGATCCTGGAAAATGAGCACAGACATGTGAAATCACCATGTTGGACAGACACACCACAAGGGCATTGATGGAGTGGTAGTGCTTGCGATTCCGGTACGCTACCTCCTGTGCCTGTGGTGGTACCAAAGCCACATGTGTCCCATCTATGGACCCAATGACATGGGGCATCCCTCCCAGGGCATAGAATCCACGCTTGACCCCAGTCAACATTTCAGGGGTAGGAAAATGGATGAAGTCATCCAGGTGAATCAACATGGCCTCTAAGAAATCATGCAGCACACGGCAGAACATGCTCTGGGACATGCCACCAACTTGAGCTATGGTATTTTGAAAGGTACCCGTGGCTAGAAAATGTAGGGCTGCCATTACCTTCAGCTTGGGTGTCAGTGCCGTAGGATACCTGTGCAGCGGTTGCAGGTGTGTTGCCAGTCTCGCCGTCAGATCCAGAATCAACCGTTGGGGGAAGCGGTAGCACCGGATACAGTCATTCTCCCGCATGGCAGCCAAGTCCGGAATTGGTCGGGGAAGAGGCGGTGCTCTCCAGTAATTTGGAAGTGACAAGGAAGAGTGAGTGCACCACAACAACAATTTATTTGTACTGAGCACATGTTAATCTGTCTATACACATATGCTACCTACGGAGTCAGGTATGTGCCACATTCCCTGGACACGTATGGCTGCCAGGTGACACTCCTACCAAGACCCAGCTAGACACGGAGATTGTGAACCTCAACATGCCATGGCATGGGATTAGCTGTGTCCCAGTGCAAGTGAACAGCCAGACGCAAGACAGGAGTGACATACATCCACACATCAGCAGAAGTAGGATGTCGATTGCAGAGACTGGTAGCGGAACACTAGAGCCACAGCTCACATGACATTACACTAGGACAGCCCACACACCTTGCCATGAAGGTGTACATGTCATGACTCACCACACATTCATAGAGAGGATGCAGACATGTCCTTGTTACGCTACTCCGTGTCCCATGCATACATACGCACCTCACATCTGATACCACATGTGGCATGGTGTGCGGAACAGTGTGCAATGTCAATCTACACACAGACACATGTTGGTTGCTGCAACAGCTGCAGCTTTTGAGGGAGCTCCAACATCAACCTAATGGGAACCCCCCACACATACATGACATAGTCACATCGTGCACCGTGGGTAGTGACATGTCAGGTGTGGTAACCCCTGTACCGGGCCTCAGGGGACACTTCCGTGTGTTGGTGTCCGTGCCATGCCAGTGACGCTCCTCACAAGTGTGCAGTACGACATGCACACATGTCAAAGGAGTCAAGGGCATGCCTGGCACACATTGCACCGTCACACATTACATGTGTACACATCTCATCATACATCTGGTGCCTTCTCGACTCAGAAGTCATGTGCCACATCACAGCCTTTCACACCTGTGCCCCACACATGTAGTACTGCCCAGACAATGCCTTGATGTCCATCCATGGACAAGTATGTCAGCCCTATTCCTTCCTGTGTGCTGCCTGTCACCACTGTGATGTGTGAAAACCACCGTACTGCTGCTAAGAGGGCCTGTGTACGTTCCCATGTCACTATGGGAGTGCTGCCGTATGTGTACCCATAGTGATGGTGAGCGTACAGGCATGTGTACGGTCAGTAAGTACGCATACGCAAGAACACCCATAGTGGTACGGCCCGTACACGCGTGCGTACGTTCACTATCACTATGGGTGTCCTCGCGTATGCGTACTCGCAGTGGTACGGCCCGTACACACGCCTGTACGTTCACTATCACCATGGGTGTCCTCGCGTATGCGTACTCGTAGTGGTACGGCCCGTACACACGCCTGTACGTTCACTATCACCATGGGTGTCCTCGCGTATGCGTACTCGTAGTGGTACGGCCCGTACACACGCCTGTACGTTCACTATCACCATGGGTGTCCTCGCGTTTGCGTACTCGTAGTGGTACGGCCCGTACACACGCCTGTACGCTCACTATCACTATGAGTACGCATACGCGAGGACACCCATGGTGATAGTGAACATACAGGCGTGTGTACGGGCCGTACCACTGCGAGTACGCATACGCGAGGACACCCATGGAGATAGTGAATGTACAGGCGTGTGTACGGGCCGTACCACTGCGAGTACGCATACGCGAGGACACCCATGGTGATAGTGAACATACAGGCGTGTGTACGGGCCGTACCACTGCGAGTACGCATAAGCGAGGACACCCATGGAGATAGTGAATGTACAGGCGTGTGTACGGGCTGTACCACTGCGAGTACGCATACGCGAGGACACCCATGGTGATAGTGAACGTACCGGCGTGTGTACGGGCCGTACCACTGCGAGTACGCATATGCGGGGACACCCATGGTGATAGTGAACGTACAGGCGTGTGTACGGGCCGTACCACTGCGAGTACACATACGCGAGGACACCCATGGTGATAGTGAACGTACAGGCGTGTGTACGGGCCGTACCACTGCGAGTACGCATACGCGAGGACACCCATAGTGATAGTGAACGTACGCACGCATGTACGGGCCGTACCACTATGGGTGTTCTTGCGTATGCGTACTCATAGTGGTACGGCCCGTACACACGCCTGTACGGGCCGTTGCTATGCATTTGGGGTGCCCTAGGGCCCCGGAACGCACCGTACCTGTGTGAGAAGCTCAAATTTACATAGGGGACACATGAGGGACAAGTATTAAGGCCTACATGCATGCTGGTTGTCATGGAGACCAAGTTTTAAGTTTGAATTTGTTCTGGAAGGTGCACAGCAGAAGTCAGTTGGAATGAATCTACTTTGTTGTAATGTGTTTGTGGGGTTGACATCATGCTGAAGAAAAAAACACAATAAGAACCCACTGACTGTGCTAGGTTTGAAGGGATTGGAGGAAATATAGGATGCAAATGTGAGTGACCAATCACTCTGTACTCCTGTGCATGAAACAGGACAGCAAGGCAGATATAAGGCAGCCAGGTCCCATGAGGGATCACTTGCCTGCACATATTTCGATTCTACCACACTGCTGCTGCTCCTGATTCCCTGGAACCATGTCAAGGTCTGTGGAGAGGTCACAGCCATTCACCCTGGAGGAGAACCTAGCATTGCTGGATGTGATCCTCCCACAGTACCCCCTGCTGTATGGGCGACCAGGGTATCAGGTGAGTGCAGAGGCTACTAGCACAGACTGTGTCCCTTTTTTGTGACTGTGACTTCTGCCATTGTGTCCAGGTGTGACACACATGCTATGTACTGTAGGGGGGGTCCCGGGGGGGGAATGCCTGATATTTCCCAGCCAGTGCCCAGAGTCGGGAGGGGTGGGTGCAGAGTCCTCCCAGCAGTGCCCAGACGCAGGAGGGGTGGGTGCAGAGTCCTCCCAGCAGTGCCCAGAGACAGGAGGGGTGGGTGCAGAGTCCTCCCAGCAGTGCCCATAGTCAGGAGGGGTGGGTGCAGAGTCCTCCCAGCAGTGCCCATAGTCAGGAGGGGTGGGTGCAGAGTCCTCCCAGCAGTGCCCAGAGTCAGGAGGGGTGGGTGCAGAGTCCTCCCAGCAGTGCCCAGAGTCAGGAGGGGTGGGTGCAGAGTCCTCCCAGCAGTGCCCAGACGCAGGAGGGGTGGGTGTGATGCACAGTGTGAGCCTTGATAATTGATTGTGTCTTTGCCCTCATTCCACCTGTGTACTTTCACTGGCACGTACTGCTTTTGCCCTTCCCCAGAGGAGTATGTCCCTATGGCAAAGATGCAATGCGTTGGCTGCATGACATGCCTTGTTGTAACCAGCTAATTTGTTCTCATATGTGTCTCTGTGACATGTTGCAGGTGTATTGATGTAGTGTCACTTGTTCATCCTCACAGGTAGGCGCCTCTGCCAAGGAGCAGATCTGGCTGACCGCCGTCAGTGCCGTGAGGAGTGCGCATGGTCGCAAGCGGCGCCTGTCCCAGGTGAGGAAACGCTGGCAGGATATCCGGTGCTGGACGCGGAGGATCGCACGGGTCCTGCTGGGGGACTCACCTGAGAGCCATAAGAACCGCGGGCGCCGCCGTCTCTCCCACATCCACAAGCGTGTGATGGCGGTGGTATTTCCAGACTTGGACAGGCGCTTTCAGGAGATGCAGCAGCAGGAAGGGGGTAGGTACATGTGTGTTTGTTGTGTTTCACCAGCATTTGTAAGTGCACTGTTCCATGGATACACTGCCAGGGTTTAATGGTGCTGTGCAGATCCTGTTACCCACAGTATTGCAGTGCTCTCCTGCCTCCCTTCCCGTCCTTGCAATGTGTTCCCTGGTCTGTGTGAAGTCACTCCGTCACAAGGTTATGTAGCCTGGCACCTTCTCCACGTGTACAATGCCTGCAGCATCATGTGTGGGGGTGGTGTGTAACAGGTTTTGGGACCTTGCCTGTGCCCTGTCCAGTTCTGGTCTTGTGGGTTCCATGTCAGTTGGCACTAATGCTGAGTCCAGACATGGGAGCTAGTCTCTCAAGTGTGAGGCCTTACAGCACGCATGTCCTATGTGGTGGCCTGTGACATGATGTGCATGAGTGTGCGGTACGCATAGTGCGGGGATGGTAGCGTGTGTTGCAGTCATTCCCATTCAGGAGCATGGAGTTGTGTGGCCACTACTGTCCCCAGGGGCATATTTTCCTAGGTATCATGTGTGTAATCCGAATATGTCGACAATCTCTGTGTCTACAGCATAGGTTGTGCTCTGTGCCATTGTCCCCTGGCCAAATGTATATTGACGTGAAATGTAGTACAAGTGTCCACTGTACAGCCTGACCTGATTTTCCTTGTTCATACTCACGGTGGACATTGCCTGTGTGTCTTGCTACAATCATCTGATGATGCCCATTTGTACATGATTATTTGGACAGGCGCACCTTGGGTATTTTGTGTGCAATCTTGAATTGTTGCATCCCATGTGTATTTCACCCAGACTAAGGGATGTAAGTGCTTCCTGTGTCTCCAAATAATTGTATCATGTAGGGGGTGGGTGGTGCGGGCATGGCCTTCATGTCACAACCTGATATCTCCTTGCTAGGACTGGCCAGTGTGTGATGTTTGTCTGGACATGCACTCAAGGTGCAGTGAGCCAGTCATGGTGGGCATGTTTTCAGTATAACCTATGCTGCATGTGCCTCTTGTTCCTGGATATGGTCCCTGCTCATCCCTATTTCCTGCCACGCTGTGTGGTGCAGATGCAGTGCTGGATTGTCCCCAGGGCCTTGCTCCTCAGTCAAAATTCCATTCCATCTCATTTGCTATTGTGTCATGCTCTCCATAGTTTTTCAGTGGCATGGTGGGTCAAACAACTGTGTCTTGCATGCCCTACATATGTACCTTGTTTTGTAGATGTAACTCTTCTTTTGTTTCAGGCTATGCACTGTAACCTATGTAGATTGGACTCATGTGACATATGTATACAGGTGTATGATTAATTTCTGTCTCTTCACCCTGCCCACAGCATCCTCGGGGGACACGGAGGGAGACATGGGCACAGACGGAGCAGAGGGACCGAGCACCAGTGCCAGCGGTGACATCGGGGCTGGCACATCAAGTGGGACTGAGGCGGAGGAGAGTGAAGCCGGGGACCTGTCGACTGGCACAACAGAGTATGAAGCTGACGGGTCCGAGGATGATCTCTCCGAGTGGGCGGAGGCTGCACCAGCAGCTGACAGCGGCACTACATCTCGCCCCGCCCCCTCCATTGCCATCAGCCACCTCCCACTTGCTCGTGTCCCTTCCCAACGTGCCTGGTCACCACATGTCTCCTTCCTGCCAGGCACCTCACCCCCTGCCCCTGTCTCCACTGCTGCCGCCAATGCCGAGTCTGTGGACATCCAGCGGCAGTTGCAGATTGGTCAGGCTTCGATCCTTAATGTCCTCCATGGCCACAGCCAGGTCCTCAACAACATGGAGGCATACTTGGAGGGCATTCATTCATCGCAGGCTGACCAACGCAGCTTGCTGAGGTCGATAGACTCGACACTGACTGCAGCAGTGGGTCTCCTGCAGCGCTACGTCCCACCCCCTACCCCTGCCCCATCCACACTTCCCACTCCCATGCCTGTCCCACGTACACCCAGACGTCAGCATGCACCCACCACAACACACACAGGCACCACACCAGCAGGGAAGGTCCACTGCACACCTCCTGACACGCACACACAGGGTGAAGTAGGCACACCCACTGGGTCGGGGGGCAAACGTGTGACACGCAGCCAGAGTGGGAGTCCGCATTCCACCTAATCCACTCCCTCCAAATCCCCTCCCCTCAGCTCTCCTGGCCACATCTCCCCCAAAGACTCCTTCATGGCCGCTCTGTCCCTGAGCCCCACAGTGACACCACCACGCAAGCGGTCAAGGAAGTCCCCGGTCAGGGTGGTTGAGTACCCCCCCCTGTCCACACCCTCCCCCAGTGGCGCTGCGACCCATCCCTCTGACCCCTCCCCCTCCTTGGGGCCTGTGTGGTTCCTTCGGGTGCAGGGGATTCCCTGGAGGACCTTGCTAAGGTGTGCAGCGAGATCCTGGCCTCCGCCTTTGGCCCTGCCCCACCCCCTGTGGTGGAGTCCTCCATCCCTGCACCCACGACGCCTACCCTTCACCCTCCTGTCCCTGCGGTGCCTGGTTCTTCCCCCCCACATGATGCCCTCACCCCTGTGGAAGACGACGGAATGTAACTGTGCAGGCAAGCTAGGGGACACGCATCCCACTGTGTCCCCCATCCAGCTGTGACTTCTGGACTGCCCTATGGGCTTTGTAAATATTGAACTTCCTACAAACAAGATTTTTTGGTTCATGCTGAATAAAGCAATTTTTTTTATTTCCCTTGGAACACTACTGCTTTGCTGGTATTGCTGTTGGTGGGGCTGCTACATGGTTTTGGGTGGTGTTCATGTGTTGGGTGTGTGGGAAATGTAGTAGTGTGCTGGTCATAGGGGGGACCCTGGGATCTGTGTGCCATCACACGGTGTTAGCTAGGTTTCTGTGTTCATGTAAGCAGTTGCTGCATGGTGAAATTGTCCAAAGGTGTATTCCTTCCTCTGTGTACCCTGACATCTTCCCTGCAGGGTGTTCCCAATATTTAGCGCTGAGCTGTGTGTACATTGGCTGGGTGTGTTGTGGTAAATATTTCGTTACCGGTACTATTTTTTATGCGGTAAAGTCTATTAAGAATAACTCAGTAAAATGAGAGGCAGAATCCGTGGTATTAGAGGTTTAAAAAAGGCTTTATTCCTATACAAAGGAATACAATTCGAATTGTTGGCGTTCTATTCCATCACCACGAAAGTTCAGGAAGGAAGGGCATATATTATTGACAGGTAATCATTTTTATAGAAAAGGCATTACAGTAAAACAGATGCAGTAGGCGTATCAACTGATAAGACAAAATGAACTATGCATGCGTAACTAGAATAGGCGTAACTAGAAAACGTCATTATACATGATATCATAAGTGGGTGGATCCATAAGAGAATCCTGCAATGTCAGCAGAAATAGTTGGCAGAGATGCGTGCGCAGCCGCATGACGTGTGATTGACGTGCAACTAGAGGGAGAAAGGGACTTGACATTTAGCTCTACATGTGGAGACAGAAGTCTGGGGTTATGTCAACCTAATCCCAAATCATATCTAGTATCCTATGTTTAAAGAACTGTGTTATCCAAAAAGAGAGGTCTCTTAGGATAGAATCTTATTCTATACTGACTATACTGACTGTTAGTGCGTGTACAAGCGTCTAAGTGTCTACACTAGATGCGAGGGGGTAGGAATATTCTATGGTAACAGGGCTATGAATTACTTGCATGAGGACAGCGAGGCCTGGCCCCTTTGCACGGTAGCTGGAGGAATGTTTACCTAAACTGCTAGACAGGAATGCATCGGATGAGGGGCGGAGGAGATAATCTTGAAGGTGAAATACAGTTTTTTGGCAGGCTACGGGCTGGATCAGGCACCGTTAGCCGCGCAGGGAGTAAGACAAAGTTCATGGTCACAGATGCAGGCTCAGACTGGAGCTTTCAGAGGCAGAAGACAGGAAAAGGCTTGATGACAGAATTCTGGCCTACTCGCCTGAATCTGTAAAAATGTGGAAAGTGAACCACATAAAGTCGGTGGCCCATTCATAGTGGATCTGAAAGAGGACATGTTGACGGTGGACGCACATATATTTGCGTCTTCAAAACTGGAGCAGGAGGGAACATACATGTACGTATAGCATGTACATGGAGCCGTTGGGGTCTACGATAGGGGACATAACTGATCACAAAATTCATATTTCCTCATTCCCTCCTTGTCCCCTTCGGACCCTTAGGAGATATCGATCTTCATCAATCCATCAATCTGTTCATATAGCATCATTTGTTCTTCTTTCTTCTTCCGGGATCTCGAACAAAAACTTGGATGTGGGATACACGAGGTGGCACACAGACCACAAATCGCTGGCCCACATTGTAGACATAAGCAGCAACTGAATAGTATGAGAAAGCCAATACCTAGGAAGGAGAGCATTCTCCATCCCCAGGCTGACAACACGCCCCAGAACCAACCGGACCAAGTCCAGGTGCCTGGACTCTGGTGTATCTGGCTTACAATCTTATGAAGGCGGGTTATGGCTTTATATACTGACGGCGAATTTTCTGGTATGAAAATGCAACAACTTGATCCGATGACCCTACAAGCTCCGCCCCTATCGGCCAAGATGACGTCAAGGACAAGACGATTTTGAAGCACAACAATCCGCATAGCAGACTGCTCTTCTGTTAAATTGCCTAAGGCGGAAATAGTTTCGTTCACTACTGCTTCGAGGGTTCTGGTTAATCTACGTATCAGCTTACTATTAGTGACTGTACCTATATAGGGAAAGAAACCTTTATTGAAATCTGTGTATTTTTCCCATGCTGTTTCAGTGTAATCGACAATTGGGAGATCTCTCTGCTGTCTATTGTGTACTAAATGAGTATTTCTATGATAATCAGGAGGAGCTAGGAAAACAGGTGGTAGGAGGAATGCTATGTAACAGGTACC
This sequence comes from Triturus cristatus, assembly GCF_964204655.1. Taxonomy (NCBI): domain Eukaryota; kingdom Metazoa; phylum Chordata; class Amphibia; order Caudata; family Salamandridae; genus Triturus; species Triturus cristatus. Next base: position 1,098,186,769 of record NC_140585.1, read on the forward strand.
ATCCCAATCTAAAGGTAGGCGTATATATGCGGTCTGGCCACATATAAAGTAGGAATGACGAGAAGCTCTAAATGTAGACTTGCCTTGATCACTGAATTTTATTACAGTGGTGCATTTACTATGGCCCATGTGTATGGAGCCATTCTTTCTTATACATAGTTCCCCTTTTACTGGGAATACGGACATGGCGGGCAAGATTGATGTAGCTTCAGATTCAACGTTCAGGATCATGAGGTTAAGTGTAAAATTACCTAATCCATATACTTCATTTTCTAGATCAGTTCCTGTTCTTTTGGGAAGTCCCTCCTTGTTAGGGTAGCAGACTTTAAGCAAAACTAAGTTCAGGTTTCCCCATACCCAGTTGTCTTGATAAACTGCGGAATTCGAATCTAGGGAATTGATCAAACTAAACCATGCTCCACAGGAGCCATTGTGTGTGAACGGATAGGGAAAGAGGGGCAAAACTCCCTTATAGTTCTGATAGGGAGGGAGTCGGCCGCATATCCAACAATTTGTGGCATTGCTGGTTTGATGGGAATGATGTAGCATACTAATGAAAGTGTTATTGCGCAGCGCAAATCTATAAGACAATTCATGTGGAGGTAATTCACTAAAAGAATGTTCTGCAGTTATATTATAAGCACGCTTAGGAATAGGGTAATACATGTGCAATAGGATGCTGACAATGATGATCATAAGACTTAGAAAAAACAAAATTAATAATGTTACTGTACAATGACTACGAAATGATTTACAATACGCATGCTTCTTGAGCAGCATTTGATTATTTCTTTCTCTATTCCGGTCCAGAGGATACATGTCAGAGACAAATTCAACCGATTCACCTTGGAGAGGACTTAAACAATCAAATTGTCTGACTTACTGGACCTCAATTTTAGTTTATACAGTTCTGGTTTCGTTAATTCAGCCAAAGGGAGCTTTGAGTCTGTTTGTGAGGGAATACAGGGTTGAGTCTCTACGCTGGATGGTAGTCCATAAAATTTCTTGATATGACTCGAGTGCAACCACCCTTTTCTTCCCTCGACTTTCACAGCTGTCCTTGTGGTAAGTAGAACTAACTTCGGTGACTTCCACCTAGGATCCAGTTGGGTCTTCCGGTCAAAATTCCTGACCAACACCAAGTCCCCAGGAACCACGTCATGGGGTTTCACCTCAGTATTGTCGGGAAAAGCTGCGGATACCTGTGAACGACAAGATTGTAGTGCAGACATCAAGGAAGCCAGGTAATCTGTCAGCATATTACAGTCAACATCAGTGATTTTACGAGGTATAGGCGTCCCCCACATATTTGGTGGTCTACCGAAGATCACCTCATACGGGGATAGCCCTGTTCGAGAATGTGCTACCATTCTCATGTAAAAGAGCGCAACTGGTAAGGCTACTATCCAATCGACTCCTTTCTCTCTACATATTTTGGACAATCTAATTTTCAGGGTTTGATTATGGCGTTCCACGAGACCTGCCGCCTCGGGATGTCGGACACAATGGAATTTCCATTGGTATCCTAATAGAAGGGAAACGTGTTTCATTAGTTCGGACGAGAACGGCTGGCCGTTATCTGAGTAGACAACACGTGGTAAACCGTACCGTGGGAAGAATTCTCGAACTAACTGTTTGGCAGTAGTCGGGGCAGTGTAATCTGAAACCGGGTATGCTTTTGTCCAACGGGAAAGAGCACAGACAACTACGAGAACATATTTGAATCCTCGACATCGTTCCATCTGGATATAATCCATCTGGAGGACTTCAAAAGGGTGATCGGGAGTTTGGAATCCACCCTGCTCTACGGGGATGCTTTTACCTGGATTAAACTGACAACATATCATACAGGTACGAACTTTTTGTTTCGCTGCGGCTCGCAAGTGTTTGTTGAACCAAATGTGTTGAATGCTGTCTAGCATAGCTTTTTCTCCTAGGTGCGCTGGACTATGTATAGTGTTAATGATGACTTGGACCATTGAGTCGGGAAGAAACCATATAGATTTTTCCTTCGTCATCCATCCTTGATCTGTTTGGATCCCTCCTAATTCAGTCCATTTCTTTATTTCTTCTGGTGTAGCATGTGTCTGTATGTCAATTACATCAAGGGCGGGATCCTTAACTGTCATGCAATGTGTTGGTGTCGGGACTATTGTCTTTGTCATGTCAGTTGTGTGAGTCTGATTCTGAGCAGTCTGTTTAGCTGTTCTGTCAGCTAGGTCATTACCCTGGAAAATGATATCGGTAACTTTTGTGTGGGCTTTGCATTTCATAATCGATATTGCAGTAGGTAGATGAATCGCGTCTAATAGGGCTTGAATGAGGGGTCCGTGTTGGATGTGGGCACCGTGAGAAGTTAAATAACCTCTCTCTCGCCACAGTACGCCGAAGTCATGGACGACTCCGAATGCATAACGTGAATCTGTGTATATGTTGACTTTTTTATTTGTGGCTTGAATACAGGCTTGTGTCAGAGCGGTGAGCTCTGCTGCTTGAGCTGACAAAGTGTTAATACAATTTGTTTCAATGACTTCAGTGTCTGTTGTGACTGCGTAAGCGGCCACTAACTCTCCTGTACTTGTTCTCATACATGACCCATCTACATATAATGTCAAGTCTGGATCTGTCAAAGGGATATCTGTCAAGTCTTGTCTGGGTTTCGTCGTGATAGTAATGACTTCGACACAATCATGTGCCAATGGATCTGTTCCGCCTACTGGTAACAGTGTGGCAGGATTTAACGTATTACAACGTCTGATTTCTATGTGTGGCTGAAACAATGTTAATTCGTAACCGGTAAGTCTTGCTATAGTCAAGTGTTGTGTTTGTGTGCGGTTCAAGAGAACCTCTACTGCGTGTGGTACTTGTACTGTCAATTGATGTCCTAACACTATGGCATCGCTTTGTCTGATTGCTAAAGCTGTTGCTGCCACTGATTTCAGGCACGCTGGAAGTGCCTGAGCTACTGGATCTAATGTACTAGAGAAATAAGCACATGGCTTGTGTGATCCTGCTTGTTCCTGAGTGAGTACTGACTAGGGGTGGGCGACAATTTCCGTTCCGCTCCCGGAAATTGCGACAATTCGACATTTCCGCGTTCCGACCGGAACGCGGAAATGCCGAATTGTCGCAATTTCCGGGAGGGAACGGAAATTGTTGCCTGCCAATCACAACAGGAAGCACTTACAGATATAAATAAAGCAGGGGCCCGAGTGGAAGCTCAAATTCAGTAACGTGGCGACTCCTTACCTGATGTGCAGCCATGACTTTCTCGAGCGCAATCCCCGTGTAGTTCCTGACACCAGGAGGTTCTGTCTCCTCGTCTGCTGCTCTGATCGGTCTCTGGCCCGCGGCATGTGAACTGCATGGAAGCCCCGCCCCACACACCAGCGGTGGGCAACGTCTTCCGCCCTTTCCCCCACTACGATGGACAGCTGACTCGAGGGACCCCAGGGACGTCGGCGCCGTGGCAAGTACGCACACAAACTGTAGCGGGCGGCAGCGGCAGGCCAGAAGCACCAATTTCCGGGATCACGGAAATATCGCGTGATCGCGGAAATTGCGTGCATTCTCGCGAGAATTGGCGGAAGTGCCTTCCGCCAATTCCGCCCACCCCTAGTACTGACAAAGCAGTACCTTCGCGTTCTGTAACAAAGAGTGTAAACTGTTTACTGTAACATGGTGTTGCTAGGACAGGTGCTTGACATAAAGCTTTCTTTAAGCTTTCAAAGGCATGTGTATGTTCTGGAGTCCAAGGGAGGACAGTCGATGTGGCTGCCTCCTGTGTTGTCAATTGGATGAGTGGTTTTGCTAGAAATGCATATTGAGGGATCCACTGCCTACAGTATGAAGTGAGGCCTATAAAAGCCCGCACCTCCTTTTGTGTCTTGGGTGGTGGCATGTTAGCAATTAACTGGATGCGATCGGGTGTAAGCTGCCTTCCCTCCTTGGACAGCGAGTGCCCAAGGTAAACAACTCGCTGGACACAGAATTGCAGCTTGGAAGGGGACACCTTGTGCCCCTTGTCGGCCAGAAATTTTAAAACCGTCAGTGACGCTTTTTCACATTCATGTTCGCTTCGGGCGGTGATCAGCAGATCATCGACATATTGAAGCAAGGCAGTGTTAACTGGCATGTGGATACTGTCAAGTTCTCGCTTTAGTGCTTGGCTATAGATGCTGGGGCTTTCTGTAAATCCTTGAGGTGCGCGTGTGAATTTAAAACTTCGTCCATTTAAACTAAAACCGAATAAATATTGACTGTCTGGATCAATTGGGACACTAAAGAAAGCATTCTTGAGATCAATTACAGTAAAAAACGTTGCTTCTGAGTCAATAGCTGTGAGTAATGAAGAGATGTCTGGGACCACGGGGTATTGTGGTACAATGCATTTATTTAATTCGCGCAGATCAATAACTAATCGGTATACTGGCGGAGCTTTTGGATCCGTTCTTTTAAGAATCGGAATTATCGGGGAATTACATACATTGGAGTCGGTTTCGACAACCACTCCTTGTGTAATGAGCTCGTCAATGATTTGCAGTAAAGCCACTACAGCATCTGGTGGTAACTTGTATTGTCGCATTCGTGGTAGTACCACTCCTGTCTTTAGTGTGACTCGATATGGTGTAATGTTCATGCAACCAACATCAGTGGGGCCTTGTGCCCATAAATGTGTAGGTAAATTCTGCAGTCGGTGATCCATGTCTCTGGATACGTAGTGACCTTTAAAGTCACGTAAAAATAGTCGTACTCCTTCCGGAGAGCAACATATTATGGCTCCTAGAGCTTTCAATGTTTTTATACCTAACAAGTTTTCTGGACATGATTTAGTAAGCAATAAATCTGTAGTACGTGTTAATGGACCGACTGTAAGTGGAAGAGGTTGTGTTACGTCATTTATGATACGTTTTCCTGAGAATCCAAGGGAAATATTTTGTGAGCCTGAGAGGGGTGCCCCTGGAACTTCACTGCGTCTTATAGTTGTTCTGCTTGCCCCTGTATCAAGTAAAAACTTTCTGTCTTCCCCTAATAGTTCACTATGTACATAAGGTCCCTCTTGGTCTACTGGAACCTCTATAAGGGGTAAGCCAACTTCCCTCTCTAGGCTATCTCATGAGTATCGTTGATAATCGGGATAATCTGTTTGTGCGTACTGATACATCTGTTGTGTTGTTGCTTGTGTTGCAGCGACAGGCTGCGCTTGTGGTGGTGCTACGATCTGTTGTGGAGCTGCCTGTTGCGGAGCTAGTTGTTGCGGAGCTAACCTAGGTTGTGCCTGCTGAGGCATTAGTTGTTGATTCTGATCCTGTCTAGGTGGACGTGGTCTCTCATGTGTTCTACCTGTGGCAATATTATGTTTCAGGACTGGACAATCGTGTATATAATGACCTGGTTGTTTACAATAGTTGCATGTCCCTTTTGCAGGACCTGCGGAATCACCCTTTTGATGACTATCGGCTGGAACTGACTGTGCAACAAGCATTTTCATTTTTGTATCTTTCATACGTCTTTGTTCGTGTTCTTGTTCTTCTCTAATTCTATTGTGGTGATATTGTAACATCTGTAGCATCTGTGATGGGGTATTACCTTGCCAGGTACTTTCGAATTTCAATACTCTATTCTTGACTTGTAGCAGAGAATTTTCAACTAATTTTGTCACAAACAGATGTGGATATGACTCACTACTGGCTTTTATACCACTATTTATACTAAAACATTTTTCAAATCGGGAATAAAAATCACTAGTGTCTTCATCTGGTTTTTGTTTACAGGCTGAGATTGCACACCAGTCTTCCTTTTTCGTAGTTAATAAACGTGGCAGTACCTGTATTAGTAATCCTGCTAGTGCTGTAGTCTTTTCCCCAAGCCCTGCTCCTGCAGCTCGGGCCTTTTCTTCGTTTTCTAATGCTGTCCAATCTATCTTTTGGTCTCCCACCTCCCATTCCTTTTCTTTGAGTTTCTCATAAACACCGGCGGGTAATAGGACTTTCAATATTTTCATAATGTCGGGGTAGGTATACTCTCCCATGAGTAACATGTCTTTTATCTCACGGTGGAAACCTGCTGGGTCCTTGTCATGACTAGGTACTACTTTCTTCATTTCTAATAATTCTAGTTTAGTTATAGGCGTGTACACAAACACGCGTGTAAAATTATCACCGGCACCTCTAATTGGGTGTACTTCGCGTAACGGATTCTGTCTATCTATGTGATACATTTTTCTTCCCATAATGGGAACTGGAACGTGTTCTGGGCATACGAAATTTAAATATTGGTTTCGGGATTCTAGAATTTCCTTAATCAAATCAGTACCTGACCCTCTCCATATATTCGTGAGTAGTTCTGTCAATATGTCAGGTAAGGGTCCTGGATCGGAGTGTTGGCCTTTATATAATATAAGGAGGTGTTGAATCATGTATATACTAGCTAAACGCTGTTCATATGGGTCTAGATTCAGAAACGTGTGTGCAAGTACATCATCATTGTATTCGCCGGGACTGTCAGCCCATTGTACTGCTGACCTGGCTAATTCTTGTTCGTCCATGGAATCAAGCACGTGGTATCCCCTTCGATCTCGGAGTAATTTATCAGCGGCTTGGAATAAGTGTTCAGGGGATTTCGTGTTTAGCATAGGGTTTGGAAGATGTCTATTACATTCTGGACGTATTGGACGTATTGGGTCGTTAAAACCTCTGGTATTATTATGGGATCTTCCTCTACCTACATAAGCTATTGTATCTACTTGGTCTGATTCTTGCTCCCCCTCCTCTCTGTTTAAGTCAGTGGCGTCTACCTCTAATCTTTCTTCGTGTATTCTTTCTACTTCTTTGCGGATCTTTCGGTACATAGCTACTATACATAACTGTTTATCATGTCTTCCGTCTGATATATTCTGGCCCCAAGTGACAAGTTTTTGCATTTCTTCCGGATTTACCCCAGGCCGGTCTTGATTTCTGATCACACAGTTTATGAGGAAACGTAACAGTTGTCCCTGTACCTCCGCTTTCTGGTACTCCATGGCTCTGCTAATACTTTCAGGACCTCGTCCTGACTGGACAAAGTGATATATATTTTCTAAATGTGTAGCCATTCCTGGTAGCTTCGTTAAATATATTGCAGCTCGTCGAATACGTAATGATGACAGCAGCATTTCGTCCCGTTTACCGGGTACAGGATCATATCTACAATCTACTAGAAGTTCCTTGAGCATGTCGGGGGTTGCTAGTTTGGGCGTACGTTGGTGTGCTAATTCTCTAAGGGAAAACTTATTTCCTCTGGGTGGCGTAGAAAAAATGTCTGTCGTACCTCCTGTAGCACCGTCTGGGGTGCTGGACGTGAAAGGATTTGTTGAAGGCGAGACAGCAACCGTCGTTGCGGGAAAAGCGGTAGAAACAGATGTGTTTGTCGGAATGTGTGTCGAAGCTTGTTGTTGTGGAGGTACAGACGGAGAATCTTGGCGATGAGCACCATCGGCAAGCGGTCTATGTGGTGCGGTATTAGCATACTCGGGAGCTGCGTCGTCTAAATAAGAGGAAAGGAAGACATCTTCTGCGGTTCTGGGATGCCCCTTGGGATGTGCTTTTATTGGAAACAATGGAGGTGGCAAGTCTTTTGGTATTTCCGGAGTAGCCTTGGGTAACCCTTCGGCCAGAAGTGGATACATACCATTCATAAGGGCGTTTCTTTGTCTGTCTACTTGTTCTGATTTTACTCGGGTACCTTCCTCAAGTAATAGATTTTCTCGGGTTTTATTTGAATTCTCTCTACCTTTCTCTTCCTGTCTGAGTGCTTTTTCCGTGCGTCTATATGATTCCTTACGCCATAATTCAATGGCATCTTTCTGTGACTCTCTGGCTTTCTTTTTCCATAATTCTTCTTCTACTCTCATGATGCAATCTGCATCCCAGGTCCCCGCTGCGGGCCATCTCTGACTCTCTGGTAATTCTTTGGTGTAGTCCACCCATAAATCAAGAAATAATACGGCATCTAGGCCATGCTTATGATACATAAAGTACCCTGGAGTGTCCCTCGGTGGGATGGGAACAGCTTCTTCGAGTACACCTTTTCTAGTTTTGATCTGTCTTAGTTTCGAGAAGAGCGGCATTTTTAGACCTTATTACTGGGACACACTTTATAAAAACACAATAATGAACAGTCATTCACACCACAGTATATAGAACGTATTTAAAACATTTAACACTTAACAGTTTTACGAACAATGATAACTAATAGAAAACTAGTTACTGACATTATACCGACACTAGATAATACTTATTTATATGCAAAACATACTATATATACTGCTAAACAGTACAGATACACTGCTAAAACAGTGCAGACCGGATTTGTGTACCCAAACCCGTCTTGACCGGCACAGACTATGTGCACGTTAAATGCCTCCCCGGTAATGGTACTCACCGGGTAGCTCGGAACGGAAGGCCTCGGAACGGAACTGAAACTGGACTGGACCGGACTGGACTCGGAACTTCGGAACCTGGCGGGTCTCTGTATACCTCGGATCTTGCTCTCTCAGCTAGGCTCTGGTCGGGATACTTCGCACTTCTCACCGCCTCGTCTGGGTGTTGATCGCAGCCTCAGTCGTCCCCGCTTGGCCGGAGGGAGATACAGGAAATCCTGCGGTTACGCGTTTTTGTCCGTTCAGCTGTGGCAGGAGACCGGGCCTGCAACGCACCGCCGGCGCGTGAGATGAGAAAGTGTCCCTGTTCGGGCGCCAATTTATGTGGTAAATATTTCGTTACCGGTACTATTTTTTATGCGGTAAAGTCTATTAAGAATAACTCAGTAAAATGAGAGGCAGAATCCGTGGTATTAGAGGTTTAAAAAAGGCTTTATTCCTATACAAAGGAATACAATTCGAATTGTTGGCGTTCTATTCCATCACCACGAAAGTTCAGGAAGGAAGGGCATATATTATTGACAGGTAATCATTTTTATAGAAAAGGCATTACAGTAAAACAGATGCAGTAGGCGTATCAACTGATAAGACAAAATGAACTATGCATGCGTAACTAGAATAGGCGTAACTAGAAAACGTCATTATACATGATATCATAAGTGGGTGGATCCATAAGAGAATCCTGCAATGTCAGCAGAAATAGTTGGCAGAGATGCGTGCGCAGCCGCATGACGTGTGATTGACGTGCAACTAGAGGGAGAAAGGGACTTGACATTTAGCTCTACATGTGGAGACAGAAGTCTGGGGTTATGTCAACCTAATCCCAAATCATATCTAGTATCCTATGTTTAAAGAACTGTGTTATCCAAAAAGAGAGGTCTCTTAGGATAGAATCTTATTCTATACTGACTATACTGACTGTTAGTGCGTGTACAAGCGTCTAAGTGTCTACACTAGATGCGAGGGGGTAGGAATATTCCATGGTAACAGGGCTATGAATTACTTGCATGAGGACAGCGAGGCCTGGCCCCTTTGCACGGTAGCTGGAGGAATGTTTACCTAAACTGCTAGACAGGAATGCATCGGATGAGGGGCGGAGGAGATAATCTTGAAGGTGAAATACAGTTTTTTGGCAGGCTACGGGCTGGATCAGGCACCGTTAGCCGCGCAGGGAGTAAGACAAAGTTCATGGTCACAGATGCAGGCTCAGACTGGAGCTTTCAGAGGCAGAAGACAGGAAAAGGCTTGATGACAGAATTCGGGTCTACTCGCCTGAATCTGTAAAAATGTGGAAAGTGAACCACATAAAGTCGGTGGCCCATTCATAGTGGATCTGAAAGAGGACATGTTGACGGTGGACGCACATATATTTGCGTCTTCAAAACTGGAGCAGGAGGGAACATACATGTACGTATAGCATGTACATGGAGCCGTTGGGGTCTACGATAGGGGACATAACTGATCACAAAATTCATATTTCCTCAGTGTGACGGACTCCTTCAACTTTGCACATGCATGCTGAGCGATGTCTCCACCTGCATCATTCGTGGCATCCTTGGTAGTCATTGTACTTGTGTATGTGGACTATTGACATGACTTCATGTGGACATGTTTTCTTTTCTGCGCTATGCATGCGTATACTCCCAGCCTCGCACACATGTGTTACATGTACTGCAGGGTCTTTGTGCACCTGACTGAAATTTGTGGGCATGGTATCTGTGGCTACTCCACCCTTTGCGTTCCATGGGCACTGCTGTGAGTGTTAGGCACACACCCCTCTTGTGACTGGGCACTGCTGGGAGGACTCTGCACACACCCCTCCTGTGTCTGGGCACTGCTGGGAGGACTCTGCACACACCCCTCCTCTGTCTGGGCACTGCTGTGAGTGTTAGGCACCCACCCCTCCTGCGTCTGGGCACTGCTGGGAGTGATAGGCACCCACCCCTCCTGTGTCTGGGCACTGCTGGGAGGACTCTGCACACACCCCTCCTGTGTCTGGGCACTGCTGGGAGGACTCTGCACACACCCCTCCTGTGTCTGGGCACTGCTGGGAGTGATAGGCACCCACCCCTCCTGTGTCTGGGCACTGCTGGGAGGACTCTGCACACACCCCTCCTGTGTCTGGGCACTGCTGGGAGGACTCTGCACACACCCCTCCCGCGTCTGGGCACTGCTGGGAGTGATAGGCACCCACCCCTCCTGTGTCTGGGCACTGCTGGGAGGACTCTGCACACACCCCTCCTGTGTCTGGGCACTGCTGGGAGGACTCTGCACACACCCCTCCTGTGTCTGGGCACTGCTGGGAGTGATAGGCACCCACCCCTCCTGCATCTGGGCACTGCTTGGGGGACTCTGCACCCACCCCTCCTGTGTCTGGGCACTGCTGGGAGTGATAGGCACCCACCCCTCCTGCGTCTGGGCACTGCTGGGAGTGATAGGCACCAACCCCTCCTGTGTCTGGGCACTGCTGGGAGGACTCTGCACACACCCCTCCTGTGCCTGGGCACTGCTGGGAGGACTCTGCACCCACCCCTCCTGTGTCTGGGCACTGCTGGGAGTGATAGGCACCCACCCCTCCTGCGTCTGGGCACTGCTGGGAGTGATAGGCACACACCCCTCCTATTTAACAATATGTACGCTTAGAACATACACGTGTGTGGGTTCGCTCCATGGGGGTACGGTTCGTACTTACACTGTTGGGGTGGGAGTAGGCTCCATACGTACGCGGGTGGGGTACGGGTCGTACTTACACTGTTGGGGTGGGAGTACGCTCCATACGTACGCGGGTGGGGTACGGGTCGTACTTACACTGTTGGGGTGGTGGTACGGTACGTACATACACTGTTGGGGTTGGGGTACGCTCCATGCATACGAGGTGGGGGTACGGGTCATACTTACACTGTTGGGGTACGCTCCATGCATACGCGGGTGAGGGTACGGGTCGTACTTACACTGTTGGGGTGGGACGTATACGTACGCGGGTGAGGGTACGGGCCGTACTTCCAAAGTTGTGGTGGGACGTATACGTACGCGGGTGAGGGTACGGGTCGTACTTACACTGTTGGGGTGGGGGTACGGTCCGTACATACACGGTTGGGGTGGGGGTACGCTCCATACGTATGGGGGTGAGGGTACGGGTCGTACTTACACTGTTGGGGTGGGGGGTACGCTTCATGCATACGCGGGTGAGGGTACGGGTCGTACTTACACTGTTGGGGTGGGGGGTACGCTCCATACGTACGCGGGTGGGGGTACGGGTCGTACTTACACTGTTGGGGTGGGGGTACGGTCCGTACATACACGGTTGGGGTGGGGGTACGCTCCATATGTACGCGGGTGAGGGTACGGGTCGTACTTACACTGTTGGGGTGGGGGGTACGCTCCATACGTACGGGGGTGAGGGTACGGGTCGTACATACACTGTTGCGGTGGGGGTACGCTCCATACGTACGGGGGTGAGGGTACGGGTCGTACTTACACTGTTGGGGTGGGGGGTACGCTCCATGCATACGCGGGTGAGGGTACGGGTCGTACTTACACTGTTGGGGTGGGGGGTACGCTCCATACGTACGCGGGTGGGGGTACGGGTCGTACTTACACTGTTGGGGTTGGGGGTACGCTCCATGCATACGGGGGTGGGGGTACGGTCCGTACATATCCGTCCCCACGCTATGTGATGCTTGTGCGGGCCGTACCCAGGCCTTTGCCACGTGGGTACAGCCGTCCCGCCATTGTTGGGGTGACGTAGGTGTGGGCGTGGTACGACTCGTACCCACACTCTTAAGGCGTGGGTACAGGACGTACCTGTATAGTTGTGTTGCCGGTTCGCGTCGTCAGGCACTTCCGTTGTGGCGGACGCTGGCTTTGCTGGACACGCCCCCACCCCCTCGTAGTGACCAGGGCATGGGGGTCAGGTATGTCCAGGGCATGTGTGCTGTTTGACTTTGGTGGTGGTTTTGTGGCCACCCCCTGGTCCTGCCCCCCCCTTTCCCCCCCTCCCTTAGTTGTTCTGACCTTCTGCGGCGTCTGCGTCGGAACCTGTAGAGGAGGTCGACTGCTATGAGGGCCGGGATGACACGTAGGTTCGGGTCCATGTCTGTCCGTCGCGTACAGGTCCTCCTTGTTCGCGTCGTCCTGATTTCCCGGCAGTTTTTGGCAGCCGGAAAATATTGTCCGTGCGGGATGATGTCGGTGCGAATCGTAATTCCTGGTTCGTGAATGGCAGGCTGCGTGCGTCCCGACGTCACGTCGGCGCTTTCCCGGATCGCATTTGTATGTTTATTTTCGTCGGTCGGGGTTTTGTATGATTCGAACGGAAATTGAGTTCCCGTGCGAATCGTAATTCCATGTTTGTATATTTTGACGACCGGGTACGCGTCGGACGGAGAATATGCTCCGTCCGACGGTGCGTACCCGGTTTTTGCAGGATCGTGATCGGCACCATAGTTGGGCACGGAGATCGGGAGGGACGGAATTCCACATCTTGGACGCAATGTAAGAGAAGCGCCGACCTCCCGATCGTGCTCGAGAAATCTTAGGTAGTTTAGTAAGATTAGCATTAGATGATCGAAGGGGTCTGGAAGTATTGTAGGAGGTAACTAAATACCTGAGTATGGGGGGGGGCTTTGCCATTCAGAATTTTGTGAGTGAGGCAGAGTGATTTGAACTGCACTCTCTCCATAATGGGTAGCCAGTGCAGTGCTCGCAAGGCTGGTTTGGCTGAACAACGGTTCCTAGTGTTGGTCAGAATCCTGGCGGCGGCATTTTGAACTACCTGAAGTTTGGTGGTGACTTTTAGAGGTACACCAAGGTAGAGTGCATTGCCGTAGTCCAGTCTTGATAGAATAAGACCCTGTATCAAAAGTTTCCTTGATTGGAAAGGGAGTAACGGTAGGATTTTTCAGGTGGATCGCATACTGGTGGCCAGCCATGGATGTTTTTGTGGAAAGGATTGTTCGAGATTGTGTAAAATGTGCAGATTTTGACAAATTGCTTAAATGCAGAACGCAACCTATGGTTGTCAGAGAGCAAGCTGTCAGTCCTTGGTCAGACATCTCATTAGATATCTTAGGGCCTGTGAGGTTTAGTTCTCAAGATAGATATGTCATTGAATGTATGGACCTGTTTTCTCGGTGGCCAGTGATTAAGGTGGTAAACTCAGTTGAGGCAGTGGTTGTTATTGAATTCTTAGATGAGATTTTTGAAAGTGAGGGATTTTCACAAACACTTCTGTCAGACAATGGTGTACAATTTACTTCAGGATTGATGCAAGAGTTTTTGGCTTCAAGAGGAATTAAGCATAAGAGGTCTGCTTTGTATCACCCGCAATGCAATGGTGTTGTAGAGAGATTTTTCAAAGTCTTGAAGGAATCTATGCAACAAGCAAGGTCTGCTGGTGAAAATTGGGAGGTTGCGTTAAAAAAAAGGTCAGGGAGTATAGGTTCACTCCTCATTCTTCCACTGGGGTGGCTCCCTTTCGGTTATTTAAGGGTAGGATGGCAAATACTGAAGCTGTCCCATTGAGGGTGTGTGATAAGAGATCCTTGGTGTGTGATAATGTGGGTAGCACGGATGGTTGGAGAGAAAGAGAGAAAAGAAAAATGGATGAACGGAAAGTTCGTTATGATGAAAGAAAAGCTGTGAAGAGTACTGTTGTTGGTCTTGGTGATTGGGTTAAAATCAAATCTCCTAGGAAAACAGGAGGTATCTCCAAGTTCAGCAAGCCTTTTCAGGTCATCAAGGTGTTTAAAAATGCTATAAAGACCAGTGATCATAAAATTTGGAACCTCAGTAGGGTTGCGAGAGTTCGCCCTGGCATGTCTCTTGATGGTACTATTGTGCCCCCTACACATGAAGTGTTACCAAAGTCTGGTTCTGATGAAAGACGATCCAGACCTATTCGTGTGAAACGCGTTCCTCTGAGATTGCAAGATTTCTTCCTTGATTGTGCTACTTCTTTGCTGATATTCCATGTGTTTTGTTATGCAGTATTTTTATTGTATTTATTTTATGTTGCTTTCTTTGATATTGTTTCAACTTATTAATTTGTGAGAGGGGGAGGTGATGTGGTGTTCTTAGCATATCTAGTGACGTCTCCTGCAGTAGTGAGTTCTGGAATGTTAGATGGCTAGAATGTGAGCTACTTAGCTTTGTTTCGAACTGGTGTCAGTTGTCTTGGACTTGCTGCTGGATGGGGTCTCAATCTTTGTTTTCCCCTGAATAAACCTCTATTCAACATCTACTCCTGCCTACGACGTCTTCTTGGGAGAGGACTTACTTCCACAGGTGCCCCCTCAACTTTCGTTACGCAGCTCTATAAGATAAGACATGAGACGCCAAGGGGAGCGGGCCAGGTCTCTCTGAGAGGGGGGCAGGAGTGGCAGGTACAGTCAACGGGTGAGACGTAAGGTGCACATGGAAGGCACAGCATGATGGGAGGGGCACGAGCTGTATGAGAAGGGGAAGCAAGGTACTTTACTGAAGGCCCAGGAGGCAAGGTTGAGGAAGGATCTTGGGGCCGTATGAGGCCCCAGGGTGGAACAAAGAATAAAAGGCAGGGATCACAGGGTTCAAGTCAGAGCAGGGGCCTAGAAGCAGATATGTTGGTCTTCTGCTTAGGGAAAGGAAAGTGCAGGTCCCATTTTTCCCCGGACCCTTTCACTGTCAAAAAACTGCTCAAAGCCCGTCCCTGACCAGGAACGACTGTTAAAAAGAAAAGGTGTTCCAGTGGGACGAGCTAACGCCCCCTCTCAGCCAAACAGTGCAATTGCAAGCCACTACATTTCAGCACGTAGTGGCATGTACTTCATTCAGACGTTTTGATTGGCTATGAACAACAGAGTTAAAGGGCTGTGTATGGGATAACAGGACTTCTTTGTCTACTTGTCCTTGGGACAAAATAGACATTAAAACTCCTTGGGAGAAATCTAGATGTCTTGGACGTCGGGAGATACAAATTCCCGATCCCTGGCAGGCACTGCTCCGCTGTGTGCTCTTGGACAGTCTCTCCCCAGAGAGGCGGAATGTGCCTCATAATTAGGCATTTGCCCATGCGGCATCCATTTCGAAATATTTTACAGCATTCACCTGGAACACCCGTGTGAACTTAAGTAAGTCAAAATGGAGTGTAGACCCGGCCCTGAGAAAAAAGTGCCGGTGCTGAGCACCGGAAAGCACCGGCATAAATTGAGAACTGATTTGGCGACATTTTTCTCTATTGTGAAAGGATGGCAATTTTTTATTGCAAAAGTGGTCATTTTCTACAGCCATGACGCCACTCCAAGTTACTTCTCATCACAAAATAGAGCTTTGACCTGGTGGCAATTTTCTGGAAATCATTACATATGTTTTGTTATTGTTAAATGGAAGCTTTCTTTTTCTTTTTCCCTACCACAATTAATACCCATTATCCTTAGTTACAGCACTGTTTCTGCTTAAAATATTTCAAATGGTGATGGAGAATAAGTTTATTTTTTTATGTTTTCTTTCTGACAGGTCTAGTTTTAGTTGAGGTTTTTGCTGATGCAGGTTAAGCGCACGAGCATATTGTCTCTCTATTTTATTCATGAGAACTTTCTGATGTGGTGGGTGCAATCCCAGGCATTGTACTGAGGCTGCAGGCAATCCCTGACAGGCCCTGGCTCGCAGTCCTTTCCTTGACATCCCATTGTTTGTCAATATTCCTTAAAGACGCTTGAATGCTTTCAAAGGCTACAAGCCTCTTTGTGTCAGAAGGGAGCCCGGGCAAGTATGCTAATGAACCCTGAATAGGTATTGTGCACTTTAATAAGTGTAGCCATGTGAACAAATAATCCCTGCTACTTCTTTTGAAAGGAGCAATCAATTTGCATGTGGGCTTGTGCCAGCGATTTAGGTATTCAGGTACTTATGCAACCATTTACATGAAAATATGGGCACTTTCAAAGATTTTTAATTGCTTTAAAAAAAGTGAATATTTTTGTGGGCTGTAATTTGCGCTGGCAATTCAGATAATGACCGGGTAATTTTGGATGCCAAAATCTCTTTTTATAAAGGAAGTCTACATATGTAGAGTTTTTCCTGTTGTAATTGCTCGTGTCGTTTACTCTCACCTACTAAAATAATGCTCGACTCTCTCGTCTGATACTAAAGTGGAATCTCTATTTCTGTTTGAGGATGTGATGAAAATGGTAGATACAGAAAAAATGTATATTCAAGCTAGTCATTTTTCCCATTGCAAATCCCCTGCTATATATGTTTACATGGTAGGAAGTTATTGATTAATAACTCTTAACAGGAGAGGGCTAGAAGTCCCATTCAAAGACTTCCCAGAATGGTATTGGTAACCTCAAGAATATGGTATTGTTGAATTTCTCTTAAAGTATACATACAAGAAGTTATAAGACTTTCTTGTTTGTACGTCCAGATTCAGCCTTCCAGTGGTCTGTCCTGATTGGTCAGAGTTAAGTGGATTAGCCAGGCTGCCTTGAAGAGGTGATAAAGAGCTCCTGGGGTTAACCAGCTCTGCAGGGAGGGCAGTGTGCGGCTACACAGGAATGCCAGGGCAGGGGGAGTTGTCGTAAACCATGGTCTTCAAAGGGAAGAGGAGGCCTTAGTGTCATTTACAACTCTGAACTCTTCACCTCAGCTAGAGCCAGACTTATGGAAGGAATGCACAGATGCAAGGGGGAGTGTATAGAGAAAGTAAGCCATCCTAGGGGTGTGTTTAGCCAGCTCTTACCTCCCTGCTGGAAAATCAGCCATTATGAATTTGGAGGATTTGGTGCACTCTGGGACAAAATAATGCCACCCTCTACAGGATGTGGGTATATTTGTGGGGAGTTGGCCTGCTCCAATTGGTCAGCAGTGACCTCCTGCTTGACCCAGAGAACTGGGAATAAGTATCTGAGAGTGGCAGAGCCTCTCAGATCTGCTGCTTGAAACTTAAAAAAGCAAGACGTGGCCATGCTGAGAAGTTGGGGGTGCAAAGTTCTAAGGCCTGTCATCTGAAGACTGTACTAGCTGAAACTACAGCCCTGTGGATTACCTTGCTGCAAAATAACTAAAGAGTGGACTCCCTGCAAGCTACAGGTTAACAGAGCTCACCTGGACCATCACCACCAAGGATCCTCAACCTGGAGAACACCAGTGGATTTGTAAGGGTTTTGTCCAAGTGTATTGTGGGAATTGAAGTCCTCAACTTTCAAGGACCATCTTGGAGCTTCCAGACCCTTGGAGTGAGTTTGAGACACTTTGGGAGCCCTTGAGGAACTTCAGGAAGAAGTTCAAGAAGTTTGGATAAGTTTGGAGCAACTTTGAAAACAAGCCCCATAGAGGGACCAACTCAACCTGGCCAGCCAAGCCACCTGCCTCCAACCGCGAGCCGGCTAAGCCATCCAGGTTCGTCCCGCTAAAAGCTCCGCAGATCCAACTTCCAAAGTTTGACCGGGAGTAGAAGCTCCGTAAAAGTTTCTAAGTCAGAACGAAGATAAAGTGACCGGGAGCAACCACGAAAGCCAAACTGCCTGCCTTCAACCGTGTGTCGGCCTGGATCCTGGGTTTGCCCCGCTGAAACGCTCCGGAGGTTGGACTTCCATAAGTTTGACCCGGAGCTCATCGCAAGGCTATCCGGCGAACTCTCACCGAATCCGGACTGGTTGAGAGCTTCGAGGGACCCCAGAAAGAGAAGCTCCGTAAAAGTTTCAAAGTCCAAAGGTAAAAACTGTGACCTGGACCTACCGCGAGTGGTAGCTGCTCAGTGCTCCATCGTGGTCGGCCTGAAACTCTGACTTTGAGCTGGTCTATCGCGATGAGAAATCCCAATAAGGTGCTATATGTGCTATATGTTTCTAAGTGCTATATAATGCTAAATCTTTGAAAATTCATATCTCCGGTTCCCCACATTGGATGTTTGTCGTTTTGGTGTCATTTTGAAGATAAAAATATTTCCTATTTTCATAAATTGGTGTTGGATTTTTATTATGTGTTGTGTTTTAATTATTTACTGAATTGGTGTTTTTAAATGCTTTACATACCTGTCTTTGAAGTTAAGCCTGCCTGCTCGCAGCCAAGCTACCAAGAGTTGAGCATAGGAATAATTTTCTAAGACCTATGCTTAGTCCTATCATGTGTTAGTGGCCTTATTTCCAGGGGCAGACCTACAAATTCCCCTACCAATAATCCACTTTCCAACATCTACAGTTTCATAAGTCACAATCTTTGCCTAGCCTCTGGCTATTGTCAACAGGCTCTGGGTAGTTATATGTATGCAAAGCATATTTTGCAGAAGGCTATGTTCAGCAGTGGATTGGCTGCCTGCAGTAGGGTTGGGTGCAGGGCCTGGCCAGAGGCGATAACCTGTGGTCTACCCCTCACTCCGCACAATGAAAGAGATGCCCCTCTTAAGTGTTTCTTGCAGGATGGAATGGTCCAATGCAATTTCAGAAACTGATTTTCTCACTAGTTTGCATAAAAAACAGTAAGTTTATCTCCAAGTGATTGTCAAGACACTAATGCCATGTCACGAATATCCAGAACAAGTGAGCTGATGCCAAGATATACCTGCAACCCTACAGTAAATAATACATCCTAGCTGTAGGTAACCTTTTGTGTTCTGGTATTTACGATTAAATGACAAATATAACTATAGGGTTAAACTGGGTATTGTAAAAGTACGTACCCTGGGCCAGTGCTACTGGCACCCTAAGTCCAGGTAGGACAAGCCTTTGGGCTCACCAGGAAGGGGCAACAGAGATCCCTGATTGCTACTGGTAACAGTTTTGATGTGCTTGCGGTGTGTAAAGTGAATTAGTTCAACTCGATTTTGCTTTGAGTTTGTCCTATATTTTCAGATAGCACAGCTCAGAAACAGTAAGCCAAGTTTGCCTCTTTCTTTTCTGTTTCTTAGCTGTTCTGTCTGAACATGAAGCACTAACTCAGAGAAACCTTGGGTAAAATGAAGTAACTATACAAGGTCATAAAAAAAAGGTGCCTGGGCTCTACGCCAATAAAGCCCATAATGAAATGACCCTCAATTGTTTCCTAAATTTAGCAGGGTATTCCAAAGACTAGCCGCCCCTACTAGGAAAACGATCACCTGACCTTACTTTACTAGGTTGAAGGAATCAGGGGTACGGATAAGTAGGAGGATCTTAGGGTACATACTGGTGGGTGTTGTGTGAACTTTACAGCTATAAAAAAGGGGAAGCTTTGAACTCTGCCATATAAATAATAGTTTAGTTACAGATATAAACATTATTTTTTCCCAGACAGGGAGCCATTCAATGTTATTACAAGTTGGAGAAAGGTGTGTTAGCAAATAGATAATGGCAATTCGATGTTATTCCGAGTTGGAGAATGCTTGTCTAGCAAAAAAACTCAGTTTTTGAGGAGTTGGGCTTTAAAAGACTTACTGACTTTCACCATTTGAAGGCAGCAATGGAAGAGGCCAAATGTCCCATATGATATTCTGGTTCCACATGTCAGGTAATGATACAAATTGGGAAAACCCAACCAGTTAAGTTCTCTCAGTTAAAAAAGATTTAAGTCAATTAGAGTCTTTGCTCGACAAATGATGGCTATCAGTCTTTGGATGAAAGGGTGGTGATCGATGGTGTTGAATTAAGCCAACTGAGCTAGTAATATGAGTACTTTGACACCATCCCTTTTCACCTCCAATCCTAGGTCATCAAGGGTAGGTAATAATTCTAGCTCTGTGGTACAGCACAAGATGAGACCTGTTTGAGCTCCATGCGAGATATTATGAGCTTCCACAAAAACTGTTGCAGGTGTGAGGCTTCTCAAAGCTGTGGTGTGTCAAAGCTTATCATAAACTGACCAGAGCAACCAGAGCAGAGTTCTTCTCTTCTAAAGTTTCAAACAGGAGGGACCCTGCCAAGAAAATTAATTCCATTGTCAACAGTTTAACAACCTCTGCCATGACCAAGTAGGTAGAGGAATCTAATGACCACTCTAAAAAAATTCCTGATTTTCTTGTGTGGAAAAGATTAATGATATTTATGCCCAACTTCAGCCTCATGCTATTGATGCTGTCGAGTCGATTCATGAACGGCAAGAGGAGGCTCTGTCTTGGCCAGTTCTTAATGAACTGCCCCTTCTTGACTTGCCCTCCTTCTCTGCTCTCTCATGTTTGGAAATGCTCCCAGGATCTGGAACTCTCTCCTGAGAGACCTGCGCTGCAACCCCTCACTTTCCGGCTTCAAACAGGACCTTAAACACCTACTGCGCAACAAATACTTTAACGCACACCCTAACTGAGCTTGTTTCCCAAACCTCACACACATTTGGACTTGACAAGGTGCAGCGGTAAATTTATTGTTTCAGCTGTCTACTATGTCTTGTACTCTTTCAGCTCATGCTGTTCCTATGTCTGCATTCTGTAACTACCTTTGTGTCCCAACGACTTCCTTTGTCTGTATTTATGAATGTACTTCATTCATATGATTTTGTATTATATGTCAAGCTCTCTGATACATTCTTGTCTAGCTAGGGCTATATAAAACATATAAATAAATAAATAAAATGAATAAATCTGCTCTATGCACCTCAGTGAAATCGGGCTTACAAGATGAGCCCCTCAAACCAGACACTATCCTAGAACTGCAAGAAATTGCTCTTCCCCACTTACTTGAGACAGTATATGTATCCCTGTCCTCGGCTAAGGTTCACCAGGCTTGGAAGCAGCCAGCATTTTTCCCTCCAGAAAAAGCCCTCCATTTACCCTTCTAGTCCTGGGATCTACCACCCTATTTCCCAACTCCCTTTCCTAGCCAAAGTGGCAGAAATACACATGGTAACAAACTTTTAGCAGAGTTTTTAGAATATGGTGGCATTATGAACATTTCCCAAAATGGTTTCAGGTCCCAACTTAGCTCAGAATCTGTCTTTTTGTCTGTCACAGAGATGCTTCATAGAGAGGTGGATGAAAGCAACTCTACTAATTTTATACTTTTAGATATGAGTGCCGTCTTCGACATAGTCTCGCATACGATGCTTTTAATAGTGCCTGCGTGACAAAGCCATATGGGGCAATGTGCTGTTCTGATTCAAATCCTTCCTTAGCCGCCACTCTTTCCAGGTCGTCTCTCCCCCTTTCTCTTCATCTACCAGACTCTTGGAACATAGGATTCCCCAGGGTTCCTCTCTGAGTTCTACTCTATCTAACTTATATGTTAAAGCTTTGGTTATATAGTGAAACTCCTTGGGGTCTCTATTGTTTCACATGCAGATGATACCCAGCTTATCTTTTCTTTCTCCAGGATATGACTAAATTCCAGAGCTGCATGTTGTCAGTGGCCAGTTGGATGGAATTGACTGAAACTAAATTAAAATAGACATCCTACCATTTGATAAACACTCAGACGTTGGAATTCTGTGGTGGCCGGACATCCTAGAACCCCCCGCACCCAAATCCTACATGAAAAATCTGGGCATAGGGGGCATTGCCTGGCGTCGGCCAAGATGGCCGTGTAAGCTGAGAGCTCTGCCGAGGCCGGGAATAAAGCCCGAAATATCCTGAATACATCCTGCAGCGGAGGTGAAATCTACGGGCGCAGAGGTTACAGAAACCGGGGGCTACTCAGCGAGCCTACCCATGCAGAGCTGCGCCAAGGGACCGCCGAGATCCACGTTGTGCAATCTGGAGACTAGGCCTCGCGCGGAAGCCTGGAGGTGCCCGGCCGGGACTGTGACGTCCCCGAAATACTATCTTGACAATCGGAGAGCCCGCTGTGACCGACCGGCGAGGGACTGCAGGACCGGTTTGTGCCTCCAGAGCTGTGGGCGCCCGCACTTCGATCGAGGCGGAAGGATACCAGTTGGGAGGATCAGAGGAGGGGACGGCGCCCGCAGAATATCCTACATGGGTGAGGTGCCCCCCGGCGCGAGGTAGGAGCATCGAAAGGGGTCAGGCTGGAGCCGGGGTGGCAAAGAGACCCCCCCACTACATCACAACAAACCTGCTGCAATTGAGGGGGAATCCCTATTATTGAGACAACGGAGGCCTGAAAGTGGGGTGGGCTATGTGATTGTTAAATCGGAGCCTCCGCAGGGCGAGAGATTGACGTGCTGCACGTACGGGAGGCGGAGTGCCTGTTCCCTCCCCCCCCCGGTGGCGACAACCTATATTTCGGGGTCCTGTCTGGGCCCCCCATGGACTGCTGTGTGGGGCCTAGGCTCACGTGAGAGGGATCTTTCAGTGGGGAGTGGACCACCATGCTTCTGCTCCCCTGCCTGGCCCGAGAACTCTAAGGACTGAACCTGTGATCGACTGGGCCAGCGGGGATTGCATTGCGGACTGCGTGGGTGCAATCCCCACAGAGAGTCATTGCTGGGGGGAAGCGTACCACAGGGGACGACGCTCGAATTGCTGAGTGGAGGCCAAGTGACAACGTATCCACCTGGATGGAAGATCCGGTGCTGGTGACGAGAGGCAGGGGGTCATAGACGGCCTGGTGGGCACCGCCACCCCCGGACATCGGTAAGTGTCACCATGAAGCCAAAAGGGGGACCTCAGGTGCAGGCGAATAAGCTGGACAGATATGCAGTCTCCAAACCACCGGCTACAGATGAGAACAGCACGGGAGGACAGACCGCGGCCTCGGAGCCCACTCTCGGCTCGATCATGGCAGCAGTTCAGATGCTGGGGACGACGTTATGTTATGTTATGTTATTTGATTTTATATAGCGCACGGCTGCCGCAGCCAAGAGGCGTCCCGGCGCTTTGGAGATAAAGAAACACAACACCACAGAGATAACCAGAGGGGAAGGAGGCTAAGCTGTGGAAAATAGGAAGGTTTTTAGTGACTTCCTAAAAGGAAGCAGGTCCGGGATAGCACGAAGTGAGGCAGGCAGAGAGTTCCAAAGGGTGGCTGCCAACACCGAAAAGGAACGACCACCTATTCTCGCTTTTTTGAAGCGCGGAACAATAGCTAAGTTGGACCCTGCAGATCGGAGGGTTCTGGAAGGAACATAGTGGAGGATAGTCCGGGTAAGAATAGGAGGAGAGGCTAACTTAAGAATTTTGAAAGTTACGCAGAGTGCTTTAAACTTAATTCTCTGGCCTACTGGTAGCCAGTGAAGATCTTGGATAGTACGACGGACAGAGACAAACTTAGGAAGGCCGACCAGCATTCTGGCCGCTGCATTTTGAACCCGCTGAAGGCGAGCTAGTTCTGCCTGATTCACACCCAGAAGCAGAGAGCTGGCATAGTCCAATCTAGTGAGAACCAGAGCTTGCACTATGATCTGCCTGGTGTCCGCATCAAAAAATTTAAAAATGGGCCGAAGGCACTGCAGGGCACCAAAACAGATACCAGCTACGCGTTTGGTATGGGGGGTGAAAGAGAGTTTGTCGTCAAGCCATACGCCAAGATTTCTGACTTCAGCTACAGGAATGGGAACAGGACCCAACTCCAATGGCCACCAATTGTCTCCCCATAGCCCAGTTTCCTTACCAAAGATGATAACCTCGGTCTTGGTGGCGTTAAGTTGGAGTCTATTTTTCGCCATCCAGCCTGCCACTGCCTTAAGAGCTGACTGAAAGGTAGAGGCATCCATATTGGAATCACCATTAAGTGCCACCGCAAGCTGTGTGTCATCGGCGTATGACACCATGGTGAGACCAAAACTATGGGCTACCTCCGCCAGTGGCTGAACATACAGATTAAATAGGGTAGGGCTGAGAGCCGAACCCTGCGGAACACCTTGGAGAATGGGGCGAGGGGCAGAGACATAGGGCGGTAAAGATACCTTGAAGGTTCGATCCATAAGAAAGGAGCGAAACCATTCAAGAGCCATCTCTCCAACTCCTGCCTCCCCAAGACGCTGTAAAAGGATATGGTGGGAGACCGTGTCAAAGGCGGCACTGAGATCCAATAGGATCAGTGCCGCCGTCTGACCCTGGTCCAGCAATTTCCTAATATGTTCCACCACCACCAAAAGAGCAGTCTCGGTACTGTGGCCCGCACGAAATCCATTCTGGGATTTATCCAGTATGTTAGCTTCCTGCAGGTGAGAAGATAGAATGCAATTCGCATGAGCTTCAGCTAATTTGGCCATCCAGGGGAGAAGGGAGATGGGTCGGTAATGCTCTGATTTTGTAGGGTCAAGGGAGGGTTTTTTAAGAATAGGTATAACGGTAGCCTGCTTCCAAGCAATGGGGACACTACCAGTGCTAAAAGAGAGATCAATAAGACTGTGCATAGCCGGATAGCAACACTCGGCAAGTTCCCGAAACTGAGTTGGTCTCATAGGGTCATCAGGTGACCCGGATATGACTTTAATCGTCAAAGCTTTGAGCTCCTCTTGCGTAGGGCTTGGAATAACCTGTAGCCGTTTGGAAGTCAATGGGGCTCTAATATTCTCGCTGATGGGGAGCTGAGAGAATGACCTGTAGATGGCATCAACCTTTTCAACAAAGAACGAGGCCAAATCCTCACAGTGAGCCATGGAAGCTGAAAAAGTAGTAGCGGTCTTTCTGCTGGTGAGGTCCTTACATACTCTGAAGATAACCTTAGTCGGGTTCGTACTATTCTTAATCTCCTGAGAGTAAAAGGCTGCCCTGGCTGTGCATATGGCCCGATGGTACATTCTGGTGCAGGTCCTATAGGCTGATTTAAGGTCAGCATCATAGGTTCTGCGCCATGCGCGTTCCGCTTTTTTGCAGGAAGATTTCATCAGCTTAAGGGAGTCGTTGTACCAAGGGCTGGAGGGACTTGATCTAGTCTTACTCCACCTAGCAGGTATAAGAATATCTAATGAGTGGTCCAACCACTTACAAAAGCTATCGTAGCCAAGGGAAACTTCCTTAGGAGGATGAGGATGGTGCTTCATCAAAAGATGATGAAAGTGCTCTAAATTCAGGTTTCTCCAGGGACGTTTGAGAATATCAGGAGTGTTGTTCCTAGAGGGAGGAATATTAGTGACGATATGCGTCTCGATCAAATAATGATCGGTCCAGGCCATAGGCTTGGGCTGGAGCACTGAGATATTAGTGGAGATATTCGTCAAAAAGGGGTCAAGCAAATGTCCGCCAGTATGAGTGGGTGATTCTACCAGTTGGAATAATTGAAAAGCTTCAAGATCAGCTAAGAAACTATGGACCGAGTTGGAAAGAGGAGCATCCATATGCAGGTTAAGATCTCCAATGATCGTGAAATTGGCTGTTTTCATGACTATGGAGGAGACCACCTCCAAAAGACTAAGACGGAAAGCGCTCTCGGGACCAGGAGGCCTATAGATTAATAGTCCCGACAAAGTAAAGTGAGGATTTACTGTGATGTTAAAATGCGCGCTCTCGCATCCTGCTATAATGGTCGGATTCCAGGCACACGGATAACATGTTTTAACCGCAACCGCGATGCCTCCACCTCTAGCGTGACGGTGATGCGAGTGCATGGTATATCCAACTGGGAGGGCTAAGTTGATAACAGCCGTGGATTGGTCATGAAGCCAAGTTTCAGTACAGAAAAAGATATCTGGGTTCTCATCAGTAATCAGAGAGAATACTTCATGAGAATGAGACGCCAGTGATCTCACGTTCAGGTGAAAGATTTTGAGGGCAGGATGGATGACTGAGCCCGAAACAGAATCTGACATATGAACCCTAGAAGCTATGGGTTGGCGACTCACAATAGGCAATGGTGTCGAAAGTTTGAAGGAACAGGTGGGACATTGATAAGGTCCACTTAAAGGATCCAAGGCACCATAATGGCAACCACTTACCACACTACGCAGTAGACACAAGTCTCCGGCGGATATCATCCTGGAACAGCCAAAGAGCCCTGCCCTAGCCCTGCCTTAGCGCTGACGGGCGCAGACGGGCAGGACTCTGGCGAGACTCAGGCGTAGGGAAGGCGTGACCGCTACGCGTGACCGCTTTGCTCCAGGCGAGCGTTAAGTAGGTGAGTGGCGGTGAAGAGCGCTAGCGCGCTAACCCCCAAGAAGGGAACTACCTTCCCAAGATGGCGTCGTCACGTGACCCAGGAGCCCCGGAGCCCGGACCCGCAAAAGAGCGGTGGTGTTACTCCAAATTATGTGCGGTAAGGGGCGGGGGGGGTCGCAGCAACGGATTAAAAGCAGGGGAGATGAAAACAAAACATTGGAGACCAAAATAGACAAAGTCTCCATTGAAGTTAACCTCCGTAGGGCTGATATGAACAGGACATCGGAACGAGTTATGGTGGCCGAAATGAACATAACTGACCTGCAGTCAGCCACTAAGGGCCTAGAAGAAAGAGTCCAGCAATTAGTCCATGAACACCGTCAAATAGCCCTTAAACTTGAATACCAGGAAGGGAGGGCCCACAGGAACAACATACGTTTGGTGGGGGTCACGGGGCGGGTGGGGGGACCAGCATGGACCTGTTTCTGGAAGACCTTATCCTAAATCACCTTAAGCCCAAGCGCCTCTCAGCTTTCTGCGCCGTGGAGATGGCACACAGGCACCAATCCCGCCGCCAAAACCAGGTGCACCCCCTTGAACTATTATTGCCAGGATACTTAATTACTGTGACAGAGATGCCATCCTGCAAGCGGCATGCCAGCTTGGAGACCTGCCATTTGAGAATGCGGTGGAGCGGTTCTTCCCGGACTTCACCCTCAAGGTGCAACAGGAGAGAAGGACTTTTGATGCAGTGAAACGCACCCTGCGAGACAGAAGCATCAAATACATGATGTTCTTTCTGGCAAAATTGAAGATCATCGACGGGGGGCAATCCTGGCTCTTCACAACGCCGGCTGAGGTCAAGGCCTGGCTCGATGAGTCACAATCGCAGAATGAGGGTGGCCGGAGAGCCGGAGAGTGGAGAGAGGCCCGTGATCTCTCACCGGGTTCCTTTAGTGGCCATAGTGGGCTGGAAAGACGCAAACAACGTATCCGACGATCTAGATCCCTGAGCCTGGCGGACTCGAAGGCCATTGAATGAAAGAGGCTTCATCCAGACTGTGGGGATTGAACTCTGAACAGTGGCTCGTAATGTATACCTCTGGGGGGGGGGTTGGCAGACAGTCTTGATGGGTGGGGGTCATCTGACCCCCGAGCCATATTGACTCACTTCAACTGCAAATCTTATGGGTTCAGGCTGGAAGAGGGCCAGGCGGAAATGCGGGTGAACGAGGCTCGGTAACCCCCCTTTTCTTGTTGCTTGTTTGGTGGGTGACAGGCGCTGTGCTAGTTGGGGATGTGGGTAGTTCGGAGCCCACGTAGCAGGGTGGGGGGGTCCAGGGACTGAGAGATTTGGGGGTGGATGTTTGTTCAGGGGGTTTCTTGTTTATTCTGACTGTATCTATTGCTTTCCAGTATCCACAAGGGTGAAAAGGGTGGTTGTGGGCAGTGAGGATGGTGGGTAGGCGGGAGTGGGACAAGAACGCATTTTACGAATGGCTGCACAGAAGACTAGGCGCATCAAGGTGCTGTCGTGGAAAGTGAATGGTTCAGGGGACAAGATAAAACGCACCATGGTCCTTCAATACTTCCACAGACACTTACCAGATGTAGTGCTCCTCCAGGAGACACATTTGAAGGGCAACAAATACCTTGCCTTAAACCGATTCGGCTACACTCTGCTGGCCCATGCAGGCTTTACCTCTGGTTCTAGGGGGTGGCAATTCTATCCAAGAGCTCCCTCCCTTTGTTAGTGCGACAGACGTGGTGGGATCCCCTGGGTCAGTATGTGGCGCTGACTGGGACGTGGGAGGGTTTTACCCTAAATATCGTATCGGCTTACATCCTGTCACGAATGCATGGGGGGACACTCCCCGACCTCAGGAAGCTCCTATTCGGCATACCATCGGGACTCCTGATCATGGGGGGGGGGACATGAACGAAACGATCTCATTGGAGCTAGATAGGAACACCGCAGTACATAGAACCCAAGGGGGCGCAACCATTGGCAGCGTTTGTGATGGCGATGAGGTTAGTGGACCTTTGGTGAGCACATAATCCTGATAGATACGGCAATTCACCCACATGTCAGCGGCCCATGCAAGTGGCTCTCGCCTAGATTATATATTTACACATGCAACATCAGCTGGCTTGTTTCGAGACAGCTGCCACAGAGCTAGAGGTATTTCGGATCATTCCCCAGTGGAAACCTACCTGTGGGGCCTGGAGAGAGAGTGGACGGTCCCCCCGCGTTTGGACCCCTACCTCTTCAGGGACTGTGAGTTCCAGGAGAGGTACCAAGAACGCACGGAGCAATACTTTTCCGAAAACGTTGGGACCGTGCAATCCCACTGTGTGCTGTGGGAGGCCTACAAAGCGGTGTCCAGGGATTTTGTCCAGGCGGAGGTTGGGGCCCGACGCAAGGAGAAACTGGCACAATACGATGAACTAGAACGTGCAATACTTTTGCTGGAGGCGGACGGGGATAGGGACTCGGGATCTGAGTCATGGTGGACACACGCACTCCGGCTTAAACAGAAAGAACTCAGGGATTTGAGTGAGAACCAGGGGCGCGCTCATGCAATAGCATCGCAATGACTTATATACGATTTGGGGGACAAAGCGAACAAGATGATCGCATGGCTAGAGACAAAAGCAGGAATGGGGCCCTGCCATCCAGTCCCCAAATGGCACAATGAGGCCCCGTTCATGCTACAGATGTTTAATGAAGCACGAATGGCAGGACAACTGCCAGAAGACCTACGTACGGCAACTATCGTTGCGATTCACAAAAAGGGTAAGCCGCAGGAGAGATGCAGCTCAGACAGACCAATATCTGTACTTATCTTTTAGGCGAAGGTGCTCGCAAAGGTCCTGGCCAATCGACTAGCCCCTGTCATCCAATCCCTGATACACCTGGACCAGTCCGGTTTCATGCCCCACAGAAGCACCAGACTGAATGTCCGACGCCTCTATGGTGTGCTGCATGTGGTAAATAAAATAAATATTACCTGACTGAATTTCGTACGGAGTCTTAAAATAAAATAAAATAGCTCAAAATAACAAGAGGCAGAATCCGTGGTATAAGAGGTTTTCTAATGGGCTTTATTCCATTCAAAATGGCCGACTCGAGTGGCGGCCTTCAGGTTCCGTCACCACGAAGGTTCAGGAAGTGAAGTACAATAATTTATTAACAGACATGTATTTTTATAATAAGTACATTACAATGAAATGAATGTAGAAGGCGTAACATTTGATAAGAAAAATGACGTGACAGTGACATAATCGAAACTAGGCGTAATAAGGAATAAAAGAAACATGATTGGTTAGAATTATCAGACATAGGTGGATCTATAAGATAATACTTGGCATAGATGCGCGCGCGCGGCAGCATGACGTGTAATTGACGTGCAACTAGGGGGTGAAGGGGACTTGACATTTAGCTCTACATGTGGAGACGAGAAGTCTGGGGTCAAGTCATCCTAATCCCAAATCATATCTAACATCCTATGTTTAAAGAACTATGTTATCCACAAGGAAGGACTCTCGGACAGAATCTATTCTATACTGACTGTGTGCGTGTACAAGCGTCTAAGTGTCTATATGAGATGCGAGGGGCAGAAAACTTTCCATGGCAACAGGGCTATGAATCACTTGCAGGAGGACGGAGAAGCTGAGTCCTTTGCTTGTGAGCTAAAGGAAATGTTTACCTAAATCACTGGACAGGAATGCATCGGCTGGAGAGCAAAATAGATAATTCGAAGGTGAAATACAACTTCTTGGCAGACAAGCGAAAACTGGCCGAGGCAGGCACCGTTAGCTGCACAGGGAGTAGGACAAAGTTCATGGATACAGATGCGAGCTCAAACTGAAGCTGTCAGAGACAGAGAGCAGGGAAAGGCTTTGAGGACAGAATCGGGCCTACTCGCCTGAACTGTAAAAATGGAGTAACTTAGCCATATAAAGTCGGTGGCCTTTCATACTTAGGAATCGAATATCCAGCCCATTGATGGCGGATCTGACAGAGAACATGTTGACGGTAGACACACATATGTTTGCGTCTTAGAAACTGGGACTGGAGAGAACATACATGTACTTGTAACATGCATATAGAACCGTTGGGGTCCAAGATAGGGGACATAACTGACCAGGGAAATCCACTTTTCCACATTCCCTCCTTGTCCCCTTACTTGCCCATCAAGAAACATTAATCTTCATCATTCCATTGATTTGCTCATGGAGCATCATTTCTTCTTCTTTCTTCTTCCGGGATCTTGAGCGAAAACCTTGATGTGGAATACACGATGTGGCACACAGACCACAAATCGCTGGTCCACATTGCAGGCATAGACAACAACTGAAAAGCATAAGAAGGCCAATACCTAGGAGGGATAGAACTCTCCATCCCCAGGCTGATATCACACTCCAAAACCACCCGGACCACGTCCAAGTGCCTGGATTCTCGTGTATCTGGCTTACAATCTTATGAAGGCGTGTTATAGCTTTATATACAGATGGCGAATTTTCTGGTATGAAAATGCAGCAGCTGGATCCGATGACCCGGCAAGCTCCGCCCCTATCGGCCAGGATGACGTCAAGGACAAGACGATTCTGGAGAACAACAATTCTCATCACTGATTGTTCCTCTGTCAGATTGCCTAGGGCGGCTATAGTCTCGTTTACTACAGCTTCAAGAGTCTTGGTGAGTCTGCGTATCAGCTTACTATTTGATATTGTACCTATATAGGGAAAGATACCTTTATTGAAATCTACATACTTGTCCCATGCCGTCTCAGTATAATCGACAACTGGGAGATCTCTTCGCTCTCTATTGTGTACTAAATGAACATTTCGATAATAATCAGGGGGAGCTAGGAAAACAGGTGGCAGAAGGAATGCTATATAACAGGTACCATCCCAATCTAGAGGCAGACGCATATATGCCGTCTGACCACATATAAAGTAAGAATGGCGAGAAGCTCTAAATGAAGATTTGCCTTGATCACTATATTCTACTGTAGTAACACATTGGCTATGGCCCATATGTATGGAACCAACTTTTCTTACACATAATTCACCCTTTACTGGAAATACTGACATAGTGGGCAGAATTAGTTCAACTTCGGATTTGACATTCAAAATCATAAGATTAGGCGTAAAATTACCTAATTTATACACTTCATTTTCTAAATCAGTTCCTGTTCTACTGGGGTAACCCTCCTTATTAGGGTGACAGACTTTGAATAAAACTAGATTCAGATTTCCCCATATCCAATGTTGTTGATAAACTGCTGTGTCTGGGTCTATGGAATTTAATAAACTAAACCATGCTCCATAGGAGCCATTGTGTGTGAACGGATGTGGAAAGAATGGCAGAACTCCTTTGTTATTCTGATAGGGAGGAAGTCTGCCACACACCCAACAATTGGTCGCATTACTAGTCTGATGGGAATGATGTAACATACTAATGAATGTGTTATTGCGCAGCGCAAGTCTATAGGATAATTCATGTGGCGGTAGGTCACTAAAAGAATGTTCATCAGTTATATTGAAAACACGTTTAGAAACAGGATGATATATGTGCAAAATCATACTCGTAATAATTACTAAAATACTCAATAAAAACAAAATTAATAATGTCACAATACAGTGGTTACGCAGTAATTTACAATAAGCATGTCGTTTCATTATGATTCTGGACTCTACATGATTCAGACCTAAGGGATACATGTCGGGACAGATTCAACCGCTTCACCTTGGAGAGGACTTAAACAATCAAATCGTCCGACAGTTTAGATCTGGACCTGAGTTTCTGTTTATAGCACTGAGAGTCAGTCAGTTCAACAAAAGGAAGTTTTGAATCAGTCTGTGAGGGAGTGCAGGGCACAGTGTCTATATCTGAAGGTAGTCCATGAAATTTTTTTATATGGGTGGAATGCACCCATCCTTTCCGTCCTTCGATCTTCACAGCTGTTCTGGTCGTCAGCAGGACCTGCTTAGGCAACTTCCACCTAGGATCCAATTGGCTTTTCCTATCAAAATTCCGAACCAGGACAAAGTCCCCGGGGACCACGTCATGGGGTTTCGCCTCAGTGTTGTCGGGAAAGGCTGCAGCTACCTGTGAACGAGAAGATTGTAGTGCAGACATCAAGGAAGCCAGGTAATCTGTCAGCATATTACAGTCAACATCAGTTATTTTACGTGGTATAGGCGTCCCCCACATATTCGGTGGTCTACCAAAGATCACCTCATACGGGGATAGCCCTGTTCTAGAGTGTGCTACCATTCTCATGTAAAAGAGTGCAACTGGTAATGCTACTATCCAGTCGACACCTTTCTCTCTACATATTTTGGACAGTCTGATTTTCAGTGTCTGGTTATGTCTTTCTACGAGACCTGCTGCTTCGGGGTGTCGGACACAGTGGAATTTCCACTGATATCCCAACAGGAGTGAGACATGTTTCATTAATTCGGATGAGAAAGGCTGACCGTTATCTGAATATACAACACGTGGTAAACCGTACCGTGGGAAGAATTCTCGAACTAGCTGCTTGGCAGTAGTCGGGGCAGTGTAATCTGATACGGGATACGCCTCTGTCCAACGGGAGAGAGCGCAGACAACTACGAGGACATATTTAAATCCTCGACAACGTTCCATCTGAATATAATCCATCTGGAGGACTTCAAAAGGATGGTCAGGAGGCTGAAATCCACCCTGCTCTACGGGAACACTCTTTCCTGGATTAAACTGACAACATATCATACAGGTACGAACTTTTTGTTTAGCTGCTGCTCGTAAATGTTTGTTGAACCAAATGTGCTGAATGCTGTCTAGCATAGCCTTCTCTCCTAAATGTGCTGGACTGTGAACTGTAGCTATAATGGCTTGAACCATGGAATCGGGGAGAAACCATACAGATTTCTCCTTCGTCATCCATCCTTGATCTGTCTGGATCCCTCCTAATTCAGTCCATTTCTTTATTTCTTCTGCTGTGGCATGTGTCTGTATGTCAATTACGTCAAGTGCGGGATCCTTAATTGTCATACACTGTGTTGGTGTCTGAACTATTGGCTTTGTCATGTCTAATGTGCGATTCTGAGCAGTCTGTTTAGCTGTTCTGTCAGCTAAATCATTGCCTTGAGAAATGGTATCAGTAACCTTCGTGTGTGCTTTACATTTCATAATCGATATAGCAGTGGGTAAATGTATTGCGTCTAACAAGGCATGAATGAGGGACCCGTGTTGAATATGTGTTCCATGAGAAGTTAAATAACCCCTCTCCCGCCAAAGCACTCCGAAGTCATGTACGACTCCAAATGCATAACGTGAATCAGTATATATGTTGACTTTCTTGTCCGTGGCTTGAATACAGGCTTGTGTTAGAGCAACAAGTTCTGCTGCTTGGGCTGACAGAATATCTATACAATTTGTTTCAATAACTTCAGTGTCTGTTGTGACTGCATACGCGGCCACTAAATCTCCTTTACTTGTTCTCATGCATGATCCGTCTACATACAACGTCAGGTCTGGATCTAACAATGGAACGTCTGTCAAGTCTTGTCTAGGTTTCGTCTTTATTTCAATGATTTCAACACAATCATGAGCTAGTGGGTCGGTTCCAATTACAGGTAATAGTGTAGCAGGATTCAATGTATTACACCGTCGGATCTCTATGTGTGGTTGAAACAATGTCAGTTCATAACCAGTAAGTCTTGCTATGGTCAAGTGTTGTGTTTGTGTTCGGTTCACAAGAACCTCTACTGCATGTGGTACTTGTACTGTCAATGGGTGTCCTAAAACTATGGCATCGCTTTGTCTGATTGCTAAAGCTGTCGCTGCCACTGATTTCAGGCATGCAGGCAAAGCCTGAGCTACGGGATCTAATGTACTGGAAAAATAAGCACATGGCTTGCGTGATCCTGCTTGATCCTGAGTGAGTACTGATAAGGCAGTACCTTCGCGTTCTGTAACAAAGAGTGTAAAATGTTTGCTATAACATGGTGTTGCTAAAACAGGTGCTTGACATAGAGCTTTCTTTAAGCTTTCAAAAGCTTGTGTATGTTCCTGAGTCCAAGGGAGAACAGTCGATGTGGCTGCCTCCTGTGTGGTTAACTGAATGAGTGGTTTTGCTAGAAATGCGTACTGAGGGATCCACTGCCTACAATATGAAGTGAGGCCTATGAAAGCCCGCACCTCCTTTTGTGTCTGGGGTATTGACATGTTAGCAATTAACTGGATGCGATCTGGTGTAAGCTGCCTTCCCTCCTTGGACAGCGAGTGACCAAGATAAATAACTCGCTGAACACAGAATTGCAGCTTAGAAGGGGACACCTTGTGCCCCTTGTCGGCTAGGAAATGTAAAACTGTCAGAGAAGCTTTTTCACATTCTGGCTCGCTTCTCGCGGTGATCAGCAGATCATCGACATATTGAAGCAGTGCTGTATTGACTGGCATGTGGATACTGTCAAGTTCTCGTTTCAGTGCTTGGCTGTAGATGCTGGGGCTTTCTGTAAATCCTTGGGGAGCGCGTGAGAATTTAAAACTGCGCCCATTTAAACTGAATCCGAACAAGTATTGGCTTTCCGGATCTATTGGGACGCTGAAAAAGGCATTCTTGAGATCAATTACAGTAAAGAATGTTGCTTCGGAATCAATTGCTGTCAATAATGATGATATATCAGGGACCACAGGGAATTGTGGTACAATACACTTGTTTAGTTCACGCAAATCAATAACCAATCGGTACACTGGTGGAGCAGTAGGATCAGTTCGTTTAAGAATCGGAATTATCGGTGAATTACATACATTGGAGTCTGTTTCTACAACTACTCCCTGGGCAATCAGCTCATCAATGATTTTCAGCAAAGCCACTACAGCATCATGCGGTAACTTGTATTGTCGCATTCGTGGCAGTACCACTCCTGCTTTCAGTGTGACTCGATAGGGTGTAATGTTCATGCAGCCAACATCCGTAGGGCCTTGTGCCCATAGATGTACTGGTAAAGTCTGTAGTCGGGGATCCATGTCTCTAGACACATAGTGACCTTTAAAATCACGTAAAAACAACCTTACTCCTTCCGGAGAACAACATATTATGGCTCCTAGTGCTTTCAGAGTTTTAATTCCTAACAGATTTTCTGGGCATGATTTAGTAAGCAACAAATCTGTAGTTCGTGTCAAAGGTCCTATCGTAAGTGGTAGAGGCTTTGATACTTCATTAACAATAGGTTTTCCTGAAAAACCAAGGGAAACATTTTGAGAGCCTGAGAGGGGTGCCCCTGGAACTTCGCTACGTTTTATAGTCGTTCGACTTGCCCCTGTATCGAGTAAGAATTTTCTATCTTGACCTAATAATTCACTATGTACATAAGGTCCTTCTTGATCTACAGGAATCTCGATAAGTGGTAAGTCAATTTCCCTCTCTAGGCTGGTTCATGCGTAACGCTGGTATTCAGGGTATTCATACTGTGCAGTCTGATACAGTTGTCGTGTTGCGGTTTGTGTGGCAGTAGCAGGCAACGGTGGTGCAGCTGGCACAAACTGTATGGGTTGCTGTGAGGCTGGCATGGACTGTCCATGCTGCATAGCTCCTTGTTCATTCTGATCTTGTCTAACTAATCGTGGTCTCTCCTTTGTAATGCCTGTAGCTATATTACGTTTCAGGACTGGACAATCGTGTACATGATGGCCCAGTTGTTTACAGTAATTGCAGGTTCCTTTTACAGGAACTGCAGAATCACCAGAATGTGTCACACCCTTTTTGTGACCATCTGCTGGTACTGTCTGAGAAACTAGCATTTTCATTTTTGTATCCTTCATGCGTCTATGCTCGTGTTCTTGTTCATCCCTAATTCTATTGTGATGATACTGTAACATTTGTAGCATTTGCGACGGAGTGTTACTTTGCCAGGTACTCTCGAATTTCAATATTCTATTCTTTACTGGAGGTAATGCATTTTCCACTAATTTTGTCACAAATAAATGTGGATATGAGTCACTACTTGCTTTTATACCACTATTTATACCAAAACATTTTTCAAATCGAGCATAATAATCACTTGTGTCTTCATCTTGCTTTTGTTTACAGGCTGTGATTGCACCCCAATCTTCCTTTTTTGTAGTTAATAAACGTGGCAGTACCTGTACTAGTAAACCTGGTAATAGTTTGACTTTATCCCCGAGCCCTGAACCTGCGGCTCGGCCCCTTTCTTCCTCTGCTAATGCTGTCCAGTCTATCTTTTGGTCTCCCACTTCCCACTCTTTTTCTTTCAGTTTTTCATAAATGCCAGCAGGCAAAAGCACCTTTAATATCGTCATAATATCAGGAAAGGTGTACTCTCCCATCAGTAACATGTCTTTAATTTCTCGGTGGAAACCCGCTGGGTCTTTATCATGGCTAGGTACTACTTTCTTCATTTCTAATAATTCCATTTTTGATATAGGTGTGTAAACAAATACACGGTGAAACTCATTGTCTTCGCCTTTTATTGGGTGCACTTCTCGTAGAGGATTTTGTCTATCCATGTAGTACGGTGCTCTTTCTCTGGGGGCCAGGGAGAGAGAATCTGGACTTACAAAAAGGACATACTGTTTACGTGACACTAATATCTCTTTAATTAGCTTGTTACTAGAACCTCTCCATCTATACGTAAGTAGTTCCATTAATATATCAGGTAAAGGACCAGGATCAGCATGTTGGCTCTTATATAATATGAGGAGTTGCTGAATCATATAGATTCCAGCTAAACGTTGTTCATCTGTACTGAGATTGAGAAACGTTTGTGCTACGGTCTCATCACCATATTTTTCAGGACTAACGATCCAGTGAACGGCTGATCTGGCTAATTCTTGCTCATCCATGGAATCGAGGAGGTGGTAACCCCTTCGTTCTCGTAGTATTTTATCTGCGGCTTGAAACGAATGTTCAGGAGACTTCAGATTTATTACAGGCGTTGGATACGTTCTGCTATTATTTGGACATACAGAATGTATGGGATCAGAAAAACATCTAGTATTTTCACAGGATCTTCCTCTGCCTACATAGGCTATGGTTTCTGACTGTCTTGCGGAATTCTCTGATTCGGACACTTCATCTTGCTCAAACTCGTCTGTTCCCAATCTCTCTTCATGAATACGTTCTATTTCTTTACGGATTTTTCGGCACATGGCGATTATACAATTTTGCTTATCGTGTCTCCCTTCTGATATATTCTGACTCCATCTTGTAAGAGTAAGCATTACGTTCATGTCTACCCCCGGACGATCTTGATTTCTGATCACACAGTTTATGAGGAAACGTAACAGTTCCCCCTGTATCTCTACTTTCTGGAATTCCATAGCTCTGTTAATACATCCTGGATCTCGTCCTGTTTGAACAAAATGATATATGTTATCCAGATGCGTAATCATCCCTGGTAACCTTGCTAAATACTCTGCGGCTCGCCTAATTCGCAATGATGCCAGAACCATTTCATCCTCTTTACCAACCACCGGGTCATATCTACAATTTACAAGGAGTTCCTTAAGCGCACGTTCACTTACGAACTTAGGTGTACGTGAATGTGCTGACTCTTGAAAGACAAGTTTATTTATTCTAGGTGGTGTAAAAGTACTGCTAGCACCTCCCGTGGCCCCATCTGGGGCGTCGGGTGTGAATGGGTTCGTTGAACGTGATACAGCAACTATGGGTGTTGTTACCCCTGTAGAGTCGACTGCGGAGACAGATGCGGAAACAGATGTGCTTGCCAAAGCTTGCGTCGGGACTTGCTGTTGCACGGGGACAGATACTTGAACCTGACGTTGAACCCCTCCGCCAGACGGTCTATGTGGTGTGGCGTTAGCATACTCGGGGGCTGCATCGTCTAGATATGAGGAAAGGAAAACATCTTCTGCGGTTCTGGGATGCCCCTTTGGATGTACCTTAATTGGAAATAACGGGGGTGGCAAGTCTTTTGGCACCTCCGTAACAGCCTTAGGTAGTCCTTCGGCTAGAAGGGGATACATACCATTCATAAGAGCATTTCTTTGTCTATTTACTTGTTCTGATTTCACTCGGATACCTTCCTCAATTAATAGATTTTCTTGAACTTTATTTGAACTTTCTTTACTCCTCTCTTCTTGTCTACGTGCTTTTTCTGTTCGTCTATGAGATTCTTTACGCCATAACTCAACAGCGTCTTTCTGTGACTGTCTGACCTTTCTTTTCCATAACTCTTCCTCCACTTTCATGATGCACTCTGCATCCCAGGTTCCCGTTGCGGGCCACCTTTGACTTTCCGGTAATCCCTTGGTATAATCTACCCATAGATCAAGAAACAATATGGCATCTAAGCCATGTTTATGGTACATGAAATGTCCTGGAGTGTCTCTAGGAGGAATAGGAACTGCTTCTTCAAGCACCCCTTTTCTGGTGGTAATCTGTCTTAACTTCGAGAAGAGCGGCATATTAACAACTGATCTGATACTTACTCTTGAACTTACTTAATACGAGAAACACAATAATGAACAGTGAACAATGAACAGTCATTCATACCACAATATGCAAGACATTTTCTGAATACTTTAAACATTGAACATTAAACATTATAACAATGATCGACAATGATGACAGTCTGCTTAACTAATCACCACGCTGAATTCTTGACAATAACTGAATACTTCGGAATACTTGATATACTGCTAAACAGTACATATACACTGCTAAACAGTGCAGACCGGATTTGTATACCCAAATCCGTCTTGACCGGCACAACCTATGTGCACGTCAACATGCCTCCCCGGCGATGGTACTCACCGAGTAGCTCCTTGAAACGGAAGGCCTCAGAGAATGGACAGGACTCGACGACTGTGGACATCGGACCCTCTGCACATCGGGATTTCGGAAAACCTGGTGGGCCTCTGTATACCTCGGATCTTGCTCTCTCAGCTAGGCTCTGGTCGGGATACTTCGCACTTCTCACCGCCTCGTCTGGGTTGGTCGCAGCCTCAGTCGCCCCCGCTTGACCGGAGGGAGCTTACAGGAAATCCTGCTGGTACGCGTTTATGGTCCGTCCAGCTGTGGCAGGAGACCGGGCCTGCAACGCACCGCCGGCGCGTGAGATGAGAAAGTGTCCCTGTTCGGGCGCCATTATGTGGTAAATAAAATAAATATTACCTGACTGAATTTCGTACGGAGTCTTAAAATAAAATAAAATAGCTCAAAATAACAAGAGGCAGAATCCGTGGTATAAGAGGTTTTCTAATGGGCTTTATTCCATTCAAAATGGCCGACTCGAGTGGCGGCCTTCAGGTTCCGTCACCACGAAGGTTCAGGAAGTGAAGTACAATAATTTATTAACAGACATGTATTTTTATAATAAGTACATTACAATGAAATGAATGTAGAAGGCGTAACATTTGATAAGAAAAATGACGTGACAGTGACATAATCGAAACTAGGCGTAATAAGGAATAAAAGAAACATGATTGGTTAGAATTATCAGACATAGGTGGATCTATAAGATAATACTTGGCATAGATGCGCGCGCGCGGCAGCATGACGTGTAATTGACGTGCAACTAGGGGGTGAAGGGGACTTGACATTTAGCTCTACATGTGGAGACGAGAAGTCTGGGGTCAAGTCATCCTAATCCCAAATCATATCTAACATCCTATGTTTAAAGAACTATGTTATCCACAAGGAAGGACTCTCGGACAGAATCTATTCTATACTGACTGTGTGCGTGTACAAGCGTCTAAGTGTCTATATGAGATGCGAGGGGCAGAAAACTTTCCATGGCAACAGGGCTATGAATCACTTGCAGGAGGACGGAGAAGCTGAGTCCTTTGCTTGTGAGCTAAAGGAAATGTTTACCTAAATCACTGGACAGGAATGCATCGGCTGGAGAGCAAAATAGATAATTCGAAGGTGAAATACAACTTCTTGGCAGACAAGCGAAAACTGGCCGAGGCAGGCACCGTTAGCTGCACAGGGAGTAGGACAAAGTTCATGGATACAGATGCGAGCTCAAACTGAAGCTGTCAGAGACAGAGAGCAGGGAAAGGCTTTGAGGACAGAATCGGGCCTACTCGCCTGAACTGTAAAAATGGAGTAACTTAGCCATATAAAGTCGGTGGCCTTTCATACTTAGGAATCGAATATCCAGCCCATTGATGGCGGATCTGACAGAGAACATGTTGACGGTAGACACACATATGTTTGCGTCTTAGAAACTGGGACTGGAGAGAACATACATGTACTTGTAACATGCATATAGAACCGTTGGGGTCCAAGATAGGGGACATAACTGACCAGGGAAATCCACTTTTCCACACTGCATGTGGTGGCTGCACACCCGGACACGCCGGCAGCGCTTCTGTCTCTTGACGCTCATATGGCATTTGACAGTGTGGAATGGGAGTATCTTTTTGCGGCCCTGACCAAGGTTGACTTTGGACCGACTTTTCCGGCATGGGTCCGGCTACTCTACACGACACCGAGGGCGCGGGTCAGGGTGAACGGGACTATCTCCCGGGTATTCGACCTTGGCAGAGGGACTAGACAGGGGTGTCCGCTGTCTCAGATCCAGTTTGCGCTCGCGCTTGCACCCACTAGCGTCATGGGTACGAAACGACCCAATGATATGGGGCATTGACACGGGGGGGGTTGGGAGGAGCACATCTCCCTCTATGCTGACGATGTCCTTCTTTATGCACATCGACCCAGACAAACGTTCCACGGGCTTATACATATTTTCAGAACCTTCGGGACTTATTCTGGCTATCGAGTCAATTGGGACAAGTCCCTGGTATTTGTACTTGCGGGAGAGGCACCGGTGTTGAAATCGGCCTGTACAGACCTGACATTCAGGGACTTGTTGAAGTACCTCAGCATAAGGATTACGAAATCCGACTCGGACTTCATACGCCTGAGCGTCCATGCTCAACTGGACAGGCAGAGAGAGGACGTTGCCCACTGGCGGAGCCTGCTGGTCTCACTCATGGGTCGTGCAGTTCTATTTAAGATGATGGCCCTGCCGCCCTTGCTCTACGTACTCCAGAATACCCTCTTCGTGGTCCCAGAGAGCTTCTTCCGTGCAGTGGAAGCGGAACAACGCAAATTGTTGTGGAGGGGTGGAAACCCCAGAATCGCCCTATGCAAGTTGCAACTAGGGGTTTACGAGGGAGGGCTGGCAGTACCGGACCTCAGGAAATACTACTGGGTGACGCAACTGGTCAATATCAATGGGTGGGTCTTCTCCCCATTGAAGAACCAGCATATCAGGTAGATCGTATGGCCATGGGGAAAGGCACCTATCTTGCTGCCCTTTATAGGACGAGGAGGGGCAACCCAGGTCTTCCAGCCTACA
Source organism: Triturus cristatus (assembly GCF_964204655.1). Lineage (NCBI taxonomy): Eukaryota > Metazoa > Chordata > Amphibia > Caudata > Salamandridae > Triturus > Triturus cristatus. Next base: position 1,098,228,417 of record NC_140585.1, read on the forward strand.
CGGAGGCGGTGCTGGTGGCGTGGCGGAAGGCAACAAAGATGATAGGGTGGTAAGCTAGACTCACGGAGCAAACCCCACTGTGGGAGGGAGACTTTCTGTCGGAGACTGCACGCCTGAAGGGCCTTCGTGGGTGGAGCTCTATTGGTATAGATCTATTGGGGGATGTTTGGAAACGGGGGAAGATACTTGATTTCCCCACCATGCAGACCGAATATCAGAAGGGTAAGGGAGAATTTTTAAAATGCATGCAGGGCAGGCATGCCCTGCATTGCCATCTCAAAGAGGGGGAGCGGTTGCCGGAGTACTCTCCACTAGAAGATAGGCTCCTACTCGATCTCATGGTGGACAAGGCCATCTCACTTACATATAAAAAGTTCATTAATAATACGCCACATCCACTGGGACCGCTACGAAAGGCCTGGGAATCTAACGTTGGGCTCCTTGAAGATGATGACTGGGCGGAGGCCCTACAGAGCCCCAGAGATGTAGCGGTAAGGGCACGGTTCCATCTGGTTCAGCTCCGGGTTTTCCACCGTTCCTATGTCCCTAGAACCATGCAGTACCGAATCGGATTTAGCGGGTCAGATAGGTGCATGAGGGGCTGCAATGAAACAGGGACATTCTTTCAGATCCTGTGGGCCTGCCCGGTGATACAGAGGTATTGGGAAGGCATTGAAAGGGTTATGTCTGAGGTGGTGGACTCTGAGGTCCCGTTAGATGCCAGATGGTTCTTACTGGGAGTGACAGGGGAGATAGTATGGCCTAAATGGGAGACTATTTGGCTGGCGCTGGCCGGGGTGGTGGCCAAACAAAATGTGGCTAGACTATGGGGGCTGCAGAGGCTCCATCCATAGAAGGTTGGAAAAGGGACCTTGATTGATGCCAGCAAGCTGAACATGTGGTGTACTAGAGCAGGGGGTGCCCAAGCAAATGGGAAAAGATCTGAGAGGCATGGATGGCTTACAGGGGGGATTTATTAACTGATTGAAGGGCCTGCTTGGTGAGGGATCGGGGGGGGGGTTGGGGGCCACTGGCTGCGCCTAGGACCACTGCTGGCCAAAGGCATTTGCTGTGTACTGTACTAATGTTATTCTACTGACCCACTGCTATGTACATTGTCTCATTACATGGAAAGCTATATTTTGTTAAATAAAAAGATGTTTGAAAAAACTAATCTGGACATATGGCTGGACAGCTCCATTAGTCTCGAGAAACAAGTTACCACTCCGGTGGGCATTTGTTTTGGTTCTGAAAAGACTGAAACCTATTATCGGCCTATTCAAACCGCATATTTGTCAGATGATTATTAAATCTCGTATTCTATCCCACCTAGGCTGCTGCAAAATCTCCTGTCTAGGTTGTTAAAAATCTATCCTTTAGAGGTTACATTCAGTCCAAAACACAGCAGCCAGATTGCTGTTTTCCGTCTCGAAGTTCTGCTCCACTTGAGGGTTTCGTCGCAAGCTCCACTGGCTGCTGTTGGAGAAGTGAATTCAATTTAAAGCCCTTAGCACGGCGCATAGGATTTGAACGCTCAAGGTGCTCCCATCCAATCTGACCTAATGCGACCCTGTCTTCCAACCAGAGCACTTCTCTCGGCCGAGCAAAATCTGGCGGTGACCACCAGGTTCTACAGGAAACGTGGCGGTGGCCGCTTTTTTCGAGTTTTGGCTCTGGCCCTCTGGAATAGTTTGCATCTCGAGCTAAGAAATGTCCAGAAACACTTTGATTTCAGGAAAAAGCTTAAAACCTGGCTTTTCATTTATTAGGAAGTCCTTATCCCTTTTGCTGCACTTTTGGTGTGGTATGCTGGTCCAGCGGTTCAGCATTGGGAAGTCCCGTTGCTGGGGCAGCTATGTGCTTTATAAACCCAATTTACATAACATAACAGGCGACCACCTTTTTCAAGCATTTTCCTGAAGTAAGAAGGAGTGAACTGGGCCAAAATTATAGGGTCCACGTTGGTATTCTTGACCAGTGGGTTATTAACCACTGCTTTACATGCATGGGAACTATTCCCAATGCTATGCCACTACTAAAAAGCGTGGGCGAAGAAAGGTTCAGGGGCAAACCAGAAGGCCTGCACTATGGGACTGGGTTGAAAGTGTCCCTGAAGTGCAATGTCTCAGTGCCCAGCGTGGGAAAGCAGTATTTCCGTTCAGATAGTAGAATAGATAGTTGCTACCTTATCCCCAAAATAATGTGATAACTCATTGTATAGCTCCTGTGGGGGAATCGACCACCTCTGTAAACAATGATGATTACCAAACATGCTTATGATTTCTTGCTCCTGATTGGCTGTTCACATTAGGATGGCTGTATTGCACCCCCTATCATGTGCCAAGGAGAGATGTGCTGATAGGGCAGAATAGGGCAATTGTCAGGAGCACTCATTGACTTTCAGGATATTAAACTAGAAGCAGAAAACTAACAGCTTCCTACATCCCAAACCCCAGCTGCTTGTGTGCCTTATTCATAAAGCCATTTTCAGTCATAAACGTATGTTTATGTATACAATGTACTGATTTACGCATGTAATGAATTCGCAGAAAGATTCCTGATTGGCGTGAATGTGTATAATGTTTCATTCTGAGAAGCCACGAGTACTTAGAATTGCACGCAAGGGCGTGGCTAGACTTGTAAGCTTGTGAACGCCTACAAACAAACTTTCTCATAGGCATTCACAAATTGTGCTGGCACATCTCCTTCACGAATAGCAGCAGTCTAACGGTACGTTCATGTGGAGTCACTGAACTGTAGCTATTTTTTTACACTTTTTTGCAAATTTGGGACCAATCAATGTGTTCAGATGGGACCGGCCCATCCCTCAGAGATGCAGCGAGTGGAGCAGTGCTGGCGCGCGAGAGTGGAGCAGTGATGGCGCGCGAGAGTGGCGCAGTGCTGGCGCGCGCGGGCGGAGAGCCGCTCTGCCCTGCTGCCTACGTCTGGACCACCGCCTGACGAAGGGCTCAGCCCCGGTGTAATCACGGCCCCTGACAGCACTGGAAGACCATAATCAGTCAACAGCCTTTCTATTAAAAGAATCAGCTATCAGTCTGCGAGATGTTTTAAGGTCAATCCACGTCTCCGGCTGTGATTATCAGACATATGTGGTGATTACTCCGAACCGTTTTAGAACGGAAACTGTGGGAACTTGATTCAAGTGAGTGAGTCACAATGTACGAAATGTTTCTGAGCACGATGTAACCTCCAAAGAAGGAACCCACTCAATGAGCCTTCTGTATCTAGTGACTGTGTTCAGTCATTTAGAACCAGGTGTAATTAGCAGGAGCAAAAATACACCGACGCAAAGAACATTCGAGCTGGGCATTTTCTTTTGTTGCTTTTATTATCATGCAACATTGTACAGATTATATTTAAACAAGTTACAATTCAACAATACAACTGCATGATGCCGTTCTAGTTACAGCATGACGATATCCCCGGAAAGATTAGTGCAATAGAGTTATACATACAATCTATATGGGGGCTAAGCCAGTGGCGGCTCCTCCGCTATGGCGGAGGAGCGTCGCCCTACTGCCTTCTCGCAGTGGGAAAAGCAAAAACATAAAATGGTAATAACTTTTAGTTATTACCATTTTATGTTTCCCTTGCCAGCTGCTGCTCTGTTTATGGAGCAGGTCAGGAGTGGAGTGGTTTGCCCACTCCTGTGTGCGCAATGACTGCTACCCAAACCTGTCATGCGCACTTTCCCCTTCTCCATGCAGGCTGCATGGCACGGCACTCAAACCAATCACAACGCTGCATTGCTGCATTGTGATTGGCTTGAGGGAGGGAGCATGGCTGGCTGCTTCAGGTTTATGACCTCCCCGTGCATGATCCCCTTCGCCACCTAGATCCTAAGCCCTGTAGTGTGGCCTTCGACTCTAGCACATACAGTGACAGATACCACTAGAGCCACTTTGTGAAATAATGGTGTATGATCAGCTATGTGTCTGCTACCGATGATGGTGCTCAGGGCCGGACTGGCCGTAGCGGGCACCGGGCAATCCCCCAGTGGGCCGCACGGGTGGGGGCCAGTTTTGGGCCCCTTAGGGCCGTTTTTGTTACAGGGTTGTTTTTGAAGCATAGCTGCAAAATCGGCCCTGTAACAAAATCGGACGAAAACCGGCCCTGGCAAAGAGCTCGGTGGCACCCCCAACCCCCCAGGAGGGGGGTCTGCCGAGCGCTTTGCCAGGGCTGGTTTTAGTTGCCAGTCCGGCCCTGACGGTGCTGAAGAATGATGGAGCAGTTTCTCAAAGCGCCAAATATCCTTCGGAGGTGAGGCTGGTGTAATGATTGTGAATAAAATACTAATTGTTCCTTGCCAGGTCGAACTGGGACAGAATATAGGCCTGAGAATCACAATAAAAGAGGCCACAGTTCGTGAATCAGATAGCTAAAAAGGTGGCCCATATGTTTGTAAATCCGAGTAGTTTTGAACTTGTAAAGACAGGGATGTAAGTGGTTTGAAAGGTATTGCAAGGTATGAGAGACTGCATGGATTTTGTAGGCCTGTAGCCTGTTTGTGATAGGCAAGGCATAAAAGGGGTACAGGAACAGACAGTGACATGCACACTGTACTAGGGTGTTGGTTAAGGCCAGCAGTCAGATTGCAAAGTGGCAACAAAGTATTTTGTGCACATAAAGTCTTTTTGCCTCTGGCTGGGGTAGGATTTGGGCGATGGCAGCACCGCTGACCTCTGGAGGCTACTGCAGCCCCAGTCTCAGCTGACCGCCGTTTGAGACCTCATCAGCCTGGGGTGTCTGCAGTTTCATGATCAGCCTTTGAGGGCAATGCTGGGGTGGTTGTATCACTCTCATCTGGCCCCACATGCTCCTAGTCATTGTCTCCTCCTGAAGGGGTGAGGGGGAAGGTGCTATCCACTTCTCCGTTGACACTTTCCATGGGCTCCTGTGCCTTGGCACCGAAATGCCCAACCACTTATTTGAATCAGGAAATGTTTCTCACAACTATGCATTGCCCATGTCTTTATGTGAACATGGTGCCATTGATCTTGACAACCTTCCACACCTCAGGCTCATAGAGGGTTCCGAACTTTCACCCTGGGTGTCGATCCTTCATGACGACCCTTGCTCTGACCTGAAGGGTGGGATCTTTTGCTGGCTGATGTCGGCTGGCCTTGTTGTTCATTGTCAGCCTTCTCCTCTGTGTCGCTTCAACATAAAGCTCAGCAGGTTGCCATGCATGAGTCAGTCGGTATTCTATCCCGAAGGGTACTCTTGAACAGTAATGCAGCCGGTGAACAGTTGGTCATGCTATGGGAGGGCCACCGCCAGTCCTCTGAGCCAGCTCACTGTTCTTGCTCCTCCTCTCCTTGACCACCCTCTTCAGATCATGCCAACGCTCCATGATCTCCTTTTTTGATCTTAGGGTGGTCCCTACTGCATTGACCCTTTGGACTATCCTTGCCCACATTTGTGTCCTTGTTGCTGATGGTGTCTGTTGGACCAGGGTACCAAAAAGCTGTGGTTCCACTCTGACTATCTCATCTACCATGACCTTCAACTCTCTCTCAGTGAATTTGGGCAATTTCTGTGTGGCCATGTTGTGTGGTGTGCAAAGTGGTTGAGGGTGCAGGAGTGTGAGTGGTGGTTGTGGCTGAGCTGTGTATGGTGTGTGTTGTGCAGGGGGGTTAGTTGTGTTGGTGTGGAGGTGGTGGTGCTGTGTGTGGTGTGGCTAGTGATGTTGTGTCCTTTGCCTCTCCCGTCAGCTGGGGTATGTGTCCCTTCTCTCCTGGAGTATTGCAAGGGATTGTGGTCAGGTAAGGGGCTGGTTTTATACTCAGCTATGTGGGTGTGTCCAATTGGGGTGTGGCTGACAGGTGTGTTGTCATGGGATTTTTCTTTTTGCCATGTGGTTGTGTCATTGGGGTGTGTTTTGTGTATTTGGGCCAGTTTTCTGTGTGCACTTTTTGGCCTTCTTGTGGGTTTTTTGCTTCGTCCGCCATATTTTTTACGGATCGTCCGCCGTGGTGGCTGTGCTTAAGCTCTTCCGCTGGCTCTCCCATTCATCCCATTGTGCAACCGCGGCGGTCGGTTACAAAATAGTACCTGTAAAACAAATATGGCTAGTTAAATGATAAAAAAAATAGAAATTAAGTTCATTTCATTTCATTTCATTTAAATCTTTATTTCGACGCATTAGCATCATAAAAGATACAATAAAAAACATTTGTTTCTATTACAATTTAACATTTTCTAGCTCAAAAAGAATAACAGGGTCAATTAAGCTAACCTATTTATATATATCCATTGCGTCCGAGTACACAATATCTAGTTACAAAATTCTTTATCAAACACAATTTACCTTAATTAATAGTACAATTAATAATAAATACAATTTAAGAGCTATTAAAATAGTATTAAATCACTAACCGCTAGGACATAGTTTTTTTTTAAAAACAAAAGTTTATAAAAACAATAACAACATCCTCCTGGTTGGGTAATTAGACATGCGATTTAAGTATTTGATTGTCCTGGTCATTTTGAAGATATTTAATGAACAATAGTTGTGCATTTATATATATATATATATTTTTTCTTTTTAAAAATGTAGGCCCAACTTTGTTCTAATAAAATTAACAGCAAGAATAAATCTACTGACTCCAAAAACTATCACCTGGCTAGTATCAGTTTTTAAAATTCTACCAGCCTCCTTATAGGATCTCGAACCAATTTTAAGACAAAGTGGCACTATCCACTTTTTCCTTGGTATTGCATAGCTGGAGCAAAATAGAAGTATATGTAAATCATCTTCCTTAGTATCATGAGTACATGAAATACAAAGATCACTACTTGATTTTGCCCAGCTTTTTTCAAGCGCCTTCGTTCTAAGTGTACCATATCTAAATTTTAGGTACAAAGTTTTTGATAACGGCGGATGAATCTCGTCTAGAAAGGGTTCAAAAGATGCTACGTCTTTAAACAATAAAAAATTTCTGTTAGTGGTCCATGGATTTTTATGTGCACTGACTCGTAGCTCACGTGTGACCAAAAAGATAATTTAACAATTTTCCTAGAGCACGAGTTCATAACCTCAGGATCATTCCAAAAATGGGCTAATCCAATCATGCCTAGCCAAGTTCTAACATGCTTGAACCAATAAACTTTGTTGCAACTATAGAGATCCATAACTTCTTTCAGGCCTTTCTTATAGTCAAGTAATTCTGGAGTCGTCCACAGTCTGACCCACAGCAATAATGCTCTTAATATTGCATGTTGATCTGTTCGTTTCATGTTTAGATCCAGAAAGAGGGGTGTCAATGGGGTATTAGTAGATATTTTTAGCAACCCCCTAAGGAACTTGTTCTCAAGGCTTTCAAATGTATTTCTACATGCAGGTCCCCATAGTTCTGCCCCATATAATACCGCTAGTTGAACTTTATACTTGAAAATCTCTAGGGCAGGAGTTACTGCCTTGTTCAAGCATTTTTTATGTCTCTTGAGAATTGAGAGGCAGTTTTGTTTGAAGACTATCTTGGTCCTTTCTAGCTGTGATCTCCATGCTAAAGAAGAGCCTATAGAGACACCTAAATAAATAAAATTCTGCACATAATCAAGCTTCTGTCCATTTAACATTAGATTTTTCTTTAAATTTTTATGTGGGCTCAGTGCCATATATTTCGTTTTTTTAGTATTAATTTCTAAGCCTTTCGAAGAACAATAACACTGAAACCTATCTAATAAATTTTGAAGGCCCCGTGGTGTTTGGGAAATGAGAATGGTATCATCTGCGAACAGAAGGGACGAAACCCGTTCGACCCCCAGTCTTGGTGAATCATTATCACTGCACTCCATATAAGACGGAATATCATTAACAAACAGGGAAAATAAAGTCGGTGCCAGTACACACCCCTGGCGTACTCCCCTCTTTATTGGAATAGCTTTTGTAAGTTCCCCAGTTGGACCCCACCTAACCTTGGCATAATTGTCCATATGTAATCCAATAACCAATTTTAATAGATCTATTGGGAGTCCCTGAGTTTTCAATGATTCCCACAAAAGTTCTCGGGGGATAAGGTCAAATGCGGCCCGTAAATAAAAAATGCCACATACAAGTGGCCTTTGCGAAGGGTGACATATTTCCAATACAAGCAACAGAGCCTTAGGACTTGATCAATGGTTCCTGTTTTTGCTCTGAACCCGGCTTGATATTTCGTTAAAATTGATTCATCTTCCAACCATGTATTAATACGATTTAATATATGCCTAGCATAGATTTTTGGGGTTATGTCTAAAAGGCTTATAGGGCGATAGTTAGCAGGATTGCTTCTATCGCCCTTTTTAAAAACAGTAATAATTTCCGCTCCATTCCATGTGTCCGGAATTGCTTCCCCAGCCGCAACAGTATTGCACAAATGATTAAGGTATGGTACCCAGACGTCCAATTCATGCTTGAATAGGTCACCTGATACTTTGTCCAGCCCTGGAGCTTTCCCGTATTTAACAGAATTAATAGCTAATTCTGTTTCCTGTAGGTCAAAAACTATATGTGTGAGTTCGGCCTCTACGGGCGACAAAGCATACTCTTCCTGCACTGCACTTTCAGCCCCTTGAGCGGCACACAAATTCGTGAAATGGTCTATCCAAGTTGCCTCATCAAGGAAAACCTCTCTTGAGCCTTTCTACCTTTTGTTACCCTTGGCCACTGTTTCCCAGAATAAATTTGGTCTTTCATTTTAGCTGCCATCAGCATACAGGACCATAATTCCTCGTCCCATAAATACTTTGCGTTGCCCAGCACCTTATTGTATAATTTCCTACTTTCTTTAACTGCCAGAGAATTTTTGGTTTTAACCGAATCAATCAGAGCTGATTTTGCTGTTCGGCATTCTTTATTAAACCATGGTTTACCTATAGCCTGTAAATTCACAGCACCCGTTCCTTTTTTTGGTCTTTTAGTCATTTAGTCATAAGTTCTAATAATTCTTTAAAAAACTCTTTATGTAGTTTAAGAAATTGACCAGGTTCGCTTTTAGAGGGATTATAGGTATCAAATATATTGGTAAGGCAGCTATAAATATTTACCACTAAATCTTCTTGTTCCAGGATATATGCCCATTTAACAGACCGACGATTGTTGCTTAATATGACATTATCTGGGGCTGGTTGGTATCCTCCCTCTTTGGCTTCCAGCCCCATTATTAAGCTCTTTACAAAACTAATTTCGAGGGAATGATGATCACTATCAGATCTTACTTTGACCATCAGGTCTTTTGTATATGGCCACAGATCCACGGAAACAATAACATAGTCAATTATACTTTGACAATTACGTCTCGAAAAAGTAGGTGCCTTGGGACTATCAGATGGAAGACGCCCATTGCATGCCCTCAGTCCATGGCTTACCAGTACCCTTGTGATTTGAAAAGCTAGGGTAGTACCAACAACCGCCCCATTACTAGATAAGGATGGTATACCATTAACATTGTCTTCATCCTCATACAAATTATTCATTCCAACGATGGGCTCAAAATTGCAGTTCATGTCCCCACATATAATCGTGCTCGTTTCCGGGTCCAGAGTATCCAGTATTGACTCTAGTTTGTCAATACATAGTGACTCCTTGTAAGATGGGCACGGTCGATTATATACGTTAAAAAGATGGATCACCCGTTTATCAACGGTAACCATTTCCAGTCCAAGTATATCTAAAGAATCAATTCTTAGTTGCTGGATGGCTATATTAATAGACACACTAACCCATATTATTAACCCTCCTGATGGACGGCCTCTTACTGATGGAACTGCGTCCAACTGGTAGGTTCTATATCCAACTCTGTGCATGGATTTCGTAGCCCATGTTTCTTGTAAAACACAAACATCAAAGGAGTTTATGTAATGGTTCCATTCGGGATCACTTATTTTAGAGCCCACTCCTGCAACATTCCATGACACAATCTTGGCTACAGAGGGGCCTTGATTTAAACTACAACTAACGGCCGATGAGGTTTTACTTAGTCTCTTAGGTACTCCTGACCTGGTACTGTTCTGTTCATTTAGCTCTGGATGCTCTATTCGATCAACTTCAAGTATTGGTCCTGGGGCTTCCTTGTGTTTTTTTATAGATATAATATTTTCCCCCTGTGTACCGATCGATAGCAATCGAGACAAGCCATTTTGTTGTTCAGATGACCTGTGTGGACTAGTAGCAGACGCGACAGGAATGACCGGTGAGATGGATGGACAGAGTGTAAATTTATGTTCTTCCCCATGTACTGGGAGTCAATCAATGGCCTCCAATCCACTGAACCTGTTGTAACAGGGGATGAAGGGTTGAGCGAACTGCGGGCCCATCCATTCTCCACGATACTGCATATTAGCGTGTTGAGGCCTCCCGGCCCTACGTTGTATTATAGTCCAGCCATTATCCCCCTCCCTTTCCCAACTATTAGGATTTGGGTTCCTGAACAACTCGCACCCAATTCCACCCCTAACTTGATTTGTGTCCCTTGTCCAGCTCCATATGTTATCTGGATGTTCTGTTGGCGTATAAAAATAAGCCAGGGGTCTTGCCACAATCGATGAACCGTTTTTTCTAGGCACTCCCGAGCAAATATGTCCTACTGACCGAGGGTCTTCAAATGATACGACCACGCAGTCCCCTTGTATTCTTTTTCTATTGTAACCTACCCAGGGGGCCCTCTCTACCATTAAGATGTTACTTCTTATTGTAGGTGGTAATGGATGATTAATATTTAGCCAATGTGACACTTTGTTTTTAAGCGCCCTGTACGGTTCTAAAATTGATGGGCCTAATTCCGGGACCCCAGTTAAAATGACTACATAATCACATGCTTCTGGGGGTAGATTAATATTCCTGCGCTTTTCTGTGTGCGTTTTATCATCATTATATGTAGGTATACTGCAAACAGCCGGTTTTTTAACTACTGTTTCATGTGTCAGAGGAGACTTTGCACTGTTTTTACCTGCATCAATAATGGTAAAATTAGAATTAGGGACCTTAGAGGCTGACTTTCTTACTTTTTCCATTTCATTATCAAGTGTTTTTGACGCCTGTACTTTACTAATAGGGGCTGGTACCTGAATTACCTTTTTTGGCTGGCTAGTATAATCATCTTTTTTCTCTTTCTTCAATTCTATAAGTTGTTTTTCTATCCCAACTAATCTTGCTTCTATAGGAATGAGTAGGGTCTTAAGTATTTTTGTCAAGGAAGGTATAAGTAGATCTTCATTCCCTATACTTATACCTGTACTATCAGCTGATGGATTAACTGAAAGAATATCAGCTAGGGAGTGGTCTATAAAACTGTCATCTATAATATTCAAGGGTAGTGTTTTGGGGACAACCCCTTCTTTCCCAAATTCGTGGCCCTGACTTTCCCTTGTCGCTCTTACATTGACTGTATTATTTTCATTACACTTTCCTATCTTTACAGCTTTGATAGTTTTGGTAGCGGGATATTTTTTATAGAATCGCTTACTTATTCTTTTTTTGGGGATAACTCCCTCCCTTTTCCCTCTTCTTAAGATATTGTTGTTATCTATCTGGCTATCTAACTGTGGGGCTAACAAGGTGCTTTCTATGGTTACCAAACCCTGTGAGTCAAGAACACTACAATCTTGAAAATCAGAATGTGCACTGGTAGTACTATGGACCTCTGCATTAATATGTAAAGTGTTAGAATTGATTAAAGTGTTGTTAGGGGTTCGTACTGGGGTTCGAGCTGTAGCAATATGGCCCATAGAGGACCTTTTAGCTAAAGCAAGATCTTGAGAAACCCTTCTCTCCATAAGGACAATACCCTGGTCTATTAGTGTGTTGGTACGAACTATAAAATCATCTAATGTTCCAGTTAATTTTGAGCTACCTGCCACGGCTTTGCTACTTCTTGTTTTGCGTGAAGTCATATCAATATGATCTAAATAACAAAACACGAAATATATAAAAATAATCGATTTTTAGATCTTTTGAACTAATAGCTAAGGCAATAGTAATAGCAATGGGATCCCTTTTAAATGGATGATAGTAGAACACCAATATCTAATATCTTCTAACAAATCTTTCCACATCTAAATATAGCACTAATGTATGACAATCCTGTAATGAAAAATATTAAAATTAACGTGCTTACAATGTCCGATGTTCATATGATGGAACGACCAGAGTCCCTGGCCCAGTCCAGTCTCTTCAGGCCTCTGAGGGCCTAAGAGGGCCCGCCCTTTGCCCGGGCTTAGCCCGGCGTGTCCCGCGCGTGTCCGGCGGTACGCGATTCCAGTGTTGATTTAAATCACCTGGTCTGCTCTGGGCAGTGTCGGCGATGTTCGCGGTGCCCCTCTGCCTTATGGGAGATGTAGTCAGGTTTGTGAAGACTACTCGCTGGTCCCAGTGCGAGCGTTTCCCGCGAGAATGCGAGAAGTGGCTGCTTGTTGCCTCCGATCAAGTCTGTAGGAGCAGCCCCTATTCCAGAGTCCTGCTTTGGCCACTGCTTGCTCAGTAAGTCACAGCAGAATGTGAAGATTTTAACAATATTAATAGGTTAATACCGGCGTCTTCCGGGGGTGTTAAAGTGCACAATGCCACCACTGCTACTCCTCTCCAGGGTCCTAATCTCCCCCCTCCGGGTCCGCCAAAAAACGGATCCACCAGAGGATGCGAGGGGGGGGAACTCCCAGCTGAGTGCGAACGCTAGCGCTAGCGCTAGCAGATGTTGCTTCTCTCACCTCACTGTGCCGGCCGTGCCAGACGAGTCTTACACGGCCCCCAAATCGGGCCCCTCTCACTTCACGTGCTTATTATCGACGCTTTTCCAAGCACTTTCAGTGATCGTACGCGGAGCACCCGTCTTCCGTGCCTTCCGCCCGATCACTCACTTGCTTGCGTCCCACGTCGTCACGTTACCTGGCCACCTTCTCCGCTTAAGTTAAAAACATGTAATACAGTAATAAATAAATTGCTTATATGTTTTCTAAAAATATTAGAATATTGTACTTATATGTTAAAAATAATGTAACATTTTTTCTACATTGTAAAATTATAATTATAATTAATATAAAATATATTAATTATTATTATAATTAATTATTTATTTGATTATTTACAAGTCTTGTAAAAAAATGTGATTTTTTTCCAAATGTTAAATAAAAACTTACCTCTTCAAAAACATGTTTATATAAAATGTACCAATGTAATAATTAATATTATTAATTTTTCATACATTAATAATATTAATTAAAAATATATATTACATGTAGAAAAATTGTTAACCGCTTAAAATGTCAATATTTTTTAAATAAATCTGTATTATGTTATACTGTTTATTTTTAACAAAATATGTATTTAATTATTCACTATTTAGGGGCCAATTCCGATGGCCGGTCGGACAGCTGTCTGTAGCCTTACCGTGCGACCGACACGTACCCGGAGCCGGTCCGTCCTGTAGAGGAAGTACGATGGATTTGGGAAAAAGGGGGTGGTGATGGACAGAGTTTCTGAATGATGCAGAATACTCTTACCAAGTCAAGAGATCATGGTTTTAATCCATCACCGTTTTTTAGCTCACTGCACCATCCCAGCTCAGAACCTGGCTACATGCAAATTAGTCTGTACCTGTCCCAGTGCATGATGGGAACAGGGCAAACCAAACTACCAAGCCAATTCTTATACTGGGAAGGAAACAAGCTTCCGGGGACCGGTTTCTGGCATCACAGCCTTCGTCGGCCCGGCTTGCCTGAATCCTGATGGTGCAATGCGCATAACTGCCAAAAACACGACCGACACGTAGGCTGTGAATCAAGCCCCATTCTCCGTCCGAGCCGTAACTCCTAAAGATGAACCGAGTCGCCTGGAAGCAGTATCCATAGCAGTTTCCGGCATGACAAGTACGATGCGTACTTCCTGCGCGCCAGACGGGTCGTCACGCACGGGACATCACAGCATCCGGAAAACAAGCATATCAGCCACGATTCACGCCACAACTCAATACACGGCTACGAGACGGACCAGCTTGCAGTGGGTATGAGACGGAGCAACAAGCAGCGTGTACGACACGAACACATCATGAATCCCATCGCGCAGGTCATACCAGTACTCTACATCTATGACCGGATCAGGGACCGACGCCGACGGCGCAGGCGGTAAGTAAGACACCTACAAAACAAACAAACGACACGTACACGCAAACTGGCACACACACACACACACAGGGGATCCACATCCTGGCCACTAACAACAGCCCACCATAGGGGTTGCATGGCCAGCACCACAAACACCCCAACCCATAGGGGATCTGTTACCCATCACTACTGCCACCCCCACTCACAGGGGACCTGATGCCCATCAGCCCTGCCACCCCCACTCACAGGGGACCTGTTGCCCATCACCCCTGCCACCCCCAACCATAGGGCTGATGATGCCCATCACCCCTGCCACCCCCAGCCATAGGGCTTATGTTGCCCATCACCCCTGCCACCCCCAGCCATAGGGGACCTGTTGCCCATCACCCCTGCCACCCCCACTCACAGGGGACCTGTTGCCCATCACCCCTGCTACCCCCAGCCATTGGGCTTATGTTGCCCATCACCCATGCCACCCCCACTCACAGGGGACCTGCTACCCATCACCCTTGCCACCCCCACCCATAGGGCTTATGTTGCCCATCACCCCTGCCACCCCCACTCACAGGGGACCTGTTGCCCATCACCCGTGCCACCCCAGCCATAGGGCTTATGTTGCCCATCACCCCTGCCACCCCCACTCACAGGGGACCTGCTGCCCATCACCCCTGCCACCCCCAGCCATAGGGCTTATATTGCCCATCACCCCCGCCACCCCCACTCACAGGGGACCTGTTGCCCATCACCCCTGCCACACCCACTCACAGGGGACCTGTTGCCCATCACCCCTGCCACCCCCACTCACAGGGGACCTGTTGCCCATCACCCCTGCCACCCCCAGCCATAGGATGGGTGATGCACAACACATCCAACATACTCCAACATCAGGTATGTCCGCAAAATATATCCCCCATAACATCATGACAACAGTGTGTAGTCTGTGACAAATGCCCACAACAGTGATTATGGCTGCGAGCATACAATGTAAGTAACAGCACATGTGTGACCAACACATGAGTGTGACATACACAAGGCAAGAATCACCATAGCACTGTGGCAATGTAAAAAGAACACCCCCTCACTGTGTAGAACAGAAGTTAAGTGGGGGCTCACAAAATACAGCAGATGTGGAGCATTGTGGTGATGGAGACCAAACCCTCCTCATCACAGTGACCAAAAGGTAAGTGTCATCATGGTCATAGCTGCAAATAACAAACAGCATGTATGATCCCTGCTCCCACCACATCAAACACTTCTGGGGCAAGCTAGTAGCTGTGTCCCATACACACAGAGATGTGGTGAGGCTAACAGTGCTGTGAAAACATTACACACTCTCGGCCATGTGCAGACAAGCACCACACATGGGGGCTGACAATGCATACAGCGTACAATAACACAACATCACCAAGCATACACACATCTCGAAAATAGACACACCAATCAAAACAACATGTGTAGACTGTAGGTGTCAGCTCACAAACTCACATTCCATACCAGCAATGGCACCCAGCAACCAGGATGAATGTGCACAATGATGTGAAAGGACTCACAGGGACAGCATGTAAAATCACAGAAACAGCATCCAGACAAAGGCCCACAACAGCAATACCAATGCACTGGTGCAGATGCACAAACAGGCAAACTCACACTGCACATCGGACACAACATGTGTGTGTGTGTCACAGTATCCCCAGGCAACTACACAACAAATGAGGGGGGCTGAACCACAGTGACACAGATGCAGACACAGTGCCATACAAAAGTAAACCATCATTGGGACACCCTCAGTGGACAATCAGGCATTGGGAGATGAGAGGGAGCACAACAGACACATGTGACACAAGCTGGAATGAACACCAACTAACACAGCAAGAGACTGGCACACAACACCACTACCCCCAGGGACCAGACAGTGGGGTCACAAGCATGCATGACACCTCCACTGGGATGATAAAGGCAGATGTCGTACAAACTGGGAAACCCAGACATGTGTCCTGTGCCACAAACGTACATCACACATACACAAACACAAATCACTCAGCATGGCCCCTCATCCATGGACAAACAGGAGCTAGGGGACCATCCATGCAAAAATTCACATCAGTCCACCCTCAACACCACACACCCTGAACTGCAACAATGTGTATCTGTGAAGCCCACATGGACTGGTGACATAGCACATCCACCCATGACAAACACAGGAATGTTGGGATGAACTAAGGTGCACAGAAACATCACACAAGGACAGTTTACAACCCTGGGGAATGACAGACATACTGCACAGTATGCGGGACATGACCATGACCTCATAGCTCATGTAACCTTCAGAATCATCCCTGCCACAGTCCCAGGACAATGCAGATGCCAAGGAGAAACACAGGGCACACATGGTGACACCTGCCAGCATCGCAGCCGTTTACCTGACAAGTGGGAGCAGTCACACACACATACAAATGTCTCAATCACTGAAAACTACCACCTAGGGACAACTACATGATATTGCGAACAAACAAGTGCATTGAGGAACCCTGACTGTGTCCCATCTGTGTCTGACAACATCATCACCACTCAGAACTGACAAATCCCAATGATGATACACCAATTAACAGTAGTGTGTCATGCACCTACACATCTGGTAGCACATTGGAAAAGTAGTGGGATGAACCCAGTACCACTCAGCAAGCATCAACAACAGGAACATATCAAGGGAACACTGTCTGTGTATGAACAGGGATGTGGACACACACACATGCTCATACAACACACACCATGGGCCCAGGCCATGGTACTGGACAACACACTTACTTGAGGGGACACAACTCCTGTGGGAGCCCAGCTGTGCCAAACATATTCACCGCAAGTCTGACTCATGTCTGCAGAACATTTGGTCAGTCAGCCATCAGTTACCACACAATGAAGGCTCTGGTCACAACAGTCTGGGTACGTGAGTCTCCCCTACGTCATCTGCACATACCCAAAACATATGTCTAGCAAGTTGCACAGAGGCCCCAGTTGCTCCTATTACAATGATGCCCACACCTGTAGGTCCAGTGTTGATGAGCACAAAGTAAGTGGAAGTGACAAATTGGACAATGGGAAGCACATCATATGTGCAGGGGTGCAAGCCAATGAAATGCTCACAGAGAGATGTACACAAATAGTTGATCCTGACACACCCAGGTAGCTGCAAAGGATGACATGGATACACACCAGAATAGGATACATATCTCATGGACCACAGGGAGTACCTCACATCAACAGATCAGTAGTATTCAACATTGTAAACCAAGCATTACAGGTGCAAGGGCATGTAAAACAACATCAACATATTGTACAGCTAAATCAAGTTCACAGGGATTAAGAAAAAAGCTTTATTCAGCTTATTAAAAGTGAAACGTCTGTCTAACAAAAGGCCAATGGCCAGTCCATATCCAAATGCAAAGGAGTGAGCTAGAGTGATAAATTCAGTAAATGAAAATCTAAACGTCTGTGCAAACAAAAGGCCAATGGCCAGTCCATGGCCAAATGCCAAGGAGTGAACTAGAGTGACAACTGTCACACCTTGCTTGCCTGCACTGCTAAGGACCGGGGTCATCCCCTCGGAGTGGCATACATGGGGGCAGGCCAGGCACCGCAGGGACAGGATCAGGGCGCAGCAGAAGGAGGCAGGGACGAGGTGGGGGATGCAGGCGAGACACTTGCAACTGCAGTGGAGCTGACTGAAGTGGTGGGTGCTGTCACAGCTGTGGGGCACAAGTCAGATGGTGTGGGTGCTGGCACAACTCCAGTGGTCAAGTCAGATGGAGTGGATTCGCTCACCACTGCAGTGCCCAAGTCAGACGGGGTGATTGTGGACTCCAAAGCAGTGCCTACATCCATAGTAGCGGAATGGGGACAGGTGAAGTCGGCAGGGCAGGGGGGGCATGGTCCCCACATCAGAGGCACTGGAGTGGTGGCCTGGGGGATGGAGGACGGAGACTTTGCCTTGGAGCTGCGTGGTGGTGGCGGGGTCTTGCTCTTCTGGCGCCGGGGGGACTTGCGGGTGGGCGTCTTGGTCTGACTGTGCCTGGGGAAGAGTGTCCGGGTGTGAGGGGCACTCCCTTCTGTGTGTGGGGACTTCCCCTTCCCCTTGTAATCAGGATCTGCAGGGTCGGTGGGGAAGAGGCCAAGGTCACAGAGGAAGAGCTTCTGGGGGGATGTGGTTGCAGGTGAGGCAAGGGAAGGGGGCTGGGAGGGAGAGGTCTCGGAGGACTGCGGAGTGGTTGTGGATGACTGTGTGTGTGTCAGCAAACCAGCCCCTGTGAGTGTGGAATCAGTTCCCTGCGCTTGCTTGTGTGCACGTCTAGACCTTGGTTTTGGGGTTTCTGTGCTTGGGACAGGTAGGGTGCTAGGAATCGTGGGTGGTGCAGGGGTAGGAGGGGTGCGGGACTGTTGGAGGAGGGACACTGCTGCCGTCAGGGAGGAGGCCACGGACTGATTGGTCCTCTGTAGGGCAGACATGCCCGAGGAAATGCCATCCATGAATGACACCAGTTGTGTCAACAGACCTGTGTGTGCATGGAGGACCTTCTGCATCGACGTCTGCCCTACATGGATCTGTCGAAGTAAGTCCACAGACTCCTCACTCAGGGCAGCAGGGGACACAGTGGCAGGGGGTGCGGTGCCTGGGACGAAGGAGACATGCTCACGAACACGGGAGCCCACAGGGACCTCTAGGATGGGAGCCGATGGGAGGGGGGTGGTGGTGGTGGCGGTGGCGGGGGCAGCCTCACTAGCTTGGGTTTGGTGGCTGCTGACACCTGCCTCCACAAGGGAGTCATCCTCAGAGCTGCTGTGGCCCTCAGCTGGGGGGATGGTGCTGACGACTCCTCTGTGTGGCTCAACTCGCCCTCCGTGCCACTGGGTCCACCCGACTCCTCTCCTTCTGTCCCTGTAAGATCTGTGGCTCCTCCTGGTCCATGGAGCTGACCCTCCTGTGGCCGTGGATGTATCTGGATAGGAATAGGAAGTAACAGAACAACATCAGTCACCTGCACCGACTGCACACACCACAGTGAGTACATCACATCACAGGGCAAGCCCTGGCATCATCAGCTGAACACAGCTCAAAGTGCCAACACTGTATAGGATAAGACGATTGTCATTCTCAACATCAACCATGGCACACATATCCCTCCTTGACTTTCCCACATATGGCCGTTGCATGTTGGATGCTAACATCCCAATGTACCAACATGCACCACCCACACATCAGTTGTACATGCAAGTGAACATGTAGGAGTATGTCACTATACACACAGCACATCTCTTGCTACTGACTGAAGGGATGGGCAGAGACTCATTCCACATGCTTGTGATGCATGCCAGCAACACACACTATGATGTACTCCTGTCCTGATGGTCAATGCCACAATGGGGTGCATGGTGCACACTTGAACACAATGCGGGCTCACTCATAGCAAGTTAAATGCCATGGCACTGGGATGCCCTGAAAGTCAGTCAACACTGTCTCCTGTCACAGGGGCAGGGCATCCAGACAACAACAAAATGCACTGACTCACAATCCTAGCTCTGGGGTAAAGCAAACTCAGCAGATTACCGGCGCACTTGCCCATCCCATGCAAACAACATATCCAGGACCCAGAAGACCCCACATCATGTAAATCAGACATATGAGTGGCAGCAAACACTAATCCCTGTGCATTAATACATCACAGTCTGCAATGCATGTAACCCAGCTGCATGAAGGACACAGTTGCATACACCATTGTGCGCTGTTAGATGATCACACACCTATATGTCACACAGTTCTTGTCTCTCACAGTCACATCGCAGATGTCATGATGATCCTCTGAATCATGGACACCCCAGTTGTACGTAGCAAGAAGCCACACCCTGATGACACAGAGGCAGACACCTGAGGGCACATGTCACTGAGCACAACCTGCAATTTTATAATCAGGAGTGGGTATACAGAGTGTTTGTAAATGCCCTTGACGGGGCATGACTGGCCAGGACTAAGTGGAACAGTTTTTGGCCTTGGACAGTAGTCAGATGGCTAAGCAAGTGAGACATACTTGCTATAAATACTTCTGAGGCCCCTAAATTGGAGTCCCCTGCTGCATGGGTTTGTTTGGAATACCCCAGCCACATGTTGCGAGTCAGACCAGCAATTGGTACACATCTCAAGGGCACACACAGATCACATGTCAGATCTCAGGCATTGTGTAAACAATTGACCCACCCATGAAACACACAACAGATTCACGGGAACTGATGCTGACCGGTACATGAAGCATAGCTGACTGCAGGGACGCAGTGCCCTAGTGACACAAGCAACAGATTTGAGGGGCCACACCTGTGGAATAGATGAGGAGGGTGCATCACACAAATGAGGGACTTGAGTTTGGGACTACAAGAGCTACGTAACGTGGAAGTGTGAGCAGGACAAAAGACTGCTATTTGCATGTCAGACATAGTACACAGATCAGACATGGACTCACCCCCTTCCTGCTGCTGTCTGGCCTTCACCTGCCTATCCAGGTCCAGGAAGACCACAGCCAGGATCCGGAGCATGTGGGGAGTCAGGGTCCGGTGTCCACCCCTCCTGCGTGGAGGTGACAGCTTCAGCTGGACTCTAGCTATCCTCCGGGTCCAGCCCCGAAGCTCCTGCCATCTCTTCTGGCAGTTGCGGATCCGGCGCTTGTAGACCCCCACAAAACGAACAGCCAGCCAGATCTCCTGCTTCTGGTGGGCATCAACCTGTGAGGAGGACAAAGTGAAAAGTACATTAGCACACATGCCCCAGATTGCTTCAGCAAACATTTGGATAGACATGTCAACATCACACAGGGCAATACATTACACAGGTAGTGCAACCATGGGGATTGCAAAAGCACATACATGTCTGACATGTTAACAATGCCTGGATAGTTTGAGCTTGCAATAATGCACTTTAGCAGCAGGAAAACTATTCATTGCATGCACCTACACACTTTGGGGGATGAAAGCAGTCATTGAGACTGCTTGCCACTGGTGTACACACTGCTAGTACTGCTAGTCAGACAACATGCATAATTAGGAAGGCAGTGGACTGCACACTCACCTGCTCCCCAGGTTTCCCATACAGTTTTCTGTACTCTGGAAGGAGCCCGTCCAGCAGGGCCTGGTTCTCCTCCTCAGAGAAGGATGGGGCCCTCTCCAGAGTACGTGCCAAGCAGGAGCCAGAGGATGCAGAGACAGCAGCAGTGGTAGCAGGGATGTGGTCCAGTAGCATGTAGTGCAAGCAAGTGAGCTCCCTGGGGGCCACCCAGCCTTATATCTGTGCTGCAGAGGCAGAATCTGTACCATGTGTCTAAAGTGATACGTGCAACACAGTTGCATTCTATGAATCTGGCCAATCCATTTAAAAGTACGACTCGTACACGCCTTCCGCATCATTCAAATCTTCACCTTCATGGAACACTTGACATTGCAACATTGTTGTATGCATCCAACTGAATTTCCAGTGCACAACTCGTACAACTTTTGAATCCGCATCCGTCTCCATGACAGTCCAGAGCCAATGGGTGCGCACGGCTTGTTCAACTGACTGTACAACGCGTATTTTGAATGTACACATGTACCCGTCTCCATACGATTCAATGGCCAAGGCGTACGCCTGTCTCGGACCATGCATGTCCGACGCGTATGCATGATAGTCACCCGCGTCGGACCTCATTGCATTCAATGACAAAGCGTACGCACGGCTCGGACATGACCCGTGCAATGCGTACGCATTGTTACCCTCATCGGACCTCATTGCATTCAATGACTAAGCGTACGCACGGCTCGGATATGAGCTGTGCAATGCGTACGCATTGTCACCCGCGTCGGACCTCATTGCATTCAATGACAAAGCGTACGCATGGCTCGGACATGAGCCGTGCAATGCATGTGCATTGTCATCTGCGTCGGACCTCATTAGTGTGACTATTATACGGATGCAACACACATATACTGGCCATGGACACCTGCGCACACCTACCACACTATAGCATTGGCCACACAGTGTCCCATGGCATGTAAGGCTGCATTCCCTGGGTGTTTGGGGGGGCCACAGCTGTTTTTTTGGCTGGCACTTTGTGCAGCCACTCGCAGGCTGTGCACGTGTACATGGGGGAAGAAACCTTTGTGTGTTGTGCACATTACCACTGTGATGGCCAATTGGACAGTAATGGGCATGAGTCAAGGCCACAGTGTCAGGTTGGATATGTTTAGGACATGTCACATACACCCTGAGTCCTCGGGTGATGCATGTACGTCACAGTGAGACCTGTAGCCATAATACTGATGTGCACCCACAGTGTGTGTGCATGTTGTGTCTCAGATGTGTCTGATCACATGTTACCAATGGGTGACAGTCTCCACATCCATGTGGTATATGCATCACCCTTGATGGGGTGTGTGTCTAAGAGACGTACATGTAGGGCCGGCAGGAACAACAGTGGCCACTACCTGTGGGACTTACGCTTGCCTTGTGGTGTGTACGTGCTACGCCATGTCCATTGCTGTGTTGATGTGGCAATACAGGGAGCCTGGGTTTCTGCATGGCAAAGAGGAGACATGAGAGACATGAGGCCTCAATTGTCTTGTGGTGGTCTTGTAGGTGACATATGTGTCCATGCCCAACAGCACACACCTCAGTACATTGTGTAATGTCATGAACAAGCATGTGATAGTGATCGTGGTCATGGCCACATTGGTGGATGTACTGACAATCTTCCTTTGTGCATCTCTGTACTGCAGGGCACCAGCTGTCCATCATCCGTTCCCAGACCTTGCAACCATGCAGGAACGCGACTGCATCAGACGGTACCGCTTCACCAGGCCACTGATTGCAGAGTTGGCGGAGCAGTTGGCCCCACATCTGCTTCCTGGCCGGACATACCCTACAGCACTGACCCCAGAGGTGAAGGTGATGGCAGCTCTGCACTTCTTTGCTACCGGTACCTTCCAGTACACTGTGGCTACTGCTGGTGGTATGTCGCAAACGATGTTTAGTCGGGTGCTACGCGATGTCTTGGAGGGGATGTTGTAATTCCTCGACCTGTATATCAAGTTCCCGAGCCCAGATGAACTCCCTGAAATTAAGGATGCCTTTTGTACACTGGGGAGGATGCCGAACGTCATCGGATCTATTGATGGGACACATGTTGCCCTGATACCACCACAGGCACAGGAGCAGGCATACCGGAACAGGAAGCACTACCATTCGATTAATGCTCTGGTGGTCTGTCTTGCTGACATAATAATAATAATAATAATAATAAAGGAGTTTGTAAAGCACCTGGTTACACTAACTAGTGTGTCCCCGCGCTGCGGCCTAGTGGAGCCAGCCTAATGTGTGATAAGAGGCAGCGGGAGACAGAAAGAAAGAGCGCTTATGGCTGGAATAGCCAAGTCTTCAATTTTTTTCGGAACTTGCTTTCGGAAAGTTCCATCCGCAGTTCCAAGGGAAGTGCGTTCCACTGTTTAGCTGCCGGGTAGCGGAAGGGTCGGCCCCCCATTCTTATTCTTTTTATAACTGGGACTTGAACCAGCCCAGCGCCCCAGGAACGCAGGGCCCTGGTAGGCGTATAGGGGGGACAATAGGTTATGAAGGTAATTCGGACCCTTACTCGTCAGGATTCGATGACTGATGCATAGGGTCTTAAATAGGATTCTTTCCTTAACTGGGAGCCAATGTAGAGTGGATCGAGCATTTTTGGACAAGGCTCTCCTAGGGAGCATCAGGACTAGGCGGGCAGCCGCGTTCTGAATATATTGTAGTCTCTGAATGCTCTTGCTACTGGCACCCAAGTAGAGAGCATTCCCATAGTCCAAACGAGAGGTGACAAGTGCGTGGACTAGGGTTTTCCTGGCAGATACTGGAAGCACGTCTAAGACCTTCCGGAAGCCTTTCATTATGCCGAAGCACTTACCAGCAACCACCCTGGAGGGGTGGTCAAAAGAGAGCTTGGAGTCCAGCCACATCCCCAGGTTCTTTACCTGCTCCTTAGGGGCGGGGATGGTGCCCAAGGTCTGTGGCCACCATTTGGGAGCCCATAACGTGGTAGCCTTACCCACAATTAGTACCTCGGTCTTATCACCGTTTAATTTTAAGCAGTTGTCAGCCATCCAGACCGTAAGTTCTTGTAGGCACGCGGAGAAGTTAGCGTCATCTTCCTCCTGAGATTGGGATAGAGATACTACAAGCTGCGTGTCATCTGCATATGACACAACACTGATGCCGTATTTTTCGATGTTTCCGGACAGGGGGGCCATATACAGATTGAAAAGCGTAGGGCTTAATATAGAGCCCTGGAGAACCCCATGCTCCAACCTGATGTTCTTGGAGTAGTACGGCCCTTGGGCTACTTGAAAGCTCCTGTCCTGGAGGAAGGAGCTTAACCATTTCAGCGCCAAGTTGGCTACTCCACTTTCCTTAAGACACTGAAGAAGAATGGGATGGGCCACGGTGTCAAACGCGGGGCTAAGGTCTAACAGGATCAGCGCCACCGTCTGTCCTGCATCGACCTGTCTGCGGATGGTTTCAGTGGAGAAAAGCAGTGCCGACTCTGTGGAGTATGCAGCACGAAAACCTGATTGCGTGGGGTGTAGTAGGTTGGCCTGGTTCATGTGCCGTATTAGTTGATCATTGACCGTTTTTTCCGCAATTTTGGAAAAGAAAGGTAAGAGTGAGATCGGTCATAGATCCTCCAACTGGCTACACCTGATCCCGGGTTTTTTCTTTATGGGCACAACCACTGCCTCTTTCCACCTTTGGGGGACTACGCCTGTAGTAAAAGAGAGTCTAATGAGGTGCCTAAAGTAGGAAGCCAGAATGTCCATACTCGCCTTCATATTTCTTGGTTTCATAGGATCTTTCGGGGAGCGTGACTTGATGCTCAAAGCTAAGGCTTGGAGGTCGACCAAAGATGGAAGGTTAAAGCTTGATAGACATGTTGACCACACATGTGTGTGCACAGTTCCCTGGTTCTGCGCACGATGCCTACATTATGAGGAGTAGTCGCATTGAAACGCTGATGTCACAGATGCCAGCTCAGCATGCCTGGCTTGTCGGTGTGTACTGACTGTTTCTCATTGTGTGTGTTTGTCACTGTTGTATTCTGCACTCCTACAAAACTCAGCTACTTGTTCATTTTTGTGTGTGTAGGTGACTCCGGATACCCCAACATGCCGTGATTGCTGACACCCCTCCGGAACCCTGCCACACCAGCCGAGATGCGCTACAATGAGGCACATGTTTGGAGCAGGAGGGTGATTGAGCGGACATTCAGCCTCCTGAAAAGCCGCTTTCGCTGCCTGGACAAGACCAGAGGGGCCCTCCCATATGAGCCTGCAAAGGTGTGCAAAATAATCCTTGTCTGCTGCATGCAACACAACATGGCGGTGCGGAAGGAGGTGCCTCTCATCCAGGATGACGATGACGACGACCAACCTCCGGCACCTGTGGAGGATCCCGGCCTGGGCCAAGATGCCAGTGATGATGAAGATGATGGTGACGTCGGCTCCCAGCTCATCAACAACTTCTTCACCTGAATGTGAGTTTCCAGGGTTGTTATGTGAATGTATGGAGGTAGCCTGGAATATGTTGAGCCAGCTCTGTTGCTGTCTGAGTGTGTCTGTGTGCCACTTGACTGGATGCGTGCTGTGATGTATCCATTCAGCTGGTGTGTACTCCACAATAGGGTAGTACTGCTAACTAGTGTTTGTGTAGGTGTTTTGCAACATGTTTTGTGCATGTGTCTTGCATTTCTCTCCTGTTCTTCTGTGCTTTTGACTGTATCTTGTCTGTCCTTCCCAGGGTACTTTGCCTGTTGTGTGGTCAACACTGACCCCCAACACCCAGAAGCCAACACCAGTGTGGAAGTTGACAATTCCCATCAACTGATGTACCACACATCCCTGGACTTCCATTCTCCAACACATTGTGAGCGTGTGTCCACTGTTACGTAGAATTACCGTGCAACTAGTGTGGAATAAACGTGTTGCTGATGTGTAATGAACCTGTGCTACACTTTGTTATGTGCGTTGTCTGTCTTCCCACATCTGAGTGACATCTGCGTACCTCACATGTGGACTTGTTACCACTGACTGGGCTTGGTGTTGTGTCTGTGCATGCCAATGTGTTTCAGGTCAACATCATTGTGTGTGATGAGTAACATGGCCATGGTGAGTATGTTTTGTGTTGCCATAGTGGTGTGTGTCCCTCACATGTGTCACATCCCCATGACTCACCTTACGTTGGTCACATTATTGCAGTATTTGGCATGCACTGTGTTGTGTAGCAGATCAACATCTCCCTGAAAATGACAAGTTGGAATCACAACAGAGGCAAGTATGGTGTACTGGTGAGTTTATTTACAAACATGTGTGAGGGAAGTGCACAGGATGGTGGGTGCTGTACAGTGGTTTGGGAATCCAAAGTTCACATTGGAGTTGGAAGTGCTGGTAGATGAAATGTCCAGAGTAAAGTCCACAGTCATCTACTACATTGCCCCAACATGAACCCTCCATGTCATGTGGGCGAGTTGTGTGCGATTGGACAAGGTGGACGGGTTGCGCACAAAGAACATTGTCCAGAACAGGTTTGGAGGCCCTGGGGGATGTGCTGGGACATCTGCCTCTCACATGTCCTTCTTCGGACGACCCCATTTCTTCCGGGTGGAGGGGGATCCTCATGTGCAGGTCTCTGCGGTGCAGGGGACTCTCCGCCAGAGTCCTCCTCGCCACCCTGTGGCGCTGGCAGATGGTGTTGCGACAGATGTTGAAGGCACACAGGGGGGTGTGGACATGTTGGTGTTGATCTGGCGGAGGCATTGTAGTATGTCCCGATGCACCGCAGTGATGTCATCCCACTTGGCCTCTATGCGGGCATGGTGGGCGACCTGCTCGTGTTGCATGTCCTTGAGGATCCCCACTACCTGACAGATCCTTTCGGTGCTATCCTGGTACGCATCTATGATGCGTGCCAGTTGGGGGTCATCATGCAGTCCAGACCCCTCTGCAAGGTGCGCCCTGTGCCTCCCACCCCTCCCAGCACCCCTCTCCACACGGGCAGGACCAGCAGCGGTACGCACAGTTGACACTGGGACCCCTTGGGTGGTGTTGCTGGTGGTGTTGGCTGCAGCTTCCAGGGGTCCTGTGTCCCTGTGCTGTGGGTGTTGATTGTCCTTGGTCTGTCCGTGTTGGCGGGGGTGACCTGTCGGTGTCCAGATGCTGGAGGCGTGGGTACAGGGGGGCAGATGTTGATGCTGCTGGTGCTGCATGATGGCTCACACCGGAGGAGCCAGGTTGGTCGTCGTCATCCGAAGAGGACAGTGAGAGAGTCAGACCAGAGAGCTCAGTATTCACCTGAGTCTGGGACTGGGTATCCTCGTCACCTGTGTTTGGAAGAGACACACAATGTGATTTATGTTTCTACATGCGTCGTTGGTTCACAAACATGACATTTTCTACTTTTCAAACAGATGCCTGACTGTACACTGCTTTTTCCCAGCTTGTCACAGACAGAGTTTGATATTGTTGTTGGCCATTTACCAGCATGGCCTTGTGCTCCCCACAACAGAGCCCAGTGTCAGACATCTTGTCAGACCCGTCCCACTCCCTGTGAGGCGAGTATGGTTCAGTTTGATCTTGCTGGGCCATGTGGGTGGGTGTAGGTTGTCTCTGACTGCGACTCCCATCATACTCTTGGCTACACCCCCCTTCCCAGCATGCCTATGCTTCCTCCCTCTTGACTCTGCTTCCATTTGAGGGGGTGTGACAGCAATGGCAAGATGGCTGGCTGTGAAATCCTGGTGTTTGTATGGCTACAAGTCCCAGCATGGCCTTGTGCTCCCCACAACAGAGCCCAATGTCAGACATCTTGTCAGTCCCTTCCCAGTCTCTGTGAGGCGAGTATGGTTCAGTTTGATCTTGCTGGGCCATGTGGGTGGGTGTAGGTTGTCAGTGACTGCGACTCCCATCATACTCTTGGCTACACCTCCTTCCCAGCATGCCTATGTTTCCTCCCTCTTGACTCTGCTTCCCTGTGAGGGGGTGTGACAGCAATGGCAAGATGACTGACTGTGAAATCCTGGTGTTTGTTTGGCTACAAGTCCCAAGTGAGCCCCTGTGCTTCACACAGCAGCACCCAGTACGGGGTATCTTTTGCTGATATTTCAATGAGGTATGTGTCAATGCATTGTACCCGGTGAGTTTGTGTTTGGGGGGGAGTGTCTCCCCATGCTGAGTAGTATGGTCAGGGCTGTCAGTCCTCCCTCCCATCATGAAATGTGCTTCCATTGTAGGGCATGTAAGTTGTCTTTCAGGATGTCAGTCAGGGGTGTCCTGCTTCTGATTTGCACACAACCCCGAGCAGGGCCTTGTGCTCCCCACAGCAGGACCCAGTGTCAGCCATCTTGTCAGTCATTTTCCACTCCCTTTGATGTGGGCATGTTTTAGAGAGGTCTTGATGGATCAATCAGGAGGGGGAGCATTATCTGTGACTACAGGCCCCATCGTGCTTTTGGCTACACTCACTTCACCTGCATCCCTGCGTTGTGTGTTGGTGGTGTCAAACTGTCTGGCAGGGTCTATTTGGCTTAGTGCCACTGGCTTGCTGTATTTGTTTGTAGGTTGGTGCATGTCATGACACAGTCCCCAGTCACTATGAGATGGCAGGTATTGTGTGTGTCTGACTGGCATACACATCTAGGGCTGATTATCTATTGGTTAGTGTAGCTTTGCTTGCGGTGCATGGTTTCACTGTCCCCTTACCACACAATCTTGGGTATGTTGTTTGTGTACTCACAAGGCTCTGGGATGCGTGTTAGGCCATGGACGCTCTCTGGTGGCAGGATGTCCCGCACCTTCTCCTCCCTGGTCCTGAAGCAGACTGGTTTCGGGTGGGCCACCGCCGGTGCACTGACTCAGGGCGTGATCTTTTTCGATGAGTTTCTTGACCCTCCTGCGCACATCATACCACCTGTACTGGATGTCCCTTTGTGCGCCTTGCTGGTGCTTGTGCGTTCACCTTGTCCACAATCCTCGCCCACATTTTGGTTTTCTGTGAGATGGGGTCCTTTGAACCAATGTACCAAACAAATGTGGCTCTACTCTGATGATCTCGTCTACCAGCACTTCTAACTCACTATCTGTGAACTTTGGATTCTTCTTTGGAGGCATGGTGATGGGTGGTGGTGGTGAGGGATGTGTGTGTGAGGGTGCAAGTGATGGTGGGTTGGTGTTGGTTTTGCTGTGTGTATGTGTGTGTGCTTTTGTATGAGGTGCTGATGGTGTGTTAGTTGTGTGATGGGTGAGTTCTGAGTGTGTCTGTGGTTGCTGTGTACTGGTGTTTGCTGCTGGCTGGGTCTCATGTTTGCAAGGGATGATGGTAGTGACTGTAGTCCTTTATATAGTTGGAGTTGTGGGTATCTTTGTCCCATTTTTTTTCTTGTTTTGGTATTTATTGGCTTTGTCATTGCTTGTTTTTGTCCTTTTTTGTCTTTTTTCCTTTATGTTTTGTAGGCATGAAGGAGACGTTCATGTGACGGACACGGACGCTGCTTTTGTCTCATGCGGGCTTCTCCGCCTCGTTCACGCTGCCTGTCTTCTGTGTTTAGTACGCGTCATTCGCGGCGGTCTCTATTGCTTGTGTGCCGGGTTGTCTGTGCGTGTCGGTCGTGCGGCTTGGTCTCCGTGCGAGTCAGTCTGGTTTTACACGCATTGCATCGTACTGCGCTAATCGTACATCGCGGGTACGGTTCGGTCAGGTTCATTCCGGGTTCGTGTCGGTCGGTGAAAATCACATCGGTTTTCCGGCCAGATCACTATTTTCCCTACGGCTCGGTCGTACGGCTTGTATTCCGTACGTGTCGGTTGTAATTCACACGCGTTGCATCGTACTGCACGGGTCGTACGGCGCTGGTCCGTGTCAGTCAGTATTCGGTCCGGGTCCGTGTCGGTCGGTTCGTTTTGCGTCCGGAATCGGAATCGGCCCCTTAAAATGCAAAAATAAACTGTAAAATTATATTGCAAAATTAATCTATGTTACAAAAATTTTCTAAACCAAAATAACAAAAAATGTTTTCTGTTACAAAAGATAAATACCTGTATCCTAAAATATAACAATGTAAAAAATATGTATGTTCAAAAATATAATATATGTAAATTAACATATATCCAAAATACTTTGGGGCCTATTAGGATAACGGGCAGATGTAATCCTGCGGAGATGGGACCGTCCACCATAGGTGCGCCGGTCCCGCCGCCGTATTAGGATGTGCCGGCCACACTGGTGGGCCCATCCTGGTAGGTTAACATTGCGGACGGTGCTGCTGGCTGCAGCACCGTCCGCAATGTTAAATTACCATGTTTTGCATTGCGATGCACAACATGGCAGGCACCGCACGGCCACCTTGAGCATGGCAATGTAGGTGCAGACACCCACTCCCCTAGGGGCCCGCAACGGGCCCCGTAGCAAAACACCGCATACCTTTCCACCATGGAAAAGCCAGTTAGAGCTGGCATCCTAATCTGGTGGACGCCACCGCCACTATTTTGGGATTCCTGGACCATCCGCCAGGCAATCGAGATGATTGCTGGCGGCGGACGGTCTTTGTGTCCGCGGCAGACGCATTATTGTTCCCACCGCCATCCTAATCTGGCGATGGGAAACATCCGTTCAATGGCGGAAGGACCGCCACCGCAACCGCCGGCCCTGTGGTGGCGGTCCTTCCGCCATCCTAATAGGCTCCTATATGTTACAAAAATAAAAATGTGTATTTTATTTTGTATGTTTCATCATGTGTATGATATTCCCTTAATAAAATATGTTTCTTTACTCTAACTATCTTGTTATTAGAAAATAAAGATCATTTAAAAATTTACTTCAGAATTTTTTTCTATTAATTTATTTTTTTAAATATTTTCCTAAAATGTATATTTTAATGCAATGTATATTTTTTAACAGATATGTATTATCAAAATATATTGTTATAAAAATTGTAGTTGTAAATATAAAATAAAATATTATACATACACATTACTACCACAGATCATAAAAATATTTTAAAGTCACAAACCCATAAACATATATAATATAATATTCCTACACCAATTAGTATAAACTCAAGTAATGTTCTGTACACTACACATATATATTTTACTATTCTCACTACAGTTAATATTAAATCAGTGAAGGTGCTGGACACTAAACATATATAATTTACTCATCCCACTCCAATTAGTAATAAGGTAAAGAAGTTGCTTGACACTAAAGATATATAATTTACTATTCCTATTCCAGTTAGTATTAAGTCAGGGAAGGTGCTGGACACTAAACATATATAATTTACTATTCCCACTCCAGTTAATATATACTCAGGGAAGGTACTGGACATTAAAGATATATAATTTACTATTCCCACTCCAGTTAGTATTAAGTCAGGGAAGGTGCTGCACACTTAACCTATATAATTTACTATTTCCACTCCAGTTAGTATTAAGTCAAAGAAGGTGCTTGACACTAAAGATATATCATTTACTATTCCCACTCCAGTTAGTTTTAAGTCAGGGAACGTGCTGGACACTAAACCTAAATAATTTACTATTACCCCTCCAGTTACTATAAAATAATGGAAGGTACTGGACACTACACATTAATACATTGAATTATAACAAATTATAGATAATTAATAATTGATAAAACCACTACTCTCAATTTGTATTTCTTTTTATTTTGTTAAATAATTTTAAAATAAAATATTAATAATAATATATAATAAATAAATATTATAAAACAAAACAACTTCGTTTTTTTCATTATATAAATTACATAAAATTAAATATTGTAATCTATTAATAAACTCAAATACATTGACTAAATATAGTTAATAAATCCACATTTAAATGAATTCTTTTCACCAATATGTTTACCATTCTTATTACTTAAAAATAAAAAATAAAATTTACACACATTAATTATTAAATTTTAAATTAATTGATTATTTGTAATTTTGTTTTAAAAAAATATAAATTTTATAAAATATTACATTATATTTTCATACACTCCCCAGCCATCTTCCCTATAAACACAATTGTGCACTCATAAATTAAACATTTCAAATTTAAATAATTTTTAAATTTCAATCGAATTTTAAAATTTATTTTACAAATTAAAAATTCTCCCCACCCTCATCCCATATAAACCCAACATCCGATTCCTAATAAGTCAATGTTTTTAAATTTACAATTTAAATTTAAAATTAATTTATAAAATGTTTCATTATTTTTAAAACACTCCCCACCCTTATCCTCTAAAAACCCAACATCCCAATGCTAAAACAAATTTTTACTTTCAATGAATTCATTTTTAAATTTCCAAATTTTATTTATTAAATGTATTAAAACACTTCCCTCCCTTATGCCCTACAAACCCAACATCCCGCTCCTAAAACAACATTTCATAATTTACATTTTCAAATATTTAAAATTTTAAAAATTCATTTTTAATTATTTTAAAACACTCCCCACCCTCAACGCTAAAAACCCAACATCCCGCTCTTAAAAGTTCTATTGCAAAAAATATTTTTTACAATATTCAACAGCTATTAATACATAAAAAACAACAATATTTTATTATAAAATAATACTATAACAATATTTTAAAAATTAGGTCTTTTACACATTCTATATATTTTTTCCGATATTTTACACAACACTAAAAAAACGATAGTTTTTTATTACGATATTTTTGATTCAATATTGTATACATCGATATTTAAAAAAACAAAATGATAATTTTAACATTGATATATATAACATCGATATTTTAGTATTGTCGATATACTAAACTCGATATTATTGTATATCGATATTAAAAATGTTATATTATGACTAGTTACCCCGCCTTGGTACTGTCTGGGGGCACGGTTGACAAATCTTGTTTCCGATAGATTATAGAATCTCAGATCATCTGTTTTGCGACCCTATGGGGCCTATTAGGATGGCGGGCAGACACCCTAGCGGTGCTGGGACTGGTCGCCAGTGGTGCGGCGGTCCCGCACCGGCAATCAGGATGCCACCCCCACCGTGGCGGTGGCATCCCCTATTCCCAGCATTGTGGCGGGCGGTGCTCACAGCACCGCCCACCACAATGCTGGGAATGCATGTTGTGCACAAGGTGTCAGGCACCACACGGTGACTGCCACCTTGTCCATGACAATTTAGGGGGTATGGTACCCCCATGTGCACCCCCCATGCCCCAATTCCCTGGGGCCCCGCAATGGGCCCCCAAAACCAAACTCCGCCTGGTTTTTCATGGTGGGGTCACCGCCATGAAAAGCCCTGCACCGCTGCCCATTCTAATATGGATGGCGTTGTCTAGCAGACACCACCACCATATCCAGCCTCTTTCCAGCTCGGTCGACCGGCGGATAACCGGCGGACGGTCTTTCCGTCCAGTCCCGCCCCCGCCATACTAATATGGCAGCGGGGAAATGGGTGGCGGGCAGAGGAAGATGTCAGGCGGATCGCCACCGCCATGCGGGCAGTGGCGATCCGCCCGACATACTAATAGGCCCCTATGTGTTAATAAGTATCATTTGTTTTCCATGGATGGTACCCTGTATGGATTTGAATGTACCTTGATCATCATCAATTGATCTTAATAGATTGAAGGGGCAACTTTTTCACTAGGATAACTACCCCACAGGCAAAGTTGAGTATGATGATGCAGACTGGGGAAAAGACAATCGTTTTGTAATTCATGTGGCCAATGTTTGGTATAGGAGTGTTTCATGAAGAAAAGCAACATGTATGTTTTTGCATATCAAGATATGTCAGGACTTGATGGGTCTTACAGGCTTTATTTAAGCCCCTTACATTCCAAGTCAGAAATCGAGTCTCCTTCGCACTCATCCTATCTTTACATTAAATATGGGATTGCAGCGATTGTATGGTATTTACTTAGACTCTCAGTACTGTCATCTATTAAATGCATGTGGGTAAGATGAGGTTTGTATTTGTATGTGCAGTGAGCACAAAGCATTTACAAAATGAATTGTAACTTATGTCAACACACACTGATGTCCCAATTATGTCAGTGAGTTTCCAAACCCCCAACCAAGAAATTAAAATAACCAAAGGACAAAGTCCTAAGCAAAACAGAGGTGACAATGATATAGGGCTAGATATTTTAGCACAATGATTCCCAGAGAGTGATTTTTTCCAAATCACTATTTGGTAATATGGGGCTGATTACGATGTCGGGCGGGAAGCCTCCTCCAGACAGTTGGAATTTCCTCAACCACTTTGGAACCCTTCTGACCGATTCGGTCGGTTTACATTCCCACCAACCGATTATGATGTTCACGGTCGGAACGTAAACCGAGCGGTCCTTCCGAATCGGTTTAGACTGGCTGTCGGAGTATCTGTGTCGGTCGGAACAGCATTGGACAGCGTTTCCGTCCTCGGGATTACGATGTCGGTTTCCAACATCCTTTCCATGCCAGCCTTTCCGACACGAAAAGGCTGGCAGAAAGTGACTTTAGGTGCCCCTAAGAGTGCCCCCTTCATCCTGTAGCCTCTGGTTGGGGGTAGGGGGGACCCAAGGGACCCCCCCTTGTAAAGCCCAGCACTGTGTGGTTGGCACAATGGGGTGCCCGCAACAGGGTGCAGGGTTTTACACACACACACCCCATTTCCCCATAGAGTCTGTATTACGGCCAGTTGTCGGGTGGAACACGAGCTCCCATAGGGAACAATGGGACTCCGACTGAACAGTATCGCATCGTAATCGGTCGAGTCGGACCGTCCCGATTCCGTATCGGTGTATGGAGGAGGCTTTTTCCCCAACATAGGGCCCCATTAGGATGGCGGGTGGACTTCAGTCCCCCCCCACTCTAGCGGTGTTGGGCCCGGCCGTCAGCAGTGCGGCGGTCCTGCACCACCCATTAGGATGGGCAGTCGCATTCCGTATTGTTAACATTGCGGCGGGTGCTGCTCGCAGCAGCACCCGCCGCAATGCCAAAAGTACATGTTGTGCATTGCCATGCATAACGTGGCAGGCACCGTGCAGTGCCTGCCAAGCCAGGTCCTCCCTGGACTGGAAACAAGCATCATAGGACCGGTTTCGGGCTTTCGGCCCTCATCAGCCCTGATAGCTTGCCTCCAGTGGCATGGAGAGAACCATCAATTGTGTGCCTTTTGCTTTCTCGACCAAAGTGCACCAGGTATGCCCAGACGTGGGTCCTGGGCTTACTTTGCCAATGGAATCAAGCTATCCTGGCTGATTAGGGGTGAAACCCTGAAACCGGTCCTAGGATGCTTGTTTTGGGTCCAGGGAGGACCTGGCTTGGCAGTTCAGGCTAGACTGTTCCCATGAGGCACAGGGTCAAGACTGATTTGCATATGGCCAAGTCTAAACTGGGGTGGCATGGTAAGCAAAAGAATGATGGATTTAACCCAGATCTCTTGACTGGGGGTGAATGTTTTGATTTGTTCTGCATTCCGCCAATCAATTGTGTGTCTTTTGCTTTCTCGCCCTAAGTGTGCCAGGTATGCCCAGATGTGGGTCCTGGGCTCACTGTGCCACTGGAATCAAGCTATCCTGGCTGATGAGGGGTGAACCCGAAACCAGTCCTAGGATGCTTGTTTTCGGTCCAGGGAGGACCTGTCTTGGCAGTTCGGACTGGACTGTTCCCATGAGGCACAGGGTCAAGACTGATTTGCATATGGCCAGGTCTTAACTGGGGTGGCATGGTGAGCAAAAGAATGATGGATTTAACCCAGATCTCTTGACTGGGGTTGAATGTTTTGATTTGTTCTGTATTCTGCCATCAATTGTGTGTCTTTAGCCTTTCCATGGCGAAATCGCCGCCATGGAAAGGCCTTAACTGCCAGGCATCGTAATATGGATGATGGTGCCTTCCAGGCACCACCACTATATTATGCCTGAGTTCAGCCCAGCCGGCAATCATGACGATTGCCGTCCGGCAGAAAAGCGGCGGACAAACTTTCTGTCCGCCGCAGTATCCCCTGCCAAGGTAATTTGGCGGGGGTTAAATGTGGTTGTGATGGCGGGCGGTTCGCCGCCTCCGGCCGAGCGGTGGCGATCCGCCCACCATCATAATCAACCCCATAGTAATCTGCCCCTTAGTATTCAATAACTATAAAATGTTTATTTCCTAAATTGCAATTCCTAGTGTGTCACAAATCGACGTAGCTCATGAATATTAATGAGGTAGGTTGCAATTTACGACCCATTAGGTATAAGCCATCACAGGTATGGTAAATGTAAATGTGTTTGTACTTGTATAGCGCACTGCCACCCCCAACGGGGGCATCCTGGCGCTTTTACTCATACCGCTGTGGAACCCTTCCTGGCTTTCCATGTGAGGTGTCCACTCCTGGGCACCCCCATGGTGAGGCCAAGCATCCCAGTGCTGTTGGGGCCGTTGTGGAGATTAAGCAAGCTATTGCCCAGAGTTGCAGCGAGGGAACCATGATTAGAATAGGCACTGAGGCGAGAATATCCGGTCCGCGGAATTTATAGCCCGAGACCCTGCCGTGAATCGAACCCTGGTCCCGTACCAGTGCTCTGCCTCGAGGTCTGCCACTCTAACCATTGAGCCACACTTCTCCACATCACCATGCCTGTGATTGCTTTGTAATAAAGCAATCTTTTTTTAAAATGTCTTTTTAAATTGCAGCCTGTTTTCCCTAAAGAAAAATGGGATACTTTTTAAAATAAAAAAATAAAACTTTGAAATTTCATTTTTTAAGAGTAGGCAGTAGTCTGAGGGACCACTGACTGCTCTTAAAAATATTTTTGTAATATTCTCAAAAGGGAAGGGGTCCCATTGGCAAATGGGTAATTATCATTTTTAAAATGGTGGTACTGTTTTGCAACCGGAATTCAGATGCCCAAAACACGCCCCTTCCAAATACCAAATCGCATATGTCAATTGTGATTAGGTAACAAGTTGCCAGATTGCATTTAGCATTTTTTACATTTGCAAAATAATTTTTCTGGTTGCCAACTGCCCGATTCTGTGAATTGGGCTGTTTGCGACTGGAAAAATGCTTTGTACATCTGGCCCATATTTATTTGGGTATTTCCCAAAAGGGACAACATTCATTCCAGTCTGTACTTTCCTCCTAAGGGCAGCGACAATCATAAGGAATGTTTGTAGGAAGCTGGCCTCTATGTAGTAGTGCCAATGAAAGCGCACATGATGCAAAAAATACAGACAACCCTTATTGGTTTGCAGGGTTAAAAATAATAATCCCAAGTGCTCTATTTTTGATAGTGTGGTGGGCAGTTTAGGCTTATCAGAGGGCAACGTTAAGCATTTGTTGCACACAGAGGGGCGGATTCCGATGGCCGGTCGGACAGCTGTCCGTAGCCTTACTGTACGACCGACACGTACCCGGAGCCGGTCCGTCCTGTAGAGGAAGTACGATGCGCATAACTGCCAAAAACACGACCGACACGTAGGCTGTGAATCAAGCCCCATTCTCCATCCGAGCCGTAACTCATAAAGATGAACCGAGTCACCCGGAAGCAGTATCCATAGCAGTTTCCGGCATGACAAGTACGATACGTACTTCCTACGCGCCGGACGGGTCGTCACGCACGGGACGTCACAGCATCCGGAAAACAAACATATCAGCTACGATTCGCGCCTCAAATCAATACAAGGCTACGAGACGGAACAGCTTGCAGCGGGTACGAGACGGAGCAACAAGCAGCGTGTACGACACAAACACATCATGAATCCCATCACGCAGGTCATACCAGTACTCTACATATATGACGGGATCAAGGACCGATGCCGACGGCACAGACGGTAAGTCAGACACCTACAACACAAACAAATGACATGTACCCGCAAAATGGCAGACACACACAGGGGATCCACATCCTGGCCACTAACAACAGCCCACCATAGGGGTTGCATGGCCAGCACCACAAACACCCCCACCCATAGTGGATCTGTTGCTCATCACCCCTGCCACCCCCACTCACAGGGCTTATGTTGCCCATCACCCCTGCCACCCCCACTCACAGGGCTTATGTTGCCCATCACTCCTGCCAACCCCACTCACAGGGCTTATGTTGCCCATCACCCCTGCCACCCCCACCCATAGGGGACCTGTTGCCCATCACCCCTGCCACCCCCACCCATAGGGGACCTGTTGCCCATCACCCCTGCCACCCTCATCCATAGGGGACCTGTTGCCCATCACCCCTGCCACCCCCACTCACAGGGCTAATGTTGCCCATCACCCCTGCCACCCCCATTCACAGGGCTTTTGTTGCCCATCACCCCTGCCACCCCCACTCACAGGGGACCTGTTGCCCATCACCCCTGCTACCCCCACTCACAGGGCTTATGTTGCCCATCACCCCTGCCACCCCCACTCACAGGGCTTATGTTGTCCTTCACCCCTGCCACCCCCACTCACAGGGGACCTGTTGCCCATCACCCCTGCCACCCCCACTCACAGGGCTTCTGTTGCCCATCACCCCTGCCACCCCCACTCACAGGGTTTATATTGCCCATCACCCCTGCCACACCCACACATAGGGGACCTATTGCCCTTCACCCCTGCCACCCTAGCCCATAGTGCTTATAATGCCCATCACCCCTGGCACCCCCACACATAGGGGACCTGTTGCCCATCACCCCTGCCACCCCCACCCATAGTGCTTATGTTGCCCATCACCCCTGCCACCCCCACACATAGGGGACCTGTTGCCTATCACCCCTGCCACCCCCACCCATAGGGCACCTATTGCTCATCACCCCTGCCACCCCCACTCACAGCGCCTATGTTGCCCATCACCCCTGCCACCCCCACTCACAGGGGACCTGTTGCCCATCCCCCCTGCCACCCCCACTCACAGGGCTTATGTTGCCCATCACCCCTGCCACCCCCACTCACAGGGCTTATGTTGCCCATCACCCCTGCCACACCCACACATAGGGGACCTGTTGCCCATCACCCCTGCCACCCCAACCCATAGTGCTTATGATGCCCATCACCCCTGCCACCCCCACACATAGGGGACCTGTTGCCCATCACCCCTGCCACCCCCACCCATAGTGCTTATGTTGTCCATTACCCCTGCCACCCCCACACATAGGGGACCTGTTGCCTATCACCCTGCCACCCCACCCATAGGTGATCTGTTGCCCATCACTACTGCCACCCCCACCCATAGGGGACCTATTGCTCATCACCCCTGCCACCCCCACTCACAGGGCTTATGTTGCCCATCACCCCTGCCACCCCACTCACAGGGTACTTGTTGCCCATCACCCCGGCCACCCCCACTCACAGGGCTTATGTTGCCCATCACCCCTGCCACCCCCACTCACAGGAGACCTGTTGTCCATCACCCCTGCCACCCCCACTCACAGTGCTTATGTTGCCCATCACCCCTGCCACCCCCACTCACAGGGCTTATGTTGCCCATCACCCCTGCCGCACCCACACATAGGGGACCTGTTGCTCATCACCCCTGCCTCCCCAACCCATAGTGCTTATGATGCCCATCACCCCTGCCACCCCCACACATAGGGGATCTGTTGCCCATCACTACTGCCACCCCCACCCATAGGGGACCTATTGCTCATCACCCCTGCTACCCCCACTCACAGGGCTTATGTTGCCCATCACCCCTGCCACCCCCACTCACAGGGGACCTGTTGCCCATCACCCCTGCCAACCCCACACATAGGGGATCTGTTGCCCATCACCCCTGCCACCCCCACCCATATGGGACCTGTTGCCCATCACCCCTGCCACCCCCACTCACAGGGCGTATGTTGCCCATCACCCCTGCCACCCCCACTCACAGGGCTTATGTTGCCCATCACCCCTGCCACACCCACACATAGGGGACCTGTTGCCCATCACCCCAGCCACCCCAACCCATAGTGCTTATGATGCCCATCACCGCTGCCACCCCCACACATAAGGGACCTGTTGCCCATCACCCCTGCCACCCCCACCCATAGTGCTTATGTTGCCCATCACCCCTGCCGCCCCCACACATAGGGGACATGTTGCCTATCACCCCTGCCACCCCCACCCATAGGGGATCTGTTGCCCATCACTACTGCCACCCCCACCCATAGGGGACCTATTGCCCATCACCCCTGCCACCCCCACCCACAGGGCTTATGTTGCCCATCACCCCTGCCACCCCCACTCACAGGGGACCTGTTGCCCATCACCCCTGCCACCCCCACTCACAGGGCTTATGTTGCTCATCACCCCTGCCACCCCCACACATAGGGGATCTGTTGCCCATCACCCCTGCTACCCCCACCCATAGGGGACATGTTGCCCATCACCCCTGACACCCCCACTCACAGGGCTTATGTTGCACATCACCCCTACTCACAGGGCTTATGTTGCCCATCACCCCTGCCACCCCCCCACATAGGGGTCCTGTTGCCCATCACCCCTGCCACCCCCACCCATAGTGCTTATGTTGCCCATCACCCCTGGCACCCCCACACATAGGGGACCTGTTGCCCATCACCCCTGCCACCCACACCCATAGGGGATCTGTTGCCCATCACTACTGCCACCCCCACCCATAGGGGACCTGTTGCCCATCACCCCTGCCACCCCCACTCACAGGGCTTATGTTGCCCATCACCCCTGCCACCCCCACACATAAGGGACCCACATAAGGGACCTGTTGCCCATCACCCCTGCCACCCCCACCCAAAGGGGACCTGTTGCCCATCACCCCTGCCCCCCCAGCCATAGGATGGGTGATGCGCAACACATCCAGCATATGCAAACATCAGGTATGTCCGCAAAATACATCCCCCATAACATCATGACAACAGTGTGTAGTCTGTGACAAATGCCCACCACAGTGAATATGGCTACGAGCATACAATATAAGTAACAGCACATGTGTGACCAACACATGAGTGTGACATACACAAGGCAAGCATCACCATAGCACTGTGGCAATGTAAAAAGAACACCCCCTCACTGTGTAGAACAGAACTTAAGTGGGGGCTCACAAAATGCAGCAGATGTGGAGCATTGTGGTGATGGGGACCAAACCCCCCTCATCACAGTGACCAAAAGGTAAGTATCATCATGGTCAAAGCTGCAAATAACAAACAGCATGTATGATCTCTGCTCCCAACACATCAAACACTTCTGGGGCAAACTAGTGGTTATGTCCCATACACACAGAGATGTAAGGCTAACAGTGCTGTGAAAACATAACATACTCTCGGCCATGTGCAGACAAGCACCACACATGGGGGCTGACAATGCATACAGCGTACAATGACACAACAGCAGAGGTGACCATCACCAAGCATGCACACATCTCGAAAATAGACACACCAATCAAAACAACATGTGTAGACTGTAGGTGTGTTCTCACAAACTCACATTCCATGCCAGCAATGGCACCCAACAACCAGGATGAATGTGCACAATGATGTGAAATGACTCACAGGGACAGCATGCAAAATCACAGGAACAGCATTTAGACAAAGGCCCACAACAGCAATACCTATGCACTGGTGCAGATGCACAAACACAAACAGGCAAACTCACACTGCACATCGGACACAACATGTGTGTGTGTGTCACAGTATCCCCAGGCAACTACACAACTCATGAGGGGGGCTTAACCACAGTGACACAGATGTGGACACAGTGCCATTCAAAAGTAAACC
The DNA here is from genome assembly GCF_964204655.1 of Triturus cristatus. NCBI lineage: Eukaryota > Metazoa > Chordata > Amphibia > Caudata > Salamandridae > Triturus > Triturus cristatus. Next base: position 1,098,270,275 of record NC_140585.1, read on the forward strand.
ATCACTGGGACACCGTCAGTGGGCAATCAGGCATTGGGAGATGAGAGGGAGCACAACAGACACATGTGACACAAGGTGGAATCAACACCAACTAACACAGCAAGAGACTGACACACAACACCACTACCCCCAGGGACCAGACAGTGGGGTGACACAAGCATGCATGACACCTCCACTGTGATGACAAAGGCAGATGTCGTACAAATTGGGAAACCCAGACATGTGTCCTGTGCCACAAACGTACATCATACATACACAAACACAAATCACTCAGCATGGCCCCTCATCACCTGCTGCATGGGTTTGTTTGGAATACCCTAGACACATGTTGCGAGTCAGACCAGCAATTGGTACACATCTTAAGGGCACACACAGATCACATGTCATATCTCAGGCATTGTGTAAACAATTGACCCACCCATGAAACACACAAAAGATTCATGGGAACTGATGCTGACCGGTCCCTGAAGCATAGCTGACTGCAGGGACACAGTGCCCTAGTGACACAAGCAACAGACTGGAGGGGCCACACCTGTGGAACAGATGAGGAGGGTGCATCACACAAATGAGGGACCTGAGTTTGGGACTACAAGACCTATGTAATGTGGAAGTGTGACCTGGACAAAAGACTGCTATTTGCATGTCAGACATAGTACACAGCTCAGACATGGACTCACCACCCTTCCTGCTGCTTTCTGGCCTTCAGCTGCCTATCCAGGTCCGGGAAGACCACCGCCAGGATACGGAGCATGTGGGGAGTCAGGGTCCGGTGTCCACCCCTCCTGCGTGGAGGTGAAAGCTTCAGCTGGACTCTAGCTATCCTCCGGGTCCAGACCCGAAGGTCCTGCCACCTCTTCTGGCAGTTGCGGATCCGGCGCTTGTAGACCCCCACAGAACGAACAGCCCGTGCGATGGTCAGCCAGATCGCCTGCTTCTGGTGGGCATCAACCTGTGAGGAGGACAAAGTGAAAAGTACATTAACACACATTCCCCAGATTTGTGCAGCACACATTTGGATATACATGTCATCATCTCAAAGGGAAATAAATTACACAGGTAGTGCAACCATGGGGAATGAAAACTCACATGCATGTCTGACATGTTAACAATGCCTGGATAGTGTAAGCTTGCAATAATACACTTTAGCAGCAGGAAAACTATTCATTACATGTACCTACACACTTTGGGGGATGAAAGTAGTCAGTGAGAATGCTTGCCACTGGTGTACACACTGCTAGTACTGCTAGTCATACAACATGCATAATTAGGAAGGCAGTGGACAGCACACTCACCTGCTCCCCTGGTGTCCCATAGAGCTTTCTGTACTCTGGTAGGAGCCCGTCCAGCAGGGCCTGGTTCTCCTCCTCAGTGAAGGCTGGGGCCCTCTCCAGAGTACGTGCCATAGCAGGAGCCAGAGGATGTAGAGACAGCAGCAGTGGTAGCAGGGATGTGGTCCAGTAGTATTTAGTGCAGGCAAGTGAGCTCCCTGGGGGCCAGCCAGCCTTATATCTGTGCTGCAGAGGCAGACTTTGTGCCATGTGTCCCAAGTGATAGGTCCAACACGGTTGCATTCTATGAATCTGGCCAATCCATTCAAAAGTACGACTCGTACACGCCTTCCGCATCGTTCAAATCTTCACCTTCATGGAACACTTGAAATTGCAACATAGTTGTAGGCATCCAACTGAATTTCCAGTGCACATCTCGTACAAGTTTTGAATCTGCATCCGTCTCCATGACAGTCCTGAGCCAATGGGTGCGCCCGGCTCGTTCAAATGACTGTACAACGCGTATTTAGAATATACACATGCACCATACGATTCAATGGCCAAGGCGTACGCCTGTCTTCGATCATGCCTGTCCAACGCGTATGCATGATAGTCACCCGCGTCGGACCTCATTGGATTCAATGACAAAGCGTACGCACGGCTCGCTCATGAACCGTGCAATGCATATGCATTGTCACCCGCGTCGGACCTCATTTGATTTAATGACAAGCGTACGCACAGCTCGGTCACGAACCGTGCAATGCGTACGCATTGTCATCCGCATCGGACCTCATTGGATTCAATGACAAAGCGTACGCACGGCTCGGACACGAACCGTGCAATGCGTACGCATTGTCACCCGCATTGGACCTCATTGGATTCAATGACAAAGCGTACGCACGGCTCGGTCATAACCCGTGCAATGCGTACACATTGCCACACGCGTCAGACCTTATTAGTGTGACTATTACACAGATGCAATACACATATACTGGCCATGGACACCTGCGCACATCTGCCACACTATAGCATTGGCCACACAGTGTCCCATGGCATGTAAGGCTGCATTCCCTGGGTGTTTGGGGGGGCCACAGCTGTTTTTTTGGCTGGCACCTTGTGCAGCCACTCCCAGGCTGTTATCGTGTACATGGGGCAGAATCCTTTGTGTGTTGTCCACATTACCACTGTGATGTGCAATTGGACAGTAATGGGCATGAGTCAAGGCCACAGTGTCAGGTTGGATATGCTTAAGACATGTCACATGCACCCTGAGTCCTGGGGGTGATGGCATGTACATCACAGTGAGACCTGTAGCCCCAAAACTGATGTGCACCCACAGTCTCTGTGCATGTTGTGTCTCAGATGTGTCTGATCACATGTTAACTATGGGTGACAGTCTCCACATCCATGTGGTATATGCATCAACCTTGATGGGGTGTGTGTCTAAGAGACGCACATGTAGGGCTGGCAGTAACAACAGTGGCCACTACCTGTGGGACTTACGCTTGCCTTGTGGTGTGTACGTGCTACGCCATGTCCATTGATGTGTTGATGTGGCAATACAGGGAGCCTGGGTTTCTGCATGGCAAAGATCTGTGATGCCTGGGAGACATGAGGCCTCAATTGTCACTGGGGTGTGTTTTTTGAATGTTGCAGCAGCACATAGGTTGGGTGGCACAGCCAGATGATTGGCCCATTGCACTACATGGCACTCATGTGGACATGTGAAATTGAGATGTGAGGTGGTGGACTTGTAGGTAGGCCTGGGCAGTAAATTCCGTTCCGCTCGCGGAATTTGCGGAATTTCTGTAATTTCGCGTTCCGCGGAGAAAGCGAAATTGCCCAAAATTCTGCTTTCCGCGACTTCGCGAAATTTTTTCTTGTTCGCGTTCTCAAAATGCGTGTTCGTGAGATATTTCTCCCCGAGCACGCAAACAGCAACTGTGAACAGGAAAAAAGCATCGCGAACATGCAATTCCGCGTGTTTGCGGAATTTCTGCATGTTCGCGGAGATTTTTTACCGTTTCGCGGAGATTTGCGTAACGCGATTACACAAATTCCGCCCACCCCTAGACTAGGTGACATATGTGTCCATGACCAACAGCACACACCTCAGTACATTGTGTAATGTCATGAACTAGCATGTGATAGTGATCGTGGTCATGGCCACAATGGTGGATCTACTGACAATCTTCCTTTGTGCATCTCTATACTGCAGGGCACCAGCTGTCCATCGTCCGTTCCCAGACCTTGCAACCATGCAGGAACGCGACTGCATCAGACGGTACCGCTTCACCAGGCCACTGATTGAGGAGTTGGCGGAGCAATTGGCGCCACTTCTGCTACCTGGCCGGACATACCCTACAGCACTGACCCCAGAGGTGAAGGTGATGGCAGGCCTGCACTTCTTTGCTACCGGTACCTTCCAGTACACTATGGCTGCTGCTGGTGGTATGTCGCAAACGATGTTTAGTCAGGTGCTACGCAATGTCTTGGAGGGGATGTTGCAATTCCTAGACCTTTGTATCAAGTTCCCGAGCCAAGATGAACTCCCTGAAATTAAGGATGCCTTTTATACACTAGGGAGGATGCCAAACGTCATTGGATCTATTGATGGGACACATGTTGCCCTGATACCACCACAGGCACATAAGCAGGCATACTGGAACAGGAAGCACTACCATTCGATCAATGCTCTGGTGGTCTGTCTTGCTGACATGTTGATCACACATGTGTGTGCACGGTTCCCTGGTTCAGCGCACGATGCCTACATCATGAGGAGTAGTGGCATTGCAACGCTGATTACACAGATGCCAGCTCAGCGTGCCTGGCTTGTCGGTGTGTACTGACTGTTTCTCATTGTGTGTGTTTGTCAGTGTTGTATTCCGCACTCCTACAAAACTCAGCTACTTGTTCATTTTTGTGTGTGTAGGTGACTCTTGATACCCCAACATGCTGTGGTTGCTGACACCCCTCAGGAACCCTGTGACACCAGCCGAGCTGCACTACAATGAGGCACATGGTCGGAGCAGGAGGGTGATTGAGCGGACATTCGGCCTCCTCTAAAGCCGCTTTCGCTGCCTGGACAAGACCGGAGGGGCCCTCCCATATGAGCCTGCAAAGGAGTGCAAAAAAATACTGGTCTGCTGCATGCTACACAACATGGCGGTGCGGAATGAGGTGCCTCCCATCCAGGATGACGATGACCAACGTCCGGCACCTGTGGAAGATCCCGGCCTGGGCCAAGATGCCGGTGATGATGAAGATGATGGTGACGTCCGCTCCCAGCTCATCAACAACTTCTTCACCTGAATGTGAGTTTTCAGGGTTGTTACGTGAATGTATGGAGGTAGCCTGGAATGTGTTGAGCCAGCTCTGTTGCTGTCTGAGTGTGTCTGTGTGCCACTTGACTGGATGCGTGCTGTGATGTGTCCATTCAGGTGGTGTGTACTCCACAATAGGGTAGTACTGCTAACTAGTGTTTGTGTAGGTGTTTTGCAACATGTTTTGTGCATGTGTATTGCATTTCTCTCCTGTTCTTCTGTGCTTTTGACTGTATCTTGTCTGTCCTTCCCAGGGTACTTTGCCTGTTGTGTGGTCAACACTGACCCCCAACACCCAGAAGCCAACACCAGTGTGGAAGTTGACAATTCCCATCAACTGATGTAACACACATCCCTGGACTTCCATTTTCCAACACATTGTGAGCGTGTGTCCACTGTTACGTAGAATTACCGTGCAACTAGTGTGGAATAAACGTGTTGCTGATGTGTAATGAACCTATGCTACGCTTTGTTATGTGCGTTGTGTGTCTTCCCACATCTGAGTGACATCTGCTTACCTCACCTGTGGACTTGTTACCACTGACTGTGCTTGGTGTTGTGTCTGTGCATGCCAATGTGTTTCAGGTCAACATCATTGTGTGTGATGAGTAACATGGCCATGGTGAGTATGTTTTGTGTTGCCATAGTGGTGCGTCTCCCTCACATGTGTCACATCCCCATGACTCACCTTACGTTGGTCACATTGTTGCAGTATTTGGCATGCACTGTGTTGTGTAGCAGACCGACATCACCCTGAACATGACAAGTTGGAATCACAACAGAGGCAAGTATGGTGTACTGGTGAGTTTATTTACAAACATGTGTGTGTGAAGTGCACAGGATGGTGGGTGCTGTACAGTGGTTTGGGAATCCAAAGTTCACATTGGAGTTGGAAGTGCTGGTAGATGAAATGTCCAGAGTAAGGTCCACAGTCATCTGCTACATTGGCCCAACATGTCATGTGGGCGAGTTGTGTGCGATTGGACAAGGTGAACGGGTTGTGCACAAAGAACATTGTCCAGAACAGGTTTGGAGGCCCTGGGGGATGTGCTGGGACATCTGCCTCTCACATGTCCTTCTTCGGACGACCCTCTTCTGCCGGGGAGGGGGGGGGATCCTCATGTGCAGGCCTCTGCGGTGCAGGGGACTCTCCGCCAGAGTCCTCCTCCCTCCCTGTGGCGCTGGCAGATGGTGTTGCGACAGATGTTGTGGGCACACAGGGGGGTGTGGACAGGTTGGTGTTGATCTGGCGGAGGCATTGTAGTATGTCCCGATGCACCGCAGTGATGTCATCCCACTTGGCCTCTATGCGGGCATGGTGGGCGACCTGCTCGTGTTGCATGTCCTTGAGGATCCCCACTACCTGGCCAAATCCTCTGGTGCTATCCTGGTACGCATCTAAGATGCGTGCCAGTTGGGGGTCATCATGCAGTCCAGACCCATCTGCAAGGCGTGCCCTGTGCCTCCCACCCCTCCCAGCATCCCTCTCCACACGGGCAGGACCAGCGGCGGTACGCACAGGTGACACTGGGACCCCTTGGGTGGTGTTGCTGGTGGTGTTGGCTGTAGCTTCCGGGGATTCCTGTGTCCCTGTGCTGTGAGTGTTGATTGTCCTTGGTCTGTCCGTGTTGGCGGGGGGTGCCCTGTCGGTGTCCAGATGCTGGAGGCGTGGGTACAGGGGGGGCAGATGTTGCTGCTGCTGGTGCTGCATGATGGCTCACGCCTGAGGGGCCAGGTTGGTTGTCGTCATCCGAAGAGGACAGTGAGAGAGTTACACCAGAGAGCTCAGTGTCCACCAGAGTCTGGGACTGGGTATCCTCGTCATTTGGTGCTGGGTGCCCAGCACCACCTGTGTTTGGAAGAGAAACACAATGTGATTTATGTTTCTACATGCATCGTTGGTTCACAAACATGACATTTTCTACTTTTCAAACAGATGCCTGCCTGTACACTGCTTTTTCCCAGCTTGTCACAGACAGAGTTTGATATTGTTGTCGGCCATTTACCAGCATGGCCTTGTGCTCCCCACAACAGAGCCCAGTATCAGACATCTTGTCAGTCCTTTCCCACTCCCTGTGAGGCGAGTAAGTTTCAGTTTGATCTTGCTGAGCCATGTGGGTGGGTGTAGTTTGTCTGTGACTGCGAGTCCCATCATACTCTTGGCTACACCCCCCTTCCAGCATGCCCATGCTTCCTCCCTCTCGACTCTGCTTCCCTGAGAGGGGGTGTGACAGCAATGGCAAGATGGCTGACTGTGTAGTTCTGATGTATGATGTTGGTCATTTCCCAGCATGGCCTTCTGCTCCCAACAACAGAGCCCAGAGAGAGTTTGTGTTGAGGGGGGAGTGTCTCCCCATGCTGAGTAGTCTGGTCAGGGTTGTCAGTTATCCTTCCCATCATGAAATGTGCTTCCATTGTAGGGCGTGCAAATTGTCTTTCAGGATGTCAGTCAGTGGTGTCCTGCTTCTGATTTGCACACAAGCCCTAGCAGGGCTTTGTGCTCCCCACAGCAGGAGCCAGTATCAGCCATCTTGTCAGTCATTTCCACTCCCTGTGATGTGGGCATGTTTCAGAGAGGCCTTGATGGGCCAACCAGTAGGGTGTGCATTATCTGTGACTACAGGCCCGATCATGCTTTTGTCTACACTCACTTCACCTGCATCCCCACTATTCCTTCCTGACAGTCAGCTGCACTGTGAGGTGGTGTGTTTGTGGTGTCAAACTGTCTGGCAGTGTCGATTTGGCTTAGTGCCACTGGCTTGCTCTATTTGTTTGTAGGTTGGGGCATGTCATGACACAGTCCCCAGTCACTATGAGATGGCAGGTATTGTGTGTGTCTGACTGGCATACACATCTTGGGCTGCTTATCTATTGGTTAGTGTAGCTTTGCTTGCAGTGCATGGTTTCACTGTCCCCTTGCCACACAATCTTGGGTATGTTGTTTGTGTACTCACCAGGCTCTGGGATGTGTGTTAGGCCATGGACGCTCTCTGGTGGTAGGATGTCCCGCACCTTCTCCTCCCAGGTCCTGAAGTAGACTGGTTTGGCAGGAGGGCCACCGTCGGGTGTGATCTTTTTCGATGAGTTTCTTGACCCTCCTGCGCACGTCATACCACCTGCTCTGGATATCATCCTTTGTGCGCCTTGCTGGTGCTTGTGCGTTCACCTTGTCCACAATCCTCGCCCACATCTTGGTTTTCTGTGAGATGGGGGTCCGTTGGACCAATGTACCAAACAAATGTGGCTCTACTTTGATGATCTCGTCTACCAGCACTTCTAACTCACTATCTGTGAACTTTGGATTCTTCTTTGGAGGCATGGTGATGGGTGGTGGTGGTGAGGGATGTGTGTGTGAGGTTGCAAGTGATGTTGGGTTGGTGTTGGTTTTGCTGTGTGTATGTGTGAGTGCTTTTGGTGAGGTGCTAATGGTGTGTGAGTTGTGTTATGGGTGAGTTGTGAGTGTGTCTGTGGTTGCTGTGTACTGGTGTTTGCTGCTGGCTGTGTATCCTGTTTGCAAGGGATTATGATAGTGATTGTAGTCCTTTATATAGTTGGAGTTGTGGGTGTGTCTTTGTCCCATGTTTTTTTGGTGGTATTTATTGGCTTTGTCATTGCTTGTTTGGTCCTTTTTTTGTCTTCTTTCCTTTGTGTTTTGTAGGCATGAAGGAGACGTTCATGTGACGGAAACGGACGCTGCTATTGTCTCGTGCGGGCTTCTCCACCTCGTTCACGCTGCCTGTCTTCTGGTTTTGGTACGCGTCGTTCGCGGCGGTCTCTATTGCTTGTGTGCTGGGTTGTCTGTGCGTGTCGGTCGTGCGGCTTGTTCTCCGTGCGAGTCGGTCTGGTTTTACACGCATTGCATTGTATTGCGCTAATCGTACATCGTGGGTACGGGTCGGTCGGGTTCATTCCGGGTTCGTGTCGGTCAGTGAAAATCGTGTCGGTTTTCCGTCCGGATCACTATTTTCCCTACGGCTCGGTTGTACGGCTTGTATTCCGTACGTGTCGGTTGCAATTCACACACGTTGCATCGTACTGCACGGGTCGTACGCCGCTGGTCCGTGTCGGTCGGTATTCGGTCCAGGTCTGTGTCGGTCGGTTCGTTTTGCGGCCGGAATCAGAATCGGCCCCAGAGAGTCAATAAATGAGACACACACTCAAGGCAAAATCCAAGACCAATTTAGAAAAATAGCACAAACTTGATATATTTTTAGGCACCAAGATCATCAGAATCATGTAAGTACTTTTGGAGTTATAGATTTTTGTCGAACTAGAAAAATACAGTTGAATAACGGTTTTGAGGTATGAGCCTTGAACGCAGTAATGTTATCCTATGGAAGAAACATACACTGCATACATTTACTTGCTGCGGTTCTTGAGGGTGCCTTTTAGGACTTAAGGTGCTTCGGGCCAAGGTCCAAGAGACCACCAGCAGTTCAGTTTTACCTGTCCTAGTGAGTCCGGGTGCAGAGGTGCTGGTCACATTGGTGGCCTTGACCGATACATTGTAAAGTCAATGGCAAAAGTACCTGAAAAAGAAAGCCTGCAAATGGGAACTTGGGGGCAAGTCCAGCAGAATCCAAATGGGGGCTCAGCTCTTGAGGGTCTCTGGAGCACAGGATCACAGCTGGTTTATGTGAACCCAGTCTGGAAGTTCGGGTGCAGAGGTGTTTTTTTCTGGCAGGTTCCTGTGATCATCCCTTTCATGGTCTTGTTAAATCTCTCAACCAGACCATTGGCTTGTGGATGAAATGTGGTAGAGAACTTATAAGTAATACCACATCCGTTCCACATTGCTTTGAGGTAAGCAGATATGAAGTTACTACCTCTGTCTGAAACCACCTATTTAGGGAAACCCACTCTAGCAAAAATACATACTTAGGAGGTCCCTGGAAACTGCATGAGCAGTGACAGTCCTAAGAGAAATTGCTTCAGGATACCTGGTTGCATGATCCACTACCACCAGTATAAACCTGTTTCCTGATGCTGTTTGAGGTTCAAGGGGACCAACAATGTCAATCCCAATCCTTTCAGAGGGAACCTTAACCACTGGTAGTGGAATTAATGAGGCCTTTTTGTTTGCTACCTGTCTTGCCGCTACCTGACAGGTAACACATTCTGGGACATGCCTGGCCAATAGAAGTGGGTGACTAATCTCCTCGAAGTTTTAGTTTGGCCAAGATTCCCAGCTTAGGGATGTCATGTGCAAAGGTGAAAAGGAACTCTCGGTATTGTTGGGGCACTGCTATTCTCCTAGTGGCACCAGGTTTGGGGTCTCTGGTCTCAGTTTACAGGAGTCCCTCCCTTTATAGGTCCTGTGGGAGATACTGACATCTCCCTTCTCCTGGTCAGCAGCTTGCTGTCTCAGACTCCAAACGTGGGACAAGCCCTCTGTCCCTGGTGAAGATCTTCCCTAGAGGGTCTACTTGCTGTGTAGTGCCCAAGTTATTTGGGTATCAGTTGCCTCAAGGGCTGGCAGGTCTTCTCCCTGAGGAGAGGGGACCTGAGCTTATGTCTCACTAGAAGCTGGTTTCCCAGACTTCTTGCCTTTTCTCTTGGAGGACTGGGCCATTATTCCTGGCTCAAATACCTCTTTTCCACCCTGGGATTTGCTTTGTGATCGTGTTTTCAGTTCATACAAACCCATTCAGGTATTCTCAGGTATTCCCAGCATGGCTGCCTAGGTTCTTATCTCTACCTCAGCATATGCTGAGGTCTCCAGATCATTAGATCATTACCTAGCAGACATTATACTGTTATTGCAGAGGACACGGCCACCTTTTTTCCGCCAGTACCCTTTTACCATTTCAAGGACACCATAGCCATGCAATGCACCTTGACAATGTTATCAGCATTGAGAACTGGATATATCTGGCCAGTCAAGCACTGGTTTGAGGACATCAGTTCTTCAGTCACCATGGTAACACCTGGACCTGTATTTCTCTGCTTTTTTACTTCAAGCCCATTGAAAAGTGTTTTTTTCTGTATTTCTCCAGGTTACTGGGCCAGCCAGCCATATCCACCCCTCTCTCTGAGATTACGGTAGCTTCAGTGTGCTCTCTGACCTGGTCAGGTGTTTGACTAGAGGAAGCCTTACTACGACAGTAAGAGACCCCAGTTCGGTGACCATTCTGTGTACAGATATGGCACCAAGCCTTCTTGGATTCCCTGGTTTGTACATGTATCCACCCTTTCATTGGGAAGTGCCTCTGGGCCCCACCTCCTGAACAGGTTTAAGGGGGCCTTCGGAAGACTCTTTAGTTTTTTCCCCTGTGAGTCCCTCAGTAACCCCTTTCTTTTGGTTACCCCCATCTTGGGTCTTTCTGCACACACTTATTTTGACCCAATAGTCAATCTTCTTCCCCAACTCTTGGGTAGAGACTAACCCTAGGTCGACTAAGTACTGATGCAGTTTTTCTGAAGTACAACAACTCAGCAGAGGCTCCTTTAATGTCATATTATAGAGCCCTTCATAATCTTGGACCTTACTGCCTTTCAACTAGCCACTTTATGTTTTGACTGAGACAGGGGCGTAACACAGGCCCCGCATCCCCCGCAGTGCGGGGGGCCCCCAAGTTCCAGGAGGCCCCCTCACTTCAGCCGTGGAACTCCTGATAGAGTCCGGCACTGGACTGAGAAGTCAACAAAATCTACCCAGGACTGACTCAAGATTTTTCTTCTGAGAATCCCTGAACTTAATCCTATACTCCTCAGTGGAGTAACGTTCGCGAGGTCATAGGAGTCAGCATCTTCCTCACCCAGTGTCAGCAGTCTATCTATGCACTTTCCTGAGAACAATTCCCACAGAAGAGAGCCCCAGTGTCTCTGGTGTAATTTCCTCATTTTATAATCCCTCTCAAAGACTGTAAACCATTTTGTGATAGCATCACCCTCAACATATTGGAGGACATTCCCTATGGGGATTTGGTGAGTAAAAGTGTTCTCCCTGTCCCTATTTTGTTTGTTGCTGCCACCTCTAATAGGTTCTATACCCATCTCATCCCTTTCTTTCACTATAGCCAACATTTTGCCTTCAAGGGCTGCTCTTATTTGGGACCTTTTAGAAAATCGACAAAAAATTCTAAAATACTTTTTTGTGGCTAACTGACTAGTATACATTTTAAATCTCTAATACAATTGACTGGGGGGCTTAACACAAGGTCCTAATGGTTCAGACAACATGTAGAAAAAATTTGAATATCGAAAAAGTTGCAGAAATATTCTTGTGTATTCTTGTGTAATGAAATTTGTGGATTTCTTCATGAAATTACCTATTGACCAAGTAGTATCAGCAAATGCAAAGTCTTGTACCCCACCTCTGATCCATCGTTGTAAGGGAACACCATGCAAAAAGTACAGACAAACCTTATTGGTTTACAGGGTTTTAATTATTAATCTCAAGTACTCTATTTGTGGTAGTGTGGTTGACCAGTTTAGGCTCATCAGAGGGTAGTGTTAAGCACTGTGAGTTTGTGATGCACCCAGTGCAAATGTCATTATGTGGCTTTAGTTTCTGAAACCTTGGTGAATCCACCTGTTGTAGGTCCAACTTTATAGACATATGTACTCATAGTCATTTTCTATCAAAATATGGCATGGCAGTCTTGGCATCAATCTCATGGTACTGTAAAAAAACGAGTGTGATTAAAATTTATTGAATGATCACGTATACCTACTAAACTGAACAGGAAAGTTAAATGAACCAACAAGGCTTGTTCAGAACTATCAATGTCAAAATAAAGTTCACAAGACAAGATTGTTTATATAGGCAAATAATTCTTTTGACGGTTAGGCTGCATTCAGAAGTGGCCCTTGTGGCCTGTATAAATGTGTCAAAGACTTGTTACAGAGACATGATATTCAACAGTTGGTACATTTTGTTAGCATCATTACAAAAGGTTGATAAAGTATTGTTTATTCCTACCAAAATATGTCACAGCATTAATCAATCCTTCCTTCCTTCCCTCCTTCCTTCCTTCCTTTCCTTCCTTCCTTCCTTCCTTCCTTCCTTCCTTCCTTCCTTCCTTCCTTCCTTCCTTCCTTCCTTCCTTCCTTCCTTCCTTCCTTCCTTCCTTCCTTCCTTCCTTCCTTCCCCTTTCCATGGATCACTAACGTGGGCATGCTAGGAAGCAGGCACATAGCTGACATTTGAACTCAAGGGATACTGCATTTTCTTACAACTATAATGAAATATATGCAACCTTTTCCACACCCAGTCCCAAAAAAGCTCTCAGCAGAGATTTGTATCAGAACAGATCTAGTGGCAAACTGAAAAATTATCAACCAGCATTGCTGTGCCCAGGATACACCTCACACAGGGATTCCTGATGTGTGATGGCTGTTGTTTAATGAAAATGCTGCCATGCACAAACAACCTCATACAATATTTTATTTGCTATTTGATTCTCCCTTTGACATGGAATCTCTCATGTTGTAGATCCCTTGTAGATTTTTCTTGAATGGCCTGCCCTGGGGGCAATGCAAATGTGTAGCTGCCCTGAGGTCAGTGCATGCTTTTTCATTTCCGGCGCATCTGCTTAAAGGTGCAACCTGGTGCAAACAGGCAATGGGCGCTCTCTCAGTAACATGCACCCTGGTGTTCATCTGCTCCCCCCTGCATGCTACACATTTGCCATTTTTTTCCTTCATGATTTTTAACAGACCACTGTAGCAGAGTGCTATTGATTGACTGGACAGACCTACAAAGATACAATGGTGTTGGTGTTTTGCAATACTGTTTTAAACATTTTCCAGCACTTCAACCTGCAAGAAAGAGTAATTTTGAGCTGAGAATATCAAATTACGACTTCATACCTAGCTGAAAGAACAGAGAGGGCCAAGGACAGCTGTGTGACATGTTCACTTCTAGACAAACTCTGTGCTCTTTGACCAGCTCAGATGGACATGGTGCAAGCACTCTGGAAGCCACCTTCTGCACTCTAAAATTCCCCACTAAGAAGCTCTCCCTAATCAAGAAGGAATTCAATTTTTCTGATATTTCCCCCAATTTTTTTAATCAGACTTTAGGCTGCCTCTATCCAGTCCATCATCTCAGCCACACTCCAGTATCGCACTACGGAATGCTGGAAGACTGACCATGTTTATCAGGGCCACCTTTGTTCAGAATGGCAAATATCACAACTTCACTGGTAGTTGCTTAACATAGAAGGATGGAATGAAAAAGTCATATGTGGTTCCTCTCCAGTTATTGCCATTGAGCTGGACAGAAGCAAGTCTGTCTGGGAAGCCAACCTAGCAGGTGTGTCCACTCGGGCCTGTGAACAAATGTTTCCATTAATGAGCAGAAACTTCTGCTGGAACCTTTGTCATCAAGAGCAAAGTTAAGCAAAGGTCTCACTGTTAAATTCATTTCCAAATGGACAACTTCTCAGTGGTGAGCAAGCTCAGAAACATGAAATCAAAATGACTGTCAGACCTCTGGGAACATAACCTTCACAATAGTCTGACAGTTGTGGCAGAGTATGTTCAAGATCTTTCCAACCCCACTACAGACTGGCTGTCCAGACACCACAAGGATTCGAGCAACTGGGGACTGTGTCCTCACATCTTTGATGCTTTGGCCTTCATTTGACACCATATCAATCCTTTGCTTTTCAATTGAACCCGCAACGTCCTTGCTATATTAGTTGGTGGAGTTTCCCCTGTTTGCCCTTCTTCCAAGAGTTGTCCTCTTCGTGAGCCTTTTCTTCTGAAGGGTCATTCTGTGGACCCTGGATTGTACCTCACAGGCTGGTTTCCTCATCATTTGGAGCTTTTCAAAAATGTTCCTTTTCTTTCGTTTTTTTGGATCCAAAGGGTCATCCTCACAACTTAGTACTTGAGGCAAACAGTGTTTACTTGCATGGCCAATTCAAGGGGATGCTTATGAGAATCCGGCCTTTCAAATATCCAAGCTGATTTCGTTGACAAGTCCTGGGGTCCTGGAACCAAATGCATGAATGAGTCTACCTAGTCAGCTTGGCTTACCTGGTGCTTAGCGTGGATCTTGGCTCCTCTAACTTCCTCTCCTACCTCCCAATTTAAAAACTGTCAGATCTCTTTGGTAAAGTTCTCTGTCACTGGACCATCAACATCTATAATTCAGTGATAGCTGAACATCTTCCTTTCTATAACACCATCTCATTAGGTAAATATTCCCTTGTGTGCCACCTCATGAAAGGAGTGAAACTCAAGAGATCCCCCTCTTCCTTGTTTTGCTACAACATAACTGGGCTTTCCTGTTTTCAGTTTCTATTTTTGGTAAATTCTGGTGGGGTTTTTTCAGTTTTTTCAATACCTTAAAAAACAGTGGTTATCAGTGGTTACACATTTTTGCGCCATTAAAAACAACAGAAACAGTGTTTTTCCGGTGTTTATGGAATTTTAATTTAATTTTAATTATTGCTTGCTTTCTGCACTGATAGTGCATGTGTATAGGTAGTGTGTGCACAGGGTATATGAGGGCCAAATAAATTTTTACTGCACCAGAATGGACTATTAAGTCAATAGCATTCTTCATTAACTCTGAAGATTGTAAAGATGCGTTCAGCATACACTCTAGCAAGTGACAAGGATCTCTTACAGGGAAGCACTTCAGCTCAGGTATCGATTTTGACAGGACATCATACAACTTGTTCATATACGTAGCTGAATTACTGCAAATACAAACAATATCACTCCAATCTTAATTGAACTTGGTAGGAACTTTTTTCAGCAGCATTCCAAGTGACACTGTGTTGCATGTTTACCAAACGCCTGGTGTCATGTTTACACCACTATCTCAGATGCTTAGTGACAACATTCGTTTCACACATACCTGTCACTACATCTTGCATTGAATGTTTGAAAACTGGTCTGTTTGGCAATTCACTTACAATCAATACTGACTCACTAGAAAGGGGGACAGATGGATCAAAGGACTTCACCCATTCTCTGTCTGTGGGTAAATGTGATGCTACATATCAGGAAAGATTCTAATTAATCCAGCCATTTCACCTATCAGTGAAGTCAAATGTAGCCAAAATTTCAAATATGATTTTGATATTTCCCAATTCTCTACAGTTTATAAAATAACGAAATAAGACCTAAAAATGCATCTAAACACTGCATCTTTAGACCAAAGACCACAAACCTAAAAAAAAGCAGAAGGAAGAAGAGGTATTGTGGTATTGTATTGTGTTTTTATTGTGCCCACTTAATTGCACCATAAAGAAAATACTCATCACATCGCTTTTGGCGATATTCCACCATTCTAGGGCCATCTTCCGGGCGCCATTTTTGTTAGCGCTCTAGTGGCCAAACTCTATTTAATGAGGGGCACGCAAGCGCGCAGCATCAAAGAGACGAAACTCACATTAAACTGTGACCGCAGAACGCTCTGCCGAGAGGCACAAGTACGGTGGTTCTTATCTATTGTTGCCGACAAATCTGTGTGACTAATCAGTATCGGGGCAATTTTTAAAGTTGGGGTATTGTGGTATTGTATTGTGTTTTTATTGTGCCCACTTACTTGCACCATAAAAAAATACTCATCACATCGCTATTGGCGATATTCCACCATTCTAGGGCCATCTTCCGGGCGCCATTTTTGTTAGCGCTCTAGTGGCCAAACTCTATTTAATGAGGGGCACGCAAGCGCGCAGCGCACGTGCGCCAGAGGCGCGCCAGCACGCCAGAGGCTAGCCCGTCTGCGCCCGTCAGCGCTCCGGCCGCGCTTAGCGCCAGTAATGCTGCCCTAAATGGCACAGGCAGGCTCTACTACTCCAGAGACATACTTTTAAAACTGGGCAATAGGCAGCAGGGGGACCATCGGCAGGCCTTGTCATGTGGCTTGATCAACAGCAGGTCTCTGATCAAGCACTACCAAGATGTCAGTAACCTGTTGGAGGATTTAGATCTCGACTTATTGTTTATAACAGAGACCTGGGTAAACCCGGACTCCTCGGTGGAGCTAGGACTTGCATGCCCTGTCGGCTACAAGATTCTTCAGAAACCACGCTTGACGGGGAGAGGAGGTGGGGTAGGGATAATCTTCAAGAAGAAGTGGGACTGTGCCCCACTACCGATAAAGACATAGCAGGATATGAGATCCTGGGCTTTTCCCTACAGGAGATCAAGGGGAGAATGCTGACTGGTATGATCTGTTATAGGCCCCCGGGCATGGACTCTAATCATCAGGCCCTATTGGACACTATTGTCGCCTTGGCCTCTACACACTCTAGACTGCTGCTTCTGGGGGATTTCAATCTCTGGGAGACAGGGAGCCTAGGGAATCACTTACAAGCCCTGAGTCATACCTGTGAGAACTGTGGCCTCCACCAGCTTATTCAACAACCTAAGCATAAAGGAGGCCATACGCTCGACTTGGTGTTTGCCAAACCGTCTGAAACAGAGGTACTCAGCATTTCTCCACTAAACTGGACTGATCATTTCTTAATACAGTTCAGGATGACTTTACAAGGAGACAAACTGGTAGGGAAAAATCAAGCTAACTATAGGTGGGGGAGGTACTGGGCTAAGCTCTCCAAAAAGGGCACAGCCCCTCTTTTCTCAAGACGGAACCTGTTTGATCCAGAGGAGGTGCCTGGAGAGAACTATAATAGATATTGTAACTCCATTAACCAAGTGTTGGAGGGATATATACCAAACAAAAGCTCCTTGGTTTAGCGAGGAGCTTAAAGTGCTGCGTTCAGCTCGCCGACAGGCCGAAAGAAGCTGGCGCAGGTTGTACTTAGAAACAGACAAAAAAGCTCTAAAAATAATACAATCTCAATATAAGATGGCTATTAGGGAGGCCAAGTCGCAATTCTACGCTAGTTCCATTCTGCAGGCATCTAATGGAACTAAGGCCCTCCTTAACATCGTAAGAGACCTTAGTAATCCTGGGTGTCTGGCTAACACAGTTCAGCCATCACAAAACCTGTGCAATGAAATTGCCAAACTTTTTATTGATAAAGTCAATAATATTGTGGGTGGGTTTGATCAGAGTGTCATCGAGATCCTCCCGACTATCGTAGATATCAGGAGAGATAACTCTTTGAGCTATTTCCAACCCCCCACGGAGGACTCCTTCAACAGCATAGCGTGGGAGATATCATCTGGGTCACCCCTTGACCCCCTTCCTCATAAGATCTGGAAGGAATTTGGCCCGACCTATTCCCGGATCTGTGGTAAATCTGCTGTCAATCCCTGAATGAAGGAATTGTACCAAGTGGTTGGAAGCAGGCGATAGTCACCCCCCTATTGAAAAAACCTTCCTTAGATCCATCGCTGCTAGCCAACTTCCGTCCCATATCCCTCCTACCATTTCCAGTTAAAATCTTGGAAAAATTGGTCCCTGTCTAATTTCCTGGAAGAAAATCTGCTCTTGGATAGGGACCAGTTTGGGTTTCGGCCAGGGCATGGGACGGAAACCGCGTTGATGACCGTCCTGGACAAACTTCGAATGCGAGCCGACAGTGGCAGTTCCTCAGTGTTGGTGCTGTTGGACATGTCGGCCGCTTTCGACACGGTTAGTCACGCGGTTTTGCTGGCAAGGTTGGAAGGTTTGGGGGTGACGGGCCGTGCCTTGGAATGGTTACAATCCTATTTGACTGACCGTCAACAGGCAGTGACCTTGACACCATTTGTCTCCCCCTGGTCCTCGGTATACCATGGAGTGCCTCAGGGCTCAGCAATTAGCCCAATCCTCTTTAATGTCTATTTAGGGCCCCTGATCCCTTTAATAAAATCTCATGGGATCGAAGTGGTTTACTACGCGGACGACATTCAGCTGATGTTCTCCACGGAAGGAGAGCATGCAGTCTCTCTGAGCTCTTTTCAGGCATGTATGAGGAAGGTCTCTGACTGGCTGGAGGCCAATTCATTGCAGCTGAATGCTGGGAAAATGGAGCTACTGCACTGCTGTGCAGCCAAAATGTCCAAACATCTTCTGAGCGAGTTCCGGCTCAGACCGGAGGACGCCCCCATAGCTGCAGCAAAAACAGTCCGTAATTTGGGGGTCATGGTGGACGAAGACCTTCAGCTGCAATCTCAGGCTAACAAAACAATCGGTACCTGTATTGCCCTGATGAGAGCTCTTCGCCAAATTCTCCCACTACTCCCTAACGAGGCCAGGTCCCTGGTGGTCCAGAGTGTGATCCTGAGCAGACTGGACTATTGTAATTCACTGTACCTGGGTGCTCCCCACTACATTGTACAGGGTTTACAAAGAATACAGTCTATGGCAGCCAAACTGGCCCTCAGGAGACAGCGTGATTCAACTGTAACGCTGGCACTAAGGGACCTCCACTGACTGCCTGTTAAAGATAGAATTAATTTCAAGTCGCTGGTCACGGTTTACAAAGCCCTACACAACACTGGCCCATTACCATTGCGCGGACGTTTCTCCTGGTATGAACCAAAGAGACTCCTCCGGTCCACTAGCCAAAGCCTGGTATCTGTCGCCAGAGTAAAACTTGCCAGGATGGGTGGCAGGGCTTTTAGTACGGCGGCAGCCCGCCTCTGGAATAAGATTCCCCAAAAGCTGCGCCAGGCCAAAACGCTTCTGGCCTTCAGGAAAGAACTTAAGACATGGCTTTTTCGCCAGGAATAGGTGGCATCGATCCTGACCACTGGCTATTCGTTCTGCTTGCTTCATGTCATCACAGTCTCTCAGCGCCAGGATACCCGTAGGGTGGCAGATGCGCTATACAAAAACTTATACAGTACAATACAATACAAGAGACAATGTTTCAGTGACATCCCTAAACAACAAAACTCAAGCAGAATAATATTAGCCCAGTCTATCTTGATCTTACCTTGTATAACAAAGTTACATTGTATTGGCCCCTTAAGGACGAAATAAAAATTACTCTTTCACTCATCTTTTCCTTTCTTTGAATGGCACTTAGTTTGTGGTTGCAAAGGTGTTTTTTCAGTGTTTATATGATTACACCAGTGATGGCTATTTTCCTTTCGGTGGGGTTTTATCAGTTATTATAGGTTTATCCTAAAACCAAATAGCCTAAACATAACACATTTCCCTTGTTTCACCCTTCCTGGTCGGCAATTGTCCAATTAGTCTCTCTCTCCTAGGGCCTCTCATTTAAACTCACTTTCACTGCTGCTGTCTAGGGGCCTAACACAAGTTAGGTCACTTGACTGGCATCGGAAGGTGCAAAGAATACACTAGTAACATATTGTAAGTTTAGTATTAGAGTGCATATGGCCAACACAGTGACAAATACGCCAGTCCACTATAAATGCGAGGGTATTTTTCAACAGTCATGAAACACGCCAGAGATTCAGATAACCAACTTATGCTGACACGCATTTTAAAGTTAAGTAATAATCATTTTTAATGTTGCATGTTAACTAAATGTCAATCGAAATGATTTATCTATAGTTTGGCAGGGATACCACCTTGGTTCCCCCAGTCCTGATTGGTAGAGGAGCCTCTGCCAGAGAAGCGGCAGTCACTCTTGTCTAGAAGCCCTTCTGCCATTGTACTGCCATGTATACTATGTCAAAAGGCCCACCTCTGATGGACATTTTCCCAAGGTCTGCCATGCAAATCAAAGCATGACGGACGCAGGAAAGGGAAATGGACAATGGACAATGGCCTCCCCAATTGCAAGGAGGAAATAAACTCCCTGCATCGTAGGGCTACTGATTTTTTGTTTTCTCAATAACAAACAATTCTTTGTTTTATTTCCAGGGAAACACAAATAATGCAGAGGAACACCATGGTGTGGTGGCCTGTGCAGAATAAAACTTCTAACGAAAGTGATCTTGCAGTGTTTGCAGCACCACTGTCAACATACCTGATCATACACTGCAGTGAATAACATTATACAAAGCATGCAGTCTTGTGTGGAGTTGGTGCAACCAATGTCTGATCACACTCTTCCGTCTAAATGACGTCATAAGTCAGACATGTGGTATAGACTGTTATGATGTTGTCAGTAGAAATACAGATTTGAGTAAAAAAAAACACTATGAGCAATAATAGCTGTATTCTTTTTCCCCGGTCTGGAGTGAATTCTTCCTTACTGGGCTGACTGGAAGGTCAATTCTCTTGTGTTAATGTGACATGCAGTCTAATTACCTTTTAGTGGCAGATCAAAGGTATTCTGGGAAAGAAAAAAAACAGCAGGAAGGATCTATAAGGGACTAGCCTTTTGGCCTGAAAGTATTACCCACCACCGTAGCAAAGTCTTTTGATTGAAAAGGGCACCCCTGTATCCAAGGCACCAGGCTCGGTGGTGGGTGTTGGAGGGAGCTTGAGAGGGAGCGAGCTGTCTTCTTCAAGAAGAAATACATGACAAATATATTTATTTCCCCGTGGAGGGGCAACTGTTTTAGGACTGGTTACTTGTCCTTTGATCCATGACATAGTCCTATATTTATTTAAGGAAGTGTCTATTTAACTGGCCACAGGCCAGATAATACTGTCACTGCTATTTACCCCACGGCCGGCAAAATAGTGCATAATATCTGTTGTTTAGCCATCCATAGACTAAATAGTAGAGATGATGTACTATTTAACGAGCAGGCAGCTAAGTAGTGTGAAGGAGGTCTTTATTTAGCCTGCCATAAAGAAAAAAAGGGACTAAAGGCAATGGTAGTGTGGTCGGCATCTTATAATAGGGTGCAACATGTGTGAAGTATTTAAAAGTAAGTGCAGATGCAAATGTACAATAGTTTCTAAAAATGTACGTGTATGAATAAAGGCAAGCTATTTGCAGATGAAAAAGCTATAAAATCATTATTTTATAAAAAACATTTATGTTATTTATATATTCAAATAGGACATGCAGAAATCAATCAGAAGCTTCAGGATATTATGCACTTCAGTCAGGGAGTATTTTTCTGTCAGCAAATAATACTTAGCATTTTTTTTTTTACGTGGTTACATAACTGTTTTATTCACTCATGAGAATACATTGTTTTTTTAATGTTCATAATGCTCTTTTTGATGACTTTGTAGGGCTGGGCTCTTTTGTGTTTCTTATAGAAGGCCTTGTGCTACACTTGGGCTTCTGTCTTAGAGGATTGTGCTTGCTTAGTATTGCAAATATGGCAACACAGCAGCAGTCAGCAAGCAGCAGCAAACAAGGAATCTGGGCCCCAGAAGGAGGGACACGTACAGTAGGTAATTGGTGTTTGGGGGCGCAGTGCTTTGGGGTCCTTGCAGGAGACAAACTGAGTGAGACACTGTAATGGGGCATCTAAGGAATGGGAAAGGGTAAGAAGCTGGCAGGTAAGTAATGCATCTGGGTAATTCATGGGAGGAGTTCACTCTGCTGCCTGTTAATAAACACACTTTTTCATACATACAAGCAGTAGGAGAAGGAGGATGAGAAGTAGAAGAATAAGTGCCAAGAGTTGGACCACTAGGAGGGCTAGGACAACCAGAGTCACTAAGGACCAGGACAGTAAGAACCAGGCCCAGGGTGACTTAAACTATGGGGACCAGGGTTACCAGTGCCAGAGGGGACCAGGAACAAATAGGCAACGAGGAACAGGACAATGAAAAATGGCATTAGGGGTACCGGGACCAGAGTGAGAAGGATCAGGAGGATGTAGTACGGGGGGATCGGGACCCAGTGGACAAGGGTCTAAAGGAAAGGAAGGACCAGAGGTAGAAGGAACAGAAGGCCCTGGACCATAATGACGAGGAGGGCTATGAGGGCCTGAACACACCAACCAGGACCAAAGGTATGAGGACAACCAGACAACTGTCTACTTGGGCCTGCGACCAGGAGACCAATAGAGAGAAGGGCATAAGACAGAAGGGCCAAGACCACAGGCATCAAATCAAGGATGGTCAAGGTGCCAGAGGCAAAAGGACCAGGATGACCACAACCAGAAAGGATCAGGAGATGCAGGATCTTGAGACCCTAGATTAGAATGACCCGGGGGTTATAAAGAACAAAGAGTCTATGTCCAGTGGGTGCAGGATCAGAAGGCCTGGGGTTATTAAACTCAGGGCAATCCTAAACCAGAGTGACAAGAACTACATGAACCAGGGTGACCCACAACATAGGAACTAGGAGAACAGTGGGATGAGGAAGACCAGACCCAATAGGACCATTTCTGGGAGGAGCATGATAGAAGGGCCCATGGTCTGATGGACAAGAACAAGGTAGAATAGACAAACTAGGAGAACAGGAGGATTAGTAGGAGTAGGAAGGGGCAGAAAGACCGGGGAGCAGGAAACTAGGGAAACTAAAGCTAGTGAAACTAGCACTAGAAGAACCGATACATGAGGACCATCAAAGGAGTACCAGAACTAAGAGCAGGACTACGTGGGTCAAGGTGACCAGAATCTGAAGGATTAGGAACAGGCAAAGAAGGGGACTAGATAAACCAGGGGATCAGGACAAAGAGGGCTGAAGCACAAGAATTAGGTTGAGGAGTATGAAAATGTCCAGAACCGTGAGCCTTTGAAATAGGAGATTCAGGATCCAAATGACTAGGGGCATGAGTACATGAGAATGACAAAAAGTCAAACCAGGACCAGGAAGTACAGGAGGAGGAAGTTTGTAGACTAGCATGAACAAGAGGTCAAGGACCATTAGAACTAGGAAATGCTAGAATTATCTGTGACAGGACAAGTTATTGCAGAGCAATGCAGGCAAGGAACAGGAGGGTAAGAGTCATGAGGATGAGGAACAGATTGAAGAGGACTACGAAGATCAGGACTTGAAGGGCAATAGCCAGTATGTTCAGGATACTATGATCAGCAGCACAGGGATTATAAAGACCGGGGGAGCAGTACAAAGGGCACCTGAAGACAGGAGCAAGAGGAGTCGGTACTCTTAAAGGAAGATCATGACCTAGGGGATTTAGGTTGGATTACTAAGTGGGACAGAGCAATCATTACAAGTAGCAGGACCACAGAGAGGAAGATCAGAGGTAAGAAGGCCAACCAGCATCTGGAAGACCAAGTGGAATTGGCAGTGGTGGGCAGGAGGACCAGGACCAAAATGACACGGTTCAGAGGACCCAAACAAGGAGAACTTGGATCAAGAGGTCCTGGATCAATGGCTGTAGTGCAAGTAGGACTAAATTGACAAGGAACAGATCCAAGAGATAAAGGACAACCCAAACCAGGAGTTCAAAGACTAAGACTGCCAGGACATGAGACGCATGATGGACCAGGACCTGTGGTACCCGGGCTAGGAGGTTGATGGTGAGGAGAACCTGGACAAAGTGACTAGGACCAAGAGGACCACAAAGAAACAGGGCCCAAATGGCAAAGACTGGGGGGAACCAGGAAGGAACATGCTAGCAAACACAATAGGTAAAGAAAGACCAGAACGACCTGGACCAAGGAGACCAAGACTAAGATAGCAGGTGGGTCAGGTCCAGAAGAACTATATCCAGGAGAACCCAAACCGGCGACAATGGCCACTGAATCTCAAGAAGAACAAGGACTATGAAAGTCTGGGAGTGCCAGGTTGCTGAGACCAGGGACACAGGCAGGCAAAGTTTGAAGAAAAACCCCTAAGAGGACCAGGAAGCAAAATATTAAGGGGATCAAGAAGATCAGGGCAAAGGGGATCAGGATCATGAGTACAAAGATTGGGAAGAAAAGGAGGATCAGGACCAGGGAGATCCCTACCTGGACGATCAAGGCTTGGAGGTCCAGGCCACAGGGCTAGGAACAAGAGGGCTAGGAAGATGTGCAACAGCATGGCCAAGCTCAAGAGTGCCACAATGGGTTTGTGTAGGAGCATAAAGACAAGCAGCAGGAAGACCAGGGCCAAGCAGATGAGTACTAGATTCAGGAAGACAACATCCAGGCTAATAAGTCTTAGGGCCAGAATCAGCAAGGTGGCTGAGGGGATCAGAGCAAGAAGGATTAGAAGGATCACCACCAATAGGACCAGGAACATTCCTAGGAGTCCTTTTCCTATGGTGGAATAAGGGTGTTGCACGGCTCATGGGTTGTTCATACTAAGTTGGCAAATTTTATTCTGGGAAGTTTCAAAACTGGAGCATGCAAGGTCACAATGGAGCAGAGTCTACCCCAATCTGATGATAACTGGGCATACAGCAGTTCTCTGCACTGCCAGTGGGAGTCCATGAGGCTGGAGGAGGCCTCTTTTATGTTGGCATTGTGAATTGTGGTCTTATAGCCAGTATTCTGGACTACATTAACAGTGCCATTTCTTCTGTAACATAAGGTAACAGAAGTTAGTCTCATGACAGTCTGAGGACCTATCGTACTATCTACACAAGTGTAACGTGAAATGATCTCACTCCAGATATGTGTGCACTTCATTTTTTATCCTGACTAAAATCAGTGGCATGAAGATATGGTCCTACTGGAACATTCAATATTAGGGTGCCATTGATCATGGGCAAGCACTGACCTGGTGACTCTAAATTCTGGACTGCATGCCCTATCTGGGGGTAAATGATGTATTATATAGCTATTACACTCAGTGGGCCAGCATGTTACTCCGAGGGATACCAAATCTAAAACCATCTGGGCCCAATCTATAGTAAATTAAAATTATCTTTATTGTTTGATTACTTAAAACAATAACAATTTTAAAAACGTGTAATTCATGTATACAAAAAACACAATTTTTAAAAGACTACATATTGATACTAAAAGGGTGCAATCATCTTACTAAAATATGGGTAATGATTAAAAAGTCAAAAAACGGATTAATTGCCATTGATGTTCAAAGCCTTAGATGTCAAAAGGATCGTAGCATAATATTTAAAATCTGGGAAGGAACAGCTAGGCATATATCTTCAAAAAGTCATTTAAGGAGCTGTGAGCAATTAATATTGGGCAAGAAACGATGTTCGAATAAGCAACACTGGATGATCAAGAGTTCATAAATTGATCAGTGGGCGGCATGATGGTGCATCCAGAGGCAAAGAGATTTGCGGCCCTGTTTTTCCCAAGTGTTTTGGCTGCTCTGGTAACAAATTTGGTGAACCGAATATTCAGCTTCGTGTTTTCTGAGTTCATGGCAGCTATTATAGCCTGTCGGCATGTACGGGTTCTGAGTTTGTTCCATTCGTCCCGCAGCAAGGTCCTTCTGTCATTAAGCAATGCGGGTAATGCGCAGGCTATATGCTCCATTGCTTCAGAGTGGTAGCCACTCTCCCTACATTCGGTACTAACACTAGGGCGCTGCAATTCAGGTAAATGCTTTAAAAAATGCCATTCTCCCATCCTCAGTGCCATAAACTTTAGCTTCCAAAAAATTGCAAACATACTTGATAAATAGGATGATTCGACCCCCGGTTTGTAGCCGGAAATAACCGCCCAGGTGTGGTTCCTTCTAAACAGTTTTGCCCTGTCAGAATGAAAAGACCAAAGCCAGACACTTCTCTTGATGACAGATTTTAACACCTGCTGGGATGGATTTGTTCCCCAGTATTCCTTGACACTGAGTAAAGGCAGGGAATGGTCCAGATGGTGCTGATGTTTTTGGCTGGATTGGCTGGTCGATATTTCGTTCCAAAGTCTAGCCTCCAGGCTACCTTCCCCGGAGTTGCACAATCTGTTGCAGAGCTTGATGAACGCGCCGGCCTCAATGTCGCGATGATCTAATAAGCCGGGTTCAAGTCTAACTTGGGCGGCGATAAGGATCTTGGCAGGTGCCATGCTTGTTTGAAGATTTTAGTAGATAATTTATTCAGTGTAATACTGATTGCGCCCAACATGATCTCATGCCCATATGATAGGGAGTTAGTAATCTTTGCCTTCATCACCATTAGCAGTGGAGTTAGGCTTGGGCTGAGTAGCTGTTTCGAGAGTTTCGCTGAGGCAACCTCGAGTGACAGGGCTTTAGCCCTTACTGCCTCTTTCTGCTTTAAAACGGAGTCTCTGGTATCCAGGAAAATTTGGAAGTATTTGTAATCGGATACTGTTTCGATATTTTTATTGTTGAAAAACCACCCACCTCTCTGCTGCTTCCGCTTCCCAAAGGTGACTGTTTTTGTTTTTGAGAAATTCAGTTCAAGGGAGTTATTTGTTGTGTAGAGGAGCAGCTGATCGAGTAACCTCTATAGTCCGACCCTTGTGTGACTTAGTAACACGAGGTCATCAGCATATAACAGATAGCTAGTACGGGTTCCGTCTATTTGAGGGGGGTGGAAGTTAACGTTGTCGAGTATGGGAGATAGATCTGAAATGAAAAGGTTAAAGAGGAGTGGAGCCAGCATGCACCCTTGTTTGACTTCGCTTGTGGTCTGTATCTTCCTTGAAACGTGGGAGCCTTCTCCCAGCTTTATTCTAATCCAGGTGTTTGAATGGAGCTGGATTATGGCTTTTAGGAGGGCAGGAGGTATACCCCAGCTCTCTCATTTTTGCCATAGGAGGCCTGTGGAACCCGGTCGAAGGCCGCTTTGAAGTCGACAAAGCAGCAGTGAAGTTGGTTACGTTGGACTGCCGCTTTTTCAATCAAAATGGATAATGCAAGTAGGTTGCTTGTTGTTCCTGAGTTAGCCACAAAGCCGGTCTGGTTAAAGGGGATTCACTTTGTTATTTCAGCCCAGGCCGACAGCTCTTCCAATAAAATACTGGCATAGTATTTAGATTCAATGTCGAGAAGAGCTATCTTTCTGTAGTTTTTAGGGTCATTTCTCTCGCCGCCTTTATAGATAGGGTGGATGACGGCTCCTTTCCAGGACTCCGGGATGTTGTGGTTAAGCCTGCAGTATGAAAACAGGGGAGCCAAGTGTTCTGACCACAGGTCAACATCCGAATTAAACAGGGCCTGGGGACGGCCGTTAGGACCGGGAGCTCCTTCTAACCAAGCTTTCCTAATTGTGCGGGCAATATTATTTCTGAATACTTCTGGTGCCGTCAAAATCTCTGTCATAGGATCTTCAAACTTATCCTTTCTATCATTTATTGTTGCTTCCTGAAAGTGATTAACTAGGTTGTTATGCCCAGTCTTACCTATACGTTTGGCTTCAGAAGGTGGTGGCTCTAATTTGGTTGATGAAAGGGGGCTAGAATATTCGTCCCTGCTTGTATGTTCGCTAAAGTGATTTGTTAAAAACTGAGTCCATTCTTCTTCACTTATGTTTGCGTTGCCATGCCCACTTCCACCTAGTGGGCCCCTATTCACTAGTGACCAAAATAACTTTGTGTTGGAATTCTTACTTGCATGAACTAACTTCAGACAAAACTGATCGGATGCTGTTTGTTTGTCCCTGTGTGTGGATGACTTGAAAGCTTTTTGAGCTTGCTTATAGTTGTTAAATAGGGTTGCATTTTGTCTCTAATGAAATGCAAGGTTGTATTATGTGTTGCCGAATACGACTCGTAGACAGAAATTCTCTAATTAATCGATTTACGAAAGCTTCCCAGCTGTTAATAACTAAAGATTTACTATCAAGGCTGCAAGTAGTCCAAAACACAGCAGCGCGTCTTGCTCTCAGCAAACCTGTACGCACCCCGTCACTACCTCTCTTGTGACAACTGCACTGGCTCCCTATTAGGAAGAGAGCAGTTTTTAAGCTCCTGTGTATAGTGTTTAAAGTACTTCAGGGGAAGAGCCCTGTGTACCTAATGAAGAAACTAAAACCTTACACCCCTGTGCGTCAATTGAGATCGAGTAATTGGAAACTGCTCCACACACGGAGAATCAGGAAAGCTAAAATGGGTGGTCGTGCCTTCTCCCATCTAGCCCCCACCCACTGGAATAGGCTGCCAGATGAGATTCGAGCCTGTCCCAATCTAGCACAGTTTAAGAAACAGCTGAAAACCTGGATGTTTCAATGATTACTTTCAATCTGTAGTTTGCTACCCAGGCGCCGAGAGATCCCCTTGCGGATGATTCGCTGCGCAATACAAATCATAATAATATTAATAATAATAACGACAACATCGTTTTCACTCAATTAACAAAGAAGAAATCTACATTTTCCATTATTGAGGGGACAGCGCTGGACGTCCATTTCATTCTCCTTAAATTCTCTGAGTGACAGCCTGATAGTGTGTGTGCAATTGCCTGATAATGGGGGATGTTGAACGATAGGGTTATTATTTGAGGTTGGTGGTCGCTCTCCCCTTGCGGTGCGATGCAATAGCTCTTGATCAAGGGGAGTATTTCGCTACTACCCAGTGTAAAGTCTAGAAATGAGTGGGTTCGACCATTAATTCCTGTCTAAGCAGGGGGGTGGCCATTGGGAAACGCCCGTTCAATACGATGTAACCCTCTCTGCTAAATTGAAGGACAACATTTTCGCCCAATTTCGACAGTCTGTTACCTGCGGGTATTGATTGTGCGGCAAGATGTGGAGGAACCGCTGGAAAAGCATTCCCGAGGTCCTCAAACAAGTTTTGGAAAAGGTTTGTATTAAAATCTCCGGAAATTAAGCAGGGTATACTACCATAATCACTTAATATGTTGTAAACAATTTCAGTCAGACGATCCAGTTTAGATTTTTTCTCAGTAGTACACGGAGAGATGTAAACGTAGAGCAGGAGTGACTGGCAGTCTGAAATGGGGCTTCCATCCACAGTACCGGCAACCCAGTTTTCGTCAAATTTTAGTTGCTTGATGCGTAGGGACACTTTGGTACTAGCATAGATCAAAAGGCCACCACGCAGTCTGCCGTACTTACACTGTCTTGTAGCGGGGGACATAAATTCCAGGTAGCCTTCAATGGGGATGCTAGTTGCTGACCAGGTTTCCTGAAGAAGTATAATGTCATAGTTTTTTATAAATTCTAGTGTATCTGAAGATTGGGATCTCATCGAAAATCCATTGATGTTCCAGGAACATATTGTTGTTCCACGATCAGTGTTGTGTCAATCGTTCCGACTCCGGGAAAGAGCTGCTGGCAGCCGTGACCAGTCAGCTCTTTGTGTGACTTGCAGGTCAGCTCTTTGCTCGTCGTTGCCAACTGGAGAGCGGATTCTGGCTGACTTTAGTACAGAGAAGGGAAGAGAAGTTGTACTGGTAGAATGAATCTGGGTGGTTGTGAGTATTGAGGGGTAACGGGGGGTGCAAGGAGTTATTGAAATAATACCCCAGTTTTTAAATTGGTCGGCTTTTGATTGTACCAGCTCCCTTATGTTCGGGATGCTAATGTAATTAGGGTTGATTCTCTTGCTTGGATACCATTACTAGGTTTGAATTTGATGGCAATTATATCATTTGATTCCAGGGTGCGCAAATAAGGAGTCGATTTGAAGAGACTGAGAATATTCCCACGGTTTAAGATGTCATGCGAGTCTTGGGAAATACACTCTGGAGTTAACAGCAATTTGGTCTCGATGCTGCCGGTAGCTGGTTTGTACACTTCCACTAGGGTTAGGGACTCATTTGATTTTAAATGTGCGTCTGATGTCCGTTGAGGAATAGATATGGGGAGCAGGAGGGGTACTTGCTCACTAAGATGGTTAGTTGTTGGTGTGATGGGGACTGTTTTGCACAGGGGCACCAAGGATGGTTGGCTGGGTGGAGTTGTCGAATGCCGTTCGTCGGTGCCTTTGCTGAAGTTGGCTGCATAATGCAAGCCTGATCTGTTGTTACCCGCTGGAAGTAGGGGAGGAGCTCTGATGCCAGGGCATAGCTTTTGGAGGGTCGTGGTCGAGGTCGGCATGTTGACAATTCCTGGCTCCTCAATGGTTTGTGGTTGGCTGTTTCCAAGTGTTGCTTGGTAAATTGGATGCGGTGAGTGCCTTGAAACATAAAGCAACTCTGCTGCTAATAAACAATTCGGTTTTAAAGATGATTTTTGAGGCGTTAATGACTGAACTGCTGGTAGCGAACTGGTAATGACACTGGGTACTATAGTAGTAGGAGGACCTATTTTCTTCATACATGATATTTCATCCTTGATGTCTTGTCTATCTGTGAGAATGTATAACACTTCTGCTAATGAGTCATATTTTGTGGTGTTAACCAAACAATGTACTACTTTAACATGCGTTAACTGCATTTGGACCTCAATCCTACATAGGTAGAGATGTAGCAAACATAAAGCTGTACTTGGGGGTACCTCATTTGTTGAATGTAACCTTTGTGCTCTGGTGACATGAGGAATTTGGGAACACACAAAACAGGATTCATTTGTGTTTTCAGAATTTGTCTGACATATGCTGATACACCATATTATCTCAACAACAGAAGAGTGTGTCCATCAGATGTGAACAAGTGCAGAGCGATTTAGAAAAGTGAATCACTATGTTTTTAAAAGAACCCTCACTCACCAACCTCGTTGGTGACATGCTTCATCATTGGGTTCCCACCGGAGAGACCGAATGTCTCCCCGGTGTGCTGCGACGCCTGAATTACAGCGGAGCTGGTTTTTTGTGTATGGATGCAGTGCAAAGGGTGATAGTGTAAGTTAAAATATGCCACAGTTTCAACCAATAAGGAATTTTAATAGTGGTAAACCGGACACAATTAAAAATGGTGTGGCGGACGTTAGAAACTGGCCCCCCAATCCCTATCCCATGCCCCCTCCACCCGCCCATGTCAATATTATTCTGTGTTGGCCTCTACTGGATGTGGCCTCTCTGTCCTCAAATAAATACATTTACAGGCTCAAGCTAAGCCTTGTTGCCAGGAATTTGGGATATATGGGTACTCTAAGATACAGCAGAGCCGGGAATTTAGGATTTATGGGGACTCTAAGAGACAGCAGAGCCGGGAATTTGGGATATATGGGTACTCTAAGATACAGCAGAGCTGGGAATTTAGGATTTATGGGGACTCTAAGAGACAGCAGAGCCGGGAATTTGGGATATATGGGTACTCTAAGATACAGCAGAGCCGGGAATTTAGGATTTATGGGGACTCTAAGAGACAGCAGAGCCGGGAATTTGGGATATATGGGGACTCTGAGAGACAGCAGAGCAGGGAATTTGGGATATATGGGTACTCTAAGAGGCAACAGAGCCGGGAATTTAGGATTTATGGGAACTCTAAGAGACAGCAGAGCCGGGAATTTGGGATATATGGGGACTCTAAGAGACCTTATTCAGAAAAAGGATCTCCCTTGGATCAATATGTTACAACAGTCACTCAAACACACAAATCTCTCAATAGCAGGATGAGAATGGACACCAAAAATGCAATCAAAATACTTCTCAACAAGTTTATTAAACTTAATCACATATGTCACAGGATATATATAATATTACACAAATATTTTTGCTAAAAAGGAAAAACAGTTTTCCAAAAGTAAAAACATAAAAAACTTTTCTGTTATAATTCATAGACCGGTAGTGTAACCAATCAACATCAATATTTAAATAAAACAATACATTGAAGAATTGGGAGAACAAAGAGAAATCATAAAAAATCTATGATGACAATGGTTCTGTGACATGTAAATCATGATTGAGTCTCATTGTGGTCACAACCGATGAATCTTTGATTTGGCAATTCCCTATTTTAGATTAGGATTAATTTGTCCTTTTCTCTCTTTGTTCTCCCAATGTGACATATGTGATTAAGTTTGAGTGACTGTTGTAACATATTGATCCAAGGGAGATCCTTTTTCTGAGTAAGGTCTTGTTTGGTACCCCTCTCCCTTGGCATTGGGGTCCCTCTCTTTTTGTTACACACTCTAAGAGACAGCAGAGCCGGGAATTTGGGATATATGGGGACTCTAAGAGGCAGCAGAATCTGTGGGTTTCAATAAGAGTTAGAGGAGTTTAGCTGCAGTTCCCGTGCTCAACTTTTTGTAAGGCTCTCTTGAGCTGCTGGACACTGTCCAGAGAAACCAGCATTACCATTGCACACATGCAGATTGCATGCTGTAATTAAGTAGTTGTACATCCAGTGTGTAAACTTCCCTAGACCAGTACTTCAGGGCAAAGAGCCCTCTACACCCTACCAAGGTCTAAGGAAGATGTTTGTTGTGAACAGCTCGGCATTATCATGTCATCGTTCCACAAATCTGTGGGCGGCCATTGTGAATCTCTGGTGGCAAAATATTAACACTACTGGTCACCAAGCAGGCGGTATGAGTGCTCTAGCTAGTAAGGAACTGCATACGTGATTTGCATCCTTCCAAATCTCAGTGACGACACCTTTCATTTCATACCGGCCGGGGGAGGCAGGAGTAGGTGATGCTCAGTCGTTCTGTTACCTGCCCATGCTATTCTTCAGCACTGGTGACGAGTGGGTAGCTCATGTCGTGACAAAGGCTTGCCAGGCCGTCAATGCACAATTTCCTCACACGGACACACGCATTGCGGTTCTCAAGACGTAAAACCCGTTCCGATTGATAACATTAACTGGGTGCCTTCCACGTCCCTGTTCAGAGAGCCGAGTCTCAACAGCAGTGTCAGAGGGGTGTCATCACGAAGGATAAACGTTCATTTCCTACCCATGAATAGTAACATGGTCAAGGCTGCCAGATGAAAGCAGTAATCAGCACCAGTGAACGACGCGAAACGCCACCCGCGCTGCGGACCGTGCAGATGAAGGGATCC
Organism: Triturus cristatus; assembly: GCF_964204655.1. Classification (NCBI taxonomy): domain Eukaryota; kingdom Metazoa; phylum Chordata; class Amphibia; order Caudata; family Salamandridae; genus Triturus; species Triturus cristatus. Next base: position 1,098,303,286 of record NC_140585.1, read on the forward strand.
TTCGGCACGCGCCGCTGAGGAGTGAAGCCCAAATTGGAGCGTTGTCAGACTGCCACTCTGCTGATGGAAACTGTAAATCTTTGTCAAGTGCACACGCTCTGTAAATCCCAGCGACCAATTGCCCTTCGGAAGAAAGTGTTTTAACCTAACTTCGTTGTGCTCTTTAAAAATGTAAGCAGCCCTCAGAGTACATCAATAATGGATGTGCAATCGCCCCTACATCTAAAAATATAAACATGCATTCTGATCAGTTTCAGGTCACCCTATTTGTACGCTAGAAAAGCTCTCTTTGACTGGTTCTAACACATATTTTTCACCGTGAAAAATATGGTCCAACAGAACACGTTTATTTACTGTCTGTTCACTGCTTTAGGCCCCGTGAGTCTAGAAAAAAACGCTATACATGGCAAATTAATGGTTGACCCCATTTATTTCATTTGCATCTCGACATCCGCACCCGCTTAAACGAAGGTAATTCAGAGAGTTAAAGCATCAGCTAAAATATTATGGGACTACAGAATTTGAGGATCACATGTAACAAAACAAGCCTGTACATTGGGGTAGAAGCTTGGAAATGCACCCGTTAATCACAATGTTTTATCTGTTGATGCCTAAAACCATACAGCCACGGGTATTGATCCAGCTCTTTCCCTTCAAAGGATGCATTCCAACATAGACCTAAAGCTCTATGCAGTATGATCCAAGCTCTAATAGCTCCCTATGCTCTGCTAATGATCACTGTTAAACGTGAAATAATATCGAATTATTGGGTGAGTTTGATGGATTGTGAGAGGAGAGTGATGCCCGACAGTCGCTTAGGAGGACTGAATTGGTTTAGGAAGCTCTGTTGAGCCTATAGCCTATTCTTATACTGGAGGAGATTGTAAAAAACCAAATAAATAGGAGCAGTCAATTGAATTTTCATTTTAGGGGCTCCAGAAAGGATCGGCTGAACTGTAGTAATGGGTAAGGGGTATTACATTACGAAATATAGAGAATGAAACTATATTAATTACAAGTGAAAGTTTGGGAAAGGTATAACATTGTGGCGAGCCCGGTCCATTACTGATCAGCAGTATGACCAACAACGATATTTGCACTGGCGAAGCACAAACTAACCCAGTCAAGGTTAGCGAGGGCAAACATACTAATAATACCAACTGTGAAGTCAATTCAAGTATGCAGATTACACTAGGTTTGTCTCCATTTACATGGCTACTTTCTAACCCCACAGCCCATTTTGTGGCACCAAGGTGAAAAATAGACACTGGCATATGTTGCATATTGATGTTATATGAACTCGTGGTTCTGGGCCAGACTCTAAACAGGAACTACGGCATATGTGGGGAGGTGTTAAGTTGTGGTTAATGTTGAGCTGGAGCGAATGTGCAGGTTGTGAGTGTAGGCTGAGCAATAATAGACCTGGCATGCTTGGCGTGGTTTTGCCCGTCTTTTTGCGTCTACCTCCTGTATTTTTGCAGTGTGCTGGATTTTGTTTTTGTTGGTCTAGATGCTTTGGGTACTTTGCCAAAGTACAAGGGCTCCCTATGTAAATTGTGATTATGGTTTGGTGTTTCCATTATTAGCTTGTTTGACTCACTACTAAGTCCCTAGAACAGTGCACTGTGTGTGCCAAGGGTCTGTAAGTCAAATGCTACTTCTGGGCCTGCAGCACTGACTGTGCCTCCCACACAAGCAGCCTTTCAAAAGGGTCTCAGACCTGCCATTGCAGTGTCTGCGCACAGTTTCGACTGCCATGTCGACCTGGCAAGTGCACCCACTTGCCAGGCCCTAACTTTCCCTTTTGTTACATGTGAGTCACCCAAAAGATAGGTCCAAGGTACCCCTGTGGGCAATGAATCTTTGGTAGAGCTAAAAGGAACTAAGCAATAAAAAGATGGATGCTATTTCTTCATGAGGACCTACAATGAAGAAATAGCCTAAACATTTGTCATTATAAGCATATCTAAATAATTCAATAACTCTGGAATAAAGACAGAATCTATTCTTTAATATTAGTTTTCTTATTATTTCATGATATGGATGGTCAAACACAAACACAATACATTTCGAATGTCATAATTTGGTTCATATGATACAAAATAGAGTCACAATAATCATCACAGATCCTTCAATAAACATCAGGAAATCAGGTATAGAGGAGTGAGAGGAGAAGAAAAACATCAGTGAAACAACAGCTCACTTACAGATGGCATACTAATGCACAGCGTGCAATAAGTACGAAAGGCTAACTCCATGGCCCTTAGAGTAAAGCAAGGGCAGCACCATCAGCAGTCGATGATGTACAAAGTCTCCAAAAAGTCTCTCAGGAGCTGTAGGATCTGCCAGCCACAGAATCAGGAATCAGCACGGCATGCAGCATACTACAAACGCAGAACAGGTCACGGACCTTGTGAACAAGCCGAGGAGTATTTTCCCACAGGAATCTTTATAGTACGCTACTTTCTTTCCTTATCTAAAATGTTACTTTCTCTATTCTCTACAAACATTTTCATTGGCTAAACACAATAGTGTGGCTGTCCTCTGACAATGACCTGAGTCATTTTTCTAAACACTCTTTGTCTAAAGTTGTACAACTTCCAAGAGAGGAAGAAGGAAGAACCTAGATACATTTGTATAATAAATCTAACAGTAGTTACATACAATCCTGAAAGGAAAGAACTGTTTAGCCTCTTTATGCCAAGGAGGTATTAGTTACATTTTTGTCAAGGGCAGAAATCACAGGAGCACGGCAGCACATCTCCTAACAAACATTTGCTGAGGCCTACATTTATTTTACTGAGAAAGGGAATTATTTCTAAAAACCCGATACTACTTTCATGAAGATTCAAATGCAGAATCTTTGTAGTTTATTTTCTGCAGTTAGGAAGACAGAATAACACTCAGTTAGCAATATTCACATTATTTCAGCTAAAAAGATCAATTATCATACCTTGTGCACATTTCTCATGTTACACACTCTCGTATTATATTACTAATTTCGCGTATGTTATTAAAAATACATGCAAATTAAGGAAATTCATCGAGCAGATTTTATATTCAGAAATCGTGCTCCATCAATCCCCCATCTGATGGTACTCCAACCCATCACAACACCCCTTATCAGATTACCATCTGATAACAATTTCAGAATGCAGTGTCCATTTTTCTCATCTGTTTAATTCTAACACCCTCTAAATCTTTAATCATGATCAAGAGGAACCTCTGCAAAAGAAGAACAACTGAAGAGACTGAAGAGAAGGACATGCCTTGTTGTGTGTTCTGGGGATGGCCTGCAGTTTGCTGATTTGACTAAGGAGAGGAGAAGGGACTTTGCTGTGTGCTGTGTCCCCTTGCTTGAAAGGACTTTGCTGTGTGCTGTATCCTGAAGTAACTTGTCTCCAAGGGCCCGAGAAGAGCTGGCTTCCTGTTGAGGAAACTCAGGAACATCAAAGTTTCCAAGTGTGTCTCAGCAATGCTGTGTGCGTGTGCTTTTTGCAGCCTGAGACCTCCGTGAGAATTGCCCCGTGACCGAGCAGTCTTGCACTTTACTTCGATCGACAGCATGACCAGAAGTGCTGTGATTGTTATCGCCATCGGCCCGGACCGTTGTCCCACTGGGAAGCCGTGAGAAATCACCGCCACTGGCCCGAGCCTGTCTTTGCCAAGGAGAGAACGGTGAACCATCACCATCGTGGGTCCGAGGTCCTTTGCCCAAGATCAACGGAGTCGCGTCGGGAGCTGATCAGCTGCGAGGCCGTCGCCTGGTAGCCCGACTCTTATTGCGAGGAGTGGCCGCAGCAAACCCGAAGCCGCAACAGCGTGACGCCCAAGCCGCGAGGAGAGGAGAGAGAGACTGCACCACCCCAGGTAACGCTCAGCGAGCGTGAGTGTGTTGTCACCGTGGGCAGAGTGCGTGCTACGAGAGACCGCTCTCAGCCTTTCCCATCTTTGCAGCGCGAGCCTCCGCTCAAGTCAGTATCGCGGCCCGTACTCGCAGAGGAGTGGCAGTACCGGGGTCGGATTGTGGAGCTGCACTTTGTTTCCTTCATGATAGTATTGAGGGCATATTTTAGCAGTCGCTGACCGCGAGTCAACCAAGAGTGGCATAGAGATCTTCACTAGCACCGCGATTGGTGCCGAATTGCTTTTACAATCCACATTAGTACTTGCATTACGAACTGCATTATTACTTGCTTTTACGATCCGCATTAGTACTTGCATTATGAACTGCATTATTACATGCTTTTACGATCCATATTGGTACTTGCATTACGGACTGCATTATTACTTGCTTTCCCTAACCGCATTAGTACTTGCATTACGGATTGTCTTATTTCTACATTACGAACTGCATTATGAACTTCATAGCATTGCATTAGGACTGCATTAAATCATCGTGAATTGCTCATTAAAACCGCACGAACCTTCAAGTGATTGTTGGCCTAATAACCGGCCCAGTGAAATATTACGAATATGTATATGCTGGATATTTTTATCATTTGGTATCATCGTAATTCTTCTTGATAAAGATACCGCTATTTTCCTAAATCAGTGTGATGTCCATTTGTGGTGTTATCACTGTGTTACTGGGAGTGTGGTTGCAAATACTTTACACATTGCCTTGGAGATAAGCCTGGCTGCTCCTGCCAAGCTACCGGAGGGTAAGAAGGGGTTATCTAAGAGTGTGTCCCTCCTTTCCCTGACTGGAAGCAAGGGACCCCATTTGGACTATGGTACCTACCTCAGCCAACTAGAGACCCCCAGTTCTATCAGACGTGTTCTTCAAAATTATGCATTAGGCTTTACTATTATTTGAATCGGTGCAACTCCTTTCATTAATCTGATATCTTTTCCTGCAAAATCCCACACATCAGTCAACGCCTTCTCTCTCAATTCATTAGGTAAATCATTCGCTGTAAGAATTGAATACAACTCATTCACTTCTGTCCCTTGCCTTGACATCTTAAAAATCACATCCTCATCTTTCGTAATGTATTGTATTGTATGCGGTATTTGTAAAGTGCAACAATCACCCAACGGGTATCTCGGCGCTACAGTACATGATACATTAACAGGTGGCTTGGAGGAACCGAAAATAGGACAAATAGAGCAATACGAAAGGTTAGTAAGCTCTAGGAAACAGCCATGTCTTGAGTTTTCTCCTGAACTGCATAAGATCATGAGACTGTCTGAGTTCCAGGGGGAGGCCGTTCCAGAGCTTGGCAGCAGCAAAGCTAAAGGCTCTACCCCCTGACTTGACTTTCCGAACCTTTGGAACTTTCACCAAGTAAGCAGTAGCAGAACGAAGACACCTGGTGGGTATATACCACGTAAATATCTCTTGAAGGTTTATGGGTCCTAGTCCGTGCAAGGCCTTAAAAACCAAGCATAAGGACTTAAATTGGATCCTCTGCGTTAGCGATAGCCAATGAAGCTCTGCGAGGGTCAGCGAACCTGATGAACAACGCGGTTTCATCAGTGCCAGTTTGGCCGCCATAGTTTGTACTCTCTGGAGGCGTTCAATCAAAACTTTGGGGGCGTCCAGCAATAGAGCATTGCAGTAGTCTAGTCTACTGAGGATAATGCCACCAGTGACCAATGCTCTGGCCGCCTCTGGGAGTAATGGAAACATTTTCTTCAGAGCTTTAATCAGAAAAAAACAAGTCCCTACCACCTTATTGACGTGCATCTCCAGAGTTAGAGTGGCGTCGAACATAACTCCCAAATTGCGTACAGCATTATCCGGCACCAGAGTGGGTGTAGATAAAGAAGACCAAAGATTTTCAGGAAAAGGAGGAGGAATCCTCCCGGTGGTGCAATAAAGAACCTCAGTTTTGCCTGAGTTAAACTAAAGAGAATTTGCTCTTAGCCAGTGGGCAATGTCTCGCATACAATCATGGAAAGCTGTCAATGGAATGGAATGATTACCCTCTAAAGAGAAAAAGATTTGTGTGTCATCGGCATAGTTCACAAGTCTCACACCATGCGTTTTTATGATTTCAACCAGGGGTCGCATATAGACGTTAAAAAGAATGGGGCTTATCGCTGACCCCTGTGGAACGCCGTGGTGGACATAAAAAAACTTGGACTGATACGGCGGAAGGGAAACCGCTTGACACCTATCCGATAGGTAGGATCGAAACCATTCGAGGGCAATCCCGGACACCCCAATTTCTTCCAGTCTGGTCAGCAAAATGTCATGATTGACCGTATCAAAAGCGGCAGACAGGTCAAGTAAAATTAAAATACCTGATTGCCCTCTGTCTGCCCGCAGCCGGAGATCATCCAATACGGTCACAAGTGCAGTCTCAGTTCCATGGCCAGGTAAAAAACCATATTGGACATCATCCAACCTGGAATTGGATTCAAGGAACTCAGACAGACTTTTGCTGACCAGACGGTCAATGATTTGTATCGGAAAGGGAAGGAGAGAGATGGGTCTATAATTAGCCGCACAGGTCGGATCCAGAGTCGATTTTTTCAAGAGTGGAGTAACCACCACTTTCTTCCAACAAGCTGGAACCGACCCGGAGGTCAAAGAGCTATTACATATCTGACAAAGAAGGGGTAAGAGCTCAGAGCCCAACTCCTTCCAAATTTTATTAGGAAGGGGGTCTAAGGGAGACTCCGAGGATACACTCCCTGCAATTCTATAGAAAGTGTCCTCCGAAAATAGCTCAAAGTGGTCCAAGGTGGCCGTTAAGCCCATCTCTGTTCCTATAGCCCTTCCCGGCTCCCATATCTCAGTGAAATTGTCCACAGAATCTTTGCAAATGGGTATATCAGTTCGCCTTAGTCCATCAATTTTGTTGCTTATTTTTTCCATGAAAAAAATGGCTAGACTGTCACACAGAGCTTGGGTCGGCAGAACTTTAGATTGTATACATTCAGGGGCAGTCATATCCTTCACTATTTTAAAGACTCTCCGTGAATTATTTTTTGAATTTAAAATAATATTGGCAAAATATTCAGACTTGGCCAGGTTGATTTCCTTCCTATATTCCCTTAATAACACCTTCCAATCAGACCTGCCCTTGTCCGAATAAGTTCTCCTCCATTTCCTCTTAGCCTGCCGACAGGCCAGTTTCAAAGATTTAAGGTGGTTGTTATACCAACTGGCAGATGGCCTACCTATCTCTTTACAAATTTTTTCAGGGGCGATTTGGGCAAGTTGATTTTGTATTTGAGTGCAAAAGGCCGTGTAATTATCTTCCACTGATCTACTATCATTAAAATTGTCCTTAAAAGAGAATACGGGAAGGGAGCTAGTCTTTCTCTTAAGGAGTTCCCTCCAGTTTCTTCTCTTAAACATCCTAGCCTCTCTAGCAGCCGGCTGTGTTCTTCGGAGATCAGTTATCCAAAATTTAATCAAGTGGTGATCAGACCAGCCAACCGGGAGGATTTCTACCACTTCCAGAGCCTGTTCCTTGGAGAAAATTAGATCAAGTATATTACCTCCTATATGAGTGGCCTTGCTGACTCCCTGGCATAATTCCAGGTTCTCACAATCCTGAATAAGGTTACAGTAGCTGGAGTCCAGCGCTCCATTACACCATAGATTAAAATCGCCCAATATAAACAGGTTAGAATGGGTGATGGCAATATTGCAAATAATATCTATTAGACCCTGCAGGTGAGAGGATCTTACCGCTCCTGGCGGTCTGTAGCAAACAATACCTGCCAGTACACAACCTTTAGGGTCTTTAAGTGAAAAGCCAAAAAGTTCGAGACCCTCTACTTCATCGATCTCTAACTGAGTGAAATCCAGGGCTTCTCTAAAGATAATCCCCACTCCACCTCCTCTTCCATTGTTACGAGGCTTATGTAAAATGTTATAGCCCGGAGGGCATGCCAGTCCTAGGTCTACCTCTAGGCCTGATTGGGTCCAGGTTTCCGTCATAAACAGGACATCTAGATAGTGAAATTCAAGCAGCAGTTGGATCTCCACCTGATGCTTCGGCAGAGATCTAACATTAAGCAACCCTCCCAGTAAAGCCTCGCTCCTAATGAAATCGGCCATAATACCAGCTGTGCCCTCCCAATGAGGCATATTGATCCTACCATTTACTGACTTGCCAATCCGTCTTAAGGCCTCACTAGAGTAGGTGAGTCTCTCATCGCCGACACCACTCTCATCATTTCGGGCAGCATGGCTGGCGCTGTGTGGGGCCAGTTCGCGGACGGGCGCAGACGGGCTTTCCTTAGGCGCGCCTCCGGTGCGCCAGCGGCGCGCCCGCTGCACGCGTCTGCTGCGCGGCCATGCCAGCATGCTACCTAAGTAGGGCAGAGCGGAGAATAACTAGACCGCTGACCTCAAAGCTAACGGGACCGTTCTGAAAGGCAGGCTTCCGTGAGGTCAAAATAAGCGGAAAAGTAGCGTGACTGCAGCGTAAGTGGCTTCGAACAACAGGCAAGTCAGAACAAAAATTATTAAAAGTGTAATCACAGTTTAAAAAGATTTCACAATTTTCCATTTAAAATGTTTAGAGAAGTCAGTGCAAATGCAGGATGTGCAAATATACAATTTCACTTGAAGAGGCAACACAAGATGTGCAAAAACGCAGTTTATATTCCCCCCACCACAACGATCATGTATGAAATGTTATTCCATCTGGGGTACAATAAATGGAACAATTCATCTTACACAACAAGTCCTTTCCTTACAGATTAACTAGACTTGATTCACACACAACAAAAATGTGTAATTCTTGAACATTTCCAATTTGAACTTTCATTGGTCTTGTTACTGGCGTTTTGATTAATTTATTTGAGACTCCTAAAACTTGGATATTTTCTCCAGAGAGGGGCAGGTTTGGGATTTCCACAGGTGTCACAGTGGAACGGGTAGCAGTATCTATGTAATGGCCATCAACCTCGCCATACACATAGGGACCTGACTGTTCTACCTCCAGAGATGTGCCAAGAACGTACTCTTCCTCCCCACTTCGGCACGGTCATTGTGATGTATCTGAATCGTTCTCTTCTGTCATCAAATATTGTAAAGCCGCCTGCACATTTGAATTCATTTGACCATTATTATGAGAACCCACATTCATATTATATCTCTGCATTTTACTATTCACATCTTGATCTGGCATAGGAGCTTGTGGTATTCGTAAACCCTGGCTTCTGTTTGTTACCTGCATTTGTGGACTTTGATTATTCATCTGATTCATTTGTGCTCTATTTATCTGAGTCACATTCATCTGCATTTGATAATCCTGATTCTGCACCTGATAATTTTGATTCAGTACTTGCATTTGATCACTATTTCCTCCCTGTCCGGAATTATTTAACAAACTCTTACATTCGCGTCACCAATGTCATTTTTGGATCTCCTGGATACTATTTTTTCAGCCCATCTACAGCAATTTTACACTCGCTCCAAAAATCCGCTGGGACTACAATATCAAAAAGACCTTCTAAATTAACCCACAAAACCTTTGAAATTTTCACAAATCTTTCCTCTTGGCTGTACCACTCAACAGGTTTTCCTCTGAAATCATTCGTTAATGACAATATGTCCTGTCTTGACCAAGGAACATGCACAAAACTACCTCCTGGTACCTCTCTCATTAGATGTGCCGTAACCACATCCTCTGGTAAAATTCTTTTTCTGCTTCTTTAAGAGAGTACAATAATAAAGCAGCTTTTGTTGACACACTCACTTCATCCTTCTTTTTTGCCCATCTTCCTTTCCATCTATCTAATACTCCCCAACGTCTTAATGTGGAAATCAATTCTTTAATTTGTAATCATCTCCCTTATATATTCAGATTCTCTAAATCCTTGTCTGTGAAATCCAATCTATATCTCTTTTGCAAAGCTTTAGACTTCTCAATGTCAACTCAAGACATCTGTGCAACTTCAGCTGACATCTCAGGCAAGCTTCTCGCTTTTCTCGTAATATTCTTACATAAGAATAACAACTCATCTTCCTGATATTTACTCAATCTTTCTGGGCTAATTGTACCTGCAATCATTTCTTCCAAATCTCCCTTCAACTTAACCACATCTATGTAGGCATCTTTCTTTTGACTACTACATCCAGGTGCTATCTCTTTAATCCAATCATCTTATTCCTCTGGTGATGGACCCAATGATCTCTGTACATTCTCACTCGTATCACTTCTTGACCTACTAGGCGTCTGAGTATCCATTCTTTTTTCTACTTGCATCAATCTCTTAGGTTCAAGATGTATAATTCGTTTTGGTGTCTCATTCCTCTCTGAAACATCGATCATTGCTCCACTTGTTCTGCAACTACATTTCCATTCGTACTGCTATTTCCATTCACTTTTACTATCTCACTATTATCCATGTAAAAATGTTCATTACACTTCCCTGGAACTGTTAAAGCATGTACTCGAGTAATTTCCTGCTCTCTATATATTGGAACTATGGGACCAATTGTCTCTGGAATGGACAAAACATCTGGATTTGTTATCAAATTCATCCTCACTATTTCTTCTCTGTTAACATTTTGAATCTGGCTCACAACTTCAGGTGTACTATTTATTTGTTCCTCGAGCTGAATTTAAGGAGCACTCGATGAAATGCTTGAAGCACTTGTACTCGCATTTGTATTCATCTGTTCCTCTTGAGATGGTGGAGGTCTTTTCATTAATAATTAATTTAAGAAATCCTCATCAACTTCATCTGTATCCACTAAGTTTGTATTTTTCTCTTGTGATTCTGTATTATTCTTTTTCTCTTTGGATTTTCCCCCTTCACCCGTCTCAACCTCCCTAACTGGAAACATTTTAGTACCTTCTACAACATCTCTACTCCACATTTTCTAACGAGCATACCATTTTGCTTCGGAATACCTACTCACTGTATTCTTATATCTATTTTGGTGCCTGTCTCTCTCTCTCTCTCTTGTATGCTTCGTATTCCCTATCTTCCAAAGCCTCATACTGCATTGGTCTTGAACTAAAACTATTCATTCGAAAACTCAAATTTTCTAAAATCCTGGTATTAAAGGTACCATTTTCTGGAAAAGCTAAATTAGCATCAATCTTTATATATTTCATCCAATTTTCTAACCATGTACAAGTATGATAACCCCTTTCTAACGCCATGAATGCTGTAGGTGTTCCTTCAGGAGGCATCTGAATTCCTTCTCTGATTTGTATTGGTTGATGCTTGATAAACAAAGTCTTCAACAATTTTATTATCTTCATGATTTTCTTTTTAAATCTATAAAATTCGTATTAGTAAATAAATCTACAAGCTCTCTTCCGTGTTATGTTTCTCTGCTTCCAATCAAAGCTATTTTACGCTGTCTAATCTCAGCGTGACTCACACCAACTAACCTATAGTAGCGCGGCACTTTTGGTTATGTATACTCACCACTGACCAATACCAGCGCTGCTTTTTGTTACGTCAATATCACTCCTTCTACTGTCCCTCCCTTTACATAGCCAGCGTCAATGTCTATGATGTCTTTTAATAAACAATTACAAACTACAAAAACACAGCTTGTCTGCTCCACTAAAAGGAATATAAAAGTATTTTTATGTATTCTTAAGAAATCTCTACACTACAGCACAACCTTGACCAGCGCGATTATGCTCTCTTGCAAGCAGAAAATTCTCGGGTCTGTCACAGTTGTGCTTACTGAACTGACCCAAATAAATCTCCACTACCTCACTCAGCAAACTGTGCAGTAACTTTCAGTTAGACGACCGCCTAGTACCGCATTACCAGCAGACAATGCACATAAAGCTTAGTGTATGCCACACTAAGACAGACCTTAGGCCAATGATGGACCTGTCAATTCCACTGAGATTCAACAAACCTCAACATACATAAAGGTACAAACTCACATATATCATAGACTGTTTAAATCTGTCCTGTCTCCAAACTCTGTCTCTTGTTTACCTAGTATTTCAGTCTAACTAACCATCCTCTGCTACCAAAAACGGATGCAGCAGAAATATGGGGGATTTTTCTGTTAGCTATCTATCCACACCAACTATTATATCATAATCAGAAGCGTAACTCTAATGACAGGCCCATAAGTCACTTGTCTCACACTTAACAAAATCAAAGGTCCTCCAATGAATCTTTGGTAGAGGTAAAAGGGACTAAGCAATAAAAGACGGATGCTACTTCTTCATGAGGAACTACAATGAAGAAATACGCGAAACATTTGTCATTATAAACATATCTAAATAATTCAATAACTCAGGAATAAAGACAGACTTTATTCTTTACTATTAGTTTTCTTATTATTTCATGATATGGATGGTCAAACACAAACACAATACATTTCGAATGTCATAATTTGGTTCATAGGATACAGACTAGATTCACAATATTCATCACAGATCATTCAATAAACATCAGCAAATCATGTATAGAGGATTGAGAGGAGAAGAAAAACATCTGTGAAAGAAAAGCTCACTTACAGATGGAATACTAATGCACAGCGTGCAATTAGTATGAAAGGTTAACTCCACGGCCGTTAGAGTATAGCAAGGGCAGCACCATCAGCTGATGATATGCAAAGTCTCCAAAAAGTCTCTCAGGAGCTGTAGGATTGGCCAGCCATTGAATCAGGAATCAGTACGGAATGCAGCATACTACGAATGCAGGACAGGTCATGGATCTTGTGAACAAGCCGAGAAGCATTATCCCACAGGAATCTTTATAGTACGCTACTTCCTTTCCTTAGCTACAATTTTACTTTCTCTATTCTCTACAAACATTTTCATTGACTAAACACGATGGTGTGGCTGTCCTCTGACAATGACCTAAGTATTTTTCTAAACACTCTTTGTCTAAAGTTGTACAACTTCCAAGAGAGGAAGAAGGAAGAACCTAAAAACATTTGTATAATAAATCTAACAGTAGTTACATACAATCCTCGCCTAGATAGGAAAAGAACTGTTCACCTTCTTTATTCTAAGGAACTATTTGTTAAATTTTCGTCAAGGGCAGAAAGCACAGGAGCACGGCAGCACATCCCCAAACAAACATTTGCTGAGGCCTACATTTATTTTACTAAGAAAGGGAATTATTTCTAAAAAACATATTCTTCTTTCACGAAAAATAAAAAGCGGAATTTTTGCCTTTTATTTTCTGCAGTTAGGAAGACAGAATAATACTCAGTTAGCAATATTCACATGATCTCAGCTAAAAAGATCAATTAATCAATTATCGTGCCTTGTGCATGTTATTCACTCTTGTGTTATATTAGTAATTTTGCGTATGTTATTAAAAATACATGCAAATGAAGGAAATTCATCGTTTATAATTAGAAATAATGCTCCATCAAGAACAAACAGAAATTAAAGTATTGGGGCCCAGACCCCAGAACTTTAGAATACCTCTGGTTCAAGAGGAACCTTTGCCAAGGAGAAGAGCTTGGAAAGCTGAAGCAGGTGTACTGCCCCTTTGCTGTGTGCTGTCTAGGGTTGGCCTGCAGTGGCTGTTTCTGCCAAGGAGAGGACAAAGACTTTGCTGTGTATCATGCTTAAAGAAGATCTCCAAGGGCATGAAGTAGAGCTTGACTCATGTTCTGAAGTCCCAGGGACACAAAGACCTCACCATCAGCTCCCCTGAACTTCCTTGCTGGGAGTTCTGAAATGCCAAGAGGGGCCTGTTCCTATGATGGGCCTCTGGAGGCTGTTCCTGCTGAGGGGAGCTGAGAAAAGAGAAACAACTAAAGATGTGTGACTCATCCGCAGCGGTTTCCCACACATTGTCATCGTTACGATGAAGAAACTGGCACAGCGCCTGCCAGCGGCTGGAGAAATAACTGCACACTGAGTTTCGCGCATCGATATCCGAAATCCAAGATCACTGCACCGATTCTGATGCAGGCCCTACTGTGTGACTGCAAGAACTGACACATCATGGGACCGTGGCTGGATAGATCAACGCAGCACCATTGCTGCTGCCGATGCATCGAGAACCAATGCATTCCTGAATCCACACGCATCGCACCGGGGTGTTAAGTCTACAACAACATCGGGGCCGCAGTAAGAAACTGGTGCATCATCTCCCTGCACAATAAGAAACCAGTGCATCACCTCCGCTGGAGCAAGGAACAGACACATCACCTTCACTGTGGGTAAGGAACCAACTCATCACCTTCCCTGCGGATGTTTTTGCTTATGATTTTGACGCATCTAAGGTACTTTGTGATTAAAGTGTTGCATTTGTAGTTTGCTTTGGACAGAACTGTTTTTACCGTTTAAAAGTCATGTCTAGGTCCAACTGTATGTTGAATTTTTGTCTTGTTTGGTTTAGATAAAGATTACTTATTTTTTTAAACTAGTGTGGTGTCCATTAGTGGTGTTTTCACTGTATTACTGTATGTGTGCACAAAGGCTCTAAACACTGCCTCTGAGATAAGCCTGTCTGCTCATGCCAAGCTACCAAGGGGGTGAGCGGGGGTTGGCTAAGGGCATTATTCCCTTATCCTGACTAGAAGCAACAAGATATATCACATCACTGGTTAAACATCCTCTTGGGGACCGTTACAAGTCAGTTGGTTATCTGCCTGGCACTCCTCCCTCCTGAGTTATTGATATCAGAGACTTGGGTAACACTGGAGGCAAAAATACTCCTATTTATAGGATTTGGGGAAACTACAAACAAGAAATAGTGAGGCATATTTACAACGCCCCATCAGCACATTTACGCAGACAGAGCGTCACTTTAATGATGCCCCGGAGGCGCAGTGTGCCTGTCCATATTTACAAGGCCACATAAAGCCACCCTGCATGGCTTTTCATGGCCTTGTAAATATGTCTCCCTTTCACGCATTACAATGCATCCTATAAGGTGCAACGTACTAGAATCAAGTACAATAGACAGTGTATCATAAAAATACCAATATTAACGTAAAATGGGCCCTAAAATCGAAGCAGGTAAAAACTAATGACGGCTAAAATGACAACTTTTTCCTGTACCTAATTGCTCCTGTTAAAAAACTTGCAACCCCAAAACAGACCATAGGGGAAGATAGCATTTGGAGATACAACAAAGAAGGCCTGACTTGAGTAAAATGACAATCTCTGAGCAATAGAAGTATAAACCTTTTACGCAATAAAACATAATAATCACAGAAGAAGATAAAATGTAAAGTATCTTGCTCAGAGAAATTGTCGCAAGGACAAGGTTTTAAGGTGCCAGGTTTTGTAAAACCTTGAGGAACAGCCAGGGAACCAAATGTAATAGGAATCAGGTGAGCACAAAGTAATGAAAGGCGTTACCAACAACGAGTAGATATGGTTGGACTTGATTGCACAGAGATAATGTAACCTATCTTCTCACCATTGGTTTTGCTAGCTCCTTTTCTTTCCTAAGACCCTGGCGCTTGTCCAGGAACTGTTGTTTAATGGTTCTAATTTTGGATTTGCCAAAAGGTTTACGGCTGCAGTATAGATCTGGGCAACCAAGCCAGTTTGTCAAATCCATTATATACTTTAGCCAAGGTATGTGCACGGGTCGTCTACTTCCTGGGGGCAATCTTCCCATTTAGCGCAAGAGCACCACCCGTGGCTGTGGGTCTAGCAGCTGTTCAGTCATATCAGCTGTCAGACCTATTATGGTGTGCTAGACTTGATGGAAAGGCGTGCACTCCCATGCCAGTTGGAAAAACCCTACACAGTCCTTTCCACACTGTGTGCAAGCATGCAATCTGGCTGGTGTCTCTCCTATATTGCCCAGCTGGGGTGAAGTATGCGCTATCTTAAGCCAATATTCATGATGCATGAAGAGGGCCATGGGTTGGGTCATCTTTAAAGGGGCTGAGTTGCAATAGCCAATCTGTTATCTTCAGAGACAATGAGAGACACTTTTGTCTAAAGCCAGGCTGTAAACATACTCAGAGCCTTATTATGAGTTTAGGAGGCTTTGGAGCGGGTGGCATGCCATGAACCACCATAGTCATAATAAGGCCCTGAGATAGAGAGTTCATCCACTGATGTTTTCCCTTAGGTACTCTTAACCTCCAGTTCTATGTTGGTAAGATTTTCTGATCATGGCTCCTAACATCCCCCACTCCTCGAAAGGGAAAAAGCTGTGCAGACAATAGCTTCACGGCCACATGAGGATATAGACCTCTCTCTATGTCGAATTGCAAGGCCTCTAATAAACCAATGGAGAGTCATCTTAGCGAGGCCATGTCTTCAGCCTTGTCTGTAGGATGCTCTTAATTGGAGGACCACCCCTCCCATAGTTAAGTACCTAGCACTTCCAGGGAACACCTGCCATATGTGAGTCAAGGGAGGACCAGGTAAGTATGTAATTTGGTACCAATTTTACAATTATGAAAGGATTTTGTTCCAATAAACCTTATGAATGATGCAAAGTGAAATTGATTCTAGAGTCCACTGAGAGCCAGTGCAGATCTTTCAGCATGGTCAAACTCTCCAAAATTCAAGTTTTTCAGAAGCTTTATTTTGGAGTCTTTGAAGTCTACCGAGCACAATATTTAGGACGCATGTGTAAATCATACTGCAGTCATCTAGATGCCGCGTTGAAAGACACGTTGGAATTTCAATATGATAGAAAGTTCATAAGGGAGGGAAAGCATGGAGTGTTGCTTCTTAACCCCATTGAAATACAACATTCTTTTGATGGGCGAACGGGAAGCGCGAGTCGAAGATAATTCCCAGATTTTTGGCCTTCAGATTTAGGGAGGGAATAGACCCTAGACTAGAGGCCAAGTGAAGGGGAGGGAAAGAGGTATGATGTCCTCGCAGGTGGAAGAATTATGATATAAAATGTAGCTTCAAATGTATGTTTGAGGTTGTGACTGAGAATTCAAACATATGACTAAGCATAAGGTAGTGGATTCTGCATTTTTTAGAGTGTTTTTAGGCTTTTGACGGATATTTTATGAGTCAAAGGATTTTTTAGAGATGAGAGAACAGTTAGTTGGGGTGGGTGAGTTGCGCTGGAGGTGAGAGAGAACGGAATTGGTGGAGAGGTCACTGAGAAAACTTTTATTTTTGAAAACATAAAAGCTGTTTCTTGCAAGGCTCTCTGTCAGAGAAGCAGCAAGCTAAGATTAGAAATATTATCCCTACCAAATCCTTGCCATGTTGATTAGCCAGTGATACTGAACAAATTAAGAATAGATTGCCTTCTGTCACAAAATAGTTTGTCAATTTCTCTGCCTGGTTGTGTTTTATACCCTCAAATATCCTTCCATGCAAAAAAGTCAAAATGTCTGTGAGGAAATTTTAGGAGGGCAGGAGAAGGCCACTCATGTAAACAAGAATCAGCACCGGTATCTGGAATCAAAAAGATAGTATTGGGCTCGGTCCGACAAGAGGGAAACATGAGATGGTCTGCATCTATCTTGACTGTCTGAAAAGTAAAATAGCAAGTGCTTTGTGTCTCAATATCGCAAATGCAGATTACATGTGTACTTTGGGATTGAGTCATAATTTGACCAAGGCCCACCTAACTGGAAATTGTCTTCCTTTGGGTGTCTTTGTGGAGAAACAAAGGAGCTTGGAGCATAAACTCATTCTCAAAACTTGGTCTCTATGAACCTAGGATTTGTAAGGGAAATCTGAACCTGTAAATGTTTACGTAAAATCTCCACACCTAACCAACTTTGATTGCTATTCTGATTATTATCTTGTTTTTAGGACACAAATATACAGGAATCTCACAACCTTTGAGAATTTGAATTGATCCAGCTCAAGCCACCAATGTGGATATCTACTCAAATATTATTTTTCCAATTTGCCATAATTTCACTTAATTGGCAGCATGTTTGCCCTGCACATGTTAACATCTGGGTCAGTAGGCCTTGTTTGTTTATGGTCTTTGGTGAAAACAGAGCCAGTCCTTCGCTACCCCTGTGGCAGGTCAAGTGCAATCCTGATACCTGCAAGTTGACGTCCGACAGAGAAACTCTACATCTAGTAGATCTTAGTAAGTAGAGCATGTAGGCATCTAGTTTCATCATTCATTTACACAGCATCCACACCTACAAACTACTGGAGATATCACAATATATTTGGGTATCACCATGCTCACAACAGCAAGCAACAACAGAAGCCTTCAACACAAGTCATTTGAGAGTAGTCTACATGCCTATCTAACACATTTCAGATATTTAATAGAAGAGGAGTAAGAGTAATTGTAGAAATAACATCGGGAAAGATTAGGAGTGAATGGGAGTAGGTATGTGTACCATAAAGGAATAAGAACTGAGAGTAAGTGTAAGTATGCTTAACATCTCTTCCTACAGTAGGCAGTATTTCCATGTTTTGACTTCAGGCCATTACAATTGGCCAAACTCATCGGCGGAAGCACTAGGCATGGAAAATACCTCTAATCTGTCGGGTTGGCCCTACTTATATGACGCTCTGAGAAAAATTGGTTTTGGCGCTACAGTGGTAGGATTGATTAAATTACTGTACTCAAACCCCCATAGCAAGAGTGACAGATGGCCTTGTTTATTTCTCCTCATGGAATATTGAGACTGACACCAGGCAAGGATGCCCTCTTTCACCCATACTGTCTGCCCTAGCAATTGAAACCCTGGAAACAAGGTTTAGAAAATATGGGTTCATTAATGTACTGGACATATCAGGCACCCACCTACACAAACGCAAGAAGTGATGGAGTTGCTAAATACTTTTTACACACTCTATGGACTGTGGATCAATTTGGAAAAGTCCTGCTTATTCCCACTCCCAGACAGTCAGCCATTATTCAACCCATCACCACTGATGGGGGCAGACACTACATTAAAGTAACTGGGGATCCGAATTCACCACCTTCATTTCTGCCTGATGGCAGGGAACATTCATAAAGCCATAGGGACCATTAGACTTTTGAGGAAACTCCCTTTGTCTATGAATAGCATAACTGCATTATCCAACATGATTACACTCCCCTGGAATACTGTTTCAGTTTTCTATCTCCCACTTATTCTGCCACAGCAGCGTCGTGATTGTCTTAGAGGAGCCTCTACGTTTCCTGCTTCCATTCCGGCCGGACGAAGAGAGACGATGGAGGAGAGATACGGTGACAGGTACGTTTACTTTTATTTTCTACATTCTCCTACCCCGCTACCCCCGATCTGTGCCAGCCGCCACTGAGAGAAAATGTGGCATCAGGAGTCAGCACTGGCAAGGAAGAATGTAATTGACATTGTGGCCACATATCAAGAAGACTGTGGATCACCAATACCATGCAGGGAGCTGAAAGTCACTTGGGACCTTGCCCCTCTCACTCACAGCAAGCAAGTGGACCCAAAACTGGTTAGCTATCCAGGAAAAGCCTATACAACTGCACCACCACAGAATTGCAGGGTTCACTGACAAAATATCAAAACCAGAAATATTATGGAACATAAATATTGTGTCAAAAATATCGAACCCAAAAATATTGTTATTGAATACTTCCAATGTAATAATGAAAATATCAAAATAAATATTGTTATACACTAATATTGATGTTAAAAATATTGTTTTTTAATATAAACATACTTAATCATAGTAAACTTATACATATTTACATTTTGGTGCCGATTCCGATCTGGGTTGAAAAGCACGCCGACCAAGCCGGATCCGGAGTGTTTTCCGACCGAGCTGGAGTCCTGCTGTCCGACCGAGCGAGTACGATGTGGCTGTATGCTGCCAGACTCAATTCAGCCGGACTCCCATAGAAGTCAATGGGAGACGGTCGTACGACGCGTACATGGGCTCCCATTGACTGAATGGGTACATCTCGCGCAAGGGCGCCCCTACAGTGGGTATGCGTCGTGCCATCCGTATGGTACATGCCTGTGTTGGGAGCCCTTGGGTCTCCCCCTGTGCCCGAGTCGTAGGGCTGTGGGTGACAAGTCCGACGCGGACCCCCAAAGGCAACAACCCGGACGTTTTGCGAGGAGGACACTCCGGCTCGCACAGGCTGTCCGACGCGTGCATCGTACTGGCTCGGTTGTAAATCGCATCCATTGCACTCTACGGTTAGCTTCCGACCAAGATGTACGGAGTGGTTCGGACCCGGAAACGACTCGGTCGGTGAATTCCACGGAGCTCGCATCGTACTTGCTCGCTCGTACAGCTGTACGAGTCGGGCAGAAAACATGCGTACGGCTCATAGTTTTTCCGGCCGGATCGCGTTCGGTGCCCTTCCGACCCAGATCGGAATCGGCCCCTAAACAGTAATATAATTTGAAATTCTATATACATTTTAAATGTAATAAAAATCATTGATATATGTGTGTATGTTTATTTAAACATATCTAATTCAAAACTATAAAATATTATTATAATTTATATTACAATTTACAAATTGTAAAATTTAAATTATTTAATTACAAATAAATATATATGTATATACATATAATTATTCACCAAAAAACTCCATTTTGCTGGGGCCCCCCAATCCTGCAGGGCGGGCTCAGTATCGGGAATGGAGATCCCGGAGATTGCGTTTTTGCCACGAAAAAGAAATGAGCCCAACACCGACTTCCAGAGCAGCTGTCTTTTATTCGTCTACATCGCAGGGCAAGGAAACACTCGATAAGTCCTTACGCGTTTCAGCGTTCTCTTCGCCTTGGTCTACAGGTTCCAGAATGCACTGGTTGTTCCATCTGAAAAAGTACATATTTATATTTAGCTTCAATAGCGTAACTGTCATCAAATGTCACAATCATTCAGAGTGCGCTTCGTATTAAAACTGCAAAGTGCATAATAAATGTCCCGCAACGCTCATAGTAGTGCTTTTCTTGCGGTGTTGCCAGAGAGAGGATTGCCTCTCTCATCACCCTTTCTCCATCTCATGCCGCCACATTGCTTCGGAAATCCATTCGTGCTGGCATGCATGAGAGAGCGGATCATGCCCCCTCGATTTGATATTCACCAAAAAACTCCATTTTGCTGGGGGCCCCCAATCCTGCAGGGCGGGCTCAGTATCGGGAATGGAGATCCCGGAGATTGCGTTTTTGCCACGAAAAAGAAATGAGCCCAACACCGACTTCCAGAGCAGCTGACTTTTATTCGTCTACATCGCAGGGCAAGGAAACACTCGATAAGTCCTTAAGCGTTTCAGCGTTCTCTTCGCCTTGGTCACAGGTGAGTGCTTTTAAAGTCCATGTGGTCACGTGCCTTCAGTTCGACACTACAGGTTCCAGAATGCACTGGTTGTTCCATCTGAAAAAGTACATATTTATATTTAGCTTCAATAGCGTAACTGTCATCAAATGTCACAATCATTCAGAGTGCGCTTCGTATTAAAACTGCAAAGTGCATAATAAATGTCCCGCAACGCTCATAGTAGTGCTTTTCTTGCGGTGTTGCCAGAGAGAGGATTGCCTCTCTCATCACCCTTTCTCCATCTCATGCCGCCACATTGCTTCGGAAATCCATTCGTGCTGGCATGCATGAGAGAGCGGATCATGCCCCCTCGATTTGATATTCACCAAAAAACTCCATTTTGCTGGGGGCCCCCAATCCTGCAGGGCGGGCTCAGTATCGGGAATGGAGATCCCGGAGATTGCGTTTTTGCCACGAAAAAGAAATGAGCCCAACACCGACTTCCAGAGCAGCTGACTTTTATTCGTCTACATCGCAGGGCAAGGAAACACTCGATAAGTCCTTACGCGTTTCAGCGTTCTCTTCGCCTTGGTCACAGGTGAGTGCTTTTAAAGTCCATGTGGTCACGTGCCTTCAGTTCGACACTACAGGTTCCAGAATGCACTGGTTGTTCCATCTGAAAAAGTACATATTTATATTTAGCTTCAATAGCGTAACTGTCATCAAATGTCACAATCATTCAGAGTGCGCTTCGTATTAAAACTGCAAAGTGCATAATAAATGTCCCGCAACGCTCATAGTAGTGCTTTTCTTGCGGTGTTGCCAGAGAGAGGATTGCCTCTCTCATCACCCTTTCTCCATCTCATGACCCAGATCGGAATCGGCCCCTAAACAGTAATATAATTTGAAATTCTATATACATTTTAAATGTCATAAAAATCATTGATATATGTGTGTATGTTTATTTAAACATATCTAATTCAAAACTATAAAATATTATTATAATTTATATTACAATTTACAAATTGTAAAATTTAAAAATATTACAAATAAATATATATGTATATAATATAATTATATATATAAAGACATATACACAATACACTAAAAACTTTAACAAATAAACTGGAAAAATTATTTTAAAAATACTGATTTAACTTCACATAAAAAAGTAAACAACAGAAAAAAAATATTTTATTAAAATAAATATACAAACATTAATAAATAAAAATAATATAATATTAAACATACAGAAACATCATAATATTATAAATGTAAACAATATAAACACATCAAAATTATTGAAATAATACATATACTATTCCCACTCCAGTCTCAGTAACAATAGGGAAAGCTTTAAACTCAGGAGAGTACAAATTACAATTCCCACTCCAGTCGGTGCAACATTTGGGAAAGTGTTGGATTGCGGAGGGGTAACATTTACTATTCCCACTCCAGTCTGTGCAAAAGTAGGGAAAGCATTGAACTCAGGAGGGGTAAAAATTACTATTCCCACTCCAGTCTGTGCAACAGTAAGGAAAGTACTGGATTGCGAAGTGTTAAAATGTACTATTCCCACTCCAGTCGGTGCAACAGTTGGGAAAGTGTTGGATTGCGGAGGGGTAACATTTACTATTCCCACTCCAGTCTGTGCAAAAGTAGGGAAAGCATTGAACTCAGGAGGGGTAAAATTCACTATTCCCACTCCAGTCAGTGCAACAGTAGGGAAAGTGTTGGATTGTGGAGCATTAAAATGTACTATTCCTACTCCAGTCTGTTCAACAGTAGAGAGAGAGAGAGTATTTCACTACAAACAAATAACTATATGAAATAAAAAATTTGTTTAAATATACAAATTATATATACATATATATTTTTTACAGATATATTGCAATGTTTAATAAATGTTATACATTAAAAGAAATAATATTCTGATTAAAATACCACACTGTATTCTCACAACCATAAAAGCCAATAAATATAATCGTATTTACAATTAAAAAGCCCCTGTACCCTTATATGCCCCATAACCCACTTCGGCACTAAAAATAACAATAAACGAATAAATTGAATTTAAAAACAACTAACAATTTACAAACCATGTTAAAACACACTAACAATAATTATGCAAGCAACTTATAACATACACAAATAAAATATGTACTAAAATACATAAAAAATAATAAAAAAATATTTTATTAACAACAATATTTTTGTAAGTGATATTAACAACATAGAGATTTTTAACATCAAACTTAACAACTGTGATCTTTTTAAAATCAATATTGCTTACCTTAAAATGAATATAATCTTGTCAACGGTATTCTTGCACACAATATTGTGCATCACAACATTTCAAACTAGGGGCATCATTAGGATGGCGCATCCTGATGGAAAACGGGACCGCCCACCACATGTGCGGCGGTCCCGTGGGGGAGATTAGGATGCGCCACCACAGTGGTGGGCACATCACACATTTTTAACATTGCGGTGGGCGGTGCTTAAAGCAGCACCCGCCACAATGGTAAAAATGCATGTTGTGCATTTGCATGCACAAAGTGGCAGGCACCGTGTTGTGCCTGCCGCACTGTGCATGCAAATGCAGGGGAGTACCATCGGTACCCCCATGTGCACCCCCCACACTCCAACTTCCTGGGGGCCCGTAACGGGTCCCCAATTGTGAACTCTGCATGCCTTTCTGCCACCACGGAAAGGCTGCTCTCCGCCTGCATCCTAACATGGCTGGCGGTGTCTAGCAAACACCGCCACCATATGCAACCCTTTTCCACCCGGTCGACCCATCGACCGGGTGGAAAAGCGGCAGACGGTCTTTCCGTCCGCCGTGGTCCCCCCCCGCCATCATAATGTGGCGGGGGGGAAATGGGAGGCGGGCGGGGAATGATGTAGGGCGTATTGCCCACATCATAATTGACCCCCTAATATTTTTGCCTCTCGATATTTTTATTTTAATATGTTGTTTGGATACCGAATCGCAGTGTATCAGCAACTTTATCACCAAGAAATACAACTTGCCAAACAGTCTGTGTCGCCTTCTGCCCTTGACTACTTAGGTATTTAGAAATGTTACTGGTCTTGTTCAAGTTCCTGCCATATTTTTCTTCTTTCATGGGAAAAATATTATTGGTTCATGTTCCTGTCTACGAACCACACGCCCTTGCTCCATCAAATTTTGACACATTCACATCTGTACCAGGGATTTCATTCTTGCATGTGTCAACGGTGACTACGCCTTTCCTGATTGGTGTAGCTAGTTCTCATCCTTTTGGCTGATTGAAGCCTAGGATCAGGCCATCTCGCTTAGATGGATGTATCAGCAATACCCCCTCTTGACATGCAAGTCTAATTCAGAATAGTGGTCCACATGAACACCTAGGTGAAGTCTAAGTCAGGTTGTGTGTCTTTAGGCCCAAACATTCAAAAGGACCAGAATGGGCGACACCAAATAAGCAAGGTGTATTCTCTTCCCCTTTCATCAAAGACAGATTTGATTACACAATCATCCCTAGATGTGGTTAGAATTTGGGATGTAGGTAACTCTTTTCATCTGGAAGAATGTCCTGAACCAGGTTAGGGCTAATAACAAGGGGCAGAAATATGTTCCCCTAGTATTCATATTTTAATCATGTGACAGGGATGGATCATTAAAGTTTCCGCATATCTCCTCTCTAACACATTTTTACTCCATTTTGTGTGTCCACTGTGATTTTATCCTAAGTAAGGTGCATGTATTCACTTCTCAAAAAGAGCTCAAGAGCAGCCATTCAGAGCAATCTATGGTTGCCACTGTGAGAAGGGACCTGAGGATGAAGCATGTCACTTTGATGAGTGAGGACCTTAATCCTTTTTAGGGAAGATCCAATTGGATTCTCCCTTGCAGGCTATGAATCCCTCACAAAAACGGTCTTGGTATCTCATTCTGGTAGGCTTATGGCCTCCGACGTCCTGTGCAGTCAACTAGTTTCAGCCAGGCCTTTTCTTCTACTGGCTTTCGTCAGGACCTTATATGTGTGGGGTGTTACAGGGGTAGTTATGAGTTTGTCAGTGCCCTGTGTGTAAAGCACATGCTACGGTGCTTATATGTGCAAGAGGTGTTTCCACTCGGGTTGAACACCTGATTGTAGCGAACAACTCAGCATGGAGCGATGTCGCTGGACCCTCAATGAACCTGTTGTCCGGGCAGGTTCATTGAGGGTCCAGCGACATCGCGCGAGTGCACATGGACCTGGCCCCCGGCTGAGCTCCATGCTGAGTACATATAAGCACCGTAGCGTGTGCTTTACACACAGGGCACTGACAATCTCATAACTACCCCTGTAACACCCCACACATATAAGGTCCTGTTTTTATCGACTGCCTGGGGCCCACCATTAAAACAGTCTTTGGGACACCCAGGACAGTATTTTAAACCTCACTCAGAGCACACTCACAGCACCCTCACAAACCAAAAAACCCGCTCCGCAGTAATCTGGCGTCGAAGCACACCTGAGGTACACTCGGTACCTCGGGTGGGGCCCAATGATGAAGCATGCCACCAACTAGGTTGGTGGGTGAGGGCCTTCATAAAAAAACCGAATGTTTTTTTTCCACCAGCAGACATACAAACAATTTAAACCAGAGCTAGTTCTCATTGATTACTAATACATAAACTGGGGAAACGGACTAGCCTCTCTAGTTCTCCTCTCTCTTTTTGATTATAACAGGATGTACCTGTAGTCAGCTTTTGCTTTCTCATCTCCTGATTATTACAAAGGTAGTAATAAGCATGAGTTACCCAAGTGAGTAAGATGTCTCAATGGCCCATGAGATTAATAAGCACCAATGGCCCACATGAAGCTACAAAACAAATTTCAATGGCCCAAAGATTTATGAGCATCAATGGACCTGGGCAGTAACAAGCATCAATATTGGAAACAGACAGTAAAGAACATTGATAGATACCTCAATAGTAGCAAACAGGCATCAATGGCCTAAAGTTGCAATGAGCTGAAGTGACCTCAGGCAGTAAGAATGCCTGGTCCACGCACAAATGATCATCATTAGCAAAGGAAGCAACCCTCAATGGCCATAGGGAGTAAAAAATATCAACGGAACCAGACAGCAACAAGAACCCATGCGCGACTCAGGCAATAATGAAAAGAAGAAAATAAACACCCAAAACGTATTTCTCTAAACGGAAAAGAATGGCATTGAGACATGGTGAGTTTTCTGTGATAATTACCTTACCCTCTATAGGGTGGAATGGCCGCCTCTATGACCAGGTGGTCAGAGGTATCAGTCAGAGTTTATCATTGGCTAAGACAGCTAAGGCTCTATTTTGGCTCTGCAACACTGTTTTCCATTTAGTTTAAAATGGAAAACTAATATAGTTAACAAAACTTGTGCAATGTTAACGTACAAATTATTTCAAACTGATCCAACACTTAAATGTGCCATTTTTCTGTGGTATATAGCCATATCTCTGAATGTGCTGAGATGTGCACATACATGCTTAAAAGTGGACCTCACCCTGATATGCCTTTCGAGAAAACTGCGTATGATATTAAAGAATACATTTGACTAATAATAATGTTTTGGAATGTTTTGCTAAAGAAACACTTCATCATTGAATAGAATAACTTCATAATATTTACACTAGAAAAACGAATAGCTTAACTTTTTTCCTTTCTGATTTATAATGAAGAAATGTGGTGCTGAATAATATTTGCTGCATTTGATGTTTTAGTTCAGCTAATCTCTTGTTTAGCCTAACATACAATTAATGCATTCGAAGGTTCGAATGTGAACATAACCATAGGAATGGAGGTACAAGAATCCAAAGGCCTCATATGTAGACATAGTTTAAAATGTGTTTCATGCTTCAAGGTAATTCTTATTGAATCTATTGTATGTAAAAGTAGAAAGAATGAGACAAGACTGCTCTCACTAAGAATTGAGAGATGATTGGACAAAGGGAGGAGAAGCAGGAACATAAACTGCAACATTTCTTTCAACTGTTTTTATCACTGCTGATTTCTAGAGTAGGTTACAACTTTTTTTCTGTCCATACCACTTGCCTGGATTGAAGCTGAATGCAAACGGATTTCTGCTGAAGGCTGAATGCTGATTTGCCGGCCTACCCGACCTGTTTGGTGATCACAGTCACTATTGCTCCTGCATATTTATGTTTCTCTTTTTGAACCTCTTTTTATGGAAAGTTCAGCTGATATTGATTGATCGAATTTGAGCTTCATATCCTAACTCTCACTTTTGCCTCTTGAACTGGAACTCTTTATGGGTACCTGCAAACACCAATTTCTCCCCAGTCTTAGAATGGGCACTCTTTCCTTTATGGAACACGCTGTATTGCAATATTTGCTATGCCTTATGCTAACCATATTTTATCATCAATTCTGTAATCTGATTGATGCATTTGACTAATTGAATAAAGAATAAAAAGAACTTACTAAACCTTTTAATGAAAATTAAACCCTTAAAACATATAAAATCTCTCATTATTAGCTGAGGTTAAAGATAGTATTGTGAAAAAAAAAATCTGATTGATAGCTCTTTGTCTCTTCATATACAGCAGCAAAGGTCTGTCGCAGGGGAGTGAAGTCCATCCAAACAAGAAAGAAAGAGAGTGCAAAGCTTTGAGTGAGTTATTCAACCTTTTCTATTTAAATTAATTCCCGTGCTAGCAGAAGCTGGTGGCAGAGGAAAGGTTTAGTGCCATGGGGAGAGGAGCTGTAAAATAATTGACAGGGTTAAAGTAATGCCCAAGTCCCAAAACCCAATGCCCAGAACTTGCAGACTGACATGGTGCGATTTCCGAAGGTGGTTGCTGTTGGAGGTTTTAGTATTAATAGGGTGATGTATTGTGATTTGTTGTGGCTATTGAAAAGTAGTTTGGAGTATGAAACTTGAATCATTTGATGAAATTGCATGTTTATTTTTAATAAGTTATAGAGTTATCAGGCTTGGCGTTGCCTAACATCCCAGGATAGACAGATATTGAGACAAGTATAGAAGACACTTAATATAGATTTATAAGTGTAGATTACACTTTATGGTTTTCTTATCTGCTAAAGGTTTGTGGTGTAGATAGTGAGGTACTGTTAACAACACAAATTGAGATAAGGACACTAATAAACTGTTGTGGTTGTGCTAATATTGATCGATGTTGTCAGAACCTGATTGCTCAAAGGGGGAAGCTACATTGATTGGTGTGATTTCCGCTGGTCGAGATTCATTTAAGAATGTAAAAATGTTGTTGCATGACAAAAAGTAAGAAGGTGCAAAACCCCTAATATTCCAATTGATTAATAGTTTTTGATTTTCTTTAGTGAAGCAGCCAAAGATTTCTTGTTTTCGTTCTTTAAAAGTTGTCAAATTGAGTGTGTATGAGAGAAATTATAAAGGAGGGTGAAATACTGCAAGGGGTGAGAGCATACATCATAGTGTGCCTCGCTTGGATACGTTGGTTAAGTGTACTGTTGCTCTTTAATTGGTTGATGATGAAACAGAGTGCCACGCTGTGATAGGTCAGTTGTTGTGGGAATACTGCATTGAGATTGGTCAAAAGATTTTTAAGAATTCAAACAGTGACAGGATTTGATAAAGGGTTTTGACATTTACGGAACAGAATCAAAACAACAAATTTGAATTGCATTTATTTGGACTGATTATTGTTGATTTTTGCGACAATCATGAAATGCCTTAAAGAATTTAAGAGTTTTGTGAGAGGTGATGTTACAGTTCTGATATGGGAAGGTGAAGAAGCGCCTCCTGAAGCGACACCTGCAGATTATATGACAAATGAATAGGGAATGCATACGTTTATGAACGCCAATCGCGCAAGATTACTGAAAAGGACGGTCCATTGAGTTTTACTAAATATGGTACTTTTGAGATTAGAATTATAGAACATTTCAAGGAAAAGATTTATGAAATGAAGCCATCCACCTAGACACACACAAATGAAGATCTGAAAATGTGGAAGAAGGTAGCACGAGACAGAGAACGGGAGAAATCCCAGAGTAAGATTAAAAGAGCAATGCGTAATTACGCAGATGCTCGATGGGATGAAGCACAGCAGAGATGGAGGAGAGCAATAGTTGAGGGAACGAGAGGGAACTAGTCTGTATGCAGTCATTGCCAATGAGACATCTGAGAAATCTAAACAGACTAAGATACAAGAAAAATATATGAGAAAAAGGAAATGGAGGATGAGACAGATAGTGATTCAGTGGATGATATTTTGGAAGAAATGCTAGGCATGTGTCCCCCACCTTATGTGAATACCACCACTAGTACCGATCATAATGTAACTACACGTATAGCAGTGGCTTCTGCCCTTGTTGAACTGAGTATAATACAGATTGAGAGAACATTACAGACATTGCAGGTTGCACCACCACCTATTGTCCAGACACTGATAGTCATCGCACCTAACTGCTTCAATTGTGACTGTTCCGGTACAACTACCACAAATTACAATTGTGCGGACAGTAGGTAGACCACTTGTAACTGCCCCATATGCTACTGCCTCAATAAACATTGTCCCAACTCCAGAAGTCCCAGACATGTAGGAGAATTAGTTGCAATGGGGCTCATCCCATTATCAAAATGTACACAGATTGTTCCCTGGAAGCCGCCTCAAATGATTCAATAATTGAGAGATGGGGAAGGCTAGTGTTCACAACACCAATAATACCGGAGAAGCAAACTTATTTGAGGATGGGATTTTTTTTTTTGAGGAAGCAGCAGGACTTAGAAAGACAGAAAGTGTAGAACAACAAGTTACTCCAATCCCTGATATGGAGAGACCACCAAATGTTTCAAAAATAAAGGTTAAACTTTAGGAAATTATATAAGGATGTTTAGATCTTGAATATTTGAACCAGTATCAGAAAAAATAATTAATTTACCTAAGCAAGGAAATTACAATACATGCAACTATTCACATGATAAAATGAATGATTTAGCTTTAAAATATGTTGTTGATCTTTTAAAAAGGTTTCCTTTACAGAGAAGTTACAGAGTTCAATTAGATGATGGAGCAATTAAGAAAAGGGGTTCGTCAGGAATGCATTTGCATATATCCTAATTAGTAAAATGTATTTGAAATGGAGTGAATTTGAAAGAATAAAAATTAAATAGACCAAGATGCATGCAAAGAAAAAGAAATACTCAGAAGTAGATGGGGAAAATAAAAAGTCACCGACAGGTTCACGATGGGAAAGAAGCTACAGCTTATCCAATAAGAAAAGCACCGGGTGGAGTACATGTCCATGTCATACGGAGAAGAGGTGGTCTTGCAGCATTCATGAACAACTTTCCAAAATTAAGATATAAACCTGTGCAGTGATACAAACAAGTTGACAGATTCGTCAAAATGTCAAACAGTGTTGTGGATTAATTTAAATACAGTCTTTAACATTGTTGTGCCACATAATTTGAGGGCTGAATGCAAAGTTGTTGTGCAATGGCCACATAAGGTGTCAACAAGAGAGGCATGCACTATCTCCTAAAGTTGTGGAGAAGTATGGAGCAGTGATTACTTTTCTGAAAGGCCAAGTGCCTCTGAAAGATCTTGATTGGGTGAAGATTAAAAGAACAATGACATAGAAGACAGAACTTGTGCACCTTCATTGTTACATTTAATTAGTATTCACCGATTGTTATACAGTTCACAACTTCTATTAGTTGATTTGAATAACATTTAACGATGACATTTGACAAATGGTATTTTAAATAATTATCTCATTATTTTAAAACACATTCTGTTGTGCAGTCAAAATCAATTTTAGATATGATTGTACCACTAGTAAATGCAACTAATTTTGCCACACCGCCAAGGAGCATGAGTAATTGGTCGAACAATTCATGTAAAATACAGTTATCAATGCATTGACCTATTATTGCTTCACTTGTTGAGTTTTCATATATATATATATATATATATATGGTAGTTGTATATTTAATTGTAAAAAACAAATTTTAAACCACGTTAATTGATATTAATATTTACATTTCTTATTGAAAAATACCAAACATGCTGTTTTTACTGATTTTCAATAAATACTTGAATTTTTGTTTCATTTTGTAATATTATTGGCAAACATCTGCGTAATAGTGACCCAAATGATTGATTTTTCTTTGTTCAAACTAATGCTAACTAAAACCAGTTTATTGTTTTTGTAGCAAATGTCCAGGAGTGAGAAAGGAAGCAAGAAAGGTGGAAGAGACAGAGGGAGGGAGGAAAAAAGGAAAAGAGAGAGAGGGAGGGACAGTAGGAGAGGTTAGAGGGAGGTTAACGGCAAATAGGCAGGAGAATTAGAAGGGTGAAAGTGAGGGAGAGAAAAATGGAATAAGAAGAGGGATGAGACATGCGGGGATAGAAATAAAAACAGATGTGTAATTGTTGGAGAAAGAAAAGACGATGATCGGGAGAGAAAAGAGAAGAGCGAGGGGAAGTAGGAAAAGGGAAAAAAGAAGTAGAGAGGTGAGAAAAGATGAAGAGAAAGTCAAAAAAAGGAGGAAGAAGAGGGTCATAGGAGGGGAGAGAGAAAAAAGGAGAAGTGAGTCAGAGGAAAGATGAAAGGAGAGAAAAAAGGGCCAGATTAGAACAAGGGAGAGGTAGAAGATGTGAGAGAATAGAGGAAAGCTAGAGACTTAATGAAAGGCTGAAAAATACACTTAGAGAAAATGGACTTGCTCATTCTCAGCCTTTCTGGATGAAGGTCCAAGTGGAGGGTATTAATGTTTTCTGGCTATTCCTCTGATGATGAGAGTGCCCTCTGAACAGACATTACATGTAAAAGGTGATGGTTACTATAGCCATCAGATAGGGAATTGATAAAAAGTTTTTATTGAAATGAAATGGAAAATTAATACAGTTAAAGAGACTTGGGCAATGTTAACGTGTAACTTTTTTGAACTGACACAACACTACCATGTGCAAATTGTAGTTCACAGTCATATCTATTAGTATTATGCCTCAAAATGTCAAAATTAAACTTTAATTCTACAAGCAGCAAAGTTGAATGTCCCGAGATGCGTACAAAAATGCTTAAAAGTTGACCTCACACTGACATGCAGACAGAGAAGACTTCACATGGTATTAAAGAATGGATTTGATTAATAATAACATTTTGAAATGTTTTGCTAAAGAAGCACCTTATCCTTGAATAGAACCTAATCATATCATTTCACACACTAAATACAGAATGTATATGAATGGCGAAAGTTGTTAGCCTAACTCATTTCCTTACCGATTTATAATGAAGAA
This sequence comes from Triturus cristatus, assembly GCF_964204655.1. Lineage (NCBI taxonomy): Eukaryota > Metazoa > Chordata > Amphibia > Caudata > Salamandridae > Triturus > Triturus cristatus. The sequence goes on from NC_140585.1 coordinate 1,098,335,608, forward strand.
ATGTGATACTGAACAATATTCGTTGCAGTTGATAGTTAATGTTTAATTTCACAAAACATATATATGCGCGTACCTCGCGATTTAAAAAATAAATAAAAATTTCACGGTGAGCACACGGTGAAAAACCTGAAAAAAATAATAATTAATAAATACATAACTTAGCATTTAAAAAACCGTACAAATTCACTGAAAAAACCATAGGTTTCACACACGTTATAGTTACGAATTAGCATTTAAAAAACCTTGCAAATTCACTTAAAAAACCATAGGTTTCATACATGTTATAGTTAGCTGGACATTTCACTCGTAAAAAAACAATGAAATTCCCCCGTTATAGTTAGTGCAGGCAACTATAACTCACGCGACCGCAATCCTCTGCTGATGACGTCAGATATTACATCACTGATGACATATGTGTCTTTATGAAAAATAAATATTTGTAATATATGTATAGCTAAAGATTAATGGAAGAAGACATGGGTAAATAAGTGTCTAAATACAGTGATATAATATCTGACGTCATCAGCAGAGGATTGCGGTCGCGTGAGTTATAGTTGCCTGCACTAACTATAACGGGGGAATTTCATTGGTTTTTTACGAGTGAAATGTCCAGCTAACTATAACATGTGTGAAACCTATGTTTTTTTAAGTGAATATATATATATATATATATATATATATATATATATATATATATATATATATATATATTCACTGAAAAAACCATAGGTTTCACACATGTTATAGTTAGCTGGACATTTTACTGATAAAAAACCAATGAAATTCCCCCGTTATAGTTACTGTAGGCAACTATAACTCACGCGACCGTAATCCTCTGCTGATGCTAATACTGTATTTAGACACTTATTTGCCCATGTCTTCTTCCATTAAATTTTAGCTATACATACATTACAAATATTTTTTTTTCATAAAGACACATATGTCATCAGCAGAGGATTACGGTCGCGTGAGTTATAGTTGCCTACAGTAACTATAACGGGGGAATTTCATTGGTTTTTTATCAGTAAAATGTCCAGCTAACTATAACATGTGTGAAACCTATGGTTTTTTCAGTGAATTTGCAAGGTTTTTTAAATGCTAATTCCTAACTATAACGTGTGTGAAACCTATGGTTTTTTCAGTGAATTTGTACGGTTTTTAAAATGCTAAGTTACTTTACGCCATTTGTGGCGTGCGCGCCCACTTAACGCAGTTCGTTCCGTGCGCGCACGGTGCGCTTCACGCACCGTGCGCACACAGTGAGCACGCGGTGCGCTTCGCGCACCGCGTGCCCACGTTACGCTAGAGGGGCCATGAACGCACGATGCGCTTCGCGCACCGTGCGCACATGGAGGACATATGATGAGCATCGTTGTGACAGGTAAAATATATGTTTTGTTTTGCTGTAATAAGCCATGCACAAATGGTGCCCTTATTATTTATTACCGTACGCGTACGGTAAGCGTAATCGGCGAAATTTTCGAAAAAATTAAAATTGTCTTTTTTCACTTGGGGGATCGTTGGGGACTCCCTCGACATGGCTAGGTGCTTGGGAGCTGTCTAAACAGCCCCTTTACATGTTTTTGCACTTTGTTTTTCAACCCCCTGTCAGAGTGCGAGAGAGAAAATGGTGGCCGCCGCTTCCTGATTTCGACCGATTCGAATGTTTACTAAGATCTAACGGCCAATCAGAATCGCGCTCGCGCTCGCGCACGTCACCGTACGCGTACGGTAAGCGCACCGTAAGCGCACCGTAAGCTGGCTCAGATATATATATTGATTTAAAGGCTATTTTCTCAGAATCTACTGAACAGATTTACACCAAACCTACAAAAGGCACTTCCTTGACCTGAGGACTACCTCTCTGCCAAATTTCATTAAATTCTGTTCAGCCGTTCGGGCTGTAGCTCTGTCTAAAGGTCCTATGGAAAAATGCATGGGAAAAACGCGTTTTGGGACCCCCCTTTTATCTCAGCCCCCGCTTGACGAATCCCCCCGAGACTTTCAGGGTAGGAGCGGAGCTCAACGCCCCACCTATTTTTAAACTTTTGCGAGGATTCGTCGACCGGCGCCAAAGTTATTCAAAATAGAATGTTGCGGATTTCCTATGGTAAGAGGGTCCTAACTATAACTATCTACTGGCGACCGCCAGTAGATAATATATATATATATATATATATATATATATATATATATATATATATATATATATATATATATATATGTTCCAAGAAACGCTCCTGCTGGATTGCTCGACCCAAGGGAGGTGGCGCAAACGCCGGCGGAGCACGCCGGCTCGTAAATAAATCCCAAAGTCCAATACTGCGCTCTCAGTCACCAGTAAATCCAAGATCCAAAGTGATATCCAAAGAGGTGTTTATTCCTCACAACAACGCGTTTCAACTCTATGCAGAGTCTTGATCACGTAAGGACAAACAGTGAATGTGCATCAGATAAAGACTTCCGGGAGCGGTAAACAGTGACAACGGAAAATCCTATTGGCACAGGTCAGTACAGTGGCAGACATTTTGCAATGGGAATACACACATGAAGCGTCACACTGTGGCAGACATATAGCAATGGGAATAAATACATGAATGTGGATGTTGCTAAAAGAGCACGAATGGCTATGCAGTATCAACATGAGAAACAGGTAATCTGGATACAATGTTTGAACCACATATAACTGGAAGTACGGCAAGTGCCGCTTGTCACAGGGCAAGACCCAAAATGTGGTGGAGTTGCTGGTGAAGTGCATACGTGCTGGGAAGTGTTTGAGACGCATGCCAGTGTGAAGGATGGTCATGTGGATGAAAATATCATTGTCTCACATTGGCTAGTGCCATTCGGATCAAGTAAATCAGGTAATCAAATCAATCACTATAGCAAAGCTATGCATGGCAAGTGCCCATGTGCGGCTAGTGCATTACAAGTCCTGAGTGAACACGGGAATAGGGAATATATCGGCGATCACTGTACCAGAACCTCAGATGCTTCATCCAAATGCAGTGAGAGAGGGGGGGAAAGGGTAGGAAGCCCGTGAGTGTGCACGTGATTGTGATGAGCTCCTTCCTTCCCTCCTAGAATAAAGCAGAGAGAAAAAACAAAGTTATCATCTAGAATACGAACATGACAAAACATAAACTGTGTAGTCATTCTACTCTAGTTAGTTACAAACACGGAGGAGGGAGAATCTACACAAGATTGGCCTGGAGTATGTTCTGCTGAGTAACGAGGGCAATGAACCAACATGCAGCCAAAACAAAACAAAACAAAACAGAGCGAAAAAGGGATAAGTATAAGTATATAAAATGTCCATTCATCATGATACATAATGTGAAACAGGTTATAATGCAGGTTATAATGCACAGTACTGCAAAATACTACAGATTACTTGAGGTGTACTGCCAACTCCTCATCCTGGTTCAAACCCCCAGGGTGCTTGGTCTGGAAATCTACAATGTATTTGGATTCCCTTTGTCGTAGTTTGAGTACTCTATCACCCCCCCTCGGGTTGTTGGAAATCTGTTCCAGGATGAAAAATCTCAGGAGGTCGGAATTGGAGAAATGTTTCTCGTTCCAGTGTCGAGCCACCGCATATTTGGCATCAGAATGCGTGATGGCCCGGTAGTGTTCCAACACACGTTTCTTCGCCATCAATGTGGTGCTCCCAATGTACCATAGTTCGCAGGGGCATACAATCGCATAAATGACAAATGTCGAACTACAGGTAAGGAATTGTGTTATTTCTTTGTTTGTGCCATTGCAACTGATCTTTTTGCAGTGAAAGCTCCTCTTGCAAGCCTTGCAATGGCCGCAGGGAAAAAATCCCTGCAACCCATGTTCCTGTCTCTGAGGGTACCTGGTGACATCATTGTGTAGTAGCATGTCCCTCAGGTTCTTCCCCTTCCTGTATGTGACACTGGGTCTTCTGGGAATGAGATCACCAATAGTGGTGTCTGATCTAAGAATATCCCAGTTTTTGCTCAGAATACCTTGTATCCTGCGTGAATCTGCACTGAAAGTTAGAATGATTCTAGTCTCAGTGTCGTCATCATTGGGGACAGTGTCGGAGAGGGTGGTGGCCCTATCTATTGCATCTGCTCTGTTTTTGGCTTTATTCAGTACCCAATTGGGATAACCTCTGTTCTTGAAGCGTTCTAGCATCCTGGTACTCTCTTGCTGATAGGAAACCTCAGTGTTGCAATTCCTTCTTGCCCTGAGTAGCTCCCCGTAGGGGATACTCCATTTGAGAGTATCCGGGTGGTTACTCAGAGCATGCAGGATGCTGTTACCTGCCGTCGCTTTTCTGTAGAGGGATGTAAGTATGGAATTGCCCACGATATCAAGCTTGACATCGAGGTATTCAGCTGAGTTCTTACTCATGCTGCCAGTGAGGACGATATTGTAGTCATTGGTGTTAAGTAGGTCAATGAATTCACGGGCTTCGTTCTCCGTGCCTTTCCAGACAAGAAAGAGATCATCAATGTATCTAAGCCACATGGTGGTATGGCCTAGATATTTGACAAAATTCGGGTTCTTGTATACTTCTTCTTCCCATTTACCCATGAAAAGATTCGCTAGGCTGGGCGCAAAGCAAGAACCCATCGCGGTACCCGTGGTTTGTCTATACAGGGTACCGTCGAAGAGAAAGATGTTATTGGACAAACAGAATCTGATCATGCTGAGAATCATCTTATTGTGCTCCCTGTAGTGGAGGGGTTTGGTGTTGAGAAAGTGTTCACACGCTGCAATGCCTTGTTCGTGGTCGATGATCGTGTACAGGGATTGTACGTCTAAGGTGATTAATAGACAGTCATCATCCACCTGTAGATCATTGATCTTACCCAGAGAGTCCTTAGTGTCTCTGACATAGCTGGGCAAGTTGCTGACAAACCCTCTCAGAAAGTGATCTACATATTTGGACACATGTTCAGTGACACAACCCCTAGATGACACGATGGGTCGTCCTGGTGGCTTGGTGCAGTTTTTATGTACTTTGGGTAATAGGTATAAGACCGGTATAATTGGATGGTCATTTTTTAGAAAGCAGTATTCTTCCCATACCAGAATACCCTTATCACGCCAGGTGGTAAGCATTTCCCAAATGGTGGTAATGCTATTGTTGTAGATGGTGGTGTCTATGGGTGTGTAATATCTGGTGTCAGAGAGTTGTCTTTGGGCTTCGGCAATGTAGTCTTCTCTATCCATAATCACTATATTGCCACCTTTGTCCGCTGGACGTATAATGATGTTCGTGTCCTCACTCAGTGATTTGAGTAATGATCTCTGCTGTGAGGAGAGATTGGATCTGTAGTGCCTGTTCTTGTTATGTCTAAATGTGCCTAAGGTCTTGCTGACTACATCGTGAAAGGTGTCGATGTTGTCGTGGGGTAGGAGAGGTAAAAATGTCGATTTGGGTTTAAAACCCGAATGGGCTGGGGAATCAGTGATTAAATCTAGATCTTCTAAGATTTGGGTGGTAGTAGGTCTGGTCTCTGTGGAAGAGATGTTATTACAATGTTCGGAAATGGTGCTGTTTGTAATGGTGACATTATCATCTCCTAGCTCCAACATTGTAATGAGTGTATCAATATCCCCCACATTCAAATCATTGTCAGGTACAGATGTATTTCTGATATTCTTGTTACATTTAGGGTGGTCCAGTCTTTTCAGTCTATGCCACTTCTTGAGTTTGAGCTTTCTGGTGAATTTGAACAGGTCGATTCTGGTGCCTGTGTAATCAAATTGCTTGGAGGGGCAAAAGGACAAACCTAAACATAAGGTGCGCTTTTCAATCATGGATAGGGGTCTTTTAGAGAGGTTAATAATATTTTTGTTCACCATCTCAGGATCCATTAGTACATCTTTCTCGGGCGTCTCCTGCTTCCCATAGCGCCCCTTGCCTTGCCTCTTCCTCCATCGTTGGAAAATCCTGATTCGTCTGTTCCTGCGTTTGCGTTTCCTCGGCCGCGGCCCCGGCCTTGACCCCGACCTCTCTGGCGTCGTGTTGTTGTTATTGGGTTGCTTTGTATCGTCCTCTGACTCCTCCGGATGTGCTGGTATTCCTCTAAAAAATTAACCTGTCGAGGAGGTTGGTTGGTTGGAATGCTGGTATCTGCTGAGACGTCTGATTCTGTATCGCTGATCACAGAGGTTGTTGATGTTTGTAATGCGCTTGAACTGTCACAAGCGGCACTTGCCGTACTTCCAGTTATATGTGGTTCAAACATTGTATCCAGATTACCTGTTTCTCATGTTGATACTGCATAGCCATTCGTGCTCTTTTAGCAACATCCACATTCATGTATTTATTCCCATTGCTATATGTCTGCCACAGTGTGACGCTTCATGTGTGTATTCCCATTGCAAAATGTCTGCCACTGTACTGACCTGTGCCAATAGGATTTTCCGTTGTCACTGTTTACCGCTCCCGGAAGTCTTTATCTGATGCACATTCACTGTTTGTCCTTACGTGATCAAGACTCTGCATAGAGTTGAAACGCGTTGTTGTGAGGAATAAACACCTCTTTGGATATCACTTTGGATCTTGGATTTACTGGTGACTGAGAGCGCAGTATTGGACTTTGGGATTTATTTACGAGCCGGCGTGCTCCGCCGGCGTTTGCGCCACCTCCCTTGGGTCGAGCAATCCAGCAGGAGCGTTTCTTGGAACATATTTATTGAGGATTGCCAGCCGACCGGCCTGTACTGCTGTACTTCACACGGTGCCACAGACGGACACAGCAACTTTGGTCCAGGTAAGCCTCGCCGCCCGCACTGTCTGCCCCTTAGGGTCGAGGGGAGGTTTCCCTGGCGGGGGTTCCGATCCTTCCCCGGGAAGCAGCAGGGGCCTGCGGGCTGCCGCACGCCAGGTTGAGAAGTCCGTGGGGGGTATTGAAATCTAACAAGAGCAGACAAGACACTTGTGGTGAACTCGGCCATTAGCCCCCAGCACGTTCACTAGATCGATTCTCGATTGTACGCAGGAGGCAGGAGGAACCTGCTATTACAGCAGGGGTTCCCAGCAAAATCCCAGTACCCTTTAGCACACATCACCACTGTAGGGGTGCACACGGACATGGAGGAGGAAGACGCAAGGAGAGCGGCCGCTCAGGCTATGTTCGCTAAAAGACAACCTAAGGCTGTCACAGGAGAGACAACAGGCACGAGATTACCCCCTGATGACAAACTTCGCAAGCTGGAGAAGCTTAAAAAACTTGAAATTTCGAAGTGGTGGGAAGCAATTTCCCTACAAAATTATATAGACCAGAACATGGTACCAAGAGGTCTAAGAATATTCACGACCCCGACGTATGAAACTCCGAACCCGGAGATGCTCAACGAATGGTCCATAAATTCCGCGTTAAGCTCCAAAAGGATGCTGGAAATCCTAGTAAAATATGCTTGGATCGATAGGGATACCATCATGAAAGAAATCCAGGATACCCTATCTGAACTCGCCAAAACAATGGACACGGATAAACTGAATTCCAGCATGAGCAATATAAAAGAACGATTAAGCAAATACGAGGAAGACATCAAAGCTCGCAAAGAAAGAAAATTGGACCGCGACTACAGGGACTACGAGAGTGGGAGGATCCTAACTTTCAGTCGGAAGTACGATCACCTATACAATGAGCAAGCGCCTCCTATCAACACTGACAGTTCAAGCGCATTACAAACATCAACAACCTCTGTGATCAGCGATACAGAATCAGACGTCTCAGCAGATACCAGCATTCCAACCAACCAACCTCCTCGACAGGTTAATTTTTTAGAGGAATACCAGCACATCCGGAGGAGTCAGAGGACGATACAAAGCAACCCAATAACAACAACACGACGCCAGAGAGGTCGGGGTCAAGGCCGGGGCCGCGGCCGAGGAAACGCAAACGCAGGAACAGACGAATCAGGATTTTCCAACGATGGAGGAAGAGGCAAGGCAAGGGGCGCTATGGGAAGCAGGAGACGCCCGAGAAAGATGTACTAATGGATCCTGAGATGGTGAACAAAAATATTATTAACCTCTCTAAAAGACCCCTATCCATGATTGAAAAGCGCACCTTATGTTTAGGTTTGTCCTTTTGCCCCTCCAAGCAATTTGATTACACAGGCACCAGAATCGACCTGTTCAAATTCACCAGAAAGCTCAAACTCAAGAAGTGGCATAGACTGAAAAGACTGGACCACCCTAAATGTAACAAGAATATCAGAAATACATCTGTACCTGACAATGATTTGAATGTGGGGGATATTGATACACTCATTACAATGTTGGAGCTAGGAGATGATAATGTCACCATTACAAACAGCACCATTTCCGAACATTGTAATAACATCTCTTCCACAGAGACCAGACCTACTACCACCCAAATCTTAGAAGATCTAGATTTAATCACTGATTCCCCAGCCCATTCGGGTTTTAAACCCAAATCGACATTTTTACCTCTCCTACCCCACGACAACATCGACACCTTTCACGATGTAGTCAGCAAGACCTTAGGCACATTTAGACATAACAAGAACAGGCACTACAGATCCAATCTCTCCTCACAGCAGAGATCATTACTCAAATCACTGAGTGAGGACACGAACATCATTATACGTCCAGCGGACAAAGGTGGCAATATAGTGATTATGGATAGAGAAGACTACATTGCCGAAGCCCAAAGACAACTCTCTGACACCAGATATTACACACCCATAGACACCACCATCTACAACAATAGCATTACCACCATTTGGGAAATGCTTACCACCTGGCGTGATAAGGGTATTCTGGTATGGGAAGAATACTGCTTTCTAAAAAATGACCATCCAATTATACCGGTCTTATACCTATTACCCAAAGTACATAAAAACTGCACCAAGCCACCAGGACGACCCATCGTGTCATCTAGGGGTTGTGTCACTGAACATGTGTCCAAATATGTAGATCACTTTCTGAGAGGGTTTGTCAGCAACTTGCCCAGCTATGTCAGAGACACTAAGGACTTTCTGGGTAAGATCAATGATCTACAGGTGGATGATGACTGTCTATTAATCACCTTAGACGTACAATCCCTGTACACGATCATCGACCACGAACAAGGCATTGCAGCGTGTGAACACTTTCTCAACACCAAACCCCTCCACTACAGGGAGCACAATAAGATGATTCTCAGCATGATCAGATTCTGTTTGTCCAATAACATCTTTCTCTTCGACGGTACCCTGTATAGACAAACCACGGGTACCGCGATGGGTTCTTGCTTTGCGCCCAGCCTAGCGAATCTTTTCATGGGTAAATGGGAAGAAGAAGTATACAAGAACCCGAATTTTGTCAAATATCTAGGCCATACCACCATGTGGCTTAGATACATTGATGATCTCTTTCTTGTCTGGAAAGGCACGGAGAACGAAGCCCGTGAATTCATTGACCTACTTAACACCAATGACTACAATATCGTCCTCACTGGCAGCATGAGTAAGAACTCAGCTGAATACCTCGATGTCAAGCTTGATATCGTGGGCAATTCCATACTTACATCCCTCTACAGAAAAGCGACGGCAGGTAACAGCATCCTGCATGCTCTGAGTAACCACCCGGATACTCTCAAATGGAGTATCCCCTACGGGGAGCTACTCAGGGCAAGAAGGAATTGCAACACTGAGGTTTCCTATCAGCAAGAGAGTACCAGGATGCTAGAACGCTTCAAGAACAGAGGTTATCCCAATTGGGTACTGAATAAAGCCAAAAACAGAGCAGATGCAATAGATAGGGCCACCACCCTCTCCGACACTGTCCCCAATGATGACGACACTGAGACTAGAATCATTCTAACTTTCAGTGCAGATTCACGCAGGATACAAGGTATTCTGAGCAAAAACTGGGATATTCTTAGATCAGACACCACTATTGGTGATCTCATTCCCAGAAGACCCAGTGTCACATACAGGAAGGGGAAGAACCTGAGGGACATGCTACTACACAATGATGTCACCAGGTACCCTCAGAGACAGGAACATGGGTTGCAGGGATTTTTTCCCTGCGGCCATTGCAAGGCTTGCAAGAGGAGCTTTCACTGCAAAAAGATCAGTTGCAATGGCACAAACAAAGAAATAACACAATTCCTTACCTGTAGTTCGACATTTGTCATTTATGCGATTGTATGCCCCTGCGAACTATGGTACATTGGGAGCACCACATTGATGGCGAAGAAACGTGTGTTGGAACACTACCGGGCCATCACGCATTCTGATGCCAAATATGCGGTGGCTCGACACTGGAACGAGAAACATTTCTCCAATTCCGACCTCCTGAGATTTTTCATCCTGGAACAGATTTCCAACAACCCGAGGGGGGGTGATAGAGTACTCAAACTACGACAAAGGGAATCCAAATACATTGTAGATTTCCAGACCAAGCACCCTGGGGGTTTGAACCAGGATGAGGAGTTGGCAGTACACCTCAAGTAATCTGTAGTATTTTGCAGTACTGTGCATTATAACCTGCATTATAACCTGTTTCACATTATGTATCATGATGAATGGACATTTTATATACTTATACTTATCCCTTTTTCGCTCTGTTTTGTTTTGTTTTGTTTTGGCTGCATGTTGGTTCATTGCCCTCGTTACTCAGCAGAACATACTCCAGGCCAATCTTGTGTAGATTCTCCCTCCTCCGTGTTTGTAACTAACTAGAGTAGAATGACTACACAGTTTATGTTTTGTCATGTTCGTATTCTAGATGATAACTTTGTTTTTTCTCTCTGCTTTATTCTAGGAGGGAAGGAAGGAGCTCATCACAATCACGTGCACACTCACGGGCTTCCTACCCTTTCCCCCCCTCTCTCACTGCATTTGGATGAAGCATCTGAGGTTCTGGTACAGTGATCGCCGATATATTCCCTATTCCCGTGTTCACTCAGGACTTGTAATGCACTAGCCGCACATGGGCACTTGCCATGCATAGCTTTGCTATAGTGATTGATTTGATTACCTGATTTACTTGATCCGAATGGCACTAGCCAATGTGAGACAATGATATTTTCATCCACATGACCATCCTTCACACTGGCATGCGTCTCAAACACTTCCCAGCACGTATGCACTTCACCAGCAACTCCACCACATTTTGGGTCTTGCCCTGTGACAAGCGGCACTTGCCGTACTTCCAGTTATATGTGGTTCAAACATTGTATCCAGATTACCTGTTTCTCATTTTGATACTGCATAGCCATTCGTGCTCTTTTAGCAACATCCACATTCATGTATTTATTCCCATTGCTATATGTCTGCCACAGTGTGACGCTTCATGTGTGTATTCCCATTGCAAAATGTCTGCCACTGTACTGACCTGTGCCAATAGGATTTTCCGTCGTCACTGTTTACCGCTCCCGGAAGTCTTTATCTGATGCACATTCACTGTTTGTCCTTACGTGATCAAGACTCTGCATAGAGTTGAAACGCGTTGTTGTGAGGAATAAACACCTCTTTGGATATCACTTTGGATCTTGGATTTACTGGTGACTGAGAGCGCAGTATTGGACTTTGGGATTTATATATATATATATATATATATATATATATATATATATATATATATATACGCGTCCTGTTTGTTTTGGTTCGGTAAATAAAGTACCAAAAACAGAAAGGCCATGAACATAGATTAAACTTGGTTTCATAATTCAAGATAATTCTCTGTGAATATTGTGCATGTAGACAGGGGAAAGAACGAGATGAGACTGCTCCCATGAAGAATTGAAAGATGATTGGACAAAGGGAGGAGAAGAAGCGACACTAACTGGAACATTTCTTTCAACAGTTTAAATTAGTGCAGGCTCCTAGAGTAGGTTAACACTTTTTTCCTGCCCATACCACTTGTCCACATGAAAGCTGAATGCTATCTGTTTATGCTGAAGGCTGAATGCTAATTTGCCATCTTACCCAACCTGATTGCTCATTGCAGTTGCTTTGACTTCTGCATGATTATGTTGCTTTTTGTGAACCTCTCTTTATAGGAAGCTCACTGATTTTGATTGATGTAATTTGAGCTTCATGCTCTAACTCTCACTCTTGCCTCTCCAACTTTTTTTAAACTCCTTTTATTGTTGACATCGTAAATACATTCCAAGCAGATTTATTTACATTATTATAATCACATTATATATTCTGCCCTTTGAACATCTTTATCTTGGCTTATTGTTGCTATTCAACCCTATGTCTAATCTACGTCTAGTGCCGGGTGCTTCTTCATCTGGGGAGGTTCATAAATATTACCTCTATACATGTTACATTTATCTCAAATCTGCGACCACTTCTTGGGACAACCACGTGATATATACACCGTCTTCTCCATTACCATGCACCAATCCATGTCTTTTTTCCATACGTTCAATGGGGCTTTTCAGACGTCCCTCACAACTTGGTAATGTTCCTTTTGGCTACCAACGGACCCAAGGCCACCCAGATTATTTCTTTCCCTGACATGGCTGTGGGACCCCATGCATTCAGAACACATAGTTTTATCTCAGGCTCTACTTGTTTGCCCAGTACATTCGTCATACATTGAGTCACTTTTGTCCAATAACATTGGATATTTGCACAGCTCCAAATGGTATGTGTAAAGTTTCCCTCTTGACCACACCCTCTGTTGCAACTGGGATTTTCTCTATAGCCCATTTTTGCAAGGACGGTATTTGCTAAATATACTCTATGTAATATCTTCAGCTCTACTAATTGCAGTTTTGACGAGATTGCTACCTCCTTAGGGGACGATAAAGTCTCCTGCCACTCGTCATCCTCCATTTTCCATTGTGTCATTTTCCCAGTAACCTCGAAGTTGCAGAAAAGGGGTCAGGCATGTTGTTTATACACCAATGAGATTGCTTTCTTAGGCATATACTCTTCTAGGATTCTGTCTTCAAGTGGGGAGGACTCGGAAAGCAGCTGACACCGCAAGATAGCCGCTTGAAGTGCATGTCGGATCTGTAAATATCTAAACTTTTCTGTCTCAGCCATTAATTAATCTCTCTGAAACTGGGCAAATGGGATCACCTCCCCTTTTTTCCATAGGTCGCCCACCTGGGAAATGCCAATCATGTCCCAAGCCGCAAAACCTTTTGATTTTCTCAAATTGCCTAATTTCCCTGTATATCACAATGGTGTTGCCAGTGTTATTTCCCCCTCCCAACCCATGCTCTATTTCACTGTGCGCCAAGTTTGGACTGTGTGTTTGGTTGGGCCTGTTAGGTTTATTTATGCAGAATTTGTATATAATACTCTGATGTAGTACCCTCAGGGAGGAGCCATCTATCCATCTTATAGCCGGGGTCGTCATTGGATCTATATATACATTGTTTATTTGCTGTTAGTGGTGCTGTCCAATAATATTTTTTGATATCCGAGAGTCCGATGCTGTCGTACCACCCTCTAGTCATCTTTTGTCTCGCTATTCGTGGTGGTTCCCCCTCCCATAACAGTTACCTCTGCTTGTTCTCGATACTCTTAAAGTATTCTGCATGCACTGGGGCCGGGGAGTTCTGCAATATATACAAGAATCGCTGTAAATCCGTCATCTTAAATAGTGCGGCAGAGGGGATCTCCACTGTTGAATATCCCGTTTGAGTCTTATCAAAGGCAGGAGGAAATTATGTTCATAATACAGAGTTGAGTTTCGAGTAACAAAAATACCAAGGTATCTAAACCCTCCTTTTGCCTCCTCTCAATATATAAATGGCTGACTTAGACCAGTTTATTTGGTAACCAGAACATTTGCCGAAGCTCATGAAGATATGCAACATTCTATTGATGGAGGCTCTCGCTGATGCCAGATATATTAGTATATTATCTGCGTATAGGGAGATTCGGTCCTCCCAATCTTCAGCCTATCACAATCCCCTCAGAACCGCGTCTCTCCTTATCCACATCGCTAGGGGTTCAAGCATCAAGGAAAAGATCAGCTGGGAAAGGGGACAGCCCTGTTAGTTCCTCTTTCTAGCTCAAACGTCTTTGATTTTCTGTTATTGACCACTACTTGCGCCAACGGTTCATTATATAGGAGTTTCACCCAGCTTATAAAGTAGGGGGCGTAGCCCATTTTCTTCAGGACCGCCCACATATAGGGCATTCGATGGTATTGAAAGCCATGGTGGCATCCAATGACATTACTACTGCATCCTCTCTCAATGTCTCTACCCTACCCATGACTCCGTGTAGGCATCGGAGGTTGAGTGAGGTGTTTCTTGATGGCATAAAGCTGAACTGATCGGGATGTACTAACTTCGCAATTACCCCCAGGAGACCAGTGGCCAGTAATTTGGCTAGGATCTTGGCTTCTGCATTTATCAGTTATATAGGCCTGCAGGAAGAGCATCTATGTCTGGGCCTACCGCTCTTATGAATAACCACTATTATGGCCAGCTTCCTATCCTCCAGGAGCATCCTCCTGTCACGACTCTCCAGGAACATATTGGTAAGGTGTGGCACTATTTTGTTTGGTGCTAGCGTATACTTTTCGATGGGTAATCCGTTGGGACCCATCGCTTTCTCAGACTGTAGCTCCGGAATAGCCCGTTCAACCTCAATATGAGTGAGCTCCTCATCTAGACTAGAGGAATCCTCTCCAGAGAGAGAAGGGAGGGCCACATCTGACAGCAGATCATTAGCATCTTCCTCAGGAGAGGTTGTATGTGATGTATATATTTCGTGGAAATATTCTGCAAATTCCTGCGCTATTTTTTGCGGTCCTGCCAAGTGTTGTCTCCACTCCATCGTTAGCTCCACCACTAATCTATTGACTTGTTCCTGTCGATCCAACCATGCCAATAGTCTACCTGCTTTCTCCCCTATATCGTATATTTTACTCTGCGTGGCTCTATAGTGCTCACGGGCTGCCTCTGTGGCCAGGTCTTTAAATTCTTTGGTCTTGATTTCCAGCATGTGTTTAACTGCCATCTCATCTTCTCCCCCCAGTCCTTCCTCTACTAGCTGGGCGGCTTTCTCTTTGCGGACCCCTGCTATCTGGAAGAGTATGTGACCCCTGATAACCATTTCAAAGAACTCCCACAACGTTTGTGTTGAGTCCACCGATCTCTCGTTTTCGGAAAAGAACATTTCTATTTCTTTGGTTATTGCGTTTTTGATTCTATGGTTTTGTAAAAACAGGGGTTTATCTGTGGCACCCTTCCCACCTGTCGTTCCTCTGTCTCCAATAGGGCCTACCGTGGGGAGTGATCAGATATGCCTCTCGCCATATGCCGAACCTCTCTGATATGACCTATCTGTGCTGCAGGCTTAATTATATAGTCTAGTCTGGATAGTGATTGGTGAACTCCGGAATGATATGTAAATTGAGTGTCTGCCAGATGAAAGACTCGCCATGTATCTGCTAAACCCATTTCCCCAGTGAAGTTGCGAATTTTTGTTCCTGAAGATGGGGCCTCCCTTGGCGGGTGACAATCTAATTGCCTGGAGACTACTGAATTAAAGTCCCCGCCCATTAATAATGTTCCATTGGGAAAAGTGAGTCCGCACGCACTATCGAAGCGTGAGGAGGACCGTTTCATCCGGCGCACACGTTGCATTTTTTAAAATCACCCAATTCAAAACACATCAGTTGAACCGTGATTATCCCTTCATTTCCGGCTTTTTTCTTATTATAAAACATCATTACGTCGATTTTACTCATTAAGGTACACATAAGAGCATACCATTATCCTTTATTAACGGCCTTACCTTTTTATAAAACATCATCACACCTATTTTGCATTACGTGTGACGTATCAACAACTTATATTTCTGCCTTTGATGCATTTTTTATCAAGTTGCAAATGATGCAGCTTGCAGCAGAGACTATGCTATAACAATGAGAGACAGATCAGGGTGATCACTTCCGTGAAAATAGAATATCATTGTTGTCTGATTGTGGCCTTTCCTGACGAAGGCACTCTTCTAGTGCTGAAACGCGCGTAGAATACAACAGTGAAACATTATTGTGCCACATTGTTTGTTCATGAAAACTTATACTAAATATCAAAATCCTTGTACAATTGTTTGTCAATTATATGTTGTTTTTAAATGTAAATGTGGATCATATGAGAGTGTGATTGTAGATATGACTAGAACTGTATGATTGAATTTCTTTATTATTGAATTGACTATTAATAAAATATATGTTGTACTTTTTGTAAATCATTTAGTTGGTTCTTTTCTTTCAATCAATTCCCTGTTCTTTGTTGATTGATTGTCCTTTACCATTTGCTCATTATTAACATTGTTGCCTTAATAATTTACATTGACCACTGGGGAAAGTTAGCAGCAACTCCCCTAGATCCCTAAATGCTGCCATCTGCAAGCCCAGGGGCACATACACAGAGAGAAGTGTTAATATTTGACCCTCCCATGTACCCAATATTGCGTTGTATCTGCCCAGGTTGGCTGTCCATGTGCGGTCAATCAGTATTAGAAAGCTCTTCTTAATCAGTATGCCGACGCCTCTAGAGCCAGTCATGAATGCAGAGTGTGCCACCAGTTTATATCCCCATCTAGTGAGGGCCTTACATGCATTTCCCATCAGGTGCGTCTCTTGGAGGAGCACCACATCCGGCGAGTGCCTCTTTATGAACAGGAGTACAATCCCCCTTTTCAACTTGGCCCCCAAGCAATTAACGTTCAATGAAAGTAGTTTAATGCTTTGGCTCCCCATCCTACCTGTCTATCTCTGTACCTGTATGACTTAATCTGATGGATGAATGCGTCTTTCTCACGCACTCGCCAACTATGGTGAGATGTCCTGCGGATAACATTTTAGGATGTGTGTCTTTGAAACTATCAAGTGTTCTTGTGCCTAATGTGTTAGTGTCAACTAACCTAAGAACTGAAAATAGATACAAATGCCACCCCAAAACCACCTCCCTGCTTCCCTGCAATCTGGGCAAAACAATGCCCCTATCCCCAACTATGCAGAGTACCTGTCGCCCCATAATGAACTCTTACTAAGAAAATGAGGGGTGCTATCTCTCCATCCTCACCACCACCTAGCTATATTAACAGAGAGGGATGGCAAAGGAAAAGGAGAGAATGAGAGTGGAGTCGCTTCACAGTTCCTTCAACAATGAACCAGCAAGTCACTTTACCCGCTGCGCCCAACAAGTTTAAATAACAGAATCGATTGGTCCTCTTTATCACTTCCCTGCTGTCTTCTCCTGGAACTCTCCGCCATTTCTGACTTCCTGGGGGATTGGTCTTTTCTTTGTTTGGTCCCTTTTCTGTTGACCCATCCCCATCAATCGATCCAGTCTTGCACCAACTCTGAGGTGTCAAAGAACCAGGCCTTCCCATCCACCTCGACTCGCAGTTTTGCAGGAAACCGCATTGCGTATTTAAGTCCTTTCTCTCTGAGTTAAAATTTGATGCCTTGAAAAGATCGCCTCTGTCTTTGCACATTTACAGTAAAGTCGGGGAACAATGCCACTGTGCTATTTTCTTGATTGGCGGAGTCACACGGAGAGTCTATAAGACCACTTCACGATCCCTAAAATTAAACAAGCGAGCTAGCAGAGGTCTCGGGGGGCTCCAGGTTTCGGCCATCCACCTGCGACCCGATGAGGCCTTTCCACGGAAAAGAAGTTTGAGCGATTTGTGAGCTGGAGGTGTTTCATAATTAGCTCTTCCACAAAGAGGTCAGGCGCAGGTCCCTCCACCCGTTCCGGCACTCCCAATATTCAAACATTGTTCCTGCGTGACCTCCCTTCGTAGTCGTCCAGTTTACTTTCCATCATCGTACTCGCTGCCTGCTGGTCCTTGATTTGTTGCAGCATTGTTTTGGACTAATGGGAAAGATCTGTGGTGACTGTATCTATTGACTTACATTTTTCACAGATTTTCTGCAGGTCCACTCGAATTAATGTTACCTCCGTTGTTATTGAGTCCACCCTCGTCTCGAGCGATACACGAACACCAGAGATGGCCTCCATAATATCTTTCAGGGAGTGATCATCAGCATTTTGAACGGCGGTATTCTTTTTCTCAATTTTTCCAGCCCCATCCATCTCCACGGTCCTTGAGGAGGCATATCTGTCCATTTTTGTCTGGTGTGTGTTTCTCCCTCCCCAAATTCCAGACAGTGCCTATTCGCACCACCGTTAGGGAGGGAGGGCGCTCCACCAGAATCCAGCCGCAAGACTAGTTTGCCTCCCCTCGGGGGTACTGCCCGCCGCCAGACCTTGGAGCGCTAATCACTAGTCCCCAATTGGTCTATTGGGGCTTTCCCCAGGGTAACGGACCCAGTCTATTAGCTCACTCTGATCCTCTGTGGTGGTGTCTTGGGATGTTCTTCCACAATTACATCCAGTGTTCGCCCATCCCTCTTGTTGGTACTTTATGCTGCAAAAATTGAGGTGTAATCACTTAGGCGTTTTTTTTCCCTTTCCTGCCCGGTGGCAGCCACTGGGTGTCACTATCGCTGCTGCTTGTTCTGGTGTGGTCCTAGGGATTTCATGACGCTCCCCTTTACTGCTTGTATTTAAGAACAATGACTTGCTCCCATTGGGCACTTCTCCGTCATGTGTAGGATATTTATGCCTTATCACACCACTCCTGGGCCCAGTGACTCACTCCCCTCCCTGCCAGTTTCATTAATAAAAATACGGCTGTTCGGCATTGTTCACCGCCGCTACTTTAGTCTGCGAGTTCCGGAGGGGGAGAGGGGAACCGCATCTCTTATCTCCCCGTCAGCCCTCAGCCTTTCGTGTTCCTGCCGGCAATTGAAACTGGGCCCTCACTCCGATCCAGGCCCTGTCACATATTTAGTCGCACTCGCCAGCACTCCTCTCTCGCACTCCAAATCTACACCAGGAGTGTCGCGGGGTCCAGGTCCTCACCTTGACTTTCCACAGTCGCTGCAGTGATCGGATAGCAGCCTTGTCCCGCACGCCGCACTCTTCTCCAGCTATGCCCCTGCTACTCCGGCTTGCGGCGACGTCATACATGCAAGCCAGCGGTTCCAAGACGGGCCTGCTCTGTGCTCTGTGATTCAAATCCACCCCACGGCTGGGGTGATTTCTTCAGAGTTCCGGGACACCACTAGAAGGTACTCCATCAGGTACGTTCCTCTCTGCCTTTCAAACAGATAAATTGGTCAGATACACGGCGGTGGCGGATTTAAAACGCGGGAGCTCTTTTATAGCACGTCCATCTGCATCGGCGCTTCGCCACGCTCCCCTTGCCTCTCAAACTTGAACTCTTTATGGGTTTCTGCTAACACCCATTTCTCCCCATTCTTAGAATAGGGACTCTTTCCTTTATGGAACGCTCTGTATTGTATTATGTGCTATGACTTATTCTAACCATATTTTATTATGAGGTCTGTAATCTGATTGATGCATTTAGCTAATTGAGTATCGAATAAAAAGAAAGAACTTACTAAACCTTTTAATGAAAATAAAAACCTTAAAATGTATCAAACCTCTCTTTATTGAAATAGCATTGTGATTAACATTTTCTCTGATTTATAGCTCTTGGTCTTCTCATATTTGGTGGCAGAGGTCTGTTGCAGGGGAGTGAAGCCCACACAAAGAAGAAAGAAAAAGAGGGGCAATCATTGAGTGAGATGGAGGTGTCAAAACATTCCTATTTCAATTGATTCCCACACCAGCACCATTGTCTCCCCCGCCTCCAGATGGAACAAGTGGACTGTGGGCTTGGTGAGGTTGCCTTCCTGCTCTAAATCAAACAGACCCTATATTAGACCCAAAGTGGTTCAAAATACACTTTTACTACTGGTAGGCAGTGTCATCATTTAATATTTCCCAAGATAGTCACTTATTCTGAGTCCGAAAATCAAAAAGGCACCCACAATTTTAAAATGTAGAAGCTGAGCTAGGTTTTTGCTGACAGGCTAAGATATGCCAAATTGAAATAATCAAATGTGCAATCAATAAATGTTTTGAATTCCATATGCATATGGTAGAAAGAAAGAAACGGGAATAATCTGAATGCTCAGTCAGTTCAGACTCTTGCTTATCTGATATCTGAAATGGGAAAAGGAAAATCATCCATCAAAGAAAGAAGTTTTTAGGTAGCCTTCAATTTGGGTGGGATAGGAGCCAACAAGTTCAACAAGGCATCTGACTTTGAGGGCTAGCTTGAGATGCTCCCTTTTCATCCACCATTTATGCCAGGGTGTTCTGATTAGATTTGTTTTTCACTGACTGCCCTCGGACCCCACATACATCAAGATCTAGATGCCATCCACATACTTTAAAAAAAGGAAAAGAGTATACCCATCTTGTGCATCAAGGATGGTAATGGATGCAGATACAAATTGAATAGTACGAGAGAGAATGTAAACCCCTGACAAACACCCCTGAAAACTGGTCCCTGGCCAGAGGTGTAGGTACCAAGCAATGTAATCAGGCTTCACTCACAGAGAAATAATGTTTTGCAATCTAGTGCCTGTCATTTGGAGGAGAGAGCGACTGACTGCCCCATAGAATAGCATTGATCACAGGGATCAATGTTATTTGCAAATCTGCACCGTCAGTGAAATTGCTTAGAGCTGTACCTCGGCCAATATGGCGCTTGCAGCTTCTGGTTTCCTGTGTGTAAGACAGCTTAAAGTGAATTTTTATTTGCCTGTTAGTGAAAGTATTCTTCTTCTTTGAATTTGTAGCACTCATGGGATATTGAGGTTACTCTGTTAGAAACAAGGCATTGTTGGAGGTAATTTGCTACTTCTGGCTCACTATGGCCATTTATGGTGGTAAACTAAGGCATTTACCTACAGTGTTGCTACTTTACATTTGGTCTGTATTTATTTTGTTTGCAGTATCTATGTTTCTAACCTCTACCATGTCTTAGAGAAGAGGCCTGAATCCAAGTGGCCCGTTAAGTTTGGAGCCATCGCAATTACAAGTGATACAATGTTTAATACATCCGATAATTACCAGGTGTGATAAAGATTACACCCTCTGTTAAATTTCAGCAGGTCAAACACCCAGACCTTTGCAAGGGAATGGCCCAATACTTACCGGGACATGTACATTTTGGTGTGCTAAGCAACAAAATCCGGCATGATATGCCCAAAAAGTTCAGAATGTGTAATATATATCATATGATATAAATTCTGAACACCTTAGTGTCAGATTTTTATTATGTACAATAATTATTGCATTTAACATTGACTACTCGTAATTAGGCTTTTGGCCTTGACCTTTCAAATTTGTAACCAATGGAGACTCAAATACATAAGGGGAGTGATGTGGTTATCCATGTGAGGACAGTGGTATCAGTGTTCCTGGGATACCAGCGGTAAATTAAAGCACCCACAGGGATGCTGCCCAGTGAGAACTGCTATGACAAGAAAGGGTGGGGGGAAATTGCGTAATCGCGTTACGCAAATCTTTGCGAAAACGCTAAAAATTATCGCTAACACACGGAAATATCGCGATGACGCAGAAGTTTTTGTCCCGCCCGTTCGCGATGTTTTTTGCGTGATCGCGTTGGAAATGTGTCGCCAACTTGCCCATGCGGTCGCTAATGGGCGCAGCCATCTTGCTTTCACTTGTCCCGCCTGCTCGCGATGCTATTTCCTGTTCCGGGTCGCGCAATGTATGCTCGCGCTTGTTCGCGTTAGGTATTTCCAGGTCGGGAACGCGTATTGCGTGTTCACGATGCTTTTTCCGTGCTCGGGGGGAAAATATCTTGCAAACTTGCCCATGCGGTCGCAATGGGCGCGGCCATCTTCTTTTTCACTCTATGCTATGGTTCAGGGGCCTGCTTTTCAATCCTCCCTCTATCTTTTCAATCCTTTGTTTCTGAAAACTTTTTTTTGATCTTTTTTATTTATTATCTCTCTCTCTATTTTCCTGACTCTATATTTTTTGTTTTTGTCTACTTTTTGTGTGTTATTTAACTACTTTTTCACTCTTTTTCTATTACCTGCTTTTTTCATTTCTTTTACTTACCTTTTTAATTTTTACCTTTTCTTTTCTGCCCCCGCCTACCCCAGAAACATGGCAAAGGGCCACAGGAGGCATCGCAGCCTGAGCCGCGACCGCCTTCCTTGCGGAAGGCGGCGGCCACAAGGGGTGCAGGCACGGGCCTTATTTGGGGAGGTGGAGTTGGCTGCACTGTTTTTTTTTTGTGCAGCGCCACCTCACCTTAACCTGGCAGCAGGCGGCAGGCCTGGGTCCGGGTACGGGCTCCGGGAGCATCGGCAGCGGTGGGGAAAGGTGCGCTGGGCAGTGTTTCGCTGCTCGGGTGTCCGGCGCAGCCAGAACCAGCTGACGCACCGGTGGTCCAATATCCTGGACCGGGAGCAGGACCTGCTGGACCTGCTAGGAGTGGAGGTTCCGGGTTTTGGTGAGTAGCTATTTAATTGTTACTACTTTGTGTCTGTTCTTCTGCTCTGTGTTATATATTGCGAATATATTTTTTTTCCGACCAGCTAGAATGCTGCTGCTTACATACATTACAGGTAATTTACGTTTAAAAGTCATCTGTGATTGTTATGACACTGGTGCTCTGCGCTACTAATCTTGTTATTTGCAACTTTGCGTTTGCGCTCGTTTTGCGTGATTATGTAAGAGTTTATTTGAAAAAACTTAAGTTAGGTAATGCTAGAGTGACTCTAGTCCTTCCTTTATCCTGTCACTAAGAGATAGGGGTGGATTGATACTTAGGTTTAGTTACTTATTATAAGTTTGTAAATTTTTAGTGGTCTGCAACGCCCCCTCTATTACGTCACTTGCTGCTGAGTGCTGCTAGCCCTTACCCCAGTCCTTAGTAGAACCTTTTGTAGTTTGTTCAGTGAGTGCTAATAGGCTTAGCACTAGCAGAACATCTGCATCAACCAACCAACAATTTTGTGTATGCAAAAATACAGGCATATGTCCTCCATTTATGCATTATTTTGGATTAAAAGAAGTGGAAATGCTTACTTAATGTACAATTGGCACGCCTGGAATAGGTGGGCTCGATCAGGTGGTATGTACTACTTAGGCTTAGTTAGTATTCTGGAATCAGAATGGAACACTGGATTAGTGTAGATAAATAATAACTAGTCGGTCCGCGAATCCCCAGATACTACTTGTCGACCAGATTAGATAGGTCAATTTTATTGCAATTGTTGTTTACACAAATGTTTTTTTGACAGTCTTATAAAAATATTTTATTTGTTTCACACCAATCATCAATGTTTGTCTCTTTCTTTCTTATATCTTTCATGATCAGCACCCAGGGGCAAGAAGACGGGGGCAGAGTCGGCGGGAGCAGTTCCAGTCGGACAGGAGGACCAGAACGAGGGCTCTTCTGCTGGCCCCAGTAAGTCTTCCTGTTTTTAATATTAATTCTTATTCACTAACTTTTACTGCAGCGTATTTTTTTTTCCGAACTATTGTTTCCGTTACCTAATGCTATTTTTACCAACAATTACCCTTCGATCTAGACTGTCTGTTTCTAGATTCTTGTTATCCCCGCCTCTAACTGCCTCTGCTATGACTCTCTGTACTACTACTATTAGTGTGTCTGTAGCTAAGCAAGCCCAATTGGCCACTTTTTATTTAAAAGGTTTTAAATAAAACTCAGATTCACCAGTAGCTCTAGCCATTGATGAGTCCAGTCCTTTGGGTTGTCCTCTTGTACTCCTTCGATTCTTCTTAATCTTTGAGACTTTATTAATCTTTATGTTTTTCGACAATTCCCACCAACAAAATGCCCAACCAGATTTTACTATTTTGATAGGATAGGACATACTACTACTGTTGTAGGGATTTTCCACATACAGAACATTGCACAAGAAAATAGGATGTTGTTGATGGGAGTTTGGACCTTCCTCACACTCACACCTCAATCAGAACAGAACTCACCACAATCCCCTGCCCGACTAGTTCTAATAGTGTTTTATTACTATTAGCTCTCCGAACCCCCCCCCCCAAGATACCCAATGAGTAGACAACCCAGAACATAACACTCCCGATCTCTCAGTGGAATCAATGCACATGCACAGTTTGCACACCCTTCCTTTCACTCGCTCACTCGTGTAAGTCCATTCACACCAAATACCACAGAGTCTATGTAAGTTAAAAAAAAATATTTGCAACTGACAAGCTCTGTACGTTGTTCTATAATGCAGCACCAACAGCAAAATGCATAAGATTAAAACTATAAACATTGTTGCACTTAGTTACACTTACAACAACTACAAGTCCATAGAACGAAGAAAACAAAAAGCGAAATTGTGATTAATAATAAGTGAACAGTGGTGGAAGCACCACCATCCCCTTTGTAGGAATAGGAATATAGTTTATATAAAATTATAAATGAAGATCTGAGCGAATTCTGTGGACCCCTCACCTTAGAAGAAGCTAGTACTGATTACATCATAAGCTCTGCAAAGCTCTGGTTCGTAGAATGGAATCTTCTGTCTGTTAGGAGTAAAATGGTACGTGTTAGTATATTGCAAGCATTTCTCAGTCGTGGCAAAAAGTGTAGCATTTTGGATAAGCAATATTGACTAACACCAGAACTCCATAACAAAGTGGCTTGTTTTGATTGACCTTGTACGCAGCGTTTAGACAGTAGCAGTATGAGCTCATGTGGGCTCAAAGGCGTCACTCTTTATACAACAAGTTGCGAGGTAACGACGCGTGCGCTAAAATAAAAGACACAAAGGTAAAATGGTAGCATGGCTCGGGCTAACTAAGCAAAGACTAGAATGACTCTAGGGACCATATAACTACTAGTGTCTACTCTACTACTTCCTGATTTGTACTAGTGATGTATGTTGTATATGTATGTATTACTATTAACTCATTTTTCAATCTTGCTAGTGAAAAATAGGGGGAGGTGGATATGACACCTAAAAAATGTGTAATGTTTTTTCAAGGCGCACTACCAACCACCAGTGCCGAGGCCAGCGGCGACGCGGCTGCTGACAGAGGAGAGGAGGAGGCAACAGTTGCAGGAGGAGCTGCAGGGTGGTGAGCCAGCAGCAGTGGCGGGCGGTGGTAAGTTAGATTCCTAATCCTTACTTATTGACATTACACTCACTGCAAGGGTGTACTGTATAATACTGTACAGTTGACTTACTAAGTAAGAGGTTGTTGTGAACGGTTGAAGATACCCTTTACTTAGCATTAGTAAAAGCATTAGTGGCGGGAGTGTTGAGTAACCAATGGCCTCTTCTATCTGATGATTTCAACTCAGCTGTGAAAGTTTTATGGAGCAGACTAAAAGTCAGATCAGATGACCTTGATGGATGGGTTGAACGAAAAGGGAAAGAAGAGTGGAAGGAAGAAGGACGGGCGAGATTTAAGATTTATGACTGGCAGAGAAGGATTTGTGGGATGCATGCAGCATGCATACTGGTGGCTGATATGAATCAGATGCATGGTTGGTTGAATGCCTGAAACTCCCACAAATGTTAAAGTCCAAGAAAGTGGGAGGATAGATAGTACATACCACAAATGTTATGAGCTTGCTAGTGCTACCGTGACACTATGCTTAGAAATATTTGTCTTACTGCTTTGCTAAGAGTATATTCTACAATAGTCTTGTTTTTTCTTCTTCATATATAGCTACTCCTTCCAAGAGGAAACCTGACTGGCGGGAGTTGGTAGCCAAGGACCGGTGCCGGAAACTGGAGGCCATACAGACTGAATATCATCAGCTGGTGGTCCTGGAAGAGGAGGAGGAGGAGGCGGCAGCAGCTGCAGCCTCCTCCAATGCCTCGGGCCCCAGACACCACCCTCCAGTGGTACGGTGCCACCGTCTGGCAGCCGCCCGCCGCCGCCCCTCCATCAGGGCTGCCCCCCCCCTGTGGATGCAACTGCCGCGCATTGAAGTGCCGTGTTGCCCACCTGGAGGAGCAAGTTTGTGTCCTCCTGAAAAAAGCCCGCAGAACTTAGACCCTGTTATTATTGCCCCTTTTTTAATTATTCTTGGGGTGGGTGGGATCCGGGTGTTGGGTTTTCTCTTTTGGACAATTGGACATTTTCTTTACGGACATTGGTTGGGGTTAGGGAGAGGGGTGGGTCAGTTGTGGGATTTTTTGTACATAGTTTATTTTTGTTAGGGTATTAAATAATATATTTCTACTTAAGTTTACATACGATGTTGATAATGTTTTCTGGGTGGGGTTACTGTTTTACATCACACTGTATCCTTCTTTCCTTGCTGGTGCAGGGCCGCCCACTGCCAGTGTTTGATTTTCATAATTGGATGACTTTGTAAGACAGAAACAGATAGATGCGGCACCCCTCACTGAGTGACTTCTCCTACAAGTACTGTCAGTCTCTTCTACTCTAGGCACTCTGCAACTGGACTCAAAGGGGTGTGTGAAATTGAATTAATGAAAACATGTCCATTATTAATTATGCCTACCCCAAACTTCTCTTACCTTTGCTTGATGTTTAACTTAGGCACAGCGATGGCTGCATGGTGATGATGGTTTTCTTTCCTAACATACCATGGTTGTGATGGTGGTAGTAGTAGTAGTAGACACTGGCAGCAGCCTTTGCCAAAAAAGAAAATGAGACAGTCAGTAGCCTGAGAGAGACTCTTTGGGGAGTAGTAGAATGAAGTACAGTACAGAACTTACTGCCAAACAATAACATGCCCAAATACAACAAAACATAATGGTGGTGGGGATAGCCTAGTAGTACACAGAGTTATAAACTCTAGTTGTGTCGAGTCACTTGACTAGGCCTACAGTACACTGGACACAAGCGTAACTGTTAGTGCTGTGTAGGAGGATGACAACGAATGAAATCCATTAATCCAATCAATGCCGGGAATTAATGCTGATGTTTTAGCCGGTTCCTTTGGTAAAAAAATTACCTCACAAATATACTGCTCATGTTTGGGCAAGCAGAAGAAGATCCCCGCCCTGCCTTGAAATTAAAGTACTGTTGCTTTTGCCACATCCGCCCCAGCAAGCGTGTGATAAATTATTGGTGTACATTTAATGTAGTCATATCTCAATAAGTCACACAGCCCGGGGGAAGAGGGTTAGGGTTTGTTGAATGGTTGGGAAGGGGGTTTTGGGGAAAGGTTTGAGAAAGAAAAACAGTGTGCATGGACAAACATCAAACGACAGAATCTTTGTAGACTACCATATCCATATCAATATATTATGGGAGAAAAGGAAATGCATGCATGATGATGGATGATAAGGAGAGACCCGGATTACATACAGTTTGTGTTCAGTGTTACCGGGCTTACATTTACAGACAGAAAAGAAAATTTTAAAATATCTGTAGGGATGAATTATAGACAGAGAGCAAACCTAATGATAATAATAGTAATAACAACAAGAACACACTTTTGTAATGATTGTAGACAAAAAAATTAAT
Organism: Triturus cristatus; assembly: GCF_964204655.1. Classification (NCBI taxonomy): domain Eukaryota; kingdom Metazoa; phylum Chordata; class Amphibia; order Caudata; family Salamandridae; genus Triturus; species Triturus cristatus. The sequence continues at coordinate 1,098,362,952 of NC_140585.1, forward strand.
CAAATTATTTAAAAGATGTAGAAAGTTGATACTTTTACTGTGTTATCCTGGTCAAATGGTGAGTTGAATCTCGGCATTCCTCTTGGTCCTCCCTTCCATGAATGCCACTGCCTGCATGGCAGATGTAGATTCATTGGTAAGGTAAGTGTGCATTGTTTTCCCAAGTATAGCACAGGGCAAGGCCCGGCCTGTAATTGTAGATGCAAAAACAAAAGGGATATTGAGATTGAAACCAAGTTGAAAAAAATGGACAAGTTAATGGTGTAGTGCAACAAGAACACTTTCCGAGGCGGCATGGATGTATCATCTCTACTCTAGTCTGTTTCCAGCATTAACCTACAACACCAACAGGACAGAGCAGGCCCACGGTGACGGCACCCTTTGCACATCCTCCATTTAGCATACATTTTTTGAAAGAGTTGGACAAAGCACATATCCAGCAACATAGCATTTTACAATTTACCGCAGTCATACCACCGCTACACTTGACTCCACCGCTACACAGACATTTAGGTCTGCTGTGGTTGTTGTTTACTTGTTTACCTTATATACCACTCATGAAACGGCCTGACTTATTCCATCAATCATCTCCGATCCGTGTACTGAGTGACTGTGAAGATACTATGTCACTGTGGTCATCATGATGGTGTTGTTCAACTCAGTCTGGGTGTACCGAGTGAGTCCCCTTCCTATATTCAAAATGCAATGTATCGGCCTGCAGTAGAAGTACAAATTTGGTATTAAAAATACAAGAAGGGAAAAGGGACTTGAGTTACTTTTAGTGTGTAGATTATTACATAAAGTACACAATGAAGTAACTTCATGCACAACAAACAAAAACAAAATCACTCAGCCAGCGTCCAATGCATGGCATCATTCAGTACCTGTTCCTTCTCATCTTCAGTTAATGGGCAGTCTCTCTCGGATCACAAAGGAGGATAGCTATAGTAGTCATCATCAATCATGTTCCACTTATTTTGGAGGGACTTGGAAATATTTTTTCTTTTTTCTTCTATTTTGCATCATCCAATCATCATCCGAATTCTTGAGGGCAATGGATTTAGGGAGATTCAGGAGAATGGAGGAGCAGGATTTTGAGGAGTGTGCTGTGATATGCAGCCAGCCGAAACTTGTATATGGCAATAAAACAATTAGAAGACGGTGGTGATGGATTTGTTGTGATTCAAAGTTTCTATCCAGAAAGACAGATACACCAATAAAAGAAAATAAGTGAGGAAGACAGTAAGAACTGGAAGTGCAAGCCTAATTGTTAGGGAAGTATAGCTCGTCCTCAACTCTGGGGGTTCAACCAGAAGTAGGTAATCATCATCTAACACACCAGTTCTGTCACCTGAGCCGCTCTCCTCATCTTCCTCCCTTGATTCATGTATTGTGTAATTCGGTGGTATAAAGTGCTGATTCGTTTTGATCATTGTTAACCTCTCCACGTTTTTGGGTGAAAGACTGGTCCTTCTCGCTGTTACAATGGAACCAGCAGCACTGAAAACACGTTCCGAAGAGACACTTGCGACAGGGCAAGCCAGATAGTTTATCGCCAGCCTGCTGAGCACTGGCCATTGGGCCCTTTTCCCATACCAATACCTCAATGGGTTTTGATCAATGTACATCTCTGTTGGGTCGTCCAGATAGGCCTGGACCATCCGCTCAATGTTCAGGGGTGCAAAACTTTTTTCAGGCTCTTTTCTTGTTGCATCAGCACTGGACTTACCAATGCCTTGCTGTAAATACCAATCCGGTAACGATTTTACTGGGCATGAAGATCCAGTTCTTGCTGTTGTAGATAGTGTTGGTGAGTGTTCTGAGCAAAACGCACTGCCCTCAGGCTCCCAAGTTGAACTTGATGCCGGATGCCCTGCTGCAGTACTTGTTGTGGGTTTATCTAGCGGGCTTTTAATTAGCAGTCATTTTTTTTCCAACTTACTCGCTGACTCAGGTATCCACGTTTTGTACCGGGCAACATCTATTTCTGAAAAAGGAATTAATGTCTTCAGTGCCCATTTTGTCCGTGGATCCAGACTTGTGGCACAAATGTAATGTTTTTGTGACAAAATCTTATTTGGCACCATTGTATTGTCAGCTAAGCGACGGGCTAAGCTCTCCACCAACTCATATGCTTCTTTTTTTTTCCTCTACATCTTTGTATGCTTCAGACACCTCCTTCACCTGATGCTCTAGCATTTGCAACAATGGTATAGCTTGGCCCATAGTACAGTCCTCCTTGCTGAATTCACGTGTGAAGACCTCGAAAGGAAGAAGCATCTCAGTCAGGCATTTAACTAGGCACCATTGGTCCACCTGAAGGATCATGCCTTTCACAGTAGCATCCCCTCTTCGCATGACATATTCACTGATTGGCCTGTACTGCTCAAACAGACGGTCAAGCATGTAATAAGTTGAGTTCCAAAGTGTTGCCACCTCCTGGTCGAGTGCTTTGACTGGCATTCTATAGTCATGTTGAATGATCCTCTGCTGCTTCCGAGCTTTAAAAGAATGGCTGAAATTAGTGCATATTCTTTTGCAGATGGTCAATAAGTTGCTGACTATGGCTTCTTTTTTCAGAAAGTCTTGAACAATAATGTTAATGCAGTGCGCCAAACACGGAACCCTGAAATAGGAGCCAAGCTCCATGGCCTTAAGTACATTACTGCCATTATCTGTGGAAAGAAAACCAATCTTAAGCCCTCTTGGGCGCAGCCATTCAAAAACCTTGCTCTGAAACTCTTCCAATATGTTTACAGCAGTATGAGATTTCTCCATGGCGAACATGGATACAGTTGCATGTTTCCGAGTAGCTTTAAAAATCTCAGCTGCGTCAACAGCACCTTCAGATAGCTTATCTCTAACCCCCACAAATGAGACCCAGTGTGCAGTGATGCACATATAATCAGTGGCTTGGCAACTGGTCCACATGTCTGTTGTTAGGTGAATATTGTGAACAGCACTCTGCTGCAAAGCTTGTCCAACCAATTCCAGCACATCCTGATGTAGTGCTGGAACAGCAACTCATGCGAAATAGGACCGGCTGGGAACCTTCCATTTAGGGCAGATGGTTGACACAAATTCAAAGAAACCCACCCCTTCCACAAACGAAAAAGGGAGAAGGTCCAGCGCTAACATTTTAGCCAGCTTCGCATTGTACAACCGTGCCGTTGGGTGGTTGCGTTGGTACTGCCCCTCCAACCTAAGCATGCTGTCAATGGTAGTCTGGATTATTTTCCTTTGTGGTGCAGTTTTCTTTAACCCAGTTAGGCTCAACGACGCACTTTGTTTCATAATCATTGCAGTACTACTTGGTCGCCTTGGTGTCTCAGCCTGACTCAGACTCTTACTGCGGTGCCACTGAGATGTTGCTGAGGAGGATGTGGGCGGTACTACTACACTACTGGGGACAGGGCTAGAATTGTGTCCCTCTTGTTCATCTTCCACACGATAATATCATCCCCGGATTCTTCATGCCCAACAACAATGGGTTGAGTTTTACTTTGTTCTAAGCGAAGTAGGTGAGCCTCCCACACGATAATGTGGTGTATTTTGAGATTACTTGTTTGGCCTCTGGTACCATAGTTTGTACCAAGCTTACCCCGCCTAACAGCATGTTGACAAATTGAGCATATAGCAATGTTCTCCTCCTTACTGCTAACCGAAAAGAAGTCCCAAACTGGGGAGGAGAACTTTCTGGTGCTGCTGGATGTGCCACTTTCAATACCAGATGAACTGGAGGGTGTGCTTGTAATGTGACTCTGAGCAGCTACACTGCGACTTCTACCATTACCTACTGAGGTGGTGGTTGAGCTGGATGTAGGTCCCTGCCTTTCCTTTGCAAATGAAAATATGGAAGCTGGAGGTCGTGGTGGTGTTACCTGTGTTGGTGGTATCCGTGCTACATCCCTTGCAGCCATTTTGGATAGGGTAATAATGTTGGTCTCCATATCCTTTGGGCCGGGAGTGATGTCCGTGATTATTGGCTCGTCATCATCATCATCCCCCTCTTGTACATCTACCTCCATAACTCTAAGGCTTTCTGGAACCTTCCTTTTCACTAGCCTTGGCGTGCATCACTCTCAGACTGAGCTGGTGGCTTCCAAGTGGCATCAAGATCATCAGAAGCGGGGCTTGAAGAAGAAGATGATGGAATAAACCTCCTTTTCCTTGCTGGGGGTCTGGAAGACAATGGATCTTCTGAAACAGTGGCTTGCCCCTCTTTGTCTGCAGGAAGCTCGATTTCCTGAAATGCCCCTACTTCAGGAGGAACAACTACTATTGTGGGCTGTTGTTGTGGCTGTTCTTGCGACTGTTCTTGCGGCTGCTGCTGTTCTTGCGGCTGCTGCTGTTCTTGCGGCTGTGCCTGCTGCTGCTGTTCTTGCCGCTGCGCCTGCTTCTGCAGACTTATCTGCTGAGTTTCCGCATGCGTTGATTGTGTACTACTTTGCGATACTGACATTTCAACATCGCTGCTCATTAGTAGACTGGCTACCTCTGCGACACTCATGGGCTTGGGCCTAGGTTGGTGGGGTTGGCCCGCTGGTGCGGATGTGCTGCTCCCAGCTTGGTTCCCGCCGGACAACGATGCTGCAGGCCTGTGTTTTTTTGTCCCAAAAAACACATTTGCCGGCACACCAGTTGTGGTTAGTGCCTCTTGCTTTTTCTGTTCCTTCTTCTCACCGGCAACTTTCTTGGTACTGGAGGACCTGGTACCTTTCTTTGGGCCCATTTTCTTCAGAGGTCAGACAGGACGCAGGTGCACAAGTTGCAGAGATGTCTGTGGTCACAGTTGCACGTGATGTGGTGCGCAGCAGGACTTCTGTCTGACAGTACAACGGATGATGTGTATAGTTACCTCCTCCTCTGTCTTTTTGTGCACCTAAAAGCAAATAAGCCAGGAGAAGAACATCAGTGAAATGTTGCATTTGTTGTTGTGGTTCAATTACTACTGGTACAAACAAAAAATAGAAGATATAGTGTAGCCATTTGTGAGACTTTGGCAACAAGGGCTATGATATACTACTTACTGTGTACAGTATACACACACCACACTCTCAGGAAGGATAGGAAGGAATAAGAACAGCCACAAAAATACAAATGTAATGGAAGGGAGCTGCTGCTGGCAAAGGGGATGGATGGAAGCAGTAAGCCAATAGGAAAACCATGTAAGGCCCATATTAACTCTCACCAGAAAAGGCCACAAGCCACATGGACACTCACAAGCAACAAGCAGGAGGCCTGGGAAACAACGAACTGCTAAAAGTCCTATAAAAGAAGCCAGGCAAAAGATGCATGCTAAACCACACTGCTGTGCCTTTTTAATGCAATAAATGCAAAAACAAAAATCCACAGGGCAAAACAAGGTCTGCAGGGTGCACACCAACACACCAGGCACACACAACAAAGGCATTTCTTTAACACACACACAAAAACAGAAATACACCCCAAAAACACATTTTCCAACTCAATCCATTGCCATCCATGCCCTAAATGATGTTCAAATTCAACAGAACACACAGATAAACACTTGTTTAATGCACTTGTGGCTACCTGCTCTGAGCCTACTGGATGAAGGCAGGCCCGTGGGCAGACAAGGCCACACAAGCTTGCAGGCCTAGGCTTCAAAATGTCCGCCAGCCACATGGCCAGGTCCACCCAACTACAAGAAATAGAAGACAGACAATGCAGGCCTGTTGAAAAAAACACACTGCCTGCTTCAAAATGGCCGCCAGCCTCATGGCCAGGCCCACAACAAGAAGCCTAGGCCACAAAGGAATACCGTGCAGGCCTATATATGGCAAAAGCAGCACACTAATAACTCCCACCAGAAAAGGCCCACAGCCACATGGACACTCGCAAATCACAAGAAACAAGCTGGAGGCCTGGCAAACAATGAACTGCCAAAAGGCCTATAAAGAAGCCAGGCAAACGATGCATGCTAAACCACACTGCTGTGCCTTTTTAATGCAATAAAATGCAAAAACGAAAATCCACAGGGCAAAACAAGGTCTGCAGGGTGCACACCAACACACCAGGCACACACAACAAAGGCATTTCTTTAACACACCTCCCAAAAACAGAAATACCCCACACAAAACACATTTTCCAACTCAATCCAATGCCATTCATGCCCTAAATGATGTTTAAATTCAACAGAACACACAGATAAACACTTGTTTAATGCACTTGTGGCTACCTGCTCTGAGCCTACTGAATGAAGGCAGGCCCGTGGGCAGAGAAGGCCACACAAGCTTGCAGGCCTAGGCTTCAAAATGGCAGCCAGCCCCATGGCCAGGCCCACCCAACTACAAGAAACAGAAGACAGACAATGCAGGCCTGTTGCAAAAAACACACTGCCTGCCTTCAAAATGGCCACCAGCCACATGGCCAGGCCCACCCAACTACAAGAAGCAGAAGATAGACAATGCAGGCCTGTTGCAAAAAACACACTGCCTGCCTTCAAAACGGCAGCCAGCCTCATGGCCAGGCCCACAACAAGAAGCCTAGGCCACAAAGGAATACCATGCAGGCCTATATATGGCAAAAGCAGCACACTAATAACTCCCACCAGAGCAGGCCCACAGCCACATGGACACTCGCAAATTACAAGCAACAAGCTGGAGGCCTGGCAAACAATGAACTGCCAAAAGGCCTATAAAGAAGCCAGCCAAAAGATGCATGCTAAACCACACTGCTGTGCCTTTTTAATGCAATAAAATGCAAAAACGAAAATCCACAGGGCAAAACAAGGTCTGCAGGGTGCACACCAACACACCAGGCACACACAACAAAGGCATTTCTTTAACACACTCCCAAAAACAGAAATGCCCCACAAAAAAACACATTTTCCAACTCAATCCAATGCCATTCATGCCCTAAATGATGTTTAAATTCAACAGAACACACAGATAAACACTTGTTTAATGCACTTGTGGCTACCTGCTCTGAGCCTACTGGATGAAGGCAGGCCCGTGGGCAGAGAAGGCCACACAAGCTTGCAGGCCTAGGCTTCAAAATGGCCGCCAGCCCCATGGCCAGGCCCACCCAACTACAAGAAACAGAAGACAGACAATGCATGCCTGTTGCAAAAAACACACTGCCTGACTTCAAAATGGCCGCCAGCCTCATGGCCAGGCCCACAACAAGAAGCCTAGGCCACAAAGCAATACCATGCAGGCCTATATATGGCAAAAGCAGCACACTAATAACTCCCACCAGAAAAGGCCCACAGCCACATGGACACTCGCAAATCACAAGCAACAAGCTGGAGCCCTGGCAAACAATGAACTGCCAAAAGGCCTATAAAGAAGCCAGGCAAAAGATGCATGCTAAACCACACTACTGTGCCTTTTTAATGCAATAAAATGCAAAAACGAAAATCCACAGGGCAAAACAAGGTCTGCAGGGTGCACACCAACACACCAGGCACACACAACAAAGGCATTTCTTTAACACACCCCCAAAAACAGAAATCCCCCCCCAAAACACATTTTCCAACTCAATCCAATGCCATCCATGCCCTAAATGATGTTTAAATTCAACAGAACACACAGATAAACACTCTTTAATGCACTTGTGGCTACCTGCTCTGAGCCTACTGGATGAAGGCAGGCCCGTGGTCAGACAAGGCCACACAAGCTTGCAGGCCTAGGCTTCAAAATGGCCGCCAGTCACATGGCCAGGCCCACCCAACTACAAGAAACAGAAGACAGACAATGCATGCCTGTTGCAAAAAACACACTGCCTGCCTTCAAAATGGCCGCCAGCCACATGGCCAGGCCCACAACAAGAAGCCTAGGCCACAAAGGAATACCATGCAGGCCTATGTATGGCAAAAGCAGCACACTAATAATTCCCACCAGAAAAGGCCCACAGCCACATGGACACTCGCAAATCACAAGCAACAAGCTGGAGGCTTGGCAAACAATGAACTGCCAAAAGGCCTATAAAGAAGCCAGGCAAAAGATGCATGCTAAACCACACTGCTGTGCCTTTTTAATGCAATAACATGAAAAAACGAAAATCCACAGGGCAAAACAAGGTCTGCAGGGTGCACACCAACACACCAGGCACACACAAAAAAGGCATTTCTTTAACACACCCCCAAAAACAGAAATACCCCCCAAAAAACACATTTTCCAACTCAATCCAATGCTATCCATGCCCTAAATGATGTTTGAAAAACATTCAACACACACCAAAGGAACAATTGCTTCATCATGCACCCACCCATGACTAGCTCTGGGCCTACTGGCTACCCCCAACAATTTAAAAAAAAGAATAATAAGTACCAAAATTGTAGTTGCAGCAACTGCAATGCCCCCAATCAAACAGACACAACACCAACTTACTTGTAAAATATCAAATTCAAAAGTCCTCAAATCCAATGACAGCAGCGGTCCGTGGAGGGAGTTCCATGGGGCGGAAAGGCGGGGCGGGGGAGGGGCAGGGTGGGGGGTACTAAACACCGGAACATGGATAATTGGAGGTAAGTAAACAATTAAATAAATAAAATGAATTTCGTAGCGCGCCCTGCATCACAAAATGCAGTGCAGCGCGCGCTACGAAATTCGTTTTATTTATTTAATTGTTTACTTACCTCCAATTATCCATATTCCGGTGTTTAGTACCCCCCACCCTGCCCCTCCCCCGCCCCGCCTTTCCGCCCCACGGAACTCCCTCCACGGACCGCTGCTGTCCAATGATAATGATGCAGCAGACACAATGAGTGATCCTTCCAGCTGAAATCCAAAGGCAGAATAAACAGGAGATGGACAAAGCACTGGGAGGAGCCTGGTGGACAGGAATAGGAAGTTGGAGACTCTGTGGCACTTCCTCCCTCTTCCCCCCAAAAGTTTTTTTTTTAAAAAGGACTCCTTGCACAAAAAAGGACAGTCAATCAGAAGAGTTTTTTCCATCCAAATCATCATTTAGAGAAGGTTTTATGCAGCTAGAGTTAATATTCTTCTCCAAATCGAAAATTTGACGTGTTCGTGATCGCGACCTTCACCACACTTCCGCCGGATGTCGATGGCACATCCAAAATGACGTGTTTGCGATCTCATGCTATTTGTCGCGGTAGAGATTGACGTGTTTGTGACCTCACGCTCTCTCTCGCGGTGGAAAATGATGTGTTCGCGATCGCAGACTCTCGCGGTGTCTGATGGCGAGGAGAAAGACGTGATCGCGAACTCTCATGTGATAGCGCGACCGGCTATCAACATCTCGTAGCACACGAGAATGGATTGGAAAACTCGTCGGCGAACGCAGGGATCCCGGTAAGGCGATCGCGCGGGCAAGAACGCATTTTCAAAATGCGAACATAAAAATAATCTTCGCAACGTGGCAAATAGCAGAAATGTTGGCATTTTCGCGCTCTCCGCGGAACGCGAAAATGACAAAATATTGCAATTCCGCGAGCGGAACGGAATTTAACACCCACCCTTAGACAAGACCACAATGAAAAAGTCTCACATATTAGACCATACCTCCAGTATAACTAAAGAGACCCCAAAAGGTAATGAGTGTAGATTACTTTCTTCTACACTTTTCTCACAAATACTTTTAATTGCACATTGAGTTCAATTAAAATGTTATTCATTTATACTTAGAAAAAAGGTTTTGCAAAAGTTACTTTAAATTTGATAAGTAGAATTGATTTAACAATGTTTCACATCAGCTTCCATATATAGGAATGAATCACAGTTTCTCAAAATATCAATTCATTTAGTACCCTCATATAGTTCCTTTAAAACACAGCTCTGAGAAAAATGGCGAAACAATTATATAACTAATTACTTTTCCACTCAGAAGAAAATTAAAAACACCTGAAACAGTTCTTATTAAATACTGTAATACAAATGGGTCTAAAAGCATCTTCCTCATACAGGGAACACAAAAAAAAAAATGTAATGTTTCTATTCCATTAATGCACAAAGAACATCACCCTATCACTTATCTATTTCACAGGTCCCTTGATCCGGTTGCACACTTGTCATCTAGCCCTGTGTCATGCTGGTCACCTGCACCCAGTCCTGATTTTTTAGCCAACAGTGCTACTCATGCTGCGACCTTTCAGTCCATGATTGTAATGGAAAAGGATGAACCAAGTGCGTCAGCATGCAACCTACTGTTTACTCAAAGGAAATGACTGGAATTCGGAAAACCTCATGACAGAGATCCAGCTGGCAATTATCTTCTCTTTTCCAAGACTTCCTGTAACAGTCTTTATTCTTAGATCATTCATGTCACAAGAGACAACCAACTGTACTCACTCACCGCCACTAACATATGCCTACTCTACACTTAAAAGGGGCATATTTACAAGTCCTGTGCTCCACCGGAAAGTTACTGTTTGTTCTGGCGGCACACAGGGATAAGCCATATCTACAAGGCCATGTAAAGCCACCCTATGTTGTAGATATGGAATAAGGCAAGGCAGCGCAAGTCGCTCCCTTGCCTTATTCTGCTTGGAAGAGGTGTTCCATGGATGTTGCTGTGGGTGCTTCCACTGAACATCCATGGATTTAGAAGCTGCCCCAGATTTAAAACATCAGGTAAACTTTGGGCAGCTCCAAAATCTTGCGCCTCTCTAGAGCAGGTGTAACAAGGGGAAATGTTTATATTTCTTCTTGTTCTTTCCTCTTTCTGCAGCACACATAGTAAGAGGAACGAGCCTCTTGTGATTGTTTTTGTGCAGGAAGGGTCTTTCCTGCACAAAAAAATAATCATGGCAACAACACAGACACCCTTGTACCATTGGGATAACATTTTCCTATTTGGAATTCCATGTTTCTACAGCACCAACAATTTTAGGGGTATTCCTTGGCCATTTCTGTTGTAGAAACGGATGCAATCCTGCCTTTAACAGTAATATATTTTTCACTGTTTTCATCGTGGAACTGGAGTCCAAAAAAGTAACTATTCAAAAACACAGAGATTTTGTGGCTCTGCACAAATTGTCCAGGGCATAATTACCCTGGATTGCCCAAACTGAACACTCACAAATCAGCACTGGCAAAGCCAACAAGCCTGGTCTATATCACGAGAGTGCTGAGGTGTTGGCTTTGTCAATGTTTGTCTGTAAAGTATTGTTTTAAAAAAAAGGAAAATAAAATACATTTCAAATACTGGAGGAAAAGCAACCTCATATATTTTGATATCTCAAAACTATACATTGGATTTCATGTTTTCAATCTTGATACATGGCATAGTTTAATTTTTCACACAGGAAACACTCAACAGAATTTAGAAAAAATAAAGAAGTGTCCGAATATAAAGGGGAATATTTGTAAAGCCTAATTGACATACCAAAGGATTCAGTCAATAGGTCCTCTATACTTGCCCAGGGAGCAGGTTTATAGGCTGCAAGGAGAAGTTTCATGCTAAGTGCACGTTCTGCCTTAGATGTCAGCTGACTACAGGCAGTGGACAGTCTACAGTGCCATAAAAGCCTTTTTCGTGACAAAACCAGTGCTTTCATGCAATATGTGGAATGCAGGAGATAAAACAAAAACAATCCTTAAAGTTTGTCCTTCAGTCATACTGAAACAAACATATCTGTTGTTAAACCAGTCAGCCTTAGGGTGGTCTTCCCCCAAACCTTTTGCCTCCACCCCTCCTATTTTTGCTGATCTTGTTCTTGTTGGCCTGAGGACTCTGTGCACTTTACCACTGCTAGCCAGTGCTGAATTGTATGTGCTCTCTCTACCTAATAAAGGTAGAATTGCCTTGCGCCCATTTAGCACATTAAATTTACTAGTGAGCCCCTAGTAAAGTGGTATCCATGTACCCACGGCATGTAAATTCAATGCTACCAGTGGGCCTGCAGCACTGCTTGTGACCCTCACTTAAGTAGCCCTGTAAAACATGTCTCGGGCCTGCCATCGTAGCCAGTGTGTGCAGTCTTTAATTGACATTTGCCAAATAAACCCTTTGCCATGCCCAAATCTTCCTTTTTAATACATAAAAGTAATTCCTTGGGAAGGCCCTGAACTGCCCAGAGGGCAAGGTGCAGTGTATTTGAAAAGTTGTATATTACATTTCAGTTTTACATGTCCGGGTAGTGAAAACATCTTAAATTTGGTTTTCATTACTGCAAGGCCAACCTCTTCCACAGGAGAACCCTGGGTTTCCTTAAACTTAATAATTGATAACTTTCAATTAGGAGCAGGTGGACAGGTCGGGTTGGGGAAGTGAGCAAGGAGATGTCTGGCTGTAGTGGAGGGGGAACTACAGGTACATACATTGCTATGTTAGCATAAGCGTCTTATAAATTAAAACGCCATCTTGCCACTTTTGCTGCTTTTGCACACAACACTGTGGATAGATGTTATTATATGAAAACTGCTTGTGTGCCCTTTTTTCACATGAGAACGGTCTGTTGTTCACATCCCTAAACGTGCACCGCGACCTTGGTCTGCACATTGTGTGCAGAAGCAATCAGGGCCAACAAACAATGTATGCTTTTGAATTCAGGTTGATCGGCCCACGCTCTAGCCATAACACGCACACAGCTGCAGATATCTGAAACTCGAGCGCTTTTAATATTGCAGTTTGCATGCATGAGTCACACTTTTGGAGAAGACTTTTTCCAGACATAGAGCAAAGATGATCCTGTGATGTGATTCACCTAAGCTGATATTTACGGTATGGGGTTCCCCATTAAAACCTAGAGACCTTCTATTAGTTTAATAATACTAGCTTACTAGCGAATGGAAGGTGGTTGTATTCCACTATCATTTGTAATATGATTTCTCCCTTCATTTTCTATGTTATTGTAACAATGCTGATGGTTTCATTTTTAATCATTTGTCTGCTTATGTTAGCCAAGGTACTGCATCTTAGGACACGTAGTTTATAAAATAAACATTTTAAACTTTACTGTGTCTCTGATTACTCTTGTTGTGGACTGATATGAGAATAATAACGAACAGGTATTTCTAATTCCCACCATTCCTGAGAGTACTCTAAGTCGCTTGTTCTGGGTTGTCTAATCATTGGTAGCTTCGAGATGATACGGAGAACGTATGAGACACTGATGCTAGTCGGATAGGGCTTCTAGGTACTGAGGTGAGTTTTTGGTACACCACAATTCAGTTGGTCTGAAGGTTCTCTACCAGCCCATCTGTGGTCCCAGCAGTACTGATGCAGTGAGACGAATTGCCTCGCAAAACGCCGCATTGCGCTTGCTGTACAGCTCATCCCCAGCTCAGGACTTCACAACCAGAAGGGATATGGCATTGATAGCTCGGTCTAACCCACGTGTGCCATTTCAATGCAAGCGGAACAATGCTTGCCTTAACCACGCGAATGCCTTAACCAGGGAAAAGCATAGTTAAGGCAGCAAGCACTCTAGATGCAGAGTGGATGGGGTTAGAAGAACAGGAAGGATTGGGACAGGGAGGATCGGGACATGGCTTGGTAAGTAGGCCTGGGGCCAGGCGGTTGATGGGGTCGGGTAATTTCTAGGGCTGGGGGCGGTTTAAGGGCTCAGGGTGGGGGAGCTGGGGTTAGGGTAGTCTTTTGGGCTTGGGGCTGGGGCGAGTAGATTACAGGGCTGGGGGCTGAGTTTTTGGTCTCAGGCAGGGGGGCTGGGGTGTGATTTTTACCACGCATAAACCTTTACCAATCATGCCTTTACAACAACATTTGTGTTAAATGCATGTGTGGTAAAGGCATTCATGGTATAGACATGGCTGTTGTTAAGACATTGTTAAGGCATGCATGTTTTAGGAAGTCATTGTTCCATCATACAACTCAGCCCGCAGCCTCCTTGGAAGTGCCGCTGCATGATACATCCTTGATGCAGGTCTTTAAATCACAAGAGCCTTGTAGATGGCATCCCGGACAATGATGCAGGACTCCGCATCACAAGCCCTGAAACTTCTATGGAACCGGCCGGTGCCTGACGCATCTTCGACACAGGATTTGGAATCTCAAGCCCCTTGTCAGCATCATTATTGATGACTACACAGGATCTCACATTGCAGCCTGGCTGCGAATCGGAATGGTCAAGGGTGCAACGCCTCTTCAACACGGAATCTCACAACGCTCTGCAATGGGAATTTAAGGTAATTTGAAAGGGGGCCTAACTGGGTCCCTGTAGCCAGCCCGGACTCCACTACCATTGTCCTGAACCTGTGACTTTGTCCTGGTCTAGCTTGACCAGATGACCACAGTTAGTGCTTTATGCTTTTTGGTGCTTTTTTTCTTACATTTTTAAAATTGCATATCTTTTGTTCTACGGATTGGAGTTTTGTCATTTAGGTCTTAAATTATTTATGGATGTTTACTTTATTTCTCTAAATTTGTATGAGATCTTTATTGTGTTTTATTTCACATTAATACTACTTGAATTTCTGCATAAATACTTTACACATTGCCTCTAAGTTAAGCCTGACTGCTCTGGTGGCAAGCTACCAGAGAGTGGATTCTGCTTGAGTGGGGTTTCACCCCTTTTGACCAATAACCCAATTTCATACATCTGTCTTGCTGTTTGCTGTACTTTTACAGGTAATCTGGGAGGGCTTGGGAGCTACAGTGCTTATCTGAGAGGGAACATCAGAACAAAAGATGAGGGCGCAAAATAGAAAACACATGCACACTCAAAGAGTGCTGAATGGAAAAGAAAAAATGAGTCATACAAATGTGTGCTTTGTAAGGATAAGAGTCACTGAATCAAAATGTTGGTAAAGAGGGTGTGCTCTGGGGAGGGGCTAACACAAACAGAGGAAAGCAAGCCTTCAAATAAAAAGGAAGCAAATGACAATGACATTAAATTCAACCAATGGTAATCAATGGGCCAACTGTAAATCTCCTGTAAATTCACAATAAGTCTTTCACAACCAGACAACTTGCACTGTATGGAAGGCTCGACCTACAAAGGCGATTTGCATGTATACGCTAAACTTACACAAGCAAGTTTAGTGAATAAGCCCCACTAAGCACAATGCCAGGTTGCAGGTAACCCACATAATTCACTAGAAGTAGAGGTAGCCACACTAATGTGATTCAGTTTTAATCTCTGTGGGGCACATGCATCATTCCAAATACCAGTTGCAAAGGGGCAGATAAACAGAATCTGCCCATTTTGGACTGGTATTTTTGCTTTTGGGATGTATCATCCCAAAAGGAGAAATCGCAATTTAAGTAATCCCTAAATTGTGATAGCATATAGGGAATCGTAAATTGCGATGCATGATGCAATTTCAAATAGCAATTTCGCTATTAGGGATCGCAAATTACCATCAATTTAAACTTGATGGTAATTTGCGAAAACTTTAAACTAAAGTGCATTTTTCAAAGTTCCATGTTACACACACACATGCACTTGGGGCATGTGTGTGCGCAACATATGGTCACATGGCAATTTCAGGGGTGCAACAGGGTGTCCTTTGGCACCCTTGCACCCTTGAAATTGCATGCGCAATTTGCGAGTACCTATAATGTACTCTCAAATGGTGCATGCCTTCCCATTTATTCCTATGGGCCTCTAGGTCCTTAGGAATGAATGGGAAGGCATTCCTTAATAGCGAGTCGCAATTTGCGACTCGCTTTTAAGAAATATGTAGGAATCGCAATTTATTTTGCAATTCCTGCATGCATAGAGATTTGTGATTCCTAAATAGCGATTTCTTAAAAATTGCTAAATCTGGAATCGCAAATCCTAACTTTGATGCATGTGGCCCTGTGTTCCTTACTACATGAATAGCTTTTTGCATGGGGCTGGCACCTTTCCCACTTCCATGCATGAGCAGCATTTCCTCCTCAGGTATTTTCAAAAAATTTTATTCTGGTATTTGTGGTAATCTATTATACATTTAGGACTATAACTAGCAGAATGCAATTGAAAATCTTGGACTGGTAAATAGGAATGACAACAAGGAAGAGCAGGGCACGGATCTTAGAACATAGCAGCACCATAAGGTGCAAACACGCTGCTACCACATTTATTTATTTATTTATTTATTTTATTTTAAAGGTTTTATATAGCGCTGGCTAGACCCGGAGGTATCAGAACATAGTTGCAGGTTACATCGTTACAAAGGTTACACAGTTATTAGAACATAGTTACATGTAAGGTCGAGACAAAACATAAGGACATATACGTAAGGGAAAAAGCAGGCAAGGGGAGAGATTCAGTGGGGTCTATTTGGAAGGGAAAAAACAAAATATTTTAGGAAATATGGAGAGCTGGTTTTGAAGGTCTTACTATGATGAAAAATAAGAAGACTTAATATACTAAAGAGATGCAAGCATATGAACACTACAGAAGAAGAAAAACGTATAAAATAATAGTAATCTCAATATAATGTTCAGTGAGGCTGAACAACTTCTTGTACCAAAGGGATGAGAGCAAAGCATTTTTTTGCGCTATCATCTAAAAACTGCATGATAGGAGACCATAGTTGTAAATGCTTCTTAGTAAGAGTTATAGGAAATAAAAAAGTTGTGTCCAATCTATGATTATGACAAACAGGGTACCACCAAACTAAGTATGAGAGTTTAGATGTATCCTTCCAATTCTGTATATCTGTTGAAAAGCAACTGCTAGTAATAGGTCTATTATTTGTATTTGTGATTTCCTCGTAATCCAATCAGTAGACAGGCTTCCCAGAAAGATGTTGGACAGTGAGAAGGGGACTGTGGCATGAAAGATGGTGTTAATCTGAATACAGACTTTAGTTACAGAGTACAGACGGTTAATCTGAGTACAGGAGGAGTTGGCCTAACGGCTAAGGCGCTCGACCTCGGACCTGGGGAACTGGGTTCGAGTCTCGGTAATGACACTGAACATCCTGTAATTCTGGGCAAATCACTTAATCTCCCCGTGCCTAACAAAAAATATGAATGTGTGTCCTTATGTAACGTAACTGGTGCTATGTAAAAAGCTCTGATACCTGATTGGATTCGGGTCAAATTCGTGCCATATAAAACTCTGCAAAAGAAAAAAGACTTGTTTCCAGAATTTCAGTACATATGGACAAGTGATAGGTAAATGTCTTAAATCAGTGTGTGCAAGGAAACATGACCAGCAGCTGTCAGCAATTTCAATGTGCATTTTATGTTAGTTTATTGGTGTTAAAAGAAGTCTGTTATAAATGAAGAAAAGAATCTGAGTAGTGTTTATTGTTCTAGACGGCTTTCTGATTTCAACCCATATCCTATTCCACAGGGAGATAGGCCATTCTGTATCTTAGTCAGTTTCCCAAGAAAGTCCTGTTTTTGTTTTATCCCTAACAATGGGAGGTTGTGACAAGCGAGAATAAATTCTAGAGGTTTTAGGGTTTATTCGGAGAAGGTTATACCATGTAGAGTCTGATAAGGAAGATGAAGAGGTTAGAGATTGAAGGTGAGTGTATACCTGGAGTACTGCAGTTCGTAAAACTGAAAACATGCATTGAAAAGAAGGAGGCAGTTGGAAAAGAGAGCGCACTCTTGTAAATGTAAGAAATGTACCATGATCAAATAGTTGATGTACCTAAAGTATTTCTTTATTGCTCCAAGTTTCGTTGAGTATATATTTGTTATGCCAAATGTTGGAGGTGAGAAAGGTATCAAGATCATGTGGGGCGGAGTGAAGGACTTTATCCAATACTTTACATGAATGTTTAATAATTGGTTTGGAAGTTTTTTGCGGTTTAGGTACTCCTGAACTGAAAAGAGAGATAGGAATGATCTCTCAAGAACAACCTATAGTGGGGAGTCCAAAGGTGAATCAGACATCCACTCAGATGAATGTCTCAACAGAAAAGCCTTATGATATTTAGAAAAATCAGGGAAGTTTACACCGCCTTCCGATTTTGGGCGTGACAATTTTTGTAACGGCATTCTAGATTTTTTTTTATTCCAAAAAAAGGATAAGAGAATGGAGTTACTTTTATGAAAGGACTTTGTTGGTAAGGACATTAGGATGTTGGATATGATAAAGAGTACAATAGGGGTATATATCATTTTGATGATATGGAGACGACCCCACCAAGACAAAAACAGAGGATGGCATTTTGTAGTAAGTGTGGTTAATTTATCTATACATTTATCCAAATTTAGGGAAATTGATGTCTTATTAGATGGGGTGAACCACAAGCCAAGGTATTTAATATGTAGTGGACTCCATGTAAAGTTAGAGATCAAAAAGTCCTCCTTAAAAGAGTATTTGGTTAAGGGCAGTATTTCACATTTCTCATTATTTAATTTATAACCAGATACCATTTTATAAGAGTCAACCTCTTTCAAGAAAGCTGGAAGTGTGTGATGTTGTTGAGAAAGGAACATTAGTACATCATCTGCATATGCTGCTAGTTTAATTTGTTCAGTGTTTGAAATCAAGCCAGTGATGGACTGATTTTGTCGTATTCTGAATAAAAACGGTTTGAGAGCTAGATGAAAAAGAAAAGGAGATAAAGGACAGCCTTGACGTACTCCTCCATGCAGAGAAAAATAGGGGGATGTAAGGCCATTAACGAAAATAGCGGCTTTAGGTTCCGAGTAAAATAAAGAAATTAGGGAAATAATTTTTGGGCCAAATCCAAACCATTAAAGTGTATAAAAAGCGAAAGGCCAATACACTCTATCAAAGGCCTTTTCTGCATCTAAGGAAATCTCTGCAAGGGGTTCTGAATAATGTGTCGCTTTTATAGAATATAAAAAAACAGACGTGTATTGTCCATAATATAGCGACCCTTGACAAAGCCCAATTGTTCTTTACCAAGTAGTTGAGAGGGATATGATTCGATTCGGAGGGCTAAAGTCTTCGAATTTTTTCTGTAATCTACGTTGACTGGGGAAATGGGTCTATAGTTTTTGCAGTAGTGTAAGTCCTTGCCATCTTTTGCGATGAGACAAATCAGGGCTCCTAAAAAGGATCCTGAAGAGTCAATGAAGGAGGAAATGAGAAAAATCAGGGCTCCTAAAAAGGATCCTGAAGAGTCAATGAAGGAGGAAATGAGAGTGTATAGGTGCGGGAGGAGTATTTGGGCAAAATGTAAATAAAATTCAACAGTAAATCCATCTGGGACTGGAGCTTTATCTTTCGGGAGAGCCTTCAATGCGTTAAGCAGTTCTGCCTGTGTGATATCAGATTCTAAAGGGTCAACATTTTTTGGGAGATCTGTATGAATCTGAATAGTAGAAAGATAAAGGGATATATCTGCATCTGTGGGCGTGTTCTCTGGTGTTTACAACAATTTATAGAATTGTACACATTTTTTTAAATGTCAGAGTCCTTGTATTTTGGTGTTTGATTTTCATCGATAATTGATTCAATTTGGAGTTTGTTCTGCTTGATCTTGAGATAATTGGCTAATAATTTGCCTGATTTGTTTTGTCCTTCAAAAAGTTTTGCACTGGTTTTCAGTAAATTTAAGGAAGAGTTTTCAGTAGAGTCTTTGTTAAATTCAATCTTAGCATTTATAAGATCTGAAAGACATTTCTTTGACTTAGAAGTATATAAGGAGTGCTCCAGTCTCTTTATTTTAGTAAGAAGTTCTGCATTAAGTAATCTGGATTTCTTTTGCTTGTTGGACACGTATCTGATGATATAAAAGCATCCCAAATTGCATCAAAGCGAATATTATCGGTTTTATTCATTGGAAAATACTTGTGAAAATAGGATACAAAGGAGGCATCAAAATTGGGATCTAAAAGTTGGGAATTATTAAAATGCCATCTTTTGGAAGGCGCAGATTGAGATAAAATATCCTGCTGAACCCAAACATGAGCATGGTCAGAGATGAGTATGGGGCCCATATCAGCTGAACGTAATGATTGAGAAACATTATGTGAAATGAAAATATGATCAATTCTTGACTGAGTTTGGTGAGGTGGGGAAAAGTATGTACATTCTTGCAAAGAGGGGGTAACATAGTCTACAAGTGTCTGTTAGGTTTCGTTGTTTTATTGTTTGTAAAAAAAGCTTTGTAAGCTTTATTTGGAGTGAAAAAAGCTCTCGATTTTCAGTCTAGGAATGGATCGACTATCTGATTGCAGTCTCCAGCAAGAATAACATTCTCTGCAGGATACTGTGCAAGTAGTCAGGAAATTTGGGACCAGAAAAGAGCCTTGCCATTAGTAGGGGCGTATATGTTGAACAAAGAGACTGAAGCCCTCCCGACCATTAAATTGGTAAACATTCATCTGCCCTCATCATCTGACTCCTGCAAGACAAGCTTAGACAAGTATGATAACACTTGTTGTCACTTGATGGGGGAGTTTAAGCCTTTGACATTCCAATTAACAATTTTTAAAGACATAAAATATAAATACAAAGTGAATATTTAAATAAACCAGTATTAAAGCAAATAGTATCAGGCATAACACATAGTATGTCTACAGAAATATTGACAATGAAGCTCAGAGGGTGGTGATAATGGAGATTTTTATAAGAAAGGGGATGAAAGAAAGGAAATAATGTAGACTTAGAAAAGAGGGGAATTGATATTAAAAATACTAGAAGAAAAAGAATATCATACTACAAGTATCCCAAAAAACATAAGTGGTGGGGGGGATGATGCCACATGGTGCGATGACACCCCAGACTCCATGAGGGAAAGTGGGAAAGATCGCAGAACTGACGACATGCAAAATAGCTAGGAGAGTCACAGAAGTGGCGCCATCTTACTTGGGGCTAGCCATGCCCCCCTAAATGTTTTCCTTCTATGATGGTCAATTGTCGTGATTAATTTTAGGTGAGGAATAGATTGTTGTATATCAGGAAAAGGAGCATTAGATACCCCATTAAAGCCCTCACTCTTCACCTTTTAGTGACTATGATGGCATGCTATATTATGAAAGCATAACTCCAACAGGGCTTTATATGTGACTCTAAAAGACTGTGACCTCTAAAGGACATTTTTATTTTGATGGTTTGATCTGGGTATGCCTGATACTTGTTAATTACACAAGGGTTGTGCTTTTGGTGTGTGTTCTATAGCTGAATCCCTGACTCCTTTGCCAGGGTGGCCTCGAGTGGAAGCAGCATACCTTACAACAGCTGGTAAAAATTTACTAGATGTTGAGTCACCTATGGTCCTAACTATGGCACAACTTATTTATCTTTTGAGATATACACAGGGAGCATGATTTTCACAGTATATTTGTTTGCATTAGAGCCATGTGTACACTTTTAAGGTACACTATTGATAGGTCAGTCTGACACAACTGAAGAAAAGATTTTCTAAATGTTACTATTCTTTTTCAAAGGTACCTTGAGACGTGGATCAACCCCTACTTTCTGGTGACCACCTTTTGTAACAGCATCTTTATGGGATCATTTATCAGTTAAGTGCTTTTTAGCAGAGTGAGTTAAATAGGTGCTGACGAATTACAACTGAACCTTCTCTTGGGCAATTTGAGGGCAGAAACTTTTTGACCATTACTTAGAGCCAGGGATTAGTCCCCTCCCTGCTTCACACTACTCGTGTTAATTCTGTCCCTGCAAGAAAGAATACAATTGGAAAGTCTGACCAGTTTCATTTTCATCACTTTACTCTTTTGCACTCTGCTGAAGTTCACCCACACCTCACAGTGTTATACGTTAGGGTAGGCTAAGACATCCAAGAGCTCCTCCTATTTTTTTGAGTTGTTTCCCACATCACAGGATGCCATTGTGTTATGAGGAGTAACTCTATGATGAAGCATGCCTCCTTAGAATCCGTTATTTTTCTTTTCTTTTGTTTTTTGTCAGAAACATTAACAATCTTTTCATTATTGATTTTGGATTCTAGTTACTGTGCTTTGCTTGTATGTTTAAAATGTACCTGGTGTTGCAGTAGACATATGAGATTAAAATACTACATGTTGTGAGTAGTAAGAATCCCCCTCTAGATACTTTATTAAACGCGTTTCTTGAAAGGAAAATGCCTGGTTTGGAGATCTTTACCAGGACATAAGCAGACCTTGTAAGGAATCATTATGCAAAGCCTCTTCAATTTAAGTGACTATAGAAGGATGTACTTAATGTTATTTGTGCCTTTATAAAATATAATTTATAAAATAAAAAAGGATTACTTTTGCTACACTTGTGTCATTCGTGGAACCAGTTTCGGCCCCATTCACTTGATGGGCTCGGTCCTTTGTGGTTATAAAGGGGCTGGTTTGCAGTCACAGTTTCTTGTTGAAGACTTTCCTTAAAGGTACACATTTTAATTCTGTCTTTAATCTGTGAGTGGTCTTTTTCAGTTTTGGATGTTCCATATTGGATCTTCATAGGCTTTCAGTGCTCTATACCATGTTTTGTACAACTCACCTTCTGGTAGAGGAGTAGGGCAAATTTAGTGACTCATGTGGTCCTGACTGAGACAAAGGGCAATACCACCTTGTATAGGTGGTTGGGTCAATCGACCCCCAAAGGCTGTGCAGGTATGTTTTTTTTGTTGCTAGTGGTCGAAAGATAACTGAAGATGTTAAATCCACAATGTTCCTTCTCTGTAAGCTTATATGGTGGACTCTTGTTAGCTCAATTTGCTATTTGTAGGCCTATTTTATATGTCACTACAGTGTGCGTGTGGTGGGAGCAAGGCAGGTGATTAAAATACAGGTAATAGTTTGAGCACTGAGTTTGTAGATGACAAGGCTTGAAATGCTGTGGACGCAGGGCTCAGAGAGTCACCTGTTAAGCTTAGGCAAGCGTCATAATACATGTGGAATTCTTTTTAATAAAATACTTATTTTTCCCTACCACGTTTGTGATCTATTTACACATATCCATGCATTTACTCACCTGAATCTTTTTCCATCCACAGACAGTCATCCACCCCTCTGGTGCAGAGAACTAACTATAGAAATGTATAGGGAACATTTACAAATTTATTAAACTTGAAATAAATAGTAAAAATAGTTTTATGATGAACAGTGATGTAATTTTGTTACAAAATCCTGCTGCACAATTAACTTAATATTGAATTAAATATTTATGTATTTAAATATTTTAAATTACAAATATTTTTGGAAAGATTTAAAAAAGACATATCCCACCTAAAGTTAAAAAAAACTCTTTATAGAAATAATTATTAAAAATTATGTAAAGTATTGATTAAAAGTAATGTAATCATATTTTATCAAAAATGTATGTAACATCAATAATTAAATTGATATAAGTTAATAAAATATGTATGATAAAAAATAGGTTTTATTTATTATCTATTTGTATTTTTATGAGAGGTTGTAGGACCAGTGGTTGTGCACGGATGGCGCTGGGCTTACTCCAGCTCTGAGCTGGAGTACATCTACTATTGCTTCGGTTCGTGCAGTTTGTGAATAGAAATATGCATATTCTTTCGTGGATGGGTGCAACCCCTCTCTAAATCTCCCATAACCCCTCCTTACTCTTCTTTTAACCCTGAGCCTTTAGTAATATGTTTTCCCCATTTTACAGCCACTTCCCTCTTTCCCTCCCACATTTGCAACTAAAATATCTACTTAGATGTGCAAAGACTGAAGTCAGGGTGGAGCTCTCCATACTGGAAAAGATAGGAGAGGCAGAGATGGAACCTCCGCACGGAAGCCTGTGCCAAGCATTTAATAGTATGTTAGTGGTGTTATTGCAAATGTACTGCAAAATGTATTGTGTGAATAGCCCCAAAGTGTATAATTTGAGAGATACACTTAGGCTGGCATGGAAAGAATGAAGATTCTAAAGATTCTCCTGTCTTATGATGAAACTGGTGAGTGGCCTTGGAAGCACTGAAAGAACATATTGTTTGGTTTTCAGATAATTTGCCAGAATGCATCAAGTTCCTTTTGTGTTCTGCATTGCCTTGTGCCAGTAATATATAACTGTTTTATTTTCTATGCTTTTTAGTATGATTTATTTTAATATACATATTAGTATACTAGTAATTGCGGATGAATAAAAATCAAATTTGAAGTAATGTGATCAGTCCTAAAATTCTTGATTTCTTTTACCGAGTTATAGACCTTGATTTTTGAAGATTTTTGGGGGCTGATATGCCAATTACTATACCTCTAACAGATGGTTTCATAGAACCCCAAAGCAATCTTTCCTAGACTCTGCCTTGTTTATATGTAAATAGCAAAGAATTTCTGATCGTAGTTTTTTGACAATTGCAGGATCATCAACGACTTCAGAGTTCATATGCTATTCTTCTTATTCACATATCAGTCTCATATCTAAACGTACCCCCTCCCAGCTGCTCAACCCAGATAACTGTAAGGCCACATTGTACTGTCTGCTATGAGTAACCATGTTAATATTTGTGTAGTGGCATGGTGCCTATAGTTCTCTGCTACTATGCCAAATGATGAGCTGGTGGGTGCTAGCAGTCTGAGGAGGTTCGCCCAGTCCTAAGCAAACCTCACTACATTCAGCATTACTGCACAGGGGAACACAACAAGGATGGCTGTCATAAGAGCTACAACTCCAGGTAACAAGAAGGAATGCTGATTCCAGCAAGGCAGAGTCATAACAAGTCATTTTAAAACATGCTTCTAGCTTTGTAGTGCTCCATAGATTTAACTGGAGTTTCTGAGACACTTGTTCTCCACTGTCCTCAACTGCTTTGAATCTGCTTGTGCTTCCTGATTGAGACTTCATTGCTTTGCTGGTTTCTAACTTGCTCTGCTCCTACTTGCCTTTACTTTATGTCTTGCAATCGGTGCTGTGTTGCTTGACTCAGCATGCTTCTGACACTGCAGAATGAAAGATTGGGCCTTTGCATCCTTGTCACAATCTATCCATGCGTTGTTTAAATCTGAATCCATTTGCATCACTCTCCTGTTACAGCTTTGAGGGACCTCATTCTCTTCACATCATGTCTGATACCACAAAGCGGTATGAGAACTCGATCTGAATGTGATTACCACTCAGATGTGCTGCTGTCATTGACTTTTTGTATTTATGTATGTAAGTGAGGGACTCAAAAGACACACAATTGATGGAACGAATGCCGAACAAATCAAAACATTCACCCCCAATCAAGAGATCTGGGTTAAATCCATTATTCTTTTGCTCACCGTGCCACCACAGTTTAGACCTGGCCATATGCAAATCAGTCTTGCCCCTGTGCTTCATTGGAGCAGTCCAGCCCGAACTGCCAAGCCATGTCCTCCCGGGACTAGAAACAAGCGTCCGAGGACCTGTTTCGGGGTTTCACCCCTCTTCAGCCAGGATAGCTTGATTCCAGTGGCACAGTGAGCCCAGGACCCACGTCTAGGCATACCTAGCGCACTTAGGGCGAGAAAGCAAAAGACACACAATTGTATGTGAGGGACTTGCATAGCACAGAACCAGCACAAGCTTTAAAGCACAACAGTGCAGAACAGCGAGTGAGGGCCCAGGGTACATTGTACAGATGTTGATGAAGTATTAGAGTGGGATGTTCTACTCAGTGGAAGAGTGGGGACATTTTGGGGTTTGACCGGATGTATGTGCAAACCTGACAATAGCTGGTGCTAGGGTGTCTGTGATTTTCATATGCATCTTTTTTTGTACTCCTTTGTGCAATAATCTACCGTGAAGCATATGAGAGGGTCTTCACACTTCCCTCTAAGTCCATGGCTTGGTGAAGCACAAGTCCCCAAACTTCCTGTTTCTTGGAGTCCAGACGGAGAAGGGACTGAGGGGGACACTGGGGGCTCCAGTCCCAATCCCTTGACCCGGGAATCATTGTCAAATTGCTTAATCATTGGACATTTTGGATCTGGTCATACACAATTAAGTGTCTTAAAACACCCCTGAAAATTAACTTAACTAGAAAACGTGATGCCAAATGTCCCAAAAATCAAGCCTCTTTAAACCCTCCCTGTTCTTATCCAACATTCGCACCCTACGTATTGAATCCAATCATTCCCCCTTGGACAGGGGGTGTGAAGTTATCCACTTAATGCAGATCTCTCGATAGCTAATAGTATCAACATAAAACAGCAGGATTTTCTGTTTTCTTTCCAAGCTGGGCCCCACCTCCTCTTCCTCGTTCAATACCCCAGAGATACATAAAGACATGCTTACCTCCAGGTTTACACCCAAAGTTGTTGTAAGAACCAAACTTACATCGTGCCAGAATACCTGGAGGCTGGGACAGCGAAAAACATGTGGAGATCGTCAGCTTTTTCCTCCCCACACTTAGGACAATTCTTGACCGTCTGCCTGTTCATCTTTGTCAGCTTTTTTGGTGACCAATAGGCCCTATTTGTCGTAAACAAATGTTTTTTTCTGAGAGAGGCAGCACTAACAACAAGTCTGTCCTCCAGATTGCCGTGGGGAGAACAAACTCCTCCTCCCGGCCTGCACGAACAGCCAATAACACTCCGACACCTCCTTCTTTTGCCCAGGACACTTTAGAAATCTCCTCTCAGGGTCTCTATTTCCTGCCTCACCCTTTGGCAGTGATTTTGACCAGCTAATCAGTTGGTAGAACTTGAATCTGGAGATGTTCCCTTTCGACAAAGATGATAGTTGTTCCCGATCTACTAAGGATTGCCCTTCAAGTAGCTGGTTCCATCTTGCTATCCCTGCTTCTGCCAATCAGGTTGAGAGTTTGCCCCTTAGACACTATGGGGTTTCTGGAGAGGCCCAAATTGGAGTGTAGCTGCTATAGAACGGAATCCGCGCTTCCCTTCTAATTTGAAACCATAACTTACAAGCCGCATGGAGGACCTTAGTTTTACTTTTTTGAAATATTTTGGATGCCTGAATTTAAACAGAAACCCGACCCCTCTGACTTAGTCATGGCTTGTAGATACGTAGGATATTTCCAAGAATCCTGCATTAAAATTCTCATTGTCTTAAATTGGAAGGCTTCACAGTACTGAAACATATCCGGGGTAGCGATTCCCCATGAAGTTTCCCCCTACAAAGCTTCTTCCATGCAATTCAGGAGACCTTAGAGGCCCAGATAAAACTAGTCAGCACTCCCTGACATTTATCAAACCAGGCCTTCTTGAATTCTTGAGGTATTGATGCGAAGAGAAAGGTAAACTTGGGTAATATTGACATCTTCAGGATGTTTGACCTACCTAAGAAGGAGAGCGGAAGTCCTGGCCAAGACCTTAGTAACGTCTTAGTCTCGCCTGCTACCTTCTCAAAATTCAAACGTGCCACCTCCTCTAGATTTTTGTACACCATAATGCCTAGGTATTTCATTGGGTTTTTTACCAAGGGATTATTACTCCGAGAATTCCACTCCATCACCTCTGATTTCTGCCAGATAATCTGGTAACCCAAGACCTCCCCAAATTTACCCATGAGCTCTGATATAGTTGGTAAGAAGAGCACCAAATTGTTTCTAAATACCATCAGGTCATCGATATATAGAGCTACCCTCTTCTCCCATCCCTGGAACACAAAAGGGAAGATATTTTGGCTAGCTCTAAGTTTATTTGCTAGAGGCTCCATATAGATGTTAAAAAGGAGAGGGGGAAGAGGACACCCCTGCCTTGTTCCTCTTGATATAGCTATCTTTTGAGTGAGGCTCCCATTCACCAGTATCCTGGCAGAAGGGATCTTATAGATTGTTTCCAGGACCCTACAAAAAGATGTACCCAGACAACACCTCTCTGTAGCTCCATACAGGAAGGACCAACTAACCCTGTCAAAGTCCTTTGCTGCGTCAAAGGTTATGATTGCCATAGGGAGCCCAAATAACTTATGCGTTAAATCATGTAACTGCCTGCCCATGATAAAACTCTTCTGATCCGGATAAAATAAATCTCCTACGACTTCCCCTAATCTCGCTGCTAGAATCTGAGTAACATTTTTATAGTCTGTGTTCAGCAGTGAGATAGATCTATAGGACTCGCAAAGTTCGAGGTCTTTCCCTGCTTTATGTAAAAGGCAAATAATAGCTTTCTCCCAGGATGCTGGTATATTCTCGCCTCCAAGAAAAATCAGGTTGAACAGACCTATCAAGAAGGAGACAATCTCCTCTTTAAGGGACAAGTAAAACTCATTTGGGAGCTAGTCTGGGCTGGCCGCCTTTCCCATTCCAACTTTCCTATTGACCTTGCTACCTCTTCTGTTGTTATTTCTTCGTTTAGCCGTTCCCTCTGCCCCTCTGTCAGTGCTGGTATTGGAAATCTTCAAAAAACCTCTCTACTTGCGCCTTTGATTAGTTCTCTTCCTCTTTGTATAGCGACTGGAAAAACTCTGCAAAGGCTCCCTCTATCTTCCCTTACTCCTACTTAAGAGTCCCTTACAGCCTGATGGCTGGAATTTTATCCTGGCTCTGCTCTGTTTTTAGTTTCCAAACCAAACGTTTGCCACAGCCCTCCCGCATTTGTATTGTGCAAACTTGCTTGCCTCCCACCTCCTTCTGACTATCTCCTCCAGCAAACAAGATAGCTCCACCTTTTACACATTCATTTCCTCTTCAAGCAAGTTTCCACCCTGGACCCCTTGCCCCTGACTCTGCTTCTTAACCGGCCCTTCCAATTGTGCCAACCTAGCCTCCAAGGACCCTATTTTACTCTTGGTAGTCTTATGTTTAAAGGCAGCCATACTGATCAGTCTCCCCCTCATATGCATCCCAAACTATTTGTGGCGCAGTACTCGCATCATTTACATGAAAGTATTTGCTAGTTATTTCCTTCACCTGCAACCTCACTTGGTGATGCAATAATAGGTTTCTATCCAATGTCCATCTTGGGGTGGGGGTGCTAACTCACTCCTTAAATTCCAGACGGACCACAGAGTGGTCTGACTGGTGCGCTGGCAGATGTTCTACCTTACTGACCATCCTACTTTCTCCTTTATCCACCAAAAAGTAGTTGATCCTTGAGGCATAGCCATGTCTCCTATTCTTAAACATGTACTTTTGGTGACCCACCCCCGTCTCTCTCCACACATCCTGCAGCCCAGCGTCTTGCATACAACATCTGAGTATTGATCTCATTTGAGGCAAGATTAACTCCATAGATGGTTTTATAATTGGCCACCTATCCTTCCCAGGGTCTAATAGTAGATTAAAATCTCCTGCCAAAATTATGGGAGCCGTAAGATCCAACAATTGATTATACAGCGATTGTAAAGGTATGGGGTCATCTATATTCAGCCCATAATACCCAACAATGACATATGGCTTCTCCTGAATCTTAGCTTTGACAACCACCCATCCCCCCCCAGGGTACGAGAAGGCTTCCAATATTACCGCTTTCACTGCTTTCTTAAAAATGATAGCAACTCCCTTGATGCCGCAGTTTTGATTAGGGCATATTGAGACCTCCACCAATTTTAACTTCTTTATCATCTCTTCCCATTCCACCTTTACCAAGTGTGTCTCTTGCAAAATAATAATCTCGCTATCTACCACTCGCAAATACTCCAATATCTTCTGCCTCCTTTTCCTGACCCTCAGTACGTTGACATTTCAAGATAAGATTCTAACCATCTTTAAGATTTATACTTAGTGTGTTTCCGGGTCTTGCACACTCCCTCCATCCACAATCGCTCTAAGCCACAAACTTGGACATATTTTTTTTCTCCTATCTGCTCCCAACACCCCTGTGAAAAATTGTGTATTAAGAATTTCATTAACACCCACTCCCACAACCCCCCTGGAGAACCCTCAAATCTTTGCTTGGGCAGAACATGTTCGCCCTTCAAGGCCCTGCCTGCTCTGGTCTAGACTCTAACTAACATCGACTACTGTGTCTTAATCTGCTTTATAAAAAGTTCCACTTCTTCGGGGTTTCTAAAGTTGTGCAACTTGTATTGTCACATGACTCTTAGGGATGCAGGGAAACTTAGTTGCGCTGTTGCCCCCATTGATTTCAGGTCCTGAATATACCTGCCCAGCTCCCACTGGCTTTCCTGGGTAACCCTGGAGATGTCCGAGTGAATCCTAAACAACCAGTCATATTTTTTGTAACTGCCCGCTTTTAACGCCTCCGCTAGGATTCTCTCCTTCAGGGAATATGACTGAAAGTTAATAAGAATCTTCCATGGATTCTTCCTTGCCCCAGAATTGCTGAAGTGATCCCAATGAGCTCTTTGTATATCCATCTCCAACCCCGATGGGTGCAAACCTCTGATAAACTCACAGAGTAGATTCACTAGGAAACTTTTAATATTTTCTCCTTCCTTCCCCTCTGGAATATTTAATAATTTCAAGTTATCCCTTCGGGAATTGTTCTCCAAGGATTCCATCTTATCCATAAGCTCTTTCTCCATTGATTTTAGTACTTTTATTTCCTCACGATTCTCCTCGACCTCTTTGCCAAGATCTGACAGCAAGACCTCAACTGCAGCCACTCGGTTTATTAAGGAGGTCATTTTCTCCTCCAATATCTCACAGGCGTCCTGAATTTTACCCTGGTTTCTCTCTGAGATGGCAATTTTTTCTCTCATTTCTAAAATTATGGCCTTGATAAGTTTCTCCATCCCAGGATTTGATTCGACTTCTTCGGGTGTCTGTTTACCAGACCACATACTAGTTTAAATACTAGAGTTATTTTGATCTGGGGGTCAAGAGACTTGCCCCGGCCTTAGCTTGCATGCCGTCTTGGTTATGTGACTCCAGGGTCAGAGATTCTACCTGAGTCATTTCCTGGGAACTTTCCTTGTCACTTATCGCCAGGATCTGGAACCTGTTTCTGAGCGTGATACTCGCCCCTGCAGAAGTAGTGAGGGGGGATGCCTAGTTTCCTTGTTCTTAGGCAGCAACTGATACCCTGTTTGAAACCTCCCTCCCCCTGTTGAGGGGGTTGTGCAACTTCCACCTTTTCTTTTTCCTGGCACCTCTGATCCCCTCCTTCCTTTCCTTTGTCTGCAAGTGCAGCCTGCGAGCCACTTTTACCCTACCCCGAGCACTTACCAATGTCATGCGCGGTGGGCCTGCCTTCGTCTGTGGTGACATAAGCTGCAGCTTCCCTGCATGGTTATCATCCTCCTTTGACAAGCTCTTGTGCTGGCTCTGCTGCAGTTTTACTCCGGGTGGACTGCTCTCTCCCCAGAAGCAAAGCCTTCCCGCAACTCTTCTGAACCGCCTTGTTGGCGGCTGCCGTCGCCCAATGTAGAGAGTCCAGGAGCACACCCTCCGTAGACCCTCAAATCTGCTCCAGCACCCGGTCCCCTCGCCAGCAAGAACGCCTGCGATGGTAATTTTTTACCGGGAGATTCCTTCCCCCCTTTTTCCTCTGCTTTTACTGCCCCCGCAGTCTCAGCTGAGTCACCTTGCGCCCCGTAATGGAAACAGCTCTTACATGCACATACTCCGCTTGATCTCCAGAGCAGGCAGGGAGCTCCCGACCGGACCTACTAGCTGGCCGCCATGTTCTCCTCTCGACTTTCATATGCATCATGGCTTAGTTTGGAAGAGGGCTCATTGGCTTGGCAGGTACTTGATATTTTTAGCTGCTTCAGGACAATTTAATGGAGACAGACCCTAAATATCTCTCCAATCAAAGATGCCTGCTTTAATTGCATTTTCATGGTTCTTTCCAAACCAAAATTGTTACCAGTCCTTACATTTAAAGTCCTTCCCGGAAAGCCTCTCGACCAATTTATAGTGTGTCTCAAGTGATACATTTTTCTACCCCTGGCTGCTGCTTTCATGGCTTTTAGCCAACTCATTTCGACATTCTGTTTTAATTTTTATTTGAACTTCACCTGAATAGTTTCTAGATGTTAAACGTAGTCTCCTGGACGCTTTTTCTTTGATTCTTCAAATCTATTCTTTCTGATTAATACTGGCTTTCAAAATGTTTTCTGTTTTTATTTGCTCTATTGGTTGCAAATATTATAATATTTTACAACTACTCTGGTAGAATCAAATGGCCGCCCCTGCCTTCACTGCAAGAAGGAACTACTTTTGCATCAAACTCTCTTCACATACAGGCATTACTGATAAAGTCAATTGATGAGAATTCAAATAGATGTATATGTGAACCGTCATTTAGCAATTAATCTAGGTGGCTGCAATCACTATGATCGATGAAGGAAAAGGAGAGGTAGAAGGCGGGTCTCTAGTGAAATAAATCGTTTTACAGTATCAATCTTATCAGCTCATTCGGAGGGAGAAGCCCCACTCCTACTGGGCCCTTCAGTTGATTAGACCTTTTTCATAAGTAAGATTAAGCAGAAGATGCAAATCAAAATTACCTTATTCATCACAATGTCAAATAATCTTATGAGAGTCAATTAAGAGAGTTGGGGATATACTCACAAGAATGTGTGATAACTACCGCAAGAGTAGCGTAACGCAACTTTCAATATCGCAGCCCATCGCGGGAAAATAACCCCGTGACAACGTGGGATTCACAGCTAGGCGGTAGCATGCAATAGTCTGCCGAAACCGCGGACAATGTCTGTGATAAAACCACCTCGAGGGAGATAAAAACACAAACCACAACACTAAAAAACCTGCGATGGGCCAAAGCGCGATGAGGAAATTAGCGATAAGCAGCGCCAGGCCTGCAACACACACCTGGCAGGTGGGAAAATCCCCATAAAAGGAGAAAAACACCCATACACAAACTGACCTCTCCCCAAGCACCATGGAGGCAGCCAGAGCAGGCGCAGAGGACGAGTGCAACCCCACAATCACCCCGGACAACAAGCCTGGGACCACGGGGACATGGAAGGACATAGACAAGAAGACGAGGAAGACGTAGTTCAGTCCGCAGGCGAACAGGATCATAGTTATGGAGGTGATGGAACACCATCAATAACTCTTCATCACCTCCAACGTGTCACTAGGCACCAAAACTGCAATATGGAGGGACATCATCGACAAGGTGAATGCCGTCGGAGAGCACAAGAGGACAATGGACGAGGTCAAGAGGCGATGGAATGACATCAAGCGGAAGACCAAGGAGAAACTCTCTGCCAGCCAGAAGGCTGCAATGCAGATTGGAGGTGGGGGCTCAGCGTCATCAGTGTGGAGACTGTGGCCGAAGTCGGGGGACCGGACACTGCTCGACAGGACACAACACAACCGCAACAGGGTAAGTGACCACCAGGTACTGGGAGGATGGGTGGAGATGGCCACAATGGCACACATGCACAATCAAGCAGAGCACAGTGCACACCCACAATGACTCTGGGTCACCGCCCAGATCTACATGCGTCTACACACATGTGGACACATTGTAACACACCATCTCCCCTCCACATTGCAGGGGCACCGTCAACACCTCCTGCAGAGCAGTCCCAGCCACTCTTCATGGATGATGAGGAGGACAACGCCAGCATCGGCACCCAAACCATCCAAGACATCATTGACCTCATCTGGCACTCACCTCCAGGTTCAGGACAGCCTAGCTACATCGATGAGACCCCACCCACCACCCAAACCACCCAGCAGGAGGTACCCAAAGCCCCGGCATCCTCCTAAGACCTCCAGGAACAACACATGGCCTTCCAACGCCGTGTGCTGGAGTTCCAGATGGAGATGGCTGAACAGGTGCGGGTGGGCTTCGGCATTATGGCTGTCAAACTGGATGCCATCCATGGGTGTCTATGTCCGCCCCATGGTCTCCAACAAGCCCTGACTGACATCGCTGGAGTCATGATGCGGAGAGAAGAACACCTTTCTGCTCAGAGTGGCTCCAGCGATGCTAGCCATGAGCTGGCACACATACGGAGGCTCATGGAGTACATGGTGCGGATGGAGGCGGAAGGGATAGTAGCCACCGCTGCACATCATCGAAATGTAGCTGGGATCTATCATGCCCTACTGACCTCCACCATGGCGTTGCCGCCACAAGGCATGGCACAGATGAATGCTGCTGCCCCCACACCATCCACATCCCGCCCCCTGCGGTGTCAGTGCCACCCTGTGTGGCAGCCGGATCCACTCAGGCCCCTGATGTGTCAGTGGCACACAGTGCGGCAGCCGGTTCTGCAACACCCACAGGTGGGGCAGGGCACACACCCAGGGACGAGGACGTGGATGGGACTGTGGTCAGAAGGACCAGGCACTAGCATTAATTACTGCCACCTGGCCTGTTTCTGCTTGGTCCCGCACATAGCCTCATGACCTTACACTGACCCACAACACACTCCGATGCACTCACCTTGGACAGCGACATGGACTGCCACTACCAGATTGGTGACCAGGCTGCGGACTGTACCCTTCCGTTCAGCAGGACTTGTCATCCCCGGATGGACTCTCGCTGGCCCTCCACAGGTCCATATTGTGTAGTGTGCTGGACATTGCCCTGAACCACTCCATCTGCATAACTGCACTGGATGTGCAATAAACATCCATTGACGCACTGCTGTGTCACGTCTTTCATCAGTCATGTATGCATGTGTGGATGAATGTAGGGGCAGTGATTACCCTTGCGTCAATGATGCTCATCCTGTGGGATGCCATTCGGAGAGTGCTACATTGCATTTTGTGTACCGGGTCCTGTGGACTCTGCAACTCACTTCCATGTCCGGACATGGACTGAACCACACCCAGAGCCCACGTGTCATTGTGGCAAGCCCAGCACTGGTCCGGCATACAGCAGGCCAGACCACTCCGCTTATGCTCAGAGGGGGGGCCATCATTGCTACCCATCGCAGGTGTATTCGCTGGTGGTGTGCAGGTCACTGGTCTAGTTGGCAGCATGTCACAGCCACTCCCTGAGGTCAGGTTTGCATGCACACCACACCCATCTGGCACAGGTGTCACAGGCCATGTGACTCCGCCAACATAAGAGGCTGACGACATCACATTCTCCTCTGCCCGTGGCGACTGGATGACGGAGGCCACGGTTCCCAATAATGAAGGGCCCAAGGGTTTTGTTGCGCACAGGGTTAGTGGGAACCCAGGCCTGCGTATGGCACGGGCCAACCACCACGTGGCGCTGACTGGGGTTGCACAGGGTTAGTCGCACCCGGCACCTTGCGGCAGGTACAGGCACCCCGCCACGGGACGGTGACTTTGGGTGTACTGAGTCAGTGGCACTTTAAGCTGCTGAGCGGGTGGACACCCTGCGATGATGCCCCGTCCCGGCGGTCCAGGTAACTTAGGTTTTGTGTGCCCTGCTGGACCGCAGTGTAGGCCAGAGCCAGCGGGCAGCGCGGGCCTACCGCCACGTGGCCTCGCTTCCGGGTCACAGACTTAGTGGCACCCATTGGGCTGATCGGGTGTGTAAAAGACACACATGGGCGGGCATGCTCCTTGGGCGGCGGGTGCCTTTGTGATGCTTCTGCCTGGGTGTGCATGGGCGGGTAGGCAATGTTATCTTGTGCAAGTGTGTGTACTGTGCCAGTCATGTATCTGGACTCTGTTTCAGATGAGTGTCCTGGTGTACTGCTCTACATACCGGCACGTGGTTGGAGACACACCGGTGGCAGCAGGTGAGCAGTGTGGCCTGGGTGCGCAGGGGCGTTTTTCTCTCTCTCTCTCTCTCTCTCTCTCTCTCTCTCTCTCTCTCGCTCCCTCTCTCTCCCTTCTTCTCTCTCTCTCCCTCCTTCTCTCTCTCTCTCTCTCTCTCTCTCTCTCCCTATCTCTCCCCTCTCTCTCTCTCTCTCTCTCTCCCTATCTCTCTCCCTCTCTCTCTCCCTCTCTCTCTCCCTTCTTCTCTATCTCTCCCTCTCTCTCTCCCTTCTTCTCTCTCTCTCTCTCTCTCTCTCTCTCTCTCTTTCTCCCTCTCTCTCTCCCTTCTTCTCCCTCTCTCCCTCTCTTCTTCTCTCACTCTGTCTCTCCTCTTCCTCTCTCTCTTTCTCATTCGCTCTCTCTCTGTCCTTTTATGTGCGCAGAACACACCTTCGCATCATGTTTTTTGTCTTGCAGCCTGTGACCTACGGACTGTCTCATCGGATCCTCACCACCATCCACTCATTTTTCCCCAGATGCAAATCTGGACAGAAAATCAGCTCAAACATGCTTCGCCCCTTGGATGTGCACCACATCAAAATAACACTGCAACAGTTTTGTAGACACTTTGGACAGTCTAGATCTCTGTTCTTAAATTTTCCACCACTCAGGATAGCCAATAGAGGTTTATGATCTATTTTTACAGTGAAGTTAGTGCCCCAAATATATGGTTTACATTTCTGTATGGCCTACCAACAGGCCAACAATTCTTTTTTGATGGTAGAAAAGTCAGTCTTTGTCAGCACTCCAGACACATATCCCATAGTATTTTCGACATTAACGTAACTGCTATGACCATGACCAGGATTGCTTGCATTAACAGTGACACCGTACTGCAACTTCGGGTCAAAAGGCTTTTACGGATCTTGCCAACTTCTTTCTTACCCACTCAAAAGACTCCTAGCAAGTAGCACCCAACCTGAAAGGCATATTCTTCTTGGAAAAGCATTGTCAAAGGCTTGATGTGGTTGGCATAGTTGGGAATGAAACAGACGCAGAACTCACAGAAGCCCATTAGTGATTTGAGACCTGTTTTATCGGTTTGTGGAATACATCAATTATAGCGTTAATTAAACCAGGCCCTGGTTCTATCCCATCAGCAGAGACAATGTGTGCCAAGTACTCAACCTTGTTTTTACAAAGTTCATAATTCCTTATCTTCAGCACCACACACTTCTTGTGCAAAATACTCAACACTTGATTAAGAGTGACATCATGCTCCTATTTAGTTGCTGAAAAAATCAACACATCTTCTTGAAATGCGACAATCCATTTCACACCTCTGAACAACTAGTACATTGTTCTTCGAAATACAGAGGCTGCTGAGGCAAACCCAAACGGCATCCTGCTGTATTGAAATGTACCAATAAGTGATACAAATGCAGTGCAATGCCTGGAATCTGGTTCCAAGACAACTTGGTGGTAATCTGAGGCTAAGTCTAGTTTGTTGAACCATTGCAGCAACTAGAGCCAAAAGATCAGAAATTTTTGGAAGAGGGTGTAAATGTATCCCAATAGTTCCTTCTTGAGTTCCTCTCTAATAGAAAAAGGAACACTTCCGTATTTGTGCTTCACAGGCACTGAACAATCCCCGACTTTGTTTTTGTGTTGACATCACTAAATGGTGCACAGATTATCTGAAAAATAGACTTTGGTGGAACCAGCCCAAAATACACAACCCTTTGACCGCCATATAAACTTTACCAAAAATGTTCCTGTTCTTGAACATTAACACATTTTTGAAAAACCCCGATAATTCAATGTCTTCCTTCATAGGACACTGGGGTGCGATCACGGGGTTCCAGAACTCTCCCATGCCATTTATCATCAAGTAATGCCATGGTTATCATGGTTCTTCTGGCCCCAGAATACACCAAGAGTCTCACTGATCTATCACCCACAAACACATCAACATATGGATCCACACATTCAGCCAGATCAACTGCAGACAAAACCTCCTCCCTGACAACCAACACCAAGTTTTGCAGATCTGATTTTCATTGTCCGCTTCTACCAAATTTGTGGCAACATTGCTTCGCCTTTCTGTTTGATTCATCTGGCTCTGAAACACCTCCGTAAAGTGTCCTAACTTGTTACCCAACAACAACAACAACAAGAGTTTTTGTTAAATGATCTTGTTTGTGTAATGACAAATAAATCGGTCACTAAACAGCTGATCCGTGGAATTACATTTTCTCCACTTAGTTGCCTTCTCATGAGGAATTTGTGATGTAACACTACAAATCTGGGTTGCGCATCAAAATGTAACTCTATTTTATTTAACATTTTCAGTATACTCATCTACTAGTTCACTGTCCACACCTTACATATCTGGTAAGTGTTAAAAATAGTATGATCTTCAAAGTCCAAGGAATCTAAAAATTAAAAAAGTATTCCATTCTGAGGGCGAAACCTGGACACCCCAATCACACCAAAGTAAATTTGGAAAGCATCAAACCAATTCCTCCACCCAACAGGTGATTCACCTGGACTGCATCATGGAAACACTCTAGTGTGCATATCGCTGAACACTTTAGTGAAAATCCATTGTTTGTGACATGCTTAGACTCAGCTAAAGCGTGTCTGTGATGTGAACTGAAGGTGTGAGTGTATGACACAGCAAAAATCCAGTGCGTGCATAGCAATCAATCAATCAATCAATCAATCAATCAATCATTTGTAAAGCGCACTACATACCCGTGAGGGTCTCAAGGCGCTGGGGGGGCTGGGGGGTGCTACTGATCGAACAGCCAGGTCTTGAGTATCCTCCTGAAGGTCAGCAGGTCTTGGGTCTTCGTAGGCTCAGTGGGAGGGTGTTCCATGTCTTGGCGGCGAGGTGGGAGAAGGATCTCCCGCCGGTGGTTGTTCTTTGGATGTGCGGGATGGTGGCGAGTGAGAGGTCGGCGGAGCGTAGCTGGCAGTTGGGGATGTAGAAGGAGAGCCATCTGTTGAGGTAAGCTGGGCCGGTCTTGTGGAGTGCTTTGTGTGCGTGGATGAGGAGCTTAAAGTATATCCTCTTGTTGACGGGGGTTTCTCAAGTGGGGGGTGATGTGGCTGTGTCATGGTACGTCAAAGATCAGCCGCGCCGAGGCGTTTTGGATGCGTTTTAGTCGTTTGATGAGCTTGGTCGGGGCACCCGCGTAGAGGGCGTTTCCGTAGTCGAGTCTGCTGCTGACGAGGGCCTGGGTGACTGTCTTTCTTGTATCTGTCGGGATCCTTCTGTAGATCTTGCGGAGCATGCGGAGGGTGTTGAAGCAGGAGGAGGAGATGGCGTTGACTTGCTTGGTCATTGAGAGCGTTGAGTCAAGGATGATTACCAGGATGCGTGCGTGGTCGGTGGGTGTCGGGGCTGCCCCCAGTGCCGTCGGCCACCAGGAGTCATCCCAGGCTGAGGGGTTGGAGCCGAGGATGAGGACCTACATCTTGTCCGAGTTCAGCTTCGGGTAGCTGATCTTCATCCAGTCGGCGACGGCCTTCATTCCTTTGTGGAGGTTGGCTTTGGCGGTGATGGGGTCCTTGGTGAGGGAGAGGATCAGTTGAGTGTCGTCTGCGTAGGAGATTATGTTGAGGTTGTGCTGTCGGGCGACGGGTGCGAGCGGGGCCATGTAAATGTTGAACAGTGTCTGGCTGAGGGAGGATCCCTGGGGTATGCCACAGATGATCTCGGAGGCTTTGGAACGGAATGGGGGCAGGCGGACGCTCTGGGTTCTGCTGGAGAGAAAGGAGGTGGTCCATTCCAGAGCCCTGTCTCGGATCCCTGTGGCGTGGAGGCGTGCGCGTAGTGTGCGGTGGCAGACGGTGTCGAAGGTGGCGGAGCGGTCTAGGATGATGAGTGCTGCGGTCTCACCTTTGTCCATCAGGGTCCTGATGTCGTCGGTGGAGGCGATGAGGGCAGTCTCGGTGCTGTGGTTGCTGCGGAACCCTGACTGGGAAGGGTCCAGGATTCTGTTTTCTTCAAGGTATCGGGTTAGCTGTCTGTGGACGATTTTCTCGATGACCTTGGCCGGGAAGGGGAGCAGAGAGATGGGCCGGAAGTTCTTGAGGTCTCTTGGGTCTGCCTTAGGTTTTTTGAGAAGGGCGTTTATCTCGGCGTGTTTCCAGATCTCTGGGAAGGTCGCGGTCTCGAGGGAGAGGTTGATGACGTTGCGCAGGTGGGGTGCGATGGAGCTGCTTGCTTTGTTGAAGACGTGGTGCGGAAATGGGTCTGACGGAGAGCCGGAGTGGATTGTGCTCATGGTCTTGATGGTGTCATCAACGCTCACGCTGGCCCAGGCTAGCAGGGGGTTTTGGTCGATGGTGTGCGGAGGGTCTGTTCTGGTGCTGTCTGTTGGGGCTGTCTGGGTGTTGAAGCTGTCGTGGATGTCTGCTATCTTGCGGTGGAAGAAGGTGGTGAGGGAGTCTCACAGGGCTTGCGACGGCAGGATGTCGTTGGTGTTGGAGCTGGGCCGTTTTCGCCAAAATCTAACATCTGCTAAAATCCTGTGGGCTGCCTTGTAAATATCGCAATGTGAACATCAGCGATATTTGCAAGGTAGTCCATCCGGGGTACGTCCAGTGACGCCCACTTTGCATCTCATTAGAGATGCAAAGGGAGGCGCTGGGAAAAAGGGTGCTAACATGCGATTATGCATGTTTGCACCCTCTTGTAAATAGGGTGATAGTTTTATCTCCACTTTTTGGGCTTTTTAAGCCAAAAAAGCGGAGATAAAGCCCTTGTAAATATGCCTCCATCACGCACACAGAGAACCAAACTGCATTGAAGTAAAGAATATCACACTTTTTTTAAGCGAAGCTGCCACACCTGGGAAGTGTTGAGCAGTCACTTTTAGCACCTCTTCAAATGACCTAGAATCATCCCCCATACATTCCAGCTTTTACATAAATGCATTTCACCACTGACGTAATACCATTCTACCCATGCCCAAAATAAGCTATGACATAAGAACACTACAGTAATTCATTATTACACAATTGTTGTTACGAAATTAGATGGGGAAAAAACATGGGTTACGACAATAAGGAAAACCAGTGTGTACAAAATACAAAGATAACATAATTTTTCATGTAACTAGTGCTATTAAAATGGAATTAAGAAAATATATATCTTTAAATGGAATAATCAAGAAATGTAAGACGATCGCCAGCGATGCTGGGAGCGAGATGTGCTCATAGCTTCCTCCAGGCGGACCGAGGCACAAGAATAAGGCATAAGGGGATCAAGTTTTTTCAAGAGCAAATGATGACAGCAAGAGTTTGGTTTTGCCAGATGACTACTTTTCCCCCTGAAGTAAGTTAGAAGCGCCATGCAATTGCACAAGTGGAAACACAGCTTTAGAATAATGTATAATCATTTAAAAGGGATCAACCAAAGTTTGCACCACTCAGGGCACTGTGAGCCATGCTGTCCTCCCAACCAGAAGAAGGTGATGCTAGACATGATGATAATGTAATATGACATATGACAAGAGGATTTTTTTAAAGACAAAAAAAGACAGAAATAAAATAATATAGCACACATGAAATAATTATGATTATAAAGGGCATAATTATAAATGTATTGTTCCAGGCACGGTTTGATCTAGGCAGACATGTGACTGCCACCCAGCTTCAGTTCTTACTAAATAAAAAACCTAAATCCAAAGATAGAGTGAAAGCAGGACAAGAAACAACAACCCAATCATCAAAGGAAAGAAATCTAATTAAGGTAAGGCAAGAGTTCTTCATTTTTATAACCATTTCCTTGCATAAAAAATATACACAGCGCTTGTTAAGCAGAATTCATTTATTATTGAACATTTGTTGTAATCTTCACATGTTCATGCTTGTTTATCCCTCTCTGCATCTCATATAGTCATTTACTTGAGTGCACATTTTTAATTATAAAAACATTTATGATAGCACGCATATATTATTTACTGTCTGCGTTAGCATAATTTGATAGTTAAGCAATTGTTTCTATATATAATTCAATCCAAATACTCAACAATGTTTTGATTGTTTAATTTTTGTCATTCAAACAACAATGTTTCATGAAAAAATGAAATTGAATCGGTAGAATCACTGAATGTTGCCACCATGCATAGTACACAACTATTGGAAACATGTCACCCAAAATAAATCATAGAGATCACCAGTGATTTCATGCAAAGAGAAGCTCAGTGGTTTTCATTTACATTTCATACAGATCATGCATGAGCTTTATTTGTTGGAATCTGGCATGTTATAGAGGTACCATATAATCTTTCAATTTCGAAGTGATTTTGAGCAATGGCATTTTTAAATTATTCTCTTATATTCATTCTTGCTACACTAAATGGGGCTTGCATGGTTTATGATGTTTATTCTTATCATTAAAACAGCTGGGGACTTTTACCATTTCTTGTATCTCTGTTTTAGTTTTTGGGAGTGCATGTACTATATTTTTTTATCAGCGCTTTTACATTTCTTTTTCCAAGTTCCGTCGGGATCACCATTCCACAACTTTTATTTTTTGTCACTCTACTTTTTTAGAAGCAATTCAGCTGTTTTTTACCATATTGGCTACATGCTCATAACCTGCATAGAGG
Organism: Triturus cristatus; assembly: GCF_964204655.1. Classification (NCBI taxonomy): domain Eukaryota; kingdom Metazoa; phylum Chordata; class Amphibia; order Caudata; family Salamandridae; genus Triturus; species Triturus cristatus. The sequence goes on from NC_140585.1 coordinate 1,098,404,785, forward strand.
CAATCCTGCTGATATTTAGAAGTGAAGCACACATGCGGTCTCACTTTAAGCAGACGGGACATCACTGAAGCTAGCACAAGTAAGTCCTCTGCTTGCCACTGAATGGCAATGCCTAACTATTATCAGCTTTCCTGAGTAGTACTTTCTTTTTTTTGCAGCATTGGTAACAAGCGCTGATCCTCTGGACTGCTTGCTGTATTTTGGGAGAAACATTGTTTCCTAAAAGGCTAAGTGGTTTTCCAGGTGTAATGAAATCACTGGGCTTCTCTTACAATGGAAGAAATCACACATTAAATCACCGGTGAACCCTATGATTTACATTTTAGCCACTCTTTTCAATACTAAAACACCATGCATGTTGGCAATATACTGTGATAATGCTGATTCAATATCATCATTATTTCTTTATGTCAGTACCTGCAATGGAAGGGCAATGCATTGTTTACACTGCGGCCATTTCATAGTCATGAATTGGTGTGATGGTACATTTTCACCTCCTCCAAACGAGCTTCATCCAGTTTTTTGTACAGCAAAGTTGGTGGTAAATTATTATATACATTTTTTTGTGGGATCTATTTTGAAGAATGAAGGCACAAAGAGGTGAAAGAAAGCCACTCCATATTACCTTTGATTAATGGCGATATAACATTATTGGGACTCTACTTATTGGCAATAGAGTAATCATTTTCGATTCCACAACAATGGCTATAGGGGTAAGAAAATACTTGCAAAAGTAGTGCTAGGTACTCTATAGTTGGGAAATTAGTACAGACATTAGTGGCTGAACAATTGATTTAATTTTTTGTAAGTTGCTACCATTCACTAGTCCTAATGAAGACCCTGCTGAATTCATCTTAGGGGGGAAAGGTTGACTGTCTATCCTGTTGACTGGAGTTAATATGGAATGATGACACTGAACTTTCATTATTGGCATTTTCATGTACCTAAAAAACTTTGCAAAACATTCAACAGCATGTTTATATAATCTTTGCTGATTTTATGTCACAAGTGAACCCCCAATCACTTTTTGTCACCTTTCAAGTGCACTGCAGCACATTGTGGAGCACTTACTTTTTCTTCTTATTTTCTTTTTATTATCTTACCACTGCTATTTAAAAAAAAAAAAAAAACATTTGTATTGAATTCTTTGGTATTGTGTTTTGCCAAGAGGGCATAGACTAAAAGCTCTCTCCGAGGGAATCACTATGCTTTAGGTTTATTTCACCATTTTCCTGTCTGCAAACCTATTCCCTTCATGTTCAAGAGAATGATTTGTGCAGGTGCAATCAATTGACTGATTCTCAGACATTTGTTCTCCTTGTTTTTGCATTCCATTTGGCATACATGGAGTTTACAGTGGCAGCACATTTGTTATAGTGGGTGGGGGTGTGTACTTGTTTTAGTAATACTCTCAACATCTCATGCAAGACATGGAAGAAGAATGGCTCATGAATTTCATTTGCTACAGCAAGTATGCTCTGACAAATGACCATGGAAATATGATTACTATTATATTTTGCCAGTGTAAAGTTTGTGTTTACAATGTAAGGCTCAAACTCTTCCTCTTTGTCGCAGTATGTCCTGTTCTCTTGCATATCCTCAATTTTTCTTGCACGCTATGATGGATGAAGGTGGATGTGATATATCAGTGGACAGTGTGTGACATGTTTGTTCATGCCGTTGTGTCATAGTTGGTGGACAGATTCTTTTTCACAGTGTTCTGGGTTGCGTTTTGTACCTTTTAAATAGGGTTGTAGTTGTGCACTTACCACAAGACAGTACATTTGCAAAAGCCCCAAATAAAATCACGTCATGAAATTTCCAGTATAAATTACATCTTCCATAAAGTATTATGAGAGTACTGGTGCCACATGTGTGATGGTAACAATGCTCCTTCCGAGCAGGAAGGAAAGTCAAATTTGGTTGTCCACGTCAGTGGGAGGCACCACACTTTGTTTCCTACTTTCCTACAATAATTTATAAGCAGCCACTGAGTAGCTCAGAAGGAAGAGCCACCTTCTTGTGATGTATGAAAAAATACTTGAAACAGGTGCCTGGAGATGCCCAATATTGACCTAGTAAATATTTAAATATTTGACTGTGGCAATACTTGTGAAGCGAGTAAACTGAACTGCAAAAATAGCAGACTTGTCAGTAAACAAATTCATCCACGATAATGTATGAGAAGAGAACTTGTACAATGGGGAACGCTGAACCACTAAATGCATTTTGATATTAACCAAGCATGCATGTTTGACTTACCTCACATGAGGCTTATTTCTGTAAAATAATTAAAACATGAATGAAATATCTATCAATCAATGCCCTTCCTAGCTGATATACCCATAAATAACTAATCAACCACAATAAAATAAAATGAAACGGGTAAGAAAGGGATTTTTGCATTTCAGCCCATTGTTCACTTTGCCCATCTGGTTACTACAGCAAGGATTATGTTGAAAGATATGAAGGGGAATTGTGCAAATGGAACATAGATAAATGTTTAAACCTTCCCATTACCTTGCCACAAATGGTCCTTGGGGGCTCTCGATCATTTAAAGGGTGCTTGGTGACATCATGGATGGTTATAAGCCTTCAATGGGATTGGAAAGAAGTTATGGGCTGTGAAGGACTTCCCGGAGCTGCCAGAAAACCAAGTGAACAACTCTTCTACTCCTTTAAGTGATTCATACAATCTTTGTAATTGTCCACGCTAATGATTACCAGTTGAGACACTGTTGTTTTGTTACATACTCCACCCGGTCTCAGCTGGGTTAACAGGTTTACTCCTGTACTTTGAATTCCTGAGTTCACAAGCTAGACGTGAGAAGTACTTTCATTCAAACCTCCATTGAGGCCTGCAAATCTAAACTCCATATTCCCATTTTGCCTCTTGTGGTTCTAGATCATCCGGCACCATATCCATCAGGGTTTTATAGACCTGGACCATCTTACTTCTTGACTGCTGGATGGTGCCCAAAAGGGGAATTCTCCCAACCAATTTGAACTCATTCTTTAGCTTGTTCATAAATTCCGTGATCTACAGATATTTAAAAAATGTTTTTGTCCCAACCCAAAATACTGCCATAGATCACCAAATGAACACAGTTGCCCTTGAGAGAAGAGGTTGCCCAGTCTGCTCAGCCCAGGTCGCTCCCATTGCTTATAAATCCCATCATGAAATGATGCGGAGGAAATGGGAGAGCGCAACAATGGAGTAAACCAATTATGCTTTTTAAGTCCCAGATGTTTCTTAACCTTAGTCTAAATTGTTCATGCTGCACCTACGGTCTTCAACCTCACTTTTTTGTAGTAACTCAGCTCGATCCACCTTAACAGGCACCTCCTTGCTTCTTCTCCTAGGGAAAGTTCATAGATGGTTGGAAGTTCTGTACATTCACGGAACCATCCATTATACCCCACCTTGCTGAGAAAAAAAACCTATGTAGCAGGAGTACTGCGCAGTAATAGAACATAAAATTTGGAAATGCCCAGCCCCCCATACTTGATGGAGGGTTAAGCATTTTAGGGCTCGCTTTCTCCTTTTATACTGCCAAATGAACTTTTTGCAAATAACATCCATTTTCCTAAGCAGCAATGCCTCTAGCAGGAGTGGTATGGTTCTAAACAAATAAAGCACTTTTGGGAGCACAGTCACCTTAACACATTACATATTCCAACTACAGTAAGGTGTAGACCATTGACTCGCCTCAAGTCTCTACTGATTTTACCCAATAATGAGTTGAGGTTTAGCTCATAGATAGAACCAACCTTGTGTGATTTTCTGATCACTTAGTCAGTAGGCGTCTCTACCCTATGACTATCTAGCATGTTGATATTATCAGTACATACAAACTGGGTTTTAGCACATTTCGGGGGTCTGGAGTAAGCATAGCAATGTCATCAGCGTTTGCTAATACTTTTTTATCATACTCATTAACCCTCGCCGGCTCAATGATCTGGCTCTTTGATAGTTGATATATCAGTGGGTCAATGTAGAGGGCGAAGAGAATGTGAGAGCAGGGACATCCCTGCTTTATCCCCCTAGTTACCACAATCAATGCCTGACTCTTGGCCCATAATTTGAAGTTGAGCAAATGGAGAGAAATACAGTGCCCATTTAGCCTTGATCAAACCTGGGCCACACCCCTTACACCGAAAAAATGCTCCACAGAGATAACTCCAGGACTCTCTGTCAAACGCCTTCTTTGCATCGACAAGTAACATAGCCACAGGTTTCCCAGTCACCTCAGCGATATTGAATAATGTAATAGGACATCTGACATGTTAAGAGATCCCTCTGCCAGGGTGAAACAATCTTGGCTATGATCCTCCTCATGCATGTTGCAAGTATTTTTGAATACAGTTTGACATCAAAATTAATCAAAGAAATAGGCCTTTAGGAGACCGGTTTGTCTGGTGGCTTATCCTTTTTCCTCAAAATCACTACATTGGTACCACACCAAGAGGTTGGTGGAATCCCTTCCCGCTCTACCCCAAGAAACACTTCCAGCATGACTTTGGCCAGGTTTGTAAGGAATGCCTTATAGAACTGTGAATGTATTATGCCGGGACCTGCCTCTTTACTGGGGGCCAAAGTTTTATAAACCATTGGGGATCTCCTATAATGTGATATCAGATTCTAGCACTTTGATCTCATCAGCATCTAAAGAATCATTCTTTTCTTCCTCAAGTAAGCCCCCTACCTGGACCAATGAGGGAATACTATCCTCCTGATGCAATTTCCCTTAATAGTCCTCAGACACTTTAACAATACTAGCTGGTTCTGTGATTAGACTACTATTGTGTTTTTCAATGCTTTCAATAATCCTATCCACATCCCATTGCTGTGTACAAAGGGCCAATAATCTGCCTGCAGTCTAACCATAGTCATAGGTCTCTGCTCTGTATGTCTGAAACTTTTCCACCAGCGTATTAACTATGATCATGGTTTTTACCATTGCAATGTTTTGTTGAGTCTTTAGAGCATCATAACTTGCTGTGATCATCTCCATGTGTTGTATTTCCAGATCCATTAATTGCTCATACAATAAATTGACCTCCTTAGCCTGTTGCTTCCAGTTATGCAAAACAAAGCTGATAGTCTCACCTCTTCCTCCCTCTTTTAATGCACCCTAAATCACCCCTCTTGATGCGCTACGTGTATTATTTTCCAAGAAATCTGTTATCTATTTCTCATGTGATCAACATACTATGTATTTAGAAGAAATTTCCTGTCAAAGGTCCACTTGCCCTGACTCCTAGTTGTCCCTATACGGGATATTTGTAAAATGTAGGGATTTTGGTCAGAAAAGACTTTGAGGAGTCTCCTAATATGACCCTTACCCACTAGCCCAGAAAATATAAAAAATAGTCCTTCTGTACATACCTTTTGTGCGGACACAGAAAATAAGTATACCTCAGGTTTGGAGCTTTAAGTCTATTCCATACATCCACCAGCCTACGGATGCTCATAATGTATCTCATAGCTCTGTATACCTGAGGTTTCCTCCTCTGATACGTAATCTCTTGCTTCCGGCTGACATCCATATGCAGATTTAAATCACAGCACACAATCAATGGAGTAGGCAAAGTGGCCAGCTCCATCACCAGTTCCTCCAGGGCAGTTTCTTCATCTGGATTAGGTCCATAGAGGGAACAGACGGTGAGTCCGCTCCTTACAACCCGACAGTCGACAGTCACCCATCTGCCCAATTTGTCCACTAACTTATGTTTCCCAAGCCCAACACACCTTTTCGTCAATATAGCCACTCCCCTGGTGGAAATGCTCTGATTTGTACATGCAAGAAGGGAATAGCCCCCCACCTCCAACAGGTCCCATTTTCCCCAGGGGATCCCCTGTTCACAGATGATATCTGGCCCCATGGTTCTGAGTATCTCTGCCACCCTTTGCTTTTTAGAATTGTCATTTCGGCCACAGACATTCACCGAATAAATATAAACTTTCCCAGCATACATCATGTAATGTCCAGATATTTCATCACCAAGAAGACTTTTGCATCCACTACTTCCTTATACCACTCAGGGTAATCTTTTCTGTACCTTAAACTAACAAACCATATCTCGATCCCCCTTGCCTCTACCTCGGTCTTTGCTAATATTTATGCTATTTTTGATTCTCTCAGCCCCGCCCTCTCCCTCCTTCCCCTCCTTGCCATCCTTCCCCTCCCCCTGACTGCCCTGACCCCCTCTGGATACCCCCTCCCCCACACACCCCAATCCCTGAGAAGCGTTAAGACCATTCAAAGGCCTGTTAAAATGTTAGCACACTCTCCATCCTACCACCAAAGCCTATAGACCCCTAAGAACGTTCTACCATTGTGAGTAGATCAAAAATTCACACTTAAAAAACACATATCAGATTTCTTAATCATACCAAATTTCTAGTCCCCACCTCACACCCTGCAAAGTAAGAGGGAAAACATAAATTACATCAAAATTCCTGACCACCCAGACCATCAAAATGCTTTTGGTTTTGCTCTCCAAAAACTCTTTAGCTTTCATTTTGGATGAGAACATCCATGTTTTATCGTTCCAAACCACCTTGGGCCTTGTGGAGTTCACAAAAAATGCCTGAGCCTCCTCATCCTGGAAGGGTTTGATCAGTTGTCTGAGCCTCCAATGTCTCTCAACTGTTTTGTGGCAGAAGTCAGGTTTTACAAAAAAAAGAAGCAGTCACCCACAATTCGCTTACAATCTGGCCACACTTTCTCAAAGATTGCTTGCCTCAGTAGACAGTTCCCAATGTAGACCAGGATTGCCCTGGGCTTCCCACCTTTCTGATTTTTTTCCTTCAATTCTCCCGAGCACTGATGCGGTAAAATTTAATGACTGGATCAGCTCATTTCACTTTCAATATAATGACATCAGCATACCATGCACGCCAATCATTATTAGCTCTTACCCCGCTCCCAATGTTGAAATGAAAAAAAGAAACTCCATGGGGATTTCCTGCCTCATGTGCGAGGAAGGCCTGAAGCTGTCCTCAGTATATAAGGACTGGTGCAAAGGAAGTCACTGAGCCATCCTCCACATCGATCAGGTTGAAAAATTGGGCTAACTAAAGAAAAAAAGCAGTGGATCATGTAGAGGAAATCACTGAGGTATTTGGGGTCCTCTTGGATTTTTCTATAAAGAGGGAGAAGACAGAGATAATGGCCTTAAACTTAGATAGCCTGGAGGTGTGTGTTAAAACCAAAGCCAGTTATTTGGGGATTGCAGGTATGCACGAGTTAGAGGAGGTGCTAAAGCTTTCTTTAAGCAGGGTGATGAAGGGGAAAGTAGTAATCCAGCATTTTCTGGGCCCACTTGCTTACCACTGGTCCTCCGATTTACCTTTTAATCCATATGAGAGGTGATGGGAGTTAGCATTAACAGTCAATCTTAATTTCAATGACTGTTTTACGCATTTGGCTACACAATGAGGACCAGGAATTGGTAGCCAAGTTTTAAAGGTTTATTACAAGTTAATAATCAAATTCAAATAAACAACTCTTAAGACCATACTGTAAAGAAGATACAGAATGACAAAAGGGATCCCCATACGTCAGAAGAAATTTAGGTGAATTCGTATTAAAAAACAAGTAATTCAGTGATGGATATACAGAACAACAGCATCAGACCCTGATGCTCAGAGAATAATCTAAGGTTCTCTGTCCTATGCATTGGTAATCTAGAATTTCAAAAAGGTCTGATCAGCATCAGGATACAGATCTGAGCAACACCCCAAGGGGAACAGTATATTATAATGTGCAAAGTCAATTGGGCAAAACCCCTCGATCACACCATCAGGGGTCCATTGTAATCCACAGATCTCCATGTTGTAGATTGCAACGTTTCCAAATTATCCCACCCTGGACATGGAAACGTCATCTTTCCCTCAAACATTCATAGGTTGTCCCCTTTGGACAATAGTTCATTCAGTTAGAGCTCTGTTTCTCCGTATACCTCGGTCAAGGTCCGTTTCTCAGGTTCCCGTTACCCTTATCTCCAGAACAGTATTGTATCTGTTCCAAACTAACAATGCTTGTGGATACCTGCAAGAATTGAAAAGTTAGCAGGAAAATTAAATCATCTTTATACAGCATGGTAAAATACAGACCTACTCATGTTACGGTTTAAACATTAACTTCAATGGAGCACATTTAATGTACATTTGCACATTTAAACACAAAAGAATATACGTTTCGAATGCATTAGGTTTCAAACTACATTAAATATTTAATAAGTCATCATAATATTTAAAGATAAGTATGACTAAGAACCTCATTTAAATCAAATATATGGAATGTTAATGCACACATTACATAAATTAACTATCGTTTCTAGGAAGATTACATTCTACATATATGAGAAAGTGTTTAATCACAGTATCAATTAGTTAAATGTTGCTCACGTGAAGTAACACACACATTTAGAAAGTCACATTTCATCTCTATGCTGAGTAAAACTTCTACTAAGTAAATACGACTCTTTATTTGTCACACTTAATTCAGACAAAACATTTATGTGAGTAAGTCTCTAATCCTACAGTGAAGGCACTCTTTAATAAATGTCAAGTGCAACACTTACATTAGTTTGACAAATCATACATGAATCAAGGGTCCTTTCATACCATTTGTTTCTCAAGTGTCTGCAAAATTTGTGATGTTTGAACGATTGGCAGTCAAGTCAAGTCATAGTTTATTGTATATGATTAATTAAAATCTTTACAAATTTCCCAAAAAATAAATATATATCTTTACATACACGATTAAAACCAAGCAACATTGATGGGCTCCCTTTGGTTATTCACTAAAGTGCAGGTGCTGAACCATCGGCATATAGTGTTATGAATGCGTTATAGAAACATTTACTGAATTACAACTTTTTCATTGATAATTCCGTGATAATGCTTTCAACCTTACTATCAGTTTTCTAAAAACAACAAGCTGGAAAATTAGAAAGCCCTGATTAAAATAGCAGGTTCCCGGAAACAGTGCCGTTATACAGTAAAGTGTAAAATGTGTTTTAAAAGCAAACTTCTGAGGTCCTGCTAGGTAAATTATCTTTTAATGAGTTTTACATTAAGTCCGTTTGTTACATAAATGAGTCAGCTAGGCCCATGCCGGCATTGATCATACATCTTTGTATTCCTCCAGAGTAGCTTGCAGTAAAAGTTTCCTTAGTTCTGCCAGGTATTTTACTCCCCGGCAGGCCAAGATTATAGAGGATCCTTCCATCCAGTGTATCACGGCTTGCCTGCACGTGCAAATATTCAATTAATTAAAAATGGGTTTTAAATACTGTCTCCTCAGATCGATAACTATTGGGCATGCTCATAGCAGGTGAGATAAAGTTTCCTTGAAAAAGCCACATAGTCGACAATGCGCTGCTTGTTGGGTGTTTTTCCAAGATGGCTGTAGGTCTTTTCAATCGTGTAAGCCCATCCGATAGTCTGTGAAGCTCTTTTTTTACTGCAGGCTAAAGTGAGCTGTTAAATAAGCTTGCGGCTTTAAAGATTTGTAAGAATTGATCACGGTCCACCCGTGCCGACGTTTGGAAGTTGCTTTTTTGTCTTCCAGAAAAGATTTCTTCTTTGCTGCGTCCTTGACAGCTTTTCTAATGCTTGCTCTGTCTGCCATGTTATCCCATGCTTTTTGTATTTCCAGCTCAGCCAGTGATGTTCTCAAGTAACGGTTGGCAGTCTTTGGGCAGCACCAATCCACCCTCTGATGGCAAATCAAGCCATAACGTTAATCTCTTATCAAATAGACAAATCACAATTTGGTTGTTTTCATCATCTTTTCTCTGGAATCCTCCCGAAATGTCATGGCATTGATGGAGCGGGTAGTACAAAATTTTGTATACCCCCCATTCTGCATGGTCATACTAATTAGAATAATCTATTAATTATAATACTATTACTGTGTTTTTCTGAACATTTAATCAACATTATTAATGTACGAAAACATACGTTGGATTTGCATTTTGCATGGCTAAAATAATTTGTAATTAACATATGTACGCATACTAATACTAGAAAAATAGAATATTGCATGATACATGTTGCTTTTGTGACGTTATCGTATGTTGCACCAGATGAAATCACTGGGTGAATATGAACGCTTTAAATGTCGCCATATGCTAGATAATTACAAGCACATAGGGGAATTAGTGAGGGTTTAACATTATATTAGTTATTTCCATGTTTAATTACTTTTTGTGTTTGTTTTGCTTAAGTTATCCTTTGGGCCTAAAGGCAAGATGGCCGCCTGACACACACAACGCGACGGCTACCATTCCACGAGGTTTCAGACCAAGTGCGCTTGCGCCAAGCACCCGTACCAGTAGCCTCAGCCTGACCCCAAGCATGCTGTGCCTTAGCAAGGTCACGATGGGACGCTTGCCAAATGTTCAAACAAAAGACTTATGCAAAGAAACGGATGGGTCATGCCTGACAATATGACATCATAGACTGTGTGAAACCGAAACGGATGATCTCAACCAACCAATCGAAAGAGCCCAAACTAAGCAAATGTTACATTTTGTCATTACTTTTATTATAAAAGACGGTAGAATAGAGAGGGAATAGTTCTGCTGCTGAATGGCATATTTCCATGCTGACAGAGACAACGGCGATGACTGCTGTATTCCTGAATCTTTGACAGACTGAATCGCTGCCCAATTTCTTGATGAACAACGGACTTTAGGAGATCTATGGGCATTGTTCGATATTTGCACGTCTCTGGTCCTTGACCTGATCTTTGGGACTGTAGAGTGCTGATGACTAAATTTGATGGCTTAGAGGACGACCGATATCCAGAATAGGTAAATATGTTGCTCTGTGATTTGCATAATGATTAATAAATTTACCAGATGGAACTAAATTCTTACATTATATAGATAAACAAAATATTGATTAACAAGAACATGTGTTTGGTCGTTTATTAAAAAGAGTAAATCAGGAATTTGAGTATGTTTTAGCTGGATTAAATCACTAAACTCAATACAACTAATTTGATCTGTCGATCATGTGGAAGGAGTATCTTGATGTTTAGGATGTGCAGTAGTAAGGGTATTAAGGTATAGAAGTGTAAATAAGTTTTCTCTCCATAGGTTATAAGGTATTCCTTTCATGTCAGCGCTTGGAAACAGTAATTCTTCCCAGGCCAGTGAGAAGCGAAGTGTGAATGTTGGTGTTATGGGCCCCACCAATGATTGTACGAGTGAATGTGTTAATGTGAAATTTGGTTTGTGATGACGGGAGGATATATTAGGTAAAGGGTTTTTGTCCTGATTTCCGTTACCCAGGTTTCCGCGCTGCATCAGTTTTTCTGGTCGCAGGATGATGGTTTTTATTGTTTTGGTTTGGTGATTAATGCTTGTACATTGCTTATCGATTATTGATTATTGATTGGTATTGGTTTATGTATTAACACTCTATGTTGAGCCGCGTCAGGCTCTATGTTGTTTGCACGGCTTCTGGGATGTAGGAAGTCGGAAGTTTTTAACAGTTCCGTAGTAGAGCAGAGGTAAGCGCTGCTCTCGGGAAAGACGGAATTGTTGTTGCCCTGTAGGTACACAGCAGAAACGTGTAACAATTGAAGTTGCACGACGCATTGTCTGGGTTCGATTCGGTGACATCGCTTTGTGTTGCCATTAGAAATACCTCCTGTATGAAAGAAGTGTATGGTAGCGAAGGTCACCTGTGAAATTTTGGTCTTAGGTACCAGGAGTCCAGAAGGTTCTCTGATAACACTTATCACTGAGAAGGTAATAGGTGTTCCCTTAGCTTGGTAGAAGGATAAAGTAGAGGAAAGTGCTACTTTATTATCGTATGTCATAACTCTGTAGTAGGACAGACTATTCGCTGTTCTCAGGAAAGACAGAATTCTGTGTGAATGTACTACATTTTTCTGTGTGAAAGTGCGTGAATGAAAAGGCATTCAGGATAATTGTGAAACTCTGGTTTTATTTCTCAGGAGCATTGGGTCTCCAACTAGGTGTCTTAATTCTGGAGAGACGGTTAGCTGATGCTTGTTAGAAGGGTAAGGAAGAGGGATGTGCTACTTTATCAACGGAAGTAACGATTCCGTAGTAGGGCAGAGGTAAGTGCTGCTCTCGGGAAAGATGGAATTCTTGTGAGAAAGGTCATTGACTGTTCTTTGGATAGCGAAGCGGACAATGGTGGCGTTTTTATGTTGTCACTAACAGATTTGTGAATCGGAAAAGACGAAAAAATCTTACAGAGAGAATTTTGTAAAGGAGGGGTCAACAGGAGCAGGAGCTGCGGCAGCGGCTGCTGACGTCAGAAAGACCACGCTGGGATTGGGCAGTCAGCTAGAGACATAGACGCTCCTGATTGGTGCGTTAGTGTGTGCCGCGCTAGGAGTGGAGAATTACAGGGTGATGTAGACGCTCCGGATTGGTGCATTAGTGTGAGTCGCGCTACGATTGGTGAAGAATAACAGTACAGTCGTAAGGAGAGACAAGCGATAGACGGAAGCCAGAAAAGATGTATTACTATCCACCAGAAAAGGAGAAAAAGTCCTGGTTTGGGAAAATTAAGAAGTGGTTTAAAAAGGACAAACCGATTGTGACTAGGGAAGGACAGTTACTTCCTCCACCGAAAAACCTTGCATACTTTATGGTTGCAAAATACGGATATCATACTTGTATTTGGTTAGACAATTGGGTAAAATACACTAGAGACAACGGAGTCCTAGCACTTCCAGAGCATGGTTCATTTAATTTAGCAGTTTTGAGAAATTTGAGAGAAAGAATGATGAGTCTAGAACCAAGACCTAGACCGACACAGTTTGAAGCATTGACCGAATGGGAAGATGAAATGCATGACAGAGAGAGACAGAGGAGTGGCGAAAGATATAAGTACATGTTTGGTAGATATGGGCATGACACACATGATGAAAGAATGAGAAGGTGGCGGAATGCGAGTATGACTGAAGGTCTGTTTCCCGTAAGAACTGCTGAAAAAGTTGGAGGTAGAAAGTGTACGGAAAAAAGACATAACGTTGAATCAAGAGGGTATGGAGTGAATGAATTGGAGGATGATGTTCTTGATGACATGTTTTATAAAAATACACCTCCGTATCAACCAGAATCAGAAATGTTGACACCAAGTGCCCCAATGAGAGAAACTTTACGAATTATTAAGTCAGAAACAGTGTCCCAAGAATTAGAGAAAAATAATTCCATTAGAGAAGTAGAGAGAAAGTCAGATAATAAGGTAAATGGTGAGAATTCAGCAGAATTAGCAAAAACAACTTCAGAATTAACTGAATAGATAAGAGAATTGACTAAAAATTTAGAAGCCGTGACTGTTCCAGTGACTATAGGCCCTGTGATGCCCATTTTTGATAAACAGAAAGATAGTGAACATTGTTTAACAGTTCCTTATAATAGCAATAAACAAATTGAGAAGCCAAAACAGAACCTAAATGAAAATTCATGGAGACAGACAATGAGTATGATCGAACCAAATGTTTCGAGTAACCCATTTATAGGCCCAAATATAGCAGAAAGACATACAATGACAATGGAATCAATATTATAGGCACAAAGGGATTCAGAATGAAGTAATGTAGAGAAACCAGTAGGTCCATCTTCAGAAGAATTGAGTGAATGGTTGAGAAGCTTGCAGAGAAAAGACAAAGAATCCCAATCAATTGATGTGGCCAAATTACGAATGGTACTGAAGAGTTAATAGTAGGAACTATCCCCACAGAGAAATTAAAAACGTAACAGGGTGAGGAGTTACTATTTTTATGTAAAAGCATAACATGGAGAGCGAAAAATCTGCATGAAAGACTAGAAGAAGTAGCAAATGAAATGGGTATAGATATTGAAAAGGTGAAGGCTTTACAAAAACCATATCGAATAGATTTTACTGAAAAAGATATTGAAAATTTGAACACAACAGGACGGATAAGTCAGATTAAGGAGATAATTATTTTGTTGAGAAAATGGGGAGATGTAGATAAATGGAGAAGCAGGTGGTACCGAAAACGAGATGATGCCTCAGATAAAACATTTGCAGCATTCCTGGTGAGAGAAAAGGAAAAAGTAGTAACAGAATGCCCCATGAGAGAAATTCCCGGAGGAGGATATGTACATGTTCCATGGACTAGACAAGATATTTTGTCATTTACAAATGATTTCCCTCGACTATGCGAAAAGCCTGTCGAGTGGTATAGGCAAGTGGACAGATTTGTAAAATTATCTAAAGTATTATGGATTGACCTAAACAGCCTGTTTGACATAATAGTGCCAGCAGATTTATGGACAGAGTGTAAATTAATGATTAATTGGCCTACACAAGAAAACCCTAGGCATCCAAAGACAGGAGCCCCAGACCCCGAGGTAATGAAGAAATATGAACAGGTTATTGCCTTTCTGAAAAATAAAGTACCTCCTAAAGAAACAGATTGGGTGAAAATCGACAGAACTCATCAGGAAAGTAAGGAGTCGGTACATGCCTATTACGAAAGGCTGATTTTAGCCTTTAAACAATTCAGTGGTGATGAAAATTTGAGTGAAAAGGATTTAATTCATTTTGTATACAGATTTGTATATAGTTTACGTCCAGAGATTAGTGAGATGATCAAACAGCATACTGTAGATTGGCAAAATAAGAAAATAGATGAACTATTGAGACATGCAAAATATTTCAGTGATGAGATTGAAGCAAAACAGCGAAAATTAAAAGAGAAGGCTATGTGGGCACAAGTAAAGGTAGCCGAGAGGCAGGAAGCTCAGTTAGCGGAACAAGCGAATAATACAGGCCCTAGACAAAAATGTATTCCTGGAGAAGGTAAGCGAAATTTTAATATAGAAGAAGCTAAAAAGAAATTCCCATGTCATAATTGCGGTAGAGTAGGGCATTGGAAATCCGAGAGTAAATTTCCCCCAAGAACTAACAATGAAAACGCATCATTGAATCCACAGGTGCAGAATGAGGTGAGTGGTCAACCGCAGCGACAGCAGCAGGTTGTTACCCAACAGAATCAGGTGCCAAAACCGCCTTTTCCACAGAGCAAAAACTCACAGAAATACAGTAATGAGACAGGATTCTGCAACGAAGAACAAGTAACTAAGCTGCCGCGCGCTAGCGCTGTTTCGCAGTATTGGCTACAACGCAATGAGAGCGATTCAGAAGAGGGTTATTGACGGTGCCGAAGGGAGGAAGAAGAGTGCGTACTTGGCGCAACTCTAGAAGTAGACCAGACGGGCCCATTTGTGGATGGGAAGATAAATAATGAAAGTATTACTTTCCTAGTTGATACTGGTGCTACTCGATCAACTGTCAGGTCAGCTGATGTTAAGAACCTTCCTCTCTCGGATGAAACGATCCAAGTAGTTGGTGTATCCAACAGACAGATTAAAACTTATCTTACAGAGCCAGTGAAAGTTAGCATAGGGAAATTTTCAGAAATGCACCGCTTTGTCGTGTGCGATACAAGTCCTGTGAATTTGTTAGGTAGGGATTTGTTGTGTAAAATGAATTGCACTATATTCTGTACCCCTGATGGGATAGCCTTTGAGATCCCTGATGAAGACGTGTTGTATAAAATGACTATGGCAAACAGGGAAAAGGATATTACTGAAACTTATGCTGTATTTAATCCTGATGAGTTACCTAAAGAATTGAAACAGCCTGTGAAAGCAGAAGTTTGGGATTTCACAGGAGAAGATGTGGGACTAATAAGAAATGTAGATCCAGTAAATATAACAGTGAAGGAAGGAGTAAGCTATCCAAATGTCCCTCAATATAAATTGACACCTGAAATAATTGAAGGAGTTACTCCTGTGATTGAAAAGATGAAAAAACAAGGCATTCTGAGAGAAATAATGAGTAGTCCATGTAATTCCTCGATTATGGGACTGAAAAAGCCTAATGGAAAGTTCAGGATAGTGCAAGATTTGAGAAAGATAAACAAAATTGTTGTATCTTGCTGTCCCATTGTACCAAATCCATCTGTGATTTTGTATCAGATTCCCCATGATGCAGAATGGTATACAGTGATTGATCTATGCCATGCGGGGAACAACCTTTACATCACGGTTAGTACACCGCGATGCAGTTACATCGCAATCGTTACAACGACTGCATGTTACCACGCCATGCCATTACAACGCAAGTCTTTACATCGACTTGCGCTAGATGGCGTGCTAACATTACAAATAGTGTAGTTTACTATCCAAACACCTTCCCTACTGTTAAGTGGACTGGAGTTGGAATAGTAAATTACGCTTTTCTAATGTTAGCCGCCATCTCGTGCAAGTCGATGTAAAGACTTGCGTTGTAAAGGCATGGCGTGGTAACATCGCAGTCGTTGTGACGACCGCGATGTAACGGTACGCGTTGTAAAAACTCGCGTTGTAACATCGTACATCCATGCCATGCTTTCTTTTCCATCCCATTGCACCATTACAGTCAGCATATTTTTGCGTTTCGTTTTGGCGAGCGTATTTTGGCTTGGTGCCGAATTCCACAGGGGTATACAGAAAGCCCCTCAATATTTAATCAGATATTGAAGAAATCCTTGGAGAGTCTAGAAATGCCCGAAAATTCAGTGTTAGTCCAATACATCGACGACCTTCTTGTGGCGTCGAAAACTCGTGAAGCATGTGAAATAAACACTATAGCCTTGCTGAATCATCTGGCTGATGGAGGACTTAAAGTGTCACCATCAAAATTACAATTTTGCAAGAAAGAAGTACAATATTTAGGCCATAATATTGAAAAAGGACTGAAAAAGATAACAATAGACAGAATCAGGATCATAAAAGGAATGAGAGCCCCCATGACCCAAAGAGAGGTGATAATGTTTCTTGGAATGGTAGGATATTGTCGTCAATGGATTAGCAATTTCTCTTTGATTGCAACGCCTTTGGTACGTTTGACAAGAAGTGATGTGAGAGATCCCATTGATTTGAACAAAGAGGAATTGGCAGCTTTTAAGCGATTGAGAGATGGGTTGTGTGAAGCACCTGCATTAGGTATGCCTGATTATGAAAAGGAGTTTGAGTTGTACTGCAGTGAGAGTAATGGATGTGCACTTTCTGTTTTAATACAGAAGCATGGAAAACTGAGGAGACCAATTGCATACTTCTCATCAATGCTAGACCCAGTAGCTGTAGCCTTACCTGGGTGCTTGAAAGCAGTGGCTGCTACCTGTCGGAGTTTGGAACAGAGTGAAGGAATTGTTATGGGAAATCCTGTGAAAGTGTTTGTACCTCATGACGTGGCAATCCTTTTAACAAGGAGTTGCACTCAGTACATGACACATAGTTGGCTGACTAAATATGAGAAAGTCATATTAGGTGCAACGAATGTAAGTCTTGTAAGATGCTTGAATGTGAATCCTTCAACGTTGTTGCCTGATGCTGAAAATGTGGAAGTCGGAGATGAAGCAGATCATGATTGTCTGGATATACTCGATTTCTGTACCAAACCACGTCCTGACATAAAAGATGTACCATTACCAGAAAGTGATTTTGTGATGTTTGTAGATGGGTCTTGTTTGAGAACAGATGATGGAATGTTGAGTGCAGCATATGCAGTATGCACAGTTGCAGCAGTAATGGAAGCATCCTATCTGAAAGGAGTAAAATCGGCCCAATTAGCTGAACTTGTTGCTTTGACTAGAGCATGCAAGATTGGGAAGAGTGTGAGAGTGACTGTGATAACCGACAGCCAGTACAGCTTCGGTGTGGTACATGACTTTGGCCAAATATGGCTGCAGAGAGGGTTTTTGACATCAAGTGGAGCTTCCATTAAGAATGATGAGGTGGTTGGGAAATTGCTTGAGGCGAGACAGCTGCCTAGACAATTGGCCGTTGTAAAGTGTGTTGCCCACAGTCAGAGTGGTGATTACATCGCCATCGGCAATAAGTACGCCAACGATATGGCTCAATACTGTGCACGTAATCAGAATTCAATAAACAGGGCAAAGGAGAAAGAGGTGATTTCTTGCTCTTTGATGTTTACTAACACTGTGGGTACCTGGGAGGAAGTGAGGCAATTACAGGAAGAAGCAGGAGATGAGGAAATTAAACAGTGGGTAAAAGCAGGATGTGTACCAAGAGAGAAGGATCATGTGTGGGTCTATCGGGATGGAAGACCAGTTATGCCTGATAGCATGATGTCTGCCATGGCACGGATGTATCATGGTCAGGGACACATAGGAAGAGATGCCATGATCAGGTCATTTAAGCAGACCTGGTACAATGCAAAATTTAGACTTAAATAAAAAATTTAGATTGAAATGTAGCAGAGAGTCTTTGTCAGAGATGCCTAATATGGCAGCAATACAACCCTGGAAGAAAGACAGTAGTGAGCCTAGGAACAATAGGTCGAGAAGGAGGGACTTTTACCAGAATGCAAGTGGATTTCATTGAGATGCCTCCTTGTAACAGGTTGAGGCATGTTCTAGTTATGGTCTGTCTATTTTCTAGATGGGTGAAAGCATTCCCAACAAGGAGAAATGATGAAATAACAGTGGCAAAATTACTTTTGAGGGAATTTATCCCTAGATTTGGATTCCCAGTAACCATTGAATCAGACCGAGGAAGACATTTCCATAATGAGATCATAAAATTGATTTGTGAAGCATTGAATGTACAGTAAAAACGACATTGTGCCTACCTCCCATACGCTTCTGGTGTGGTGGAACAGATGAATGGTACTATCAAAAACAGAATAGGGAAAATGTGTTTAGCCACTGGTATGAAATGGCCTGATGTCTTGCCTCTGGTACTCATGACTATTAGATCAATTCCAGACAGAACCACAGGGTTGAGCCCCCATGAAATCATCATGGGAAGAGCGATGCGGCATGTGTTCATACCAGTCAACAAGCTGTTACCTATAACTGATGACATGGTGTTGGATTACTGTAAAAGCCTGGCTGACGCAGTTCATTCTGTGTTTCATCAGGTTGGAGCGGATGCCACCACCCTTGAAAAGAAGCAAGCCCATGATCTGAGCCCAGGGGACTGGGTGAGAATAAAAGTACACAGAAGAAGAAACTGTTTGGTTCCAAGGTGGGGAAAACCACGACAGGTTATCTTGACCACAACAACAGCTGTGAAGTGTGCTGGACTGAAAAACTGGATACATGCAAGTCACACATTGAGAATTCCAAATCCAGTGGATAGCACAGAAAAGGAGTATTTTGACGAATCAGAATCTAGTACGGAATCTGATGACGAAGAGACAAAAACAAAAGAAAACCCTGAAAGGGGGGAATCAGAGTCTAATCTAACTTTTGCCCCCAGAAGCATTTCCCTGAGAAGAAGGTTAAAGATTTCTGATACCAGCTCAGACTCAGAGACTGAACAAGAAACTCAATGTTCTAGAAAGAGACAAGGAAAAGACAAAGAAAAAGACAGTGAAGAGACAATTAAAGAAATTACTGAAAGAGAAGTTCAGGATGAAAGATTGAGAGAAATACCACCTGAAATAACTCATTTAGATGGACAGGTACCAGATACAGTGAGAGAGGGAAAGACTTCTGCGGAAGACCCCCGAGGAGGTGTAGGGAACTCCAACATCCAGTTAGAAGTAGGGACAAATAGTCAGCAGGAAGATTGCGTGCCGGAGATTCGAGGAGGGACAGAAGTAGGGAAAACAAAAGAAGTGGTGGAAAAAGAGGCTGTTGAAAGTAAAAAGCAAGTTGAAACAGAGTCAGAGGAAAGCGAAGACGAAGTACCTGAAGGTCGATTTCTAAGAAAGAGAGTTTGGAGAACTGAAAAGAATGATAAAGGAAGTAAGCTGAAAAGAGCAGCAAAAGACGGCATTTGGCAGAATAAAATAAAAAGACTGAGATATCGGTTGACACGAGTAAATTCACCAAGAGCTGAACAAGTGAATGAAGTAACGAGTCAAGAGAAATCAAAAGACGAAGAAACAGTTGTAATTAAAGAAAACAAAAGAACGAGGAAACCTGACCAGAAGTATAAGTCACCAGAATGGACATATGTGGCCCTGCCTGAAGTAAAAGAAGAGGCGGATAGCCAAGGAAATTCAGAGGTGATTGTACCGGGAGTGGTTGAGGAGGACGAAGAATCGGAAATCCTGAGAGTTATCTTGTCCGATATTGGAGAAGAAGCGGATGTTCAGGACATTCTATATTTAGATCACGAAGGAAAAGTGAAAGATGATGAGATGCCAAACTGAATGAGACAAGAAAGTTGCTAATGGAAAGACAATAAAAATACAGGAAAAGACAAAAACTGGTAGAACCAAGTAGGTGCTTAGAGCCTTGGGTTAGACAAACTAGTTGTGAAGTGGAAGCGGCTAAGTCAAAAGACACTGTTCATTTTAACAAAAATGACAAACACAGATAGCAGAAAAGGTAGATGTATATTTCTGAAAAGATGGTGTAAAATGTGTTGTTGTTGTACAGGATTACTAATGCTTCTGTGGAGTATACTTGCTCTCATGATCTCATTTAAGATTACTATAGATACAATAGAAGGACATAGTGAAAACACAACCAATATAGAAAAGATTCAAAAGGTAGTTCCGACTAGAATAGATCAAAACTATTTACATAAAGACAGGTCTATAATTGATTTTTCTAATAATGTGTTTTCGAAATTATTGTATGAATATGTAAAGACAATAGACGTAAGGGACTGCTACGTTTGTATGCAGTTACCTGCATCTGTTTCGGAGGGAGTGACTTATCATCACCTCCCAGTAACTTATGGAATAACATGTAGTGTAATAGCTAGTTTATTTTATCAAACAGGGAAGTTAGAGTATTATTTTTCAGACGTAGATAACATATTTTCACAAGTACCATCAATTAACAAGCTAAACAAGGTAAAACCTGCAAAGGTATTAGGTGAGTTTTTCTTAGAGACTAAAGAACTAACATAGGAATATATATTTAAAAACAATTTGACTTGTAGTTTGAAGAAAGAAGAAAAGAAATTTTTGGATATCGTTGAAGAAAGGAGATTGAAGATGCAAAGAAAGGCATCTGAAGGAAAAGTGGAAAAGACCGTCTGGGATGTAGAAATGGAAAAACACTTGAAAGGAGAAGCTAGTCCGACTATGGCTTTAGATTGGCCTCAGTAAGGGAAATTGTGTATTAGAAGGAATCAGACTGCATATGATAATTACTTTGAAGGTAATAGCGAGTGTCATGATACATACCGAATCATGGGTGGATGGGGATTTAAAGGTGGAAAAGATCCAGTTTTTCCTGGGTTATATTTTATCTGCGGGAACAAGGCATATTATCGTTTGCCAGACCATTGGTATGGCACATGTTATGTAGGCCTGGTTTTTCCGAAGATTTTTCATATGGAAAGAGGAGAAGATGGTGTACATAATTTAGGTAGTTATTTAGCACGTAGGAAGAGAGAATCTTGGTCAGAAATTATGGGTGATATCTTTGGAGCATTGATACCAGCAGTGGGAATATCTCAGAATGCAAACAAAATTAGAAGACTTTCAACAGTAGTGGATCGCTTGTCAACAGGCACCGCTGGAGGATTTTTATTGGTAAACACTGAAATGGTTGCCATTCGTGCCATGGTAATGCAAAATCGACTTGCCCTTGATATATTATTGGCAATGGAGGGTGGAGTCTGTGGAATGCTGAAAGTTCAACATTGTTGTACTTACATTCCAGACGAAAGTAAAGATTTGAAAATTTATATTAAAAATACACCTGAACTGCATGACAAAATTGCACCACTGGAGGTTGAAGGTGTTTGGGAAAAGATTGGAAAGAAAATATCTGCTATTAAGAATTTCTTAGTCAACCTAGGTAGTACCTTTTTAGGTAAAATCGTGTTTCCATTAATATGTGTGATTTTAATAGTATTAATAATAAGATTAGGGTGTATTTGTCGTAAAAAGAATACAATTCAGAAAAAGTTAAAAGGAGAAGATTTAAGGAGAAAAGATAAGAAACAAGAGAGGGAATTTGAGGAAATAGAATTAGAAGAATTCAAGGAGAATATGTATAAGACAGCGAAAAGAGAAGAGACTGGGATAACTGAGTTATGAATAAAAGCAAGAAATCGCTTCCGATTCCATAAAAAGAAATACAAAATTTTAATGGTGTGGTGATATAATCACGAAAGGGGGGATTGATGGAGCGGGTAGTACAAATTTTGTATACCCCCATTCTGCATGGTCATACTAATTAGAATAATTTATTAATTATAATACTATTGATGTGTTTGTGTGAAAATGTAATCAACATTATTAATGTACGAAAACATACGTGGGATTTGCCTTTTGCATGGCTAAAATAATTAGTAATTAACATATGTACGCATACTAATACTAGAAAAATAGAATATTGCATGATACATGTTGCTTTTGTGACGTTATCGTATGTTGCACCAGATGACATCACTGGGTGAATATGAATGCTTTAAATGTTGCCATATGCTAGATAATTACAAGCACATAGGGGAATTAGAGAGGGTCTAACATTATATTGGTTATTTCCATGTTTAATAACTTTTTATGTTTGTTTTGCTTAAGTTATCCTTTGGGCCTAAAGGCAAGATGGCCGCCTGACACACATGACGCTACGGCTACCATTCCACGAGGTTTCAGACCAAGTGCGCTTGCGCCCAGCACCCGTACCAGTAGCCTCAGCCTGACCCCAAACATGCTGTGCCTTAGCAAGGTCACGATGGGACGCTTGCCCAATGTTTAAACAAAAGACTTATGCAAAGAACCGGATGGATCATGCCTGACAATATGACATCATAGACTGTGTGAAACCGAAACGGACGATCTCAACCAACCAATTGAAAGAGCCCAAACTAAGCAAATGTTAAATTTTGTCATTACTTTTATTATAAAAGACGGTAGAATAGAGAGGGAATAGTTCTGCTGCTGAATGGCATATTTCCATGCTGAGAAGACGACGGTGATGACTGCTGTATTCCTGAATCTTTGACAGACTGAATCGCTGCCCAATTTTTTGATGAACAACAGACTTTAGGAGATCTATGTGCATTGTTCGATATTTGCACGTCTCTGGTCCTTGACCTGATCTTTGGGACTGTAGCGTGCTGACGACTAAATTTGATGACTTAGAGGACGACCGATAGCCAGAATAGGTAAATATGGTGTTCTGTGATTTGCATAATGATTAATAAATTTACTAGATGGAACTAAATTCTTACATTATATAGATAAAAAAAATATTGATTAACAAGAACATGTGGTTAGTCATTTATTGAAAAAAGTAAATCAGGAATTTGAGTATGTTTTAGCTGGACTAAATCCCTAAACTCAAAACAACTAATTTGATCCGTCGATCATGTAGAAGGAGTATCTTGATGTTTAGGATGTGCAGTATTAAGGGTATTAAGGTATAGAAATGTAAATAGGTTTTCTCTCTATAGGTTATGAGGTATTCCTTTCATGTCAGTGCTTGGAAACAGTAATTCTTCCCGTAAGTGCAGGCCAGTGAGAAGCGAAGTGTGAATGTTGGTGTTATGGGCCCCACCAATGATTGTACGAGTGAATGTGTTAATGTGAAATTTGGTCTGTGACGAAGGGAGGATATATTAGGTAAGGGTTTTTTTTCCTGATTCCCGTTACCCAGGTTTCCGCGCTGCATCAGCATCATAGTATCTGCTCTCTCTAGCCTCTAGTTCCATATCTGCACTTTTTCTCTTCAGTACCTTCTTTGCTTGTACACGTTTGTATACCGTAGAGATCACAATCAGAAATAATCCACAAAGAGCAATTATCACTAAGTTTTTAAGGATGTTTAAAATAATTCCATGCCCTAGTTTTCCAAACCATCTGCCTATAGTAGAAAATCCATTCCCTCTTGTTTCCCAAGCACCTGTTTCTTTCAATCCTTTCACATCTTTCTCCAGGTCAGTAATGTTGCTGATGCATTTCCTCAGGCCTTTGCTCCTGTTTTGGATGTAAGAACAACATTGTTGAACTTTTAACAGGCTTTTTTTCCAGCCCAGGGTGGACCTGGCCTGGCAGTTTGGGCTGGGCTGTTCCCATGAGGAGCAGGGTCAAGACTGACTTGCATATGGCTGGATCCAAGATGGAGTAATGTGGTGAGCAAAAAAACAATGGATTTAATCCAGATCTGTGACTGTGCATGAATGTTTCATTTGGTCAACATTCCGTTCATCATTTGTTTGTGTTATAATTTTCAAATGCTTCAGCACATGAACTTCTGAAAGAATCAAGTTATAATTCAAGTAATAGTATCTAAAATACCGTTTGCTGTAGAGGACACTCATCAATAAACTACAGGTAACTCCATATGTCAAATGGCTATCATGATAAGTTATCCCCTCCGCAACCGATGCCTGCAATTCCATACATACGTAGCAATCCCTAACATCCAGAGTGTCAACATATTCATAAAGCAGTTTAGAATAAACATTCAGTGAACAATCTCCTCTAGAAACACCTACATGTAACTCTTTCTCATCTATTGCAGGTAAACTATTGTCAGTAGGAAAGGGCACTTGCGGCTTATGTCTAGTCTTAGGCTCCTATACCTGCAAATGAGGAGGCCATTCACAATGATACGCAAAATAACTAACACTATTGTTGCAGCAGCAAATATTCCTGCACATATATGTTTGCATCTAAGAGATTTTGTGCTAGGCTCCATGAGTTCTTTAGTAACAGACCGTTAGCTTGAAGATTTGCAGCACAGCTCTTTCAGTTAGTTCACTGGCGCAAACAGTAGAGCAAAGTTCAAGTGTCTCTTCAAATCTTGTTAAGGTTTGTCTCTGATAAAGGGCAGTTTGAACTCACAAATGATCACTTCCAGGATAAATTGACTCAGTCTGTTTAGTGGAAATGCAATATCAAAACTTAGTTCAGCCACAAAGTTCAGTTCAAGGAGGCTCGACTGGATGTGAATTGTTATAGCAAAAGGTGTAAAATATTCTCTCCCAATCATTGACTTCTAAGTATATCCGTTCAGGTGAAAGGTAAGTTTGACAGGGCACCCTTGCTCTCTTTGATCCCCTTACTGTTGGCCCTTCTTCGTTACTGTCCATTTGGCCAACTACTTCAAAATCTTCAGGTATAGTGCGTGGTACACGCACTTCAGACAGACAGCTTCTTCCTCTCTCTTGATTGCTTGGTCACTGGTCTTCAGGTACAACTCGTGTTAGAGCTGCACTAGGCCCTTCGCCAGGTTCTGAATCTGGCACACTCAACACTACTGGAGAGACCCTTCTGTACTAACTTCAAGTGTTAACTCTCTCAGACCCCACTCATCCAAACAAGTGCTGTTCCAGTAGCTTGCTCGTCCCAAACAGCTTGACTAATCTGCTCCCTCTGACTCACTGTAACCACCAGAACATCAGGAACAGGTGCTGTTATATCTTCAAGAGGACATATGACTCTGCGAGTATGGGCAGCATGCATTCAGTTAGGGAGATCTCCATACTTCATAGCTGTCATTGTAACCAGAATCACCTGGTAGGGGCCACGCCACTGAGGCTCCAAGCACGACATGTTAATATGCTTCTTCAACATTACCCAGTTGCTGGAACCAAGGTAAGGGCATTGTTCCTGTTGAGGCAGGGCTGTAACCTCTCCAACCTGGTGAGACACAGAACCTACTACATCAGTCAGTCCTTTGCAGTAATCAAGAATCTTGTAATCTGTAATGTTTACAAGTGTATTTGCAGGCACAACTGGCAATCTCATGGCCCTCCCCATAATAATCTCATGGGGTGACAATCCTGTCCTCCTACCTGGAGCACTGCGTACAAGGGGCAAAGCATCAGGTCATTTCAGAGATATCAAAGCACACACTTTCGCCAACCTAGATTTCAAAGTGCAGTTTACTTGCTCCACAATTTCAGAAGCATCTGGTAGATAACTACAGTGGAGTCTCTGTTAGACTTGTAATGCTTCACATAACATCTTCAGGACCTCATTGTTAAAAAGAGTTCCTTGGTCTGACTCCAAAGAAGTTGGGAAGCTGAAATGCGGCACCAACTCCCTCAACAATAACATTGCTACTCCTCGTCGGGTAAGATTCAACCCACCATGAAAAGATGCAAACAATCACTAGGACATATCTCAACCCACTGCACTCTGGCATCTCAATGAAGTACAGTTGTATCCTGTTAAAGAGACCGCCTGATCTCCCTATATGACTCTGTATTACTGCTGTTCTTCTACCTACATTCTGTTGTTGGCACATAACACATCTGTGACACAAACTTTCAGCCATCAAGCTGAATCTGGGATCAAACCATGTTTTGCTAAATTGGCATACCATGGTGTCCCTCAGCACGTCCATGATAATGTCTCGCCATTCAAGGCAACGAGCTATCTGGCAGTACAGATATTTATTTTATTTATTTACTTATTTAATGCGATTTTATATAGCGCGAACATTACCCGAAGGTGTCAGAGAGCTTTACAAAAGCACCAGTTGCGTTACATACAGACTTTGAATTACATGAGTTACATAAGAGATATAAACAGGAAAACATTTTTTTTGCAAATGTACAAGTAGAGCGAAAGGAGGGAAAAATTGCAAATGTACAAGTTGTAAAGTCACTCAAGGAAGAGATACAAACAGATAAACTCTAAAATCACATTGGAACGGTAGTAGGTACAAAGGTCTACTACATATACTAGTGGTTAGAATTATATTTACAAGTGGAGTTAAAGGAAGGAAAAATTGCAAATGTACAAGTTGTAAAGTCACTCAAGGAAGAGATACAAACAGATAAACTCTAAAATCACGTAGGAATGGTAGTAAATACAAAGGTCCACTACATATACTAGTGGTTAGAGATATACATATATACAAATTGCAAATTCAATCAGGATTACATTTTAACAGCGATTAGGCTAGGACAATATTCCATATCCTGAAACCCAAATGTCATCTTCAGCTCTTTTGACACAGCCTGCTTCCAACCTAAACCTTGTTGTTCTGCTTCTGGCACTTCATCCTGTAAATGCTTAACTTCCTCCCAAGTATCAATGGTAAATAACAACAGATTGCAGTTTTTCACATTTAAATTTTCATCGACGTATTCCTCATTAAAGGTGCACATATTTAGTGTGCAGTACCTAGCTGACTCATCAGCATATCTGTTACCCACAATCACATAGTCTGTCCCTTGTCTATGATTGGCAGATTACACTGCTGCAATTTGGACAGACAGTTGCAAAGAATGAAGCAAGTTCTTTACGCTTCCCCCATTGTGGATTGGTGAGCCCGAAGAGGTCATGAATCTGCGTTGTCACTCTCAGCTCGTCTGACACACAGTATGCCATAGTCAGAGCAATCAATTTTACCACTTGTCCTGAAAACACTCCTTGAAACCAGGATGCTTCATTCACACTTGAGACAGTACAGACTACATAGGCAGCTTTTAGGTTTCCCTCATAATTTTGTAGGCAAGAGCCATCAACAAACAGCACATAATCTGGTTCAGGTAGTGGCACATTTTGTATGTGAGGTCTTGGTTTGGTGCACAGTTCAGTAACATCAGGACAATCATGCTCTACTTCTCCCTCAACACCCTCATTTCCAGGAAGGGGCAGTTATGTAGAGGGTTTCAGGACAGTACACCTTCTCAATGTAAGATTTTCAGCCACAAGAATGACTTGATCGTACCTGGTAAGCCGACCGTTGGTGAGGTACTGTGTTCGAGTACGAGTTAACAACACTTCAAGTAAGTGGGGGATAAAAACCAGTCAAAAAACAGTCAAGTGGTGACCCATAGCCAATTCTTTCACACTGCTCGATGCAAATGCTTGTTGAGGCAACAGCTTTAGGACAACCAGGGCAAGCTGCAGCTATGGGATCAAGTTGTAGCAGAAAAAATAGGCCTCTGGTCTGCGAGAATTGTGGGAATCCACTGTCGACAGGAGCCCACCATTCCCAAGAACATAATGATCTCTCTGTGTTGTTGTCAGATTCATTTTCAGAAGCACCTAGATTCTCTCTTGTGACTCCTTCCTTGCTCATTCTCAATGTGATGTCCTACATATAGAGCTTCTCTTTTACAGAGCTGCAATTTGCTTGGGGACACTTTATGTCTATTCTCAGCTAAGTGGTTCAAGAAAGCAATTGTGTCTCCCTTGCAAGCCTACTGTGTATTTGACACCACCAATAGGTCATCAATATATTGCACTAGAACTGAGTGATAAAGCATCAAAAAAGACTCTAGATTTCTTTTTCAGTATCCAATTAAAGATGGACAGACTCTCCGTATACCCTTGTAGGACTTGGCACGATAACAAAACACAGCTGCCAAAATGGAAAGAAAAAAGGAACTGGCTATCCTCATGCAATGGTGTAGAGAAGAATGCTCACATGGAATCTGAAACAAAATCACAGCTGGATTCAGTACCATAGAACAACAAGGAACAACTATGGAATTTACAGTGTGGTACTTGCTGTTGCGTTTCTGCAAACCAATGATGGGAAAGTTACAAGGACTCCTCATAATCTATTTCAGAGTACCTTGCTGAATCATTAAGGCAATCACAGGAGTAGTCCCAGCAATAGTTTCCGGTGTAAGAGTATATTCTGTGATTCTCGGGTACTCAGCATTTGGCTTCACTGTAATGCTGACTGGTTCAACACCTTTGATAAGTCCGCTGTCTTTATATGAACACTTCCAGACTCCATGGAGTACTGTGTTGCTCAATTCTGGGAGCAAATTGTCTTTTCTCAACATAGGCAAAAATCCAATTCCTGTCTGACACGTTTAAAGGCACAGTCCCCCTCATGAGTCTGGATCACAATATAGGTATAGTAAATGGGACAATTCTGCTTCCACAAAAGATCTTGCCCAAGCGGATTTAGAGGACTTGAATCATACACCACAAATCGGTGATTGTCCTCAAAGGATCCTATCTTTTAAGGTATTGCTTCTGAAATTGATCTAGTTATTTGTGTATTTGCAACTCCTACAACTTGGATTCTTTCTCCCAAGAAGGGTAGGTTGGAACCTCTGCTGTTTCACTGTAGACTGGGTAGCACCAGTGTCGACGAAGAAGGAAACAGGATTTCCATTTACCTCATCATCCACGTATGGACCGCTCTGGTCTACCTCTAAGGTTGCTGCAAGTATGCAATCCTCCTCCCGTCTCAGGCTGTGTCGTTGCGACAGGTCTAAGCTGAATTCATCATATGTCTGAATTATAGAGTACTTTTGCAATGTACACTGATCTTTAAAGGGATTAGTATTTCCATTGGGAATTTGGAGTCATATGTATCAAAGGATACATTTGCGATTTTCAAATAATGATTTTTAGAGAATCGCTATTTGAGAATCACAAAACAATATGTAGATAAAAATTAGCTTTTTTTTGTGAGTCCCTCGCATTTCTTAATTGCGACTCGCAAATCGCGACTCGCAATCAAGGAATGGCTTCCCATTCATTCCTATGGGCCAAGAGGCCCATAGGAATGAATGGGAATTGTGCACGCAATTTGCGAGTACCCAATAGATACTCGCAAATTGCACTCGAAATTTCAAGGGTGTTAGGGTTCCAAAAGGACAGCCTGTTGCACCCCTGAAATGTGCATGTGTGCCACAAGGCACTTTGAAAAATGCAAAAAAGTGCTTTTTCAAAGTAAATCGCAAATTATCACCAACTTGAAGTTGTTGGTAATTTGCGATTCCTTAAGGCAATATCGCAATTTGCGATGACTACTAGCATAGCATTTAGAGAATCGCAAATTGCGATTCTCTAAATGCTTCCGCAAAATAGGGAATCGCAATTTTTGTGATTCCTTATTTTGCAAGTAGGTATTTGCCTACCTACATAGCACACAGCTAAATTGTGATTGCAAACGCTGAAATTCTGCGAATTCCAGTGTTTGCGAATGCAATTTAGCTTGCTACATCTGGCCCTTGATTTGCATTGTAAGTCGACATTGACATTCTGTTGTGGCATCAGTGCTTGTGGAACTTGCATCACTTCATCATTTTGAATTTTCTGTCTCTCCACCAGCTTTGTCTGAACCATATTGTTTCCCTGTGATTGCACAGCTCCACCATTCTGAGCCTGATTTCCATTAACCATGTTACCAGTATTGAACCAACACTTGTGCTTCTAATGCCCTAACCTGCCACAGGTTTAAAGTTTGCACATGAACCCCTGTACTGATCATTCAGAAACCACATCTTCTACCTTGCAGTTGGAACCCTTGCTGCTGAAATCCTAGCTGTTTAAACCCATTACCACCTTGCATTACTGGAGCTCCCTGTTAATGCACTCCCTGCATGGGACCAGTATGCCCAACAAACCGTAGATTCTGACCTCTTTGTGCAGCTTTCATCTGAGCAATCATCAATTTTTCCTTCAACTTTTTGTTTTATCTCCAGTCATCACTGCAATACTTTGTGTATTGCAGAATTTCATCAATGGGCTTTCTCTGTCAGCAAATCAAATGCTGCTGGTTCATGGTACTAACCTCGGGCTTCGATCCATACACTAGCCTCTAAACAAAATGTTCCATTTACTTTGCTCAATAGTCTTTATCCTACTAAACCGTTTGAAAGTCTGCAAAAATGTCTCATAGTAAGTATGTACTAACTCTTTGGACTCTTGGGTCGTTCTGTCAATGTGGACCCGGTTGATCTCTTTAGGAGAGATTCCGCTTTCAAAAATGTAATCACCTGGTTATACTTTTTCATTACCAATGCTGATGGTGCATGTGATTGAGGATGTCTCATCAGCTCTACCTCGAGCCAATCCACCACAACTTTGCATTTACCCCACAAATCACTTGGGACCACAATTTCAAATAAAGTATCCAAATCTTTCCACAGAACTTTTGAAATGTTCACAGATCTATCAACCTATCTGTACCATTCCACTGAGAATCTCAGGAAATCATCTGTGAATGAAGTGAGATCAGCACTGCTCCATGGTACATCAGCGTACCCTCCACCAGGCACCTCTCTCATGGAAAGCATTTGCACATCATACTCTACCTCCTCTGTTACAGATGAAGGCCTTTGCACCCTAACTTTCTTCATCTTCCTTTTCTTTGATCATCTAACTTCTTATTTATCTAATTCAATCCATTTTCAAATGTAGCCAATTAATTCCCTAATCTGCACTCTCCTTCCTGGGGAACACAAGTTCACAAGATCTCTATCGGTAAAGCATAACCTGTCATTTTTCTGCAATAGTTTGGACCTCTGTACGTCAATTCCATCTCTCTGGGCTAATTCAGATAATCTCTCATGAGCCTGTCCTGCACACCTGGTAATGTCCTTACATAGAAATAGTAGTTAATTATCCTAGTATGCATTCAGTCATGACAAGTCAAGAGTCCCTATTATCATTTCTTGTAATTCTACTTTTCATTTAGCCATAACCATTGCTTTTTCTCTCTCAGGAACCTGGGCATTTGCTCCACTCATTCCAGGATTCACACCACTTTACTTGCTGGGGTATCTATACCTTTGAACCAACCATCAAGTTCCTGGGCATTAGGACCTGGTTGCTCTGCTGGGGTATGGAGAATTATTTCTCTGCTATAGGTACCACTACTTGGACCAGGCGTTGACTTCAAAAGAGACATGTCAGACGCTGGCGTTCCCATAGGCATTAAGGTCCTAGACATACTGTAAATTATCATAGGTGGGGCATTTGTGCTTGGCAAGAAAAATGGTGAAGATCTCTGAGAAAATCTTCCGCTCAAGTCAAACCCTGTATGATTTAATGTATGGTCTGCACCTGCAGCACATGGGGTATTCCCTTGGGTCGGAACTCTAGGAGTCTGAGGAAAGGGTCTTATTGTCGGGTCTACCAAATTGTTAGTGTTGCTGGCCATGGCACTCACTTCAGTAGAAGCAGGCAAGGTATGGGTATTATTTTCTGCTACTCTGGGCTTATGCAGAGGAAATACAGGACCAATTGTGGCAGGAGTGGTCAATGCATTTGGGGCATTTAGAGTTTGTGAAGGCAAAGGGGCTGTCATTTCTGATGATTCCCTAATAGGATCAGAATTCTTATTTAATAGTGCCGTAGGCACACCAAACGTGTCAGTCATAGGCACATTACTCGCTCCATCAATTGGAGTGTCATTTCATTGAGGTGGATGATTTAACAGTAACTCAGTTATGAAGTAATCATTTATGTCACTATCACTGTGTTCTCAGATGCATTCTCTGTGTCATCTGTCTCTTTATTCTTTTTCTTCTCCTTTCTTTTGCCTTTCCTCTCTTCTGTGGTTAGTACAGGATATCATTTAGCTCCTTCCACTATGTCAGTTCTCCAGGCTTTCTGTGCTGCATCCCATCTACCAAGTGTGTATGGCTTTCTTGACTCTCCCTTGATATCTGTCTCAACTCAGCCACATGTTTCTAGGCATTAAGGACTTCAAATTAATTGGGGCCTAGTGGGCAGCTTCATTTCATTCAGCGTCCTCCTAAAGTTCTCAATAATTCTCAAATTAAATGTCTCATAATGAGGAAATTGCAATGCACCATCTTTCGCAGTAATTCTATGCCGCTGTTCGAGCCAAATACACATGTGAAAATCCTCTTCTACCACCATTGTAGGACTTGACATACCTTCAGGTGGTGCCTCTATTCCCATTCACTTCTCCCCTCTCTAGGTTTTATAATGCTTTAAAGAATTTAATTTTACAGTCAAAATATGCCATATTTACAAATGACTTTCTGTTGAAACCAGGAAATGATTTTTCACCCACAATTCGAAGTTGAGCAATCACACCCAATCCCAGTGCAGCTCTCTATGATGTATTCAACCAATACCAGTGCGGCTCTACACCAACCAACCTATACCAGAGTGGCACACTGTGACATCAATTTCACTCCGTGCACAAGCTTAACCTCCTTTACAATTTCTCTCTAGCAAGTTCTCTAAGTAATTCATGCAAACCAATGCAAGCATTTTCAAGACCTAACTTTGTCTGCTCTTCTAAAGATGGGATGATATGCATTGTGTTGTCTCATTTGTCCCACTCTGCCTTCATAAAACTTCACACTGGAGGGATGACAACTAATGTGTTAACCACATTTGCTTCTAAAGCATTACACTCACCAAAGGGTAGAAGAGGTAGTTTAATACTACTCCTCTTAACATCTTGTGAACTTAGAGGCAAACAGATAGAACTTCACTATGATTCTCTGTTGGCAGTTTGGTTCATGGTCCTAGAGGTACAAAGTGACTAACTGCATATTGTTTTGAATATCCATTCACCTTCAATAAAAGCAAAACATGTAGCCACCTTGATGGATAGGTACCTATTGAGTCCATTATTTTTTAATGGAAGATATAAAGTTTAGCCTGTTTGATATTGATCCAGACTGCAGCTGCTTTGTCATTATTTGATGCATTAGAGGATCTACCAGCACTTTCAGAGAGTAGTTATTTGCACAGCATGGTAGGCAATTAGACAGGTGTTTTTCTAAAGATGCTTTGATATTAGAGAACTGGTCGTGAATAATGCTAAAAACATGACGGAGATACAAGACACCTCGGCCCTCATTCTTAGATGGCTAGTAACTGGACGGGGGTGCCTGACTCAAAGTTACTGATTCTAGTTGGGATCTCCAACCTAGTTATTTGCCATCGCAAGTTACCAGCCCCAGAAGGAGAATAAAATGAGTGTTCCAGAATGACCAGGCTCAGGCTTGGATGGGGTTCTCCAATTCTTGGCCCTTTTCCATGTAAATGTACCACCTGCTTTGATCAGGTAGAAAGTCTTCACCAAAGAGTATTCGTTTTTATCTGGTGCATTTCGACAACCGGTAAACTCAGAATTATGCTGGGGATTCATGACTCCCGATGAGGGCCGAACATGTTAACTTCAGAACAGCCTTATGTAATAATGCATCTTGAGGTGCCCTTTAAGCTATAGTCAGTTAAATGTGTGGGGTTTATACATATGCTGACTCCTTTAAACATGGAAAAAAGTAATTGGGGCCCCTGAAGAGGGTTTCCTGGTAGTCTCATGGCTGAGACCTGCTTTAAGCTGCATTGGTATCCCTCTTGAAATTGTATAGTTAAAACAATATTTCTGGTCTAGCATGTTGCTCCGAATTTTCCTAACTGTAATCATTCACAGAGTGATTCCCTCATCATGGGATTGCAGCCTCCTTATTCCACTTTTCAAAAAAGGAAAGTCACACTTGATAATAAAAGGGGACCTTTTGCCAAGTCCCTCCTTAGCCATTTAGAAGGCCAGATGAAAATTAGAGTTCTGATACCATTGGCAAAACTGTGTTTAGAAGAGGATCTTCCATTACAGATAGCACACTGGTTTTGAATTTGATGGCTTCCTTGCTGCTGGCAAAGAAGGGGCAGAAATTATCCTGTTATTTTGTTGGTTGTCAACCTGTTGAATTCTGGTCTTCTACAGAAGAAGTAGTGTTTCATTGGCATAGGCTCATCTTTGTTTGGGCTAATTCAAATCTTGCTTGAGGATACATGGGCTAGAATACAGTCGAGCCCTCCATATTATCTATCTGATAAAATCTTCATTGCCAACAGAATAAAGCAAGACTGCATTACAGCAGCAAAGCTTATTAAGCTCTGTGTTGCTGAAATGAATGAACACCTTGCCCACGCTAATGGCTTTACACTTAAGGTGGGGACTAGAAACTTTTAATTTTGTCACATGCTTCTTATTTGATTATTATTGAGCAAACACACATTCAACTGCAATGCTTATTGGACTCTTTGGCTACATATAAAACACACAGAATGACCTTGAATGAACATCTACAAAACAAGCCAATGATGAGGGATAAAGGAAGTAACAATCCTGCATGGTTTGCATCAGTACTAAAAATTAAGCGAGTGAACAACTATGTCTATCTAGGAATTGAAATTTTCTCCACCCTGCTGGATACTAATCACTGTTTGTATACATTATTTCTATAGCATGAACCTTGACAAAAGGCAGCTGAGCACTGAACATGGTCAAAGACAACAATAAAGTTGATGAGTTAGAGGAGCTGGTAATGGGATGAAGTTGGTTAATGTATTGTGATGTAGTGATCTTTAAATCATCTACCTGCCCTTGAACTCTTGAACGTGTTTTGAGTTCACACTCTTTAATATTTAATTTGTAGGTGGCTTACCTGGCACAGTGGACATATCATTCTTTGCAAAGATTATGCCCATTAGTGTATATGGGGCATCAGTCTTTGAAAAAAGTTTGCTTGGGGTTTGAATATCTTGTAATGTAAAATGATAAGAACTGCGTTCAATTTACACCAGAGAAGCTGCAGTGAGTAGCAATATTGGAGGTGGTGCAACAATTTCAAGATTGGTTGTCAGTCTTCAATTATGTTTTAAAGGGTCCTACATAGTGCAGTAACAACTCCCTAAACTGGAGTGATCTGGTAAGAAATGTCACAGAGTTAGGGTTATTTCTTGTACTCTTGAAGTAGCCAGGCTGAACACTATCAAATGGTGGAGATATGGCAAGATATTACTGTGAAAGATCAAAAAGTTGATTTATAAAGGCGTGATTACGAGTGCCCAGGGTGTTTGCCACCCTTGCGCAAACACCTCTTTGCACAGGTGTCCTAATTACAAGAAGCAGAGTTTACCACAACCAGAAAATACCAGGTGTGGACAAGTTGACAGTACTAGAACTTTTCCCCGTTACATTTTGGCAGGTCAAAACTGATGAAATTTGATGCAAAAAAAATCTGCATGGTATTCCCCATTTAAATAAGGAAACTTGCAATTGGTGATAATCATTGTATACATAAACTTCTGGACCCAGTGGCAACCAGATTATTCCCAGTATCAGAATATCCATATAACCCTCATAATTAGGGCCTAATGCTAGTCTTTTGGAAGGTGAAAGAAAGCCGCAGAGATTTAAAGACAGGAAGACATTGGTCATGTGTTTTGTTCCCTCATCCCCATAAAGTTATTTTATTATGAGTGTGTAGCCTAAGATTTCTGTCACATATATTAAGGTTCGATTTAAGTACTTTAAATTGTTGAATAATATGGGAGATGGGTCTGAATCATGACATCCCAAGAAATGCATTATTGAATACACATAGTGGATCAAGAAGATACTACCTATATTTTCATGCTGTGTACAAGTTGCTGTATGTATGGGGCTGATTAGGAATCGTCAGTGTCGAATCACTAGTTATTGAACTACAAAAAATCTGACACTGAGGTGTTCAGAATCTTTTAAATGTAACAATTACCTATCCCAATTTTTGGGAAAATAACATGTAGATTTGTTGGTACTTACTGCACCAAATTTCACGTCCTAGTAAATACTTGGCCTTTATCCCTTGTTAAATGTTGGCAGGTTTGACCAGCTGAAATTGAATGATGGGTGTGAACTTTTTTGCATCCAGTAATCACACCTCATATAATAGTGATCCTTATGCAGTTAGGTATTTTCACAGGGATAATGATTGTGGTGGGTATTATACAACACATTGAGCCATCTGAATACAGTTAAAGAAAGCTTTATTTTCTCGACTCCCCTGAGCAGATTGTCTTATTCCTGCTCAGCTCCAACTGCCCCTTTCTTAAAACACAACATCGACAGTGTTCTGCATATACATTCTTTACAGAACACTGGCTCAGCTCATATTACTACATGAGCCAACCTTGCAAATGTTTAAAACATAACATATGCCCTCACTTACAATAACCTTCACAAAAGAGAACAGTAATATCAACGTATAAATACAAATACAAGATACCAAACAGCTATAAAAAATTCTATGCCTACAAACTTAAGATAATATATGCAGTTGATTAAATTTAACACACAAATTTGTCGTACTCCTTCAGAAATTTAATTTCATGTTTCTTTCTGCCACACTCTTGTTCATCCATGTCAGCCAAACCTTAAATTCCTCTTATATCACTCTCGAGTTTTTTACCCAAATCCACTCCTGCATTTTTCCCTTTGCACTGTCTTCACACACATCACTAACTTTTACCAACCTGCTCTTATTCCATCTAGATCCATCCTTCAATTCCTACCCTCTTGACAACTTTGGGTCCTAAAAATACTGAACTTCCTTTTCTTATACCTGCCAATGTATTTCTGACCTTCTGACCACACACTGCATCTAGTTCCTTAGTTCTCTTCCTCTCATCAAAATGATTTTTATACAATATTGATAGCACACTGGTTTTGAATTTGATGGCTTCCTTGCTGCTGGCAAAGAAGGGGCAGAGATTATCCTGTTATTTTGTTGGTTGTCAACCTGTTGAATTCTGGTCTTCTACAGAAAAAGTAGTGTTTCATGGGCATAGGCTCATCTTTGTTTGGGCTAATTCAAATCTTGCTTGAGGATACATGGGCTAGAATACACCTGAGCCCTCCATATTTTCTATCTGATAAAATATTCATTGCCAACAGAATAAAGCAAGACTGCTTAGTTCTCTTCCTCTCACCAAAATGATTTTTATACAATATTTGATTTTCACTTCTTCTGCAATGCCTTCTCAACCTCAATACTTCTTGTCTTGTAACCAGAAGCAACAGCCAGTTTCAGTTTACTCTTTCTCAGTAGTTCAAACAGAGATAAACCTGTGGTACAATGTATACTAGTTCTGTATGCCCATACATTTTGTTAACATGCTCAATAACATTTCTGCCATTTGCCACTGCCAAATGAATGCTTTCCTTCACAATCCTATTGACCCTTTCAACAAGAACATTGGCCCTGGGATTGTATACTACAGTTTTGTAATGACAAATATTCCTGTGGTATAAATAAGTTTCTGCATCCGGGGAACACAATTGTGTACACTTAGCTGATATCATTTCTTCCAGATCATCTTCTCCAATGAATAATTTCTTCATGAAATTTATTACATTTTTACTTGTCACTTCACTTATAAATTCATTATCAGACCACTTCGAATAGTAGTCTATCATGACTACCACAAACCTTTTGTGATGCCCCATAGTTTCAAAACGATCTATTATACCTATGGCAACGCTCAACTAGGGACCAGCTGGATAACTAATAGGTTAAAGATGCTGTGTGGTTTTAGGCCATTACAGAGTACAGGGTCGGCCTTCCTTGCGTTAGTAAGTAACTCGGTTGCATTTTAGATTAGGGCACATCTTCAGCCTTGATCTTGCTTGATCTAAGTGCTGCTTTAGACAATGTGTACCACAAAGTTTCCTCTGATGCCTTCAGGAGATTGGCATAGCCAGTCCTGCCTAAGCCTGGTTCTCCTCCTATCTCTCTGACCCATCTTTTCAGGATTTTTCTCCCCTTTATAGCTCTCATTTCCACACTGTACCATGGTATTCCTGAGGGTTCCTCCCTGAGCCCCACTTTGTTTAATATCTATGTTCAACCTTTGGCTCAGGTTGTGAAATCCGGGGAGCTTTCGCTGGTGTCCTATGCGGATGACACTCAGCTTGTGCTTTCCTTTATGGACAACCCCTTGTCAGACATGGCAATTTCCAGTGGGGTATGTTGGCTTCTGCAGAGTGGATGGAGGCTAACTGTCTACAACTGAACACTAGCAAAACTGAGACTCTCCTTCTGGGGAAAGATACCCACTCCTGGGGTGACCACTGGTGCCCTTCCTCTCTCGGTCCCCTTCCTTCTTCTAAGTCCCTAGTCAAAAACCTAGGTTTCTGGGTGGACAATGCATTAGCTTTTGAAGTACAGGCAAAATCAGTGGTAGGCATGTGCTTTGGACTTATGCATGGACTCAGACCCATTCTTAGATTTTTTGACCCTCCCACAAGACAAGAATACATTCAGGCAGTTATCCTTTCCCAGGTAGACTATTGCAATATACTCTACCAGGGAACCAATAAGGCTGTTATTTGCACACTCCAGCTGGCTCATAACACTGCGGCCAGGTTGCTGTCTTCTCTTCCAAGGTG
Source organism: Triturus cristatus (assembly GCF_964204655.1). Lineage (NCBI taxonomy): Eukaryota > Metazoa > Chordata > Amphibia > Caudata > Salamandridae > Triturus > Triturus cristatus. The sequence continues at coordinate 1,098,443,664 of NC_140585.1, forward strand.
ATGTCCTGTTGCTGGTCTTATTCCCAAATTGTATTGGTTCTCTGTGGAGAAGCGCATACATTTTGAAACCTTGTGCATCACCCATAAGATCTTTTTTCCCCAGTGGCCCCGCATTCTGTCTAACCTTGTGTTCCCGTACAAGCCTTCTCGTTCACACAATTTGGCCTCTGTTCCTTGTGTTAGTAGAGTCAGAGCGGGAGGACGTTCTTTCAGCTCTAAGGCCCTAGCCTTTTGAAATGCCCTCCTTTTGTCCATCAGGAGTGACCAGAACCAATGGACATTCAGGAAAATCCAGAAGACCTGGTTATTCTCTTTTTAGCTGCTTCCTGAGGCTCTTAGTGATAGGTCACTGTTGGTAGTGCTCTTTCAAGACTAGCACCAGGACAACCCATTGCTGGGGCAGCTATGTGCTGTACAAATATTTTAACATTAACATTTCAAAATTCTGTTACTATTTCCACATACAGCAAATTTTTTAACCACCTCCTCCATATCCTTGTTCATACCAGGCCGCCAGAAAAACTCTCTCAACCTACTCTTTGTCTTGTTCCTCCCCAGATGGCCCTGGTGCCCACAATCTACAATTATTTTCCTCAATGCCATGGCAGGAAAGAGTTTGCCACCTCACCTGACACCCCACTCATCCACACTCAATTCATTCTTAGCCTGTACGTACCCTTTCATGTCTGTAACATCACACCAGCATTCCATAATAACTTTAGCCAAAATTGCCATCTTCCTTATCTGCATCCAACCATTCTTTCATTGTGATGGATTCTTCATTAAACCGTACTATGTCTGCAACCGAACCAAATTCCTGCAAGTCATCCCCATAAAAGTTGCGTTCCTTCACCACAACTTTGTTCCTAGATAGAGCATCAACTAAAACATTTTTCAAACCTGGAACAAATTGCATCACAAAATTAAATTCTTCCAGAGTGGCCAACCATCTTTTAATTCTAGGCGACAATATGCGGAACCCTTTGCTGAAAAACATTTATTAACGCTTATGATCCTTTCTGATCACAAACGGGTATGCCCCATAAATAAGTTATAAAGTGTCTGGCGGCCTAAACAACAGCTAATGCTTCCCACTTCTCACTGAGTAGCATTGTTCTGTTTGAGATAATGTGCAAGGAGCATAAACAATTTCTTATTCTTCCGCTTTCTGAATTTGTGTAAGAACTGATCCTAATCCAGATGCAGTGGCATCAGTGGAAAGCAAAGTCTTGCAGGACATATCAAATCTTCTTAAATGGGATGCATTTGCAGTTTCCAACTTGATGTTCTCAAATTCCTTTTGACAACCTTCATCTCATCCTTGTCGCCAACTTGTGGCATGCTTTATAAATCACAATGAGCCATCTGAATACAGTTAATGAAAGCTTTATTTGCACGACTCCCCTGAGCAGCCTAACTCGTTCCTGCTCAGCTCCAACTGCCCCTTTCTTAAAACACAAAATTGACAGTGTTCTGCATGCACATTCTATTACAGAACACTGGCTCAGGTCACTTTACTACATAAGCCAACCTTGTAAATGTATTAAACATAACAGTAATATAACAGATCACTTGTTCTCAGGCCCTTAGTGTCCACTCTTCTAGACATATATTGCACGTATTACTGAGGGTGGCACAATTTGAATGCCAGTGAAAACCAATGGAATTTTCTGCATTCTGAACAGACTCTTAGAGTAGGTAACTAAATATCTGTGAAAATTGTGTTTATGTTTTACGCTGTTTATGTCTCATTGTCAGTGCATTACTATTATGTAGACTACTTGCCTGCCAATACAATAACTCATTTACATGTTGAACTCTACCATAACATTTTTTTTCTGGTCTAAAGATTAGAAATGTACAGCCGATTTGAGTGTTTCTTTACGAAACAGGAGAATATAACAATGTTAGAAGACAGTTTAAAGTAAACAAGCTAATTTGATTAACTGTACACCAGGTGGTAACAAATTCAAAGCAAAAGGAATTCCGATCTAGGCCTTTCATGCAGTTCAGGAATAGATCCATAAAGCACCACAAACACACCCATCTGGGTGCTCAGGTATCGAGAAGAAATCAGGCAATCAAAAGTATTGATCATATGGTCCATTAAGCAAGTCTCCATTAGTCCAGGAAGATGGCAACCAGGACACAATTAGAAGTCTTGAATTTGTAGAGCACGTTTAGAAGCTGAATGTGTGGCAATGGGGCCAGGTTTAATGGGAGGAACGGATATTGTCTTAGGGTGGAGTGAGCACGAGCAATAATATGTCCTATAATTGAAATGGTATTACATCCTTTGGGACTTCTCGAGATTTTAATAATTCGAAAATGCTGCTCATACAAATATTCTTAAATAGTAACTCATTTTCAAGTTCCTTCCTGGTACCTTTTCAATCAGGAGTGTTGTTAGTACTACCGCCACGTCCTTTCTCCTGTCCTTTTGCCAATGTCATTACATATAGAAAAGCATATGCTCTTTGGTAGTCCACTTCTCTACCGTATCTTTTGTCTCCCCATTTACTTTTGCAACAAGTTCAAACTTTTGGTTATTTACCCTCTGATCTCATCCTTGTTAGCGTTCTGAGAGTACATCATGTTTTTAACTCGCGGCTATGGGTTTGCGGGATTGAAATTTGTTTAACCGTCTACTTTATCAATGTAACTTGCACATCGATTTATGAATTGAATACAATTCTCTATAAGCTGGTGAATGGAAAAACACATTTTTAACTTTTCCTGATTTTGGTTATAGTTTCTGTAAAAATACAAATTACACATATTTATCCAAATGCTTCACTATAATCATGCTTCTGGACATTACTTTGCGATTGCTTTAGGATGTGGTATACAGTGGCTCTACTTATTAATTTTGCCCACCCTGCCATGCAAATGTGTCTTTATTTTCCTTAAATAAGATTTTCACAAATAAGTAAGGCATTGCAAATTTCTAATTTCTCGAAGACAGAGCTTTTTTATTTCTTGTCGCATTTCTATAGCATAATTCATAAAACATGAACGTTGCAGCATGAGCCATGAATTATGAAGGTTGCACTCCCACACATGAAACTACCACACTTAAAAACCCGGGTGTCATTCACTGCATATTGAGCAATGGTGATGTTTGCCTCTCCATCATTCTTGGTGGATGGCACTGACTATCAGAGGCTCTTCACAGTCCTTGAATCCCACAGGTGCTATTATGGGAGGTTCTCAGATGGTTATTTTCACTTCTAACTAATTGCAAGCATTTATATAGATTGGGTATTACCTATGCTGATCCTATTTGTGTCACCTCTGTGTATCCATAAGGTTGTGTTCTTATGCCTGTATTGTATGGTATGTATGTGGAACTGTTAAAAATGAGGCTGTTGCAAAATGTATATTATGCTGAGGTAATTTTCATTATTTCCGAAATTTCGTGTTACACTTGTTACATAATATTCCCAAAATGACACCATTATGCCATTTTGCATAATTCTGCAACATTTGCGTTGAAAAATGACCAAAAATTTAACATTCACTGTAAACATTTACAGCAAACAAACAGGAACAACAGAACGCGGTGGCTGTTACTCGTAGTATATTTGTTTTTGCATGTGATGCAATTGGTGCAAGAATGCATTTCATGCTAAATAGCACAAACTGACATTCCACATAATTTTTCATCATTACACCATAGCAAAGTCCACAAATGTTGCACACTACTGAAAATCACGAAGAAAGAAGCAGGAATAGCTGTAAATCCACATGCAGATGGCACACACAAATATATCAATAAATATCCTAATTCCCCGAAATCTACTCTTCTATAAATTACCTGGGGCCAGATGTACGAATGTAAATGCTTGCGATTAACAAATAGTAAATGTTTGCAATTTGCTAATTGGTAACCACAAACAGCAATGTATAAATGTGTGTTTAATGCATTTTGCGATTCCCAGTGTGTCGCAAATAGACCTACCTCATTCCTGTTCATGAGGTGGGTTTCGATTTGTGATCTATTTGTAATGGCAAAAATCACAGGGATGGTGACCTGCTGACCCCAGCAGACCACAATGTCTGTGGTTGCTTCTCAATAAAGCAATCTTTTTTTAAATGCAGCCCATTTTCCCTATAGGAAAATTAGATGTGTTTCAAAAAGATAAATGAAAAGTTTTCATTAAATTTTTTAACAGTTGGCAGTGTGGACCACTGCCTGCTCTTAATTTTTTTTTACCAACATTCACAAAGGGGAAGGGGTCTCTTGAGGGCCCCTTCCCATTTGAGAATAGGTTAGCACCTATTTGAGTAGGTGGTTTAAATGCGGCCACTTTTCGTTAGCAAAATATTCACACATCCCACTGTGATTAGGCATTAGGAAGGGACGCCCTAAACACGCCCCTTCCTAATACCGAATAGCAAACCTCATTTGCGATTCGGTAATAGGTAACTGAATTGCAAATTGGGCCTTTGTATATTGGAAAATGCCTTTTTTCATCTTCAAACAGCCCTATTCACTAATCTGTGATTCACCCACCGATTAATATTTGTTCTTTTGTTAATAAATGTGTCGGGCTTTGATTGGTCTGTGAGCAGATATTCGTCAATAGACCAAGGGGCTTTCTAGAGTACTGCCTGTACTTGTAGTATCTTTTTGTTGCTCACACATCAGTAACAGGCGTCAGGATATTTCAATATTACACTTTTCGAATATCTAAACCTCGATAAATATTGTCATCCTATTTCTGAAATGTTTATCCTGTCATATATACAAACCTTGACTCAAATACGGTGGCAGACTTGTGAGTGCAGTTGGTCATTAAGTTCCATGTACACTGGAGTATGGCACATTTTTACGATTCATATCACAGTTCAGCAATTGGCTAACAAATAAAGCCTCACATAGGACAACGATCCCACTTTATTGCATAGATAAGAATGCAATTTCAAGACATACCATCAGGAACAAAATACAAAAATGTATGCCCAGTTTATTGGAACTGAATAGTTAATGCTGAAGACAATTGCACAGAAATCCGAAGGGTGAGTTTCTGAAAAGGGATGAAAAAGGATATGTGGTTAAAATCGTATACACATAACACTATTTCGCAGGTTGTTCAAATAATTGATCATTACGTACTACATGGTGATTTTTTCTAAAAACCAATGAGAATCGGATGCGAAAACATGTTCCCATCTTCTTTTGACAGTATTGACTATACTCAGAGGTACAGAAATTATGTGACAACAGAGGGCCAAATTAATCATCAGAGTTGACTAAATTATGCAGCAAGAAAAATCAATTTATGGAACATATTTCTGACAGTTTTAGTTCATTATCTTGTAATTTTAACGCACACTGAAATGAAGGAGTCCCAGCAGTAACCTTTGTACAAAGATTTCTCAAGAAAGACGGATGCACGATAGGTGTATTTCATCATACTAGGAAGCTAAGAAATACAAATTAATTATACCATCCCTTGTATTTCCTAGAGTAAAATGCTATGTGTAAAACATATAAGGTTGCAATCACCAGAGAAGATGCCTACATATTCACGCCTCTTGTAATAGAAAGTGTGCTTTTTTTATTCTGCACCATAAGTACTGCTCTTCAATTTCGATTTTAATCTGTGTCCATACTGTGGCAAGTAGAAACGCCTCTCTACATTGAAAAACAGTGTTATAGAGCAATATTTGAGCATTACATAAGTAAACAGTAAGTGTCGCGTTAGGAAACATAGTAAGAATAAAGATATTCAGACCTTAAAAAGAGAAGTAACACGTTTGGGATATTTCTGTACTGATTGCCCTCTCGAAATAATTGTCTGTTTTTTGAACACTGTCACTGGAGTAATACGATTTTTTTGTGAAGCTGAGGGAACTAATATTTACAGCCTGTTCGGATAACATTAAATATGTTCGTACAGTCCATATGCTGGTTAAGCTGTACATTATCTATGAATTACATTTAAGTATGCTCTAATTTTTTATATGCTGCCTTAAAAACCTCTTCCTCGGTCCATCAATTTAGGATATTATAACAGTCTGGGCAAAGATTTTACATCATTAGTCCAGATGTCATACCAGAATACATCAATCAGGGATTGAAAGGTGACTGTTGACTTTTGTCAAGTGTCTTCCACGGCGATACACCACATGTGATGCATGTATTTTTAGTACATTTTGATCTGAAACTTATGTTTTTTGCAGCAGATGACGTAATGTGTGGCCAGTGCAGTAAACAGTTGAATGGAAAACGCAGCAGCTACAACATCGTTGAATTCCTTTGTCCTTGTAAATACTGTCAGACTGGAGATGAGGAAAGTCAACAATGAAGAAAAAATTACAAAGAATAATGAATCGACATATATTTTAGTTTTAGGTCACTATGACGACAAACATTACAATTAAAATTATATATTTTACTATGTGGTAAAACAGGAGCGTGGCATAATTAATGTGGTTATGTTTTTTAACATGTTGGGAAGGATTCGGGTAAATGTATGAAATAGAGTTATGTTTATATTTTACAGCTAATGTTACTTTAAGGTTAAGTGTTAGGAATAGGGTACACATTGTGTGAGAGTTGTTAAAACGTTTGGAATAAAAGTTATATAAATGTTGGCACCTAAGAGTAATAGGAAGGATCGTCAAGAATTTTTCACTAAGTTGTTTACATCATGGTATTTCATCAATTAAGCATTCTTATTATAGGGACTTTACAAGGGCGGTACACCATTATTAAATTATTCTTAATTGTGTGTTCTTTATAATTTTTTTAATCTTTAGGAGGAAGCATTAATTGTAGATTCTTTATATTTGAGATAAACTACCCTCTTTATAAGGTCACAGAACTGTATGGTGACTCGAAATATCCTTGTGATTTGTGGTCCGGGTTTTGTATTAATTATAATATAGGGCCATCTCATCACACATCCTTGAAACCCCTTTGTATCCTGTTTCTTCTTATGAAAGCGACACTATAATTACAGATAGTGTAATTGTACATTTTATTTATATAAAGCTTACTAACCCTGAAAAGGTGCGGAAGTACTTTGCAATTAGCATACTAGTCCAGACCCCAGATTTAGGGGTAAATAAGTAATAGGTAAGTAATATGTGCTTCCTTTTTGTAGTAGGAGTAGTTGTGATCAGGTTGTTAAGTTTGTGCTCATGAGATGGCATGCATAAATTTACTCTAGTGTTTTGAATAAGGATAGAATGATTGAAGTTGATTAATAAATGGAAGATATGAGATATCAGGAGTGGTGGACCTGTGTGTCAATTAGTGGGATTAATTGGATAGAAAATAGGGAAGAGTCTGGAAAGCATGTTTTGGAGGACATAGTTTACAGAAAGGTTTGGTGTGAGTCAGAGAGTGGAGAGAAAGAAAGAGGTGGAAGGTATTTTTAACTTATTTAATTCGTTTTTAAATGATTTCATTTTATTTTTATACATAAATATATTTTGTAATAATAAATACATACATGTATAGTCATGCACACACACATCTAAATATATTAATATATATGTTCATATATACAGACACATTACACATGGCAATCAGTAATTTCTCTATGCAAGGAAATATATATATTAGTTATTGGCGGTCACCAGTAGGTAGCTATAGTTTGGACCTAGCTTCTATCGGAAAAGCATTTTTTGACTTGCCTATATCTTTGGCGCCATTTGATGAATCCTTACGGAACTTTCCCAAAACAATGTGCCAGTCATTCTAGTTGTGCATGGAAAGTGTCGGGGTGACCGGTCAAGCGGGGGCCAAAAAAAGGGGGGCTCAAAAAAAGTGTGTTTCCTATGTTAATTTCCATAGGAATTTTAGACACAGCTACAGCCCGAACCGCTGAACGGAATTACACCAAATTTGGCAGAAGGGTAGCTCTTGGTTCACAAAGCAAGATTTTTGTGATTTGGTTTAAATCTGTTCAGTAGTTTTTGAGATACTAAAGAAAAACAAATTTATATATCTGGGCACACGACCACTCCAAGAATCCTCTCAATCCTGTGTAGAGATCTGATTGGCTGCCAACACTTCAACCAGGGAGTACTGCCTACTGGAGGGTCGCCAGTAGGTAGCTATAGTTAGAAGCTATTTTCCATAGCAAAAGCATTTTTTGACTTGCTCATGACTGCCGTTGTTTGACGAATCTTCAAAAACAATTCCCCCAAAAATGCTGTCCTCTGTCTAATTTTGCATGTAAAATTTTGGAGAGATCTGTCTGGCTGAGAAAAATGGAGGGGGTCAAAAAAAGCATGTTTCCCATGCAATTTCCCATAGGTATTTTGAACAAGACTCCAGTCTAAACCAAATTTGGCAGAGAGGTAGCCAATGGTCCAGAAAGAGCCCTTTTAGTGATTTCATGTAAATCCATTCAGTAGTTTTCGAGATAATAAAAGAAAACCAAATTTGTATATCCAGAGGTGCAGACCCTCCACAAATTCAACAGATCTCATGCTTAGATCTGATTGGCTGCAAATACTTCAACCAGGAAGTATTGCCAGCCATTTTGGGACTTAGACTCAGCCCAGTCCCAACAAAAAAAGTTAAAAATAAAGAAAAGGGAGCAGGGTAGTAATACCCTGACTCCCTTGGCCCGGTGCTGGGGTGCCCTAGGGACCCCATTTGGGCCCAAAAGTCTTATTTTCAATTTTGCTGCAATTTTGCTGTGGATTTGTGAATCCATGGCAAAATTGAAAAAAAGTCTCCCGTGGTTGTTTCTTTTTATGAGCCCAGGTCCCAGGGGCATATACGAATATGTACACAAAGTCTTCTCCCTGTAGTGGATCTCGTCTTCTTCATCCCTGACGGATCTCCTCCAGCCCTATCCGACAGTTACTTCACTACGCTGCCCTCTAGACAGCTGAGTGTTGGAGTGTAAACACAGAGCACAAGTGGGCAAGGAGCACCCCGAGACCGTAGGGTGGTGTGTCGGCTACTCCACCGCACTGTTTTAAACTCTCTCTGGTGCTGACTTTGATGCCCCCACACTGAGTGCCTCTCTGTTTTCCCACTCTCCTGTCTAGCGAGCGGACGTGCGAGTGCTGCAAATCTCTATTTATCCGCCTCGTCGTCCAAGTGACTGTAATGTGCTAATTTCCCCCAAAATATAAATTTGCAAGAAAGTCATATTTTTACAAATGCACAGAGTTAAGGGTAAGTATGATCAGAGCATTCCTGGGTGGTACATAGCGCATCGTTTGGGGCTAATTGTTTTTACCACTGTGGGGCCGGCTGAATAACAGAAGGAGAGTGTCTGAAGCGTCGCTCAATGGATTTGCTTTGTTTTCATTATAGACATTTTCATCAGGTACCTGCGATCTTCGGCCCGACCGAAGTTCTTGTAAACAGAGCTGCATCAGCACTAGGTGCGCAGGTCACAAGTGGCATTACAAATGTGCATGGGAGCTTCAAGTCCCACACAGGAACTGGTGCTTGCCCGCATCTTTAGCCCCCATGAGGCTGCACTAACCCTGACTTGTGTGCACAGCAATATTTAATGACCATGTTTTACCTTAGCCTGACTGCAACATAGACAGTGTATTACCACACTTTCCACAATCCTACTACCGCCCTTGGCTCTCACTTACTCGGAAGAGGGTACCCCTTTCTCTTCCCTCGTCCTGCACGGGGGGCTCATTCAGCCCGTCCTCTACCATGGAGAGGACTTTTCTCTCTTTGCGCTCACTCACTCCTCCTTGCATACTTTGGTCTGGGGCTGGGGTGGAATAACCCTCCTTATGGCTTGATAAGTCCCCTATTCTATTCCTCTCCTAACTTTGAATACCTACCCAGCTGTTCTTGTCCACCCTGTAGCTGTCACTTTCTTTATCTTGCCCTGTCTGTTCCCCATCGAGGGCCAGGTTGTGGATCCCTGTCTAATCCCACATTGGTAGATGATCCGCCATCTTCTTTACTGATGCCCTTGTCTGATGCCATGTGCTTCCCAGCGTGCCTTGAATGACTCCTCTGCCCAGGCCTAGCTTTCTACTCCCACATACTGATGGTGGCATGGTCAAGGGCAAAGGATAGCTTCCATTGGTGCAGTAGGTATAGTGGCAGCGCGGCTCTGAGGTCTTAGGGGCCCAGTGAATCCTGATTATTGCTGTGGTTGATAATGCAAACAGCAGCTAGATGGGACTTTTTTATGGTCACTAGGGTCTTTGACAGTGGCTATGCTACTGTGGTTGCTGCTGCTCCTCGAGGTGCCTAATATCCTAGTCCTTTCTGCACTGCCTTGTCTAAGATCACCTCTCCGCTGTGCCCTGTGGTTAAACAATGTCCCCTGCAGATTACAGGGGCTAAATCCCCAGGCAGCTCTTGCATCAGCCTTTAAAATACATGTCTGCCAGGCAGAACCGCAGGTCCAGACAGATTCTATGGGGTGAGAGTGAGTTTAGAAAAGTGACTGCCTTTGGTGCAGAGCACCCCACACAGCCGAACCAATCTCAGGACTTGTCTCTCACACAAACTGAGCTGAGTCTGCTAGTGGCCGGTGCCTGCTCAAATAAACTATTGAATTATGTACAGATTAATGAAAGAGCCATTTAAATTTAAGAACAATCTGTTGAGGTGTTTTTTTCAGTAAAGGCCAGCATGTCAATAACGACATTCTTGAAAAAAATCATGGATAGAATTGTACGTATTTGCATATAAAAACATGAAAACAATATTGGTCTATTCCTCAAACGTAATCCATTATCGTCTGTAAACGTTCATTTAAAGAGAAGACTATTGGCTTTAGAGAGCAAGAAATCTGACTTTCAGTGGCACCTTGACAACTCGTGACTGTTAATGTTAGGTGAAGAGCTAGGGGCGGGGCAAAGGTGCCCCGCCGCTTTTGGGCGGATCCCGAGTGCTGTTATTTACGGACTCTTGAGGGAACGGTGGGGGCCTCAGCCACAGGCAGATATTGGTGCGGGGGCCAGTGATGCAGTCATCGCACTTCACCTAACAAGGACAGTTAATATATTTTGATGACGAAGGCAGCAGCACACTTGTTTTAGGAAAACTGGGAGTCTTAAGGCATTATTTCGGGACTACTGTGACCAGAATGCCTGTGTGTAGGACTCCCACAAGGGCGGGACTCGCTATTCAAATAAATCAGCTGTTTTCAATGAGCCTGCTTCTTCCGTCATTTCAGCCAGTGAACAAGAGCGGCAAACACGCTTGAAACGCGTATGCCATTTATGGAGAGCTTTGGGCAATGCTGTCAACTGACCTACCTGTGGCGATTTGTGTATCAACCCTTATGTGTGCAGCAGCTTCTAAAGGGCAACCTTTGTGTATGGATATATATATATATATATATATATAAATATTTTTCACACAATCCCCTGGAAGATTCACATGGATGACGACGCCTTGTCCTGGCTCAAACTTATTTATTAATCAGTCAGCCGGTTGAACGCGTTTCGCCTGTCCTGCAGGCTTGTTCACCAACAATCAATACAAACTTGAACCCATCATTTACATAATTTTTTGTGCTCGTGACGTGTCACGTGATGTGACTACAACCTTAGTGTACTAGAAAACAGACTCGTAGTTTCTAAAGGAGATATTGCCGTTACGCTAATGGCTTAACATTGCAAGAACATTATTGAATATCCCAACTCTAAACATTCAATAAATTAACAGGTACATAAATTGTCCTTTCTGTAAATTGTAAATAAATTAACAGGCAAGTAAATTGTCCTTTCTGTAATTTGTAACAATTTCGTACTAAGAATATAGTCTCAGGCGCACAATTCATTTAACATTTCTCCGTTTGCTAGTGAAAAAATGCAACAATGCAATACAAACCCCTGTGGGTGTCATAAAGCAGTCGGAGTGTAAATTATCTGCAGCAATCTTGCTACAGTGTGCGTGATTGTCCATTGAGCCCAAGTGGGCAAAAGTTGATTTTTTATTGAACGACTCTCCCATTACCCACATCATAAAGATAAAGTGTACGGTGCACAAACTAATAAATACAAATCATATGTTGAAAACATCACGAGGGGGATTGCTACTATTGTACTATATCTGCACTACTCAGGTCTTTAAAGATGTGTGATTAAATCTTCCTCCATATTAAGACCTGTGGGGGTTCGTGTATTGAGTGCAAGAATATAACATGATTCGAGTTTCCTCAATTTTTTCTCTCGATTGCCCCCTCTTACATTTGGCGGTATACAATCAATGACAAAATATAATAAGCCCTTCTCATTTTTCTCATGGTGAGATTCGAAATGGCGTGCCACGGGGTAAGACTTGTCCCCATTTCCCTCTTATGGACCGGGTGGATCGTGCTGCCCACATACCGCATGCCACATGGGCATTGCAGGACGTAGACAGTATAATCTGTCTTAGAAGAATAGCACCCTTTGATCTTCTTTATTCTTTTCGAGAGGCCTAGTGTGTAGGAAGTGGTATTCCTACCATAGCTACAGGCCTTGCATTTGGTACATTTCATGAAGCCTACTCTTTTGGTTAACCAAGTGCTACCTGTTGGAACCTGTCTCTTTGACGTTATCATGTTGGTCACTAGCATCTGTTTAAAGGAACGAGCTTTCCTAAATGTCATCGCTGGTTTTTTCTGCACAAGTTTACCCAGAAGGGGATCATTGCGAATTAAGTGCCAATCTTTAGAGAGAATACTCCTTATTTGCCTATGACTTTTGTTTTAGGAAGTAATCATTCTTATTTGATTGTTTTTACATTGTTGTCGATTGGTTTTACTACGACTTTCTTTAAAGAGAATGTCCTCTCTAGTTCTTTTTTTGGCTCTTGTAATTTCATGATCTATGACCTCGTCTGCATATCCTCTAGCCTTGAAGCGGTTATGCATGCAGGTAAGTTCTTGCTCAATCACCGTCTCCTCGCTACAGTTACGTATAGTTCTTAAACTCTCACCCTCTGGGATACTTCTGATAAGGCTGTAGGGATGGAAACTCGTTGCATGCAATAGTGTGTTGCTTGAAGTGGGTTTCCTGTATAGTTTCGTGTGCACTTTCTCCTCTTTGATGTAAACCGTGAGGTCTAAGAAATTCACTGTGGTTTTACTGACTGTGCTGGTAAATTTTAAATTTAAGTCATTGATTTGCAATTTATCAATGAAATTTTGTGCTGTCAGTTCCGACCCTTTCCAGATAATAAAAAGGTCGTCGATATACCGACTCCAAAGCAGCACATTTTCCTCCCATTCTCTCTGATGGATGACCCTGACCACCTGCTCCTCCCACCAGCCCATATGCAAATTCGCATAGCTGGGGGCGAAGCAGGTGCCCATCGCTGTGCCGCAGATCTGATGGTACAGCTGGTCATTGAAGAGAAAAAAGTTACTCTTCAAACAGGTGGAAATCATTGAGAGCAGCATCTGGGTATGTGACCATAGTTTAATAGGACGATTGCCTAAGAAATGTTTAATAGCCTTGAGGCCATCCTCATGCCTAATGCTGGTATATAAGGTGGAAACGTCTATTGTAACCAGCAATAGGTCTTCTTCCCAAGGGAGATCGTAGATTTTTTTCAAAAAATCTCCTGTGTCTTGGATAAAGGCTGGAAGAGTTTGCACTAAGGGACATAGAAAGGAATCAATAAATTTAGATGTATTTTCAAAAGCACCTCCTATGGCCGAAATAATCGGACGGCCTGGGGGATTCTTCATGCTTTTATGCACCTTAGGGATCAGATAGAATACTGGTACAACAGGGTTGACAATTTTTAAAAATGCTAGTTCATCTCGTGTTAACAAACATTGACAATACCATGAATAGAGCTGGTCATTAAAAGCTTTAAAGCTAGAATGCATCATAGCTTCGGTAATCTTAGTATAATTGCTGGAATCGTTCAATTGTTTGTAAGCCTCTGTGAGATAACTGCTCTTGTCCCACAGGACAATATTGCCCCCTTTGTCAGCATTACGCACTATGCAGGTGTCATCTGTTGCAAGTCTGTTGATCAGAGCAGAATATTCTCGTTCGTACTTGGACAGCGTTTTATATTTAGCACTTGTGCATTTTTCTAAGTTCTTTAGGTCATTAATGACTAGTTCATTGTAGACATCCACTGAGTCTCTAGTAGTTAGCGGAATGAATCTGGAGGGCGGTTTAAACTTTGTCGGTTCACTACCACCAATGTCCACTTCCTGCTGTCTTGCTATATCTTGTGCCTGGCTGACAGATATGTGTTCATCAATTATGTTAGTTGCTGTGATTTCATTGCCCATAGTATCAGATGCCTCATCTATGGGTCTTAAGTTGAATAACAGGTCCATGTCGTTCACAGCCAGACTTCCGGGATGTGTATCTTCCAATGAACTAGGCCTAACAGATAGTGGTCCTTTATTTAAGTTTGAGGCAAAATGTTTTTTCAACTTTAGTGATCTCACAAATATAAAGACATCGACTCTCGTCTTGACATAGTCGAAATCTGCAGGTGGGCAGTAGGATAGACCAAGCCCTAGAATATGCTCCTCTTGTTTCGTCAAACTGATATTGGTCATGTTGATTATTTGACTTTCTTTCTCGACCGCTTCATTCATTATTGCTTGTTGTTCTTTCCTCTGCCAAAGTTTTGCCCCCTTACGCCTTTGCTGCCTCTGCCTCTTCCTCTTCGTGTGCCTTCGTTCATCTGGGGCGGGCGTGGACGGAGATTGAATCTCCTTTCTTGTTCTAAAAAACTGAATTCATCAATTACAGAGGGTACTGCTGCCCCATTTTGGCGGTTCTGATTTTCCTCAATGTCCGTATCCACCTCAGAGCTTTGGATGCTACTGAGTTCTGCCTGAGCATCAGCCTTCGTTTGGCCTTTCGGATTCATCCGCTGTCTACGTAGAGTATCAAATTTCCTCGCAAAGGTGTATATTTGGCCGCGCTCGTAGTCGTTTTTGTCCCTAATGAATTTTTGCGCCTTTCTTTCTTTGATCGTGGTCTCAAGTTTGAGAAGTCGTTCTTTCATTTCTTTCATTAATTTTTCAATTGGTTCCTGATTGCTTTCCTTGGCCAGCATCTCCGAAATTTGGGTGATTTCTTCCAAAATCCTGCTTCGGTCAATATCCGCATATTTAACCAAGATAGCTAGCATTCTGCATGAAGACTCAAAGTTGTTTTGTGCCCATTCACTTAGCATGTGCGGATTGGGGTCTTCATACGTTGGGGACACCATGATACGAAGGCCACGAGGGATTCTTTTTACCTCCAGATACCGTTGAAGGGACTTAGATTCCCACCATTTAGAGAGTTCACTACGCTTAAGTTTTTCTAAGCGTTTGAGACGTGATTGCACATCTGAGCTTTTGTCATTGATCGCATGGGCGCCAGGTTTTGAAATCGTCACGCTGGTATCATTAAAAATGGAGAGCGCAGCCTCCTCCCTCTCTTTCATTTCAGCAGCTGACATATTAACACAAAATTTACAGCCGTATATATATAGTATATTATCTACTGGCGGTCGCTAGTAGATAATTATAGTTAGGACCGAGTTCCCATAGGAAATCTTAAAATTCTATTTTGAATAACTTTGGCGCCGGTTGACTTATCTTCGTGACATTTTCAAAACTAATGGGGCGCTCCGCTCAGCTCCTACCCTGAAAGTCTCGGGGTGAGTCGTCAAGCGGGGGCTGAGAAAAAAGGGGGGTCCCAAAACGCGTTTTCCCCATGCATTTTCCCATAGGACCTTTAGTCGAAGGTACAGCCCGAACGGCTGAACAGAATTACTTGAAATTTGGCAAAGAAGTAGTCCTCAGGTCAGGCATGTGCATTTTGCTTAAATGGTGTAAATCCGTTTAGTAGTTCCTGAGAAAATCAAAAGTAAAATCACATATATATCTGGGCGGAGCCTAACCACACAGCTCATCGTGAGATCTGATTGGCTGTCAGCACTTCATCCAAGAAGTGTTGGCAGCCATCTTGGGACAAATATACATGATAGCACCTCATTAAAAAGCATTGCAGTTAATAGAAGGTTTTAAGACTTTAGTTACATTATAAATCATTTGTTGATGGTACCATACTCATTTTAGGAATTGTGGTGTGTTCTAAGGTGATTTTACCATGTGAAAAAGCCTTCTGCTGTGATATCATGAATCATGTTTGAGAGAAAACTATTTTCTCATGCTTTTCCCACAGAGGTTTGGAAGGTGATCTATAAGCTAACTGAGAGCATATTTTCTGTAAATTCACATTATCTTTCTCAGTCATGTGAGAATGATGTCTGACATTCTCAGTAAAACATGTACATCCAACAAGGGCAGAGACTGTTAGTTGATTCCTTTGTGTTCTACTGCAGCTTCCCAGAGTGTTCTAAAGAACAACTAGAGCGCTAACAGTCCTACTTATGACAAACGTATGGCACACCTGAAGCCATCTTGTTTGGAATAAAGTGGTAATTCTTAAAACATTTAATTTAAAAAGGAACAAAATGAGGGGGTTCATTTTGCCATAAAAAGTATGATTAGTGCTGCAGAAAGAAAAATTAGGGCACATTTTGAGTGACTTCTCAAATCCTCTTCTATTTCATTAAAAAATTCTGACATGCAGACTGAAACACGCACTTTCAATACCAGCAGCAGACTTCCCTGGTGAGCAGTAGCTTTACTACAGTGATCTAATAAGCAACTAGAGTGCTAACATTCTGAATTTATGGCAAATTTGTGACACATCTGAATGCCTTCTTGATGGAATCAAAGTAAAAAACCTGAAAGTATTTCCTACTGAGGAGACTGTAGTAAATGAGGGAATTAGGAAACATCATAACAAATAAGTCTCCCAAAATGGCCACCAGAGACAAAAGAGCCCAAATGTAGCCCAAATATCACACAGATGTAGCCCAAGTATAGCCCAATGACAGAATGTCCCAGAGTGTTCTAACGAACAACTAGAGCGCTAACAGTCTTACTTATGACAAAAGTATGGCACACCTGAAGCCATCTTGAATGGAATAAAGTGGTAACACTTAAAACATTTAATTTAAAAAGGAACACAATGAGGGGGTTCATTTTGCCATATAAATTATGATTAGTGCTGAAGAAAGAAAAATTAGGGCACATTTTGAGTGACTTCTCAAATCCTCTTCTATTTCATTAAAATATTCTGATATGCAGACTGAAACATGCACTTTTAATACCAGCAGCAGACTTCCGTGGTGAGCAGTAGCTTTACTACAGTGATCTAATGAGCAACTAGAGTGCTAACATTCAGAATTTATGGCAAATGTGTGACATATCTGAATACCTTCTTGATGGAATCAAAGTAAAAAACTGAAAGCATTTCCTACTGAGGAGACTGCAGTAGATGAGGAAATTAGGAAACTTCATAACAAATAAATCTCCCCAGATGGCCACCAGACACAAAAGAGCCTAAATGCAGCACAAATATCACCCAGATGTAGCCCACATGTAGCCCAATGACAGAAGTGTGCAAAACACTTATTTTTTGTGTATTTGCAGTTTTATATAGTGCAGACTTGTCAGGTATTGGAATGCTTTATATGAGCATTGGTTACATCACACAAGATCAAATTCATTTTGGTTGTAGACATGGGGAAATTAAGTGATTTGACCACAATCACAGAATGTTGAGCTGAAGCAGAAACTCCAACCTGGTTCCCCAGTTGCAAAGTCTGCAGCTCTGGAAGTAACACCACATCCTCTCGCCAAGGTGCAACATTTAATCAAGTGGTCAACTGGATAAAAAAACATAAAGATTACAAATAATTTAAAAGTTCTTTGTCGCTATTTGAAAACTCAGAAAATATGTCCTCATTTTAGGTTTTTTAGAGCACTAACCATAATTTTGATGTAAATAAGACCCTCTCATATATGTAATTTCTAAAGGAAATAATCTAGGTATTACAGATTTGATTACATCAAGATGACGTCAGGCGTTCCACACTTTTGTAATAAATATAGAATGTTAGCAATCTAGTTGTTCATTGGGATACTGTTGAGAGGCAGAGGCCAGGGACATGGACTCTGAAAATTTAAGGCAGGTAGGAGAGTGCAGAGGCAACAATTTGACCACACTGGGCAGGCAGGAAGGGCAGTGGCAGCACAACAGACTATGGAGGGCAGTGGAAAGGGAGGCAGGGGCAACAAACTAACAATACAGGACTGGCAAGAGAGGCTGTGGCAATATAATAGACCATTGTGGGCAGAAGGAAGAGGCAGTGGTAGTACAACCATACATGCCAACTGACCCGTTTCAGCCAGGAAACGTCCAATGTTTTTAAGCTCAAATGTGCTTTATTTGATCTGTCTCCTGTCTCAAATCTCCTCTTTTTCAATGTAACTCAAAGGGGAAAATCAATACCCCAGTTTTTTTTCAAAATCTCCCTCTTACCAAGTTCAAAATGTTCGCAAGTATGGTACATTGAATCATGGAAGACAGGAGGTATTGGGGTAGGGACATGGACTCGGATAACAGAGGACAGGAGGGACATGGAGAGGTGCACCAAACTGACCCTACAGGGCAGGCATCAGGGTTTGCAGCAGAACAATACACCACACAGCGCATGCGGGACGGGAGTGCAGCACAACAATCCATAGAAAGCAATAGGGAGGGGACAGGACCATGCACATGGACAACAGAGAACAGATGGGAAAGAGGCAATGGTAGCTAGCTGACCATAATGGACAGACAGGAGAGAAAGCTGCAGCATAACAGACCGTAAAGGGCAGGAGGGACGGATCAGGGGCATTACAATGGAACAGACAAGCCAGGAGGGAGAGAATAGGGGGTCTGCACATGGAAACAGAGGGCTGGGGGCAAGGTGGCAGGGCAGGAGCAGCAAGATGACCATGGAGGTCAGGCAGGATGGGCACTAGAAACAAGACACACCATGGAGAGCAACAATGAGACTATGGTGGCATACACACAGACCATGGAGGGAAGCTGGGAGGGGGTCAGGGGCAGCTAGCTGACCACACAGGGAAGGTGGGAGGGGCCATGGCAGCACAGAAGACCATGCATGGCAAGCAGGAGGGTTAGTGGCAGCACAATGGCTATGATGGGCAAGAAGGAGGGTGCAAGGGCATGCACAAAGGACCATGGAGGATAGAAGGGAGGGTCAGGACCTGGGCACAGACAAGAGAGTTCAGGGGAAGAGGCCTTACAACAGACCGCGCGGGGCAGGCAGGCGGAGCAGTTGCAGCACAACAGATCAGAGAGGGCAGAAGGGTGTGGCAGTAAACTGGACCATGGAGGACAGGAGGAAGGGGATAGGGGCATGGCATGTGGACAGGCAGGGTGGAGGTGGCAGGAACAGGTTAGAGTCATCTGACAATGCTAGTCAGGTGGGAGGGGAGTGGCAGCTCAACAGAACACTCAGAGTAGATAGGAGTGGCAGGTCCATGGAACATAGTGGGCAAAAAGGATGGAGCAGGGGCATGCACAAAGACATCGGAGGGCAGGGGGAGAGAGAATAGGGGCAGCAAGCTAAGCACAGAGGCTAAGCAGGAGGTCAATGATGGGCCATAGAATTGGGCAATGGAGGGCAGGAGGAGTGGACTGGTACATCATGCTAAATGGAGGGTAGTGGCATCACATCAGACCATGCATGGCAGGAGGGAGAAGGCTAGTCCATGGATTCAGACAACAGAGGATAGGGAGGAGGTAGATGGGGCAGTAAGCTAACTGTTCAGAGAAGGTGGGTATTAGGAACTTTATTGTTTTTAAAATGTGTGTCTGTGCGAACTTCTTAAAATATGAACAAGTATGCAGCATAATCTCACTTTTATTCAGGAAGAAGAGGACATTTGTGACTGTGACTCCGGGCTCACTTGGCAGAAACACCCCCTGACCCTCCACCCCCATCGCAAAATGTAATGCCCGTGAAAAGGGTAGGTGGACGCAGTGTTACATAGAACATAGTCCTGAGAGCACGATTGAAAATAAAAACTAGATGTAGTGTATGGTATAAACTATGCACCAAAAAGTGTGATATAAGATGAACCGAGGCATGAAATATAATATGCAATACATTGTGCGCAATGACAGATTCATTGGGGAGCACAAGAGATAGCACAAGCACTAGCGCGTGCTATGCGATATGCGCCTTGGAGTGTAATATGCACAGGGCAGTGTTGTGTAACATAACTAGTCTCTAAAGTTGTAATATAAAATATGTGCTGGAGAGTGTAACGTTGCATATGCACTGTGACAAAGATATGGATCCCAGATTGTAATATGTATGGCATAGCGATGTGCGTTATAACATACACATCGAGGAAGGCACGTTAGATGGGGCAATATAACCCGTGCGAAGGCAAGTGTGGCATGACATATTGACAGGGTGGTGTTACAGTGCACATGGGCTAGAGAGTGTCATAGCATATGCACTAGCTGGTGGAATACAACACAGAGGTGTGAGGCAATCGGCGGGCACTGGTGGGTGTAACACAGCATTGGGCTCAGCCAGGAGCACGCTGTGACTCTCAAGTGAGGTTTGTCTCCTTTCCAGAGAGTAAAATAAAAAGTAGTACACATCCGGCGGTGGATGTGTTTCTTATTAACCGTGAGGGGGATTTCTTGCATAGTTTGGTCGAATTTTTGTCGAATCCCCTTTGAATGGCTTGGTGTGCGTGTATATTAAATGTGCCCGTCAATAGCTACCCATGATGTATAAATAAACGACAAGGGTGTCTACTTGGAAAGTACCCACCGGCGGGGGCGCCGGGATTAGGCGCGGTAGGGCGTCAGACACGTCAGAGCTTCACTAGCAGTGTAAATACATTCCATGTGGATTCATACTATGCATAGTCGCCTTTTAATGAATATCATGCAAATCGTCATGGTGATAGGTACATACGGTTTGTCCAGCATGTCCTAGGTGTTTCTATAAATATATATATTTTTAAAATAATAAAAAACAAAGGCCGGCCTCGGGGTATGGGGTCCCCGGAGCCATAAGTGGCCTGAGGAGGGGGGCAACGCAGCCCCCTCCTAAAGAATTTAAATTAAAAAAAGCCCATGACCCGGGGGTTGGGGTCCCCAGGGCTGATTAAGGCCTTGGGAGGGCCAAATTTATTTTTTTCAACAAAAAAAATTAGGGTGCAGGCCCTGGGGGATGGGGTCCCCACGGCCAGTACATTAGAAAAAGAAGGGGGGCCACACAGCCCTCCTTCTTAAAAAAATAAAATAAATAAAAGACCGGCATCGCGCTGGAGGCCACGCCCCCTCCTTGCAGCACTCTGCAAACGCGCCCCCTGGCCAGTTGTAAGTTGGGGAATTAATTCCCCTTCAATACTGAGGGTCCCTGAGGGCCAACTAGCCCAACAGGTATCTCCAGTGTGTGCCAGGGAGCTGCGTTGCAGACAGGTGTTCTGAGGCCATGCCCCTTTTTACACCTCGATGCAACGCAGCTCTGTGGCGCTTACTGGAGGTACCTAGTGGGCTAGTTTGACCCTAGGGACCCTTAGGATTCTAGGGGACTTAATCTCTCAACTTAGAACGGCCAAAGGGCGCGTTTACACAGTGGTGAAGGGAGGGGACGGGGCCTGAGGTGACGTGTGCAAACACGCCCTGTGGCGCGTTTTAAGTTTGGGAAATAATTCCCTTTCAATCCTGAGGGACCCTGGGGGCCAACTAGCCCACCAGGTGCTTCCAGTAAGTGCCACTGCTCTGCGTTGCAGAGAAGTGGTGCAGGCCGTGCCCCTTTTTACACCTCTCTGCAATGGCGCTTACTGGACGTACCTAGTGGGCTATTTTGCCCCTAGGGATCCTCAGGATTCAAGGGGACTTAATCTCCCAACTTAAAAAACGGCCACAGGGCATGTTTACACAGTGGGGAAGGAAGGGGACGGGGCCTGTGGTGACGTGTGCAAACACGCCCTATGGCGCGTTTTAAGTTGGGGAAATAATTCCCCTTCAATCCTGAGGGCCCCTGGGGGCTAACTAGCCCACCAGGTACTTCCAGTAAGCGCTACTGAGCTGCGTTGCAGAGAGGTGGTCCATGCTGTGCCACTTTTTACACCTCTCTGCAACGCAGCTCTGTGGCGCATACTGGAGGTACCTAGTGGGCTACTTGGACCCTATGGACCCTCAGGATTCAAATGAACTTAATCTCCCAACTAAAAACGGCCATAGGGCGTGTTTACACAGTGGTGAAGGGAGGGGACGGGGCCTGAGTTAATTTGTGCAAACAAGCCCTTTGGCGCGTTTTAAGTTGGGGAAATAATTCCCCTTCAATCCTGAGGGACCCTGGGGGCCAACTAGCCCACCAGGTGCTTCCAGTAAGCACCACTCCGCTGCGTTGCAGAGAGGTGGTCTAGGCCATGCCCCTTTTTACATCTCTCTGCAGCACAGCTCTGTGGCGCTTACTGGAGGTACCTAGTGGTCTAGTTGGACCCTAGGGACCCTCAGGATTCAAGGGGACTTAATCTCCCAACTTAAAACGGCCACAGGGCGTGTTTACACAGTGGGGAAGTGAGGGTACGGGGCCTGAGGTGACGTGTGCAAACACACCATGTGTCGCGTTTTAAGAGGTAGTTTATATACTAGGGGCTTACAGAGGAGGTCATGCTGATCACAGGGGCACCCCAACGCATAGTGTTCCCTAATGTATGTAGGTGTTTTCACTGTATTCTGAGTGTCTTTTAACATAGCACTTGCTCTAGGACTGGTTAGTCAGACTCAGTTACTTACCACCAGTATCCGTCTGAAAAAGTTGAGGGTACAGGATGATTTTGCAACAAGGCTTCTTTCTGCTCTTCTGTTTGTTCTTTCTGCACGTTATCCTACTTCCTGCACTTTTCTTCGTCTTTGAGGACTTCTGTTGCTTCTTTCTGCATTTCTTTTTTTTCTTTCTGTGCGGTTTTTACTTCTTTCTTCACATGTCCTATCTCTGTAGGCATAGTTAGAAATTAGCATTTAAAAAACCTTTAAAATTCACTGAAAAAACCATAGGTTTCAGGCACATTATAGTTAGGAATTAGCATTTAAAAAAACCTTAGATATTCACTGAAAAAACCATAGGTTTCAGGGGCGTTATAGTTAGCTGGACTTTTCACTCGTACAAAACCATTGAAATTCCCCTGTTATAGTTAGTTCAGCTAACTATAACTCGCGCGCCCGCAATGCACTGCTGATGACGTCACATATTACATCACTCATGACATGCCCAGCCATCTGTTCACCACTATTGAGACCTCCTGGCCTTTTAGTTTGATTATCAATAATGTACCGTGATTTCAATCTACGCAATTGTAATTGCCTGTTGCCCCCTCTCACATTCATGGGCACTTGGTCCATACAAAAGAAACTCAGAAGATGCTCTATTGCTCTGATGAAACATCTCAAAATGCCTCGCCACCGGATAGGTAGGATCCCTGTTCTGTTTGGCCCTGAGGTGTTCCAAAATTTTTATCTTTGTGGGATGAATAGTACTTGCGATGTAACGCAAGCCACACGGACATACCAGACAGTACACCGTGTGGCTAGTGTTACAATTCATCAGACTTTTGATTTTCTTGGGTTCCCTCATTCCGGGCACTACATACTCTAGCACTTTTTTGCTATTATTGCATGCCCTACACTTGAGACATGGGTAAAACCCCACCAGTTTCCCAAACGGTGGTGCTCTACTATCATTCCCACAGTGACTCTGGACTAGGGTACTGCGCAGGGATCTTGCTCTCCTGAAAGTTAATAGGGGCGCCTTAGGCAAATCCTTCCCTATTACTGGGTCAGACCTCAGGATATGCCAATTTTTTGCAAAGATCCTCCTAATTTCCGAGGCCTCCCCCGAGTAGTCTGTAATCATCCTCAAACTGTTAGCTTTGATATCTTTTTCTTTTGCTTTCTGTGCACTAGATGCACCACCAGCTATCAGGTCTTTTCTGGGTTTCCTTTCTGCTTTTGACATGGCCTCCTCTAGAGTCTCTCTACAGTAACCTCTGGCCTCAAACCTATTCATGCTGTCCTTAGCTGCTGTCTGAAAGTCACAGGGACGCGTGCAGTTCCTTTTTATTCTTAATATTTCGTCATACGGGATACTAGTTATTGTTTTCCCAGGAAGGCATGAAGCACGGAATTCCCTGCGGTCGGATTCTGGTGCAATGCCGTGCACAGTCTTCCGTCCGCAGGGAACACCTTCAAGTCTAGAAAGTTTACCACCTCCGTGCTCACTTCACCTGTGAACTTGAGGTTGAGGTTATTCATATTAAGAACATCAATGTATTCCCTAGCTGATTGCTCTGTGCCTCTATAGACTATAAATAAATCGTCTATATACCTGTTCCAACTTAGAACCCTACAGGTCCATTGTGCGTTCTCTCCTGCTGCCCAGGCCACCTGCTCCTCCCACCAGCCCACAAAAAGATTTGTGTAGCTGGGGGCGAAGCAGGTGCCCATCGCAGTACTGTGTATCTGTTTAAATAGTTGGCCCTGGAAAAGGAAGATATTATATCCTAGGGAAAATTCCACCAATTCCAGTATCATTTTGTTATGCTCAGCTAGATTCATTGGTTTAGTTCCTAAAAAAACCATCTCACAGCTTCTATTCCTTGGAGATGATCAATACTCGTATAGAGACTTGAGATGTCAAGTGCTATCATTACCATGCCCTCATCCCAAATCAAACTCTCAATTCTGATCAGAAAGTCTTTAGTGTCTCTTATGTTTGAAACAAGTTATTTGAGAAAATAGTCCCACGAACCTGGACATGTGCTCCGTCAGGCTCCTTAGGGACGAAACAATTGGGCGGCCTGGTGGACAGGTCGCGTGCTTCTGCAGCTTCGGGAGATGGTAAAAAGTTGGTACTCGGGGATGTTTGCATTCCAGAAAAGCAAACTCTTCTTTGCTCAGCATCCCTCTATGATACCACTTATTCAGGAGTGACCGGTAGGTGTTGATACTTTCCTCAAATACTCTCCTTGTCACTCTTGTGTAGCTTGTCCCATCATTCAATTGTACAAGGGCTTCCTTTATGTAGCAGTAATTAGTCATCAGGACTACATTCCCGCCCTTGTCGGACGGCTTGCAAACAATAGTTTTATCCTGTTTCAGATCCGCAATCGCTTTTCTCTGCAGTTCCGTGATGTTGCCTCCGCCTTTCCTATTGTTATTTAAATTGCGAAGTTTGAGAAGGTCCTTGGTCACCACGTCCGTAAAGACGTCTATAGAGTCAGCTGGCATTAATGGACAGAACCTCGATTTAGGCTTGAATGGGCTACCAGGATTGATTTGTATACCTCCTTTCCGGTTCACATTGAACGCTGATGATGGAATCAATGATATAGGATTCCCTTCATCCGCCAGGTCCTCTAAAACTGCCAAAGTCTCAACATCACCAGCTGTAAGATTGTCTTCTCTGCGTATGTTATGTGTGACTCGATTTAAAGCAGGGCGCTCCTTGCCTTTGAAAAATTTCAGCAATTTCATTTTCCTACAGAACTTAAATCGGTCAATCTTAGTTTGTGTGTACTCAGATGTTTATGTTGGGCAGAAGCTCAAACCCAGTTGTAACACCTCCTCTTCTGCCTTCTTCAATTTTCTTGGTGTTAGGTTTGCAACCGAGAGCATTTCTACATTCATCTTTTGCTCCATTGTTTCTTGCTCTGAGTCACTCTTGGCGAGGTGCTGTTGGCCCTTGCGTCACCCGCCTCTCCTCGTCCGACATTTGCCTTTTTTTTTCTTTGTTGTGGTTTCTCCGGTGGCTTTCCTCTCGCCCCTTTGCCCCACGTTTCCCTGATGACTTGAAACTCCTCCAAAAAAGGGGCCGGTACGGGGGCTGCGACTTGCGCAGATCCGGAAGCTCCACCTTCTCTTTCGTCTTCACTTTGTTCGATATCGGTGACCTCTGACTCCGAGGTTTCTCCGTGTTCCACTGCAAACTTGCCTTAATCACTTAAGAGCTGCTTCCTTGGTTGGTTGTACCTTTTCGCAAATGTTAAGATACGGCCCTTGAAGAACCAGAACCTTTTGGGCCTGGCGGCGCAGGGTACGCCTTAACCTCCTGGGTTCTCCTGCTCAGTTACACAGAGACACGGGACACTCTGTTAGGCGTTAGAAGATCAGATTTATTAGCTGCAGCTAGTACAGTTATCCCAGAAGTACACAAGGTAGGTTCTCAGGAGACTGCCACTTCACTCTGTGGCGCACAACCTTTTATACCATATAAGTAACATATACATTAACCAAGTAGACACCCAGAACGTACAAGAAAGAGCCAATAAGGAAAGTTGGAAAACAGGACAGAACCAATAGAAGAGATTTGAAAACAAAAGTGTCAGATGACTCGAAGAAACCTCTCCTCCAACTGTGTTTGTCACCCCTCCCTCAAACTAATTCATTAACGGATTTGCAGGTGGCGAGATACGTTTGTGTGTGTTGGAGGACAGTTGTGAAATGAGAGAATGCTAGCAGAGGACAGTGAAGGCCAGACGATAAGATAAAGTCAGAAAAGAATAGTGTGAACCAACAGATAGTTGAGACGGGGATTAGGAAAACCAGACAGGGATTAGTGTACTCGGCCAGTCCTAACACCAGCTTTGTAAATAGAGGCAGAAGGGCTATTTTAACACAAAGCTGCAGAATAGACTTTGTTCGCCATGCTGCCTGAGTGATGGCAACACAAAATGGCGGCGGAGCACAAAATGGCGGGTCGATTCGATCGCGATCGGAAATCGAAGTTCCTCAGACCCTCCTTTTGCCAGAACTCAGGCAAGATAGACTCATGTTAATCTGAGTCAATGTCGATAGCCATGAGGTCATCGAGCTGTTGCTGTAACATCATTCTTATGTTTTCTGTTCTTGGTGATTTGGGCTTAGGGATGCATATAGTAGCACATAGGTCACAGATGGCGGGACCACAGTGCATACAAAGGCAACAGGGGAAAATAATGGCCAAAATTATTCCAAGAAATGTCAATGCTTTCCAACCCCATTTGGACAGTAGTCCCCAAAACCACTCCGAAAAGGACCAATCTCCTTCGTCCTGGTGAATCGACTCAGAGATTATATGCAATTTGGAGATAGCTTGGTATACTGTCGGAGCGTCATTAGGTATGAAAATACAGCAACTTGACCCGATCAATTTGCACACTCCACCACGATCTGCAAGAACAAAATCTAAGGCAACTCGATTTTGTAAGGACATAAGACGGTCCGCCTGTAGTTCTGCCGTGATATTACTTAAGGCTCCTACAGTGATGTCTATTGTGGTCTCTACGACACGGACCAGTTGCCTTATATTTCTGCTGCTGGCTATTGGACCCCAAAAAGGAAGAAATCCTTTGAGGAAATCTCCTCCCGCTTGTTCTGCTGTGTCTTTCGAATCAATAATCCCTCTGTCATATCTGTTTCGATGATAGTTTGCAGAAGCGGTGTATGTAGGGGGAAGAAGGAAAGCTATATAGCAGGTACCAGAAAAACCCGTTGGTAACCATGTGTAAGCTCCATTGTGGCAGATAAAATATGTGCCCTGAGATGGCACTAGAGGAGGCGAGTTCTGAGAGGAATAAACGTACGTGTGGGAACAGTTATTTCTTTGTGTGGTGTCAGAAGTAGGGCTGGGCGGACTTTGCCTAGCGCAACTACGCACTATTCTGAAAAAATTGTCGAAAACGAGCGCACAACCTGATGGACCGTGTGCCCGGGACTGGGGTCCCTCGTGTTTGGGCAGGCTCCCCGATCTCCCCGGCCTGGCTGCGTTAAGAAGCAGGGACTGATTTTTGGTCAGGGCCTGGGATCCCACGTCCTGCAGCCTGCCAAGTGTCCATCTGCCCGGGACAAGAGTCCCTGGTGCAGAGCCCCGGAGCCCTGCAAGGGCAGGCGGGAGCCCTACCGTTATGGCTCGGTGTGGGCAGCTGGGAGTCCTTTCGGTCTCGGCCATCTGGTCGCACCTTTCCCTCGACCATCTGGTCGCGTGCTCAATGCTTTCCAATGGGGCGACCAGATGGCCGGGCCAGCCTGGAAGTCCCAATGAGGGCTCATTTGACTCCCGGATCCCAGTCAGGGCTCAAGGAGGTCGGGCGCATCCGCGCCTAGGATCCCTTCCGTCACTCGGAGCGCGAGGGTTACAAGAAAGGTGGGTAGCCTTCCTCCGGATTAGTAGGGGCAGGGTATGCCGGGATATCCCTCCTAGGGATGGCGGTTCTCAGGCGGGGACCAGATGGGCCAAGCCCGGACGACACTTCCCCGGGGCGTCCGGTGCTCCCTCCTCCAGCCCGCGGCAAGGCAAAGTTCCCAGGACGGGCTCCATGGGTCCCCCAGGCGTCCGGGCCCTGGGAGCTCCACCGGGCCTCCCATGCCTGAGGCCCAGCGTGGGGTCTACGAGCCCCCCCAGAGGCCTGCAGCCCCAAAGCCCTGCAGCCCTGGAGCCCTTCAGCCCGAAGCCCTGCAGGCCCAGAGCCCTGCAGGCCCGGAGCCCTGCAGCCCCTGAGCCCTGCAGCCCTTGAGCCCTGCAGCCCCGGAGCCCTGCAGCCCTGGAGCCCTGCAGCCCCAGAGCCCTGCAGCCCTGGAGCCCTGCAGCCCCGGGGCCCTGTAGCCCTGGAGCCCTGCAGCCCCGGAGCCCTGCAGCCCCGGAGCCCTGCAGCCCCGGAGCCCTGCAGCCCCGGAGCCCTGCAGCCCTGGAGCCCTGAAGCCCCGGAGCCCTGCAGCCCCGGAGCCCTGCAGCCCCGGAGCCCTGCAGCCCCGGAGCCCTGCAGCCCTGGAGCCCTGCAGCCCCGGCGCCCTGCAGCACTGGAGCCCTGCAGCCCCGGAGCCCTGCAGCCCTGGAGCCCTGCAGCCCTGGAGGCCCGGAGCCCTGCAGCCCTGGAGCCCTGCAGCCCCGGAGCCCTGCAGCCCTGGAGCCCCAGAGCCCTGCAGCCACGGAGCCCTGCGTGGGCAGGCGGGAACCCTAGCGCGAAGGCTCGGGGTTGGACAGATGGGGGTCCTTTCAGTCCCGGCCATCTGGTTGCACCTTTCCCTCGACCATCTGGTCGCGTGCTCAATGCTTTCCAATGGGGCGACCAGATGGCCGGGCCAGCCTGGAAGTCCCAATGAGGGCTCATTTGACTCCCGGATCCCAGTCAGGGCTCCAGGAGGTCGGGCGCATCCGCGCCTAGGATCCCTTCCGTCACTCGGAGCGCGAGGGTTACAAGAAAGGTGGGTAGCCTTCCTCGGGATTAGTAGGGGCAGGGTATGCCGGGACATCCCTCCTAGGGATGGCGGTTCTCAGGCGGGGACCAGATGGGCCAAGCCCGGACGACACTTCCCCGGGGCGTCCGGTGCTCCCTCCTCCAGCCCGCGGCAAGGCAAAGTTCCCAGGACGGGCTCCATGGGTCCCCCAGGCGTCCGGGCCCTGGGAGCTCCACCGGGCCTCCCATGCCTGAGGCCCAGCGTGGGGTCTACGAGCCCCCCCAGAGGCCTGCAGCCCCAAAGCCCTGCAGCCCTGGAGCCCTTCAGCCCGAAGCCCTGCAGGCCCAGAGCCCTGCAGGCCCGGAGCCCTGCAGCCCCAGAGCCCTGCAGCCCTTGAGCCCTGCAGCCCCGGAGCCCTGCAGCCCTGGAGCCCTGCAGCCCCAGAGCCCTGCAGCCCTGGAGCCCTGCAGCCCCGGGGCCCTGTAGCCCTGGAGCCCTGCAGCCCCGGAGCCCTGCAGCCCCGGAGCCCTGCAGCCCCGGAGCCCTGCAGCCCTGGAGCCCTGAAGCCCCGGAGCCCTGCAGCCCCGGAGCCCTGCAGCCCCGGAGCCCTGCAGCCCCGGAGCCCTGCAGCCCTGGAGCCCTGCAGCCCCGGCGCCCTGCAGCACTGGAGCCCTGCAGCCCCGGAGCCCTGCAGCCCTGGAGCCCTGCAGCCCTGGAGGCCCGGAGCCCTGCAGCCCTGGAGCCCTGCAGCCCCGGAGCCCTGCAGCCCTGGAGCCCCAGAGCCCTGCAGCCACGGAGCCCTGCGTGGGCAGGCGGGAACCCTAGCGCGAAGGCTCGGGGTTGGACAGATGGGGGTCCTTTCAGTCCCGGCCATCTGGTTGCACCTTTCCCTCGACCATCTGGTCGCGTGCTCAATGCTTTCCAATGGGGCGACCAGATGGCCGGGCCAGCCTGGAAGTCCCAATGAGGGCTCATTTGACTCCCGGATCCCAGTCAGGGCTCCAGGAGGTCGGGCGCATCCGCGCCTAGGATCCCTTCCGTCACTCGGAGCGCGAGGGTTACAAGAAAGGTGGGTAGCCTTCCTCCGGATTAGTAGGGGCAGGGTATGCCGGGACATCCCTCCTAGGGATGGCGGTTCTCAGGCGGGGACCAGATGGGCCAAGCCCGGACGACACTTCCCCGGGGCGTCCGGTGCTCCCTCCTCCAGCCCGCGGCAAGGCAAAGTTCCCAGGACGGGCTCCATGGGTCCCCCAGGCGTCCGGGCCCTGGGAGCTCCACCGGGCCTCCCATGCCTGAGGCCCAGCGTGGGGTCTACGAGCCCCCCCAGAGGCCTGCAGCCCCAAAGCCCTGCAGCCCTGGAGCCCTTCAGCCCGAAGCCCTGCAGGCCCAGAGCCCTGCAGGCCCGGAGCCCTGCAGCCCCAGAGCCCTGCAGCCCTTGAGCCCTGCAGCCCCGGAGCCCTGCAGCCCTGGAGCCCTGCAGCCCCAGAGCCCTGCAGCCCTGGAGCCCTGCAGCCCCGGGGCCCTGTAGCCCTGGAGCCCTGCAGCCCCGGAGCCCTGCAGCCCCGGAGCCCTGCAGCCCCGGAGCCCTGCAGCCCTGGAGCCCTGAAGCCCCGGAGCCCTGCAGCCCCGGAGCCCTGCAGCCCCAGAGCCCTGCAGCCCCGGAGCCCTGCAGCCCTGGAGCCCTGCAGCCCCGGCGCCCTGCAGCACTGGAGCCCTGCAGCCCCGGAGCCCTGCAGCCCTGGAGCCCTGCAGCCCTGGAGGCCCGGAGCCCTGCAGCCCTGGAGCCCTGCAGCCCCGGAGCCCTGCAGCCCTGGAGCCCCAGAGCCCTGCAGCCACGGAGCCCTGCGTGGGCAGGCGGGAACCCTAGCGCGAAGGCTCGGGGTTGGACAGATGGGGGTCCTTTCAGTCCCGGCCATCTGGTTGCACCTCTTCCCTCGGCCATCTGGTCGCGCGCAATGTTTTCCAATGGGGTGACCAGATGGCCGGGCCGGCCTGGAAGTCCCGATGAGGGTCCATTCACCTCCCGGATCCCAGCCAGGGCTCCAGGAGGTCGGGCGCGTCCGCGCCTAGAGTGCCCTCCGTCACCCGGAGCGCGCGGGTTACAAGAAAGGACGGTAGCCTTCCTCCGGATTAGTAGGGGCAGGGTATACCGGAACACCCCTCCGGGGCCGGCAGTTCCTTGCCGGGGACCAGATGGGCTATGCCCGGGCAACATCCTCCCAGGCCTCCGGGGCTTCCCTCCACCGGCCCGCGGCGTGGCATAGTGCCCAGGGACGGGCTCCACGGGTCCTGGGCAGTCCTCCCCCGGGCCCCCGGGCCCCGAGAGCTCAGGTGGTCCTCCCCGTGCCTGAGGCCCAGCCGGGGTCCCCCGAGCCCACCAAGGGAAGCAGAGTCCCCCCAAGCCCTTGGCGGGTGGGTGGTCAGGTGGGAGCCCTACCGCTATGGCTCGGGCAGACTGGAGTCCTTTCAGGTGCCGGCCATCCGGTCGCTCCTTTCCCCTCGGCCTCCGGGGCTTCCCTCCACCGGCCCGCGGCGTGGCAAAGTGCCCAGGGACGGGCTCCACGGGTCCCGGGCAGTCCTCCCCCGGGCGCCCAGGCCCCCAGGCCCCGAGAGCTCAGGTGGTCCTCCCGGTGCCTGAGGCCCAGCCGGGGTCCCCCGAGCCCACCCCGGGAAGCAGAGTCCCCTCGAGCCCTTGGCGGGTGGGTGGGCAGGAGGGAGCCCTACCGCTATGGCTCGGGCAGACGGGAGTCCTTTCAGGTGCCAGCCATCCGGTCGCTCCTTTCCCCTCGGCCATCTGGCCGCGCGCAATTCTTTCCAATGGGGCGACCAGATGGCCGGGCCGGCCTGGAAGTCCCGATGAGGGTCCATTCACCTCCCGGATCCCAGCCAGGGCTCCAGGAGGTCGGGCGCGTCCGTGCCTAGGGTCCCCTCCGTCAACCGGAGCGCTCGGGTTACAAGAAAGGACGGTAGCCTTCCTCCGGATTAGTAGGGGCAGGGTATGCCGGAACACCCCTCCGGGGCCGGCAGTTCCTTGCCGGGGACCAGATGGGCTACGCCCGGGCAACATCCTCCCAGGCCTCCGAGGCTTCCCTCCACCGGCCCGTGGCGTGGCAAAGTGCCCAGGGACGGGCTCCACGGGTCCCGGGCAGTCCTCCCCGGGCGCCCGGGCCCCCGGCCCTGAGAGCTCCGGTGGTCCTCCCCGTGCCTGAGGCCCAGCCGGGGTCCCCCGAGCCCACCCCGGGAAGCAGAGTCCCCTCGAGCCCTTGGTGGGTGGGTGGGTGTGTGGGCAGGCGGGACCCCTACCGCTATGGCAGACGGGAGTTTTCAGGTGCCGGCCATCTGGTCGCTCCTTTCCGCTCGGCCATCTGGTTGCGCGCAAGGCTTTCCAAAGGGGCGACCAGATTGCCGGGCCAAGCCTGGAAGTCCCGATGAGGGTCCATTCGCCTCCCGGATCCCAGCCAGGGCTCCAGGAGCCTGGGTGTGTTCACCCCTTGGGTCTCCTCCGTCACCCGGAGCGCACGGGTTACAAGAAAGGGGGGTAGCCTTCCACCGGATTACTAGGGTAATCTGGGACCCCTCTCGGTCCTCAGCCGGCAGCTGGATGGGCCTGGATGCCTCCCCACCCTGGGCTCCGTCCTGGGTCCTGCTGCGTGGCAGGGTGCCTGGGGCGGGGTCTGGAGGGCCCGGGGAGGCTCCCCCTGTGCCTCCGAGCCCGGGAGCTCCGGCTGGGTCCAGGGGCCTGGCCGGGCCCCGGGTCAGGCTCTCCAGCCCCGGGCCCCGTCCCCCGGCCTGCGGCACTGCCAAAGGCCCGGGACGGGGTTCCGTTGTGGCCAGGGAGCCTTCTCTCGCTGGATTGGGTTCTGGAGCTCCGGCCGGGCCCCTGGGGGCCCCGGGGAGGGTGGCCTCCCCAACCCGGGCTCCGTCCTGGGTCATGCCGCGTGGCAGGGTGCCCGGGGCGGGGTCCAGAGGGCCCGGGGAGGTTCCCCCTGCACCTCCGGGCCTGGGAGCCCCGGCTGGGTCCAGGGGCCCGGTCGGGCCCTGGGTCGGGGTCTCTGGCCCCGGGCCCCATCCCCCAGCCTGCGGCACTGCCAAAGGCCCGGGACGGGGTTCCGTTGTGGCCGGGGAGCCTCCCCTCGCTAGATTGGGTTCAAGAGCTCCAGCCGGGCCCCTGGGGGCCCCGGGGAGGGCGGCCTCCCCACCCCGGGCTCTGTCCTCGGTCCTTCTGCGTGGCAGGGTGCCAAGGGCGGGGTCTGGAGGGACCGGGGAGGCTCCCCCTGTGCCTCCGGGCCCGGGAGCCCCGGCTGGGTCCAGGGGCCCGGTCGGGCCCCGGGTCGGGGTCTCTGGCCCCGGGCCCTGTCCCCCGGCCTGCGGCACTCCCAAAGGCCCAGGACGGAGTTCCGTTGTGGCCGGGGAGCCTCCCTTCGCTCGTCTGGGTTCAGGAGCTTTGGCTGGGCCCCTGGGAGCCCCGGGGAGGGCGGCCTCCCCACCCCGGGCTCCGTCCTGGGTCCTGCCACGTGGCAGGGTGCCCGGGGTGGGGTCCAGAGGGCCCGGGGAGGCTTCCCCTGCGCCTCCGGGCCTGGGAGCCCTGGCTGGGTCCAGGGGCCCGGTCGGGCCCCAGGTCGGGGTCCCCGGCCCCGGGCCCCTTCCACCGGCCTGCCGCTCTGCCAAGGGCCCAGGACTGGGTTCTGTCGGTCCCGTGCAGGCCTCCCCTGCTTGTTGAGGTTTTCTGCGGGCCCTGGGTCGGAGGGCCCGTCGGGTCCCCCACGCAGCCTCCATGGCTGGGGCCCAGCTGGGGGCCCTGGGCCTCCGGCCCCCCCCATGCCCCGGCACCCGCTCACTCGTTCGTTGGGGCACAGAGCGACCAGATACCTTCCCTTCCGAGCCCGCCCATCTGGTGGTAACTTTCCCCTTCGGCCATCTAGTCACGCCTGTCCCCTCGGCCATCTGGTCGCGCACGTCCCATTTGGCAATCTTCCCTTCGGCCATCTGGTCGCGTGCAATGCTTTCCTATGGGGCGACCAGATGGCCGGGCTCGCCTGGAAGTCTCGATGAGGGTCCATTTGCCTCCCGGATCCCAGCGAGGGCTCCAGGAGGTCGGGTACATTCGCGCCTTGGGTCCCCTCTGTCACCTCGTGCGCACGCATTACAAGAAAGGGGGGTAATTTTCCTCCGGATTACTAGGGAGAGGGTTAGTCAGACCTCCGAGTGGTTTGGCGATTCTGAATCAGGGGAAGGCAGACCCGGGGCCCGCCGGGGTCCCCAGGGGCCCGGGTACGCTCCTGCCTCTCAGCCCCTTCCCGATGGTCCTTTCTCTCCGAGTTTTCTGGGGCAGACCCCCGTGAGGTCCGTGGATCC
The DNA here is from genome assembly GCF_964204655.1 of Triturus cristatus. NCBI lineage: Eukaryota > Metazoa > Chordata > Amphibia > Caudata > Salamandridae > Triturus > Triturus cristatus. The sequence goes on from NC_140585.1 coordinate 1,098,478,050, forward strand.
CGAGACAGGGGAAGGCAGCACCCGGGGAAGGCAGCACACCTGCCTCTCAGGCCCCTTCCCGATGGTCCTTTTTCTCCGAGCTTGCTGGGTCAGAGCTCCGTGAGGTCCGGCGATCCTGAGACGGGGAAAGGCAGACCCGGGGCCTCCCGCTGGGGCCCCCAGGGGCCCGGGTACGCTCCTGCCTCTCAGCCCCTTCCCGATGGACCTTTTTTCGCCGGGTTTGCTGGGTCAGACCTCCGTGAGGTCCGGTAATCGGGAGAGGGTGAAGGCAGCGCCCGGGCCCGCCCGCCGGGGCCCCCAGGGGCCTGGGTACGCACCTGCCTCTCAGCCCCTTCCCGATGGTCCTTTTTTCTCCGGGTTTCCTGGGTCAGACCTCCGTGAGGTGCGGCGACTGCGAGATGGGGAAGGCAGCGCCTGGGCCCGCCCGGGTGCGCGCCTTCCTCCCGGCCCCTGTCGATGGGCCCTCCCTTTGAGACCGCTCGCCCCGGGAGCAGGCAGGGATCTGAAGCCGCCATCCCCCCTGGGCAGGGTGGCCTGCAGAGGGGATGCCCCGGCCGTATTCTGATCGATTGGGCACTCTCGGTCCGTTTAGGGATGGACTGCTTGGCCAGCCTCGGCTGTTGTTTCAAGCGATTAGCTTCCTCCCCGCATGGACCGTCCGATTCGAGGGCCTGCCTCCTGGCGGGAGGCCCTTCACCCTACCCAGCAGAGCGAAGGCCGAGCGGCCCCGGCAGCTCGTGCCCCTCAGTGGTCTGACCCCGAGCGGAAGGGGTCGGGTGGCGCCAGGCCCTCGGACGCTGCTGCCCAGCAGGTCCGTACTAGGCCCTGTGCGCCACGCCGTCACCCCTCTCCGCCCAGCACATTTCCGCAGCAGCTCGGAACGACCGTTCCGAGGGGTGCAGCCGCCGCCAGGCTCCTTTCCCCCCAGCAGGCTCCCGCGAGAGAAGGGTGTGCGCGAAGGTGGTCCGGTCGGGGAGATGGGCACGCGGCCCCCCCGAACCCTGTCAGCAGATGCGGCTACCTGGTTGATCCTGCCAGTAGCATATGCTTGTCTCCAAGATTAAGCCATGCACGTGTAAGTACACACAGCCGGTACAGTGAAACTGCGAATGGCTCATTAAATCAGTTTGGTTCCTTTGATCGCTCCATCTGTTACTTGGATAACTGTGGTAATTCTAGAGCTAATACATGCCGATGAGCGCTGACCTCCCGGGATGCGTGCATTTATCAGACCAAGACCAATCCGGGCTCGCCCGGCCGCTTTGGTGACTCTAGATAACCTCGGGCCGATCGCACGTCCCCGTGACGGCGACGATACATTCGGATGTCTGCCCTATCAACTTTCGATGGCACTTTCTGTGCCTACCATGGTGACCACGGGTAACGTGGAATCAGGGTTCGATTCCGGAGAGGGAGACTGAGAAACGGCTACCACATCCAAGGAACTACTACAAAGGACGAAGTGTCAATCAGTTACATCCCTAGTATACTGATACAAATACAGCGGATCTGTAACCAAAACAATGTTATGTCCACCAGTCTTAGTTTTAATGATAAATTTCAGCCAGTCCTTAATCTCCTTGTATGGATTGTCGCGATTTTGCCCACAGAACTAATCATGGGGGCTAGTTAGCCAAGACACATATCTCCTCAGATAGCTCATGAAATTGTGACTGTTTGACACTGTGTCAGGAATTTTATCTAGCTCCTACTAACATTTTGGTGACATTAAGTGGTGTTGGTCAACCTTTGTAGTGTTAATGTGCCAGCCTGGGGGTCCCCTGTCTCGCTAGGCCCTTTATCATATATTGGCCTGAAAAAAATGAAAACAAGTGAAAAATGTCATACACTGAAGGACAATTAAATTTTATTAGCTTGTCTGTAATTACATGAATAAAAACATGAGATTGAAGTCCTCGTTTACACTTTATCGGTGGTGCTACTTCAATGGTTGAAATATTGTCGCTCACTTTCTGCGCTCTGTTGGCTAGCTGGGTTGCGTCATATGTAAGGACAGGATCATTTGAATTATACTATGAGACGTAGTAAAACCCGGCCATAAGAAAAGAAACAGGGTACAATGTCCCTGGTACCGAGACCCAAACTTCTTCTGTAGAGTTTTATGGTATATCCTATCAACATATTGAGGCAAAACTGTGTATGTAGAGGAACATAAGAAAATTAGACCCCAGCGAGCATATACAAAAAGACTCTGCATAAAAAGTGTGGGTCTCGATACCAGGGAGATAGCATTTTTTTTTTACAGTGTCTGTACTTTTGAGAGCAGAGTGAGATACCTGAAAGTCATAAGGGAATCATTTAGAGTTGCACTGGGTGATGGACGTGCAGCGCAGACATGCAGATGTAAACGTTTAATGGTGTATAGTCTCACAAAGTGATATTAGAGGGTTATGCTGCAAGCTATTTTTATGGTGGATGTTGTGAACACCAAAAGTGCAATATCAAGGAAGGGCACTAGGACTCATATTCTGGGATGTTTTGGGGTTGCATAAGATATTTTAGATATAGATAGGGAAATATTTATGGTCCAAGGAATATTTAATAATCAATACGAGTCATCTATATATGTCACTCTTGGAGGCACTCTAGTGTCGAACAATGCTATGATGGGGTCACTCAAGGGATATTTTCTGGTCACAATAGGTGATATTTAAGGGGCCACTGGCAGCTTAAGGTCCCGGAGGATGCAGTGTTGTCACTGCTGGGATATATTTTATGATCACACTTAACATATTAGCGCCAAGTGTCAGGGAATATTTTAGAGTCTCAGGCAATATGTTTGGTTAAGCAGAGTATTTTGGGACACATATGAAAATATATTGTGGTAGCATAAACAATTGTATTCCTGGATTCCCCCTAAAAAAGATAATCAAAGTGCTCCCTCGACTTTTTGGTCGAGCCTGTCCAGATACAGTAGGTATATTGACAAGGACTCTATGACGAAGCATGGCACTAATAACTAGTGGGTGGGAGTCCTATAAAAACACATAGGGCTGCCCTTGCAAATTAGTGGTAGAGAGAGAGATGAAATGATGGGAATGGGTCCCCTCTCCATTGATTAATATCCTTATGTTTCAACATCGCTTACTTAAATTACAGACCCATGAAGAGGTCGTCATCAGTCAAATGTCTCCCTATGTTTTAGTCACCAACATTTCTGTACAAATGGTTTATACTTGTAGATATGGTGACCAATAGTTTTGTAAATACTTTTTCCATGCAGGTATGATTATATATTTTCTCCTCCTATGTACATTACATGACAATGTTTGACCTATTTCTTTTCCCTGTACGGTTTCACCTATGTAACTTTTGTGTTTTGCATCCACTTATCTGCTAAAACAGCTGCTGTATAACGTACCCATTTGGTCTTATTTGTGCTATACAAAACTGTAAATAAATAAATATGAGTGAATAGCTTAATTGCATACAATAATATTATAGAGCCGCGCTATATTTTACAGTTATAGCCGAGAAGATCTTTTGACCCAGTTATCATATTGTATATTGCCACTGTGTGATCTTATACGGTTATCCTGGGTTTGTTTGGAGGATTAAAATAGATATTTTAGGGTCCCCACACATACATACATATATATTAAAGTTGGGCGAGACACTTAAAGCTTGAGGTAGAGGCCTGGCTCAGCTAAAGGTCCTTTTGGAACCTCGAGCCCAAACCGAGATGAGCTTTAAGTGGCTCCAGCTTGCCACCCTCGCTCTGCCTGCCACAAAGGTAAATAAAAACGAAGCATTAACCTTTGAAGTAAAAAGGAGACACACATACCTACCCATTTAGTGGTTGATCTGTACAGAGAGAAACAAGAAACCTAGATAAATCCTGGCTCCCCTGTTTGACCAAACTGTGTGATCTTATGCAAATATTTTGTTTCACCTGCCCCTTTTTCTTCAGCACTTCTCAATAAATCTATAATGTGGCTTATTATTATTTTCAAAGTAGCCGAATGTTAAAGAAATGCCCTTAATTTTTATTTTGAAGAGACATCAAATAGGTTTACGTGTTGCATTATTTACATGGCAAACATTCACAGGGCTCGGCTCGTGAAAGGGCTCTTAGAGGCGAGCCAGACCCTTGGCTCGGCTCTGCCCATTAATTTGATGGCTCGCTCACCTATAAAAGATAAAATGCTATTTCATCATTGCAAAAGGGCACGCTTAAGTTGCTCAAACCCAGGTGCGAGTATCCCTTTCATACCTATTTCCTTCTGTGCACTGGAGATGCGTTCTTCTTACGCTTGCAATAAACACACGTTTTTGGCTGCTAAAGCGGAATGCTTTATGGCTTTTGGCAATGCTGTTTAACATCATCAAAAATAAACTGCTAAGGCCAGATTAAAACCCCCCCCAACAGATCCCTAATAGAAACACAATAGCTGTTGTCATGGCAAAGACAGAATGCGTTGCCCACCAACCTACAGCAAAACAAGCAAGTGTAATGACTGAAGCATGCGAGTTCCCGAATGCTTCGGGACGGAACTCCTCCTGTGAGCAGCGCTGGAGACAGGGGTGTGATAACGGACCTCTGTCATGCGTTTAATCACCTCCGTGGAGACCGCATAAGCCGATATGCTGAGAAGCAATGCATGTCTCCCTCGCACAGTGCAGACCCTGGGTACGTGCGCTGCCTGCGGGTCTGGAAATCAATGGCGCCCCAGGGCCCCGTTGGAAACCTAGCCGAGGGCGGAGGATGCACAGCTGTCCTAGAGCTAGGGTTATTGTCAGGATGGGAAGGGTAATCGCGTGAAGCACCGAAAACTGAACACAAAAAAGCTCGAGAAGCGCTTCAAAGCAGTAAAATGTTCTTCTGCGGGAGGAGTGTCTTACTTGTTAGTACCCTGTCCCTGAGGCTCGGGACGACCAAACCTCGTGCGCGTGCTTTTGATATTAAGCATGCGCACAAATGAGGGGGGAAGCACATACCGACGGGGAGCTGCAAAGGGGCGTGGTTTAGAGGCAGCTAATCTCACGGCCATGTTTGAATGGTATGTGAGTTAGAACGCGGAATGTCTGGGATGCTTTAACAAATTAAAAGTGAAGGAGTGCGTCGCGCCTGTGACACTTAGAAATAAAAGTGAATGTGGGATAAGTGAAAGCGGCCGTCGCGCTTAGATGTTGAAGTGAAGACGGGCTCAGACTTAGTATTTTAAAGTAAAGGCTGCCCTTATACTCAATATTTAAAAGTGAAAGCGGGCGCCGTGGGGAGTAATTAAAAGTTACAAATCACCAGGTGCCCAGTGCGTGTGCCTTTTAAGCATGCTGCCTGTACACAGAGCGCGCTGTAGCAGCAGCAGCAGCTTTCACAAGAGGAACAAGCCCAATTCTCCTTCAAACAAAGCCCAAAACGAACTACCATCCTACCAAAAAGACGCCCAAATGACGATCGGCTGCGAAGTAGTGCTCAGGAAACACGCAGTAAAGGGGCCAATAGCCGTGGAAGGAGACATGGCCGTCATAAGGCGGGACAAGCAGCTTCTAAACCTATCAGAAGGCACCATTTAGAAAGGGAAAAGCCACAAGCCAATGAAAAAGTGGGCGGGGGAGTGGGCGGGGCCTCCCTCACCTATAGTGTATACTGCATGCCTCGCAAAGCGAGCAGCGCATGCGCTGCACCGCTAGGCGAGACCTAAAAAGTATACTAATTAATAGCAGTCCTTTTCTTTTTCCTTATTCTGACCGCTGCAGTCAAAAAGCTAGCTATATTTAGAATTTCCCAAAAATTAGTCAACATTTGCAAATATATAAAAGCAGGTCTACCCTCTATAAAATCTTTGCCTTTTAAAATGGGTAAAATGAACCGATTTCGAATGTGCAAAAAATGCTCACAAAATAAGACAAAATGCATTGAGTCCTGAGTGGAAAAATTACCACATGTACAGACACTCAGGTCCTCAGGCTTTTTCCATCCCATTGGTTCAGCGAGGAGTAGATGCAATTGATTAAATCTAAACCGCACTAAAAGGAAACGGTGATGCTGGTAGGTGACTATGTTTAAATATGGTTCAATTATTTGTGAGGTGGATAACAACTGGTGTGCCCGCACAAGAGGCTTGCTTAATTCACTAGCCTCTCTATCCATTTGTGATAACTGCAGTTAAGTACTTTGAACCCAGGACATATCCGCCTTTAGAAGTTTCTCTGGGGAGCTAAATAGCTCTGGTCTTCCCAGATAAAAGGCAGTCCTTTTCACATAGCTTAGCCAGGGGATACTACTTGCTAGGTCAAGATCTAAGCAATCGCGAGTAATTTTGCGGTTCATCCCAAGCTCCGGGTTTATCCAGACACCTATCCATTTAAGTAAAGGTGCCATTCCTATTAGATCTGATATGAAATATGAACCAGTTTCTTGATGGATAATATAGGTAGATGTCGACTGTGGCATGGATAGTAGGTTTCTTAGGAATTTATTTTCCACTATTTGGATATCTCTACCTTCTCTGTAACCCCAGAGATCAGAACCATAGTTTGCTATAGCTATGCATTTAGCCCTGTAGATGTTTAACATAGCCTACATTGGCTTAGATCCCAATCTACGAGCAAAATCAAGGACAGCAATGGTGGATCTGGCCATTGCATTTCTTTTGACTTTCATTTGTGGGACCCATGTACCCTTTTCATCAAATAACACTCCAAGGCATAAAAACAATGTCACCCGTGATATTACATTCCCTTTTCAATTCAATTCAAATGATCTTTATTCGGATATATTTAAAAACATCCATAAAAGTACATATAAATCACAACATTCATCCCTATAAACAATAGGAACTACATCAAATAGCTATAATATGTGCAAAAGGGGCCGATATGGGTGCAAATAGCAATGTGCAAATAATACGAAGATACTTCAGGCTTAACAGACCATGTTCATTTCGCTCAACATCAGACAGCAGAAGATAAAAATCAATTAGCTCTAACATTTATATCCATTAAAATATGTATAAAACATGATAATCATCCAGATGAACAATAAAAACAAACATTATTAATCATAGCATGTATAGAGGAACACCCATTGTGCAAAGATGCAATGTGCAAATAATGCAACCTATCAGGTCATATTCATTAAGGTGTGCAAGCACCCATTGTGCAAAAATGCAATGTGCAAATAGTGCAAAATGGTAATGCAACCTATCAGGCCGTGTTCATTGAAGCGCGGGAACGGACAGCAGTTTGGAGAAAACGACTAACTCTAAAGATTACATTGTCAGTGCTTAACATCAGTAAATCTCTAAAAACTGCATTAAAATCCGTCAAAGCACTGACTCTAAAATAGGGGATTAGGAAGTGTTTGGTATATTTTACATAAAAACCACAAAACAATGTAAAATGTAGCAAACTTTGTTTTCCACCTTGGTTACAGGGGCAGTTTAAATTTCCCAAATTATGGATATAACCTAAGGGGAAACAAAGTAAATTTACCACACTTCCATCCCTGAACCGAAACAGCAAGCTCCTATTCCATCTTCCCAATTTCTTACTAAAGTAACCATGGGGCATATTATGTGGCCTACCACAAGGTTCTTGAATGGGGATGTACCTAAGGATAGCTGGCTTTACAAATTCAATATTTTCTCTATTCGCTCGGTACAGGTCGTATAAAGCCCTTTTTACTATATTCTTATGCGAGCAGTCTATTGTTTGGGGTGCTGAAAAAAGGTGCCCCATTTCCACGCTTACTAAACTCTTCTGTACCGCCTTAAGCCAAGGAATATGATTGGCCCGCTCACTTTTTAGGCAATCTGAAATGATATCACGGGTCAAGGAGGCAGCAGGGTTTCGCCAAATTTTTAACCAGAACAAAGCGGGTCTTGATTTTATAAAATCCTCTATATAGGGGAGATTCAATTCTCTGTGGCACACATAGGAGGGGGCCGAAATGACCCCCCCCCCCAGGGCCTTCCTACAGAATTTATTCTCTTCTGTCTGGATATTAGTGCAATTCGAATATCCCCACTCCTCGGCACCATAAGTTCCTGTAGGTAGGCACTGGGTCTTATAAATTTGTAAGAGTGGTAGAATGACCTCAGCATGCTTTGGTTGACGTAGGGTGATTATAGAATTGATAGCTTTACCCAGTTTATTCCTCTCTCTGGCAACATGAGGTTGCCAGGATCCAAAATCAGAAAACAACAGGCCTAAGTAAGGGAAAGTGCAAGTGCTATTTAAAACATTATTTCCTGACATAATAAGACGAATTTTGGGTTTCCTTGGGCCGCAAGACATTATGTAGGATTTTTTAAAATTTGTACATAAGTCGAGATCGGCCATATAGGAAACGAAGCCTGAGATTAAAGTGCGCAGTGCATTGGGTGTTCGACCTATAAGGACTGCATCATCCGCATAGAGAAGTGCAGGAAGAGGTTTACCATTGACGAGCGGGACGACGGTAGTTAATTTGCCCAAAGATGTGCTTAATTCATTTATGTATAAAATAAAAAGCAGGGGGGCTAGGACACAGCCTTGTCTTACCCCCCTGCCAATTAAAATCTCGCCCGAAACCTCACCATCATTATTAATTCGAACACGAGCTTTTAAATCACTATGTAAATGGGCCAAAAAGTGGACCAAAGGTTCATCTAAGCCGTATCTCAGCAGGGCTGTCCATAAACGTGAACGGTTAACAAAATCAAAAGCAGAACTTAAATCCATAAAACCTAGATAGAGTGGAGATTTTTTAGCTACAGTATATTTGCCAAAGATGAGTCCTTATTTTCTCAGTATATATGACGCAGTAAACTAAAATGGGAGATTCTACTACCCCTGAAATCTATATTCGGAGGAGCATAAAACCAATCACACAACGCACTACTTGTCTCAGTAGGAGAAAGATTTCTGTGCTTGTGGTGTGCAGATTTCAATCAGCGAGCGCGTAAAGCACACAAGTCTAATTCTTCCAAGGGAGGTTCAAATAAAGGTGGGCTCTTTCCCTGAGAAACTGTGCAAAATATAACAGAATTGTGCATTTTATAATACATTTTTCCCAAACAAATTGGCTGAAAAAGCTATAGTTAAAATGGTTAATAATAATGGAGCCTCTCTCAGATGACAATTCATCACCTGTACGACTGTCTAATGCATGAGCTGCTGTAATTTGTGTTCTCATGTGTGCCCTTCAATATAGGAGTAGAGGAAACAAGAAAAAGAGGCAAGCTACTGCCTGCGTTTAGCAGCTCACATTTACTAAATGTTTCTCTTAAACACTGCTATCAAATTATCAGTGGTCCTCTCAGGTGGTAAGAATCCACAACTGAGCACATCTGGGCTGTGTGAAATGGATGTTCCGAGTTGAATGAGACCTGGCTGTGCTTGCCTTTGGCTAACAAATTTCACTACAAGTAAGGGAAGGCATGCATATTATTTAAAGAAATAATTTTATTATAGCTAAAGCATTATGAATGCACTCGATAAATATACACTGCCTCACCTCACTACCATTCGTTCACTGCTCCTAGTAAAACACCAAGGGGCCTATTACACATAGGGCACTCTTTTCCTGTTTGTGCTACGGCACACCTTTAAGCAGGTGTGCCAGGTGCAAACAGTAAAACTACTACTACTACTACTACTAAAATACGGAGCAACTGTTTAAAAGTATTTCTGTGCATGTGGCAACCCACATGCCCTTTAAAGAGGGATTTCAGCTCCCTTTGAGGTGGGTGCAGTGAGTGACTGCAACTGCCTGCAAGGGGATGTCTGGTGGGTCCATGGGATCCCTTTTCATCCCTGCAGAGGGCTGCCTTTAGGAGTCACACTGAAAGTGCACCATCTTTTTGTGATGCTCTCTCAGTGCGCCTCGTAATGGCTTGTCCGACTCCATACCAGCATCCAAAATACGGTGCGGGTGCAGAGGAAATGAGATTCCTTCATTTGCATGCAGATGCACCCCTATGCAAATGAGGGAATGCCCTCTTGAGATAGCGCTGGTGCTACATGTGCACCAGTGGCTGGTGCTACATGGGCACCAGTGCTATTTGTATTACAGAAGGGCTGTCCAAGTGTTTGCGGCCCCTTCTGTAACACCAAAGTGCTCCAAGGATGCCCAAAAGCAGGCCCAAATGCCTGTTGTGCCCCTGGGGCACTTCCGTAATATGGCCCCAAATGCGATTATTCAAGAGACTCACCTCTGGAACCGCATCACCACACTAAATTGTGTGTTATACACATGACTGCATGAGGGAGAGAGCTGAGGCTGGGGCAGCCAGGGCCGGCTTTAGGCAGTGCGACTGGTGTGGCCGCATTGGGCGCTGACCTGTGAAGGGGGCGCTGTGACCTCAGGGGGACACTGTGCTTAGCAATATCTTATGATAGGAGAGATGAGGGGCAATTTGCAGGTGGTAGTGAGAGAATCCGAGGAGGCGGTCAAGGGAAGGCAGGGGCGCCAAAAGTGATTGTCGCACCGGGCGCCACCAGCGCTAAAGCCGGCCCTGGGGGCAGAAAAACATTGCCAATCACGTTAGAGCTTTAAAAAAAAAAGAGTGAATTGCTGATTGTTATTGCTCCATCTGAGCCTAGGTTGTCATGCACATCACACAGAGAGACCATTTTTATGCTGAGTGCATACGCAGGCGTGTGGGAATGGGGGGTGCTTCCTGCAGTGCCAGCCAGGCAAACCCAGTGCAGCTGCTCTTTAAAATGTGAAGCAGAAATGTGAGATCCTTCCATCTCAACCTTCTGGCTGTTCCTGACTTTCGGAAGAACAGGTCTGGCAGCAGAATCTTTTCCGCTTAAGAAGCCCCGCCTGCACTTAAAAGAGGAATTTGAGATCCCCTTGCAGGCAGGTGCCTTAAAATGTACCCCAGCGCTATCTATATTACAGAAAGGGCCACACAAGCATTTGCAGCCTCTTCTGTAATACCAAAGTGCCCCACGGACGCACAAAGCGAGCGCAAATGTCTGTTGCACCCCCGGGGGACCGCCGTAATATGGCCCCTGGTTGTTCATCCAGTTTAGCGCCAAAAAACCTCTGGGTGATCGTTTGCTCTATAGATCCAATTAACAAAACATAACAAGCATCAAAAGTAGCTGGTTGTGCTGGGCAAGACAACCTAGCACTCCATCAGAGGCCGGGTGTCTTCATTGCCTTTTGCCTGGATGTCTGATACAGTGTGGGTTGCATCACACAGAAGAGGCCTTTGTAGCGCTCGTGCCCATTTGGCTGCGCTGGCGGATGTAGACACTTCAATTCTCTAGGCATCAGTGTGACCAGAATCAAAGCTGCTAGCATCTGACCTGTCACACACAGTGCTGCCACCTCTCCGCTGACGTCAGGGCGTTTCGTGAATGGGGTCCAGTGTATTTAAAGACTAGGCCACTGAATGCTATTCTGTTGTGTGAATAGTGGTACTGCATTCTCTACAAAATGAATGGAACATAAATATAGCTTCTTATTTTTTACTACATTTACATATGATTCCACAATAATCCGGTGCTTGCTTTTAAGTTCTGATGCTACAGGTATGTTTTATTCTATAATAGACTCTATTAAAATGTTCAAGTGTTAATGAACGACGTCAAAACGAAATATTATTTATGCAAAATAAATAAATAGCTAACCTATGTGAGATTATTGAATTTGGGTTATGATCATAGATTTTAGTTTTGTTAAGAAATTATTATTTAAATACAGTGTAGTTGGGCAGCACAGTCTATACATTTTTTCCACAGTATATTAATATTTACATCTATCAATTTCACAAAGACCCTTTGGCGATCCTCTCTCTCCTATATCATTGAATGTATTTATGAAACGATCTGTGTAGATAAACTAATTAACTTGAGGAATTAGTATGCAAATGCGTGATAATTTTATTCCCCAGTTGAACATGGCCTTCTCTGAATTTAGAATAAGCTCCATGGTGCACTCTCTTCCCGGGTGTGTGCAACTGACATCTTCAAATAATTTTGATCTTAACGTATCATTGGTCAAAACTGGTGCCCAGACTAAAAATTATTTTGCAGGGGCGATCATACAACAAAAAACAGCGTTATCTGATGCAAAGCAGAGCGAATAGGAGCGATGTTCAAATTTCTGATGCTAAAATGTTAAACCTAAAAGTTGACACGTGCACAGTACTAAAAAAAACTTTAGGTCAAAGAGCGCCATCCCCTATGGAGCAGAAACTTTGCAAAACCCGTAGGATTTTATGCAAAACCATACTTGAATAGCATGTCCTGGCTTTGTGTCAAATCCTAATGCTAAATTGAACCAAGTGAAAATAAGGAGCAAGCAGAATATGTGTGATATTCCAACGTCACGAGTAATTTCCATAAAATTACACATCTTACATGGATTACCCTAAACTACTTGTCATTGCAATGAAATATATACTAGAGGCTTTGTCTCGAGTAGACATCTCACATTAGACTCTGCTGGCTGACCCTTTCACTTTAGTGCACTGCTTACAATTATGCTAAACAGCCTTTTCTTAAACGAGCGCAGCTGATATCGTAATAGGCATGTAAAATGTGCCTGTGAACAATTTTTTTAACATTCATGCAACAGAGTGCAGTTCAGCAGATTTTCAAGTGGTGCTGTCTTGCAGAATGTTAGTAGAGCTGGACCTTGGTTTAAGCTCTCTGGTGTGTGCCTTGGCATCTTAACTGGTCTACGAATTCACTTTGGACAAAAACCCTCACTGCCAGGAAGACTTTCTTACAGAGTAAGTCAGCTGTGTCTACATACACTGCCACCTAAAATCAAAAAATTGCTGTGTCAGTAAAAACAGTAACAATCAAGGCTGCACACCCTGGCGTTTTGGACAGTTCACTTTCACAACAGCAGTCCTTTGATTAATGTTTCATAAAGATTGCTAAGAAATATTTGAGAATGCTACTTGGGGTGCCGGTGAGGAGAGAGATAATTGAAGTTTGCACTAAACTTTTAATGGTGATCCTGGAGTTTGCGAATCCAGGAAAATGTTAGAATTTAAGGCAAGGTGGTAGTCTGTACTTAACAGCCCAAGAAGTAACATAAGAAATAATTCTTAATACACTACGGTATCACAAACAGTTAGTTGAACGCAGCATAAACGTTCATAAAGGCATGTTAAAAGAGGACTGGTGCCAGGCACCTTTATGGTTGGACTAATGCCACAATCTAGTGGCTTTTCCTGGTACAATACCTTTATAGGGTGGAAGCATGGGCATGGGCTTCACAATGAATAGTTGTGCTAAAGGCAGGGACGACTGCCCCTCAACTCAAGGGTACAGTGAGTGTTGCCCTGCCAGAACTGGGGAGGCTGAGAAGGAAATTCTAACAGTTTAGCAAAAAGAGCAAACGGACTGGTGATATTTCAGCCTAGAAATGTAGGTCTCTCCTAGGCAGTCCTTGCGCTGTCTCTGCAAGACCTGCTGTATTCAGGATATGGGCTTTAAAAGCTCCACCCATTTTCAAGGATTGCCCCTGTTACATGTGTTGTTGCTCAGAGCTTGTGAGCACTGTTTCTTTCTTTTAGCTGGAGCAGTTGAGACCAGTCCTCGTGGTTTACAGAGTTCTGTTGTATGCAGGGCTGTAAATCTTGCTCTTATCTTGCCACATTTTCTGTGCATTCAAAGACCGAGGTCTGTTTTGGCTGCAGCTGCATCCTCCTCCCTCCTGCTTTTGAAACACACGGTCTGGTGTCATGGTCCCTGCCTTCCTATGGCTGCTGCCACCTCTTTCTTAGAGCTGAACAAGCATTTGCAAAGCAATAGGTCTCACATTTGCAAGAGTTTGAGCTATTGGCATTGTAAATGGCAATCCCTATTATTTATGTGTTTTGAAAACCTGCAAGCGATGCGTAAACACGCACTTTGTACTTATAGTCGTTGCTTACGAGAAGCCAGGCTGGCCAAACTGTGCCTCTTTTACTGCCAGCCTTGCTTCTCATAAGCAAGGACATTGTCTTCACTCTGGAGAGGGCCCACATGGCAAGCTACACTTGTTTGTACTGGGCAGATATTCAGATAGGGAGCAGATGGACAAAGCTGGCAACAAATTGCTGCAGTGCCAGTGGAGCTGTGTTCAGTATTACTGCATCTTGCATCACTACGAGCTGCTGCTTGGCAACATTCTTGTTGAACTCTGATGCAAAGGTCACCGCTGCTCTTCTTTCACCTCTCTTCAAAACCTTAGGTATTAACACGGCTGAGCTATGGCCAAGAGAGAGTGAGAGGGTGAGTGAGTGAACGGGTGGATGGATGTGTGAGTGAATTGGTGGATGGGTGTGTGAGTGAAAGGGCGGATGGATAGATAAATGGATGAATGAGTGAAAGGGTGGATGTAATGATGGATAAGTGAAAGGGAGGAAGGATGGATAAATGGTGGGCCTGGGCGAAGTTCATGGAGTTCACTTCTCGTAGTCCGCAAAGTGACAAAAGAGTTATGCTACGCTCTGCAGAGTTCCACAAATGGCAGAGTGATGTAAGTTGCACTGCTTGCACTGCTTTTTAGCACCGGGTGTTGGTCTCACGCTGTAAAATCAGTGCAAATGGTACCATGTGCAGCACAAGAGGGCACATCTTCTTTCTGCCACTCGAGTAGATGTTCTACTTGAGTGTCAGCTTCCCTAACTCGAGCAGCAGGTTTCTCAATGCGAGCGGTAGTGACCTGCAGCGACCGCACATTTTGTGAAATCTCACCAGGAGGAGGTCTAGCATTGGATTTTCATTGCTTGCGCTAGCCAAATTAATGTTGGCAAGCCACGAGAGAGGAAAAACTCTGAGTTCTATGCGGATTGCGGAGTGGGAAAAACTCTGTGAGTGGAGTTTACCACCCAGGCCTAATAAATGAATGGATGAAGAGATGAGTAAAAGGGTGAATGGATGGGTGAGTGAAAGGGTGGATGGATGATGAGGCAAAGGATGGATGAATGAATAAGTGAAAGGATGGATGATAAGGGATAGGTTAAATGTATAGATTGAATAGTGGATGGATGGATGGGTTGAAAGGGTGGATGGATGATGAATGAAAGGATGGATGTAATGATGAATGAGTGAAAGAATGGCTGAATAAGTGAAAGGGAGGGTAGATCGATGGATGGACGGAAGGTGGATTGATGGATGCGGGAAAAGGCGAATGGATGGATGGATGAGTGAAAGGGTGGATGGATGGGTGAGTGAAAGCATGGAAGGATGGGTCAAAGGACAAATGTATGGATAAGTGAATAGATGGCTGAGGAGTGAATGGGTGAGTGAAATGATGGATGGATGAGTGAAAAGGAGTTTGGATGGATGGAATGAGAGGCAATGGTGGCTGGTGAAAATTAAAATACCCCCCCCCCCCCCCACTTTGAACCAAAGCTTCTATAGCACCAAGCAAGCATAAGAAAATAATCGCAACCATCTTCAGAAGAGCTTGCATCCTTTCATTGAGACATCCATACTCTCACTTATCCACCCCACAGTGGGAGTAACAAAAGCAGAATAATTTAAAGACATGCATTTTTTTCCTTTGAGGTGCATCTGAAAGGTTTACGGCCACCACTTTCAAATTTCACCAGCAGCCACTGGCTAAAGTAGGCTTGTGGAAAAATATGGCTAATCAGAGAGCAGAAAAAAGGAACAATGACAGTATGTGAGATCCGGGTGTGCTGCTGTGATATAGGCTGTAGATGGGTTAGTAGAATTTCTGGAAGACGTGCTTTGAGTTGTTTTCAGAAATTTTCTGATGTTCAATTTCCTTGAGCAACTCTGGAAGAACTTTCAATAGTTTTGATCTACTCATTTCAAGTTTTTGCCCACCGACATATACTCTCTTTATGCTATCTCTTGAAGGATGGTATTTGTTAAAAGCATTGGCAAAGCCAGTAGGTATTGCCTATGTGAGAGCTATTGGCTTTGCTAATGTCTTTTAGCCATGTGGTACATCAGGATAGTAGAAGGTAAAAACAGAAAAAAGAAAAAGTGCTATGATGCGGCCAGCATTGATCAAGTTATAGCACATTTTTTCCCATTTACTTTTGACAATGCTCTACAACAGCTGTGCTGCTGTACAACGTGGATTTAAAAAAAACATTGACAAAGCCAGGACATATCATATAGGCGGGGCGGAAGGGACGACATCAACAAGCAGCAGAGCGGGAGGGGGAAAAAATACAAAAATTCCAGCATGACCACAGGAAGGACAGACAGTAGACTTTTGAAACGAATGGCTACATGACATTTTACATTTAAAGGGGCTATCCATACACATAAGGTGTCACCTCCCACTTCCTTGGACACAGTTTCAAGTTCACTAGAAGCTAGGATATTTAATACAAAGGGTTCTGATGAGTCAGGCAGCTCCTCTCCATACAACCTGCACCGCAAAATGCCACTGATATTCTGCTATGTAAGGAAGGTGATATTTAAAATATGCAGAGGTTGGTAACTCGGAAAGGAGGAGAGAAAAGGAATGATGACAATACCCAGCCCAGCTTCTCTGTTATTGCGGAGGAGCGTTGCCCCACTGCTGAGAGCCAGGAGATTAAAAATAAAATGATAATTAAGCAATTTTATTATCATTTTATTTTTCACAGACCGAGCCGAGTCTGGGCTGAGTTTAAAGTGGGGTGGGGCCATCCTCTACAGACAGCAGCATGGAGGAGGAGTGGTGGGCACTGCAAGTGCACACGACGGGTTGGCCGGCTGTCTTGGGAAGGCCATATCATCATGCGCAATTAGATTTCTCCAACCTGAGCTGTGTTGCACAGCCGGATGGAGTAGAGGAAAAGACTCCCCGTCCCGTAGCAAGCGTCAAACCATCCACCGCAGACCAATCCCGGCACTTCTCTCATGCTGGGTAATAGCCAGCGGCTGCTCCTCCGTAATGGTGGAGAACTATCATCCCATTCGTCAGTCACAGGAAAATAAAATGATAATAAAACACCATTTTACTTTTCTCTGACTGCCTTACGCATGCGTGTAGTGTGGGCGGGGCCGGGAGGGGTAGTGGGCACTTAGAAGTACGCATGTAAGTTTGGCCGGCAGTCCTGGGCCGGAAAAACAGACATGCGCATTTCTGTTTCTCCAACCCAGCTGTGTTCACAGCCGGGTTGCAGAAATGCTGCAGGCTCCCAGGGACAGTCTGAGCAGCAGAGCAGGCTGCTCAGACCAATCCTGGCACTACTCTCATAGCATTAGAGCAGCATCTTGATTGGGTTGGGAGCCTGCTTTCGTGGAGACTGCTGGGATAGTACTGAGATGACGTCAGAGGTAATGGAAGAGGTAGCGAAAGGAAAGTTAAGTTTTCTTTAAATTTTGATTCCCCCTCACCTCTGTGTCCATCCGTCCCCAGCCCCCCTACTTTTATGGCTGCCGCTAGTGGTAATAGCATTACCACCATGAGAGCAGCATCTAGATTTGGTGGGAATCTGGGAGCCTGTGCAGTGCAGCTCATGGTCTGGCAGGAGCAGAGGAGTACCGAGGTTGCGCCCGGCAGCGGCGGGTAAGTAATTCATTTTTTTTACAATTATTTTTCCTTGCGCGCCCCTCCACTTTTTATTGGCAGGAGCAGCCACTGTCCCAGGGATCACCTAAGAACGCAGCTTGAAAATGTCCTGCTCTGAGCGGGGATCCCTGTTCTCAAATCTCTCTCTCTCTCTCTCTCTCTCTGTCCAAGGAATGGGTTGAAACTAAAGTAAAAGCAGAGTAAACCTCACAACTTTCTGATTACATAGACTTAATGCCATATTTGAATGTGCATGTTCACGTTCTTCTAAATTATACTTCAATAAAAACTTATACTTGCATTATTAATGAGTAACTACAACAATATTGACTAAAAACTCAATTTAAACGTGATTTAGAGTGACAGATGTGCAGTACAAACAGGGCAATTATAATTACTTAAATATTCATAATTAAGTGCACTATTAAGCACCTTTTGATATCCACCGAAAATATTTATTAAAAGTTTGAAAAAACATCATCATTGTAGGAGCACACCTTAGGGCCAAAGGAAAGTAGAATTTTGCAATGGGTTCCCACCCCGTGCTCATAAAATGCATGTGGGGTAAAAGCGTGCTTCCTTTGAAGTTACTGCATTTCTCCATGGTTTGCCAATAGGTTAAAGCGGACAGACGGAGAAGGCAAGGTCGGGTAAGTATGAAATCCCTATGTGGTGTCTCCTATGCAATGCATTTTCTCACCTTTTTTTGCCATTGCAGCTCATGCAAGAGATCTGTTATATCTGTATCCACATAGGGACGAGGTGTGTTGGAGTGCTCTTGATGTTATTTACTGTTTAGAAGTTCTGATGCCAAGAGTGTAATCATGTGGCTAGTTTAGGCCGGGGATAAACACTGCCCTTTTACATATACACATATGTTAAGTTGCCTTCTTTTCTACACCATGACTTTTGGCACACATTTGCTTGTGTGATGGTTCAGGATTAGTTTCTCTGAAACCACATTGCTTACAATTCCACTTCATAAGTACACTATCATGACACCTTGAACATTTAGTACAAGGGCTGAACACACAATGTGCAAATGTTGTTGTTTGTTATTCGTCCATGAGGTGACATGGCTATCACAAAGACAATAAACAATGTCGGCCCAGTTGGAGCCTCAACATAGAAAAATAGATGGTGTTATTATAAATGCACATGCATTTCCATGCTCAAATTAGAGGAGCACTCTGCTGTCATTGCAAGGTCATTGCTGTGTTGGAGCCTCAGTCCAGCTGATTCCTGTTTATCCTCTCCGAGGAGGGATGTCCAACTTGTGACCAAGACAGGGACCTATATACATTGCCTTCAGGTAATGGGGAGTTAGATCATCCCATAAGGGATTCTTGGCAGACCACCAACCTTAGGCAACAAGGTTCAGGAGCGCATAGTAGGAGTACACTATACCCAGTACTTATATGCCAGCATATATACACTGTTTTAGCATGATGGTGGAATCATTTATCCCTTTCACTGTTCTTGTACTGCTAATCACTTTTATCTGCTTCTGTCTATAAATCATTGCAGCACATATATTTTATACAAGAATCACAATGGTTCAATAAATATTTTTTTAAAACGCCCCTTTGTGTATTTCTTGTGTGCCTTTCTGAGTGAGCACAAGTAACTGAGCGAAAAGGTTCTAGATCTGTTACCATTATTCCTTGGGGAGTCAGGGTTGCCATGTTCTGAGGTTGCCCAAAACATTTGTTACCTTGCCAGGTTTAGGGGTACGTATGGTGGCACTATGAGCTAGTAGGTCTATAGGCCAGCATATCCTGAGGGGGTGCATGGAACAGATCTGGCACCATCCCAACGTTTATGTTGTCCAACAAATGAACAGTTCCTACTGAGAAAGGGAAAACCCTACGACAGTGTGCATGACTGATTAACACTGAATGTGTGAGCAGGCATGCTACATTGAATCCTCTGTACAGTGCTCTAGTTCCTACCTTCTTAACACTTTTTAAACTGAGGATATAATTTCAACTTGCATCTAACAAGTGTCCCTATGTCCCACATGAAACCTTCAGAGGAGCCTGTTTTTTTTGCAAAAATATCAACTTTTCTTCTCAGTGCTGCTATGTTTTGATAATGTTTATGTGTGATATTATTGTGTTTAAAGTACATATTGTTACCATTTACATATTTTAATGTGACAGGAGAGGGGCAAGCAACAAGGCAGGACTGTGGGATCAAGAAGAGGTAGCAAGATCACAGACGTCGGGAGAGGGCAGGGCAGATGAGGAGAGGGAAGACTTACTACAAAACACAGGTAGGAGTGGTAGAAAAAAATCTATAGTCCTGAGATCTTGTGTGCATTGAATTGGACCAACAGTAGCATTTATACCTCTTTCTTCCTTCTTCAGAGGTTTTTAGGTAAACAGAAAACGGCAAGCATGGAACAGGCAATGAACGACACGGGAGGGAGACAATTGCAAGGTGGAACAGTGAGAAGCAGAAAGCGGGAGCAATACCACGAAGGGAAGGGGCAGGGCAAACAAGGACAGGGAGAGGGAAGACTGACTACAAAGCACCGGTAGGAGGTCTAGGAATAAAAAGTAACTCTGGATGTGCATAAACAGTGGAAGTACTCTGGCCACCAAAAGCTGTAGTTGGTCCATGCTCCATCAGGCAGATTGAGGACACAACGCTGTGAGGCATATCATAGTCCTCATGTTTTCCATATCACTGACAAGACCGTTATACGAACGTAATTGCATTCTAACACACTTGTCATCAACTCAAAGTGGGGGACACACACAATAGAGTACGCACCTACAGTGGGAGGACAATAGCTGAACTAATCCTTCCTAAATCAAATTTTTCTATTGGGGACACTTCCATCTACTGGGGACATTTCCAGAGAATATGCATCTTTTATGGGAGGATAAATACTGGACACATCCTTCCCTAATACATCTTCCCTTTTGGGGACATCTTCCATGACTGGCCAAAGACAGATACATTCTAAATGGTCTCCCAGTCTTGTCTCTTAAACAGCGAGATATTTGCATATTGGACAATGCAAACCTTTTGGATCGATATTTTCTTGTGTATAAGCCTTGAAGAAGTTACAATCATAACGAAACATGCGTCAGCTGTTTTCATCATTGCCAACAGGGAGGCTTTATGAACACGATCTCCGTGGACCAACAAGCAATATCAACATTTTTGTAAAAAAATACATGTCCTTGTTTTGGATTGCATTCTGATTATTGGGTTTCTACAATTTTAATGAAACATTGTCATTTGATATTAAATAGAATTTTACAGAAGTTATCGGATTGGATTGGTTTCCTGTGAGCAGTCACATTGTTATTGAATAGTAACTGTGTTACACTATTAACAATAGTGATATAACTATTGGAGAGTGCCGAGGTACAGTGATTCTGTTAAATTTTGCACAGGAGTTCTTTGGAACATCTGTGTGGTGACATCCGTGGTAGTGGGGTGTTTTTTGTTACCTTGAGGGGCACCAAAACTGTTATTCTCATACTAAGAAGCTTAGACAACATATCGCTTGGAATAGATGTGCTATCCTATGTACCACCACTACCTCCTTTGTTTAGTATGTATTGGTCCATGCTCCATGGCATGGACTGACACACAAAGAAAAACAAAGAGAAGGGAGGTGCCTGGGAGGAGCTGACCAAAGAGAATCAAAGAAATGAGAGTGAATGTGAAGCTCACCAATGGTAAGTAACAGGTGGGCTCTATGCCCTTTTCACATTTTTTCAAAAAGTATAATAGACTCCCCGACACCGCATACACAGTCCAGGGGAGACCTAAAAAGGGCTCTCAAATATACTAATCCTTTCAGACATAAATATTAATGTCCACAATTCTTTTAAATATCTTGCAAAGGACAGTATCTTTGTTTAGTTTTACAGTCCCTGGGGCTTAACTATTGAACATTCTTTTTTTTAAGTTTATATCTGCTCACAAATTGAAACTAGCCCTACACAGATCATGTAAACAGAAACAATTATAAAGTATATGTTTATGCCATAAACGTATTGTAAGGAAATTGGTGTATAATAGAGTGTAATACACTTACCAACCCATTGAGGACAATTAAGTTTAATTTGTCAAACCTTTAGCTTAAAAGGAACAAGGATACAGCATAGAAACAGCACCAAAACAATTACAGAGGAAATACATGAGACACACGAAAAATCTGACACAAAATAATAAAAATAGACTGAATATTTATGTGTTTTTAAACACCACCAAAAGATCCACCAGAGGGTTCTGGGGATATAGATTTTTATAAGGTATAATAAATATGCTCTTTTTACCTAACTGCGAACAAGTATTTACAAATTCAACAAATTTGACACAGAACCATTTTGACGGAAACTTTGGCTAATTGTACTGCAGTTACTTATAGTTACTTTGGGCAACCACCTCCAGCAAGGTGCCAGTCAGGGGGACCGGTAGGGTCCCCAGAAGCACTTATCTTAAAGGCAGAAGCAGTTTCCCGTCAGTTACAGGCACTTTAGCTCCTTGTCATTGAATCCTATGGAAGTGGTCCTGATGCAAGGGATACAGGATGTTGAAGATACTCAGGATGCTGTGGATGGAATACGGTTGACAGGGTCTGTCTGCAGCTACACCTCGGTCCACGTCTTGATGAGGCAGTCCTGGCCAGGGGGGTCAATGTCACATCAAGTCCCCTCAGGTCTGGCAGAAGTCCAGTCGGCACTGGGCTACCAGTCGCTTGCTATCGCGGTCATGGTCAAATCTTTCCTTGGGAAGCTGCACTCTGAAAAATCTTCCAGGTCCAGCATAATCGAGTGAAGCTTTGAGCGTCA
Organism: Triturus cristatus; assembly: GCF_964204655.1. NCBI lineage: Eukaryota > Metazoa > Chordata > Amphibia > Caudata > Salamandridae > Triturus > Triturus cristatus. Next base: position 1,098,500,313 of record NC_140585.1, read on the forward strand.
GTTGCTGGCCCTTGGTGCTGCAGGGTGACAAGGAGAGGCTATGTGAAGATCTGGGCTACCCTCTCCCCCCTGCAGGCTTCTTCAGCTATTGTGGCACTGTGCTCAGAACAGGAGGTCAGCCAACTCACTCTTGGGGTCTCTTGCTTCAGCTCAGCTTGGAATGACTTCTTAACAAGCAGGACACAGAAGGCGCAGTTCCTTCTCCTTTGCTAGGCACCAGGTTCAGCAGGTGCAGACCATGCAGGTGCAGCCTTTCTTTGCTCTGTTCTTGCCCCAGGGCAGTCCTTCTTTGCTCCTCTTCTCCAGGACATTGCAATTTGAGTTCTGGGTGCCCTGTTATGGTCAGAAACTGCACTCAGGGGAAGATGCATTTGATGACCAATCGGCTACCAGATTCCCTCCCTCCTGATGACCACTTCCTGTGAAGTGTTGCATCAGGTTGTCCCAGAATGCACCATTCTGCCCACTTCTAACATGGCAGAAGCCCACTTTTAGTGTACAAACCTCCCAAGCCCAACCCTCCGACGCAGCTACCAAGGGGGCTACACAATCCATGAAAAACTGGTTTGGCAACTGGTGTCCTCTCTCCTTCTCGAGTGCCAGCCTGTCTATCTAAACAATAGAGAAGCTCCTCTCCCAAGTGTTCCCCATTTGCCCTTCTAAAGTGGCTTCTCCTTTGAAGTTTACCTTTTGGGCTAACACCCGTGTGGCTTCCTGGCTGGAGGAGGTAACACCTCTCACCTGATCAGGCTTCTATTGTCTCCTTTCCTAGGAGTCCTTCGCACGTCTCCTCAGGAGGGCAGACACCTGTCTCAGAGACAGACCCCTTGTGCAACCAAGGACGGGCACGGGGTATTTAGGGTAACAAAGTGGCAACTTTGTGAAACTTGTACACTGCAACAAGGTTACAATAATTTCAACTTGGACATCAAGCCAGGCTTAATGTAACGAGTCATTTGATACCTTACAGTATCAACTTTAGCAGTGCCAGTGAGAAGTTAGCAGGGCTGCTGTGGCAGCCTGCAAGTGTGCACTCACCAATGGGGCTAATAGCCTTTTCCACAGTAAAAACAACAATTGTGGGTTTTTCCAGTTGGAACATGTAAAAACATGTTTCCCTTTTTAATATATAGCACCCTGCCTTAGGGCTCGCTAGCCCTACCTTAGGAGTGACTTACATATATTACAAAGTCCGGACTTGGCTTTGCCATTACATGAAATTGCAAAGTTGAGCTAGCAGTTTAAAATTGCCCTTCCAGTCTGCAGTGGCAGAGTTGAAGCCAAGTTTTACCCTTGTCACACCCAGAGTGGCACCACCAGTGCTGCAGTCCCTGGGGTGAGCTACTATCATACAGGCTCTTGGTACCTTGGGTACCATTTACTAGGGACATATCCTGGATACCATTTACTGGGGACTTACAAGTAAGTTTGCTTATGCCAATTGGGTAGCAACAAATCAAACATACACTTTGAGGTGAGGGCACAGGCACTGAGTCTGGTTAGCAGGCATCAGTGCACTCTCAGAGTGAAAAACCCAACAGCAGCACTCCAAAAAAGAGGCTTTTCCTTACACTTACTACTTACATCACACATCAACATTAGACACGGAAGAATGAAGATGCAGAAACTTGCTTCAAGACACTTTGTGAAGCTATTTGAGAACTGTTCCAAATGAAAACTAACATGGGAAAGCATTTGAGAAACAGTTTTGTAGAACGAAACCTAAGCAAATTACTGTTTCAGAAAAAAAGATCTTCCTTACAATTTTTACACTTAGTGCCTCATTTACAAGCCCATTGCGCCGCCGGTGCGTCACTTTTTTTGATGGACCAGAAGGGCAATGGGCTTGCCCATATATACAAGGCCACATAAAGTCACCCTGCGTGACTTTTCATGGCCTTGTAAATATGGGCCCCTATCACACATTACTCTGCTTAAAAGCGGTGTTCCATGGGTGTTGCTGTGGGTGTTCCCGCGCCACATTCATGGAACATGACAGATTTACAATGTTTTATAAAGCTGGGAATGCGTCACATTGCTATGCCTCCCCAGGGGAGGGGGAGGAGTGGCGCAATGAGGAGAAATACTTTATTCCTCCTCGTTTTATCCTCTTTCTATGGCATCAAGGATTGTTTTTGTGCAGGAAGGTGTCCCTTCCTGCACAAAAACAATCATCCCTGCAACTACGGCACCCTTGCAACATGACACAAGGGTGTTAGCGTTAGAGCATGCTGCTGTCTGTGCACCAGCCTAGGAGAGATGGTCAGGAATGTGGTGTATCTTGTAGATACTGCGCATTCTTGCCCTTTTATTTTGGCACACTGCAGTGAAGACTTGCTGTGCTGCCGTGGGTGAAAATATAGTAAATGAGGCCCTTAGTTTGGGAAACTTCTACATCAAAATTTTGTGCTGCAAATTTTATACAAAAAAGGGTGTTGCAGAAAAAACCTCGTTAGAAGCCTATCTCGAAAAGAAGTACAAAACGTTGCAATTAAGTGAATAAAGTATGAACTTCGCCCTACTGCATTGACAGAATACACACGTCACCTACCTCTTTAGGTCCCTGTTGATCAAGAATACAGGTTGGTAAACATTAAATTCTGTATTCAGATAAAAAAAAAATTCTATTTCCAGAACTCCTTCTTTAATAGACCTTATTGGAGAAAAGGACCACAATACTTCCGTTAACTGACACCTCACTATTCCCTATCTGCTAATCCAGTGCTTAATTTGAGCTAGTGGTTGCTGATAGGAGGCACCAGCACTTATTTTTGGAGACCGGTACAAATTTTTCCGCATCCGATATTTACCTAGCAGGAGAGCAGGAAAACACACAGAGCAGCAAGATGGAGGAAGAGAAAGACGCCAAAACCAACGCAGAGGAAAGGAACAGGGGCCTGAAAGATTGAGATGAAGGGGCAGGTCGTGTCTAGTGGTTAATTAAAGAGGCACGAGGTGGTTTTGAATCTACCACATTTTCTATGCAGCGCACCGAGAGTTTCTGAGCAGAGCTTTGGGCACCTGTAGTATTTCTTTTAAAAATTAAGCTGTGCCCATCTAATCAATGATTGTTCGAGAATAAAACATGGATTGATATCACTACGTAAATTTAGTCCAGACTTCAGAACACCCTTAATTCAAACTTATTCTCCAAATCTAGTTTTACAAACTTCAGGGAACTTTTTCACACAAACAATTCACTCTATGTTCACAGAACTCAATAGGGATCAGGGGTGGCAGCTGATCAAGATCAGACAACGTTACTCACCCTACCAGATTAGAGTCTCGCTTGCCTTCTCACTCATTATGCTGCACCTTTTATCTCAGCAGCATTTTGAAGGGTGGGGTGTGAGGTCAAACTATTGCATGACAAAATATTGCACCATATATATATATATATATATATATATATATATATATATATATATATATATATATATATATATATATATATATATATATATATATATATATATATATATATATATATATATATATATATATATATATATATATATATATATATATCAGCTACCACTGTACAGTCAAAGTAAGTAGAGGCAAAATTTATGTAGGTCAATATTGTCAACCTCGATATAGTGATACACACCTCTCTCTCAAGTAACCGAAGAGCAGAACGCAGCATTTTCCAAAACTTCTAGCTAAATAAATAAAGAAAATTTTCATCAGAGGGCAAGAATGCTTAATGGCCCACCTTGCAACATTGTATTTTTCCTCTCATAACCTTATTTTCAATCATCAATTTAGTTTGCTTAGATCCTCATATCACTGTAGCGACATAGAAGGATTTAGACTTCTGATGACATTTGGAATGTGTGAGAGGTTTCCTCCCGATCACAATCAATGTGAGTACCCCTTATGACTTTGATGTCACCTATCGGTCCCTTAAACTGAGTAGCAGAGCTGGAGTAAAGCAGAGGTGTTTCTTCTGAATCCCATGAACTAGCTTAGGGGTTCCACACGCCCTCTGCTGAGATTGGTGTGTAACCTTATAGTCTCGGTTTGAACCTCAAAGTTCTTCTCAACCATTAAGTCGACAAGACTTGGGTACCTTCCTTTACAATAGTGTGAATCTATTTGAGAACCGTTCAAAATGAAAATTACTGCAAGATTGAGATAAAGGAGCAGGACGTGTCTGGTAGTTAATTAAGAAGGCACAGTGCCTCTTCTGATGCTAACACATTACCAAATGATAATTTGTGTATGCGATTCGGTGTTTGGAAGGGGCGTGTTTAGGGCCTCCCTTCCAAATACCGAATCTGATTGGGATGTATGAATATTTTGCGGCCGAATTACTGTACAAAACATTGATATTTGATGGACCCCTTAAAGGAGGTGGTAACTCATTCGCAATAGGAAGGGGTCCAAAGGGAACCCCTTCCCCTTTGAGAATGGAAAACACATACTTTTTAAGAGCAGTCAGTGGTTCCACGGACCACTGCAAACTCTAAAAAACTAAACTGCAAAGTTAAATTTTTTCTTTTCAAACGCATCCCGTTTACCCTAATGGAAAATGGGCTGCATTAAAAAAAACAAAAAAAGAGTGCTTTATTAAAAATCAATCACAGACATGGTGGTCTGCTGACCTCAGCAGGCCATCATCCCTGAGATGGCTGTGATTCTTAATGGGTCACAAATTGCGACCTACCTCATTAATATGCACGAGGTAGGTCTATTTGCGACCCACTAGGAATCGCTAATGAAACTCAGAAGTGTTTCATACATTTGTAAGTTGGAAATCGGTATTCATATTGTTAGTACATGTGGCCCATAATTCTGTAGCATCCTGGGCACTCTGGCGGACGTTTTAAACTCCCACAAGAGACTGCAAACTTCTGGTTAAGAGGCGCTGTATATAAGAATCCTTCAATAAGCCAATCAGCGTTTATATTATCACCAAGTTCAGGTCTATTGAAAGGGCTGAGGGAACTTATTCCGCCGCCCTCCATGGGTGCTGAGGTGGGGAGGTTGTCATGCTGATTTTTTTGTCTACCCCGCAGTACTTTTATAGAAACCTGCGAAGGCTCAGCTGCTCGTGTGAATCTCACTTTGTGCAAATGTGCCTGAAGACTCCTGCTATGTGTTTTTTGTTTCGAGTTCACCACCTCGTAGTCGTGCTGTGTGAATGTTTCAGTTCCCTGATGGTGCAATGTAGCTTTCCTCATTTGCTGACCTGAGACGCATTTTAAAGTAGATCTCGGCTGCTGGAGCTTTGCATTATCATCACAGCCGCGCGCAGCGACTGTTTACAACTTAACGAGTAACATCACACAAAGCAAATGACTGACTGCGTGTCCAGAGGCGAGGCAAGGGGGCCTCTTCGGCCCTGATGCAATCAACGGCAAGAACCCCACTGCCTCCCAAGTGCGATGGAGAAGATCGCGATAATTGGGAAGCAGTGGATTCTTCTCGCATTTGGGCCCTGGTGCCACTGCCGCTGTTGCACTCATGATAGCTTCGACCATATTCCAGTCCGCGTAGAGTTGCTTAAGTGAAGGCAGCATGTATTGATCTCCTTAAGAGAGCGGCTGAACAAGGTGTGTGATGGGAAGATGAATGAAAACTATATTCAGTGCTATGTTAAGCTGCCAAATAAATAAACTGCTTTTCTTTATCTTTTCTGCTATGAAAATTCCTACTTGTCTACATTGGATTAATAACGCAATACACTATAAACAACTAATAGCACTGAGGTGTTTCTTGTCCTGCTAATGGTCCTCGTAGGGTGTTCATTAGAGGTGGGAAGCGGAAGTAGAAAACATTCATGGCGAAAAGGACGAGGCAAATGTAGCTCAAATGAGGGGAAGTGGAAATAAAGTGCTTGAAAATGGCTGCCTACGGGATTGTGTCACTGTGGTAATTTGGCATGTGCCAAGATGGCATGGCTTTCGTTAATCAATAATTGGCCAGTGTGTCTACAGGGTACAGTGACATTGCCACTTTCTCTAAAAGCTGTGGCCACTAAATACAGGGTGGATGGAGGGAGACTTAGGAGTGATTGATGAATGTGCTAGCCTATTTGTAGACTTATGCAATAGGCATATCAGTTTGGAGGTCACAATGAAAGGCATATGTTTGAAGTTCAGATGTACTACACACCATGGTCCATATTGTACAAAGTGACTCGGTGTGCAACAGATGTGTTTACCCACTCTCTGCACCCCCCCCCCCGAATTCTGTATTCCCTCTGTAATATGTATCATCCTATACTTGCACCTGTACTTTCTCATGGAGGCTTTCTTTCATTTGCATGGGGTTATGAGCTCCTGCAAATAATACAATCCTTTGCCTTTGCCTTCTCGCTCACCCCATATTACAAAAGTGGGCACAGAGGCAAAGAGGCACATCGTGCGCCACATAGAGATACTGTGGAGTCAGTGCACCCCCTTCACCTTTAAGGGCACTTTTTGAGAGAGGGATATAGAGTCCCTCGGACCTCACAGGTCATCTACCTACAGGGAGGTGCAGTCACTCACTGCACTCACCTGCAGTGGAGGGTCACTGGCCCCTCATTTAACCCGTTGTGTGCTCATGACGAGCTGAGCTCGTCATGAGTCACAGTTGAGCTGTGCTCATGACGAGCTGAGCTCGTCATAACGGCTGCGGCCCGCCCATGCGCAATTAATTCCCCGCCTGTGCGGGAGAATTAATCAGTGGGAGGGGTCGTGACGAGCTCAGCTCGTCATGAGCACAGCTCCACTGTGAGTCATGACGAGCTGAGCTCGTCACGAGCACAGCGGCACCGCACCCCTCCCCCGCACAATGGGGAAATTACTCCGCAGGGAAGGGGTTAAAAGTGAGGGTAGGTCACCACCAGCACCCGACTGGTAACCCAAAGCAGCCCTGGCAATGTTGACGGACCAGACTCCCTGCTGCTTTCGTTACTGGGGACGGATATAGCAGCACTGCTGCAAAACCAGCCTCCAATAACAAAAACAGCCCCCACCACTGCAAAATCGGCCCCCACCCTTCCAGCCTCCTGGGGAAATGCTTGATGCCCGCTTCAGCCAGTCTGGTCCTGAAAACCATCTGTAGTGAAAGCTGGACTGGTGTCTTTAGCCATTTTACACTGTCCATGTCTGCACTGTGACCCACACATTGGCTGTGATAGGGCACCATATCTCAGTGTGCACAAAGCACAACCACTTTAGTGTGCACCATGGTACAGAGTGGGACAGTGCAGCCTAAATGTAAAGCAGACCAAGGTAGATTTAGAGCTAAAGTGTTTTTGGGTAGTTATAACAATTTTAAGTTGCTGCGTAAGTGTGTATGTGTACATGTAAGGGGGCGTATGCGTAAACACGTGGTGTGTGAGTGAAAGTGAAGGTCAAACGGCATGTGAAGTCACTTCTGCTACCCCTGGCATTTTGGTGAATTGAGGTCCATGAGCAATGGTACAGCGTCATGAGGACTGACTGACACCAGGGAGGATGCTCTGGGGCACTCAGAGGCATAGAAAATGGGAATAAAAAACTTGAAAAAATTGAATTGGTAAAATAAATTGCAAGTCTTGGGTGTCTATTTCAAGCACAATATTCAGCAGAAAATCAAATTGTGAATTTATACACAAACATATATATATAGATACAGCCAAAGACAGCCCAGCCCATCCCCATGGCATACATTTTTTGGGCTGTGCGAAGCGATGGTTCCTGTGCTATATTTGTTGTTCACTTCTTCTATACATTAAAAAAAAATGTTTGTGTAAAAATTCACAATTTGTTTTTCTGCTGAATATGGTGCTACAAATATATATACATATATATATATATATTCACTGAAAAAACCCAAAGGTTTCAGGGGTGTTATAGTTAGGAATTGGCATTTAAAAAACCTTAGAAATTCACTGAAAAAAACATAGGTTTCAGGGGCGTTATAGTTAGCTGTACATTTCTCTCGTACAAAACCCTAGAAATTCCCCTGTTATAGTTAGTTCAGCTGACTATAACTCGCGCCCCTGCAATGCACTGCTGATGACGTCACATATTACATCACTCATGACATGGTCAGTGACATCACTCATGACATCACTGATGACATCTCAAATGACATCACTGATGACATCACTGATGACCTCATCCATGTGATAAATTACTGCATCTTCTCACACCCTAATTTAACCGTTGATACACCAACTCAAAATTTCAGACGTCCATTCTCAAAACCATAGATACTCCAATACCAATAACTACATACCCACTCATTAACTCTTAGGTCTAAATACACCTCCACTCACTCACCTGTACAGTCACTCATACTTACAGTCACTCTGTACAAGACTTTCATATGCATTTATACACCTACATAGACACTCACACACCACCAATCATCCATAGAGGTACTCTCACACCTAGTCAGTCATGCAAATAATTAATCACACTCCCATTTACTCACCTATGCAGTTATACATACTCAAGTTCACTTACTCATAAAAATAGTACCACATACTTACGCTCTTATACAATCATTGGTACAAGCACACACTCATCCATACAGCCACTCTCACAATCACACACTCTCACATATAACCACTTATATACTCTTACACACATATATACTGCCTTTCACATATGTAGTTAGTCACACATGTACCACTGAGATATACATTCAATCACTAACACACCCATACATACACTCACTCAACGATACAGTTAATCACAGATGCACTCTTAAAACCATGCACCCATAGAATCACCCACTCACACATCTATGCATAGAGTCACACACACCCTACCCACACAAACACTCAGGCACCCATACAAATACTCAGTCAATCAATCAATAACCCATATAGACACTCAAATAGCTATTCACAAAACCATGCAGCCACTTATACACCTACACACAGACACATACAGACATTCACACAGTTTAGTCACTAGTCTGCCTCACTTATAGAGTCAGTTACGCACCTAGAAAATCATCCATTCACACACTTGTACACCCACTCATTCTTCCACAGGCCTGTCACTATAAATATATAAAACATATATAAACTTTACAGAAACACACAGTCATTGGATGACGTCATCAGTGATGTCATCAGTGATGTCATTTGAGATGTCATCAGTGATGTCATCAGTGATGTCACTGACCATGTCATGAGTGATGTAATATGTGACGTCATCAGCAGTGCATTGCGGGGGCGCGAGTTATAGTTAGCTGAACTAACTATAACAGGGGAATTTCTAGGGTTCTGTACGAGAGAAATGTCCAGCTAACTATAACACCCCTGAAACCTATGGTTTTTTCAGTGAATTTCTAAGGTTTTTTAAATGCCAATTCCTAACTATAACACCCCTGAAACGTTTGGTTTTTTCAGTGAATTTCAAAGGTTTTTTAAATGCTAATTTCTAACTATAACGTCTCTGAAACCTATGGTTTTTTTCAGTGAATTTCAAAGGTTTTTTAAATGCCAATTCCTAACTATAACGTGCATGAAACCTATGTTTTTTCAGTGAATTTCAAAGGTTTTTTAAATGCTAATTCCTATCTATAACTTATCTCTAAAGATATCATGTTTAACGATTTTCATTGGATTCCTATATTTTTCAATTTCAGTGTGTCAATTTCATTAATTATGTTTTTTTGAAATTCTTTTTTATAACCGTTTAAAAAAAATATTTATTTAATTAATTCTTTTAAAAAAATAAAAAATATTATTTGTTTTATTGGGTTTTTCAAACACATTTTTTTATATTTTTAAAAATATTTCTTTAACTATATGATCAAAACTTTATTTTACATATTTTTTTTCAATGTTTTTGGATCCGCGCACCCTATGTGCACCGTTCTCGATCCCTACGCGGAAGCATCCTCGCACGGTATGCGTTGGGTACGTGCTTAGCCCGCGATCACAATGCGACCGGTAAGCGACTCCCAGCCTATACGCGACACGGTCGATGTTCGTAACGCGACGTTTACGTGCTTCCGTGATGCGTCATCTGCGTCTATGACGCGGTAGGTGCGCGGATCCCGCGAAGTATTTAACATTTAAAAAAACATATATATGTATTTCATGTGAATATTGATTGAAGACAAACTCTAAACTAGTCTTAAAAGTCAGTGTAGAAAGTAGTCATAAAACCAATGACTTCTTGTCTTTTTTCCCCAAAAATTTCCATGGATCCGCGCACCCAACGCGAGAGAATCCGTGCACCCAACGCGATAGGATGCGCGCACCGTGCGCGCATTTCGCCGTTTAAAAAAAAAAAAAAGGGGTCCCCAGGGGGTCCTTCTAGGACCCCCTAAGCACCTCTAGAGGGTCAGAGTATTTCCACTCTGCCCCCTTTATATGTTTTACACACTTATTCCCCTTGCTTCTTCAGCCTCGCTTCTACCGAGGCAGAAAAGGGCCGTCAGCAGTTCCTGGTTTCGAATGTAGACAGACACTCGACAGCCAATTAGCATTCAGAGTGCGATCGGGAGAGTGCGTGCTCGGTTCGGGGAGGGTGCGCTCACGATGCGGGTAGGGTCCGCGGATCCTCCCCGGCCATAGATATTTATGTACTTTTAACTCTAATTTTCTCTGGTACTACTGAACAGATTCACACCAGTTATGCAAAAGGCACAAGTCTGAACTGAGGACTACCTCTTTGCCAAATTTGGTGTCATTCCGTTCAGCGGTTCGGGCTGTAGCTGCGACAACAGATCCTATGGGAAATTGCATGGGGAAAACATGTTTTGGGACCCCCCTTTTTTCTTGGCCCCCGCTTGACGAATCACCACAAAACTTTCAGGGTAGGAGCGGAGCGGAGCTGGCCAAAAGTTTGGAAAATTTCGCGAGGATTCGTCAACCGGCGCCAGACTTATTGGGAATAGAATGTTGTGGTATTCCTATGGAAAATAGGTCCTAACTATAACTATCTACTGGCGACCGCCAGTAGATAATATATAATGTATATATATATATATATATATATATATGTATTTAACCAAATGCCCAAAGCTTTCAGGATGCACTCAACAGTTTGCCTGCCATCAGGCATATCGGTTCAGTTTGCCTCAACCATCCGGTATTGTAATCACTGCCTGAGGCGTTTCGTGGCTTGGACGCCACTTCTTCCGAGGCTCATTATAAATCACGCATTGAATTGCGCTCTTTTGTTTGCATGCATAATTGGTTCACGGCCCCCAGTGGGCCTGGCTTAGTGCAAGTTGAAGCATGGAGCATGCTGGAATGCGTAGTCCCACGAGCAAAATTATTTTCCCTTAGTAGGTATCAATGCGTGGAGTCATAGTAAAAGTCTGTTCATTCTCCTTAGTAGGATCCAGACTGGCGAAGGCAACACACTCTTCATTTGGCGCACTGTGCTGCTGAGCAGAATAGGAAACAGTTCCTTTCCACAGCCTCTCAAAGGTTCGAGATGGTGCCATCCTGCACGGTAAGGCCCCCGTGTTGAAATGTTTTTAACCAAATGCCCAAAGCTTTCAGGATGCACTCAACAGTTTGCCTGCCATCATGCATATCGGTTCAGTTTGCCTCAACCATCCGGTATTGTAATCACTGCCTGTATATGTATATATATATACAAATATATATATATTTATATATAAATCACCTTTTTGATAAGAAAAGATGGAATCAGCACTCTTGTGGACTTCATTCCAATTTTATTGTCATGTCAGTGATGCAATCATCTACGCGTTTCGGCTGCCAAACGCAGCCTCGTTTGCAACGATGAGCGCTATTTTTTACTTTACTTAAATACATTACTTCAATTAAACATAGAAAGAGGATGATTACTGAGGTGTCTCCATACACTCTATCAAGTAAACATCAGCGCCATTTTAGACCATGCAAATGCATTGTTCTTCATGCTCTGAATGAAATTTCAAATACAGTTATTACTGTTTTCTGTATCTCTACATATGTATAATTTGAAAGTTCCCTTAACACAATATATTATATTTCGAATTTTATAGCAAGCAGAAGCTCTCTTTTTCATGGCTAGTGCCCCTGAAGGTGTATTTATGATATCCTCCATATAATTATCTCTGTGCTAATTCTAAAGTGTCAACAGTGCTAAAGTGTTTAGTGCCTAAAGTGTCCTACTCTTATAAAGTGCCTATTGCAAAAAAGATTCTTCTATTTCATCATCTTCCATTCTATTTAAAATTTCCCATTGGGATTCACTTGAACTTTTCTTTGGCCCTATATTACTAATATGATAGAGCTCTTTACATTTACCAATTTCTTTGTTTGTCTATTTTAGTTATATCACAAATAATATATAAAGAACAAATAACTTAAGATCTATAATGTAAGTATTTAACTAAAATGCTACCTTATTTTTAAAGTGCTAGTGCCCCTTTTGTACGCCCTCTCCTGTTTTTGTTCCATTAATCTTACATTCGCTCTCAATGAGTAAATTGCATCTCGGAATGTAATTTTTAATAAAGGCAGGTAAAAAGTTCTTCATCCATATTACAACTATTAGGGTTTATGCTATCTAGCTCCAAGATGAAGAGATTTTCTAGTTTCTTTAATTCTTTCCCCATCTTCTTTGTTTGGGTGCCTGTGCTATACAACTATGTCTCATTTGTGTCGGTTTGCTCTGATATTCTTTCTCGAAGTGCCTGGCTACTGGGTAACTACGGTCCTTATTAATTATAGCTCTCCTAAGCTGCAATATTCTTTTATTTACTGGCAATGGAGTGCTCCCTACATTTTCTTTTGACATGGACACTTTAGGATATAAACTACAAAACTTGTCTTACATGTTAAAACTCCCTTTACTTTTACAGTTTTATTGAAAGCTGTTTTTAAAATCGAGATGTTTTCTCCATGTTAGCAAGATTTACATTTTAGACATTTCCTAAAAACCTCTTTTTGTGGGAGCCAAGTTGGTTGAGGTGTACTTCCTAAACAGTCACTTAGTGATTCTATATGTAATCTGTGGATATTTTGTTATCTGTTGACCTATTACCGGAACTTCTTTGATAAAGTGCCAGTGGTTTTTTAAAATGTGATGAATTTTTATATGCTCTGTTCAATTTGCTGTTATAAATCTGTGTGTATTTCGTGTTACCTTGTTCTTCTTTATTACAGCAGTTTTTGATGTTTCAAACAATAATTTTTCTCTATTCATACTCCTTGCCTTCTTTGATGCCTTCTTTGATGCTGCTGCTAGAATTGTCGGTGGATATATGTATATATATATATATATATTATCTACTGGCGGTCGCCAGTAGATAGTTATAGTTAGGACCTATTTTCCATAGGAAATCCGCAACATTCTATTGGGAATATCTTTGGCGCCGATTGACGAATCTTCGCGAAATTCTCCAAACTTTTGTCCAGCTCCGCTCCGCTCCTACCCTGAAACTTTTGTGGTGATCCGTGAAGCGGGAGCTGAGAAAAAAGGGGGGTCCCAAAACACGTTTTCCCCATGCAATTTCCAATATGATCTGTTGTCGCAGCTACAGCCCGAACCGCTGAACGGAATGACAGCAAATTTGGCAAAGAGGTAGTCCTCAGTTCGGACTCATGCCTTTTGCATATTTGGTGTGAATCTGTTCAGTAGTTCCTGAGAAAATTAGGGTAAAAAAGTTAGTGATATCTATGGCCGCGGAGGATCCGCGGACCGTACCCGCACCGTAGGCGCACCCTCCCCGAACAGAGCGCGCACCCTCCCGATCGCACGCTGAATGCTAATTGGCTGTTGAGCGTCTCTCTACATTCGAAACCAGGAACTGTTGGCGGCCATTTACTGCCTCGGTAGAAGCGAGGCTGAAGATGGAAGGGGAATAAGTGTGTAATAGATATAAAGGGGGCAGAGTGGAAATACTCTGACCCTCTAGATCTGCTTAGGGGGTCCCAGAAGGACCCCCTGTGGACCCCCTTTTTAAAAAAAAAAAAACAGCGAAATGCGCGCACGGTGCGCGCATTCTATCACGTTGGATGCACGGATTCTCTCGCGGTGGGTTCGCGGATCCAAGGAAAAAAAAAATGAAATTGTTGGGAGATAAAGATTAAGATTAAGTTTTTTGTTCTTGAGTGGCTCTAAAAAGAGCCGTTGTGTTCATTGAGAGTTTTTGGTACTTATAAGTACGTAAGCTTTGTCAAAGGTGGACAGACCCAATGTAGTGTGGTACGGTCAAAATGAAGCAATGTTTGGGAACCCACGAAGTGGGTTAAAAGGCCCCTCACACACCAACCTGGTTGGTGTCATGCTTCATCATTGGGGCCCCAACCGGGTGGCCGAATGCCCCCCGGTTGTGCTGCGACGCCTGACTACAGCGGAGCTGGTGTGGTGCAAAAATGTGATGTGGTGATGATTAAAAAATATCGCTGAGAATCCTTGCCATTAGAAGATTTATTATTGGCGGCTCAGGATATTGATTAAAAAGATATGTGATGCAACTAAATGGAGAAATAATTATCTGTTAGTTGACTATGTGGTGGGTCTACATGTTTCAGCTCACGAATAAAAGTAGTAAGGAGCTTTCGTCAGGACCAGTGTATAGTGAGTGGCAAAAGGTGATGTGCCACGTGGTGAAAAAAATTAAAAATATTAGTTACCTACACACTCGCTAAGGTGTGTGGACACAGTGTCAACACAATAGCGGACACTGCGGCGCAAACACTATGGCTGAGTGAAGGCGCTATGCAGGAAGCGGGAGGGGGGCGCTTCTTACAACAATTTTGGTTGTGAAGCTACCATCGCCTTGCACCTACTGTGGCCTCCCGAAGCATCCGGGACTTAGTGTTTGCGCCGCAGTGTCCGCTATTGTGTTGACACTGTGTCCACACACCTTAGCGAGTGTGTAGGTAACTAATATTTTTAATTTTTTTCACCACGTGGCACATCACCTTTTGCCACTCACTATACACTGGTCCTGACGAAAGCTCCTTACTACTTTTATTCGTGAGCTGAAACATGTAGACCCACCACATAGTCAACTAACAGATAATTATTTCTCCATTTAGTTGCATCACATATCTTTTTAATCAATATCCTGAGCCGCCAATAATAAATCTTCTAATGGCAAGGATTCTCAGCGATATTTTTTAATCATCACCACATCACATTTTTGCACCACACCAGCTCCACTGTAGTCAGGCGTCGCAGCACAACCGGGGGGCATTCGGCCACCCGGTTGGGGCCCCAATGATGAAGCATGACACCAACCAGGTTGGTGTGTGAGGGGCCTTTTAACCCACTTCGTGGGTTCCCAAACATTGCTTCATTTTGACCGTACCACACTACAATGGGTCTGTCCACCTTTGACAAAGCTTATCTACATCCAGGGGATACGGACACAACCCCTCTGTTTTCCCTAGCTCTCCCATTGTTCTTTACACTTATAAGTACGTACCTATACAGAGTCTAAAGTTGTTGAGGAAGACTCTGTGTCCTTCATCAGTAAAGTGTACTCCATCTCTCCTATACATCTCTTGCATATGAAAGCGCAGATTGTTATTGTAAATGGACCCCATTCTGTAGTCTCGGAGAAAAGCAGAAACAGATTTATTCACATGTTTCCTAGCTTTCTCAATCTGTGGACAAAAATGATCGGACCAGTTCCATTTCTGCCTTTGGCATATGTTAGAATACACAAAGGCAGTTTTAGGGAAAAGTGAAATCAGTTGTTCAAACGTGTCCTTCATAAGCATTTCCAGACCTACCCCAGTCAAAGTGCCTAGGTCATTGCCACCACAGTGCACTATTATGAGGTCAGGGTGTTGGATTTGCATGAAGGATTTCACCAATGGCATCAATTGGTGCCACATTAACCCTCTCTGTCCAATCCATTTAATGTCTACATTTGGCAAACCTAGGTCTTTGTGAATGCCTTTGTTTTCTGCATACCTTTGGCTCCAGAAAATGTAGCTGTGTCCCACAATCCACACTGTAAGCATCTTGTAAGGAGGTCTGGATGTACTCAGATGGTCTCTGTAAATGAAATGGCAGTTTGGAAAGTAAGATGTTTCTAAAATGGTGGCTAAGATGCAATTTTGAAAAAAGACAAGAAATCATTGGTTGTTTGACAACCTTCTACACTGAAAGGTAGGGTGCATATTTCTGTTTTTTAAACGCATCATTCTTATTGGTCAACAAAAAGTGTGTGAAAGGAACATTATATATGATAAGCTGATATGTTGAGAAGTCAAGCACACTTGCTGTTTTGATTAGCAACATTGTGTGTGCTGAACTTGTGACCTGTGTGCTCAGTACAGTGTTCCATGACCTGTTTCTATGGTAACGGGCAGAAGGCAGATTGGGGGAAGGGTTGAAGTTTATGTCATTTGGAAAGGGTTGAAATGTGTAACCAAAAGAAATGTGTGTTTGCTTTTGAATTTATGTGGGAAGGAATGTGATTTGATGTTTACATGTATATGTGTGGAAAATGAGAGGGAAGTTTTGCCATTCTTTGGTTCTGCTGACAGGTGCACAGTGCAGAGATTCTGTATAAGAAAATCTGGTGTGTGACTGATATCTGGTGTGTGACTGATATACTTCTTAATCTACAAAACATCTTGAAAGGTGAGTTATTTAATTGTGAGGGGATGTATGTAGACAATTTTTATTTTAATCAGACTAATGTATTTTTTCTGCTAAAGTGTAGGGAGTATTTTCTTTTCTCTACAATCTTATTGACAGTGTGTGTGCATGTGGAAACCATTTTGTGATAAGGATTTGTGTTTTTTCATGTGTTTGTAGACAGATAACTATGCAGTTCTTATATTTTGGTAGATTTAGAAACCACTTATTGTTTATGAATTTGTGAAATGAGTTATGTTTCTGCAGTAAAATGTAGTACTCCTTGTAGATGAAGAAATGTGTTTTGGTATAGTGCAAGGGATAGTGTTGTTTGTCTAGAATCACACAGAGAGCCTGTGTGCATTTGGGAACCACTGTGGAGAAGCGTTTGGTAACATCGTGCATTTACTGACAGAAAACTGTTTTGAAACCTGTCATGTTGTCAAGTTTTATTAGCATTAGAAGACCGTTATGGCATATGCTTTCATTAAATGAGTTAGGTATTGACAGTAAAGTGTAGTCGTGAAATATGTAGATTGTGTGCAGTTCCCTTACCACTTCCAGTGTAGTGAATGAGTTTTGGTAAACTCCTAGGGATACTGGTGCTTGTCTAGAATCACACTGTGAGTCTTTGTGCATTTGGGAACCACTGTGAAAGAAGCATTTGGTAACATTGTGTATTTGCTGACAGAAAACTGTTTTAAAACTTGTCATGTTGTCAAGTTTTAGTAGCATTAGAAGCCAGTCTTTGCTTATGTGTTGATTAAATGAGTCAGGCATTGACACTAAAGTGCAGTCGTGAAATATGTAGATTGTGTGCAGTTCCCTTACCTCTTCCACTGTAGTGAATGAGCTTTGGTAAACTCCTAGGAATAGTGGTGCTTGTCTAGAATCACACTGTGAGTCTGTGTGCATTTGGGAACCACTGTGAGAGAAGCGTTTGGTAACATCGTGTATTTGCTGAGAGAAAACTGTTTTAAAATCTGTCATGTTGTCAAGTTTTAGTACCATTAGAATCCAGTGTTTGCTTATGTGTTGATTAAATTAGTCAGGCGTTGACATTAAAGTGCAGTCCTGAAATATGTAGATTGTGTGCAGTTCCGTTACCTCTTCCACTGTAGTGAATGAGTTTTGGTAAACTCCTAGGGATAGTGGTGCTTGTCTAGAATTACACTGTGAGTCTTTGTGCATTTGGGAACCACTGTGAAAGAAGCGTTTGATAACATCGTGTATTTGCTGACAGATAACTGTTTTAAAACCTGTCATGTTGTCAAGTTTTAGTAGCATTAGAAGCCAGTCTTTGCTTATGCGTTGATTAAATGAGTCATGCTTTGACACTGATGTGGTGTACCTAAATATGTAGATTGTGTGCAGTACTATTAACTCCTCCAGAGTAGTGAATGAGTTTTGGTAAACTCCTAGGATAGTGTTGCTTGTCTAAAATCACACTGTGAGTCTGTGTGCATTTGGGTAAGGATTGTGAGAGAAGCATTTGGTAACATTGTTTATTTACTGACAGAAAACTGTTTTAAAACCTGTCATGTTGTCAAGTTTTAGTAGCATTAGAAGCCAGTCTTTGCTTATGTGTTGATTAAATGAGTCAGGCATTGGCACTAAAGTGTAGTCGTGAAATATGTAGATGGTGTGCAGTTCCTTTACCAGTTCCAGTGTCGTGAATGAGTTTTGGTAAACTCCTAGGGATAGTGGTGCTTGTCTAGAATCACACTGTGAGTCTGTGTGCATTTGGGAACCACTGTCAGAGAAGCGTTTGGTAACATCGTGCTTTTGCTGACAGAAAACTGTTTTGAAATCTGTCATGTTGTGAAGTTTTAGTAGCATTAGAAGCCAGTCTTTACTTATATGTTGATTAAATGAGTCATGCCTTGACACTGATGTGCTGCACTTAAATATGTAGATTGTGTGCAGTCCCCTTACCCCTTCCACAGTAGTGAATGAGTTTTGGTAAAGTCCTAGGATAGTGTTGATTGTCTAAAATCACACTGTGAGTCTGTTTGCATTTGGGTAAGGATTGTGAGAGAAGCATTTGGTAACATCGTTTATTTACTGACAGAAAACTGTTTTAAAACCTGTCATGTTGTCAAGTTTTAGTAGCATTAGAAGCCAGTCTTTGCTTATGTGTTGATTAAATGAGTCAGGCATTGACACTAAAGTGTAGTCGTGAAATATGTAGATTGTGTGCAGTTCTCTTACCTCTTCCACTGTAGTGAATGAGTTTTGGTAAACTCCTAGGGATAGTGGTGCTTGTCTAGAATCACACTGTGAGTCTGTGTGCTTTTGGGGACCACTGTCAGAGAAGCGTTTGGTAACATCGTGCATTTGCTGACAGAAAACTGTTTTGAAATCTGTCATGTTGTCAAGTTTTAGTAGTATTACAAGCCAGTCTTTGCTTATGTGTTGATTAAATGAGTCAGGCATTGACACTAAAGTGTAGTCGTGAAATATGTAGATTGTGTGCAGTTCCCTTACCTCTTCCACTGTAGTGAATGAGTTTTGGTAAACTCCTAGGGATAGTGGTGCTTGTCTAGAATCACACTGTGAGTCTGTGTGCATTTGGGAACCACTGTCAGAGAAACGTTTGGTAACATCGTGCATTTGCTGACAGAAAACTGTTTTGAAACCTGTCATGTTGTCAAGTTTTAGTAGCATTAGAAGCCAGTCTTTGCTTATGTGTTGATTAAATGAGTCAGGCATTGACACTAAAGTGTAGTCGTGAAATGGGAGATTGTGTGCAGTTCCCTTATCACTTCCACTGTAGTGAATGAGTTTTGGTAAACTCCTAGGGATAGTGGTGCATGTCTAGAATCACACTGTGAGTCTGTGTGCATTTGGGAACCACTGTCAGAGAAGCATTTGGTAACATTGTGCATTTGCTGACAGAAAACTGTTTTGAAACCTGTCATGTTGTCAAGTTTTAGTAGCATTAGAAGCCAGTCTTTGCTTATGCGTTGGTAAAATGAGTCATGCTTTGACACTAAAGTACAGTACCATGTAGTATTGTCTTTACTGCCCCAGAACTGAAAATTGAATATTTTTACCCAGGCACTGTCCTAGAAGTAGTCTGTTGATTTAGTCAGTTTCTAAGTACTTATGTTGTGAACCATTCATTACCAAATAGACTGCTTCAAATGTCCATGCAGTATGCATGTAGTTCTCTAACCACCTACACAGTTGTTTTTCACACCTTCAATTCTCTAGACAGTTTCCATACACTTCAAGGAAACACCCTATCACTCTCTTTGTAGTCTTCTAGTGACCCATTCAGCACCATGTAGTAATTCATTCCCTGTGCCAAAACCCAAACATTTATAAATTCACCAAGACACTCTCTTTCCAGTACTCTAATGATTCAGTTACTGTCTAAGTATTCATGCACTGAGCCAGGACTTAGCACATGGACTGCTTCAAACCCCTATGCACTATGCATGCAGTCTTTTAACCATCTAGAGATTTGTCTTTTATACTTTCAATTCCCTAGTCAATATCCATATAGTCCAGCAAACATCTTGTCACTCTCTTTGCAGTCTTTTAGTGACCTTTTTAGTACCAAGTACTAATTCATTCCCTGTGCGAAAAGTCTACCAGTTATAAATTCATCCAGGCAGTCTCCTTGCTGTAGTCTAATCATTTAGTCAGTACCCAAGTACTCATGTAGTGAGCCGGGCCTTAGCACATGGACTGCTTTAAATGCCTATCCAGTATGCATTCAGTTCTCTAATGAGCTACACAGTTGTCTTTCGCAGCTTCAATTCCCCAGTTAGTATTCATACACTTCTAGCAAACACCCTGTCACTCACCCAGTGTGTCTCTTTTTAGTACTGTAATCATTCAGTTAGTTAGCATGAAGTCTTTTAGTGAGGTAGGCTTTAGGGCATGAACTGCTTCAAAGTAGTATGCATTATGTATGTAGTGTTTTAATCATCGTCACACTTGTGGTTCAGGGCTATAGTTTTTAGTCTGTTTTTATATAAAATGTGTTTGTACAGTAATGGAATATTGTAAGTTTGAAAGTTATTAATATACATTTATTTGTGACTCTTTTTTGCAGATACTGTTTTTCAACGTTAAAATCGAGAAAGTATGCCAGAAAAAAAAAGAAAAAGAAAAGAACAGAGACAGGAGGATTATTTGAAGAAACATCAACCACAAGTATTGAATGAAAAAGATAATGTGGCTAAAAGGAAAAATTCTTCTGGTAAGATCACGAAGCAATTTATTAAAAATGTTTGTAGGAGCAAACAGAATGTAGAGAATGCTGCAACTTCAAATTCATTTTTAAGTAAGAAAAAAAATCAAAATAAGAGGAAAAGTAAAAAAGCAAATGTTCAGTCAAAGGAGATAAAGTATGGTAGAAGAAGACAAAATCAGTATAAGGAATTACGCAAAAAAATATTTTACAAGAGAGTAGTGCATAATTTGCTGAAAGATGTAAAGAAATATAAAAAGAGAGCTTTATTTTATAAAAAGAAGAAGCATATTGAAAGCATTGAGGAAAAGGCTTTTGAAGTAAAAAGGAAACTGTTTATTTTAGTGTTAAACAGAATTCGATCACTAGATAAATCAATATATGTAATGAAGGCCAAAAGTAGGAGGAAAAGAGTTATTAATAAAAAAATGTTGTGATTTTTTTGGGGAGAATGGAAACACAGTTCTAGTTCAGAGCCTATTTTTAATGAAGAGAGTTATTCACTAAGTGAAAAATTATTGTATGCAGTTGACACCAGTGGTAGAGGTTATGAGGTTAGTGATGGTTGTCCAATGGAGAAAGAGAAAATGGTTGAAATAAATGCAGAAGAAGTGATAGCTGATGAAGTTTTAGGGAGACGTGCTAAAAACCCTGTGTACACTTGGGATTGCAGCAGTGTTTGTAGTGTACGACAGGAATCTATTGAAAAATTATGTAGTTTTTTACGAGTCTATACTAAAAAAAAGTGTAAAACAAAAGATTAAGCTGTTGCAAGGACTAAACCCTTGCAGAGTGAGAAAACATACTGGTTTGCAAGGTCATTCTCTGGCTTGTCTTTCTAGGAAAGTTTGTGAAAGTGTTTTTCACCATTTCAGAATGCTGGCAGTACATCATACTCAAATGCGGAAGTTAGTGAGAATGTTGTATTATGCACAAAGTCCAGCACTAAAGTTAAGTGAGTTGAACAGTGCTCTTTTGCGTGGGTCAGTTTCAGATGTGAAGCAAGTCTGTGAGGATATTGAGTTTTGTTACTTTGGGCCTCAGCAAGAGAGTGAAGAAACTGACACATTAGTAGAACAAAATGTTGAAGACAATGTAGAACCTGTAATTACAGAAAAATTTGTGGATGAAATGACAAAGTTTAAGGTAATTTCAGGTGAAAGACCAAATGTTTCTTGTATTTGTTGTCGGCGAAGTCACTATAAAAATCAGACTAGGGGTGTCAATCTGTATTTAAAAAGTGAAATAGAAGATAATGATAAGTGGATGGAATTTGAAACTTATTTGTTGGTAGATGATTGTTTTGATTTGGGATGTGAGCAGCGTATTTGCAAATATTGTTAGAATAAATTAGATGAGAATAAAATGCCTGCTAGAGCTGTTCATAATAATCTAGAGTTGGTTGCTATTCCTCCAGAGCTGATAGATTTAAATACGTATGAGTCTATTCTGATACAATGTGTTCACCCATTTCAGGCTATTGTTCGTATGGAGCCCAAAACAAGTAAATTACCGCCATCAGAGTTGTAAAGAGGATTGAAAGGAAGAGTTGTGTATTTACCATCAGATTTAAGGAAAAATGTTGAAACTATTGGTGTAGATCATGCAGAAAATGAGCCACTAGTCATTCTAGTTAATGGTGTTCCTACTAAGAATAAGAAAATCTGGCAAGAGTTAGTGGATGTTAGAAAAGTGCAAAAGGCATCATTGTATCTGATAAAAAATAATGAGTACTATAGAAATGTGTTTGTTGGCGAAGAAGAAATAGATTTAGCAGAAGATAGTGAAACATTAAGTGGACAATTTGAAAAACTGGACATGTCCAGATGTGAAGAGATCTATGAACATTACAGTGTACATCCACTTCATTCCAAAAAGGTGATGGGGAATACAATTGAGTTGTTTCAAATGAAAAAAGCAACAGGAATTCCCATGAGTGTATGGGAAGAGAGTTTGGAAGCTCGTTGCTTCCCGCAGTTGTTTCCAACAGGAAAAGGTGGACGATATGATGAACGTCCTGTGCAGATTCCTGCATCTGAATATCGGATAACAAGATTATATGCAGAAGATCCAAGATTTCGACAATGTATCCCTTATATGTTTCATCTTCTGTTTGAAAGTGACTTGTCTGGACTTTCATATGCAGTACATCACATTTTAAAAACTGGAATGCATCTGCAAAATGTAACTGCAAAGGATTTTATGGATAAAGTGCATCAGAGAGATGATCATTTAGAATCTCAGTTGATTAATCTGATGGCATGTCAGCGTGGGACTAATGAATATTGGTACCGTCGACATGGAGAACTGAAATGCATGCTACAGAACTTGGGAACTCCCACATGGTTTGTTACACTAAGCTGTGCTGAGTATGCTTGGGATGATTTACTTGAATTTCTTCGAGAGGCAAATTCCAATATAAATAATATTGAATACAAGACACCTGGAGAATTGTGCTCTTTGGATCCTGTCATTGTATGCAGATATTTCAATCATAGATTTGAAGCTATGATGTCTTTCATCTGCAATAAAAAGAATCCTCCTCTTGGAGAAGTTGTGGATTTCTTTTGGAGAAAGGAGTATCAAGCAAGAGGTGCTCCTCACATACATATGTTGTTATGGGTCAAGGATGCCCCCAAATTTGGAACAGATTCAGATGAAAGTGTTTTGTCTTTCATTGAAGATTATGCTACATGTGCTGTACCAAATAGCAGAGAAGACAACAACTTAAAAGAACAAGTCTTACGACTTCAAAGCCATAGGTGTGGAAAATACTGTCGACGAAAGTACAAGTGAAAGGATAGGTTCTATACCAAATGTCCTGTATTAGCCAAAGGAAGAGTGAACAGTTTCATGTCAGCTGCACGACATACCATCACAAGAAAGTCTCCGAAAAACACCTACAACTTAAGAAGAAGCGAAGAATCAAAATACATAAATGACTACAACCCAGTTATTTTATCCATGTGGAACGCTAATATGGTTATTCAGTATGTTGCGGACAATTCTATTGCTGTTGCTCGATATGTAACGTCTTACTTTACTAAATCAGAAAAGACTGAATTGAAAGAAATGTGGGAAGAGATTTCTCACGAGAAGAGTCTAAGTAAGAAATTATACAGTTTTTGTTTGAACATGTTATCGCATCGTGAAATTGGAGCATATGAATGTTCAGATCGGTTATCATCTGCAAGTCTATATTCCAAAAGTAGAAGAATCATTTGGGTGAGTCTAGATCTTGCAGGAATGCGAAATCGGGTACTGAAATCTGTTCAAGAAATTGAATATTTAGCAGAAAATGACCCTGAATGTACAGATATTTTGAAAACCAATATGTTGGACACATAGGTGCCGATCACGATCCGGTAAAAACCGGGTACGAACCGTCGGACGGAGCACAATCTCCGCCCGACGCGTACCCGGTCGTCAATTTTTACAAACAAGGAATTACGATTCGCACGGGTACACCATTACCGTACGAATCGTAAAAAAGCCCGACCGAACAAAAAAACACCTACCAATGCGATCCGGGAAAGCGCCGACCTGACGTCGGGACGCTCGCAGCCAGCCATTCACGACCCAGGAATCACGATTCGCACCGACGTCACCCCGCACGGTGAATATTTTGCGGCAGCCAAAAACTGCCGGGAAATCAGGACGACGCGAACAAGGACCACCAGTACGCGACGGACAGACGACGACGCGAACAAGGAGGACCAGTACGTGACGGACACACAGGACGACGCCACCAAGGAGGACCCGTACGCGACAGGACGACGCGATCAAGGAGGACCCGTACGCGACAGGACGACGCGAGCAAGGAGTACCAGTACGCGACGGACAGACATGGACCCGAACCTACGAGTCATCCCTGCCCTCATAGCAGTCCACCTCCTCTACAGGTTACGACGCAGACGCCGCAGAAGGTCAGAATAACTAAGGGAGGGGGGAAAGTGGGGTGGGGTGGGGGTGGCAGGACCAGGGCAGGCCACAAAACAACCACATAAGTCACACACCACACATGGCCTGGACATACCTGACTCCCATGCCCTGGTCACCACGAGGGGGTGGGGGCGTGTCCTGATAAGCCAGCGACCGCCACAACGGAAGTCCGTCACCACGCGAACCGGCAACACAACCAGACAGGTATGTCCCGTACCCACGCCTGAAGAGCGTGGGTACGAGTCGGACCACGCCCACACACGTCACCCCAACAATGGCGGGACGGATCGCACCCACGTGGCAAAGGCCTGGGTACGGGCCGCACAAACATCACATAGCGTGGGGATGGATATGTACGGACCCTACCCCCACGCCATATGCAAGGAGCGTACCCCCCACCCCAACAGTGAAAGTACGACCCGAACCCTCACCCGCGTATGCAAGGAGCGTACCCCCCACCCCAACAGTGAAAGTACGACCCGTACCCCCACCCGCGTATGCATGGAGCGCACCCCCCATGCCAACAGTGTAAGTACGACCCGTACCCCCACCCGCGTATGCATGGAGCGTACCCCCCACCCCAACAGTGTAAGTACGACTCGAACCCTCACCCGCGTATGCAAGGAGCGTACCCCCCAGCCCAACAGTGTAAGTACGACCCGTACCCCCACCCGCGTATGCATGGAGCGTACCCCCCACCCCAACAGTGTAAGTACGACCCGTACCCCCACCCGCGTATGCAAGGAGCGTACCCCCCAGCCCAACAGTGTAAGTACGACCCGTACCCCCACCCGCGTATGCAAGGAGCGTACCCCCCGGCCCAACAGTGTAAGTACGACCCGTACCCCCACCCGCGTATGCATGGAGCGTACCCCCCACCCCAACAGTGTAAGTACGACCCGTACCCCCACCCGCGTATGCATGGAGCGTACCCCCCATGCCAACAGTGTAAGTACGACCCGTACCCCCACCCGCGTATGCATGGAGCGTACCCCCCAGCACAACAGTGTAAGTACGACCCGTACCCCCACCCGCGTATGCAAGGAGCGTACCCCCCAGCCCAACAGTGTAAGTATGACCCGTACCCCCACCCGCGTATGCATGGAGCGTACCCCCCATGCCAACAGTGTAAGTACGACCTGTACCCCCACCCGCGTATGCATGGAGCGTACCCCCCACCCCAACAGTGTAAGTACGACCTGTACCCCCACCCGCGTATGCAAGGAGCGTACCCCCCAGCCCAACAGTGTAAGTACGACCTGTACCACCACCCGCGTATGCATGGAGCGTACCCCCCAGCCCAACAGTGTAAGTACGACCCATACCCCCACCCGCGTATGCAAGGAGCGTACCCCCCAGCCCAACAGTGTAAGTACGACCCGTACCCCCACCCGCGTATGCAAGGAGCGTACCCCCCGGCCCAACAGTGTAAGTTCGACCCGTACTCTCACCCGCGTATGCATGGAGCGTACCCCCACCACACCAGTGTAAGTAGACTTGTACCCTCACCTCGAATGCATTGAGCGTACCCCCACCGTGTATGTTCCAAGCGTACATATCCTGAAATCGGAGGTGTGTGTGCAGAGTCCACCCAGCAGTGCCCTGAGACAGGAGGGGTGGGTGCCTATCACTCCCAGCATTGCCCTGAGACAGGAGGGGTGTGTGCAGAGTCCTCCCAGCAGTGCCCTGAGACAGGAGGGGTGGGTGCAGAGTCCTCCCAGCAGTGCCCTGAGACAGGAGGGGTGGGTGCAGAGTCCTCCCAGCAGTGCCCTGAGACAGGAGGGGTGGGGGCCTATCACTCACAGCAGTGCCCTGAGACAGGAGGGGTGGGTGTGGAGTCCTCCCAGCAGTGCCCTGAGACAGGAGGGGTGTAACACATGTGTGTGAGGCCAGAATTATCCACATGCATACTGGCTACAAGGGAACATGTCCCCATGAACTCATGTCAACAGACTCCACACACAAGTACAGTGATCACCAAGGATGCCACGATTGTTGCAGGTGGACACATGGCCCTGCATGCATGGCCAAAGTAGAAGGGCTCCGTCACACACACAGCTCATGTAGACACAGCTCTGCGCTAAACATTGGGAACACCCTGCAGGGAAGAAAGCTGGGTACACAGAGGAAGGAATACACCCTGGGACAAGTGCACCATGCAGTAACTGCTTACATGAACAAAGAAAGTTAGCCAACACCTTGTGATGGCACACAGATCACAGGGTCCCACCAATGAGCAGTACACTACTACATATCCCACACACCCAAACCCTTACACACCACCCAAAACCATGTAGCAGCCCCACCAACACCAATACCAGCATAGCAGTAGTGTGATAATGAAAACAAAATTAAGCTTTATTCAGCATGAGCACAATGTCCGTGGATCGCAGGCAGTACAATCTTCACAAAGCCCATAGGGCAGTCAATGATTCTCAGCTGGATGGGGGACACAGTGGGATGCGTGTCCCCTACCTTGCCTGCACAGTCAAATGGCATCGTCTTCCACACTGGTGAGGGCATCAGGGGGGGGGAAGCAACAGGCACCGCAGGGACATCAGGGCAAAGGGGCGGCGTTGTGGGTGCAGGGATGGAGGACTCCACCACAGGGGGTGGGTCAGTGCCAAAGGCGGAGGCCAGGATGGCACTACACACCTTTGCAAGGTCCTCCAGGGAGTCCCCTGCACCCGAAGGGACCTCAGGCCCCAAGGAGGGGGGGGGGTCAGAGGGATGGGTCGCAGCGCCACCGGGGGAGGGTGGAGACAGGGGGGGAGACTCAACCACCCTGACCGGGGACCTCCTTGACCGCTTGCGTGGTGGTGTAACTGTGGGGCTCAGGGACAGAGCGGCCATGAAGGAGTCCTTGGGGGAGATGTGGCCAGGAGAGCTGAGGGGAGGGGATTTGGAGGGAGTGGACTGGGTGGAATGCGGACTCCCACTATGGCTGCGTGTCACACGTTTGCCCCCCGACCCAGTGGGTGTGCCTACCTCACCCTGTGTGTGCGTGTCAGGAGGAGTGCGGTGGACCTTCCCTGCTGGTGTGGTGCCCGTGTCCGTTGATGTGGGTGCATGCCGACGTCTGGGTGTACGTGGGACAGGCTTGGGAGTGGGAAGTGTGGATGGGGCAGGGGTAGGTGGGGGGAGGTCGCGCTGCAGGAGACCCACTGCTGCAGTCAGTGTGGAGTCTATGGACCTCAGCAAGTTGCGTTGGTCAGCCTGCGATGAATGAATGCCCTCCAAGAAAGCCTCGATGTTGGTGAGGGTTTTGCCGTGGGCATGGAGGACATTAAGGATCGCAGCCTGACCAACCTGCAGTTGCCGCTGGATGTCCACAGACTCTGCATTGGCGGCAGCAGTGGAGACAGGGGCAGGGGGTGCGGTGCCTGGCAGGAAGGAGACATGCTGTGACCGGGCACGCTGGGAAGGGACACGAGCAAGTGGGAGGCAGCTGGTGGAAACTGAGGGGGCGGTGCGAGGTGTTGTTCCGCTGTCAGCTGCTGGTGCAGCCTCCGCCCACTCGGAGACATCCTCCTCGGACCTGTCAGCTTCGTACTCTGATGTGCCAGTCGACAGGTCCTCGGCCACACTCTCCTCCGCCTCTGTCCCACTCGATGTGCCAGACCCGATGTCACGGCTGGCACTGGTGCTCGGTCCCTCCGCCTGGTCTGTGTCCATGTCTCCCTCTGTGTCCCCCGACGATGCTGTGGGCAGGGTGGAGAGACAGAAATTAATCAGACACCTGTACACATCTGTCACATGAGTCCAATCTACATAGGTAACATTGCATGGCCTGAAAAGGAAGATCCCTAACATCTACTGAACAGGGTACCGATGTAGGGCATGAAACACACAGTTGGTTGAGCCACCATGCCACTGAAATACCATGGAGAGCATGAGACAATAGCTAAACACAGGAAACGGAGTCTGACATAGCACCCAGGCCCTGGGGACAATCCAGCACTGCATCTGCACCACACAGCGTTGGCAAAAATACCGATGACCAGGTAGCATATCCATGAACTTGAGACACATGCTGCATAGGTAATGCTGAAAACATGCACAACATGACTCGGTCACTGCACCTTGCGTGTGTGTCCAGACACATCACACACTGCCCAGACCCAGCAAGTGGAAATCAGGAGTTAACACATAGGCATTGCCCGCCCCAACAAGACCCTACACGAGGCAAATTGTTGAGACACAGGTGGCACCAACATCTCATAGTCTGGGTGATACACACAGGGGCAGGCAAAAAGCAAGATTGGACGCCAAACAGCCAAGGTGCGCCTGTACAAATAATGAGGTACCAGTGCCCATCCTCAGATGAGTAGAAAAAGACACACAGGCACTGGCAACTGTGAGTATGAAGAAGGACAATCAGGTCAGGCTGCACAGTGGACACCTGTACAAAATAGCACGTCTATATACATGGTGACAGGGGACAATGGCACAGAGCACAACCTACGCTGTAGACACTGAGATTGGCCACGTTTATGATGACACATACACCACCGAGGAAAAGGTGCCCCAGGGGACAGTAGTGGGCACGCAACCACATGCTACTGAATGGTAATGACTGCAACACACGTCACCATCCCTGCACTATGTGTATCGCACACTCATGCACATCATGTCACAGGCCACTACATAGGACATGCGCGCTGTAAGGCATGACACATGAGAGACCAACTCCCATGTCTGGAGTCAGCATCAGTGGCAACTGACATGGCACCCATATGCAGTGAACTTGACAGTGCACAGGCAAGGTTCCACAACCTGTTACACACCACCCCCACACATGATGCTACAGTCATTGTTCTCGTGGACAAAGCGCCAGCCTACATTACCTTGTGAAGGAGTAACTACACACAGACCAGGGAACACATTGCAAGGAGGGGAAGGGTGGCAGGGGCACAGCGCTATACTGGGGCAAACAGGATCTGCACAGCACCTTTAAACCCTGCCAGTGAATTCATGCTACTGTGCCCTTACAAATGCCGGTGACACACAACAAACACACATGTACCTACCCCCTTCCGGCTGCTGCATCGCCTGTAAGCGCCTCTCCAGGTCTGGAAAGACCACCGGCAGCACACGCCTGTGGAGGTGGCTCAGACGGCGGCGGCCGCGGTTCTTGTGGCTCTCAGGTGAGTCCCCCAGCAGGAGCCGTGCAATCCTCCGCGTCCAGCACCGGATATCCTGCCAGCGTTTCCTCACCTGGGGCAGGCTCCGCCTCCGACCATCCACACCCCTCACGGCACTGACGGCGGTCAGCCAGATCTGCTCCTTGGCAGTGGCGCCTACCTGTGAGGAGGAACAAGTGACACCACATCAATACACCAGCCACATGTCACAGAGAGACATATGGGTACAAATTAGCTGGTTACAACAAGGCATGTCATGCAGCCAACGCATTGCACCTTTGTCATAGGGACATCATCCCCTGGTGAGGGCAAAAGCAGTACGTGCCACAGTGGGTACACAGGTGGAATGATGGCAATGTCACAATCAATGATCAAGGCTCACACTGTGCATCACACCCACCCCTCCTGTCTCAGGGCACTGCTGTGAGTGATAGGCCCCCACCCCTCCTGTCTCAGGGCACTGCTGTGAGTGATAGGCCCCCACCCCTCCTGTCTCAGGGCACTGCTGTGAGTGATAGGCCCCCACCCCTCCTGTCTCAGGGCACTGCTGTGAGTGATAGGCCCCCACCCCTCCTGTCTCAGGGCACTGCTGGGAGGACTCTGCACACACCCCTCCTGTCTCAGGGCACTGCTGGGAGGACTCTGCACACACCCCTCCTGTCTCAGGGCACTGCTGGGAGACATCAGGCACCCCCCCCCCCGGGACTCCCCCGACAGTACATGGCATGTGTGTTACACCTGGACGCAATGGCAGAAGTCACAGTCACAACATAGGGACAGTCTGTGGCAGTGGCCTATGCACTCACCTGATACCCTGGTCGCCCATACAGCATGGAGTACTGTGGGAGGATCACATCCAGCAGAGCCATGTTCTCCTCCAGGGTGAATGGCTGTGTCCTCTCCACAGCCCTTGACATGGTTCCAGGGAATCAGTAGCAGCAGCTGGGTCGACGAATGCAAAGATGTGCAGGCAAGTGCTCCCTCATGGGACCTGGCTGCCTTATATGTGCCCTTCTGCCCAGTCTCATGAACAGGAGTACAGAGTGATTGGTCACTCACATTTGCATCCTATGTTTCCACCAATCCCTTCAAACCTAGCAGTCTGTGGGTTCTCTATCGGTTTCATTCTCCTGCATGATGTCAGCCCCACAAACACATTGCAACAAAGTAGAAGAATTCCAACTGACTTCTGCTGTGCACCTTCCAGAACAATTTCGAAATTTGAACTTGGTCTCCATGACAACCAGCATGCATGTAGGCCTTAATACTTGTCCCCTATGTAATTTGGAGCATCACACACAGGTACGGTGCGTTTCGGGGCCCTAGGGCACCCCAAATGCATGGCAACGGCCCGTACATGCATGCCTACGTTCACTATCACTATGGGTCTGCACGCGTATGCGTACTCGTAGTGGTACGGACCGTACACACGCATGTACGCTCACTATCACTATGGGTCTGCACGCGTATGCGTACCCGTAGTGGTACGGACCGTACACACGCATGTACGCTCACTATCACTATGGGTCTGCACGCGTATGCATACTCGTAGTGGTACGGACCGTACACACGCATCTACGCTCACTATCACTATGGGTCTGCACGCGTATGCGTACCCGTAGTGGTACGGACCGTACACTCGCATCTACGCTCACTATCACTACGAGTACGCATACGCGTGCCGACCCATAGTGATAGTGAGCGTAGATGCGTGTGTACGGTCCGTACCACTACGGGTACGCATACGCGTGCAGACCCATAGTGATAGTGAGCGTACATGCGAGTGTACGGTCCGTACCACTACGGGTACGCATACGCGTGCAGACCCATAGTGATAGTGAGCGTACATGCGAGTGTACGGTCCGTACCACTACGGGTACGCATACGCGTGCAGACCCATAGTGATAGTGAGCGTACATGCGAGTGTACGGTCCGTACCACTACGGGTACGCATACGCGTGCAGACCCATAGTGATAGTGAGCGTACATGCGTGTGTACGGCCCTATCACTATGGGTCTGCACGCGTATGCGTACTCGTAGTGCTACGGACCATACAAATGCCTGTACGCTCGCCATCACGATGGGTACACATACGGCAGCACTCCCACAGTGATTTGGGAACATGCACAGGCCCTCTCAGCAGCAGTACGGCGGTTTTTACACATCACTGTGGTGATAGGCGACACACAGGTAGGAATAGGGCGGACATACTTGTCCATGGATGGACATACTTGTCCATGGATGGACATACTTGTCCAGGAATGGACATCAAGGCATCGTCTGTGCATTACTATATGTGTGGGGCACAGGTGTCACAGGCTGTGATGTGGAACATGCCTCCTGAGTGGAGAAGGCACCAGATGTATGATGAGATGTGTACAGGTGTACTGTGTGAGGGTGCAATGTGTGCCAGGCATGCCCTTGACTCCTTTGACATGTGTGCATGTGGGACTGCGCACTTGGGGTGAGCGTCACTGGCATGGCACGGACACCAACACACGGAAGTGTCCCATGATGCCCGGTACAGGGGTCATGACACATGACTTGTCACTACCCACAGTGCACAATGTGACTATGTCATATATGTGTCCGGGATTTACATCAGGTTGATGTTGTAGCACCCTCAAAAGCTGCAGCCGTTGCAGCAACCAACATGTGGCTGTGTGTAGATTGTCATTGCACACTGTTCCGCACACCATGCCACATGTGTTATCGGATGTGAGGTGCACATGTATGCATGGGACACGGAGTAGCGTGACAAGGCCATGTCAGCATCCTCACAAGGAATGTGTGGTGAGTCATGACATGTGCACCTTCATGGCAAGGTGTGTGGGCTGGACTAGTGTAATGTCATGTGACCTGTGGCTCCAGTGTTCCGCTACCAGTCTCTGCAATCGGCATCCCACTTCTGCTGATGTGTGGGTGTATGTCACTCCTGTCTTGCGTCGGGCTGTGCACTTGCACTGGGACACAGCTATTTCTATGGCGTGGCATGGGGAGGTTCTCAATCACCGTGTGTAGCTGGGTCTTGGAAGGAGTGTCACCTTGCATCCATACGTGTCCTGGGCATGTAGCACATACCTGACTCCCTATGTAGCATGTGTGTATTGCCAGATTTACATGTGCTCAGTAGACATGAGTTGTTCTCGTAGTGCACTCACTCTTCGTTGTCACTTCCAAATTACTGCAGAGTGCCGCCTCTTGCCCGAAGAATTCCAGACTTGGCTACCATGCAGGAGAATGACAGGATCCGGCTCTACCGCTTCACCCAACCGTTGATTCTGGAGCTGACGGCGAGACTGGCACCACACCTGCAACCGCAGCACAGGTATCCTACGGCACTGACACCCCAGCTGAAGGTAATGGCTGCCCTACATTTTCTTGCCACGGGTACCTTCCAAAATACCATAGCTCATGTTGGTGGCATGTCCCAGAGCATGTTCAGCGGTGTGCTGCATGATTTCTTGGAGGCCATGTTGATTCACCTGGATGACTTCATCAAGTTCCCAACCCCTGAACAGATGACTGAGGTCAAGCGTGGATTCTATGCCCTGGGAGGGATGCCCCATGTCATTGGGTCCATAGATGGGACACATGTAGGTTTGGTACCACCACACGCACGGGAGGTGGCGTACCGCAATCGGAAGCACTACCACTCCATCAATGCCCTTGTGGTGTGTCTGTCCAATATGGTGATTTCACATGTCTGTGCTCGTTTCCCAGGGTCAGCACACGATGCCTACATCATGAGGCGTAGCGGGATGCCTGATATGATGATGCAGCTGCGCAACGAACGGGCATGTGTTGTTGGTGGGTACAGTCTGTCTGTCCTGTATTCTGTATAGCCGACCAGCACGACCGCTTCACCAGTTCTAACGATGTCCATGTGCTTCCCATGTAGGGGACGCTGGCTATCCCAACATGCCTTGGCTGCTGACACCTCTCCGCAACCCCATCACGCCGGCCCAGCTCCGCTATAACACCGCCCATGGCCGGACAAGGCGAGTGATAGAGAGGACGTTTGGCATGCTGAAGAGCCGATTCCGGTGCCTCCACAAGACCGGCGGTGCACTCCCTTATGCCCCGGCGAAGGTATGCAAGATCTTCATGGTCTGCTGCATGCTGCACAACATGGCAGTTGAAAGAGCTGTGCCACTCATCCTGAATCAACATGACGAGGACCATCCACCCGTGGAGGACGAAGGGCTTGGCAATGGGGCTAGTGATGTGGAGGATGTGGAGCCGCAAGAGGACATCCGGACTCGGCTCATACGCGACTTCTTTGCTTAGTGGTGAGTACCAGGGTCTGAGTGTGCACGCATTGGTCCCCGTGTGGCATGCGTTGTGATGTGTGTCTCCACCTGCATGTATGGCACGTGGGTCTGAGGTGTGTGTGGGTGTGTCACTGGAGTGATGGTGGCAGTGATGGTAGTATTTCCCCAGTCATAATTGTGACCTAGCATGTTGTCATCCATACATGTGTCGAGTAAATGCACATGCAAGTGGCTGTGCTTTTTGTGGCTGACTTCTTGTGTGTCTCTCTTCCCCAGGTACCTGCGCATGCCGTTTGCTGGTTGCATTGTTGTGGCACTGCTATTCCTCATGGACATGACATCGCGGGCTGACTCAGCGTTACAGGCACGGACACGTTTGGAAGTCTCCATGGGGTAAGGGATGCATCTGGGGTGTATTGGGTGTGGCAGTTGTTCACGATGTGTGCACACTGCCCCGGTCGGGGTTTGGTTCCTCTGCAGTCATGTGGCATCCCCATGGGACACGACATGCAGCTGGGTACACCTGAATAGATGGGCTGCCTGGTTGTCAGTCATCAGTGATGGGATAGTGGATTGTGATGATGGCATCAATGTGTGTGACACTGCCCTCGGACACATACGGTTGACATTGTCTTGACATGGCGTGGGACTTCCACATCAGCGGATCTATGGTGTATGTCAGGCTCTCCGTGTGCAGCTGTGGGTTTTAGCTGTTAGCCGACACTTGTGTGCCAGTTCCATGGCTATCACGCATTTGTGCTGCAGAAGGGGGGTGCCAGTGTTGGACCCACATGTTACTCCACATGATGTGTTCATGTGTACTTCAAGTTGCCTCTGCAATCCCAAAAACATGACTAATAAAGGTGTCCCTATGCCTCCAAGGTGCCTCTTCTCAGTCAATGCTGGTGTGTTGGCACGGTGCATCCTGCATGTCTGGCATGGTATTCCCTGATTGTGGCTATGTGTCAATGTGTCGAGTGGCAAGATGCAAGCTGTGTGTGTGTGCTGAGACTGTGTATTGGGCATGATGTCCATGACTGTGTGGGTATTGTGACATGTGCCATCCCCATGCATCCAACGTTGTCCATGACCCCATTCTCTGCATCCACCGGACTCAAGCTTGCAGGACATGGTTCTGCCACCTGTCTACACATACCTGGGTGCCCCCCAGGACACTGGCCAGGATCCCTGACCTCTGCGCATGACTGTTGCTGTACTCAATGTGTCTGTCAGCACGGTTGTTCGGCCACCCCCTCAGCTGGTTCTGCCCATCACGGGTGTGTATGGTGCTCCATGTCTGTCTTGCCTAATAAACTGTGACCCATGTGTCCTGTGCCAGACTCAGGCCCCAGGGTGTGGATGGTTGAAGTGAACAGATGACTCAGGCATGTTTAGACTGTACAAGACACATGTTAGGTAATAATGCTACCAGCAGGCATCTACTCTTAATAGTGTGATTTATTATTGGGGGGGGGGGGGACAAAGTGAGGGGCTTTCCGGGATTAGGGAATCCAAAGTTCAGTAGGGGAGTTGGTGTCCTTGCCATTGGAAATCCTCAGAGTCCATGCCACAGTCTTTGTCAACATTGGTCAGCCAGTGACCAGCAGGGCCATGTGGCAGAGAATGTCTCTTGATGCTGTGATGCTGTTGCTCCAGTGGGCCAGGTGCCAGGCCAGGTGTCCTGGGAGATGGTGATGTAGCAGCCACCCTCACGGTCCTTTCCGTGGATGACCCGGCTTCCTGCGGGGAACCTCAGCAGCAGGCCGTGACGACGTCTGGGATGCTCCGTCGGATGTTTCCTCCTCCTCCTCCTGATCCCTCCCTGTGGGTGGTGATGTTCTCCGCCTTCTGGCACAGGGAGGGTCGGCCATGGTGTCGGCCATCCGACGGAGTGTAGCGTGAATCCCCTGGAACGCCGTCACTTGCTCAGCCTGTCTGTCCTCCATCCTCCGTTGGTGTACCTGTAGACAGGCTATTAGCTCCGCATGTTGCTGGGCCTGCTGGACCTTGATCCCCTCGAGGACGGACACAACCTGGGCCATGCCCGTGGTGTCCTGCCGGTATGAGTCCAGGATGTTACGGACATGGGAAAATACCGGATCCCCAGCCAACTGGTCAGGCTCGCGCCTCCGCCGTCCTCCACTCCCACCACCCCTGCCCACTTGCGTCTGGCCTGCACTTGTGGGCACATCGGGTCTCCGGGACCCCTGAGGGGTGGCATTGGCGTTGTCGCCTGCCTCCTCCTGGGTGCCCGGGACACCGTGTCCCTCCTGGCGAGCCTGGCTGCATTGTGGTGTTGGGGCAGGGATCCTGGGTGTCTCCTGGGATGTGGCAGGAGTGGGGGTGGTGGTTGGCACGGTTGTACCTGACGCAGGTGCTGCAGGTGGTTGGACACCAGAGGGACCAGGTCGGTCGGGGTCGTCCGCAGAGTGGTGAGAGTGGTCGCTGCCGGTGGGATCGGTCTCCTGCAGATCCGGGTCCTGTGAGTGTTCCCCCCCAGTGTTGGGGGGTGCAGCACGACGTTGACCTGTGTGTGAGAGAGAAAATGTTAATTTTGGTCCATGCAACATCCATGTTTCATCCGTTTCAAAGTTGGCACATTTCCTCTTGGAATTAGGATCTGTCTTGCATTCCACTCACAGTGCACTTGTGCATGGGTGTGTCCCTTGGGCACCAATTTGGCCCCTTTAACTATGTGTGGCACAGTCTTACTTGCTGCGTCAAGTGTGACTGCAGTCAGCAGTGGAGTGTGCAGGTGTGGCGAGCCATGCATTTGCGCCTTCCTTGTAGCACTGTACATGTGCACATGGAGTGGATCCACACACTTATATGATGCAGGTGGCTGTCCTTGTGCTCGTGTACAGGTTGTGACATGGCCCTGTGTTTTGCCATGATGAAGAGGGGGGGTTCTGGCACCGGCCACCCTTGTCTACATGCACGCAGTCCACCTGCTGACGAGCAGACATTCCCACACACCAAAGGACTGATTTGCTCTCCCTGTGTCTCCCTCCTTCTCTGTCCCCCTCTCCCTCCCTCTCTGTCCCCCTCTCCCTCCCTCTCTGTCCCCCTCTCCCTCCCTCTCTGTCCCCCTCTCCCTCCCTCTGTGTGTCAGCCTCCTCCCTCTGTCCGTCTTCCTGTGTCTCCCTCCCTCTCTGTCCCCCTCTCCCTCCCTCTCTGTCCCCCTCTCCCTCCCTCTGTGTGTCAGCCTCCTCCCTCTGTCCGTCTTCCTGTGTCTCCCTCCTTCTCTGTCCCCCTCTCCCTCCCTCTCTGTCCCCCTCTCCCTCCCTCTCTGTCCCCCTCTCCCTCCCTCTCTGTCCCCCTCTCCCTCCCTCTGTGTGTCAGCCTCCTCCCTCTGTCCATCTTCCTGTGTCTCCCTCCCTCTCTGTCCCCCTCTCCCTCCCTCTCTGTCCCCCTCTCCCTCCCTCTGTGTGTCAGCCTCCTCCCTCCCTCCGTGTGTCAGCCTCCTCCCTCTGTCCGTCTCCCTCCCTCTCAGTCCCCCTCTCCCTCCCTCTGTGTCCCCCTCTCCCTCCCTCCATGTGTCACCCTCTGTCACCTTGGCCCAGCTTCCTGGGCACACACTGTTAGCAGATCTTTGAGTGGCCCTTGGCCTGTTGATGTGAGTTTGTTTCTGATCTCCAGGCACCCATTTTGTCTGCTGTGTGTCTGTGCGCTGCTGCTGTGGTGGTGTGTGCTGCCACTCTTTCACAATGTTGGCTGTTCATTAGCTGCTGTCATGTGCAAAACAGTGCCTTCACCCCCATGTGTTGATGCAAGGCGTCCGCCATTTGCTGGCAAGTCATTCCTGTGTTGGGACACAGTGTTTGTCTGGCTGTGACCTAGGCCATATGGGCAGAGGGCATTGTTGTCTGCTTTGGAGTCGCACTATGTGATTTTTGGTGCCCAGCCTCCCGCCATCCGCGTTACCGTGTCATGTGTTGTTGTCTTCTGTGGCCTGTGACTTGACATTGTCCAGCTGGGTGCATGGGGCATGGTGGCAGCAGTGGCATGTGCCTGCTCATGGAGTGTGGTTGAGTCATGCGATGGCTTGTGGTGGTTGCGTGCCTGTTAGTAATTTTGGTTGTGGTTGCAGTTCCCCCCATGTGAGGTGCGTTGTTTGTGTACTCACCCGGGTCTCGGAGTCCTTCTACTCCTTCAACTGCCTCCACCGGCAGTATGGCCATCACCCTCTCCTCCCAGGGATGGTACTGTACGGCTCTGCGGGAGGGCCCTCCTCCGGTGGCGTTGGCCTGGTCGTGTTCCTCCTGCCTCTTGGCTCTGACCCTCCTCCGCAGATCGTACCACCTGTTCTGGCAATCCTGCTTGGTCCTCCTGGTGTCCGCAACAGCATTCACAGCATCGACGATGGTCTGCCACATGGCTGTTTTGGCTGCCTGGCTGGTGCTTCTGACCAATGTTCCAAAGATCTGTGGCTCGACTCTGAGGATTTGATCAACAAGGACCTCCAACTCTCGGTGACTGAACTTTGGATTCTTGGTAGTGGGCATGGTGAGGGGTGTGGGTGGGGATGGTGTGGGTGTGGGGGGTGTGTGGATGTTGGGGGGGGTGTGGATGGTTGTGTGTGTGTGTGAATGTGATGAGAGGGTGTTTGTGAGGGTGGTCGTGTGAAGGTGTGCAAGTGTAAGGTGTGGTGTAGCTTGTAGTCTGGTTCTGTGGTGTCTGGCAGCAGTGAGTCTGTTGCAAAGGCTCATGGTTTGTGTGTGTGGGCCCTTTTTATTGGTCCATGGGTGGGTGTGGCAGTTTTTGAATTTTGGGTGGGTGTGTTATAAGGAGTGGTGGTGTATTGGGCCTCTGTTTGTTTTTGGCAGTTGCAGGTCAGTGATTGTGTTATTTTAGTGGTTGTTGGCCATGTTTAGTGGCTGTGTGCCTTTCGAATGGTGTATTCTTGTGTTGTTTTATTTTGTCCTGGTTGTGTAGGTGCGTTTTGAGCGTGTGTACGGTGTGTACATGGGCCATTTGGTTGTACGATTATGTCCTTGTGTGTGGCTTTGTACGACTCGTACATGCGGTTGTGATGTTGGGGCATGGGGTGCGCTCCGTACTTAGGAGGTTGTGTTGGGGGTGCGCCAGGAACTACTGGGGTGTAGGTTCACGGTGGTACGACACGTACTGGGGTGGGGGTACGACTGGAACGTACTGGGGTGTAGGTACACGGGGGTATGACACGTACTGGGGTGGGGGTACGACTGGAACGTACTGGGGTATAGGTACACGGGGGGTATGACACGTACTGGGGTGGGGGTGGGGCTCGAACGTACTGGGGTGTACATAGACGGTGGTACGACACGTACAGGGGTGGGGGGGTGTACATTGACGTTGGTACGACACGTACTGGGGTGGGGGTACGACTGGAACGTACTGGGGTGTAGGTACACGGGGGGTATGACACGTACTGGGGTGGGGGTGGGGCTCGAACGTACTGGGGTGTACATAGACGGTGGTACGACACGTACAGGGGTGGGGGGGTGTACATTGACGGTGGTACGACACGTACAGGGGGGGGTGTACATTGACGGTGGTACGACACGTACTGGGGTGGGGGTACGACTGGAACGTACTGGGGTGTAGGTACACGGGGGTATGACACGTACTGGGGTGGGGGTACGACTGGAACGTACTGGGGTGTAGGTACACGGGGGTATGACATGTACTGGGGTGGGGGTGGGGCTCGAACGTACTGGGGTGTACATAGACGGTGGTACGACACGTACAGGGGTGGGGGGGTGTACATTGACGGTGGTACGACACGTACAGGGGTGGGGGGGTGTACATTGACGGTGGTACGACACGTACAGGGGTGGGGGTGTACATTGACGGTGGTACGACACGTACTGGGGTGGGGGTACGACTGGAACGTACTGGGGTGTAGGTACACGGGGGTATGACACGTACTGGGGTGGGGGTACAACTGGAACGTACTGGGGTGTACATAGACGGTGGTACGACACGTACTGGGGTGGGGGTACGACTGGAACGTACTGGGGTGTAGGTACACTGGGGGTATGACACGTACTGGGGTGGGGGTGGGGCTCGAACGTACTGGGGTGTACATAGACGGTGGTACGACACGTACAGGGGTGGGGGGGTGTACATTGACGGTGGTACGACACGTACAGGGGGGGTGTACATTGACGGTGGTACGACACGTACTGGGGTGGGGGTACGACTGGAACGTACTGGGGTGTAGGTACACGGGGGTATGACACGTACTGGGGTGGGGGTACGACTGGAACGTACTGGGGTGTAGGTACACGGGGTATGACACGTACTGGGGTGGGGGTGGGGCTCGAAAGTACTGGGGTGTACATA
This sequence comes from Triturus cristatus, assembly GCF_964204655.1. NCBI lineage: Eukaryota > Metazoa > Chordata > Amphibia > Caudata > Salamandridae > Triturus > Triturus cristatus. The sequence goes on from NC_140585.1 coordinate 1,098,540,713, forward strand.
GACGGTGGTACGACACGTACAGGGGTGGGGGGGTGTACATTGACGGTGGTACGACACGTACAGGGGTGGGGGGTGTACATTGACGGTGGTACGACACGTACAGGGGGGGGTGTACATTGACGGTGGTACGACACGTACTGGGGTGGGGGTACGACTGGAACGTACTGGGGTGTACCTAGACGGGTGGGGGTATACATATACGGGGGGGTACGTGTCGGACGTACGGGGGCTGGGGGGAGTGTTGGGCGCGTATGCGGGCACATGTCTCCATGGTTGCTATAGGTGTTCGGTGCGGACGGTGTTTTTTCCATACGGTTGTAGGCTCGGACGCACGGGATGGATCGTGATTCCTCGGTCGGACTTGGATTTTTACGTTTGTAAGGTAAATCGTCCGAGGACGTGTCGGACACATTTTCCGACCCGAGGACATGTGGGGAATGATTCCCAGTGCGGTTCGTATGGACTTTTTACCATGCGAATCGTGATTGCAAGTTCGTACGGCACTTGTACGATTCGTACGGTAAAAAGACCCGATACGAGTCGTACGGGGACATTTTTTACCGGATCGTGATCGGCACCATACTATCCAAAGAGAAGTCATCATCTTGAGAACATATGTCTCTATGAAGTGTTGCAAAACTACACTTTTAAACGGAATATTACAGAGAACATCAACGATGGAAAATATGGAGTGATTGGTTCTGAAGGATGTCTGGTGAAACAAAGGAAAGGAAATTTAATTAATCACAGAAAACTGAGTTGCGACACTGCTGACAAAAGGGAATTTTACTATTTAGCCCTTTTGCAAATGTTCAAACCATGGCGTTCTGAACTGGAATTAATTGGAGATTTTCCCAGCTATGAAGATTCATTTAATGCTTGTAAAGATAGCATACAATGCAGTGCTTTGGCAAATTATGTGAAAATGTTGAATGATGAAATTGATCAAGAAGCTACAATTGCAGCTGAGATTGCTAGAGACAGTTCTCAAGACAGTCAAAGTTCGGCTGCACTGAGTCAAGATCCACTTGGACAACCAATTGTTGAAAATGAAGCAGCGATTGCCATGAATGAGGTGGAAACAGCAATGTATCAAGCACAAGAAGATGCAATACAGTTAGGAAACTTGGAAGAGCAACTAAATGTTGAACAGAAACAAATATATCAGCAAGTGAAAGAGCAGATTGACCATGGATTACTTCATGAAAAGAAAGACTGCTCATGTACATCATTTCAACCTATCCGGATGTATGTGAGTGGTCAAGCTGGAACAGGAAAGAGTTTCTTAATTAAAGTAATTACAAGTTATCTGCAGACAACAACTGAGTCGCATTTGTCTTGTGTTGTCACTGCTCCAACTGGGTTGGCAGCACATAACATTAAAGGAATTACTTTACATTGTTTACTAATGCTGCCAGTAGAGCATGAGAACAAATTGGAATACCACAAGCTATCTGGAGAAGCTTGTTGGGAAGTTTCAAGAGTGCTGAAGAAAATGAAACTTCCCATTATTGATGAGGTGAGCATGGTTTCAAACTTGATGTTTGCCTTTGTGCATTTAAGAATGCAGCAAAGTCTTAAAACAGAGTATGACGTGTTATTTGGAGGAAAACACGTCATAGTTTTTGGAGATCTACTGCAACTGACACCGGTAAAAGGACAACCGGTATTTAAAACACTTGCCCATGAAGATACTAGAAAGTCTCTTGGCAGTGTTGGTAATGTGAACATTTGGAGTAATTTTGAATACAAAGAACTGACAACAAATATGCAACAGGCAAATGATGCTGAATATGGAAGTATTCTTCAAGATATAAGAAATGGAATTCTTTCAAAAAAAGGGAAAGAAGCTTTGGAGAGTCGATTACTTTGCAATGTCTTTCCAAATGAAAATGCAGTTGCTGCAAAAGTGTACGTGGAAATTGCTAAAAATAAGTCAGTGATTTGCTTAATGCCAACACTGCGTGAGTGTTCAATATTCAACGAAGAATTATTAAAATTGGAAAATGAAGAAATTGTCAAAATGGAAGCCATCGATAAAATACTACATGAAGGAATCACTATTATTTTAACGGGTAAGTTGAGATCAAAACTAGATTGTTTAGAAAAAAAAATATCTAAAACTGCTGGTTTGTAAAAGACACTGTATGTGTGTGTAAACTGTCGGGTAATTTTAAGGCGTAATTTGGATGTAGAGAAAGGTTTAGTTAATGGTGCAATGGGCAAAGTGGTGGATTTTGTGAATTATGAGAAAAAAGAAGGAATTGAATTTTTTTAAATTAAATTTGATCAGATTGAGGAAGTTAAAGAAATTGGTCGTTGTTCAGTTCGTTTTTTGCTTGTTAAAGATTTATATGTCCGTAGGAAACAATTTCCATTTTCTATGGCATATGCAGTGACTATTCATAAATCTCAAGGATTAAGTGTAGACAGTGATTTGGTGAACATTGGATCTACTGTATTTAAAGAGGGTATGGCATATGTTGCTTTGTCGCGAGTCAGAACATTATCTGGTTTGTTTTTGATTGATTTTGATGAGACAAAGGTTACTGCAGATGCAAACTGTGTAAAAGAGTATAATAGGTTAAGAAGGGTGTATGCTCCAAATTTAGGTCAATTTCCTGTATTTGAAAAGCGTGTGGTTGGTCGAAAGAGAAGGTTAGAGAATATCTGTTCTGAAGGTATCAAGAAAAGAAAAGAACAAGATAATGTTGTGATTGCAGGTAAAAAGAAATTGGACACTGTTGAAGAGATTGCTGGTTATCAGTTTGAAAATAGTTCTGGTGTCAACTGCTATGCTAATGTAGTGGTCAATGTTGTTTTTTATCTTGAAGATTTGCAAGAGCAAATTATGGAGAATCGGCAAAAAAGATTTTGTTCTCTGTTGCACTCTGTTTATGAAAAATTGACAACAGATAGAAGTAAAATACAATCTGTTTCAGACGTTCGTAGTCTTGTGGATGTGTGTTCTGGTTCTACACAATTTACACAAAATATCCAACAAGATGCTCAGGAATTTTTAATATATATGCTTACCATTTTTGAAAATGAAGGTGTAGAAATAGAAAATATTTTTGGCCTTTCTTACAAATGGGAACATCATTGTGAAAATTGCACGTCTACATGTAGCACCAATGTAGACACTGAGAGATTTCTGTATTTAACATTACCAGACTGTAAATCAGTGGCTTTCAATAAATTAGTGAAAGGTGCAATTCAAAACATGGAGTGTAGCCAATGTAAATCAGAAATGTTATCCACATTATTGTTAACAAAATATGGAAAATACATAATTTTAATGATGCAACGTTGTACAGCTGATGGCAGAAAATTGGATACTTTAATAAAACAATTTGTAGCAGCACAAATATCAATATCAGGAAGGACTTTTGTAGCAATTGCAATAATTTTCCATGATGGTCCTTCCACCACATCTGGACATTACACTGACTATCTAAAATGTGACAAAGGCTGGACACTTTGTAATGATGCCCAGTTGGTTTTCAAACAACGTTTGCCTAGGGAATTACAAAATTCCTACCTAATATTTTTGAAGCCAAAGTTTTAGGAAGCTAATTCACTCTCTGAGGAATTTATCATTATAATTTAACAGAACTACTATTGGACAGTTTACATAAAGAAGAAGTGCAAAAACACCATTTGGCCTCAAGGAAAGGTATATTTTTGAATTATGGACTTTTTGGTGGTCATTTATTCGGTGATTATTTTAATGTGGCAACATTTCCAGTTTTTATAAGTTAAAGTTATAAAATTTTGTAATCTGTAAGCATTTCATATATGTATGATTTGTATTTTCTGGTATTTTACTGAGAATAGTATGTTGGTTTTTTTTAACAATCTTTCTGATTGTTTTTTTTTTGCCCACTGTTAAATGATGAGTACCATTGAAATCACTATTTCGAGTGAAATTCAATATATTCTGAGAACAGCAAAAAAGGCAAAAAAATTACTTTGTGGAAATTATGTTGTGATGTAAAAAAATGTATTATTATATGTTATAATTTTTATTTTATTTTCTTTCACAGACCCAAAATTTAAAATGAGCAATTTTTAAGAATTTATATTTTAATGAAAAATAGGCAAAAATGAATAACATTATTTATTCCTATTACTGTGAAGGTAAGTTTAACTAAGTCTCAATATGCAGAATGAAGAGGCCTGCAAGAATCTACAAAGGTGAAACACGTTTCTTAAAACACTTTGTTTATGTATTTTTTAAATCTGACCATATTCAGATATCAAGTGACCTGCAAAAAAAGAGATTTGAGGGGTTCATAATATTTCATCTTTTTAGCTGTTGAAGGACCGCAATCATTTCAATCATTCTTCTTTGAACATCTTTGCAGTCAAAATTCTGTGCTTACCTTCTATCATTCGCAAGGAAATTTAAAAACGGAAATATGTCACTTTTTGTAACATAGTTATTGTGTAAGATACTCTTTCATATTTTCAAAGAGAGGAAAAGGCACTCTGTGCACTTTTTATACTCCATGAAAATATAACCTCATCATGCAGACCACTTTCGGTTGAAAGGGTGTTCTATAAGTGTTGTTGTGCATGATTGCACTTAATACTCATTGAACAAGACACATGTCTAGATTTATTAGAAATTGTAAATCTCGATATGTGTGTGAATGGTGCACCATTCTACAATTGGTGTAGGAAAGCACACCAAAGAGAGTTGTTTTAATTTCTCCACATTTTTATATCTTCAATGCATGCTGAAATGTTCAGCATACATTGAAGGAGAAAAATGAATTTTCTCATTGTTTTTGTACAGGAAGGCGTGTCTTCCTGTAGAAAAACAAACAGCACATGACACAGATATCCTTGCACTATTGTGCAAGGGTGCCTGTGTCACCAAATGGCTGCAGTTTAAGCAGCCGTGCAGAGAGAAGCATAGATTTGCAACATATTTATGTACATATGTTGCATCCCTGTGCTTCGGAAGTACTACAACACACTACAATTAAAGAGGTTACTGTGTGATGCTGCAGCACTTCCTTATAGTTCTGCACTTATACATTCACCATACGCTACTAATGCATTCATTCAGTCAATTACCTACTACACATACATTCATCTAAACTTTCACACACTAACAAAGAAATTTAGCTCTTTTTTTAAACCAGGAAAGTTAGTTCTTACAAGAACTTTTTTTTTTCTTCTTTCTTCTTTTATGTTTTTTGGTGTTTTCTGAACAATTTTGTGATTTTTTTGGTTTTTCTGGAAAAAAAAACAAAAAACAAAACAGGAGAAACCAAACAATGAACTTCAGGGAACAGTAAAAAAAAATAATAATAACTAGCAAATATGACTTTCCTGCCGGCGGCAGATGAGGTCGATTGACTGCTCACCATAGCACAAAGTCTTATTGCACTTAGTGCAGAGCACTTTTAAAAATTTAAATTGAGGACGGATGTCCAAGGTTTGGTCTGAGGGATGCACTCTTGACATGCTCGGCTGCGATGAGGTTGATGGTGCAGGAGCAGGAGTGTCTCTCATCCGTCGGCACTCTTCACGTGCAAGATTGTTTGGATGAAGGATCCTCATGTGCTTCATCATACTTGCCGTGCCGCAAGAGTATTTCTTGGTAGGATCCCCTCTCGATAAGACTCTTTTGCAAATCTTACATGTGACCAAGGTGGCATTGGTCTTATTCTGTCCTTCGGGAAAAGTAAAAAATGTCCACACCACTGAAGCAAAACGTTTTTTCTGTGGTTCCTCCAGCAAAAATTCATCCTCAGAGGTTTGAGGTGATGCAGGTGATGCCTGCTGCCCTGAAGCCATTTTTGGTTGCAAAAAGTTAGAACTAAGTGTATACTTAGTCTAAAAAAATCTTCTTCTCTCCAAAGAGATGGTTCTCCAAAGAAGCTCAAAGAAGAATGATTGAAATGGGTGGGGTCTTTCAATAGTTAGAAGAGGAAGTGTAATGAACCAATCAAATCTCTTTTTTTGCAGGTCACATGGGATCCGCGCACCGTGCGCTTACGCAGCACGCACCCAGCGTGCATCCGCGAAATTGAATTAAAAAGCAGTATAGGATTAGATGTCAAAATATATTAGTTTTAAGACTAGTTTAGAGTTTGTCTTCAATTAATATTCACATGCAATACATAAATATGTTTTTTGAATGTTAAATACTTTGCGGGATCCGTGGACCTACCGCGTCACGGACGCATAAGACGCATCGCAGAAGCGCATAGATGTCGCGTTACGTACATCGAACGTATTGCGTATAGGCTGGGAGTCGCATACCGGTCGCATAGCGAACGCACACTAAACACGTACCCAACGCATACCATGTGCGGATGCTATCACGTACGGATCGTGAACGGTGCGCTTAGGGTGCGCGGATCCAAAAACATTGAAAAAATATATATCTAAAATAAAGTTTTGCACTTATAGTTAAAAAAATATTTTGAAAAATATAAAAAATATGTTTGAAAAACCCATTAAGTTCAAATAATATTTTTTAATTTTGAAAAGAATTAATTGAAGAAATATGTTTAAAAAATGGTGATAAAAAAGTATTTAAAAAAAAAAAAATCATGAAATTGACACACTGAATTTGAAAAATATAGAATTCGAATCAAAATCATTAAACATGATATCTTTAGAGATAAGTTATAGATAGGAATTAGCATTTAAAAAACCTTTGAAATTCACAGAAAAAAACATAGGTTTCATGCACGTTATAGTTAGGAATTGGCATTTAAAAAACCTTCGAAATTCACTGAAAAAACCAAAGGTTTCAGGGGCGTTATAGTTAGGAATTGGCATTTAAAAAACCTTTGAAATTCACTGAAAAACCATAGGTTTCATACATGTTATAGTTAGGAATTGGCATTTAAAAAACCTTAGAAATTCACTGAAAAAAACATAGGTTTCAGGGGCGTTATAGTTAGCTGGACATTTCCCTCGTACAAAACCCTAGAAATTCCCCTGTTATAGTGAGTTCAGCTAACTATAACTCGCGCCCCCGCAATGCACTGCTGATGACGTCACATATTACATCACTCATGACATGGTCAGTGACATTACTGATGACATCTCAAATGACATCACTGCTGACGTCATCTATGTGATAAATTAGTACACCTTCTTACACCCTAATACGTCTGAAACAGATTGTATTTTACTTCTATCTGTTGTCAATTTTTCATAAACAGAGTGCAACAGAGAACAAAATCTTTTTTGCCGATTCTCCATAATTTGCTCTTGCAAATCCTCAAGATAAAAAACGACATTGACCACTACATTAGCATAGCAGTTGACACCAGAACTATTTTCAAACTGATAACCAGCAATCTCTTCAACAGTGTCCAATTTCTTTTTACCTGCAATTACAACATTATCTTGTTCTTTTCTTTTCTTGATACCTTCAGAACAGATATTCTATAACATTCTCTTTCGACCAACCACACGCTTTTCAAATACAGGAAATTGACCTAAATTTGGAGCATACACCCTTCTTAACCTATTATACTCTTTTACACAGTTTGCATCTACAGTAAACTTTGTCTCATCAAAATCAATCAAAAACAAACCAGATAATGTTCTGACTCGCGACAAAGCAACATATGCCATACCCTCTTTAAATACAGTAGATCCAATGTTCACCAATGCACTGTCTACACTTAATCCTTGAGATTTATGAATAGTCACTGCATATGCCAGAGAAAATGGAAATTGTTTCCTACGGACATATAAATCTTTAACAAGCAAAAAACGAAACACAGTGTATATGTGTATAAGAGTAAATAACTATCTATATGTGAGAGTGTGTGATTGCGGGACTGGCTGTATGGATGAGTGTGTGCTTGTACTAGTAATTGAATAAGAGTGTCAACATTATTTAGTATTTTTATGAGTAAGTGAACTTGAGTGTGTTTAACTGTATAGGTGAGTCAATTGGACTGTGTTTAATTATTTGCACAACTGACTAGGTGTGTCAGTACCTCAATGGATGATTGGCAGTGTGTGAGTGTCTATATATCTGTATAAATGCATATGCTTTGGTTGACGTAGGGTGATTATAGAATTGATAGCTTTACCCAGTTTATTCCTCCCTCTGGCAACATGAGGTTGCCAGGATCCAAAATCAGAAAACAACAGGCCTAAGTAAGGGAAAGTGCAAGTGCTATTTAAAACATTATTCCCTGACATAATAAGACGAATTTTGGGTTTCCTTGGGCCGCAAGACATTATGTAGGATTTTTTAAAATTTGTACATAAGTCGAGATCGGCCATATAGGAAACGAAGCCTGAGATTAAAGTGCGCAGTGCATTGGGTGTTCGACCTATAAGGACTGCATCATCCGCATAGAGAAGTGCAGGAAGAGGTTTACCATTGACGAGCGGGACGACGGTAGTTAATTTGCCCAAAGATGTGCTTAATTCATTTATGAATAAAATAAAAAGCAGGGGGGCTAGGACACAGCCTCGTCTTACCCCCCTGCCAATTAAAATCTCGCCCGAAACCTCACCATCATTATTAATTCGAACACGAGCTTTTAAATCACTATGTAAATGGGCCAAAAATTGGACCAAAGGTTCATCTAAGCCGTATCTCAGCAGGGCTGTCCATAAACGTGAACGGTTAACAAAATCAAAAGCAGAACTTAAATCCATAAAACCTAGATAGAGTGGAGATTTTTTAGCTACAGTATATTTGCCAAAGATGAGTCCTTATTTTCTCAGTATATATGACGCAGTAAACTAAAATGGGAGATTCTACTACCCCTGAAATCTATATTCGGAGGAGCATAAAACCAATCACACAACGCACTACTTGTCTCAGTAGGAGAAAGATTTCTGTGCTTGTGGTGTGCAGATTTCAATCAGCGAGCGCGCAAAGCACACAAGTCTAATTCTTCCAAGGGAGGTTCAAATAAAGGTGGGCTCTTTCCCTGAGAAACTGTGCAAAATATAACAGAATTGTGCATTTTATAATACATTTTTCCCAAACAAATTGGCTGAAAAAGCTATAGTTAAAATGGTTAATAATAATGGAGCCTCTCTCAGATGACAATTCATCACCTGTACGACTGTCTAATGCATGAGCTGCTGTAATTTGTGTTCTCATGTGTGCCCTTCAATATAGGAGTAGAGGAAACAAGAAAAAGAGGCAAGCTACTGCCTGCGTTTAGCAGCTCACATTTACTAAATGTTTCTCTTAAACACTGCTATCAAATTATCAGTGGTCCTCTCAGGTGGTAAGAATCCACAACTGAGCACATCTGGGCTGTGTGAAATGGATGTTCCGAGTTGAATGAGACCTGGCTGTGCTTGCCTTTGGCTAACAAATTTCACTACAAGTAAGGGAAGGCATGCATATTATTTAAAGAAATAATTTTATTATAGCTAAAGCATTATGAATGCACTCGATAAATATACACTGCCTCACCTCACTACCATTCGTTCACTGCTCCTAGTAAAACACCAAGGGGCCTATTACACATAGGGCACTCTTTTCCTGTTTGTGCTACGGCACACCTTTAAGCAGGTGTGCCAGGTGCAAACAGTAAAACTACTACTACTACTACTACTAAAATACGGAGCAACTGTTTAAAAGTATTTCTGTGCATGTGGCAACCCACATGCCCTTTAAAGAGGGATTTCAGCTCCCTTTGAGGTGGGTGCAGTGAGTGACTGCAACTGCCTGCAAGGGGATGTCTGGTGGGTCCATGGGATCCCTTTTCATCCCTGCAGAGGGCTGCCTTTAGGAGTCACACTGAAAGTGCACCATCTTTTTGTGATGCTCTCTCAGTGCGCCTCGTAATGGCTTGTCCGACTCCATACCAGCATCCAAAATACGGTGCGGGTGCAGAGGAAATGAGATTCCTTCATTTGCATGCAGATGCACCCCTATGCAAATGAGGGAATGCCCTCTTGAGATAGCGCTGGTGCTACATGTGCACCAGTGGCTGGTGCTACATGGGCACCAGTGCTATTTGTATTACAGAAGGGCTGTCCAAGTGTTTGCGGCCCCTTCTGTAACACCAAAGTGCTCCAAGGATGCCCAAAAGCAGGCCCAAATGCCTGTTGTGCCCCTGGGGCACTTCCGTAATATGGCCCCAAATGCGATTATTCAAGAGACTCACCTCTGGAACCGCATCACCACACTAAATTGTGTGTTATACACATGACTGCATGAGGGAGAGAGCTGAGGCTGGGGCAGCCAGGGCCGGCTTTAGGCAGTGCGACTGGTGTGGCCGCATTGGGCGCTGACCTGTGAAGGGGGCGCTGTGACCTCAGGGGGACACTGTGCTTAGCAATATCTTATGATAGGAGAGATGAGGGGCAATTTGCAGGTGGTAGTGAGAGAATCCGAGGAGGCGGTCAAGGGAAGGCAGGGGCGCCAAAAGTGATTGTCGCACCGGGCGCCACCAGCGCTAAAGCCGGCCCTGGGGGCAGAAAAACATTGCCAATCACGTTAGAGCTTTAAAAAAAAAAGAGTGAATTGCTGATTGTTATTGCTCCATCTGAGCCTAGGTTGTCATGCACATCACACAGAGAGACCATTTTTATGCTGAGTGCATACGCAGGCGTGTGGGAATGGGGGGTGCTTCCTGCAGTGCCAGCCAGGCAAACCCAGTGCAGCTGCTCTTTAAAATGTGAAGCAGAAATGTGAGATCCTTCCATCTCAACCTTCTGGCTGTTCCTGACTTTCGGAAGAACAGGTCTGGCAGCAGAATCTTTTCCGCTTAAGAAGCCCCGCCTGCACTTAAAAGAGGAATTTGAGATCCCCTTGCAGGCAGGTGCCTTAAAATGTACCCCAGCGCTATCTATATTACAGAAAGGGCCACACAAGCATTTGCAGCCTCTTCTGTAATACCAAAGTGCCCCACGGACGCACAAAGCGAGCGCAAATGTCCGTTGCACCCCCGGGGGACCGCCGTAATATGGCCCCTGGTTGTTCATCCAGTTTAGCGCCAAAAAACCTCTGGGTGATCGTTTGCTCTATAGATCCAATTAACAAAACATAACAAGCATCAAAAGTAGCTGGTTGTGCTGGGCAAGACAACCTAGCACTCCATCAGAGGCCGGGTGTCTTCATTGCCTTTTGCCTGGATGTCTGATACAGTGTGGGTTGCATCACACAGAAGAGGCCTTTGTAGCGCTCGTGCCCATTTGGCTGCGCTGGCGGATGTAGACACTTCAATTCTCTAGGCATCAGTGTGACCAGAATCAAAGCTGCTAGCATCTGACCTGTCACACACAGTGCTGCCACCTCTCCGCTGACGTCAGGGCGTTTCGTGAATGGGGTCCAGTGCATTAAAAGACTAGGCCACTGAATGCTATTCTGTTGTGTGAATAGTGGTACTGCATTCTCTACAAAATAAATGGAACATGAATATAGCTTCTTATTTTTTACTACATTTACATACGATTCCACAATAATCCGGTGCTTGCTTTTAAGTTCTGATGCTCCACGTATGTTTTATTGTATAATAGACGCTATTAAAATGTTCAAGTGTTAATGAACGACATCAAAACGAAATATTATTTATGCAAAATAAATAAATAGCTAACCTATGTGAGATTATTGAATTTGGGTTATGATCATAGATTTTAGTTTTGTTAAGAAATTATTATTTAAATACAGTGTAGTTGGGCAGCACAGTCTATATATTTTTTCCACAGTATATTAATATTTACATCTATCAATTTCACAAAGACCCTTTGGCGATCCTCTCTCTCGTATATCATTGAATGTCTTTATGAAACGATCTGTGTAGATAAACTAATTAACTTGAGGAATTAGTATGCAAATGCGTGATAATTTTATTTCCCAGTTGAACATGGCCTTCTCTGAATTTAGAATAAGCTCCATGGTGCACTCTCTTCCCGGGTGTGTGCAACTGACATCTTCAAATAATTTTGATCTTAACGTATCATTGGTCAAAACTGGTGCCCAGGCTAAATATTCTTTTGCAGGGGCGATCATACAACAAAAAACAGCGTTATCTGATGCAAAGCAGAGCGAATAGGAGCGGTGTTCAAATTTCTGATGCTAAAATTGTTAAACCTAAAAGTTGACACGTGCACAGTACTAAAAAAAACTTTAGGTCAAAGAGCGCCATCCCCTATGGAGAAGAAACTTTGCAAAACCCGTAGGATTTTATGCAAAACCATACTTGAATAGGATGTCCTGGCTTTGTGTCAAATCCTAATGCTAAATTGAACCAAGTGAAAATAAGGAGCAAGCAGAATATGTGTGATATTCCAACGTCACGAGTAATTTCCATAAAATTACACATCTTACATGGATTACCCTAAACTACTTGTCATTGCAATGACATATATACTAGAGGCTTTGTCTCGAGTAGACATCTCACATTAGACTCTGCTGGCTGACCCTTTCACTTTAGTGCACTGCTTACAATTATGCTAAACAGCCTTTTCTTAAACGAGCGCAGCTGATATCGTAATAGGCATGTAAAATGTGCCTGTGAACAATTTTTTAACATTCATGCAACAGAGTGCAGTTCAGCAGATTTTCAAGTGGTGCTGTCTTGCAGAATGTTAGTAGAGCTGGACCTTGGTTTAAGCTCTCTGGTGTGTGCCTTGGCATCTTAACTGGTCTACGAATTCACTTTGGACAAAAACCCTCACTGCCAGGAAGGCTTTCTTACAGAGTAAGTCAGCTGTGTCTACATACACTGCCACCTAAAATCAAAAAATTGCTGTGTCAGGAAAAACAGTAACAATCAAGGCTGCACACCCTGGCGTTTTGGACAGGGGCGGAGCATATCACTTTTTCAGATTTCAGCTGGAGTTCACTTTCACAACAGCAGTCCTTTGATTAATGTTTCATAAAGATTGCTAAGAAATATTTGAGAATGCCACTTGGGCTGCCGGTGAGGAGAGAGATAATTGAAGTTTGCACTAAACTTTTAATGGTGATCCGGGAGTTTGCGAATCCAGGAAAATGTTAGAATTTAAGGCAAGGTGGTAGTCTGTACTTAACAGCCCAAGAAGTAACATAAGAAATAATTCTTAATACACTACGGTATCACAAACAGTTAGATGAACGCAGCATAAACGTTCATAAAGGCATGTTAAAATAGGACTAGTGCCAGGCACCTTTATGGTTGGACTAATGCCACAATCTAGTGGCTTTTCCTGGTACAATACCTTTATGGGGTGGAAGCATGGACATGGGCATCACAATGAGTAGTTGTGCTAAAGGCAGGGACGGCAGCCCCTCAACTCAAGGGTACAGTGAGTGTTGCCCTGCCAAAACTGGGGAGGCTGAGAAGGAAATTCTAACAGTTTAGCAAAAATAGCAAACGGACTGGTGATATTTCAGCCTAGAAATGTAGGTCTCTCCTAGGCAGTCCTTGCGCTGTCTCTGCAAGACCTGCTGTATTCAGGATATGGGCTTTAAAAGCTCCACCCATTTTCAAGGATTTCCCCTGGTACATGTGTTGTTGCTCAGAGCTTGTGAGCACTATTTCTTTCTTTTAGCTGGAGCAGTTGAGACCAGTCCTCGTGGTTTACAGAGTTCTGTTGTATGCAGGGTTGCTCTTATCTTGCCACATTTTCTGTGCATTCAAAGACCGAGGTCTGTTTTGGCTGCAGCTGCATCCTCCTCCCTCCTGCTTTTGAAACGCACGGTCTGGCGTCATGGTCCCTGCCTTCCTATGGCTGCTGCCACCTCCGTCTTAGAGCTCAACAAGCATTTACAAAGCAATAGGTCTCACATTTGCAAGAGTTTGAGCTATTGGCATTGTAAATGGCAATCCCTATTATTTATGTGTTTTGAAAACCTGCAAGCGGTGCGTAAATACGCACTTTGTACTTATAGTCATTGCTTACGAGAAGCCAGGCTGGCCGAACTACGCCTCTTTTACTGCCAGCCTTGCTTCTCGTAAGCAAGGACATTGTCTTCACTCTGGAGAGGGCCCACATGGCAAGCTGCACTTGTTTGAACTGGGCAGATATTCAGATAGGGAGCAGATGGACAAAGCCGGCAACAAAGTGCTGCAGTGCCAGTGGAGCTGTGTTCAGTATTACTGTGTCTTGCACCACTACGAGCTGCAGCTTGGCAACATTCTTGTTGAACTCTGATGCAAAGGTCACCGCTGCTCTTCTTTCACCTCTCTTCAAAACCTTAGGTATTAACACGGCTGAGCTATGGCCAAGAGAGGGTGAGAGGGTGAGTGAGTGAAAGGGTGGATGGATGTGTGAGTGAATTGGTGGATGGGTGTGTGAGTGAAAGGGCGGATGGATAGATAAATGGATGAATGAGTGAAAGGGTGGATGTAATGATGGATAAGTGAAAGGGAGGAAGGATGGATAAATGGTGGGCCTGGGCGAAGTTCATGGGGTTCACTTCTCGTAGTCCGCAAAGTGACAAAAGAGTTATGCTACGCTCCGCAGAGTTCCACAAACGGCAGAGTGATGTAAGTTGCACTGCTCGCACTGCTTTTTAGCACCGGGTGTTTGTCTCACGCTGGCAAATCAGTGCAAATGGTACCACGTGCAGCGCAAGAGGGCACATCTTCTTTCTGCCACTCGAGTAGATGTTCTACTTGAGTGTCAGCTTCACTAACTCGAGCAGCAGGTTTCTCAATGCGAGCGGTAGTGACCTGCAGTGACCGCACAATTTGTTAAATCTCACCAGGAGGAGGTCTAGCATTGGATTTTTCATTGCTCGTGCTAGCCAAATTAATGTTGGCAAGCCACGAGAGAGGAAAAATTCGGATTGCGGAGTGGGAAAAACTCTGCGAGTGGAGTTTACCACCCAGGCCTAATAAATGAATGGATGAAGAGATGAGTAAAAGGGTGAATGGATGGGTGAGTGAAAGGGTGGATGGATGATGAGGCAAAGGATGGATGAATGAATAAGTGAAAGGATGGATGATAAGGGATAGGATAAATGTATAGATTGAATAGTGGATGGATGGATGGGTTGAAAGGGTGGATGGATGATGAATGAAAGGATGGATGTAATGATGAATGAGTGAAAGAATGGATGAATAAGTGAAAGGGAGGGTAGATGGATGGATGGACGGAAGGTGGATTGATGGATGCGGGAAAAGGCGAATGGATGGATGGATGAGCGAAAGGGTGGATGGAGGGGTGAGTGAAAGCATGGAAGGATGGGTGAAAGGACAAATGTATGGATAAGTGAATAGATGGCTGAGGAGTGAATGGGTGAGTGAAATGATGGATGGATGAGTGAAAAGAAGTGTGGATGGATGGAATGAGAGGCAATGGTGGCTGGTGAAAATTAAAATACCCCCCCACTTTGAACCAAAGCTTCTATGGGACCAAGCAAGCATAAGAAAATAATCGCAACCATCTTCAGAAGAGCTTGCATCCTTTCATTGAGACATCCATACTCTCACGTATTCACCCCACAGATGGGAGTAACAAAAGCAGAATCATTTAAAGACATGCATTTTTTTCCTTTGAGGTGCATCTGGAAGGTTTACGGCCACCACTTTCAAATTTTACCAGCAGCCAAAGGCTAAAGTAGGCTTATGGAAAAATATGGCTAATCAGAGAGCAGAAAAAAGGAACAATGACAGTATGTGAGGTCCGGGTGTGCTGCTGTGATATAGGCTGTAGATGGGTTAGTAGAATTACTGGAAGACGTGCTTTGAGTTGTTTTCAGAAATTTCCTGATGTTCAATTTCCTTGAGCAACTCTGGAAGAACTTTCAACAGTTTTGATCTACTCATTTCAATTTTTTGCCCACCGACATATACTCTCTTTATGCTATCTCTTGAAGGATGGTATTTGTTAAAAGCATTGGCAAAGCCAGTAGGTCTTGCCTATGTGAGAACTATTGGCTTTGCTAATGTCTTTTAGCCATGTGGTACATCAGGATAGTAGAAGGTAAAAAAAGAAAAAAAAAGTGCTATGATGCGGCCAGCATTGATCAAGTTATAGCACATTTTTTCCCATTTACTTTTGACAATGCTGTACAACAGCTGTGCTGCCTTACAACGTGGATTAAAAAAAAAACATTGACAAAGCCAGGAGATATCATATAGGTGGGGCGGAAGGGACGACATCAACAAGCAGCAGAGCGGGAGGGGGAAAAAATACCAAAATTCCAGCATGACCACAGGAAGGACAGACAGTAGAATTTTGAAATGAATGGCTACATGACATTTTACATTTAAAGGGGCTATCCATACACATAAGGTGTCACCTCCCACTTCCTTGGACACAGTTTCAAGTTCACTAGAATCTAGGATATTTAATACAAAGGGTTCTGATGAGTCAGGCAGCTCCTCTCCATACAACCTGCATCGCATAATGCCACTGATATTCTGCTATGTAAGGAAGGTGATATTTAAAATATGCAGAGGTTAGTAACTGGGAAAGGAGGAGGGAAAAGGACAGATGACAATACCCTGCCCAGCTTCTCTGTTATTGCGGAGGAGCGTTGCCCCACTGCTGAGAGCCAGGAGATTAAAAATAAAATGATAATTAAACAATTTTATTATCATATTATTTTTCACAGACCGAGCCGAGTCTGGGCTGAGTTTAGGGTGGGGCGGGAACATCCTCTACAGACAGCAGCATGGAGGAGGAGTGGTGGGCACCGCAAGTGCACATGACGGGTTGACCGGCTATCTTGGGAAGGCCATATCATCATGCGCAATTAGATTTCTCCAACCTGAGCAGTGTTGCACAGCCGGATGGAGTAGAGGAAAAGACTCTCCGTCCCATAGCAAGCGTCAAACCATCCCACGCAGACCAATCCCGGCATTTCTCTCATGCTGGGTAATAGCCAGCGGCTGCTCCTCCGTAATGGTGGAGAACTATCATTCCATTCGTCAGTCACAGGAAAATAAAATGATAATAAAACACCATTTTACTTTTCTCTGACTGCCTTACGCATGCGTGTAGTGCTGGCGGGGCGGGGAGGGGTAGTGGGCACTTAGAAGTACGCATTTAAGTTTGGCCGGCAGTTCTGGGCCGGCCAAATAGACATGCGCATTTCTGTTTCTCCAACCCAGCTGTGTTCACAGCCGGGTTGCCGCAGGCTCCCAGGGACAGTCTGAGCAGCAGAGCAGGCTGCTCAGACCAATCCTGGCACTACTCTCATAGCATTAGAGCAGCATCTGTATTGGGTTGAGAGCCTGCTTTCGTGGAGACTGCTGGGAGAGTACTGAGATGACGTCAGAGGTAACGGCAGAGGTAGCGAAAGGAAAGTTAAGTTTTCTTTAAATTATTATTCCCCCTCACCTCTGTGT
Source organism: Triturus cristatus (assembly GCF_964204655.1). Taxonomy (NCBI): domain Eukaryota; kingdom Metazoa; phylum Chordata; class Amphibia; order Caudata; family Salamandridae; genus Triturus; species Triturus cristatus. The sequence goes on from NC_140585.1 coordinate 1,098,557,959, forward strand.
CCATCCGACCCCAGCCCACCCTACTTTTATGGCTGCCGCTAGTGGTAATAGCATTACCACCATGAGAGCAGCATCTAGATTTGGTGGGAATCTGGGAGCCTGTGCAGTGCAGCTCATGGTCTGGCAGGAGCAGAGGAGTACCGAGGTGGCGGCCGGCAGCGGCGGGTAAGTAATTCATTTTTTTACAATTATTTTTCCTCGCGCGCCCCTCCACTTTTTATTGGCAGGAGCAGCCACTGTCCCAGGGATCACCCAAGAACGCAGCTTGAAAATGTCCTGCTCTGAGCGGGGATCCCTGTTCTCAAGTCTCTCTCTCTCTCTCTCTCTCTCTGTCCAAGGAATGGGTTGAAACTAAAGGAAAAGCAGAATAAACCTCAAAACTTTCTGATTACATAGACTTGATGCCATATTTGAATGTGCATGTTTACGTTCTTCTAAATTATACTTCAATAAAACTTATACTTGCATTAGTAATGAGTAACTACAACAATATTAACTAAAAACTCAATTTAAACGTGATTTATAGTGACAGATGTGCAGTACAAACAGGGCAATTACAATTACTTAAATATTCATAATTAAGTGCACTATTAGGCACCTTTTGATATCCACCGAAAATATTTATTAAAAGTTTGAAAAAACATCATCATTGTAGGAGCACACCTTAGGGCCAATGGAAAGAAGAATTTTGCCATGGGTTCCCACCCCGTGCTCATAAAATGCACGTGGGGTAAAAGCGTGCTTCCTTTGAAGTTACTGCATTTCTCCATGCTTTGCCAATAGGTTGATGCGGACAGGCGGAGAAGGCAAGGTCGGTAAGTATGAAATCCCTATGTGGTGTTTCCTATGCAATGCATTTTCTCACCTTTTTTTGGCATTGCAGCTCATGCAAGAGGGTTCTGGCGATATAGATCTTTATAAGGTATAATAAATATGCTCTTTTTACCTAACTGCGAACAAGTATTTACAAATTCAACAAATTTGACACAGAACCATTTTGACGGAAACTTTGGCTAATTGTACTGCAGTTACTTAAAGTTACTTTGGGCAACCACCTCCAGCAAGGTGCCAGTCAGGGGGACCAGTAAGGTCCCCAGAAGCACTTACCTTAAAGGGAGAAGCAGTGTTCAGTCAGTTACAGGCACTTTAGCTCCTTGTCATTAAATCCTATGGAAGTGGTCCTGATGCAAGGGATACAGGATGTTGAAGATGCTCAGGATGCTGTGGATGGAATACGGTTGACAGGGTCTGTCTGCAGCTACACCTCAGTCCACATCTTGATGAGGCAGTCCTGGCCAGGGGGGTCAATGTCACATCAAGTCCCCTCAGGTCTGGCAGTAGTCCAGTCGGCCCTGGGCTACCAGTCGCTTGCTATCGCGGTCATGGTCAAATCTTTCCTTGGGAAGCTGCACTTCTTCCAGGTCCAGCAGAATCGAGTGAAGCTTTGAGCGTCAGTTGCTGGCTCTCGGGGCTGCAGGGTAACAATGAGAGGCTATGAGAAGATCTGGGCTACCCTCTCCCCCTGCAGGCTTCTTCAGCTATTGTGGCACTGTGCTCAGAACAGGAGGTCAGCCAACTCACTCTTGGGGTCTCTTGCTTCAGCTCAGCTTGGAATGAGCAGGACACAGAAGGCACAGTTCCTTCTCCTTTGCTAGGCACCAGGTTCAGCAGGTGCAGACCATGCAGGTGCAGCCTTTCTTTGCTGTGTTCTTGCCCCAGGGCAGTCCTTCTTTGCTCCTCTTCTCCAGGCCATTGCAATTTGAGTTCTGGGTGCCTGGGTGCCCTCTTATGGTCAGAAACTGCACTCAGGGGAAGATGCATTTGATGACCAATCAGCTACCAGATTCCTTCCCTCCTGCTGACCACTTCCTGTGAAGTGTTGCATCAGGTTGTCCCAGAATGCACCATTCTGCCCACTTCTAACATGGCAGAAGCCCACTTTTAGTTTACAAACCTCCCAAGCCCAACCCTCCGACGCAGCTACCAAGGGGGCTACACAATCCATGAAAAACTGGTTTGGCCACTGGTGTCCTCTGTCCTTCTCGAGTGCCGACCTGTCTATCTAAACAATAGAGAAGCTCCTCTCCCAAGTGTTCCCCATTTGCCCTTCTAAAGTGGCTTCTCCTTTGAAGTTTACCTTTTGGGCTAACACCCGTGTGGCTTCCTGGCTAGGAGGTAACACCTCTCATCTGATCAGGCTTCTATTGTCTCCTTTCCTAGGAGTCCTTCGAACGTCTCCTCAGGAGGACAGAAACCTGTCTCAGAGACAGACCCCTTGTGCAACCAAGGACGGGCACAGGGTATTTAGGGTAACAAAGTGGCAACTTTGTGAAACTTGTACACTGCAACAAGGTTACATTAATTTCAAATTGGACATCAAGCCAGGCTTAATGTAACGAGTCATTTGATACCTTACAGTATCAACTTTAGCAGTGCCAGTGAGAAGTTAGCAGGGCTGCTGTGGCAGCCTGCAAGTGTGCACTCACCAATGGGGCTAATAGCCTTTTCCACAGTAAAAACAACAATTGTGGGTTTTTCCAGTTGGAACATGTAAAAACATGTTTCCCTTTTTAATATACAGCACCCTGCCTTAGGGCTCGCTAGCCCTACCTTAGGAGTGACTTACATATATTACAAAGGGCGGATTTGCCTTTGCCATTACATGAATTTGCAAAGTTGAGCTAGCAGTTTAAATTGCCCTTCCAGTCTGCAGTGGCAGAGTTGAAGCCAAGTTTTACCCTTGTCACACCCAGAGTGGCACCACCAGTGCTGCAGTCCCTGGGGTGAGCTACTATCATACAGGCTCTTGGTACCTTGGGTACCATTTACTAGGGACATATCCTGGTTACCATTTACTGGGGACTTACAAGTAAGTTTGCTTATGCCAATTGGGTATCAACAAATCAAACATACACTGTGAGGTCAGGGCATAGGCACTGAAGTCTGGTTAGCAGGCATCAGTGCCCAACAGCAGCACTCCAAAAAAGAGGCTTTTCCTTACACTTACTACTTACATCACACATCAACATTAGACACGGAGGAATGAAGATGCAGAAACTTGCTTCAAGACAATTTGTGAAGCTATTTGAGAACTGTTCCAAATGAAAACAAACATGGGAAAGCATTTGAGAAACAGTTTTGTAGAACGAAACCTAAGCAAATTACTGTTTCAGAAAAAAAGATCTTCCTTACAATTTTTACACTTAGTGCCTCATTTACAAGCCCATTGCGCCGCCGGTGCGTCACTTTTTTTGATGGACCGGAAGGGCTTGCCCATATTTACAAGGCCACATAAAGTCACCCTGCGTGACTTTTCATGGCCTTGTAAATATGGGCCCCTATCACGCATTACTCTGCTTAAAAGCGGTGTTCCATGGGTGTTGCTGTGGGTGTTCCCGCACCACATTCATGGAACATGACAGATTTACAATGTTTTATGAAGCTGGGATTCATTTAACCCATTGTGTGCTCATGACGAGCTGAGCTCGTCATGAGTCACAGTTGAGCTGTGCTCATGACGAGCTGAGCTCGTCATAACGGCTGCGGCCCGCCCATGCGCAATTAATTCCCCGCCTGTGCGGGAGAATTAATCAGTGGGAGGGGTCGTGACGAGCTCAGCTCGTCATGAGCACAGCTCCACTGTGAGTCATGGCGAGCTGAGCTCGTCACGAGCACAGCGGCACCGCACCCCTCCCCCGCACAATGGGGAATTTACTCCGCAGGGAAGGGGTTAAAAGTGAGGGTAGGTCACCACCAGCACCCGACTGGTAACCCAAAGCAGCCCTGGCAATGTTGACGGACCAGACTCCCTGCTGCTTTCGTTACTGGGGACGGATATAGCAGCACTGCTGCAAAACCAGCCTCCAGTAACAAAAACAGCCCCCACCACTGCAAAATCGGCCCCCACCCTTCCAGCCTCCTGGGGAAATGCTTGATGCCCGCTTCAGCCAGTCTGGTCCTGAAAACCATCTGTAGTGAAAGCTGGACTGGTGTCTTTAGCCATTTTACACTGTCCATGTCTGCACTGTGACCCACACATTGGCTGTGATAGGGCACCATATCTCAGTGTGCACAAAGCACAACCACTTAAGTGTGCACCATGGTACAGAGTGGGACAGTGCAGCCTAAATGTAAAGCAGACCAAGGTAGATTTAGAGCTAAAGTGTTTTTGGGTAGTTATAATAATTTTAAGTTGCTGCGTAAGTGTGTATGTGTACATGTAAGCGGGCGTATGCGTAAACACGTGGTGTGTGAGTGAAAGTGAAGGTCAAAGGGCATGTGAAGTCACTTCTGCTACCCCTGGCATTTTGGTGAATTGAGGTCCATGAGCAATGGTACAGCGTCATGAGGACTGACTGACACCAGGGAGGATGCTCTGGGGCACTCAGAGGCATAGAAAATGGGAATAAAAAACTTGAAAAAATTGAATTGGTAAAATAAATTGCAAGTCTTGGGTGTCTATTTCAAGCACAATATTCAGCAGAAAATCAAATTGTGAATTTATACACAAACATATATATAGATACAGCCAAAGACAGCCCAGCCCATCCCCATGGCATACATTTTTTGGGCTGTGCGAAGCGATGGTTCCTGTGCTATATTTGTTGTTCACTTCTTCTATACATTAAAAAAAAATGTTTGTGTAAAAATTCACAATTTGTTTTTCTGCTGAATATGGTGCTATAAATATATATACATATATATATATATATATATTCACTGAAAAAACCAAAGGTTTCAGGGGCGTTATAGTTAGGAATTGGCATTTAAAAAACCTTAGAAATTCACTGAAAAAAACATAGGTTTTAGGGGCGTTATAGTTAGCTGTACATTTCTCTCGTACAAAACCCTAGAAATTCCCCTGTTATAGTTAGTTCAGCTGACTATAACTCGCGCCCCTGCAATGCACTGCTGATGACGTCACATATTACATCACTCATGACATGGTCAGTGACATCACTGATGACATCACTGATGACATCTCAAATGACATCACTGATGACATCACTGATGACCTCATCCATGTGATAAATTACTGCATCTTCTCACACCCTAATTTAACCGTTGATACACCAACTCAAAATTTCAGACGTCCATTCTCAAAACCATAGATACTCCAATACCAATAACTACATACCCACTCATTAACTCTTAGGTCTAAATACACCTCCACTCATTCACCTGTACAGTCACTCATACTTACAGTCACTCTGTACAAGACTTTCATATGCATTTATACACCTACATAGACACTCACACACCACCAATCATCCATAGAGGTACTCTCACACCTAGTCAGTCATGCAAATAATTAATCACACTCCCATTTACTCACCTATGCAGTTATACATACTCAAGTTCACTTACTCATAAAAATAGTACCACATACTTACGCTCTTATACAATCATTGGTACAAGCACACACTCATCCATACAGCCACTCTCACAATCACACACTCTCACATATAACCACTTATATACTCTTACACGCATATATACTGCCTTTCACATATGTAGTTAGTCACACATGTACCACTGAGATATACATTCAATCCCTAACACACCCATACATACACTCACTCAACGATACAGTTAATCACAGATGCACTCTTAAAACCATGCACCCATAGAATCACCCACTCACACATCTATGCATAGAGTCACACACACCCTACCCACACAAACACTCAGGCACCCATACAGATACTCAGACAACCAATCAATAACCCATATAGACACTCAAATAGCTATTCACAAAACCATGCAGCCACTTATACACCTACACACAAACACATACAGACATTCACACAGTTTAGTCACTAGTCTGCAGTAAGATACATTTAATGCCTCACTTATAGAGTCAGTTACGCACCTAGAAAATCATCCATTCACACACTTGTACACCCACTCATTCTTCCACAGGCCTGTCACTATAAATATATAAAACATATATAAACTTTACAGAAACACACAGTCATTGGATGACGTCATCAGTGATGTCATCAGTGATGTCATTTGAGATGTCATCAGTGATGTCATCAGTGATGTCACTGACCATGTCATGAGTGATGTAATATGTGACGTCATCAGCAGTGCATTGCGGGGGCGCGAGTTATAGTTATCTGAACTAACTATAACAGGGGAATTTCTAGGGTTCTGTATGAGAGAAATGTCCAGCTAACTATAACACCCCTGAAACCTATGGTTTTTTCAGTGAATTTCTAAGGTTTTTTAAATGCCAATTCCTAACTATAACACCCCAGAAACCTTTGGTTTTTTCAGTGAATTTCAAAGGTTTTTTAAATGCTAATTTCTAACTATAACGTCTCTGAAACCTATGTTTTTTTTCAGTGAATTTCAAAGGTTTTTTAAATGCCAATTCCTAACTATAACGTGCATGAAACCTATGTTTTTTTCAGTGAATTTCAAAGGTTTTTTAAATGCTAATTCCTATCTATAACTTATCTCTAAAGATATCATGTTTAACGATTTTCATTGGATTCCTATATTTTTCAATTTCAGTGTGTCAATTTCATTAATTATGTTTTTTTGAAATTCTTTTTTATAACCGTTTAAAAAAAATATTTATTTAATTAATTCTTTAAAAAAAATAAAAAATAATATTTGTTTTATTGGGTTTTTCAAACATATTTTTTTATATTTTTAAAAATATTTCTTTAACTATATGATCAAAACTTTATTTTACATATTTTTTTTCAATGTTTTTGGATCCGCGCACCCTATGTGCACCGTTCTCGATCCCTACGCGGAAGCATCCTCGCAAGGTATGCGTTGGGTACGTGCTTAGCCCGGGATCACAATGCGACCGGTAAGCGACTCCCAGCCTATACGCGACACGGTCGATGTTCGTAACGCGACGTTTACGTGCTTCCGTGATGCGTCATCTGCGTCTATGACGCGGTAGGTGCGCGGATCCCGCGAAGTATTTAACATTTAAAAAAACATATATATGTATTTCATGTGAATATTGATTGAAGACAAACTCTTAACTAGTCTTAAAAGTCAGTGTAGAAAGTAGTCATAAAACCAATGACTTCTTGTCTTTTTTCCCAAAAAATTTCCATGGATCCGCGCACCCAACGCGAGAGAATCCGTGCACCCAACGCGATAGGATGCGCGCACCGTGCGCGCATTTCGCCGTTTAAAAAAAAAAAAAAAAGGGGTCCCCAGGGGGTCCTTCTAGGACCCCCTAAGCACCTCTAGAGGGTCAGAGTATTTCCACTCTGCCCCCTTTATATGTTTTACACACTTATTCCCCTTGCTTCTTCAGCCTCGCTTCTAACAAGGCAGAAAAGGGCCGCCAACAGTTCCTGGTTTCGAATTTAGACAGACACTCGACAGCCAATTAGCATTCAGAGTGCGATCGGGAGAGTGCGTGCTCGGTTCGGGGAGGGTGCGCTCACGATGCGGGTAGGGTCCGCGGATCCTCCCCGGCCATAGATATTTATGTACTTTTAACTCTAATTTTCTCTGGTACTACTGAACAGATTCACACCATTTATGCAAAAGGCACAAGTCTGAACTGAGGACTACCTCTTTGCCAAATTTGGTGTCATTCCGTTCAGCGGTTCGGGCTGTAGCTGCGACAACAGATCCTATGGGAAATTGCATGGGGAAAACATGTTTTGGGACCCCCCTTTTTTCTTGGCCCCCGCTTGACGAATCACCACAAAACTTTCAGGGTAGGAGCGGAGCGGAGCTGGCCAAAAGTTTGGAAAATTTCGCGAGGATTCGTCAACCAGCGCCAGACTTATTGGGAATAGAATGTTGTGGTATTCCTATGGAAAATAGGTCCTAACTATAACTATCTACTGGCGACCGCCAGTAGATAATATATAATGTATATATATATATATATATATATGTATTTAACCAAATGCCCAAAGCTTTCAGGGTGCACTCAACAGTTTGCCTGCCATCAGGCATATCGGTTCAGTTTGCCTCAACCATCCGGTATTGTAATCACTGCCTGAGGCGTTTCGTGGCTTGGACGCCACTTCTTCCGAGGCTCATTATAAATCACGCATCGAATCGCGCTCTTTTGTTTGCATGCATAATTGGTTCACGGCCCCCAGTGGGCCTGGCTTAGTGCAAGTTGAAGCATGGAGCATGCTGGGATGCGTAGTCCCACGAGCAAAATTATTTTCCTTTAGTAGGTATCAATGCGTGGAGTCATAGTAAAAGTCTGTTCATTCTCCTTAGTAGGATCCAGACTGGCGAAGGCAACACACTCTTCATTTGGCGCACTGTGCTGTTGAGCAGAATAGGAAACAGTTCCTTTCCATAGCCTCTCAAAGGTTCGAGATGGTGCCATTCCTGCACGGTAAGGCCCCTGTGTTGAAATGTTTTTAACCAAATGCTCAAAGCTTTCAGGATGCACTCAACAGTTTGCCTGCCATTAGGCATATCGGTTCAGTTTGTCTCAACCATCCGGTATTGTAATCACTGCCTGATGCGTTTCGTGGCTTGGACGCCACTTCTTCAGAGGCTCATTATAAATCACGCATTGAATCGCGCTCTTTTGTTTGCATGCATAATTGGTTCACGGCCCCCAGTGGGCCTGGCTTAGTGCAAGTTGAAGCATGGAGCATGCTGGAATGCGTAGTCCCACGAGCAAAATTATTTTCCCTTAGTAGGTATCAATGCGTGGAGTCATAGTAAAAGTCTGTTCATTCTCCTTAGTAGGATCCAGACTGGCGAAGGCAACACACTCTTCATTTGGCGCACTGTGCTGCTGATCAGAATAGGAAACAGTTCCTTTCCACAGCCTCTCAAAGGTTCGAGATGGTGCTATCCTGCACGGTAAGGCCCCCGTGTTGAAATGTTTTTAACCAAATGCCCAAAGCTTTCAGGATGCACTCAACAGTTTGCCTGCCATCAGGCATATCGGTTCAGTTTGCCTCAACCATCCGGTATTGTAATCACTGCCTGTATATGTATATATATATACAAATATATATATATTTATATATAAATCACCTTTTTGATAAGAAAAGATGGAATCAGCACTCTTGTGGACTTCATTCCAATTTTATTGTCATGTCAGTGATGCAATCATCTACGCGTTTCGGCTGCCAAATGCAGCCTCGTTTGCAACGATGAGCGCTATTTTTTACTTTACTTAAATACATTACTTCAATTAAACATAGAAAGAGGATGATTACTGAGGTGTCTCCATACACTCTATCAAGTAAACATCAGCGCCATTTTAGACCATGCAAATGCATTGTTCTTCATGCTCTGAATGAAATTTCAAATACAGTTATTACTGTTTTCTGTATCTCTACATATGTATAATTTGAAAGTTCCCTTAACACAATATATTATATTTCGAATTTTATAGCAAGCATAAGCTCTCTTTTTCATGGCTAGTGCCCCTGAAGGTGTATTTATGATATCCTCCATATAATTATCTCTGTGCTAATTCTAAAGTGTCAACAGTGCTAAAGTGTTTAGTGCCTAAAGTGTCCTACTCTTATAAAGTGCCTATTGCAAAAAAGATTCTTCTATTTCATCATCTTCCATTCTATTTAAAATTTCCCATTGGGATTCACTTGAACTTTTCTTTGGCCCTATATTACTAATATGATAGAGCTCTTTACATTTACCAATTTCTTTGTTTGTCTATTTTAGTTATATCACAAATAATATATAAAGAATAAATAACTTAAGATCTATAATGTAAGTATTTAACTAAAGTGCTACCTTATTTTTAAAGTGCTAGTGCCCCTTTTGTACGCCCTCTCCTGTTTTTGTTCCATTAATCTTACATTCGCTCTCAATGACTAAATTGCCTCTCGGAATGTAATTTTTAATAAAGGCAGGTAAAAAGTTCTTCATCCATATTACAACTATTAGGGTTTATGCTATCTAGCTCCAAGATGAAGAGATTTTCTAGTTTCTTTAATTCTTTCCCCATCTTCTTTGTTTGGGTGCCTGTGCTATACAACTATGTCTCATTTGTGTCGGTTTGCTTTGATATTCTTTATCGAAGTGCCTGGCTACTGGGTAACTACGGTTCTTATTAATTATAGCTCTCCTAAGCTGCAATATTCTTTTATTTACTGGCAATGGAGTGCTCCCTACATTTTCTTTTGACATGGACACTTTAGGATATAAACTACAAAACTTGTCTTACATGTTAAAACTCCCTTTACTTTTACAGTTTTATTGAAAGCTGTTTTTAAAATCGAGATGTTTTCTCCGTGTTAGCAAGATTTACATTTTAGACATTTCCTAAAAACCTCTTTTTTGTGGGAGCCAAGTTGGTTGAGGTGTACTTCCTAAACAGTCACTTAGTGATTCTATATGTAATCTGTGGATATTTTGTTATCTGTTGACCTATTACCGGAACTTCTTTGATAAAGTGCCAGTGGTTTTTTAAAATGTGATGAATTTGTATATGCTCTGTTCAATTTGCTGTTATAAATCTGTGTGTATTTCGTGTTACCTTGTTCTTCTTTATTACAGCAGTTTTTCATGTTTCAAACAATAATTTTTCTCTATTCATACTCCTTGCCTTCTTTGATGCCTTCTTTGATGCTGCTGCTAGAATTGTCGGTGGATATATGTATATATATATATATATTATCTACTGGCGGTCGCCAGTAGATAGTTATAGTTAGGACCTATTTTCCATAGGAAATCCGCAACATTCTATTGGGAATATCTTTGGCGCCGATTGACGAATCTTCGCAAAATTCTCCAAACTTTTGTCCAGCTCCGCTCTGCTCCTACCCTGAAACTTTTGTGGTGATCCCTGAAGCGGGAGCTGAGAAAAAAGGGGGGTCCCAAAACACGTTTTCCCCATGCAATTTCCAATATGATCTGTTGTCGCAGCTACAGCCCGAACCGCTGAACGGAATGACAGCAAATTTGGCAAAGAGGTAGTCCTCAGTTCGGACTCATGCCTTTTGCATATTTGGTGTGAATCTGTTCAGTAGTTTCTGAGAAAATTAGGGTAAAAAAGTTAGTGATATCTATGGCCGCGGAGGATCCGCGGACCGTACCCGCACCGTAGGCGCACCCTCCCCGAACAGAGCGCGCACCCTCCCGATCGCACGCTGAATGCTAATTGGCTGTTGAGCGTCTCTCTACATTCGAAACCAGGAACTGTTGGCGGCCATTTTCTGCCTCGGTAGAAGCGAGGCTGAAGATGGAAGGGGAATAAGTGTGTAATAGATATAAAGGGGGCAGAGTGGAAATACTCTGACCCTCTAGATCTGCTTAGGGGGTCCCATAAGGACCCCCTGTGGACCCTTTTTAAAAAAAAAAAAAAAACAGCGAAATGCGCGCACGGTGCGCGCATTCTATCACGTTGGATGCACGGATTCTCTCGCGGTGGGTTCGCGGATCCAAGGAAAAAAAAATGAAATTGTTGGGAGATAAAGATTAAGATTAAGTGTTTTGTTCTTGAGTGGCTCTAAAAAGAGCCGTTGTGTTCATTGAGAGTTTTTGGTACTTATAAGTACGTACCTATACAGAGTCTAAAGTTGTTGAGGAAGACTCTGTGTCCTTCATCAGTAAAGTGTACTCCATCTCTCCTATACATCTCTTGCATATGAAAGCGCAGATTGTTATTGTAAATGGACCCCATTCTGTAGTCTCGGAGAAAAGCAGAAACAGATTTATTCACATGTTTCCTAGCTTTCTCAATCTGTGGACAAAAATGATCGGACCAGTTCCATTTCTGCCTTTGGCATATGTTAGAATACACAAAGGCAGTTTTAGGGAAAAGTGAAATCAGTTGTGCAAACGTGTCCTTCATAAGCATTTCCAGACCTACCCCAGTCAAAGTGCCTAGGTCATTGCCACCACAGTGCACTATTATGAGGTCAGGGTATTGGATTTGCATGAAGGATTTCACCAATGGCATCAATTGGTGCCACATTAACCCTCTCTGTCCAATCCATTTAATGTCTACATTTGGCAAACCTAGGTCTTTGTGAATGCCTTTGTTTTCTGCATACCTTTGGCTCCAGAAAATGTAGCTGTGTCCCACAATCCACACTGTAAGCATCTTGTAAGGAGGTCTGGATGTACTCAGATGGTCTCTGTAAATGAAATGGCAGTTTGGAAAGTAAGATGTTTCTAAAATGGTGGCTAAGATGCAATGTTGAAAAAAGACAAGAAATCATTGGTTGTTTGACAACCTTCTACACTGAAAGGTAGGGTGCATATTTCTGTTTTTTAAACGCATGATTCTTATTGGTCAACAAAAAGTGTGTGAAAGGAACATTATATATGATAAGCTGATATGTTGAGAAGTCAAGCACACTTGCTGTTTTGATTAGCAACATTGTGTGTGCTGAACTTGTGACCTGTGTGCTCAGTACAGTGTTCCATGACCTGTTTCTATGGTAACGGGCAGAAGGCAGATTGGGGGAAGGGTTGAAGTTTATGTCATTTGGAAAGGGTTGAAATGTTTAACCAAAAGAAATGTGTGTTTGCTTTTGAATTTATGTGGTAAGGAATGTGATTTGATGTTTACATGTATATGTGTGGAAAATGAGAGGGAAGTTTTGCCATTCTTTGGTTCTGCTGACAGGTGCACAGTGCAGACATTCTGTATAAGAAAATCTGGTGTGTGACTGATATCTGGTGTGTGACTGATATACTTCTTAATCTACAAAACATCTTGAAAGGTGAGTTATTTAATTGTGAGGGGATGTATGTAGACAATTTTTATTTTAATCAGACTAATGTATTTTTTCTGCTAAAGTGTAGGGAGTATTTTTTTTTCTCTACAATCTTATTGACAGTGTGTGTGCATGTGGAAACCATTTTGTGATAAGGATTTGTGTTTTTTCATGTGTTTGTAGACAGATAACTATGCAGTTCTTATATTTTGGTAGATTTAGAAACCACTTATTGTTTATGAATTTGTGAAATGAGTTATGTTTCTGCAGTAAAATGTAGTACTCCTTCTAGATGAAGAAATGTGTTTTGGTATAGTGCAAGGGATAGTGTTGTTTGTCTAGAATCACACAGAGAGCCTGTGTGCATTTGGGAACCACTGTGGAGAAGCGTTTGGTAACATCGTGCATTTACTGACAGAAAACTGTTTTGAAACCTGTCATGTTGTCAAGTTTTATTAGCATTAGAAGACCGTTATGGCATATGCTTTCATTAAATGAGTTAGGTATTGACAGTAAAGTGTAGTCGTGAAATATGTAGATTGTGTGCAGTTCCCTTACCACTTCCAGTGTAGTGAATGAGTTTTGGTAAACTCCTAGGGATACTGGTGCTTGTCTAGAATCACACTGTGAGTCTTTGTGCATTTGGGAACCACTGTGAAAGAAGCGTTTGGTAAAATTGTGTATTTGCTGACAGAAAACTGTTTTAAAACTTGTCATGTTGTCAAGTTTTAGTAGCATTAGAAGCCAGTCTTTGCTTATGTGTTGATTAAATGAGTCAGGCATTGACACTAAAGTGCAGTCGTGAAATATGTAGATTGTGTGCAGTTCCCTTACCTCTTCCACTGTAGTGAATGAGCTTTGGTAAACTCCTAGGAATAGTGGTGCTTGTCTAGAATCACACTGTGAGTCTGTGTGCATTTGGGAACCACTGTGAGAGAAGCGTTTGGTAACATCGTGTATTTGCTGAGAGAAAACTGTTTTAAAATCTGTCATGTTGTCAAGTTTTAGTACCATTAGAATCCAGTGTTTGCTTATGTGTTGATTAAATTAGTCAGGCGTTGACATTAAAGTGCAGTCGTGAAATATGTAGATTGTGTGCAGTTCCCTTACCTCTTCCACTGTAGTGAATGAGTTTTGGTAAACTCCTAGGGATAGTGGTGCTTGTCTAGAATTACACTGTGAGTCTTTGTGCATTTGGGAACCACTGTGAAAGAAGCGTTTGTTAACATCGTGTATTTGCTGACAGATAACTGTTTTAAAACCTGTCATGTTGTCAAGTTTTAGTAGCATTAGAAGCCAGTCTTTGCTTATGCGTTGATTATGCGTAGTCATGCTTTGACACTGATGTGGTGTACCTAAATATGTAGATTGTGTGCAGTACTATTAACTCCTCCAGAGTAGTGAATGAGTTTTGGTAAACTCCTAGGATAGTGTTGCTTGTCTAAAATCACACTGTGAGTCTGTGTGCATTTGGGTAAGGATTGTGAGAGAAGCATTTGGTAACATTGTTTATTTACTGACAGAAAACTGTTTTAAAACCTGTCATGTTGTCAAGTTTTAGTAGCATTAGAAGCCAGTCTTTGCTTATGTGTTGATTAAATGAGTCAGGCATTGGCACTAAAGTGTAGTCGTGAAATATGTAGATGGTGTGCAGTTCCTTTACCAGTTCCAGTGTTGTGAATGAGTTTTGGTAAACTCCTAGGGATAGTGGTGCTTGTCTAGAATCACACTGTGAGTCTGTGTGCATTTGGGAACCACTGTCAGAGAAGCGTTTGGTAACATCGTGCTTTTGCTGACAGAAAACTGTTTTGAAATCTGTCATGTTGTGAAGTTTTAGTAGCATTAGAAGCCAGTCTTTACTTATATGTTGATTAAATGAGTCATGCCTTGACACTGATGTGCTGTACTTAAATATGTAGATTGTGTGCAGTCCCCTTACCCCTTCCACAGTAGTGAATGAGTTTTGGTAAAGTCCTAGGATAGTGTTGATTGTCTAAAATCACACTGTGAGTCTGTTTGCATTTGGGTAAGGATTGTGAGAGAAGCATTTGGTAACATCGTTTATTTACTGACAGAAAACTGTTTTAAAACCTGTCATGTTGTCAAGTTTTAGTAGCATTAGAAGCCAGTCTTTGCTTATGTGTTGATTAAATGAGTCAGGCATTGACACTAAAGTGTAGTCGTGAAATATGTAGATTGTGTGCAGTTCTCTTACCTCTTCCACTGTAGTGAATGAGTTTTGGTAAACTCCTAGGGATAGTGGTGCTTGTCTAGAATCACACTGTGAGTCTGTGTGCATTTGGGAACCACTGTCAGAGAAGCGTTTGGTAACATCGTGCATTTGCTGACAGAAAACTGTTTTGAAATCTGTCATGTTGTCAAGTTTTAGTAGTATTACAAGCCAGTCTTTGCTTATGTGTTGATTAAATGAGTCAGGCATTGACACTAAAGTGTAGTCGTGAAATATGTAGATTGTGTGCAGTTCCCTTACCTCTTCCACTGTAGTGAATGAGTTTTGGTAAACTCCTAGGGATAGTGGTGCTTGTCTAGAATCACACTGTGAGTCTGTGTGCATTTGGGAACCACTGTCAGAGAAACGTTTGGTAACATCGTGCATTTGCTGACAGAAAACTGTTTTGAAACCTGTCATGTTGTCAAGTTTTAGTAGCATTAGAAGCCAGTCTTTGCTTATGTGTTGATTAAATGAGTCAGGCATTGACACTAAAGTGTAGTCGTGAAATGGGAGATTGTGTGCAGTTCCCTTATCACTTCCACTGTAGTGAATGAGTTTTGGTAAACTCCTAGGGATAGTGGTGCATGTCTAGAATCACACTGTGAGTCTGTGTGCATTTGGGAACCACTGTCAGAGAAGCATTTGGTAACATTGTGCATTTGCTGACAGAAAACTGTTTTGAAACCTGTCATGTTGTCAAGTTTTAGTAGCATTAGAAGCCAGTCTTTGCTTATGCGTTGGTAAAATGAGTCATGCTTTGACACTAAAGTACAGTACCATGTAGTATTGTCTTTACTGCCCCAGAACTGAAAATTGAATGTTTTTACCCAGGCACTGTCCTAGAAGTAGTCTGTTGATTTAGTCAGTTTCTAAGTACTTATGTTGTGAACCATTCATTACCAAATAGACTGCTTCAAATGTCCATGCAGTATGCATGTAGTTCTCTAACCACCTACACAGTTGTTTTTCACACCTTCAATTCTCTAGACAGTTTCCATACACTTCAAGGAAACACCCTATCACTCTCTTTGTAGTCTTCTAGTGACCCATTCAGCACCATGTAGTAATTCATTCCCTGTGCTAAAACCCAAACATTTATAAATTCACCAAGACACTCTCTTTCCAGTACTCTAATGATTCAGTTACTGTCTAAGTATTCATGCACTGAGCCAGGACTTAGCACATGGACTGCTTCAAACCCCTATGCACTATGCATGCAGTCTTTTAACCATCTAGAGATTTGTCTTTTATACTTTCAATTCCCTAGTCAATATCCATATAGTCCAGCAAACATCTTGTCACTCTCTTTGCAGTCTTTTAGTGACCTTTTTAGTACCAAGTACTAATTCATTCCCTGTGCGAAAAGTCTACCAGTTATATATTCATCCAGGCAGTCTCCTTGCTGTAGTCTAATCATTTAGTCAGTACCCAAGTACTCATGCAGTGAGCCGGGCCTTAGCACATGGACTGCTTTAAATGCCTATCCAGTATGCATTCAGTTCTCTAATGAGCTACACAGTTGTCTTTCGCAGCTTCAATTCCCCAGTTAGTATTCATACACTTCTAGCAAACACCCTGTTACTCACCCAGTGTGTCTCTTTTTAGTACTGTAATCATTCAGTTAGTTAGCATGAAGTCTTTTAGTGAGGTAGGCTTTAGGGCATGAACTGCTTCAAGTAGTATGCATTATGTATGTAGTGTTTTAATCATCGTCACACTTGTGGTTCAGGGCTATAGTTTTTAGTCTGTTTTTATATAAAATGTGTTTGTACAGTAATGGAATATTGTAAATTTGAAAGTTATTAATATACATTTATTTGTGACTCTTTTTTGCAGATACTGTTTTTCAACGTTAAAATCGAGAAAGTATGCCAGAAAAAAAAAGAAAAAGAAAAGAACAGAGACAGGAGGATTATTTGAAGAAACATCAACCACAAGTATTGAATGAAAAAGATAATGTGGCTAAAAGGAAAAATTCGTCTGGTAAGATCACGAAGCAATTTATTAAAAATGTTTGTAGGAGCAAACAGAATGTAGAGAATGCTGCAACTTCAAATTCATTTTTAAGTAAGAAAAAAAATCAAAATAAGAGGAAAAGTAAAAAAGCAAATGTTCAGTCAAAGGAGATAAAGTATGGTAGAAGAAGACAAAATCAGTATAAGGAATTACGCAAAAAAATATTTTACAAGAGAGTAGTGCATAATTTGCTGAAAGATGTAAAGAAATATAAAAAGAGAGCTTTATTTTATAAAAAGAAGAAGCATATTGAAAGCATTGAGGAAAAGGCTTTTGAAGTAAAAAGGAAACTGTTTATTTTAGTGTTAAACAGAATTCGATCACTAGATAAATCAATATATGTAATGAAGGCCAAAAGTAGGAGGAAAAGAGTTATTAATAAAAAAATGTTGTGATTTTTTGGGGGAGAATGGAAACACAGTTCTAGTTCAGAGCCTTTTTTTAATGAAGAGAGTTATTCACTAAGTGAAAAATTATTGTATGCAGTTGACACCAGTGGTAGAGGTTATGAGGTTAGTGATGGTTGTCTAATGGAGAAAGAGAAAATGGTTGAAATAAATGCAGAAGAAGTGATAGCTGATGAAGTTTTAGGGAGACGTGCTAAAAACCCTGTGTACACTTGGGATTGCAGCAGTGTTTGTAGTGTACGACAGGAATCTATTGAAAAATTATGTCGTTTTTTACGAGTCTATACTAAAAAAAGTGTAAAACAAAAGATTAAGCTGTTGCAAGGACTAAACCCTTGCAGAGTGAGAAAACATACTGGTTTGCAAGGTCATTCTCTGGCTTGTCTTTCTAGGAAAGTTTGTGAAAGTGTTTTTCACCATTTCAGAATGCTGGCAGTACATCATACTCAAATGCGGAAGTTAGTGAGAAGGTTGTATTATGCACAAAGTCCAGCACTAAAGTTAAGTGAGTTGAACAGTGCTCTTTTGCGTGGGTCAGTTTCAGATGTGAAGCAAGTCTGTGAGGATATTGAGTTTTGTTACTTTGGGCCTCAGCAAGAGAGTGAAGAAACTGACACATTAGTAGAACAAAATGTTGAAGACAATGTAGAACCTGTAATTACAGAAAAATTTGTGGATGAAATGACAAAGTTTAAGGTAATTTCAGGTGAAAGACCAAATGTTTCTTGTATTTGTTGTCGGCGAAGTCACTATAAAAATCAGACTAGGGGTGTCAATCTGTATTTAAAAAGTGAAATAGAAGATAATGATAAGTGGATGTAATTTGAAACTTATTTGTTGGTAGATGATTGTTTTGATTTGGGATGTGAGCAGCGTATTTGCAAATATTGTTAGAATAAATTAGATGAGAATAAAATGCCTGCTAGAGCTGTTCATAATAATCTAGAGTTGGTTGCTATTCCTCCAGAGCTGATAGATTTAAATATGTATGAGTCTATTCTGATACAATGTGTTCACCCATTTCAGGCTATTGTTCGTATGGAGCCCAAAACAAGTAAATTACCGCCATCAGAGTTGTAAAGAGGATTGAAAGGAAGAGTTGTGTATTTACCATCAGATTTAAGGAAAAATGTTGAAACTATTGGTGTAGATCATGCAGAAAATGAGCCACTAGTCATTCTAGTTAATGGTGTTCCTACTAAGAATAAGAAAATCTGGCAAGAGTTAGTGGATGTTAGAAAAGTGCAAAAGGCATCATTGTATCTGATAAAAAATAATGAGTACTATAGAAATGTGTTTGTTGGCGAAGAAGAAATAGATTTAGCAGAAGATAGTGAAACATTAAGTGGACAATTTGAAAAACTGGACATGTCCAGATGTGAAGAGATCTATGAACATTACAGTGTACATCCACTTCATTCCAAAAAGGTGATGGGGAATACAATTGAGTTGTTTCAAATGAAAAAAGCAACAGGAAGTCCCATGAGTGTATGGGAAGAGAGTTTGGAAGCTCGTTGCTTCCCGCAGTTGTTTCCAACAGGAAAAGGTGGACGATATGATGAACGTCCTGTGCAGATTCCTGCATCTGAATATCGGATAACAAGATTATATGCAGAAGATCCAAGATTTCGACAATGTATCCCTTATATGTTTCATCTTCTGTTTGAAAGTGACTTGTCTGGACTTTCATATGCAGTACATCACATTTTAAAAACTGGAATACATCTGCAAAATGTAACTGCAAAGGATTTTATGGATAAAGTGCATCAGAGAGATGATCATTTCGAATCTCAGTTGATTAATCTGATGGCATGTCAGCGTGGGACTAATGAATATTGGTACCTTCGACATGGAGAACCGAAATGCATGCTACAGAACTTGGGAACTCCTACATGGTTTGTTACACTAAGCTGTGCTGAGTATGCTTGGGATGATTTACTTGAATTTCTTCGAGAGACAAATTCCAATATAAATAATATTGAATACAAGACACCTGGAGAATTGTGCTCTTTGGATCCTGTCATTGTATGCAGATATTTCAATCATAGATTTGAAGCTATGATGTCTTTCATCTGCAATAAAAAGAATCCTCCTCTTGGAGAAGTTGTGGATTTCTTTTGGAGAAAGGAGTATCAAGCAAGAGGTGCTCCTCACATACATATGTTGTTATGGGTCAAGGATGCCCCCAAATTTGGAACAGATTCAGATGAAAGTGTTTTGTCTTTCATTGAAGAGTATGCTACATGTGCTGTACCAAATAGCAGAGAAGACAACAACTTAAAAGAACAAGTCTTACGACTTCAAAGCCATAGGTGTGGAAAATACTGTCGACGAAAGTACAAGTCAAAGGATAGGTTCTATACCAAATGTCCTGTATTAGCCAAAGGAAGAGTGAACAGTTTCATGTCAGCTGCACGACATACCATCACAAGAAAGTCTCCGAAAAACACCTACAACTTAAGAAGAAGCGAAGAATCAAAATACATAAATGACTACAACCCAGTTATTTTATCCATGTGGAACGCTAATATGGTTATTCAGTATGTTGCGGACAATTCTATTGCTGTTGCTCGATATGTAACGTCTTACTTTACTAAATCAGAAAAGACTGAATTGAAAGAAATGTGGGAAGAGATTTCTCACGAGAAGAGTCTAAGTAAGAAATTATACAGTTTCAGTTTGAAAATGTTATCGCATCGTGAAATTGGAGCATATGAATGTTCAGATCGGTTATCATCTGCAAGTCTATATTCCAAAAGTAGAAGAATCATTTGGGTGAGTCTAGATCTTGCAGGAATGCGAAATCGGGTACTGAAATCTGTTCAAGAAATTGAATATTTAGCAGAAAATGACCCTGAATGTACAGATATTTTGAAAACCAATATGTTGGACACATACTATCCAAAGAGAAGTCATCATCTTGAGAACATACGTCTCTATGAAGTGTTGCAAAACTACACTTTTAAACGGAATATTACAGAGAACATCAACGATGGAAAATATGGAGTGATTGGTTCTGAAGGATGTCTGGTGAAACAAAGGAAAGGAAATTTAATTAATCACAGAAAACTGAGTTGCGACACTGCTGACAAAAGGGAATTTTACTATTTAGCCCTTTTGCAAATGTTCAAACCATGGCGTTCTGAACTGGAATTAATTGGAGATTTTCCCAGCTATGAAGATTCATTTAATGCTTGTAAAGATAGCATACAATGCAGTGCTTTGGCAAATTATGTGAAAATGTTGAATGATGAAATTGATCAAGAAGCTACAATTGCAGCTGAGATTGCTAGAGACAGTTCTCAAGACAGTCAAAGTTCGGCTGCACTGAGTCAAGATCCACTTGGACAACCAATTGTTGAAAATGAAGCAGCGATTGCCATGAATGAGGTGGAAACAGCAATGTATCAAGCACAAGAAGATGCAATACAGTTAGGAAACTTGGAAGAGCAACTAAATGTTGAACAGAAACAAATATATCAGCAAGTGAAAGAGCAGATTGACCATGGATTACTTCATGAAAAGAAAGACTGCTCATGTACATCATTTCAACCTATCCGGATGTATGTGAGTGGTCAAGCTGGAACAGGAAAGAGTTTCTTAATTAAAGTAATTACAAGTTATCTGCAGACAACAACTGAGTCGCATTTGTCTTGTGTTGTCACTGCTCCAACTGGGTTGGCAGCACATAACATTAAAGGAATTACTTTACATTGTTTACTAATGCTGCCAGTAGAGCATGAGAACAAATTGGAATACCACAAGCTATCTGGAGAAGCTTGTTGGGAAGTTTCAAGAGTGCTGAAGAAAATGAAACTTCCCATTATTGATGAGGTGAGCATGGTTTCAAACTTGATGTTTGCCTTTGTGCATTTAAGAATGCAGCAAAGTCTTAAAACAGAGTATGACGTGTTATTTGGAGGAAAACACGTCATAGTTTTTGGAGATCTACTGCAACTGACACCGGTAAAAGGACAACCGGTATTTAAAACACTTGCCCATGAAGATACTAGAAAGTCTCTTGGCAGTGTTGGTAATGTGAACATTTGGAGTAATTTTGAATACAAAGAACTGACAACAAATATGCAACAGGCAAATGATGCTGAATATGGAAGTATTCTTCAAGATATAAGAAATGGAATTCTTTCAAAAAAAGGGAAAGAAGCTTTGGAGAGTCGATTACTTTGCAATGTCTTTCCAAATGAAAATGCAGTTGCTGCAAAAGTGTACGTGGAAATTGCTAAAAATAAGTCAGTGATTTGCTTAATGCCAACACTGCGTGAGTGTTCAATATTCAACGAAGAATTATTAAAATTGGAAAATGAAGAAATTGTCAAAATGGAAGCCATCGATAAAATACTACATGAAGGAATCACTATTATTTTAACGGGTAAGTTGAGATCAAAACTAGATTATTTAGAAAAAAAAATATCTAAAACTGCTGGTTTGTAAAAGACACTGTATGTGTGTGTAAACTGTCGGGTAATTTTAAGGCGTAATTTGGATGTAGAGAAAGGTTTAGTTAATGGTGCAATGGGCAAAGTGGTGGATTTTGTGAATTATGAGAAAAAAGAAGGAATTGAATTTTTTTAAATTAAATTTGATCAGATTGAGGAAGTTAAAGAAATTGGTCGTTGTTCAGTTCGTTTTTTGCTTGTTAAAGATTTATATGTCCGTAGGAAACAATTTCCATTTTCTCTGGCATATGCAGTGACTATTAATAAATCTCAAGGATTAAGTGTAGACAGTGCATTGGTGAACATTGGATCTACTGTATTTAAAGAGGGTATGGCATATGTTGCTTTGTCGCGAGTCAGAACATTATCTGGTTTGTTTTTGATTGATTTTGATGAGACAAAGGTTACTGCAGATGCAAACTGTGTAAAAGAGTATAATAGGTTAAGAAGGGTGTATGCTCCAAATTTAGGTCAATTTCCTGTATTTGAAAAGCGTGTGGTTGGTCGAAAGAGAAGGTTAGAGAATATCTGTTCTGAAGGTATCAAGAAAAGAAAAGAACAAGATAATGTTGTGATTGCAGGTAAAAAGAAATTGGACACTGTTGAAGAGATTGCTGGTTATCAGTTTGAAAATAGTTCTGGTGTCAACTGCTATGCTAATGTAGTGGTCAATGTTGTTTTTTATCTTGAAGATTTGCAAGAGCAAATTATGGAGAATCGGCAAAAAAGATTTTGTTCTCTGTTGCACTCTGTTTATGAAAAATTGACAACAGATAGAAGTAAAATACAATCTGTTTCAGACGTTCGTAGTCTTGTGGATGTGTGTTCTGGTTCTACACAATTTACACAAAATATCCAACAAGATGCTCAGGAATTTTTAATATATATGCTTACCATTTTTGAAAATGAAGGTGTAGAAATAGAAAATATTTTTGGCCTTTCTTACAAATGGGAACATCATTGTGAAAATTGCACGTATACATGTAGCACCAATGTAGACACTGAGAGATTTCTGTATTTAACATTACCAGACTGTAAATCAGTGGCTTTCAATAAATTAGTGAAAGGTGCAATTCAAAACATGGAGTGTAGCCAATGTAAATCAGAAATGTTATCCACATTATTGTTAACAAAATATGGAAAATACATAATTTTAATGATGCAACGTTGTACAGCTGATGGAAGAAAATTGGATACTTTAATAAAACAATTTGTAGCAGCACAAATATCAATATCAGGAAGGACTTTTGTAGCAATTGCAATAATTTCCATGATGGTCCTTCCACCACATCTGGACATTACACTGACTATCTAAAATGTGACAAAGGCTGGACACTTTGTAATGATGCCCAGTTGGTTTTCAAACAACGTTTGCCTAGGGAATTACAAAATTCCTACCTAATATTTTTGAAGCCAAAGTTTTAGGAAGCTAATTCACTCTCTGAGGAATTTATTATTATAATTTAACAGAACTACTATTGGACAGTTTACATAACGAAGAAGTGCAAAAACACCATTTGGCCTCAAGGAAAGGTATATTTTTGAATTATGGACTTTTTGGTGGTCATTTATTCGGTGATTATTTTAATGTGGCAACATTTCCAGTTTTTATAAGTTAAAGTTATAAAATGTTGTAATCTGTAAGCATTTCATATATGTATGATTTGTATTTTCTGGTATTTTACTGAGAATAGTATGTTGTTTTTTTTTTAACAATCTTTCTGATTGTTTTTTTTTTGCCCACTGTTAAATGATGAGTACCATTGAAATCACTATTTCGAGTGAAATTCAATATATTCTGAGAACAGCAAAAAAGGCAAAAAAATTACTTTGTGGAAATTATGTTGTGATGTAAAAAAATGTATTATTATATGTTATAATTTTTATTTTATTTTCTTTCACAGACCCAAAATTTAAAATGAGCAATTTTTAAGAATTTATATTTTAATGAAAAATAGGCAAAAATGAATAACATTTTTTATTCCTATTACTGTGAAGGTAAGTTTAACTAAGTCTCAATATGCAGAATGAAGAGGCCTGCAAGAATCTACAAAGGTGAAACACGTTTCTTAAAACACTTTGTTTATGTATTTTTTAAATCTGACCATATTCAGATATCAAGTGACCTGCAAAAAAAGAGATTTGAGGGGTTCATAATATTTCATCTTTTTAGCTGTTGAAGGACCGCAATCATTTCAATCATTCTTCTTTGAACATCTTTGCAGTCAAAATTCTGTGCTTACCTTCTATCATTCGCAAGGAAATTTAAAAACGGAAATATGTCACTTTTTGTAACATAGTTATTGTGTAAGATACTCTTTCATATTTTCAAAGAGAGGAAAAGGCACTCTGTGCACTTTTTATACTCCATGAAAATATAACCTCATCATGCAGACCACTTTCGGTTGAAAGGGTGTTTTATAAGTGTTGTTGTGCATGATTGCACTTAATACTCATTGAACAAGACACATGTCTAGATTTATTAGAATTTGTAAATCTCGATATGTGTGTGAATGGTGCACCATTCTACAATTGGTGTAGGAAAGCACACCAAAGAGAGTTGTTTTAATTTCTCCACATTTTTATATCTTCAATGCATGCTGAAATGTTCAGCATACATTGAAGGAGAAAAATGAATTTTCTCATTGTTTTTGTACAGGAAGGCGTGTCTTCCTGTAGAAAAACAAACAGCACATGACACAGATATCCTTGCACTATTGTGCAAGGGTGCCTGTGTCACCACATGGCTGCAGTTTAAGCAGCCGTGCAGAGAGAAGCATAGATGTGCAACATATTTATGTACATATGTTGCATCCCTGTGCTTCGGAAGTACTACAACACACTACAATTAAAGAGGTTACTGTGTGATGCTGCAGCACTTCCTTATAGTTCTGCACTTATACATTCACCATACGCTACTAATGCATTCATTCAGTCAATTACCTACTACACATACATTCATCTAAACTTTCACACACTAACAAAGAAATTTAGCTCTTTTTTTAAACCAGAAAAGTTAGTTCTTACAAGAACTTTTTTTTTCTTCTTTCTTCTTTTATGTTTTTTGGTGTTTTCTGAACAATGTTGTGATTTTTTTGGTTTTTCTGGAAAAAAAAAAAAAACCAAAACAGGAGAAACCAAACAATGAACTTCAGGGAACAGTAAAAAAAAAATAATAATAACTAGCAAATATGACTTTCCTGCCGGCGGCAGATGAGGTCGATTGACTGCTCACCATAGCACAAAGTCTTATTGCACTTAGTGCAGAGCACTTTTAAAAATTTAAATTGAGGACGGATGTCCAAGGTTTGGTCTGAGGGATGCACTCTTGACATGCTCGGCTGCGATGAGGTTGATGGTGCAGGAGCAGGAGTGCCTCTCATCCGTCGGCACCCTTCACGTGCAAGATTGTTTGGATGAAGGATCCTCATGTGCTTCATCATACTTGCCGTGCCGCAAGAGTATTTCTTGGTAGGATCCCCTCTCGATAAGACTCTTTTGCAAATCTTACATGTGACCAAGGTGGCATTGGTCTTATTCTGTCCTTCTGGAAAAGTAAAAAATGTCCACAACACTGAAGCAAAACGTTTTTTCTGTGGTTCCTCCAGCAAAAATTCATCCTCAGAGGTTTGAGGTGATGCAGGTGATGCCTGCTGCCCTGAAGCCATTTTTGGTTGCAAAAAGTTAGAACTAAGTGTATACTTAGTCTAAAAAAATCTTCTTCTCTCCAAAGAGATGGTTCTCCAAAGAAGCTCAAAGAAGAATGATTGAAATGGGTGGGGTCTTTCAATAGTTAGAAGAGGAAGTGTAATGAACCAATCAAATCTCTTTTTTTGCAGGTCACATGGGATCCGCGCACCGTGCGCTTACGCAGCACGCACCCAGCGTGCATCCGCGAAATTGAATTAAAAAGCAGTATAGGATTAGATGTCAAAATATATTAGTTTTAAGACTAGTTTAGAGTTTGTCTTCAATTAATATTCACATGCAATACATAAATATGTTTTTTGAATGTTAAATACTTTGCGGGATCCGTGGACCTACCGCGTCACGGACGCATAAGACGCATCGCAGAAGCGCATAGATGTCGCGTTACGTACATCGAACGTATTGCGTATAGGCTGGGAGTCGCATACCGGTCGCATAGCGAACGCACACTAAACACGTACCCAACGCATACCATGTGCGGATGCTATCGCGTACGGATCGTGAACGGTGCGCTTAGGGTGCGCGGATCCAAAAACATTGAAAAAAAATATATCTAAAATAAAGTTTTGCACTTACAGTTAAAAAAATATTTTGAAAAATATAAAAAATATGTTTGAAAAACCCATTAAGTTCAAATAATATTTTTTAATTTTGAAAAGAATTAATTGAAGAAATATGTTTAAAAAATGGTGATAAAAAAGTATTTAAAAAAAAAACATTAATGAAATTGACACACTGAATTTGAAAAATATAGAAATCGAATCAAAATCATTAAACATGATATCTTTAGAGATAAGTTATAGATAGGAATTAGCATTTAAAAAACCTTTGAAATTCACAGAAAAAAACATAGGTTTCATGCACGTTATAGTTAGGAATTGGCATTTAAAAAACCTTTGAAATTCACTGAAAAAACCAAAGGTTTCAGGGGCGTTATAGTTAGGAATTGGCATTTAAAAAACCTTTGAAATTCACTGAAAAACCATAGGTTTCATGCATGTTATAGTTAGGAATTGGCATTTAAAAAACCTTAGAAATTCACTGAAAAAACCATAGGTTTCAGGGGCGTTATAGTTAGCTGGACATTTCCCTCGTACAAAACCCTAGAAATTCCCCTGTTATAGTGAGTTCAGCTAACTATAACTCGCGCCCCCGCAATGCACTGCTGATGACGTCACATATTACATCACTCATGACATGGTCAGTGACATTACTGATGACATCTCAAATGACATCACTGCTGACGTCATCTATGTGATAAATTAGTACACCTTCTTACACCCTAATACGTCTGAAACAGATTGTATTTTACTTCTATCTGTTGTCAATTTTTCATAAACAGAGTGCAACAGAGAACAAAATCTTTTTTGCCGATTCTCCATAATTTGCTCTTGCAAATCCTCAAGATAAAAAACGACATTGACCACTACATTAGCATAGCAGTTGACACCAGAACTATTTTCAAACTGATAACCAGCAATCTCTTCAACAGTGTCCAATTTCTTTTTACCTGCAATTACAACATTATCTTGTTCTTTTCTTTTCTTGATACCTTTAGAACAGATATTCTATAACATTCTCTTTCGACCAACCACACGCTTTTCAAATACAGGAAATTGACCTAAATTTGGAGCATACACCCTTCTTAACCTATTATACTCTTTTACACAGTTTGCATCTACAGTAAACTTTGTCTCATCAAAATCAATCAAAAACAAACCAGATAATGTTCTGACTCGCGACAAAGCAACATATGCCATACCCTCTTTAAATACAGTAGATCCAATGTTCACCAATGCACTGTCTACACTTAATCCTTGAGATTTATGAATAGTCACTGCATATGCCAGAGAAAATGGAAATTGTTTCCTACGGACATATAAATCTTTAACAAGCAAAAAACGAAACACAGTGTATATGTGTATAAGAGTAAATAACTATCTATATGTGAGAGTGTGTGATTGCGGGACTGGCTGTATGGATGAGTGTGTGCTTGTACTAGTAATTGAATAAGAGTGTCAACATTATTTAGTATTTTTATGAGTAAGTGAACTTGAGTGTGTTTAACTGTATAGGTGAGTCAATTGGACTGTGTTTAATTATTTGCACAACTGACTAGGTGTGTCAGTACCTCAATGGATGATTGGCAGTGTGTGAGTGTCTATATATCTGTATAAATGCATATGATAGTCTTGTACGGAGTGACTGTACAGGTGAGTGAGTGGAGGTGCATGTAGACCTAAGAGTCAATGAGTGGGTATGTAGTTATTGGTATTGGAGTATCTATGGTCTTCAAAATGGCCGTCTGAAATTTTGAGTTGGTGTATCAAAAATTATATTAGGGTGTGAGAAGGTGTACTAATTTATCACATAGATGACGTCAGCAGTGATGTCATTTGAGATGTCATCAGTAATGTCACTGACCATGTCATGAGTGATGTAATATGTGACGTCATCAGCAGTGCATTGCGGGGGCGCGAGTTATAATTAGCTGAACTAACTATAACAGGGGAATTTCTAGGGTTTTGTACGAGGGAAGTGTCCAGCTAACTATAACGCCCCTGAAACCTATGGTTTTTTCAGTGAATATATATATATATATGTATATATATTAGAGAAATAGAGAGAGAAAGTGCTAAACAGAGGAGTAAGAGGGAAAGAGAAAGGAAAGGAGAGATCAGAAAATATGGAGAGAGTGAGAGAGTGAGCTAGAAAAAGGTAACTCACATATTCATGGGAGCTGTCATTTACAGGACACAAGCAGACATGATGGGGATGAGCAAGGATTACTTCTGTACAGCATACATTACTCGTCAATATCACACCAGCACATGAGACAAAAACCCTGAGGAGCTCAATGTTGTTTTGGCCACTGTGTAGCAGTAGATAATATAAACATTATATAGCATTCAGGCAATAGACCACATCACCCACAGAACCCCCCCCCACATCCTGTGTGATGCCAAAAAGCACACACCAGTGCCAGATTCCTAGCACTTACCCTATTTTCCTTGTAGTCTATGTCACTGCTGGATACTTGACTCCCATTCACAGTAATCGAGGTAGGTCTTGAGGACAAACCATAAACTTGAATGGTGAGATAGGTGAGAGCATCAACTTCTTCGTATCCATTTTTAACAATTGTCGTACTTAATACACCCTAGACACAAAGCATCAAAATGCGCAGTTATTATTACTGATCACAAACATTAGCATTTTATCACAGAGTGATCAGATTTTGTTGGCAGTAGATGTGTATTTTCTTTATTATCACTTGCAAACTAATATTCATGAGGAAGAGATTTCAAATGTACCATACTAATATCCCAAACCTTGTTAACTATCAGAAATAAACTATCTAGATTTATAGAGTGCAAAATTCTAGGTGCTTTCTTTATTTGGTATTAAAAAGTCAAAAAAACATACATCTATTGAAGACAAGACCCATGCCCACAGGTTAGCAGCAAAAAGCTTTGTCAAAAGAACAACGTTCGGTGAACTGTTTTTCAGCTTTTTGTTAAACATTAAAAAGGTCACTCAGCAAGAGAGAGAGAAAAACAGAAAAGGGGAAGATGATAAAGGGAAACAGCAAAGATGAAAAAAGCACGAGTGCTACAGAGGGAGCAGCAGAAAAGAGGGGGGGGGAGAAACAGTACCTCAATCAAGTCAGGGGCAGATAGCGGTACATATTAACGTTAATTGATCTGTGCTTGGTCCTCGTTCCTCAAAAATAACCAGAAATGACATTCTCATGCACTGGCCAATTGTAAGGAGCGTTTAACGAAGAGCGGCATGAAGGCAACAAATGGTAAGTAACGGGTGAGCTCAAAGTCCTTTTTTGTATACAATATTGATTCACAAGTGAGATACAGCACTACCTCACGCCCTCACAGGCTTGACCCAAAAAGGAATGGAGGGCATATTCAGGGTTAAGAACACCTCAGAACACCTTGGTTCAAAAACATCCCCACTTTTCACTGTTACCAATCTATAATTCTGTATGTGCTATATACCCGATTCTAAATCTGGTTATTCACTGCTATAATGTCTCAAACAAACGTTGTTTCCCACTATTGCTACATCATAAAAGAATTCCAGACTGCTTTAATAGACCTCCCTAGTGGAGAGGAGAGCATAGCTGTTGGGAGGTTTGGGACAGAGAGTGGTGGGGTGGGTGGCAGGTAGTCAGGTATATTTATTTACATTTGGCACACATCATGCTTCATATGGCTTCCCTTGCGGAGCACTTTCAAGCAGTGGCCATACATTATATAAAATTATAGGTGGGTAAAAAGTAAATAAAGAGGATCTTTTCACCTCATGGTTCTGAGTGACATCATAGACAGCTCAAGTTTTGCTCTCACTGTCTATTTCATGTCACCCAGAAACACCCTGAAAAATTCCCTATCATTCACTTTTACCCATCTATAATTCAATGTCATGTAGAGATCTCAGTGAAAACCGCTATCATCAACATCAGTATCTAAATCTGGTTATTCACGGCCGTATCATAGCAACAGTTGGGAACAAAAGTAATTTCACACTGCTGCTACATCCAAACTGCCCTTTATGTACCTTGTTCCAGTTCTGGAATTATAGCTCCCGAGAAGCAACGCCAACATGGTGGAACATTCCGTGAATGCCGGTGATTAGAAATTGTAGGCTTCCTACAAAGTTTTTAAATGTCCACATTCTGTGCCTTAAAATATATGTTTCACTATCAGTTATGTGGAACAAATTTTATGGAACAAATCCTATACACACCTGCAGATAAAGGATCAACAAAATAGTGCATTCAGCTCCGATTAGCCATGAGTCAGATCCCGCTCGCGTACCTTCTTGTCCTGCCACTTGCCCCAACTCTTAGCCGTCCCTCTAGCTCTTGGTACCTACGATCACACTATCTCCACGTTTTCACTTGGACAACTGATACAGAGATGTCACTGAATCCATGCACCAGCAGCTCACACACACAGAGGGGTTACACAGGGAATCCTATGGTTAGTGGAAAATGTGTTCAGAAATCAGGCACTTGTATTCTCTTGATTGAAAGTAGAATGGTCCAGAAACATAAATCAAAAAGTCAAAACATAATAATGAACTAGAATATTAATGTCACCTTCATTTTATAAACTGCCTAAACTAAGAGCATCGTGTACAAGCTATTCTTCACGATTCTAAAGTGACTCAACCCTGCCTTTATGCGGATGATGACCACCCCCAGCAAACGCGTAAATAATTTTTGAAGGGAACTCCTTCACAAAGTTACTTGCGGGCTTAAATGTATATATTTAGCGAACAATCTAAAACATGCTTTTTACTGCAGTCTAATTTTACCAACTCCGACATGAATTAAGGCAATTTAAGAACTGAATCATGTCTCTGCGCACAGTAAAATGTCTTGCCTGCCAACTCCTAGCAAAACACACAAAAAAGCCTTTATTTATAAACTTAGATCTTTATGGCAGGGATGTCTCCAGCTGCGATGAAAGGAAATCCATACCTGCGCAAATAATGCTTGCTGATACTTACATTACTGAATCTATATTCAGCCAAGAAATATATTCCGTTTTCAATGGGATCTGTCAATACATAAAACAGGATGTGTGTCACGCTTGTGGCAACCAGCTAGGAATGCAAAACAATTTAGCCTTGAGCAATTTTAACAAGCGCAGGTACACTGTGTGCACAGTTTATTGTTGCAATAAGGAAAATTGTGTACTCAACTGTTTGGAGGTGGGATGGATTTTAACAATATGCAGAATACCGTGCCCCCCACCCAGTGCTCTGATGTCATAGAATCCCCTGCTGGCTTCTGTTCTTAAAGCGTTCAATATACAGATGTATTGTTGTGGTTATTAAAGGCAACCTATCAAACTACAGGCTCTCAGTGACTCACACTTCCATGTCCATTCTTGTTTCCCAAGATTTCTAGCCTCTTTGTAACTCCCATGAACTAAGACGTGAGCTGTGCGTTTACCTCCTACTAATTTAAAACCTTGCCAAACCTTTAAAAACACCCACGTTACAGACTCCTTACTTTTGGTAAGTAGTGACGTTACAAGTGTTGACTTAAGTCTGTCCAATGTTGGCCCACAAGAGATGGAGTCATTCCGTGCTTTCAAGATACGACGGTCAGGGGCCTTGCTTTCAATAGTGTGGTAGGTGTAGTGGTGCAGTGGCATCGGAGCCAAGGGGTGTGAAGGGCCTACCTACTGCACCTCAATTATAGTTGTTTATTTGCTACCGGAACAGGGAACTGGAGCCAATTCTCCGTGTTGGAATTTGGATGCATGACAGCCTGGCTACACCACTCATGGCTATGAAATAGTTATCAATTAGAACATGAGTGTTGATGGCAGGTCCAGGAGAGCAGGACCCATGCCATTTTCTTCAGAAAACCCATATGAGGCATGTGTAGTGACCTAGCAGGCACTAAGGCCATGATTTCAATGGTGCTGTAGGTACAGTCGCACCGGGGCTAAAAGTTGTAGGAACTCCTTTAAACACCAAATATAGCTGTATTTAACTAATAAAAAAGCAATCACAAGTGCAGTTATCTCGCATGCGCTAGGGTCATGATTTCAATAGTGCAGCAGGTATAGTGGCACCAGGACCAAAAGCTTTAGGCACCCCACTAAACACTGATTATTGCTATATTTTACAACTGTACAGGCAGTCACGAACACAGTTATTTTTCAGGCACTAGTGTCATGATTTGAATGGTAAAACAGTGGCACTAGGCAAACACTTTGGCAGAAGTCCTCCAAACAATTATTGCTAAATTTTACTACTAAAAAGACAGTCACAATTGCAGTTACCTTGCAGTTGAAAGGGGCTTGATTTAAATGGTGCAGCAGATGCAGTGGCCCCGGGGCCAAAAGTTGTCAGAACTCCTATTATCACCTAATATTGCTATATTTTTTCTACTATACAGTCAGACACATTTGCAGTTATTTTGCAGATAAAAGAGGCTTGAGTTGAATGGTGCAGTAGGTGCAGTGGCACCAGGGCCAAAAACTCTAGGGACCCCACTAAACTCAGAATATTGCTACATTTTACTACTAAGAATGCAGTCACAAGTGCAGATGCCTAGCAGGCACTAGGCCCATGATTTCAATGTTGCTGTAGGTGCAGTGGCACTGGGGCCAGAAGTTGTCAGAACTCATTTAAACACCAAATATTGGTATATTTAACTGTTAAATAAGCAGTCCCAAGTGCAGTTACCTTGTAGGCACTAGGGTCATGATTTCAATGGTGCAGCAGGTGCAATGACACTGTAGCCTAAAGCTCTAGGAGCCCTTCTAAAAACCAGACATTGCAATAAATTCTTACTAAACAGGCACAAGTGCAGTTACCTCATAGGCAATAGGGTCATGATTTGAATGGTGCAGGGTGTGCAGTAGCACTGTGACCAAAAGTTGTGATAACCTCTCTAAACACCAAATATTGCTATAATGTTCTACTTAACAGGCAGTCACAAATGCAGTTACCTTTCAGGCACTAGGAGCATGATTTGAATTGTGCAGCAGGTGCAGTGGCACCGGGCCCAAAAGTTGTCAGAACTTCTCTAAACACATAATATTGCTATTACGTTAATGAATTCGATTATTTAATGTAATTCTTCAAAATGTTGCCATTATTTACTCGCACTATACCACAAGTAACAACACAATATATCACCCAAGTCATAAAACTTTAACAGACTTTCTGTAACTTATATTGTACAACTACTCAGCAACTTACAACAAAAAACAGCTTATTATTAACCATATAGGTGAAACCTAATGCATTTACCAATGTTTGTTTATTATACTAATTGTGAATAATATTACATTAGGCGCTAATAGTTGAGAAAAAATTTGAGTACAAATACCTGGAATATGACTTTCCCCTGCAGCTGAAGTACGTGCATTTTTTTTTTAATGTATGTATGTTGTGTGTGTGCTTGCAGTTTGGAGTGTGTTTATGTAAGAAAGAGTGCGTATGTATGTGCATGTGACGGCAGAGTGTGTGTGTGTGTGTGAGATAAAGGGTTAGAAATTGCTTAAGTGCACGACTGCAGTAGTGTAAATGTTAATGCCATATTTAAGGGAAGGGCTAAGTGTGAGCAGCAGGACTGAGATTAGGTTAAGGGTGTAGAGAAGGAATTTACAGCAATGAAAATGCTAAGGATTAAGGCAACCTCAGGTTTTTGTAAGAGATCATATTCATTTAATTTCAAACAGGGGACAAGAGCACAAGGAGGTGCACATACTTAATTTCATGCCCAGGGTTGTGAAGGAAGATTCATAGCCAGGGTTTGGAAGAAGTCTAGTACTGGAGCCGACATTTACAGGCTGGAATGCTATCGCAGTTGTTTTTATTTGTTTCAGAAAAAATCGAGGTCTAATCGAATTGCTTTTCTCTGCGTCAACATGCTATTATCCTTCAGTGATGTCTGACTACTGGGGTCTCACATGCTGTCGTTTTGGGGCTAGGCATACTGGCCCACCAAATAATAAAAGACACAAACCACGTGCTTTTTATACAGCACTTAATAACACCGTTTTCCATGTTTTAAAGTTTTTGCTATGACCCATTTTAATGACACTCATTTTATTGACCTCAGGAGGAGGAAGGGCTAAGTCAGCCAACTGGGTTCACACTTTAGACCTTTGGGCGATTGGAGTTTTCTGAACTACCAACAAATATGAAGAAAATCTCCAGCGAGACTCATTCAATTTGTCTCATATATATTCTAGAGCAGATTTATT
The DNA here is from genome assembly GCF_964204655.1 of Triturus cristatus. Classification (NCBI taxonomy): domain Eukaryota; kingdom Metazoa; phylum Chordata; class Amphibia; order Caudata; family Salamandridae; genus Triturus; species Triturus cristatus. The sequence continues at coordinate 1,098,592,195 of NC_140585.1, forward strand.
AATTATAAGTTTAATGGTCATTTTTCATGTGTTTAAGTTAGCACAAGCAGACCTTGATATTGTTGTGCCTTGGACTGCCTTTAAAATAAATGCTGTTTTATTCTTCACATTTGAAGGCCTGCTGGAGTTCTTTTTCATTAGCAAGAAAATACTCGAAATAGGATGTGTTATGTGGTGCAACTTAACGTACTGTATCGAAATTGAGCTTTAACGGAAGCCCTGCCAGAGGGGTTCTGGTAATGTTGCAAATAAGCAAGATTATTGCTGCTCACAGCTATAACTATTTGTTTGTTCAGTTAAATGGTTTAATGTTTAGCAGTGCAATGTCATTTCTCCTTGTGTGTAGGTTAAATGAGACTCCAGAATATTAATATTTAGGCGGTTTTCTGGGTAGGCTGTTTTATATTACACACATTCTGAAATGTTGAGTTATGTCATGAAACTAATCAAGTCAGTCTTATGATAACCCCCTCACGTTATGTTGAGAGTGTTCCTATTCACTCCTCTGATACTATAAAAAGTGCCTATTTTTGCTCTGAGACTTCTAGCAAACATTTCCCTATGACAGCCTGTTCTTTGATTCATATTAATCTTTTGCAAGTCTTTTCTTGCCTTTTAAACTAATCAGTCCTAATGTCAGTGTGCTATATTTTTGATTTTCAGACTTTGGCTTGCTTTAATGAAGGTAGACTCTATGACACCCTGCTATTTTAGTCTACAGTTATATTTTTTTCTTCTTGACTTTTGATATATATTGATGTGATTTGAACTGATTAACCAATTGACTTTTTGCTTTTTGTAGTGATTCTTACATTTTGAATAAACCTAGATCGTTTGGACTTTAAACATCGTCCTGTGTAGTTTTTCTTAATTTGCCTTGGGCCTATTTCCATTGGAGCATGGCCAGATCCTGCGTATTGGCCCATCAGCATTTTATTGGTTCAAAATGCTGATAATGTCCTAAAAATACGTCTCAATTGTATTGTTCTTTTATATGTAGTGGTGTGTCTCAGACTCCTCAGCTAGCTCATTAATCAAGAAAGAACCTTTTTACTTTGTCAGTCATCAGTGAAACGACAGCCAACCAAGCTTCAGACTCAATGCTACAAATCTCTGTAGCCACAGAGGGAGCACATTAGAAATAAGTCACTCATTTAAAGATAGAATCATAGCAGTCTTAACTGAAGTAAGACCATAAATTGCACCTGTTACACTTCAGGTGGATTGAAATATTCACTTAGTGCATTTTATGAAATAGTCAGTTGTTCAATACACAAGTATTCTAACTTTAGAAGGCGAACTTGTTATTAGCTTGTTAATCCAACAGCAGGTACGATAGAGTTTAGTGGCTGTGATGAATGAATGCTAGCAATTTAAGGTACCTTAGCGTGTGTATGTGCCTGATGCGTAAATCTAGATGTTGCCTTAGAGTCACATACTTACAGCTAATTTGGCTAAGTCAGGTTTCCTCTTTACACAGACAACGAAACTGTTGCAATATGTTACAGCTTTGATAATAAGAACTAGTTACTTACCTCCGGTGGCACCTTTTCTGGTAGAGACTCTATCTAACCACAAATTCCTCACCTTTTGAATACCTCAAGGTTTCAGACTGAGTCCAGAAACTTTTGCATAACAATTCCCTCCAGTGTCAACAGGTGGTGTCATGCAAAATTGTGCCACCTTGTGCCGCTCCATATCAAGCGTACGTGATGTTGGGACCAGCATATATGCATCACCTGCTCATGCTGGTTCCAGTTTCTTTCTGTGTCTCGTCCTTGCCAACAGATGTGGAGCCTTAAGAAACCATCATTAAAATAGTGTGCAGACTTTCAGGATTGGAATCGTATAATCTATGATTGTTATGAGACCACTCAACAGAATGTGGAGGTGGGAGGGAAGGTGAGTATTCTGCGGTTAGATAGGGTCTCTACCAGAAAAGGTGTTACCGAAGGTAAGGAACTTTTTCTTCTGATAGAGACTTCTAACTACAGATTGCTCACCTTTGAATAGGTACCAAAGGAGTACCTACAAAATGGTAGGTCTGTTACATGGTTCGGACCAAGAAATCTTGCAGGACTGAACAGGCAAAATGCCTGTCTTGCCGGACCTGGTTATCTAGGCAGTAGTATTTCTTTAACAAATGTTGGGATGCCCACGTAGCAGCCTGACAGGTGCACTAGTGCGATAGTCACAGCCTTTACAGCAGTACAATGAGCACACAATCCCTTAGTGCTCTGTTTTTTGGCCAGTCCATAACAGGTCTTGATACAAATACATAACCCCCGCACTGTGCCCACTCCAGCATGGCATGCACCCTTCTCACATATGTACATCTAATAAGACTGCCAACACATGTTGAAGTTTTGTTGTCGATGTTGGCCACAGTTTTATTACCATTATATGCATAATCATCTATTTTCTCACAATACCCTGGTCATAAAAATGTATGGCCCTGGTCATAAATCCTCATTGCGGACTGTCATACATTGCGTGTCATAAATCATTTGCTTTGCTTGTCATAAATCAATTGTTTGTCATAAATTACTTGCGCATCCAAGGTTCGCAAATCACACTGACAGTTCGTTGTTCCGCTATTTTCCAGGCATATATCCTTTCTTGACACTTTTTGGGTCATAAAATTGTTCTGTTGGTTTCCACCCTCCTTGCGTGTGAGGGGTAGCCTCTCCCCAGATTTAGGCCCCAACTCGCTACCGTGTTAGTCTCTTTTGTGCCCTGCCATCTGGCGGGGTCTGGGCCGCGAGTGCCATCTCCGTTTGCTACCCCCTTTTGTCAGGCCTACTCACCCTGCTGTAAGGCATCCAAAAGTGAGTGGCCCTCCTCCTACACATCGCCCTGTCGGTGTGCCTCCATAACCAACCATTGTACCCACTCTTATCTGCCGCCTTGCCCGCTGTCCAGTACTGAAACACTGCTGTTCCTTATATGTGGGTGGGTGGGTCTCAAAATTACCGCTGCTTTGCTCCCTGAGCTCCACGGAGATCATAATGAGCTGCAGTACAGGGAGCAGCGCCTTATAACCCCCACGTAATTTTCTGCCCCTAAAGGCGGTTGCTCCCTCATTGGCAAGGTGACTTGGCGCCTCTCTGATGCAGTTCTGGTGCGAGGGGGTAGCCCCCTCTTACTTCTGGGCACTTCATAGCAGCCCAAACCGTATCCTTCTAGGGCTATGGCATCAGTTATGGTGTCAGACCACGAGCCCCCCTTTAGGGGCGTCCTCTACAAATCCATCTGAAGATGGTCCTCTTCTGTACTGCTTTACCCTTTTTAGTAGGGGTGGGCAATCTATTACGCTCCGCAGGTGAATTGGAGGGATTTTGGCCACTTCATGTTACTTCTGTAATGTGGAGTTCTGGACAAATTTTGCCAACCGCTGTGTGGCAGAATTTATCTCACTTGCGCTCGTAAATGGTAAGATGTGAGTGCAAGAGAGATTTGGTGTTCCCTAGCATGTTTTTTGGTCGCAAGGAGGACACCTGGCGAGATTTCTCCAACCCGGGCGGTCACGGGCAGTCACAGGCGGGCAAGGGAAGTTGCGCCCATTTGCGGTCAGAATGCTGCCACCTGGGTAAAAAATCTTCTTGAGTGACAGCAAAATCAACTCAAGAAGCTGAACTCTGTGGTGCGCTGATTCATGCCGTTAGCGCTGATTTTTCAGGACAGAACGATCTCCTGGACAGCACGAGCAGTGTGATACGTCTATTTCTGCGTTTTATGGTATTTCACGGAATCTTGCAGAGATTTTTGTAGCTGCGGAATTCCAAGGAGTTGAACTCTGCGTGTTCTGCCCCTGCCTACTTTTTAGCTCAAGAGAATCCGATGAAAAATTCATGAAAAGTTGACCAACTTGTCTGAATTTCCTGGTCCTCTCAGAATAAAATAGGAGGTAATTTCAGGATGGAACCCTTCTTCCTCCTTGAAAGGATGAGGTGGTGCATAAAAACAGGACAAAGTAATGGACTGTAGTACATAAAAGGATGTAGCTACTTTGGGAAGGAATACTGACTTCATACGGGAGACCAACTTGTCTGGAAAGAATGAGGTATAAGAAGGCACTGCTGATAAAACATGGGGGTTCACTCACTCTCCTTGCTGATGAAATAGCGATGAGGAATACTGTTTTAAGAGTTAGCGATCATAAAGAACACTGCAAATAGGCTCAAAAGGCAAGCACAACAGATAAGTTAAGACCAGGTCCAGATTCCATAAAAAATGGGATAGGTGGAAACAGTGTCAACCTCCTCAGGAAACGCATCACAACAGGTGATTTGAAGTGAGACAGTCAATTTAGTAAACATACAAAAGGCTGAAATGGTTGATAAGTAACCTTAAACTGTGGCCACAGCAAGGCCTTGGTGGGCCAATGACAAACAAGACAAGAGAATATCAGAAAGGGACATTTTTAAGGGTGGGATGTGACAGGAGGAACACCACATCACAATCTTCTCCCAGCGGCCTACGTAAACAGTTTTAATAAGGACACGTGGCTGCTAGGATTACTCCAACCACTTTAGGAGGGAGATCCTATGCCATCAGCTGCTGCAACTCAATCTTCACACGTGGAGATGCGATAAGGGATGCTCCTGAATAGGCAGCCAGATTGAAGGACAGATGCTCTTGGACAGACAATCCAGGTTCCATACTCTTCTTGCCTAGTCCACAGTCACTAGAAAGTCTTAGGCTTGGTCTCTCTTGATCTTCTTGAGTACTCTGGGTAGGAGCGGTAGGAGAAAATAGAGTCCCAAGCACCAACTCAGGCAGCAGGTACACCTAGGCAAAGAACAAGGGAAGACTGTCTTGGCAACTCCAACGTGCAAAAGTTGTGACTCTGCATGTTCCCTGCAGTGGCGAATAGATCGATACAGGGTTCTCTTCATTTTTGGAAGACTCTGTGTGCCACTTCCAACTGTAAATGCCATTTGAGTTCTGCTAAATAATGGCAACTGAGTTTGTTTAAAGATCACGCAGGTATTGTGCCACCAAGGAAAGATTTTTCAGCCACTTACAGGGAAGTAGATCTTCCATGCACAGTGCCCACGACCCCATTTCATCTTGTTTGTTGCAGTACCACAGAGTGGCTGTGTTGTCTGCGAGCACCTGTACTTTTCCCCATTTGATGGGCAGGGGCACACTTTCAGTGTAAAGCAAATTGCTCACATCTCCAACAAGTTGATGTGGAAGATTGTCTCCACTGGAGACGAGTCCTTTGATCTCCACCTCTTCCAGATGACCTCACCAACTCAGTACCTATGCATCCGTCATGACTGTTAATTCTGGGGGGGTAGGAAAAGGAGTCTGCTGCTGGTCAAATTGCGGTCAATCAGCCACCAGAGTAGGATTATTTTTAGAGTCTCCTCGACACCTGGATGAAATCTGACAGATTTCCTTGGTGCTGAGCCCATTAAGACTTCAAATCCCACTGCACAGCCCTCTTGCACCACCTGGATAGGTCCACGAGCAGGATGTCGTTTTCACTGAGACTTGGGCTGCGGGCTGAAACATCAGGATAATATCCCGGATGTCCTGGACTAGTTGAGGTGGCAGTATAGCTCAGAAAAGCACTGTTTCCAGAATTGTTCCAATGAGGGGGAAAGAGTCAGGAGTAACTTCGGCACATTGATGAAGAAACCCAATGATGTCAACAGGTTGGTCATAGTCTAGAGATGGTTTGTGACTGTTTGAGGCAAGTCGCCTTCAGTAACCAGTCGTCGAGGTATGGGAAAACTGATATTCCCAACTTCCACAGATGGGCTGCGACCACCACCATCACATTTGTGAATACTCAAGGTAAACTGGTGAGGCCAAAGGAGAGCACAGAGAACTGAAAGTGCTCTTGGTTGATGTGAAATGGTAGATAACACCTGTGGGACTGCCGGAGGGGAGTACCGGAGTATGCATTCCACAAGTCCAGCACTATCATCTAGTATCTCGCATTGAGGGCAGACAGAACTTGGTTCAAATTGAGTATCTTGAACTTGGCTTTTCTTAAGAAGAAGTTTAGAGGGCATATATCTAGGATTGGAAGAAGGCCTTCATTGTTTTTTGGAATAAGAAACTAATGGGAGTAACAACCAGTCCCAATTTCTAAAACCGTCACCCTTTCTATTGCTCTTTTTTCCAAGAGAGCTATAATTTTTCAGGGTATAGACAAGTGATCCTTGGGTAGATGCAGTGGTGTGGGTGGCATGTCCAGAGAATAAGAAAGGAAGGGTAGAGAGTAAGCATGCTCCACAATCTAGAGCACCCAAAGATTTGAAATGATGCATCACCATCAGGGGAGGGAAATTGTGATTCGAACTCTAACTCGCCACTCGCCGCTCGTGTGATGTCAAGACCAAATTAAAGAGGTTTTGCTGTGGCTGCTGTCCGACCTATTTCTCTAAAGGATTGGGTGGTCTGTTGTTGTTGACACAAATATTGTCTTTGTCTCTATATAAAGCCCCTTCCGAAGCCTCAAAAAGGGCATTGTTGTTGAGGGAACTGCCACATTTGAGCATTTAAGCCCAATTAGCAAGCAGTTTACTGTCCTTAAATGTTTCAAAGGCTGAATCGGCCTTTGCCCCAAAAAAGCTTAGAACCATCAAAGGGCATGTCCATCAACAATTGTTGTACATCTGTGGAAAAACCCATAGAGTGAGTCCAAGCATGATGTCTTATTTCCACATTGGTACCATTTGCTCTACCAAGACAGTTAGTGGTGTCTAAGCCTGCTTTAATAGAATACTTTGCAGCACCCTGTCCATCATAGACTAGACACTGTAATATCTGTCTGACCTCCCTAAAAGACACAACATATTAACGATTCTAGGAGCTAGGCTGGTCAATGAAAAGACTTTCTTTACATATGCTTCCATTGTCTTTGACTCTCTATCCGGATAAGTGGTTGGAAACACATTCTGGTTGATATAACTTGTAGAAACCTCTACTACTAGGCATTCTGGTGTTGGATGCTGCAACAAAAAGTCAGAGTTCCCAGGAGCTGGCCTATAGCAGCTTACCACCTACCTATCAGTTGATTAACAAGATTCTGGTTTTGCCCAGGTGCCCACTAGAACATCGGTACCACTTCATTAAAGGGTAACAATGGCCCTCGGAAAGATTGGGCCAGGTTCAACACCTGTCAAGAGAGTTGATTTTACCTCCTGAGTAGGAAGAACAAGGTTGAAGGTCTCTGCTACCCTCCAAGTCACATTATTGAAAAAAAGCTGTTTCCTCATTGGCCTCTACAGGGTTAGGCTATGCCAATCCAAAGTCAGGCAAAGGATCTAATCCTCAAGCATTGCCTAAGGCCATCTAAAAAATCGCTTTGGTCACAAAAGGATTGATATTCATCATCATTGATGAAATCCTCTACGCCTTTATTTGGTTCTAATTGTTCACAAACTCTTAAACTAGGTGGAAGAGCAAGTTCTGAATCAGGCAGTATGATAGGATCTGCGATTGTTGTCAGTGACATTGGTAACTGTGTCGATAATGACACTGGGCAAGGCAACAGCGACATCAAATGTGGTGCTGAGGATGAAGGCAAAGGTGTAATTTGTGCCGGATTCAGCTAATCGGATCTGACACCGACATGTGGCTTGGAATGAAGTTGAGAGGCACAGCTGACAAGGTCAAATCTGTTGTCAAAAGTTCAGCTGGTGGCCTCGTGAGATCCATATGGCCCAAAGGCGCAGTAGAGAAATCCAAAAGCACCAAACAAATTTCCACAGCCATCTTTAGTTAATGTAGCTGATCTGACGTCCATACCTGATCCGAAGGAATCTGGAAATGGAATGGTGACACTGCTGGTACTGTACTGGGAAAACAGCTCAGTTTTTTTGAGGTGCCAGATGCATCATGCAACTATGAATGATGCGAGCATCTCAATGCAGGTGAACCATTCCTATATTGTTTGTGTCTTTTATGGCTTTTCCTAGACTTAGCTGACTTTGAGGAAGTCCGGTAGTGAGAACCTCAAGCAGGAACACCGCGCTGCAGACTTCACTCTAGACCGGGTCTTCGACTTGCTCAACTCCACAACCACCAACTTCGTCTCACGGTCACAACAAGTGGCCTTTTTATTCATCTCAGTGCACGGTTTATACCCTAATGATTTAGGTGACATTTTGATTAGAGATAACCGCCTAAAACTGTCAAATGTCAGTTGAAACTCCAGATCATTGCCACTTAGCGCAGAATTATAGGAACTGACAGCAGAGCGAGTAGGAGACATATATATACTTGTCACAACATCACATCCACATGAGACAGAGAGGCACGAGGTGGCACAATATTGACCAACGCCATCTGCCGACACCGGAGGGAATTGCTATGCAAACATTTCTGGATCCAGTTTCACACCTTGAGGAATTATTAATGTGAGGAATCTTCGATTAGAAGTCTCTATCTGATAGTGCTATGTTGCTAGGAGTTGTCATTATAGGTATTATATTTGCAAATGGAGGAGTCATTTATGTGCATATGAATTATAGTGGCACAGCAGGGGCCATATCTTTTTGCGCTTGGAGTGTCCAAAGTTCATTCAGATAACCCAGAATCTTCCCAAGTTAATGCATGAACTTTAAACAAAACAAGTCAGAGACGGTAAGCAGGGACTGTCCCCCTCTTTTTCTGACCTGTTCTGTTTAAAGTTTATGAATTAACTTGGAGGGACCCCGAGTTATATGTCTGAATTTTAGACATGTAGCACACAAGAAAAAAGAGGCATTCATCCCACTATGATATGTCCCAGGTTGCATTTTGCGAACTACATCTGCAATAATAAATTGCTAGTTCATAAACTCAAATTATATGAATAGAAAATGAAAATGTTACGCCTGACATCCTTGGCATGGTTTCCCCTAACTTTCTACCTTCAGATCTCCTGTTTTTGCTGACTTCATTTTTGCTGGCCTTAGATTCTGCGCTCTTTACCACTGCTGACCAGTGCTAAAGAGTTTGTGCTCTGCCCCTAAAACATGGTACCATTGGCTTATCCACAGATGGTATATATAATTTACTTATATATCCCTAGTAAAGTGCACTATATGTGCCCTGGGCCTGTAAATTAAATGTTACTAGTGGGCCTGCAGCACTGATTGAGCCACCCACTCAGATCAGAACAAGCTTTATTCCATTTTTGTAATAAATCATAAAAGCATATATTTAAAAACATTTAAATGTCACATAAGTTAAAAAAAAATAGCTTGGGGTAAAATTTACAAACCAATTACACGATGAGAGAAGGTTCAAATAAGTGCAGTCACCACAATTTCATTTGATTCAGATAAGAATGGGTTTTCTGCATTTCACTGTACATTTAAAAAATGATGAAATTGGCTTTATAAAATGTTCATTATCTAGAAATTGCATAGCTAAAAATGCTTTTCTATATTGTCTCAAGCCATTACTTTTAAAATTGGTAGAATTCATCTCCTTCTTTGGGTTGCATAAAATTTACAGAATAAAACCACATGGATTGTTGATTGCTGGGACTATTCATCACAAGGACATCTGCGCAATTCTGCAGCCCAGTCGTTGTAGGGAAGCTTACCAGGTGGTGGAAGATACCGAATGTAAACGTGTTAATACAAATCTCTCATAGGTACTTAATATCAGTTTAAGATAGGGCTGCATCCCAAGAGTGGTCAGCATCAACTGATTATACTGTACCGAGGGTTTGATTGCCTCGACCGCAAACCTGTTCTCCTCCAGATGCGTCATACAGAGCTTTTTAAGGTCTTTTCTGGAGACAGAGCTTATGGAACCGGGATCGTTATAGTATTCCAGGTGGCCGAGATCATTAGCAAAGTCCTTTATATTTTAACCACGGAATATCCAGCTCCCTGTCCAACTTGAAGCTATTGTTCAAAATTTCATGATTTAAAGTGTTTTTTTACAGAAGTCCAAATCTTGTGCCACGAAAGGAGCAGTTTGCATGCTATCAAGTCTGAGATGTATGGTAACTTTAGCTCTGAGTGGCAATTATAAGTTGAAGTACTGCCCGGAACTGCCAGGAGTAATTTTAAGAAGGTATTCTCCAACTGCTGAATTGGTTTTATATCTCGATAGCCCCAGACTCCAGCACCGGATCTTTCCATACTGACACATTTCGCCTGATAAATATGTAGCATCTCAACAGGTGGCCTTCTTCCCAATTTCCTAGAGAAATTGGCCAAAGCAACCGTCGATTTCATAAAAAGCAAGCTCCTATTTTTTACTGATTGGGACCATGTCCCCTTGTGATCAAATACAATACCTAAGTAGGAAAATGTCTTGGTGAATTCTGCCTTACTATTACCAATGAACATGTTCCTACATTTGGCACTGCCTTTCTCACACTTCATAATAAACATTTTAGTAGTATTTACTTTCATTCCTAGATTATCCATATACTCAGTGCAAACTGTAAGGGCCCTTTGGTGTCCCAATTGTGTCCTTGCCATCAGCACCGCATCATCCGCGCAGAGAAGGGTGGGCAGGGGGCGTTCGTTTATTTGTGGCACGTCCAGGCCCTTCGCCACCACTATGCGTTCTGGACCATTGGTATATAATGTAAATAGAAAAGATGCGAGGATGCAACCCTGTCTAACCCCCCTCTCCATGTTGAACAGTACATTCTCCTTTTACTCCAAACTGGACTCTTGCATTCGTGTTCCCATAAAGCTGTCTCAGAAAATCGATAAGAGGAGTTTCCACCCCTATCTTGGTTAAGATGTGCCATAACTTGTTGTGGACCACACAGATAAAAAGCTGCCATGAGGTCGACAAATGCGAGATATAGCCTACCTTGTTTGGACCACGTATACTTCCCTAGCAGGATGTTTAGGTTTAATCCTTGTTCCAGTGTACCCAGCCCCTCCGAAAGCCAAATTGAACATCTGAGAGGTTATTCTAAAGCAGCCCTGCAAATTTGTCTGAGGCCTGCCACTGCAAAGCCTGTGTGTGCAGTTTAAACTACCATGTCGACCTGGCAAGTTAAACCTCTTGCCAGGCCCAAACCTTCCTTTCTAATACATATATGTCAGCCCTATGTTAGGCCCTGGGCAGCCCAAGACCAGGGTGCAGCGTATTTAAAAAGTAGGACATGTATTTTTGAGTTTTACATGTCGTGGTAGTGAAAAACTCTTACATTTGTTTTTCACTACTGTAAGGCCCATCTCTCCCATAGGCTAGTATTGGAGTAACCTTATTACATTTTATAAGTGTACATTTTCCATTGTGAAGAGTTAGACTTCAATTTTGGGGACTCTGGAATCACAATTTAAAATCCTAACTTATGGTGAAATCAGATTTTAAACTGTAATTCTGAAAATGCCCCCATTAGAAAGATGGCATTTTCTTGGTTTAGCCATTAGGTGCCTGCTGCCTGTCTCCAATCACATGTTTGGGTTGGAGACAGTTGGGTTTTGTGTATTCCCCCAGACAGCCACAAACAATGAGAGATTAGCACTAGCGAACCATCTCGTCTGCACCACACATCCTTAACATGGGCGCAACCAGGATGAAGGTACTTTGGTTCAATGGGCCAACCCTGGTGCCTGTAGCGAGCCCATGCTCCATCACAGTCGGCTTGAGCTTTTAACTTTGTCCCGGTCAGGCAGGGTTCAGATATCCCAAGTAAGCGCTTATTGCTTCTAAGCGCTATTTTAAAGTTTATTCTTTAAAAATTCAAAACTCAAATTCTTCCTGTTGTTTTTTGTCGTTTTGTTTTTGTTATATTTATTAAAATAGTCTATGTTAATTTTATGTGTGGTGTTTTCTCTGTTGTACTGTCTGAAGTGTTGCACAAATACAACACACATTGCCTTAAAGTTAAGCCAGACTGCTCTGAGCCAAGCTACTATAGGGTGGACACTGGTTAATTTGGGGATTGCTGCTTCCATGCCCTGACTAGGATTGTGGTTACTGCTTGACCAGGGCTCATGCTCCAGTCAACCAGGACCCAAATTTGCAACAGAAAACATATATTTTTTTTTTTTAAATGAAACTTACCAATGGAATCTCCAGCATCCCAAAACAGCGAGCCAGCTGCAGACTCCTTTTCATCAAGTGCAATTATGAGTCCAAATGGGTTCTTGCGACTGTTGAGAAAAGCATTTTACATGTCAAGCAATACCAATATATTTACATTATTACTGTAGCACGCTTCAGTATTATCCAGAGAACACATTAGACAATATGGAGGCCGGAAGCAGTGCTCACTCTGACTTGTTATACGTCAACTGCTATCTTTGCATGGCATCAAGAGAATGCCATGGGCGAGTGCAAGTGGAGCGTTACTCAACCATTTTCATTAGCTGTTTTGACATTTCACTTCCAGGTCAATTCAGTTCACGCACTTCATGCTCTCTTAAAAATGCAGTGAGAAGGCTTGAGATGTGATTTAGTTCACATAAAATAGTCATCAACAAATATGTGCCTGGCCAAACGCACTTTCCAATTTCACAGTTAAAACATGTGGCCGATTGGCCAGTCCACATCGTCAGACTAAGGTTTCTAACTGCAATTAACACAATGGGATGTTTCAAGCTGTAGTGAAAACAATAAAGTGCCTGGCGGCCAATAATGACTGGTATGGACCTTCTGCTGCAACATTCAAATGTGTCTCTATTTTTAATTTAGAGCATTCTACATCCATTCAGAGGTATGTTCCAATGGCATAGTAGCCCTTCTGACTCAAGCTACACTGGTTGTTACAGGCCCCATCTTTTTTATCGGACTTCACCTATAGGTCAGGCCTATAACTCGGGCCTTAACCTACCGTTATAGCCCTCAGCAGCAGGTTATATGCTTAATTTCTACTCTGTGTGAAATATTAGGAGCTGGATACCCACTAAGAGCGGTCCCTCTTGTGCACAACATCTACAGTTTTATTCCCAGTTTAGGGAGTAGACTGTGGCTTCCAGTTCCCTGTCCCAGGGCCTTGTGTTGTCCTGTAGTCTCTATGTCTCCATCAAGTTCCCATCTTTGCCCCATCGGCTCTGAAGCAGTTTACTTTTACCACTCATTGTGAGCAACAGTTGATTGGGGGAGGGGGGCACAGAAAACAACAGCTACCGACATCAATGAAGCTTCTTCTGTACCCCTTGCCTTTCTCATGAGGAGTGTAAGCACACATTCCTAAGAGCAGGAAAAAAATCAACCTGTCATATTTATGTCTCCATCATGGATCATTTTGTCATGTCTGAAGAGTACCCATGAATGAAGTGAGTACTGACGAGTACAAGCTAGAGGGGTGGTTTGGGGTTTTTGTGGTGATGCCTCCCGGAGTATCAATGAGTTTCTGACGATGTTTGAGGAGGCAGCTTGTGAGTGTGGTAAAGATGGGATTGGGATAAGAGGGCGGCTGCAGTAGGCCTATTATGGTTTCCTTTGCTATATAGGGTTTGCAGTCTTCGGTCTTGCCAAACATAAAGAGGTCGAAAGAGGAAAACCATCCTAGGTAATCACCCTTTTCTACATCTGCCTTCCACTTATGGACCCTTGGCTTTACGTTCAATGTACGTTTTAGTAGCGAAAAAAGGAAAACAGTGACATATGTCCAAAATTCATCCTATTCGAGGCACAGATTCTGCAGCTCCTATTTTATGTCAGTTGTGAGCAGACATTTTCGAGTGTGTATCCAGTTACTTGTGACAAGTTGTAATGAGAGGCCCACTAGAGTTCCAAATAAAGGTATGGTGCCAGATCTGACAGCTTATGAATGGAAATACAGCAGGCCTCTGCGTTCCTGTGGATACTCCAATTTTAAGGTCAGACATGGTCACACAGAAATAGATGGAGATGGTGGAGTTGGCAGGGAGCTTCCAGTGGAGTGGTACATTTTGATGGGAGACCTGACACAGCACCAAATTAAGACATGTGACCAGATAGAGGCTCATCTGGCTGGAAATATGTCAAATTTCTTTTTGTTTTAGAGTAGCCTAACTTTTAACTTAAGTCAGGTCATTAAAAATGTGGTTGTGAGAAGGTTGGTTATTAATCTGACACTTTGACACTCTGACACTAGTTCTAATTGCCAAAGTCACCAAGAGACTCATAAACGCCCAACTGACCGACTTCATCGAAGAGAACTCCATCCTGGACCCCTCCCAGTCTGGATTCCGCAGCAACCACAGCACCGAGACCACCCTCCTCGCCGCCACTGACGACATCCGCATGCTACTCGACCAGGGACACACCGCGGCCCTCATCCTTCTGGATCTCTCCGCAGCCTTCGACACCGTTTCACATCGCACACTCGCAGTCAGACTTCACGACGCGGGATACCAAGAACCACCTTCGTCTGGATACAATCCTTCCTCTCTGGCCAAACCCAGAGGATCAGACTCCCTCCCTTCCTCTCCGATCCCACCAACATCAACTGTGGAGTACCCCAAGGATCATCGTTCAGCCCCACGCTCTTCAACATCTGCATGGCCCCCCTCGCTGCCATCGTCAGACAGCATGAACTCAGCATTGTATCCTGCGTCGGTGACACCCAGCTCATCCTCTCACTCACGAAAAAGCCAGAAGACACCAGACTCTGTTTCCAGGAAGGAATGAAGAATGTGCCTCGATGAAAGACATATGTTTGAAGCTCAACTCTAAAAAAACCGAGGTCCTCATCCTTGGACCCTGCACCTCCGCCTGGGACAACACCTGGTGGCCCACCGCCCTCGGCAGCCCGCCGACCCCAACAAACCATGCACGAAACCTCGGCATCATCCTCGACTCCTCCCTCGCCATGAATCACCAGATCAACGCCATCGCCTCCACCAGTTTCAACTGCCTACGCATCCTCCACAAGATTTTCAAATGGATGCCCCCTGACTGCAGAAAAACTGTCACCTACGCACTCATAACCAGAAGACTGGACTACGGCAATGCCCTTTACGTTGGTATCAATAGAACCCTTCTACACAAACTCCAAACCATCCAGAACGCCGCAGCCAGACTCATCTTCGGGACACCACTTCACGAACACATGACCCAACACCTACGAGACCTCCACTGGCTCCCGGTCGAGATGAGGGTCACCTTCAAACTCCTCACCCACGCCTACAAATTACTCAACAACATCGGACCCAAATACCTCAACGAGAGATTATCCTTCCACGCACACAAGAGGAACCTCAGATCTGCCAACCTCGCCCTGGCAGAGGTCCCCCGCATCCGCAGAAACAGAACAGACGGGAGAGCCTTCTCCCACATCGCAGCCAAGACATAGAATGAGCTCCCTGTGAACATCAGATGCTCCCCGACCCTGCACGCGTTCAGGAAGGACCTCAAGACCTGGCTCTTCAAGTGATCCGGAGCTGCCCCCCGCCCCCCAGCGCCTTGAGACCCTCATGGGTTAGTAGTGCGCTATATAAATCCCTGATTGATTGATTGATTGATTGAATTGAGGGTGAAGAGTTTCTTCAAAAAAGAGCAATGTTTTTAAATACTATGTAGATCCAGCAAAAGTGTTGTATGTGTTTGTGCCAAATTTGCTGAAATTAGAAAACCACTGATGCTCACTTAATTCAGATATCTGGGCCGGCTTTAGGACAGTGTGACGGGTGCAGCCGCACAGGACGCTGACCTGTGGAGGGGGCGCTGACCTCAGGCGAAGACGCTGTGTTTAGCAATAACTTATGACTGGAGAGATGAGGGGCACTTTTGCACAGTGGTAGTGAGAGAATCTGAGGAGAAGGTCATGGTGTGTGAGGGTTCCAAAAATGATTGTTGCACCGGGCAGCACCAGCGCTAAAGCCGGCCTTGCTATTGTGAGCAAAGTTATAATAGCTGACACCACGTAATTATTGTGCCATAACTACTAAGCAGTCTATTAAAAATGTCGAAGAGTCTCCGAGAGAGTCTGAGGTAGAGGTAGGCAGAGAGAAGTTCTGACAATGAAATTGAGAAGAAGGTTGGGGCCCTGAGCAATTGCCCACTTTGCCCGTGCTTTGTCTTTTTGTTTGAGCCAGGTGATGTGCTAATTTAGTCCTATTTTGTAGAAAATTTTAATCTGTGAACATTATCCCTGTGCATCAGTGGAGTAGATGGAATAAATGCAATCTAAAGTAAAAATGTGTATTTACCTGAAACAGTGACAGGCATCTGATACCCATGAAAGAAAAAGTAAACTTCGAAAAGAGAGGCACAGTTTGTTTCTGTTTAGCTCAAATAGTCTTATATGTGGCGGTAGCCATTTGGCCTACGATTTGAAGTGGGGGAAGAACACACTACAGCGACCCTCCTGCATAGGTTACCACATTAAAATAAAGATGGTACTATTGAATATCAAATCACAGAAAATTATAGTATTAAAAGATAAGTGCATTTAGGAAAGTATAGATTCACTTTTTCTATCTCCTCAACTGCATACCTTGAAGATATACCACGCAAGTCAATAGAGTAGCTTTCGTCCCTCACAATTTCTTTTTTTAACAAAATTTCAATTTTTCACAATATTTCATGAAATAAAATGTCATCAATTTCACATGCCAATCTACTTCTTTTCATCAGTTGCATGCATGTTTAACTTTTACAAGAAACCTTCGTCATCATTACAAGCTGCAAACAGTTAAAACCCCTCTGGAGTCTGTGCAGGAATTCTGACATACCCACCTTAGAGTTGTTGTTCGGGCAGGGTCCTGTGTTGGAAGAATGTATCCTCCACGAACAAAAAGGGGAATTGTATCCAAAGGCGCTGGAATGGCGGTGGAGGTTTGATGCCATGAATATGGTATCTCCTCGCCCTGAAACAGAAATACACTTTATTTATATATAGGTTTAGATGTACATATCACTAGGTTATGCAGATATAAAAACAACATCAGAAGCACCAATTATGTAAAGCAAACTTAGGTTGTAATGGCCGTGGTCAAGAGAAGGGCTGCCCAATAGTGGTCCACAAGGGCAATAGCAGCGCCAGATTTATAAATTATCAAACAGTATGTGAATAAATTCCATTTTCCCTCTATACAAATGCAACTATTTTAAGAAGCTGAAATTCGGACACCTCTGGTCCTCGATGAACAACTTTAGGCACCCATAATCCAAATGTTATTGCCCGTCATGCTGCTATTTTTGATGTACATTTAAATTCCCAGGAGACAATAATTACTATAATTAATTTCAAAGTAATAGTTTTAGTGTTAAACTAAGGTGTCAGTTTCCCACTACTTTCCTCAGGTTCAAAATATCAAGGTGCATTATATGTATTCATCCTTGACCCACCATTGTTGTTACTTTTTTAATATCTTTGCAGATAAGTCCAAAAGTGATGATGTGCGGCCAGGAAACAGCCACATATTCGACGATATACTTTAAAACAGGGGTGGGCGGAATTTGCGAAATTCACTTTCGCAAACTATGGTGAAAATGTTAAAAATCTCCGCAAACACGCGGAAATATCCCGAAGATGCGGACGTTTTTTTCCTGCCCGTTTGCGGTATTTTCTGCGTGATCGCGGCTCGCCAACTTACCCATGCAGTTGCTCACGGGCACGGCCATCTTGTTTTCACTTGTCCCGCCCGCTCGCATTCGATATGACGTGCCCGCGCCCTCACGCTCTCGCTCGGGGTGGAGAATGACGTGTTCGAGATCTCAATCATCTCATACTCTCGCGGTGCATGATCGCGAGAAGAAAGACGTGATCGCGCGATGAATGACGTGATCACGCAACAAATTAAGTTAATGCGGGCGCGAACTGTCGCGAGACAGCGCAAATTGTAACCAACAATCCAACATCTCATGGAGAACGCGACCGGATCGGGAAAACTTGTCGGCGAACACGGGGATTCAGGTAAGGCGATCACGCGCACGCGAGAATGTATTTTTTTACAGCGCGGTAAGATGCGGATTGCGGAAATGTTGACATTTTCGCACTCTCCGCGGAACGCGCAAATTTCAAATTATCGCAATTTACGCGAGCGGAACGGAATTTTCGCCCAGGCCTACTTTCAAAGCAAAACTAGTGCATGGAAAATTGATTCAAAGGTTCCCATCATAATGAATGCATAGATCTGATAAACAGTGAACGTACAATCAGGCAGATACAGTGATATCTCACATGCAGTACACAACTGACAGGTGCAAAAGAGATATCCTACCAGATGCCCAGCTTACATTACCCGGGGAACAAAATACGCTGTTTACTCCTGTATCTTTTCAATAAATCAATATACCACAGTAAAATAACATGGAAGCCCGTCTGGAGTTTACTACTTTTCGAAAACATGTCAAAAGATGTTTTGCGGAGCTCGGGTCAATAAATAGTGCGGGCAGCATCCCGACCTCAGCTCAACATCCTGTGATTTGGGGCAAATCATGTAATCTTCCTGTGCCTATAAGTATAAATAAGTAAAGTATGGTTCTCTTGTAAAGTGCTCTGGTACTCTGGGGCCATGTTTGGTCTACAAAAAACTGCAAAAAACACATTTATCCAGGCATCTGTTTTGTAGTTTTAAAAAGTTCTCCGGCTAAAGAAAAAGAAAAGTAGGCAGTGCCAGCCTGGGGCACTTGCTAGTGGGATAGTCGTGTTAGTTGCTGCGTCATTATTAAGCATGTCAGACCCTTCAAAGTCTTAAAATACATTTTGTAGCATGAGCACAGGATTTGACAAAGTGTGGGACCTGGGAATGATTCTCTCTCTCTGCCCACTACTGACATCCTATGAAATATGTGGTCAAGGAGGAGCTGTTGACTTTGTTGGTCAATATACTCTCACCATTGTGTGCCATGGTCAGTTTCAGCCCCAGTGGTGACTGGAGTCCATCATTTACTAGTGAAAAATATTGGGCATTATTTTACAGAACGATGTTCCTACTGGTTTCACAAACAGCCAGAGGTCTTAAAAATCTATTTTTTATTGGCATTTCATCACGGATTACAATCAGGCACGCAATTAATCAGGAATAACAGACAACGGTGAGACTTAACATGACAAGGCTGTGTCAACAAGTTATACTGGCAGATAAATATACATTGAGGTTCCTCAAAATGCTTCTATTCGAGGCTCATGCCCTAACTCGTGTCCTCAATCTGGTAATAAACCAGGCTTGTCACATCCGGTCTGGAACATTTTATGACAAGATGGTCTCATTTGATGGATAATCTGGGTTTTATGACTCACGTCCAAAATTCAAGTCCAAAATCCCATCGGTAGGCCCCGACGAATGTGAAGAATTCCATAAGGGTCAGAAATATGGCTTTTAAAGGAAATAACTCATTTGCTTCCTCTTGGTGTCATATTGAATGTATAATTTAACTGCTGCCGATGCTGTAATCTAGAAGTGTGTCTCTTGCTAAAACTAATGGGAAATTAGCATTATTACGAATCAAGAGATGTCCATTACCTTTATGTTGAAAGTACATTCAGCAAAGAGTATCTCTTTAGCAAATTATCCTGTCGGCTTTTGGGTGTTCTGAAAGACTTGTGCAACCCAGAGAAAGAGAAGAATAGATTGATCATGAGGCCGCTTACTCACTCTCCTGCCAGCCTCACCAGTTTATAACATCCATCAAGGCATGGGGTACCCTATGCGGAGGACAGGACAAAGTGTGACATTTTTATGGGTTTTCCTTTGCATGGAACCGAAGACCACTTTCCATATTAGGGACATGAGAAATTTTAAATTTAGAACAAAACAGAGATATCCTATGGTTTGATAATGTGCACAGGACTGAGGAGTGGATGGGCTGTAGTGATCCCTACAATGCATCAAATGGGATGGTGACAATGAGACAATTTGTGGTATATTTTACTCTGATACATTGTTCGAAAGGTAAATACCTGATGTCAAAAAGCCAGTGGTGAAAGCAAATTAATCTGTTTTCACTAGTCCAGGTATGAAATCCTACATACACTTGGATTTCCAGCCCTTATTGAAGTAAATCTAAATATCTAGGATAGGCTTTGTTGTGGTGGTGAATTTGAGAAGTTCCCACAGGGGCAGAGGGTTAGAGGAGAGAGAGCTATACTGCCCTCGCTTCTGATTTTCAAGCAAATGTACACGCATTTTTTCCTTTTTGTGCGTTTTCAATGTCTGCGAAACACATTATTGTATTTCTGTTTTCAAAATCTTATCTTACCACATTGGCAGTTGGCAAAATTAAAAGAGAGCCATTAAAGTTCAGAGGGGGTTTAGGGGAACATAATTTGGAAAAAAAACAATATAGGCAGTGTGTTTCCTGCTTTTAGTGTGTGAAGGATTTTTTTCTGTATAGGGTTATCTGATTTCCAAATGTTCTTTCATGCTGAAAAGCCTTTTTTATTTTATTGATGTTGTTTTGTGAGATCTATATAATCGAAATAAACTTTTTGACTGGCTGTCAATAAATCAGTTGAAGATAATGAAATGGGGTAACCGACTATCAACTGTCCCTCTCCTCCTTTGCTCGGTGATACTGAGGTCTTGATTTAGAATTCGATGGTTGTATAAAAGCCCTCTGATATCTGGAGGGAACTCTAATACCAGAGGCAAGTCCCCTTCTGGAATATTCTTTACCATTTTACAAATAGACTCTTAGCCTGCTGCACATGTTGTGGCTGGGGAAATGCGCATTAAAGTACTGCTCCAGGCGCCATATTTTCCCGTGCTTTGCACTTCGCATTGCAAGGGCATCATTAGTGTGCGGTCCACAGTAGAAGGAAGACTAGCTCATCAAAACCGTGATAAACGAGGCCATCTATTGTGTCTGCTCGGTCCCTCGGTGTACATAATCTGTAAACAATGGCCTGCCCAATGCCACTGATTGCGCCGGAAGGAGCCTTGTGCTATTGTGCTGATGCTCGAGTGTTCCAAATGGATACAAATTGATCTACAATACTGTATATATATTACGCTGGCAAAAATTATAAAAACATTATATATTTTTTTATTAGCACATACCGTGTAGTAGTTGAACCATCGAGCCTTGGGGAAATAAACGTTCACAGATGTTGCTCCCTATAAAAGATATAAAACAGATAGATTTTCTACACATCAACACAATTTTTCCTGATTAAAACTGTGCTTACATAACATGGATTTTCTTTTTATCGGCACTGCAAGGGCTTTACAAAAGCCAAGCACACTTAATGTGTGTGATTCGACTGTGTTAAACAATACATTTGATGTAATCCAGACAGCGATGCATGCAACATTAAGATGCATTTTCCAACCTATACACTGTAATTATGGCAGGCAAAAACAAGATGCCACAAAACGATCTTTCTGTAACTTTTTTAGTGTCCTAATATTAAAAAAATGAAATGTTTTGCTTAAAGACAAAGTTCAGAGTATAACTTGTAACGACGTTCTGCACTGAAAAGCGTATTGGTGTAGCAGAGACAAGTAGAGAGGGCAAGAAACAAAAGGAGTGAAAAATAAGGCTCCCACATATGGACATTGCAGAGCCACTGGGGGGTGATTATAGGTACCAAGTAAAGATTTGAGGCAATGATATACGAGGCACAAGAAGACCAGGTGCAAGGAATGGTCAAAGGAGGATGAAAGGGACTGGCAAAGAGACAGGTGGGTTTTGACTAACATAGACACGTGGCCCACAGTATTAACATGATGTGTCAGCACATACTGCAAATAAAACCTGGAGAGCAATATGGCACTGCTCACATAATCAGAAGTGTTAAGTATGTCCTACATCTGTGTCGGACCGTTAGCATGGTTTCAGACCGTGCAATGAGGAGTTCCAGGCCAGGAGAAGCCTTGATGCTTCCAAATCATGTGGGGAGACATACAATAGGTTGCGGTTACAGATAGTGACCTGAATAGGCCAGCACCATCAGAGCACATAATCAATTGATTGCCATTTTCATTTGTACCCTTTCCAGGGCGTCACACCCCTGGAGTGGTGAGGGCACCAAAAGTAGGCCTGTGAGCATGCTGGAACTTTAACAAAGGAGTTAACTACCAATTTCTAAGCCAATTCAGACACAACTGTTCAAAACGTGGAAGAAACCTCCCTCCCCCCGTACAATGTTTTGGCAATCAGAGTCTGGGGTCAGGCAATGGGGCAAGTGGGTAGGCAGAAGAGTGACGACGAAAGGTCAGTAGGTCAATAAAGCCGGAGACAATGGAAAGATGGCTTAGACAATGCCCTAACAGGGAAGCAGCAACATTGTTAAAGACAGGTTTTGACCAGTGTTTTGGGATTCCTTACAACAGGACCTGCTTGGACATAAGCCCATAGACGTTTTGTTCAGTAAGAGAACGAATAGACCTTGTACAGAGGAAACTGATGAAGGAGGTGAGGTAAGGCAAGATGGCCGGTACAGTTGAGAACGTCAGATCCCCATGGGCATTGTACCCAAGAAAACTAAAGAGTAATATAGGTGATTCACCACCTGTCCTGGCCCGAAGGTGGCCCCATAAATTATTCTTGTGATTGAGACTAGTGCTCAATGACATTCTTGAGAATTGACATGGTGGTGGAGATTAATCCTGGGCGGAATTCGCGGAGTTGCACTAAGCGAAGCTACGCGAAGTGCAAAAAAAACTCTGTCGCACTACGCGGAGCTCTGCGAGCGGTGGAGTACAGTAGAAAAATGCCGTTTGCGGTGATTGCACAGTGCCGGATGCTTGTCTGCACTGTGCAATCATTGCGAACAGCTCCATGCACAGCGCAAGCTTACCTTTTCTGCCGCTCGAGTATATTTTTACTCGAGCGGCAGCTTTCTAAACCCGAATGGGCAGTTTCTCTATGCGAGCGGTCTTGAGCTTACGCGACCACTCGCAATGAGAAACCTGACCCCCCACAATGAGAAATCTCGCCGGGAGGTTTATCTTCCATGCTCACCAACTTGATATTGGCGATCGCGAACGAGGAAACCTGACCCCCCACGATGAGAAATCTCGCCGGGAGGTTTATCTTCCACGCTCGCCAACTTGATATTGGCGATCGCGAATGAGGAAAAATCTCTCCAGGAGGTGGATTTTTCGTGCACGTGCTCGCCAACTTGACGTTGGTGAATGCAAGCGAGGAAAAAAACTCCACTCCGCTGCGCAAAGCAGAGTTTTGGGGAATTCCGCGAGCTCCGTGTAACGCAGAGTGAGGGAAACTCCGCAAACTCTGCGAGCGGAGTGGAGTTCATCGCCCAGGCCTAGTGGAGATGGTGGGCAGTTGCAGAATAGAGACGTACATGGGGAAGTTGGTCATCCAATTGACTTTCTGACTCCTGCCAGTTTAGCACCAGCAATTCCTAACTGATTTGAATTCAATTTGCAGGCCAAATCTTCATGGATAAGGCAATATTAACAGGCTGTTTCAAAATGTGTGCAATTTTCAAGACATTCAGTATATTCCGTGAATGGATGTTTAAAGGTGTCAGGGTCAGAGCTGGTACTGCGCTATTTTGATGACTTCTTTTTAATAGGATAGGCTGGCAACAGAGGTGAGTCCTGGAGGCAGATGACCATCTTGGTACAGGTGGCAGGAGTGTTTGTAGTTAATATAACGCCTGAAAAAATGAACCGCTATCATCTTTGGCACAGAGCTAGACTCGGTGGCCATTGTGTCTCGGTTACCAGCAAATAAAGTACAAAAATTGTGCAGACTGTTATGACATGTTGCCGACAGATCAAAGTGTGACTTGAGATAATTCCAACATGTGCTAGGTGAACTTAATCTTGCATTCAAGGCAATGGCACCAGGAAGAGCCTTTTGTATTTGATCATGCAAGGTGCAGACATCCCTCATCTCAGAATCTGAACTACAGACGGGATCAGGCAAGACTTACACCCGTGGCTCTGATTTCTGGAGGGCTACAACAGTGTGACAATGTGACTTTTACATAACCAATTGACATGAAAGGTGGAAATATTTTAGACACATTGGGGTCCGTTGGGGTTGACCCATACTAGCGGGGATGGTGGTGCACAGAAAGGATAGAGGGGTGGAGGGCGAAGAGTCACAACATTGTATTCCCTGGAGCTGGAGAACAAGGAAATGACTCTCATAATTGACAACAAGGTTATGGTACAAGTGCTTAAAGGATGATGGTTTGCAACAAGTGGTGCAGCTTTTGAGAGAGCTCGTGCCTGTGGTGGAGGATAGTATATCATGCTTGGCATCCTGCAAACCTGGACAATGGGTTGGCTGATGCGTTACCTTGTTCGTCTTGTTCAAAATGTTGTGGGTTGGCACCAACTCCAGATCGATGCAGGAATCCAGTTCCTGATCGAATGAAGTCCAATGGTTTGAGAGACCCTTTGGCTTGGCAGAAGGATTCCCGGCAGTGCCAATGAGATCAGCAAATAAGAAGGCATATCATAAATTTGTTTGGAGCTGATGTATCGTCCAACGGCGAACAACCTTTACAAACACGGTCGTTACACCGCGATACATTGACATCGCGGTCATTACAACGCAAGTCGTTACAACGACTTGCGCTGGATGGCCCTATACTCTAAGGAATAGTATGATTTAGTATTCCAACACCTTCCCTAGTGTTATGTAGGCTGGAGTTGGAATAGTAAATCATACTATTTCTAAGTCCAGCGCCTCTAGCACAAGTCGTTGTAACGACTTGCGTTGTAATAACTGCAATGTAACGTACTGTGGTGTAACGACCGCGTTGTAACGTCACATATTCTCAACCAACACTAGCAACTACAGTTTGCATACACTTTATAACAACTATGTAAACAGCAGCAGCATGTGCGAAGTGTGGTCTGTGTATTGTGTAGCGTGTAAACATTACTCAATTAATCAGTTTTGCCAAGGGAGAGACATAGATATAAAGAGAGCAATACTGCGTAAAGGTCCTGTGGACCCGCCCACTAAAGGAGTTCTATAAGATGTCATGAAGGAAGGAGAGAAATACAACCTGGGTTCCTGCAGACTAACAGGACACTGTACAGCAGCCGTTATTATTCTCAGTTTAAAGAAAACTATAATAAAAACACCCAGGTGCATGAATGTCTGGTTGTGGAAATGTTTGTTCTCTGGTGTGGATGAATTTTATTTAAGCAATATTTTTAAACAATCCGATTTGTGTTAAACAGACTTTGAGGTTTGCATGCACAGCTTCGTCTGATGCTGAGTATTTGAGGATTGAATGTTGTTTGCTGTTTTACTTTAAATATAGTTACAGATGGGTCCCAGAAAGACTTCTCTAGCTCGCCCTACAACCTGAAAGGCACACTTACAAGCAGATGTGTTTGCTGACGGTATTCCATGGGAGCAGCAGTGATGACCATTACCCCCACTGGAAAAGGTGAAACAGGAGGTCGCATGATGTGGGAGCACCATCGCCTTCGACCTTCACATGTTCATTTCTTATTCTATATTTTTTAACAGTCGAGTTTCTCTCTAAGAATCAGTTCTTGTGCAAGGCAGTCTGGTTCCGCTGTATACACTTTATAAGGCTGTTTTACCTTTTTTAGAGAACTTGAATGCTTTCTACCATTGGAGCTTTTGGCCACCGCAGTCTATTGGCTGGGAAGTTATCTCTAAACTGTGTCATTCTTTGCTCTCTGTTAGGTCGGTGATCTGTGCTATCAACTGAAGATTGATGGTTTGATCTTTAAAGCAAAACAAACTAACTTCAGCTCATAAACATCAAACAATAACTGGAGCACAACGACAACCTGTACTCATACCTTGCACCATGTACATCAAGCTTATAAGATTTTTAAAAAATTATTTAAACATCTTTGATGTACTTTGGAGGCTCCATATCAGAACTACCAGGGCTTTAAGTGGGCCGGGTCCTGCCAGTGCTCAGCAGGTGCTGAGACGGTCCCTATCGTTCTCTCCATTTTCGCCCTCACCCTCAGGATGAAAAAAAAAATCTCAACTCTGCAGCAGTGCCACTGCTCACTGCCTTTGATGTCCCTTCAGTTCTTTCATAGTCTCAGCATTTCAGAACGGAAGCATTTTCAATTTATATACAACAAATCTATAGTTATTGCTTATTTATCTTATGCAAATAACAACCATTGATACAGCCAATAGGCCTGGCTTGTTGTAGGTGTAATGTTACCAGTATTACACAGAAGCAGCAAAATACCAGACAGGAGGCACACGTTGCTAAGCACAGATTTTTAGTTTACCTGTTTTAATGCAACACCCTAAATTACATTGGCCCCGCCCCTTTGCGATAACCCTTAGTTTTTTAATCCCACTTAAAGCCACAGATTCCCCTGCGGGTTAAATTGGCGGTTTGTTGACATGTATAGAACATACATTTTGATGTAGCTGAATTAAGAAGACTATTGGATGATAAGCAGTAACTAAAGGGCGAGTGTGATAGGGCAGCTTTGCAGATGTGACTGCCACTCACACAGGAGCTCATATTTTGATAAAAACTAGCTTTTGTTCGATCTTAGTTCAAATGAAGCAGCTGATTTTCCTAAGCAACATACTTAAAACTACTCTAGCTACGAGCATTTAACAACAGTAAGGTTGTCTTACTTTATATATTTTTATAGGATCATGAATCTACAATTTTCAAACAATATGTGAACTACTTGCCTCGTAGAGTACTGGAGTGATCATAAGACCTGGTCCCCACAGGAACGCTTCATCTATGTCATGTGTCCGTCGGTCCGACATGAACCTATTTTTAAATGCAAACATTACATTGTTCAAACAAATTTCTTTTGGCACATAGAAACATTTATGATTCTGTGAAATGATTTATTATACATGTTTAAAAGTAAAACCTGAGCTAACCCGTTTTCTCATTGGACATTATTTTGATTGACCCAGCAAAATGTGATTAACATACGCTTGCTGAAGCAATAAACACCTGGGACAGAGCTATAACTTGTCTCTCACATCAAAATTATACTGGGAAAAAAACAGATGCCAAGCTCAAGGGCAACCACGGGTGATTATCCTCTGGCACAAAGTCACAAAACATTTACATGGAGTCTATTAAGATGTTTGGTAAATACCTTAGAGTTATATCTACTTCTAGTTTGACTCCATCTTAAAAATGGCTCCATTTATCCCAATCAGGAATTCACAGAAGTATTTCTAATAGGCATAAATCATTGTACAACTGTGTAAATCTGTGTCATAGTGCACAACAGTAAACCCCATGCAATGGGAGGCGAGTGGGCAGAACACGGCATGGCTTGCCTTGAAAATGTGTGAACTTTAACAAACTTGAGCAAGTAGCCATCCACAAATTCCTATCAAGGATGGACACCATTGATTCATAATACATGCATCTGTCGATCTGGTTGTGTCATAATAAACCCTTTGCTGTGTCACAGGTATTCCTGATCCCACGGTTGTTTTACAGGGCAGTCATGATGCAAGTGTTCTGCAGTACATTTGATTTAGAGTAGATCGGGGGTTTACTTGGGGCTCACGTATGATCGAACTAGTGGGACAGCCCTCTTTGAGTCATATAAATAATTATTCATTGCCTTTGTGGAAGCTTGCGTTCTGCAGCTGGTACACGTTTGGGGGCAAAATGTGCCCTTGTTGCAGCGTGGAATGTCAAATCCTCCCTTCGTCACAGACCAAATATCGCAATAACACATTAACTCAAATACATTCATTGGTGGGGCCCATAACACCAACACTCACACCTCATTGATCTGCTTTCCCAGGAGGGATACATTTCCATATGCTGACACGAAAGGAATATCTTTTCACCTAAACCCTAATATGCATTGAATACTTTTATTAACTTCAAACCTCGTGATATTCCCCTCATTTGGCGATGAATCAGTTAGTTGGTTTTATAGTTTGGTAATTCAATTCATTTATTTATACTCTTCTCTTAATCTAATTTCTTCAAATAATCGACACAATACATTTGTCTATTAATCAAAGCATCGTTTATCTAATTAAATTGCAAATTTTAGAAAATCATCGTCCAAACCGCAGAACATCGTATTTACCTAATCTGGCTATTAGTCGTCCTCTATGTCAGTCAAGTGGTGGAAAAATCTTTAAATTCATCAAAGTCAGGCCGCAATTCAGTCTCTCAAAGATTCAGGATAACAGCTGTCCAGCAGTGTCACCGTGCTCTCCGTCAGCATAATGTCAGGAAATTCGCAGCAAGACGAATCGAACGACAGACTTTTTGAACTCACTATTCTACCATCTTTTATAATGATTTTAATGTCAAAATGTATCAAGAATGAGTTTTAGACAGTCCTGATTGGTGGATTTGGGGTCACTCGGTGAAGTTCTCACATAGTCTGTTAGATTAAGTCATCGCACTTGCTGGTTCCGGTTTTAAAGACTGTTCTTTGTCTTGAGGTCCTGGCAACTCTCCCAGTATGACCTTGGTGGGTACATCTTTCCTGGGGTCAGGACGAGGCCACTGTTGCTGGCGGTGCCGCAGGCGCACTTCACCCAAAACCTAGTGGGACAGTAGCAGTCACGTCGTGCGTCTCAGTCGCCCATCTTTACGAAGGCCCTGTAATTCTTTTGTTAATATAATTGGTGAGTCATCACATCAAACGGATTAATAATATTACCATTAATTGATTATTTGGATTAATATAACATGCAGAATGGGGGGTATACAACATTTTGTACTACCCGCTCCAGCACAATCACATGTGCAAATCTGCCTAGCAGCACTGCATGTAGTGGGATCTTGAAGTTTGCTAATCACTTATGCATCCTATCTCTGCTAATACACTTTAGTGCATTTAATGCAAACTGCATACATCACATAAGCGTGAGCTGTGGAAGTACTTAATCTGTAAAGGAATGAGAACTGTTGCCCAAAACACTGCTGTGAAGCTCGCAACCAGTGCCATTAAATCTTGGTGCAGCGAATACCAAGGATGTGTAGTCTTAAACCCCTTTTGTGCCTCTTTAATTCACTGCCAAACACTCTCTGCTCCTTTATCTTAGTATTGCAGGATCCTCCTTTCTCCCTATGAGATGTTTTTTTTCTGGCTTTCTCTTCCTTTTTCTGTCTGGCAAAAGGAACAAATGACGGACGGAATGCTGAAAAATGCAAACATTCACCCCTCGTCACAAAGATCTGGGTTTAATCCATCATTCTTTTGCTTACCGCACCACCCCAGTTCAGACCCAGCCATATGGAAATCAGCCTTGAACTTGTTCCTCATGGGAAAAGTCCAGCCCGAAGTGCCGGTCCAAAAAAGCAATTTTGTGGCCCCCATCGGTTACCAGCAGCTCAAATTTAGCTTTGATTTGTGGTCTCCATATTGTACAATGTTTGCAATAATATTTACTGTAGTCAAACTTTAAGTGAGTTAATTAAACAAAACGATGATTATTAAATCGGCACATAAAGACTAAAAAGCTTTGAAATCTTGCAAAAAATCTCCTTTAATGTCATTGCCTCTAATGCAGACACTGAATAAGACAAACTCACCAAAAACTGCTGGACTTTGAGTTTTTTTTAAAGAAGTATAAGAATTGTTGCAATTAAACCTATATGATAACATGATTTGACAGGAAGAATTTTAATGACAAGACAATGTTACACATAATATGTATATATAGTTATGGGTAACAAATTAAGAGTTCTTAATAAGGAATACATGAACTGCTAAGTTAAGAACCACAGGATATTATTATCTGTTAATTATTTCCAGTAACCTAAAGAGCCAAAAAGAAAGTATGCTCTCATTCAACAGTGAGTACTTCATAACAAAGCTTGTGGTGGTTGTCTTACTAATAGGGAGAACTGTTCATGAACATACATAAAAGGTTCTATATCAGAACATCAACAGTTAGTTACACGGAGACAGGGTTAAGGTACATCTTTTCACCATTAGAGTTATATGCAGGACCTTCCCAGCAGGTTATTAAGATATTTCTCATCGCCTTTTTCATACTGACTTCGACCCACAAACATCAGTGTGTAGCAGAAGTGATGAGTCAGGGGGGGTGGTATGTGATGACAATAACGTAAATTCTTTTGATGTCCTATTCTATTCTATTGGTAAACACAAAAGAAGGGCATGGGGAGATTTAGAGACCTGCTGGTGTTCACTCTCAAATCCAATATCTTACACACACAGAAACACCTGGGTCTAAAAAGAGTTAGAAAAACTAGCTGAACAAAAAATGTTCCTTTTTTAGGACGAATTCCTTCACCCACCAGAGGTGGCATGCTGCATCATTAGGATTCTCCTTGCAGTGTGACAGCTAACCAAGGTGAGAGCTACAACCCCTTCCCTGAGAAGGAGGAGTGCTTTGGATATTATAAGAGATTTAGCAGAGGCCCTATGCTGAACTAAAGAAGTGTATTGGCGTTTGCCCTCAAACCTAGCATTGGTCGGATGCTACAGGAGCCTCAAATCATGGACTGAGTATACCCTGAGCACCCCACAAGTGTCCCTCGACTTGAGACACAACACACGATCATTGAATTTGTAATGCAATGGATCTGCAACTGAATTTCACTATGTACTACTTATTGGTTTTGTATTTTTTATTTCATGAGCATGGTATTTGAGCAGAAGCAATGCTAAGAGGTCTTGATGAATGACAATACAACTCTTCTAGTTGGCAGAAGCATGTTGACCTAGAGCTAGTGATACAAAGAAGTAGGGTCAGTTGACCACTGTCTTGTACCTTCTCTCTCTTTTAATCCTGTCCCAGGCATGCATGAATAAAGTTGTACGCCTGATCTGGAGTCAGTTTTAATCACAACTTCACATATTGCACGCTCTGCGAACCTCACTACCCTTTATTTCACCATGGAGTTTCTACCAAATCTCTTAAAACATCCGAAAAGTTCCTCCTTCTCAGAGAAGGAGTTGTAGCCCGCATCGTGGTCAGTTGTCACGTTGTGAGGAGTATCATAATCATGAAGAATGCCATCTCTAGTGGGTGAGGGAATTCATCCTAAAAAAGCAAAGTTTTTGTTCAGCTAGGTTTTCTAACTCTTTTTAGACGCAGGAGGTTCTGTTATTCTATTCTATCCCAGGAGTACATTTATTGTTCTCCTATTTTGCCTTACAAATTTGTACAATATTTTTTGTTTAAAAAAGAGCTTTGGCCCATGCTTAGTAGCAGTTTATCTGTATAGCCAACCACTTGTGATACATTTATTTTTATTTTTCTAGAGATCTGGCTTGAATGCAGGCTATAAGGATATGTATCTTTTTGCAGTATCACCCCCGAAGGATTGGACTGATGCTGCTGGCTTTTCAATTCTGCGAGTGTACTGAGGTTTGCTAACCTGACCTCAGTGCCAGTGTTTAAACCCCTTACAAAGTGCATGTTGAATTTGCTAACACCAATTGGCATACGCTGACTTACTTATAAGCACGTAGCATATGGTACGAAGAGCATGGAAGAAAGAATGTCTCCCCCAGGGCTGCAACACTGGTTGTTCCACCCTATGTGGTACAAAGCAAGCAAGATGACTCCCAGCCTGCCACTGCAGCCTGGAAACGCATTTATAAACTGCTAGTTTGTTAATGTTAATGTTAATGTTACTGGGTATTTATAGAGCGCACGGCTACTCCCAGGAGTGTCCCGGCGCTACAAAGAAAAGGAGACCAGTGACAGAACACAACTGCACAGCCCCAAGGCCACTGATCAGTTATACAAACAGCCAAGTTTTGAGATTGCGACAAAAACTAAAAAGATCCTCCTCCTCATGCAAATCAAGAGGTAAGCTATTCCAGAGCCAAGAGGCCACTACTTGGAAAGAAAGTCCACCCAAACGAGAGCGAAGAAACCTTGGGGTCTGTGAAAGAGATGAATTAGAGGACCTCAGGTTTCGAGATGGAACATAAAGTTTGACTTTGTCATTTAAACTAATGGCAAAGCCCCTACTTCCCTTAACAATATATGTACATTTCCCCTAAGGAAATCCTATGGAGTCCTGAAGAAGGGAGCTATATATTTTTAAGAAGAACACATGCTTTTAATCTGACAGCAACACTTCCAAATCATTGTTTTGCAGTGGAAAAAGTTAGTAGCTCCATTGGCTAACACAGAGTTACCGTTTGACCCCTAAGCCCGGGTAACTTCTGAAAGGGACTGCTAAAATGTATACTTTAATATATCATATTAATCGTGGCATTAAACCTGACTTGATACCAAGGCGAATTTATTTTAACTTTTAAGAGAAGCAACTTTTAGAAAGTTGCTACCCTGTAGCCACGTTTGCCCAGTAGCCTGATGTGGTTGCTGCTTATAGGAAATTGGGTTGCTGGTTGAGTGTGGTGTGATCTCGGTCAAGCAGCAACCAAAATCCTTGTCAGGGTAAGGCACAAGCAAACCTCAAACTAACCTGTGCTCAGCCCCCTGGTAGCTTTCCACAGTGTAGTCAGGCTTAACTCAGAGGAAATTTGTAAAGCATTTATGCAACACTTCAAATAGTAGCACATTGAAAACACACCACAAACGGAGCCCAGAACAGGATTAGAAAAATAGAGCTTCATTTGACAAATAAAACATGACCACAATGACAAATATTGAATTAATAGAACCGGATACATGGAATTTTAAAGTTTTTAGAGAAAATAGTGCCAAAAGGCATAAAGTACAAACTGTGGTTATCTGGTTGCGCCGACTGAGACAAAGTCACAAGTTAAGGCCAATTGCGATGAAGTGCGGGCCAGCTACGGGGACCCAACTAGGCCTGCTGAACAAGAGTACCTTCAATCCTGGTTTGGGGAGCATTGCATGGATCAGTGTTGAAGATGCGCCACACAGCGGAGGAGATGCATCAGTTCCAAAATGCAGTGAGGCTGTGGTGCAAGGGCCTGTTGCATCCACATTGAGAATCCTGTTGATGGGCCTTGCAATGGGAAGTCCAGTGCCAGGGATGCAACGCGCAGTCAGGCAATGTGTCGGTTCCGAGGAGCTGCGAGGCTGCGATGCAGAGCCTGGCGTCCAGGCTGCTATCGACAAGAGGGCCTGCACCTAGGATGCATCACACAGTGGACCTTCCAAAGGCGAAACAGCAGGCTGCAGCGGTGATGCGTGTCTTTTCTGATGGGTCCAATTCACTCAGCAGGATCCATCGGTTCTGCTTAGGGCTGTGCCGGCCAACAGAGGAGATGCATCTGATCTGCCGGATCCACAGGCTGAATAACACCTTAGGCCCACTTCCAGAGTTCCAGGACTGGAGTGGGAAACTCACAGATGGCAGAATCCAGGTGCAAATGCAAGGTTGTTGGATGCCTGCTATGTCCCTGAGGCTTCAGATCAGGAGACCAGCTAACTAGTTCTTGGAGCCACTCGGGGTTCTGGGGTTCAAGAGATGCAGGTCCAGCCCTTCTCACCCAGGCAAGAGGGCGGCAGGAAGCCGGAAAGCAAAGCAGGAGTTCAGCAGAGTGGCAGTCCTTTAGCAGTACATCAGTCCTTCTTCTCGGCAGAGTAGCCATAGGTCCAGAAGTGCACTGAAGTGATGGTATCTGAGGACCATCTTTTACACCCTGGTGCCCTGGTTCTGGAAGGTGGGAGAAGCTTCTGTACATTGACTTTGAAGTGCAAGGGATACGCTGCCTCCCCTGCACTGGCTCCAAGCTGGCTGAAGTGAAAATGCAGGGTTGCTAGCCCCTTTGTGTGGGGACAGGACACAGGCTATTCGGGTGTAAGTGAGGCTGCATCCAGCTCCTCCCTCCCATCCTGCCAGTGATGGCCCGTGATGGCCCATCCAGTCACACCTGAGCCTACTGTGTGTGGCTGTCTAGGAGGAAAACACAAATCCCAACTGCCAACTACGCCCAGCAATGTGACCAGAGACAGACTGCAGACACCAAATGGCTAAGGCAAGAAAATGACAGCTTTCTAAAAGTGGCATTTTGAGAATGGCAATTTAAAATCTGACTTCACTGTAAGTTGGGATTTCAAAATGTGATTCCAGAGACACCAAACATGAACCAGTAATCTCTTCCCATTTGGAAATTACAATTTCAAAATGTAATAAGGCAATTCCAATGTTATCCTGTGAAAGAGATATGCCTTGCAGCAGGGACAACAAATGTAAGGGTGTTTCTCTACCTGGACATGCACAACTGAAAAGTGCATGTCCTGCTTATTAAGTACATTGCATCCTCCCTTCTGGGCTGCCATGGCCTTCCCTCGGGTTAACTAACGTGTATTAAACATCAAGGTTTGGGCCTAACAAATGGTTTACTTTACCAGGTTGTAATGGCAATTTAAAGCTGCACACACAGGATCTCCAATGGCAGGCCTGAGCTATGTGTAAATGGCTACTTGAGTTGGTGGCACAATCTGTGCTGCAGACCCACAAGTCACATTTAATATACAGGGCCCCAGGACAGGTAGATCCACTTTACTGGGAACTTATAAGTCAATTAAATATGCCAGTTGGGTATAAGTCAATATTACCATGTTTAGAGGTAAGAGCAAAAGCCTTTTTAGCACTGGGTAGCAGTGGTAAAGTGCACAGAGTACTAATACCAGCAGAAAGGAGGCCAGAAAAAGTAGAGGAGGAGAGCAAAAAGTTGGAGGAAAGACCATCCTAAGGATGGACAGGTCTAATATATGTCCCTAAGCTGAAAGTGGGGAGAACTATCCAACCCCTTGGGATTTCTCTATCACCGTTGGCAAGGTCTGACCCAGGATGGTATCCACCATGAAGTCCAAATCCCTGTAGAAAGATGGACCAACACAACAGTTTGGGAAATTCACCCCTTATCTGTATGAGCCATCTGAGGGGCCCTGAGGTGAGTCTAAAACAAGTATGGTCTCAGCATCTTCAGTGCCCAGACACAACAAATGCCTCTCTTTCAATATCAATCTAACTCTGTTCCCATGAAGTAACTTCCTGCTAATGAAGGCTACCAGTTGGTCTAGGCCTGCCTCATTTAGCTGCGCTAAGACTGCCCCTATGCCATGCTCTGAAGCGTCTGTCTACACTATGAACCCCTTAGAGAAGACAGAAGCCTTGAGAAAGGTTGCTGTACAAATGGCCTCCTTGAGGGCATCAAAAGCCTTTTGGCAGGCCTCTTTCCCGATCACCATTGTGGGCTGCTTCTTTGATGTCAGCTCTAATAAGGAGACAACAATGGTGCCATATCCCTTCAGAAACCTCCAATAGTATCCTGTGAAGCCCAGGAAGGCTCTCACTTCAGTCTGTGTTTTATGGGGTTGCCAAGCCAAGCTAGTTTCAATCTTGGCCTGGAGGGGCTGCACCATGACCCCACCCACCATGTGGCTCAGATAAACCACGGATCCCTGCCCTATATGGCACTTACTGGCTTTGTTAGTCAGGTCTGCCTGCTGCAGGGCCTGCAGTGCCTCCTGGAGGAAGTACAGGTGTCCTCTCCCAGCTGAAGCTGTGGACTGCTACGCCATCCAGGTAGGCAGGAGAGAATGCCTTCTTCCCAGCCAGGATCATGTTGACCAACCTCTGAAAGGTGGCAGTGTCATTTTTCAACCCAAAGGGCATCACCTAGAATGGGAAGTGGTCATCTGAGGTTTCCTCCCTCTGTCACAGTGATCTGCCAGTACTTTGATGTTAAATCAAAACTACTAAGAAATTTGGCAGTGCCCAGCCTGTCTATGAGGTAATCAGCTTAGGGGATGAATTGTACGTCAGCCTTCATGATGGAATTGAGACCCCGGTAGTTCACGCAGAACCGAAGTTCTGGAGTGACGCCTGGTGGGGCAGTCTTGGGTACCAGCTCCACAGGGCTGGACCAGGGACAGTTGGAGGGCTCAATCCCCCCTAACACCAGCATCCTGGAGACCTCCTCCTTGATAATGGCCCTCACCTCGTCTGACACCCTTTACATTTTATTTTTAACAGGTGGACTGTCCCCAGTGTCAATGTCACGGGCATACATGGGCGTGAGTCCAGGTGTGAGGGAGAACAGGCGCGAACTGCCCCAGTAGTGGATGGCAATCACTTTGCTGTTCTGGGATCAGTGTGGGAGAGAGGTTGACACCCTCCCCCATCGTGTACCTGGGCAGTGTCCGATTTCTCTGGTGTTGTGTGGCTTTCTTATTTTGTTGTTTGGTGCTTTTAAATACTTTACACTAGGTTCTTTGTTTAAGCCTTACTGCTCGCAGACACAGCTACCCAGGGTTGAGCTAATATTTTTGCAAATGAATCTGAATGAACTGAAGACAGTTTTTGCACATTTATTACTCGGTAAGGCTGCACAATCACACCATATAATACACCCAGATCCTCACATCAATGGCCAGCATTGGGATCCAGAACTTGTGTTTAGCTGTACAAGACAATTTGTGTTTAGCTGTACAAGACAATTAATAAGTTGGTATCCACCGAAAAGATATGCCAAGTCGACACTGAGAAGTTTAAAAAAGTTTGGCAAGTTCTGTATTTCCAATCAC
The DNA here is from genome assembly GCF_964204655.1 of Triturus cristatus. NCBI lineage: Eukaryota > Metazoa > Chordata > Amphibia > Caudata > Salamandridae > Triturus > Triturus cristatus. The sequence goes on from NC_140585.1 coordinate 1,098,628,414, forward strand.
TGTTTTGCAGGAGTTACCACAAAGTTGACAACACGTTTCTCAGAAAGAGCGAAAAGTTTCTGCCAAGTCTCCAAAGATGGAAAACATAGAAATTGACTTGGCCATTCTGCCCACATCGAGGAGCAAAGATTTAAGAGTCTTTGCAGGGACAGGACAATAGGTCCCCAAGGATCACTGTCAAGAAGGAGAACCTGTAGAAGGCCCTCAGAACCAGGAGAGCCCAGGCCCACCTCGCAGAGGAGATCACCCCTGACAGTGGGGATGAGGAAGATGGCAGAGATCTCTTCGACTTGGATGGGGAGAATGAGAGTGTTGCCCCCACAGTTTGTTCAAGGCATGACTCTACATCTGCAAGTGAAAAAGTGCTCCAATTCACTGAGGAGTCTCAAGGCCCTAGAAGCCTTTAGGAGATCCAGGACAGTAAGCTGGCTGTAGAACAAAGGATAATGTCCCAAAAGGAGAAAAGGGTCAAGCTTGGGCTGAAGCCCCTACGATATCCTGGCAGCAACAAAGAAGCATAGGTAAATGCAGGGGATGTCAATGATCCCATTTTGCCCAAAAGTATTGTTCCTGAATATGTAGAGGGGGATGACAGAGACAAATGGCTGGCACCCAGTGGGAGGGCTATAAGGATGAAAAGGGTGGGTACCCGACATTGGGTATCCTTGTTGTGGGAGCTAATTCGAACAGTAGGGAGAGATAGACTACTGACACTAGAAGATGAGGTGACAGAGTCATACACTCACATGAAGGAGGCACTTGTCAAGCTATTTGGTTTAAACCCAGAAGGGCACAGAAAAAAAGTTCAGAAACACACATAATTATGTAAGGGGTCAACTCCAACATGGGTGGACTTTGTAGATGCCTCTGTGAAGTCACTGAAAGGCTGGATAAAGGGTAAAGTGAATACCTATGAGGGGCTGAACAGGTTGGTGGTTAAGCAACACATACTTACAAATTGTACCTCAAAGAGGTTACACCAGCACCTAGTGGATTCTAAGCTTTCTAGCCATTGAGAGCTGAGGAAAATAGCTAGTGAATGGGTACACACTAGGGTTGCCAAAAAGTCCCAAGGTGGTGATCAAAAGAAAGGAGGAGAGGCCCACCTTCAGGGGAAAGATGGTGCCAAACATAAAAAGTCATAAACTCCCAAAAAGTACACAAAAGATGTCCGGGGGGTGTGTCAAGAGTCACATCCCATTCAAAGGGGAGGGGGTACCTGGGAAATAATTTTTACCCTGCAAAGGCGGGGATGTGCTATGACTGTAAACAGGCAGGCCACAAGCGGGGAGATACTGTGTGCACTAAAATGTCACCACTGGTGACCATCCCAAGTCAAGTGTAGGATGGGGGTTGAAGTTGTCCCTGGGGAATGCAAGGGATACACTGAAGCCACTTTAGTTTCCATGTGTATAGAGGAAGTAGGACCCTTGGCCCACTGATCTGCCAGTATGAGAAGTACAGGCAGTGGCCAGAAATCAGCAGGGTTGAAGTTTAGGTCCTGAGAGATACTTGGTGACAGCATCACCATAGTCATGCTTCCCAGGATAGGAGCCTGGAAGGCCCAGTGATGGCAAGTGAGGATCATAGAAGGGTATGTCCTTCTCAATATTTGAAAGATGTTGTGTTGTAATGAGTGGTGCCTTCTCTGGACCCTTGTTCCTGCACACCTGTTATCTACCTGTTGCTATATTCACTCTTGTCGAGGGGTATTTTTGTTTGTGTTGTCTTAGCTATTGCATGGATTTATTTTGTTTGTTGTCTCTGCAGTTGGGATTGTGATGTGCAGGTGTGCAGATGTTCTGATGCTCGGGTCAAACAGAGAAGGCTCTGTGTGAGCAGCATGTGTAGAGTGTGCTGGGGTTGAAGGCGAAGGCGGCGCGAGAGCAGTGCGAGCAGGCTGGGCTCTGACAGAGATTCAAAATCAGCGTGTCTGAAGCACGAGGAGACTGAGGCGAGTAGAGGGTCAAGAGGCCAGGAATGAAGGAGGAGGCGGCATGAGTGCAGCGCGAGCAGGCTGAACTCCGACAGGGATTCAAAATCAGCGTGTGAGAAGCATGAACAGGCTGAGGCAAGTAGGCGGTCACGAGACCAGGACTGAAGGAGAAGGCGGCACTAATGCAGCACGAGCAGGATGAACTCCAAAAGTGATTCAAAATGCACACGTGAAAAGCGCAAGAAGACTGAGGCGAGTAGAGGGTCACAAGGCCATCGTACATAGACATATAAACATCAGGTGATAAATGAAAGTCTTTAACTCATGGCTGATGAATTTTAAAATCTCCTGCGCCTGCCTGCAGCAATCACAGCTCAGTGAAATAGGTTCCTCTCACCGCAATGATGTACCAGGCAGTGCCATCAACGGTGCTGTCTGGAGACCCAATCTTCCCAAAGTGTAGTGGGTTCTTCTGAGCAGTAAAATAATAAATCCACACGTAGCATAGAGAAGAAGATTTAATTCATTCCAGACAGCATAATGGCCACCCTCAGCTCCAGGTGTCAGCTATCAACTGACAATCCTGGAACTTTGTACCAAAACCCCAAAGAGTTTGAACTCCCACATTCCAAAAGGAACCCTGAGTAGGCAATAAACACAACACACATTTTATTGTAAATAATGGATCCCTTGCAACACTTGTGCTGAGCAGTGACCTTTGGACGTACTTAGTATCGGGCGTAGTTATGCCTGACGCCTTCATAAAGAGTGAATACTGCAGACTTGTAGGTAGTTTTGTAGAAGTTTATTTCAATAATTGCAGCAGCCCTTCCGGCCGCGATCCAACTCTATAAAATCCACAACCCCATCTAACGTGCGGCCGTGGAAACCATGGAGCAGGCACCCAGTCGAAAAACCCACGAGTGGTACACATTTCAAAAGAAAGCACCACGCGTGATCATGTCTGAGTAATCATGAGCATGATCACGCATATGTGACACACTACAACATCTTCCTTTTTTATAACAGCAACGATAAATGAAATCTTAAAAATAAAACAAAATTTAGATTCAAACAAGCATAAAAAATATGGTGCACAAGTTTTTTTTAGAAAGAATATTTGCATTAAAGGCATTAACCAACATAAAAATCTTTAAACCTAGTAGGCATGGAAGCATTGCACATGGATCTTGTTGCAACTTGTTCATCTGGATAAACAGCACTTGAAGGTGCATGACTATCAGAAGGAAGCACTTGAACAAGCTCAGAAACATCCACATCTTCTAAGTTATCGCTAGTGAGAAAGACTGACAGAAGAGTGTGCAAATTACTTGTAGAAGACAAGTCTAGAGGAGTAAGATCATTTCCCATATCAAACCATTGAGTGCCTTCACTCTTCTTATGCTTACCAATATAACGTGCTTGCTCAAGGGATAATTTAACCAGGCCTCTTTTAGACCACCACCCCTTACCTTGGAGAAAAACAGCACTTTTCGCAACCTTTTCTACTTTGATTGGATTTGAAAATTTAGATTCTCCCTTTTTAACTCTATGAGGAAGTCTAAGCAAAACCCAATAATTCACATGAAAATCAACAGCTTTTGTCACATGGGAAACATCATACTCAGATATTTGTTTGGCTAGTTACAATTTTACTCTCTCTTTGACAAGTTCAGAGATAGTACAAAAACAGGGGATATTCTTTGGTAAGGTATCTCTTAACCCATCTGGACAGAGTTGTGCCCTGGGATTTCTCTTCCTTAGTAGAGTGAAGGGAGGTATACCTGTAGTGGAATGTGGAGAGAGATGATAGTTTCAAACCTTTCCTTTAAGGAAGACTTAACTTGACACCCAATCGCAATTGCTGTTTGTACCCCTTCCCTCAAAAATGTATTAAGCCTTTCAAGTAGACCATTTGAAGTTGGGAAATATAACGCAACCTTGAGATGTTTAATGTGGTGTTTTGCAACAAAATCTTTCAATTGTGTGGAAACAAAGTGAGTGCCATTATCTGTAACACGCACCCTTGGAGGATCTTCACAAGTAAAAATATTATCCAAAAATGTGATTACTGAAGACATGTTTGCAGAGGAAACAATGTAAAAAAAATCCATTTAGGGAAATAGTCAACTAAGACTATCAAAAATCTCTTATCAGGTGGTAGCAAGTGAAAAGGACCTGGAAAATCCTGAGCAACCTTGAACCACGGTTCTTCAGGTAAAGGTACTGTACGCAAAGGTGTTTTATGTGTGAGCCAGTCTTTGTCAGATAGTAACAAGTACTGCAGGATGATATACAAGCAGCAATTTGAGAGTCCATAGCGGGCTACCAAAAATATTGTTTGATGTTTTTACAAGTGGCTCCCACCCCTAGGTGACCAGAATGAGCTGCTTGAAAAAGTTTAGATCTGATTGACATTGGAGGAACCACCAAGTCATTCCGAAATAGCTGCCCATTAACTATGGACATATTTGAAAACACAAGGGGACCCAAAAGGTAATCAAGGACCTTGGGAAATTATGTTTTAAAAGAAACAGTGGTCCTTGGAAAGAGAGAAAATACACTTAGGATAAATATAGTGCAGAATCGAAACTATATTGTATTTTGGGATGTCCAGCCGGACAGCCCTATTTATTTCTTGAATGAAAGAATAACAATTACAATGACATACTAATGGTGGGACACAGTCCTGTATCCTTTGGGGAAAAAAAAAGGGAGAGACAATACATGTAAAACAATTACATACAAAGGGGCATTTCAGGCAAGACGTAATGAGCTTTGTTACAGATCCAATGTAAAAGCTTTTTGAGTAACAACAATTGCACTCTTTTAACACACTGGCTTAATGTGCAAGTTGTTAACTTGGGTCGACGACGTTTCGATCTTGTCTAAAATACTAGGATCATCATCAGGACAAGAATAATTGGCTGGCCTGAGCATAAGAAATTGCCATGGGGATCTCAGCAACTGGTCGCGGGAGCAGGGCCAGGTGGCCGGCTGAATGAGACAGCGCTCAAACGGGAGCAAGGTCAGGTATAGCTGACCTGTGTGGTGACAGGTCGGGAGTTCCTGACCAAGGGTAGAGAGACCAAGGGTTCGGAAAAAGGCACACTGGTAGTGCCGAACAGCTAAGCCAAGCCACGGAACCAATGCCGTAATGGGTAATCCACTCAAGGTAAGGAGGCGAGGCAACCGGGCTGTAAATGGCCGGGTGTTCCGGTCCGAGGGTAGGGGAATCCACCGATTGATTGTGGCAGTGACCTCCATATCTCTTCTCCGGAGGTCCCAGGCAGCTCTGAGTGCATTGTCACCCTGCCACAATCAATCGGTGGATTCCCCTACCCTCGGACCGGAACTCCCGGCCATTTACAGCCCGGTTGCCTCGCCTCCTTACCTTGACTGGATTACCCATTACGGCATTGGTTCCGTGGCTTGGCTTAGCTGTTCGGCACTACCAGTGTGCCTTTTTCTGAACCCTTGGTCTCTCTACCCTTGGTCAGGAACTCCCGACCTGTCACCACACAGGTCAGCTATACCTGACCTTGCTCCCGTTTGAGCCCTGTCTCATTCAGCCGGCCACCTGGCCCTGCTCCCGCGACCAGTTGCTGAGATCCCCATGGCAATTTCTTATGCTCAGGCCAGCCAATTATTCTTGTCCTGATGATGATCCTAGTATTTTAGACAGGATCGAAACGTCGTCGACCCAAGTTAACAACTTGCACATTAAGCCAGTGTGTTAAAAGAGTGCAATTGTTGTTACTCAAAAAGCTTTTACATTGGATCTGTAACAAAGCTCATTACGTCTTGCCTGAAATGCCCCTTTGTATGTAATTGTTTTACATGTATTGTCTCTCCCTTTTTTTTTCCCCCAAGGATACAGGACTGTGTCCCACCATTAGTATGTCATTGTAATTGTTATTCTTTCATTCAAGAAATAAATAGGGCTGTCCGGCTGGACATCCCAAAATACAATATAGTTTCGATTCTGCACTATATTTATCCTAAGTGTATTTTCTCTCTTTCCATTAACTATGGACAGTTCGCTAGAAACTTGAGAAAACGGTTCTATGGACGAAGACAAACACCTCTCTTCAGCCATCCTTGAGTAATACATTTCATTATTTGAGACAAAATATTATTTTCAGAAACAGCCGTAACCCAGTCATCACGATAAATTAAACCATGAGCATTTAAAATGTCATCTAATGATGCAACCAAAGATTCAATTTCCTTATGTTCATCAACTGTATCATCATCTTGAACAGACATCCTTGACAAAAAATCAGCCCTGGTATTCTTGTTGCTTGGTATAAATTCGATTTTGAAAGTGTATTCTTGGAAGCGAGATAACAATCTCACTAGTCTAGAGGAGCCTTTCTCGGATCCATCACCACTAAGGAGATGAATAAGAGATTTATGATCAGTGAAAAGTGAAAAATTTATTCCCCAGAGATAAGTTTTGAATTTCTCAATGGCCCAGGAACAGGCTAAAGCCTTTCTTTCAATTGTGCTACACGTGATTCTGCTAATTTTAGAGACCTAGAAGCAAAGGCCACAGTGTGTTCACAATTATCACACGACTGTGAAAGTACAGCTCCTATGCCCTTTTGACTGGTTTCTACAGTTACCAAAAATCTTGCACCACGCTTAACAGCTGATAAAGCAGGTGCCTCAGTAAAGACATTTTTGACCGAAGTAAAAGCATGATTAGCAACATCATCCGAAACAAAAAGAAAATTTTTCTTTAAATATTTCTCAGGGGTTGAACAATGATGGAATATCCTTGAATACATTTTGAGTAATATTCACTCATCCCCAAGAAAGATCTGAGAATATCTCTGGCTTTAGGAGGAGGAACATCTTGAATTGCCTTTACCAATTAAAATTTTGGCTGTATGCCAGTATCAGAAATGCAATGACCTAAGTAATCCAATTCTGTTTTACACATTTTATATTTACCCGGTTTAAGGGTAATTCCCACCTTGTTGAAAATCCCCAAGACTTTTCTTAGAATAAAATTGTGCCCCTCTCTAGTTTCTGAAAATATTAGGACATCGTCTTGATATGCCTATGTACCAGAGATTCCAGAAAGTATAAAATCCATGAATTTCTGAAACACACTCTGAAACACAGAAGCCAGGCCAAAGGGAAGTCTCAGAAATGTATAAGCTCCAAAAGGAGTGACAAATGTACTGACATCTTGGGATTCTGCAGCGAGTGGAATCTGATGATAAGGAGAAGGAAGGTCCAAGAGCGAAAAGAATTTGGCTCCATTGATATTTGACAGAAGATCACTAATCTTGGCCAAAGGATGACAAACAATAAGGATATTCTTATTTAAAGTGCGTAAATCAGCACACAACCTGATGGAATTATCCTTCTTGCATACTATCACTATGGGACTGACCCATTCAGATGAGTCAGTCTGGGTAATTACCTTAACTCTAACCAGGGTGTCCAGCAAGACTTTGAGATCAGCTCTGACAGATAGGGGAACCAGTCTGAGTTTATGAGATACAGGCATTGCATCTTTTTTTTAAATGATTATATGTTCAAATGTATCTATTAACCCAATCTTATTTGTAAACACATCTGGAATTTTTTTAACCATTTCTGAGAGTGTGTCTTGTTCAGGATCATGTATGCTGGCAAAATTGACATCACAAATCCTGATAGGATTGGGAGAATCTGGAATCAACATTAGACCCAACTTTGCTAAATCACGCCAGCCTAAAATTAATTTTCTTTTTTTAGCAACATAAATGTTTTTAAATGCTTCTCTGCCCAGACATTTTACTTTCTCCAAGAAAAAGCCAAGCATATCAATGTATTTGTCTCCATAAGCTTAAGGAAAAACATCAGGAGTGTTTAAAGATTTTGATGTAGACCACACTCGTTCATACAGGGTGTATGAGATGATGGTGATGGGAGCCCTTGAGTCTGCCATCATATCAAGTTCAGGCCTGGGCGTAGTTCGGAGAGTTTTGCTATGCAAAACTCCGGAAAGTTGCAAAAAAACTCTGCGAAGTTCAGTGCGAACTGCAGTTTGTGCTGGTATTCCTGCTGCTCGGGTAGAAATTCTACCCAAGTGGCAGCTCGCCCTCGCGAACTTACCGTTCACGATCGCAAACTTATCATTCTCAATCGCGAGCGGGGAAAAAACGCCACTGCACATCGCAAAGTGGAGTTTTCTGCACTCCGCGAGCTTCGCTGAGTGCAGAAAACCCTGCAAACTCCGCGAACGGAGCGAAGTTCACCACCCAGGCCTAATCAAGTTTTGTGTCACCAATGTACACATGACAAAAGGGACCCTTAATTTGAGCTGAATCCAGTGAATCTACTTCAAGGGTGAGAAGTATTTTGAAAAAATCTTGTGGCAAGGAACATTCTTCTGAGACAGAAGAGATATCAAGAGCACCAACCCTGGTGATGTTCCCTGAACTTCTACATACCCCTGAAACGTGACCCATTTTGTGACGTTTTGTACATTTTTTACCAATGGCAGGGCAAACAGGGTTATAACTTAGAAGGTTTTTGGATCCACATTTGAAACAAAAAGAACTTTTTTTGTTAAAGGGCTTAATAGAATTATTTTTAGATCTGTAAGACAAAGCATTAATAACTTCTGATGTTTCTACATTGTTGACATTGTTGAGCGGATGAAAATTTGTATCAGAGGAAATACACTTGCTGGAAAATATCGAGAGTTCAATAGCTTTTCCCATGTCAATCACTTCTAACAGTGTTGGATCTCTGTAGGAATTTAAGCGTTCTTGAATTTGTTTTGAGTCACACCCAAAAACAAATTGATCTCTAATAGAAATTTCAATAGATGATCCGAAGCTGCACTTTGTTGCCAAAATGCTAAGGGCTGAGATATACTCTTCTACTGACTCATCTGTTAGTTGATGCCTCTTATTGAAATTGAACCTTTCTCATAAAATGCTGGGTTCTTCAATCGGGTAATAGCTTCCAGGTATTCATTCCATCCTTCACCTTGTCCTACAGAAGATATTGCTGGAAGACTGTTGAAAACTTCTTGATCCTCAAGACCAACATTGCTATATAAAAGTGCCCGCTTCCTTTTTGCATTGAATTTATCTGCATCAATAGCAACAAGGAAGTTTTCAAAGGTGTTGTGCCATTTATCCCACTGTTGTGCAGGTTTGCCAGGGTTCTGTAAGAAAGGAATGAATTTGCACACACTGTTGGAGGTTGGACATTTCAATAAAGTTGTTAAAAAAAATGTTTAAATAAAAATTACAGAAAGTTTTGGATAAATACGAATAACGGGTTGCCCAATCCAAAATAGTGCCCAAAGTTTATTTGCTATGTTTAAAATAGCTGTGTGAACAACCTTTCCCACTTTGGAACAAGCTTGAATGTGGCCAAATACAGCAAAGCGTCTAAAGAGGGATTTAAATATGGCCGCTGCATGACGTCGTTAATGACATGTGCCTGATGGTGTGCCTCTGTTATAAGGCCTTTAGCATTCCAATCCAAGATGGCTGCTGCATGACGTGATGGGTGATGTCAGGGAACAACAAAAAGAAAGCAAACTCACTGAAATACTTGCGCAGTTCCTTTCAGGAAAGTGGAAGAGCAGAGATTTGATTTAAAGATGGTTGTGGGGAGCTCCTGGTCCCACTCGTTCCCAAATGTAAAGAGTGAATACTGCAGACTTGTAAGTAGTTTTGTAGAAGTTTATTTCAATTATTGCAGGAGCCCCTCTGGTCGCGATCCGACTCCATGAAATCCACAACCGCATCTAACGTGCGGCAGTGGAAACCATGGAGTAGGAACCCAGTCGAGAAACCCACGAGCAGTACATATTTCAAAAGAAAGCGCGCGTGATCATGCCGGAGTAATCGCAAGCACGTTCACGCACGTGTGACACACTACAGTCTTGCGGCGATGAACGTTCAAGCGCTTTGTTAGACCCAGCCATGGTTATAAGGAGTGATCCCTGCACGGCAGATGCTAAATCCATTCAGATATTTTGTGGACATACAGGCCTGTCATCCCTCCCCCTGGTTAGCGTGATGGTGGCACACCTGCTGAACAAAGTTAACATCCAAAAGAGGCCTGTTTCAAGTTATTTTATCTGTCACTGCAACTGTACCTGGCAACCCTCCATTGTATATGTCATCCACCATAGTTTTCATATTCGACTTCCACAGTATATAAACAGTATTTACCATCTGTCACACCACTTTATTTTCCCTATTGTTTGTCAAAACCACTGTATCTGTAACCAGCCACTGTGCCACTTTCTCACTTCATCTGTCATCCCTTTATATCTGCTACCCCAATGCACTTTCTTTGTCACCGTCTACTTTCCTGTCACCACAACCGTGTTGGTTATTTATCGCGTCTGTTAGGCTTAGCTGCATCGATCTGTCGTTTGTTTCGTCACCTCGGCATTATGTGCCCACCATTGGATATCACCATAGTGCTTTTCGCCACTTTCTTTCACTTTCACTGTATCTGTTCCAAGCCTGGGTCTACCACATTGTCGGGGTCTCTCATTTCATATTGTGTCTCTCGCCTCACAATTTCACCGTTGCCTTTCTTTTTAGGTCTCGCCTGGTGTAGGCTGCGCACATGCGCAGTCTCGCTGACGAGATTTAATGATTTGGGGTATTTTGTGTAAAGGGCATTACGCCCCGCCCCTCTTTTCCATTGGCTGGCGTCACCGTTTATGCTAAACGGTGGCCAGCCATTGGAAAAGAGTTGGTTGTGACATTTTTGTTCGGCTTTTTCTGCTGTCCCACTTGGACGGCCTCGCCTGCTTTCCTTCTGAAGTAAAAGGTTTCTTATCTTCATGGGGTCAAACACATGGCCCCATAAAGATGAGAAAGCTTTTACTTCAGAAGGAAAGTAGGCGAGGCAAAGTGGGACGGGTGAAAAGCCAAAAGTATACGTCATGGCGAGCGCTTGTTTCCTACTGTTGTGAAACATAACTCTACACTCAATGATGACCTGGGCCATGTTTTTCTTTGGCTTGCACGGAGACCACCTATATGCTCTCAAATGCCAGTTTACTATGAATTACACACATACACAATGTAAAAAAAAAATGTAGTAATTGTATAGTTCTTCAATCCCTGGCGGCACAGCACCCAGGATAATGTGCTGCATGGCTACACACTTATAGGTCCAAAAGATTTCCCTTTCTAGACCTGTTGTTGTTGCTCTTTTTTAAAGGAGGTCAGTGCTTGTTTCGATAGGTGTTCCCTGGAGTAATTGGAATGTGCTGTACGACAGACACAGGCCATTTATTATTCATTTTGCGAAGCCTAACTTGTGCCAGACTCACCCCATGCCTGCTTGGAAATAGTAAACAAAAGAAATTACCCAGGCTGATGTAATCTGTAAATACAGGTGTGGCTAGAAATCATGCTTAGATACACAAGGAACATGTATCCATAAGGACATTAAAACACTAGAGCTGCCGTCTTTTGAGCTGGGGAATCAAGTTCATGTTTTGGCGTCGCTCAAAATGATGTGATTCTGGGCAAATCACATTATCTCCCTGTGCCTACAAAAATAATGATTGTGTCCTTGTGTAATGAAACTGGTGCTCATGTGTTCCAAAACCTTTGGCCACGTTCCCGCTAAATAAAAAAGTTACATGCAAAACATTCTTTTCTTTCCAGTGTGCGGTAGCTTCCTAATGCAGCCCTGATGATCGCCATACTTGATTTCACATGCACACAATGCTGGCTTTGGTTGGAACATGGGCTTGATAGGTTCAGGACAACCTTTTATTATGGGTATTAAATCGTTTTTGTTAAGTTTTTGCCCCCACCCCCCGAGAGTGGCTCCAGTAGAAAATGTGTTGCCCAAACCAAATAACTGTTTGCGTGGGATGAGTGACATTTTCTGCTTCAATCTGGTATACCATGTGGCGTCACTAAAAGTGACATTTAGGGGGTCGGTGCAGATAAAAGTGGCGGGACCACTTACAAAGGACTATTGTAAACAGTGCATGCACATATATATGTAAACGCTTACTTATGTTTGCTTGGAATTATTAAATCTGACTCTGAATGCACCTATGCATGTGTACATCTATATATAGACATACACGGGCACACACAGAGTATTTTAAACATTTTAAACAAATATGGGTACATGTATTGCATTAAACTATCAGTTGCTGCTTAGCAGTAAAAGGTAGTTGGACTAATTTGTGTGGCAAGGAGCAGTATTTTTTGTATAGCTCCTCCCAGCAAATCCGACAGCTGTGGTGGTGAGGGCCATGGTGATGGGTAGGGCTGAGCAAATGGAGCTGGCTCACGCTACTCTCACCAACACTGTCACCTTTCCCTCACACTCCCACTGCCACATCTCATCTCTCCCTGGCACTTCCACTGATCTTGTCATCTTTCACTCACAATGCCACTGTCCCCTGTCATCTCTCCCTCGCACTTCCACCAACAGCGCATTGAGACCCTCACGGGTGAGTAGTGTGCTCTCTAAATCCCTGATTAATTGATTGATTGAACCCTCTCATCTGTCTCACCACATCCTCTACCCCTCTAAAATCTCCCTCACACTCCCATTGCCCCCTCTAATCTCCCACTCCCACTGCACCCTCTCATCCCTCCTTCACACTCCCTGTCTCGTCTCTGTACTGCCTGCTCACCCATGCAACCTTCATGTACCTCTTTGCATAGTGAACTCATCCACCTCCCCCCCCAGGTGCCGCCCCACTTGTCTCGGTGCTGCTCTTACTTATACTCAGAAGCTGGAATATGTGCACAGCCCATCTCTTTCCTTGCTCTCATTGTCAGCTCACACACTTCTCTCAGTCCGGTGCCCATCCTCAGTGGCTCACCATCAGCTGTAGGGTGGTCATTGCCTCTTTGAACACCTGCCTTACTTTGAGGTTAATAAGGTTTCTTTCAGAAGAGCAATCAGTCCCCCTCTCTCTCTCGTACTTTCTCTCAACCCTCTCTCCCTCACACACTCTTCCTTCCTCTCCCATGTGGTTGACTTCAGGACTCCAATCACAGTTTCTTTTCTGTGCCTTTCCAAAGTTTCCGCCCCTCAATCCCACACTCTCCTCCCCTTTGTGGGGTGTCTCTGCATACACAAGGGCTCCCACTTAAGGGTATGTCACCTGCTCTCCCATTATTTCTCTCTTTCTCACGCACTCTTTCTGCTCCTCTGACTGGTGTTCATTCAGCACTTCATGCACAAATTAACTATCCCTCTCTTTCTATTGATTCTGTGAAGCTCTCAAGCCTATATATCCTCCATGCCGCATACTTCACAACACAATCCAACTCCACGCCACACAATTCCACCCCATGCAATTCTGCGACTAACAATTCCAATCCAACCCACATAATTCCACTCCACTCCACAAAACAGACATCCACTCCAACTCAAAGCACATGGGTATAAGACATTAGGCCAGATGTATAGCAATTTTCCTGTCACTAACGATCCGATTCGCTCAATCGGGCCGTTTTCAACCAGAAAAATGCATTTTGGTATGCATCATTTCCAAATTACAATTAAGTAGCATGTTACCGAATCGCAATTTGGAATTGCGAATACATACCGATTCGGTATTGGGAAGGGGGGAGTTTAGGACGTCCTTTCCTAATACCGAATCGCGATGGTATGTACGAATGTTTAGCAACCGAAATGCGGTCACTAAACATTTGCAATTTACCACCTACTTCAAGTAGGTGGTAACCCATTCGCAAACAGGAAGGGGTCTCCAAGGAACACCTTCCCCTTTGTGAATGTGGGAGCCAACATTTTTTAAGAGGAGGCAGTGGTCCTATGGACATATAAAAGGAACCACACCCAGCACTCTCCGAAAAAGTAGCTTGATCCAAAACAGTAGCGGATACTTGTGCATACAATCACGTGCTTAATGTTGATCATGTATTCTTGTACTACTATTTTTTTAACACAGTTGGTATATAGAAGTCCAGATAATAAGCTTTTCCCAAAAAGATTATGTTCCAGTTTCCATTTAAAAGTTGGTTTATTATGAAGAAACAACGCCTCCAGAGAAACATCAACTAACATTTGTTTTGTCACTCTTGACTCTTTCAAGGCAGAGAAGTAAAACAGTCTCTGGTGTCATTTGGTCTATTCTAATAAATCGCCACACTGTATCCACACAAGAAACATCAATGAAACGAGAGTACCCTATTCAAGTATGAGGAAAATTATGGCCCTCCAACATATTTAAGATAGACGATAAACTTTCCAGTCCCTTTGTATGTGGGAGTCCATACGTGGGTCCTTCGATAAATTGTAACCGCTTTCACAGAAATTAGTTGATTTTAATAGCTTGTATATAGTAGCTGGACGCTCTAGTGAGCATACATGAAGTAGTCCATGGTAATCTCCACCGCCAGTTTTGAGTACTGGTGCACGCCACCCTGTCCTTTCGATATGGTGGACCACTGCCTGCTCTTAACAAGCATTTGCAATGCAACAGGTCTCGCATTTATGCGAGTTTAAGCTATTGGCATTGTAAATGACAATGCCTTTTATTTAAGTTTTAAAAACGAAAAAAAAAATAAAAGGCGTTGTTATTTGTAATGTGAATAGCTCAAACACGCGTAAATGCGAGACCTATTGAATTGTAAATGCTTTTTTTTGTTATGGCGGGTGGGGGGCAACATGGACAATGGAGGTAGGGCGGATGGGTATTTGGAGGAGACATGGACAACAGAAGGGGGAGCCCTTTGACACAGGTTTTCACATTGTTTGTGGATTGGGCAATAGTAAGGGAAGGCAACAAGCTGCTCTGTGCAGCGCGCATCATGACTGTAAAGCTGCATTCGGATTTATTTGTGTAATTTTTTTAAAGGGCGGACAGTGCCATTCTGGTGTAAGACATGGCAAGACAGGCCATTCTGCTGCTCTGCCATTTCCAGGGTAATCTGCTGACTAAGGGTGCTGCTTTCAGAGCAGGATGTGACTCAACCATGCCCCCCCCCACCATAACCCCATTCTGCTGGTGCGAACATTGTTTTATGTGCTGATTTTGATTTCAAGATTGATTACATCACATGAATGTGATTAGAAATCAGCACGAAGGTGCCATAGAAAACTGATTAAAATAACTAAATTGAGTTGAAAGTGGTCAGCTAAATTATATTTAAAGCAATTAAATATCATTAAATGATGTATGCGACAAGCGACAGTAAAGTTGTCTTCAAAGAATGCAGTCTGCCGGGGTGCCCTACAATAACCGGAGCCATGTCTGTGGTGACTTGGCTGGGTGTCAGCGACTGGAACCCGTGGGCTTTGCAGGGTGGGGTCGCGCACTTAGGTGTAAACGTGCCTGAGATAGCATCTCTTAGAAGCCGCCAGGCACCCGAAGACCCAGACATGAGGGAGTCGGGTGGAGGTGGCGTCAGTGAAGCTCGCCCTCACCAGGACCGCCACCTCCGAGGATTGATGTCTGCGTCTCCGGGTGTGGCAGGGGCTGGGCACACATTTTGTCCATGGTTGGCGAGCACAGCGCGCTCCCTTCATCTTGAAAATAAGGCCTGGGTTGACTCCGGCTGAGACAGGAAGCAGTATCCACTACCTTTATGACAACTGAGGAGTGCTTTCTGCCCTTTTTTATGTGACGCTGTTTTCTCATTTGCGGGACAATAAACATGTTCTTTCAAAGGTTACATGCCGCACTCGGCCTGACCAGGGAGATTGTAAAGTAGCTCTTCAAATAGGAAACCTTTGTAGAGCCACACGTCATCCTTGTAAAGAAGCGGCGGTATCACAACATGGCTTTAAGTAATGGCCGCGCTTGTCCGTCACGTTCCAGTACATCTTGTTTGAAGGGAAGCGAGATGCAAATATAAACACGCGTGCCTGGAAGAGATGCTGTGCGTGAGCAAAAGAGATGCCGTGCACGAGCTAGATCTCCAGTCAGGGTGGGCGGGGCCTAAGGGAGACAGGGCGGACACAAACCCCACTTCCAAAGAAGCCCGCCACAAAACCAACGACAATAGATCTCGCCAAGGCGGGCAGCACATGTGCTGCAACGCAGGCGAGACATAAAAAATGAAAAGAAAACTTTTTATTTTTATTTTTTTAACACAACCCATTTTCCTTAACCCCTTGTGTGCCACGCCCTTTCCCCGCCCTGTGCCGGCCGTTACATTAGCGGGCGGGGTTCATGACGAGCTGGACTCGTCATGGGCACAGCGCAACCGCGGCCCATGACGAGTCCAGCTCGTCATGGGCACACAAGGGGTTAATGGAAAACAGGCAGCATTTTAAAAACAAATGCTTTATTTAAAAGCACTCACAGGGATGTTGGCCTGTGGTCTGCTTACCCCAGCAGGCCACCATCCTTGTGGTTTTAGCGACTCCTAATGGATCACAAATTGTGACCTACTTCATTAATTTTCATGAGGTAGGTTGATTTGCGACTCACTAGGAATTGCTAAATTGAACTCTATGAGTTTCATACATCAGGAATAGCGATTAGCTAACTAGGATTCGCAGAGAATTGCAATTAGGTAACCACTATTCCCAATATTGATACATCCGGCCCATTGTCATTTACAGCACCAATAGCTGGTAAATAAAAGACGTTTACACTGGCCCTGCACTATGCGAAAAAGGAAGATGGTGCTCGAAGGGAGCTCCCACGAAAAACACATGATGACCCAATGTCATCGTCTTATTACATGGTGAAGCGTGTGGGTCCAGGGAAATTGAAAGGGAAGAAAGATGCTTGAGAAGGGATGCTCAAAGTGAGGCGGTGCTTCACTAGTGCACTAAGTAAGGAATGGGATGAAGTAATGACAAGTTAGATACTGCATAACCATTGGTCACATCTTCTGTTTCCAGATTTGTTCCCCGAAGAAGAGTTGCAAACGACATATAAGTACATGTACATCAATTCATGCAGAAAGCAGACACATACCTGATTTCCTAACTTTTTTGTGTGTAATTTTTACAATACATGCACTGCCTATGAAGCTGCTTGGAAAGAATCTTCAATTTTTATATTTTATGCTTGCAAATAATGGATTCCTTTGCACTGTTAGCTCCAATGTATTCACGAGTCTGCCAGGTCCATTCAGGTGTAAATTGGATGTTTGAGTAAATGCAAGGACCCACATTTACACTGTATATCACTGCACACTCTTCTTACACCCATTGTTTCATCAACAAGTTTACACTCATTTAGAATGTACATTTACATTACGTGCATCTGCCTAGTGCATATCACACGCACATATATAGCATGTTCCTGCACCAAAATTGCACTTATTTTATTTTGTCAATCATGCATCCATTTTAGCTTAAGCCTATTTATGCCATAAACGAAGTTTTGTGATTCAGCCCCAAATGTATGGATTGGAAGTCTGAATGTAAATGGTATTCTTGCACATAACAATGTTATTTCTTCGTTTCCATTTTTACATCTACCTGATCACAATGTAAAACAGATTTAATAGAAATGTTTGAATAGTAATAATCCAGGGAAGGAGTGGAAATGAACAGTATGTTTCAAAACTAAAAAATAACAACAACCAGAGACCACTTTGCTCTAACATGGCGTAGAGTACAAAACTAAATGCTTAATTTGGCTTTCCATAAATAATAAATGTGTCTGATGTGATGCAAGTGAAGCCATCTGCAATCCTAAAACACCAGCACATTCTCAAAGGAACTGTTTTGATATTTCTCTGTGGAGAATGGCATATTTGTTAATTAGATGCAATGCTCCCAGATATCTGGCACCACTTCCTCCGCTTTCCCCGTGGTAATTGAGAAGAGCGCATAAACATTTTGAATAGACCACGCCGAAAGAGTTCTCTCTGAAATCATGCATATAGTGGCACAGCAGTAGATATGCATTATGTAGCTCGCGCCCGCAGGGGCAAGATTCGCGGAATCGGGCATCGCAAAATGTTTATTTTTTAGCACTTGAGAGAATGTGCCAAAAACCAAGTGCGTGCGGTTTCTTGTGAGAAACACAAACCACGTAGCAGAGTAAAAAAACACACGTGTCACATCACTTGCGAACACGTTTTGTACTTCGCGTTGATTCAGGGCTGGGACACGTGGTTGGGTAATTATGCTGGCGTTTTTTTTCTTGGCTTAAAAAAATCCTGCACTTACTATAGTAAAGAAAGTTTGCTCTGGACAGTATTACTCGTACATGCCAAAGATCTATATTTTGGATGTCTCCTAGTTTCTACAGCAGGGTGAATGTCAGTGGCGCTGCTGCTCTGCACAAGTAAGTGTTGCTTGAGCCTCTGTTTAATTGGACACATTTATTTGAAGATGAGATTAGCTTCTGACCTGTGGTTAGGAAGAAGGGCAGGAGCATAGTTAGGGAGCCCTTGGACTACAAAATAAGTGAGCATGGAAAAAGGGCGCTCATCGCAGTGACTGAGTAATAAAAGACAGTCCTAAATGGAATGCAGTTGGACCTTCACAATCCTAGGCCCCAGTGCCACTGCACCTGCTTCATTATTGACAGGTACACCTCCGAAGAAGGGGGTCAGATTACTGCAAGGTTTGCCACAAACGACTAGCATGTGTATATGGCTTGAATACAGAAGCTGTTCAGAAGTAATCTGGGCACAGACACATTCCAAAACATGTTTTACATTATGATACTGGCATCTGCATAGCGTTCTTTTGGCCATTAGCAAGGCCTTGTAGCACTGCGGAGATTGCCTTAGCATGAGATCCTGGCGTTTCTATGGCAGACCGTAGTCCGGAGTCGGCCTCTGATGGTATGATTTGGATATTGTGCATTGCCCGTCTCTGGTTCGGTGACAGTATCATGTGCTGTCATTTTAGGTGAGCAGAGCAACCCACTGAAGGCTCGAGCCAAATCCTCTTGGACCCTCAAGCCAAAATCAAGCCTTCATGTGGCTCCTGCTGGCTGCCTCGCTCTCACCCCATGGCCCAATGGTTAGAAAAACATAATCTTTTATGTAAAACAAGAGCGAGAAAGAGATTCCCCCCTAGTGACTGAAACGGATAATGTGAACCCCAACATCTGGGATCAAACCAGATCTCTCCTCTTGACCAAACTGTGTGATCCTAAGCAATTTCTTTATTTCAGTGTGCATTCTTTTCTTTCATTGTCACTTATGAGAACAGCTTGAAATACAAGGCTTCAGCTTGTCCCTGTACAAAACTTGCATTTTATTTAACAGACGATAATGTTGCTCCATGTAGAATATTCTAGGTCACCAATTGAGTGCACGCGACAAATGACTATTGACTTCGTTCACTAATGCATCGTCATGGCGGAGCGGAGGCATGGATTTTCTAACCTCATGTTTAAACTATAACTTTTAATAAATGTCTTTTGATGCTGTGATATAACCTGATGTGCTTAAGTGAAACTCTTCTGCGTGGTAAAGAAATACACTTTCGTTGGATTTTGAAGCGAAATTATCATATTTTACATGATGACTGTTGCGTGATTTAATTGCCAAACATTTTCATGACTTTGCTTGTAAACAGGATCTTAAAGCCAAACCTGACCTTGGGCTCTGCTCTGACTAGGCACTTACTGCTAATTTGTTGGTTTGCCCAACTCTAACTGTCATTGCGTGATTTTGGTATTGGAGAGGTCTGCTGGATTAGATTTGCCCTATTATTTATGCATCTCATAGGACAGAAAACCCTAGGACCTGGGTCGTCTGTTGTTTGGCAACGTTTATAAGCCAGAGAGTAGAGTGCACTGCTGAATTGAAAACATTTGAGTCTAGCAATATGTTGGGAGTATTATTATCGTTCACCCATTATACTAAAATCCTGATAATTGATGTTTACAATTCACCTTCATCTAAGAAACCCCTGGATACAGAGCTTAGGAGTTTTCATGAAAAGACAGTGCTAGAGTGGTCCTTCTTGCCAATAGTTCTGTCCGCGGGAGATTTCAATCTACAGCCCTGTGACACCTGTGCTGAGGAAAGAGACTTGGTTCAGTTAGAAGAATTAGAGTGGATTCATTTCACTTATTATAGTCAAGGTGACAATTTTAATCTTTTAATCTCAGAATTAAACCTTTGTAATATTTTATTTAGAGAAGAGTAAGTTTCAGCTACGGCAGTACCAACCTTTAAGGGAAGAAATAAAAATTAAACTATTGATTATATTTTGGTTTCAGCTAGCTTACTTCGGTACTTGGAAGAGTTCCAAATAGTTTGGAGTACTTTTAGTGATCATAATCTGATACCTGCAAAGTTTAGTTGGATTGATCTTGAAGCAAAGACGCAGAACAGATATAAAGATCTGCTAATTACCTAAAACTGCAGCAGACAAAACCCAAAACCAACAGCATTCATTAATGTGGTTGCAAGGCCCAGGTTGCATAGATTGTCATGTAGCAGGTGCAACCTTCCACCAACATTTAGACTGACTGATGCCGAACATCATTTTTGCACTAGTCGGTCACTAAAAAATGAAATTTTAACATCTCAGCATGGTGTCACCCTTATGTCATTGAGCAAAAACTATTGGAAATTGATCTTTTAAGTATTGGGCTCTACCACAGGAAATAGGTGCATCCATCACATACTATTACTTTCTGTAAGAGGGCTCGGAGGTGACCCCTTGCCATAAATAGGGGTGAGGTAGCTCGTGTAATTCCATGTAGCATGATCACGTGGAATTATCTCAGAATTCCTCAAGATTACGCTTAAATTACACGAGTAGAGTAATTCAGCGCTTAGCACTAGGTCTTAGTGCAAAAATGCACCCTCGTTTCCAAAGTGAACTTGAGGATGCATTTTGCACCAAAAAATGGTGCTAATTGCTACAGACAACAAACAGCAAGAGTGAGCAAGCATGAGCAAGCGTGAGCAGGCGCTCGCTAAATGTGCTCCCATAGTCATTTTTGTTTCTCCCATTTTACTCATAGTTATGCCAGTAGGCTTTATCGCATAATTATAGTTAATTTTGCATCAAAGAGTAACGCAGAATTACCAAAATTACTCCAATTATGCTGGCATAATCGAAAGTCTGCACAGGCCTAGTCATCAGCAATAAAGAATGATCATGCTATATTTAAATCAAGCCTTCCTAATCAGTTACATGTGAATGGGGTAAGAGTATGTGTGTGTGTGTGATGTGTGTGAGTCTGTGTGTCTGGGTGTGTGTGTCAGTGAGAGAGACAGAGTGTGTGTGTATTTCTGTTGTGCATGACAGACTCTTAGACTTACTGGAGCACAGGATGGGGCTATCGGAGTCTGTCCTAAAATGGTTTGCTTTGTTTCTCCACAACAGAGCTCAAAGGGTCAAGGTTATTCAGTCCCTGTCCAATCCCACACCAGTCACTCTAGGCATCCCACAGGGGTCCTCGCGCGCAAACACTCTCTTTAACCTATTCATGGAACCTCTCAGTGGAATTCTGAAATGATCTACCATCCACAATCACATGTATGCTGATGACACCCAGCTTTACTTGAAAATCTCTTTCCCCGAGAATATCAGAACTCTCAACATAACTCTACAAAATAAAAATTGGCTGACCTGTAACCACCTTAATCTCAACGGTCTCAAGACAGAATTTCTCTTAATCACCCCTCCCAGTCATGCAACATGGAAGATTGGATGAAGCCACTAACGGCTCTTAAATGTCTACCACACGTTATAAATTCCACAAGATCACTGGGAATAACGCTGGACAAGAACCTGAGTATGCAGGAGCACATCAGTCCAGTTACCGGATGTGTGTATTTACAAATTAACATGCTTAGGAAAATAAAGCCCATCCTCCCCCTCGATGACTTCAAGTCAGCTGCTCCAGCTCTAGTGATAATGAAAGTGCAACACTTTGCGGCTTACCTAGATCTAAATTAGCCCCACTAAATGCCTCTCTCAACTCTGCTGCAAGGCTCATCACAGGATCTAAAAGAAACAACCACATCCCTCCGGATCTAAAATCTCTAAAATGGCCCCTCTATGAGGCAAGGATACAGTTGAAAATTGCGTGCATGTCCCATAAAGCCCCACATGTTACGCCGCGGGCCGACTCGCGACCCGCGGCGCTACCTGTTTCCTCTTTGCTGGCGGCGGTGCAACCTGCGGCGCCCCTCCCTCCTCTTCGGGGGCGCCAGGGTACAGCATCGCGGCCCGCTGTGGCCATTTCAACGGCGCCGCGGAGAGCACCCGCGATGCCTGTTGGTTTTCGGGCACGCCACATAATTGTGCTGCGGCCCATCCACCTCCCGAGGCACCTTGGGACATTACACTCACTTGGTGTGGGTGTCTGGTGATCCCCCTTCCTTGGGGGCCATATTGTTGCTCTCCTCTTCACCTTGCTCCCAGAAGGCAAAGGGGAGGGTTACGTACCTTCCTAACATGGTGATCTTTCAGTAATGCACTTCACTCTTCTCCCTATCGAAGATGGCGACACATCTCCTTCCTGTTTTGTCACTTCCTGTTCCTGTATGTCACTTCCTGTTCCTGTACGTCACTTCCTGTTTTTTCTGTATATAAGGGATCAGAACCTTTCCTTCCTTGCGTAGCAACACTCCTTGTTCCTGCTGGTGGGTCCTCGCTCCTGTTGGTTCCGTGGCTCCTCTTTTGGTGATTCCGTCTTTCCGTTGACGCTTCTTTTTCCCTTGCGCCTTCTGCTCCAGCTTTTCTTCCAGTCTACTCCTGGTTCTTTTTGGGCTCCTGGTCTTCAAGTGTATCCTGGCTCCTTGTCTTCTCCTTCATTCCTGGAGTCTGATCATCAACATCAGAGTTTTTTTCCCCTGCGGATTTCCTCTTGGGACTCCTTCTGGAGGGCACTGGCTTCTTAAGCTTTCATTGTCAGCAGCACCATGGCTACCGGTAGGGGTCACCCCTATCTCGGCCAAACCAGGATTTACAAGAACTGAAGCAGGGAACCGTCCAAATGCCTCAAGACTGGTAAGAAAGACCCTAAAACCAACAGGTTGCAATGCCCAAAATCCCGCATGGATACTTTACAGTCCTCTCCTACCGAAGGGTCGGTAGAAACAGCCGCGGCATTAGTGCAGACGGTTCAACAAGCCCAAGAACAACCACAGCTATGAGAAGAAAACTTAGCCTCATGTCACGTGCTGACAACCAAGACATCTGATGTACCCATGGTCTCTGCCTATACTCCTTGTTATTCTGGAGATCCCAACAAGCTGAATGAATTCTTGGATTCCTTGACTGTGTTTTTTGCATTTCGTCCAGCCCAGTTTTCCTTGGATAGAACTAAAGTTGGGTACCTAATTAGTGCCTTGTCTGGCCATGCTCTAGCATAAGCAACACCCTTGGTAGCCACAGAAAACTCACAACTGTCTAATTATGCGCCTTTCTTCAGTCATTTAAATGGATGTTTGAAAGACATGGGATGGAGACATCATCGTAACAAGCCTTGTGTGACATCCAACAAGGAAGTCAGAACGTCTTGCAGTACATCACATGTGTCAGGCAATTGGCGGCAGAAACTACTTGGGTGGAACAAACACTGGTAATCCTTTTTTGCAGAGGTCTGCGAGAAGAAATCGAAGATGAATTGGTACATTCTCCTCGAGCGGAGACTATGACTGTGTTAATGGACGTAACATTATTAGTTGAACATCATCTCAACGAACGTTGTTTGCAGAGACGAAAGTCACGACTCCAGCAGCATACCGGAGTAACCCGACCACCTCCGTGTCCGACATACAGCCTTCCACAGGAGAAGAACCTATGCAGATAGGCTTAACTAGGGGACCCCTGCCTGAGGCCAAACATAAACACAGAAAAAAACAAGGATTGTGTCTGTATTGTGGCGTCTCAGGGCACATGATTCGCAATTGTCCCACTCATCTTCCCAGGCAGTCGGAAAATGCCAAATCCCGTCCTCTGTGAGAAGGGAGAGGACAGGATGGTCTGGAATCCCTTCGATCTGTACCTCGAACGAAACTTCCACCTCTCTCTTTCTTCTGCCTATGTTTGTAAGGCTGCCAGATGGAGTAGAAGAGAAGATACTAGCATTGTTGGATAGTGGTGCCAGCAGGATGTACTTGGATGAAGCATGGGCTAATGAGAGGCGAATTAGTCGTGTCCCTAAAGGGATCCGGGAACAAGTCCATACTGTGGACGGAACTCCTCTCATTTCCGGTCCAGTCAAAGACATGACACTGTTATTACAACTTACATTTGCAAAACACGAAGAACTCTTGTCTTTTGACCTGATCACCTCACCCAGCCACTTCATGATCTTAGGTATACCTTGGCTAATCAGACATAACCTGTATATCAACTGGGAGACAAGAACCATTTCCCTGTCATCTCATTTCTGTCAACAATTCTGTTACCCCACTGAAGAATACTGTTCTCCTAAGGTAATACCTATGATAAGAAAGGAAGCCTGTACCTCTGTTAATTCTGTCCAAGGCGTACCAAGTCACTACGCTGACATCCTTCAGAAGCCTACGAACGTGACGTTACATTTTGATAGGGAGTATGACTGTGCCATTCCACTGGAACCTGAAGCAACAGTACCCTTCGGAAGAGTATATTCTCTCACTGAACCCGAGAAAGAGACTCTCAGACAAAACCTTAAGGAAAATCTCCAGAGAGGCCTAATCGTTCGATCCTCGTCACCTGCCTGGGCGCCCTTCTTCTTCGTCCCCGGGAAGAGCAAAGATCTGCGACCATGTATTGACTTCAGAGACTTGAAAAAAGTCACCTTCAAAGACAGCTATTCTTTGCCCTTGATTAAGGATATCCTGGAGTTGGTAAGAGGGGCTCAAATGTTCACCAAGTTGGATCTCTGGGGTGCCTATCATCTCCTTCGAATCAAAAAAGGGGATGAGTGGAAAACACAATTTCGAAACCCGTTAGGGCATTTCGAATACCGCGTTATGCCTTTTGGGCTGACTAACGCCCTATCGATCTTTCAAAGGTTCATGGACAACTTGTTCTCGGATCTCTTAAACCAGATAGTGGTTATATACCTAGACGACATATTGATCTACTCAGCAGCTCCTGAGTTACATTGCACGCACGTCATGCAAGTCCTCGAAAGACTACGCCAAAAAAGTCTCTTCTGTAAACCTGAACAACGTGAATTTGACAAATCCGAGGTAGAATATTTGGGTTACTGAATCAACCAGACAGGAATAGCCAGGGATCCTCAAAAGGTACAGGCTATTTTGGATTGGCTGTCACCTTCGACCATTAAAGAAACACAGTGTTTTCTAGGTCTGGCAAACTTTTACCCTCAATTCATTGACAATTTTGCTCACCAAACCAGATTCATATACCAAACATTAAAAAAAGGAATATCTCTGGCAAGGGTTCAAGTGGACCGAATCTGCCAAACAGGCCTTCCATTCCCTTAAAAATGCCATCACGCAAGCCCCTATTTTACGACACCCTGACACAACAAAGACATTTTCCATGGAGACAGACGTGCGTCAGAAAGGGCTGTTGGTGCCTTCCTCCTCCAACAACAAGAAGACGATGGACTGGAACATCCTGTGTTTTACCTGTCACTTGTCCTGTCAGACTCTGAAAGGAACTACTCTGTTCTTGAACGGTAATTAATTGCCATGAAGCTGGCCTGCCATGAATGGAGGCAGTTCCTAATTTGAACTAAAGAACCAATCGAAATCAGAACAGGCCATAGAAACCTCCAATGTCTCCGTAACATTCAATGTCAAAATAGCCTTCAAGCCCGGTGAGCTTACTTTTTTAGCCAGTATGACTTTGTCGTCTCCTATATACCAGGATCTCAGAAAAATTTGGCAGACACCTTGTCTCGTCATTATCCAGAAAGACCTACGCCCCCACAACAGAACATAATCGAGTCACAAAGGATTGTTGGTATGGTTCAATCCTTCCTAGACAGGGTTCATTCTGAATACAAATCCATGAATCAAGAAGAATGGAAGAAGCTAGTTGATCTGGTTAAGCAACATGACACACACTACTACAATGGTAGGGCTTTATTTCTTCCCACACAAAAGGTGCAGCTAGAAGCCCTCCAAATGTGTCACGATTCTCCCGTGACCGGTCATCGTGGTTTCAAGACTACCCAAGAACTGATACTTCACTCTTTTTGATGGCCGTCGATAAGAAAAGATACCGAAGTCTATGTGTCATCTTGTCCTGTCTGTGCCCAAGCCAAAACATTGCATACTAAACCCATGAAATGGCTTCACCCCCTACCTGTTCCACCGGCTCCATGGCATACCATATCCACCAACTTCATTTCCTCTCTACCTCCATCTGCAGGTAA
Source organism: Triturus cristatus (assembly GCF_964204655.1). Classification (NCBI taxonomy): domain Eukaryota; kingdom Metazoa; phylum Chordata; class Amphibia; order Caudata; family Salamandridae; genus Triturus; species Triturus cristatus. The sequence continues at coordinate 1,098,654,573 of NC_140585.1, forward strand.
CCGGGTTATAATGGTGACAATAGATTCTTTCACCAAGATGGCTCATTTCACCGCCCTTAAAAAGCTACCTACTGCAAGAGAACTCGGAAGCATCTTCATACAGGAGATATACCGCCTCCATGGCCTGCCACGGGTGATCGTATTGGATCGAGGCCCTCAGTATGTATCATGCTTCTGGAAACATTTTTGTAAAGCTCTTCATATGGAGGTGGCATTGTCCTCCGGGTTTCACCCCCAGACCAATGGTCAAACGGAACGCTTAAATCAAGGGCTAGAGCAATACCTCCACTGTTATTGTAATGCGACTCAGAGCGACTGGTCCTCCTACCTACCGTTGGCAGAATACTCCTACAACAACTCAGTCCATAGTGCATCCAAAACTACCCCATCCTTTTGTTGATAAGGTTTCCAACCTCTGACCTTTCCTTCAGTTCTGCAAGACTGCCCCTCTGTTCCAGCGGCATTCTCCTTTATTCGCCACCTCAGAGCCATACGATCTAAAGTTCATGTCCATCTCCAAGAAGCTAAGGAGAAAAATGAAGAACACCGGCTGACGTCCATCGCCGCCAATCTCCATCATACCAAGTCAATGACAAGGTCTGGCTGTCCTCGAAGTTTCTACCTTTTCAGTTATCACGTAGTAAATTTAAGCCATGCTTTTATGGTCCATTCAAAGTTACTCAAGTGGTGAATCCTGTGTCCTTTCGACTACAACTGTCACGTGAGTTTGTAGGATAAATCCTGTTTTTCATGCCTCTCAGTTGAAACCCTATGTCCCAGATCCCCATAGGAGGGTTATTTCTCGCCCATCTCCGGTTTTGGTCAATGAGGTACCTGAGTACGAAGTCCAAGCTATCTGTGACTCTCAGTTTTTTAGGGGCCGTTTGCAATTCCTTGTCAATTGGAAAGGCTATCCCCTTAGTGATAATACTTGGGAGGATGCTGACTCTGTCCACGCTCCTTGTTCTTGTCCGCCGATGGCTTTTTTCCTGGCAAGCCCGGGGCTTTGGGAGGTGGACCTACTGTTACGCTGTTACTGTTACAAGAACCGAAGCCAGGAACCGTCCCAAAACCCCAAGACTGATAAAATCGACACTACACTTCAACAACGGAGTTATTTAGCACAAAAACTGGAGCTTTCGGGCGGCTACAGATCCTCTAGAAGCAGGTGCACTTTATTGTTTAAACCACAGAAATTTCATAAAAAGAAAACATACAACCAAGTCTTCTCAGGTATTGCACCGCGTATTTAGAACTCTAAAGGGCTCTACTCCTAGGGACGTAACAATAACCCCCGCAGCCCCCGCGTTGCCCAGAGCTCAAGGGGGCCCCCTCCGGCTCTGTACACGGGCGGGCCTGAAAGGTCCTGACTAGGTCTGGAGCATGGCCCAGCCCTGCAAAGCATCATGGGTTAGCCTAATGCATTTGAAGGCATGTCCCCGAATCACTGCAATAAAAAAGATTATAGCGCACATTGAGCACCTCTCAATTTGTCAAGGCGCTTTAGAGTGAATTCAGCAAGTGCGCAGCCAGTGCTCATCTGTTTACTTATTTGAATGTGTCCCAGGCAGTACAAGCCAGGCCCAGAGACGACGTGACTATGGTTGCCATGGAAATCGCCTCTAGGCCCGGATTGCTACAATTTTATTTCTAGCATGCATGCCTTTTGTTACATTTTGTCCGGACTCCGGGACTCCTGTACTGCTGTGATTGAATTGCGCTCTCTTTACGGGATGTAATGTGTGGTGCCTTGAGAGACCAGAAATGTAACAGCAGGGTCACTGCCACACCCAGGCACCATGTATACCAGATGCACAGACTGCCCTATCAGCAGCATGTTGAGAGACAGCTTTTAAGCGAGAAGGTAAGCGCCCAGAGCTCTGCTCAGCCCTTTCTCCAAAGTCGGGTGAACTCTAAGCAGAGGACATACATTGGCAGCCTGACCTGCACACTCAGACAGCAGCAGGAACTAGCCAGCTCAGCCCTTGCAGCCCCCAGAGCATGTACACCATGGGCTCTGCTGAAAATCAGCAGTAGAACAGACACTGTAAAATTTCAAGTAAGCCAATGCCAGAAACTAAATTGTCTTGTATGCAGACAGAGTATTGGATAACAGAATTCGGCGAGTTAGTAACCGACAGGATTGTTACCGGAGACGGCAGACTGTGACGGCAGGCAGTGAGGCGAAGGACCGCATATAAAAGCGTCAGTAGAAATTCAAGGAATCTAATTCAAACATGGAATTACTTTTGGCGGGGAATGCGTGCCTCATGTGACAAGACCTTGAGAGTAAATATATTACTCCAGAGATTGAATACCCTTGTCCTGACGAAGCCGGAAGGAATAGATGGCTGAAACGCAACCGTGACTGCGTCGACAATGTTTTGAGGAGTCCAATAATTGTTGAACTTAATTTCGAATTTCGAGAGGCGTGATATCTCATGTGCAAAGGGGACTACCTCAAAATGTACTACTGGGATTAACGAGTGTACATTATTAGTTAGGGTATTATATATGTTTTATATATGTATATATGTATTTTTGTATGTTAGACTGTGAAATTGATTTTTGTTTGAAGTATTATTTGTTTTGTGTCTGTCAGTATAATTTTGGTATAATGATGTGCTAGAGACCTGCTGTTTGATATTTGCACCGAACAAAATTACAAGTATTTGGTTTCTCTAAAAAAATATGGAATGTCAGGGTAATTGATACTCCTTTCCTTTTTTATTTCCATCAGAGCAGAGGTAGCGCATTTTTTATTACATGAGCAAAGTCTCATACATTCAGATTATTGGCATACATGCCTTTCTAGAAGGTTCTTGCTTTCATTAACGTTTAGTGGTGTCATTTTTATCCACAAACTGGAACCATTTCTTTGAAAGTAGTAGTTGGAACTGAAAATGAAGGTGAATTGCATGTGGATACATTTTCCGTTAAGCAACTTAATTGGTGGACAAAATGTCTGATTTTAACTTGAAAACCGACTTACAAATACAATTGGTGATAGCAGTAATAATTATAATTTTCTCAGGAATTGAGAGTAATTTACAAAAGAAGCACTTCACAGCTTCTCACCCCCATCCAAAACAGCCACCCCCTACAATATTACACAACTTTTTATAATTCAAATTTTTTTTATTTTCAAATGTGAAACGTTCCTGAAAAGGTAACTGGCAAATATTCATGGGATGGCCAATATTTTGTGTTCAGTAAAAAGTTAAAGGTCTTTTATCTGCCCATAAAAAAGACTATCACCCTTAAAATCTGGAAAAGGCTGCAAGATGAACAATGGTCAATAGGGGGCGTGGCTTAACTAGCCACAATGGTGGATGTGCTCTGCTGGGGCTCTACGCCAGGGCCCGACAAGCGGCATCCATCCACCACAACGCAGGCTCACAGAGTAATGAGTGTGCTCCAACCTGGTCCCTGAATACCGGGGGCACCGGCTGGTACCACAGTGAAGGCGAGAATCAAGCTCAGAGGAGCAATCTCAGATGACCTGGCGGGCGGGCGCCGGACTCTAACATGGCGCCTGCCAGGTAGCAACTATCAGCGGTGTTGAGCGCCAGATAGCCGAAGGCCCGGGACGAAACACCCATCGTGGCGGCGGCGGCAGCGGTGCCCGCAGAGAGAACCACAAACGTAAGGCCAGTAAGCAGGAGACGGAGGCTCGGCCACTGCTGCCTCTGACACGAGGGAACCCAACGTGGGAGGCTGGCCCCAGGAGAGGAACGCAGATGCCGCGGGGGGGGCCCCAGGTGAGTCGCAACTCCGACCACCGAAGCCGTCAGGCACACGGCACTGGACGGACACTGTGATGAGGACAGACACGGACTGGCGTTCCAGAGAGCCCGGAGATGGAGTGCCTGACTTTAACATGGCGCCCGCCCAACAATCACCCCGACACTGAGACTCTGAGAGCTGAGAACTCCAGACACTTGCAACTCTCTGCAGTGGGGCAGCCCGTGAGGGAAATCCCGCAGATACATCCAGTGACGTTGCAGTTTGACAGCAATAGATATCATGTGCAGAATTTCGGCGTGGGACCCTGGGGAAGAGCCGTGAGCGACGCGAAAGCCCCCAAAGAATGGAGACCACATGAGCCGAAAACTGCAGAGCAAGCCAAAGGGGAACCCGCTGAGGGGTGATAAATAGACAAGTGCAGAAGCCATCGGGAAAATACAAGGTCGGGCGCCTAATCCCAACATGGCGCCCACTTGGTGACCACCACATGCCGCACTATAGCCTGAAGAACCTAAAGCCTTAGAAAACACACATCTGGAAAGCAAGACACCCCGGAGGACAGATGTGCGGAACAGGCAGCTCCCCTTCCACCTTCCTCGAACAGACCGACACCTAGGGAGCGGTGGAAGTCGGCAGGACCCACATTCCTGTACACCGAGATGACACCAATTGCCCCAAAAGGCGAGAGAGCCACTACCATTGCAGGGGATCTCAACAGGGTGGAGGACCAGGAGAACTAAAGTTCAACAGCACTGGACACCCCCACACACCCAACAGAGTTGGTCACAAATGGAGTCATAGTACCCGAAGACACCCGCTCTCCAACGGGCAGAGACAAGCGGAATGGAGACGTGCCCGGATTTTGCGCCTCCTTTGAAACGCTGAAAAGAGGCGGTCTACTTCACCAGGGACCACAGCAGTGGACTGTTTAGTGGCCCGCCGATTATCTGAGAGAGCGAAGTGGAAGCGGCAAGGCTTGTCTAGAGTCTAGATTGGACCGACTCATGGTCCGGTTGCCAGGACATCCCCTTGCTTACAAAGCAAAAGGATTGCCGAGTGCTCCTAACACTAACAGTAACCATGGGATGCCTCAAAACGGACGGGGAGCCCAGGCCCCACTCCAACTCAAGCAGGTCCAAAGACAGACACAGACTCTAACGCCACCACATCAGAAAAGCTAGACAAAGTCCTAGCAGCCATAGAGCACTCACACGTCACTATGGAAGAGCGCTATGGCACTTTAGCCACGGACCTCAACCTGTTGTGAGATGACCACCGGAAGTTAGTGGGCAAGGTGAAAGACGGGGAAAAACACTGATGACGATGCAGCCTCAAGCCAAAGCACAAGATGACTCCATAAAAGACCAGCAGGCCCGAGTTACGATTCTGGAGGAAAGAACGGATGATTTGGAAGGACGTTCCAGAAGAAGCAACTTACAAATCTTAAATTTGCCAGAGGGAGATGAGGGAAGAGACCCCATTGAGTACACGGAGTCCTTGCTCCGGTCCTTCAAGCCATGAGAGGAACTTACCCCATATTTCTCGATTAAGAGGGCGCACAGAGTTCTGGCTAGACGACCTCCCCCGGTCTCGCTTCCTTGCCCCATGCTGGTAAAGTTACTTTATTTCTGGAACAGGGATGCCATACTACAAGCTGCCAGACAGAACAATCCAATCACGGTGGAAGACAAGCATGTCATGCTAGTCCCAGATTACTCCAGAGTGGTGCAGCGAAAGCGAGCATCATTCCTTGAGGTAAAGAGGCTGCTTAGAAATCAAAATATCCAGTACTCTCTGTTATTCCCAGCACGGCTTAAAATCATCCATAAAGACACTACAATATTCTTTACGGATCTGCAGAAAGCAACAAATTGGATGGAACTGAATCAGCAACTCGGCCCAGTACAGAAGAATGCCAGGCCACCCGGACCCAAGGCACCCAGGCCTCCAAGGCATAGAAACAGGAGCCCCCGGAGCCAATCAGGCATGCAGCCACTCCATAAATCACTGACATTGCCAGATCTGGAACAGATCATAGCAGAGCGTCGAAAAGCAATACAAGAAGTGGCGGCAATGGGGACGAACCCCTCAACATCAGACCACGAAGACACACAGCACATCTTCACACCCAAAAAAGACCCTAATGACTCCAGTGACTCTGGCGAAAACTCTGGAACCCTACCATCGTTCACGCCACAGACAGCCGATACACTCATATAAAGCTCTAGAGCGATGGTAGTCATATTGTCCCTAGCCGCAAGAGAAGCCTCACTCACTAATTTCACACCACATATTACGTCTCATAATGGTACGAGCCCTACACCCACCAGTGCAGTGAGCCCTCGCCAACTATACACAGAATACTAGGGGGCCCTCCACAGGCAAGAGTCTTAGGAGCATGCGCGAGCCAAATGAACCCCTTGTATGTTTTGTTAATGGGTACACGTTAGTACCGGTTTGGATGTGCTGTCCGTTACAGCAGATCCCTTATATTGGGTCTTCAACCCCACAGTGTTTTAGTTTAACCCCTTGCCATACCCAGTCCTCCCATCTACCCCACCACAAAGGGTTGCAACACATGCTAACATATCTCCACCTCTCACCGGGCGCAATCAACGCATACCATGGAGCTCTTGGGACCACCCTCCAACATTGCACGACCTATGAGCCACCATGAGTCCGGCAACAGATATTAAATTTCTCACTCTAAATGCACGGGGTCTACATATGGCTAGAAAACGCTACGCCATTTATGCTTACATCAAGCACAAGCAAGCACAAATCATACTGCTACAAGATCGCCACTTGACAAAGGGGGAATTTGACAAGCTTCAGAGGAAATGGCGGGGCACCTTCTGCGCCACGACATACTCAGCTTATGCATGAGGAGTCCTTGTCTGGCTCAGACCCTTCCTAGAGACCGGCAGGAGGATAGATCCCGAAGGGAGATATGCTCTTCTGGAGGGCTTCCCGGATGGCCAGCCAATACTAATAGGCAGTATATATGCCCTCAACACAGAACAAACAACATTCTGGGAGACCCTCTCATGCGGCCTAGCTCCATTCACATCCTCCCCATGGGTTTTAGGAGGGGATTACAACTGCTCGTTGGATCTCAACCTAAACAGACCCCACCTCCGCCATAGCATCACTAGCCCACGGACAAACAGCCCGCTTCCGAGCCTGGACAAACCACTGGTCGCTGACGGATGCCTGACAACATGCGCATACGACAACTAAACTCTCTTCCTTCCATTCTATCCCCCACGATTTGAGAGTCCGACTGGACCGGTTTATGTACACACGCATGATCCTCCCTCTGACTCAACACTCAGACTATCTAGGCAGGGTGATATCGGACCACAATGCACATGTTATGACTCTCAGATGGCGCCCACCCTCACTACTGGTTCCCACTTGGCAGCTACCGTGAGATTGTCTGGAGGACCCAGTGTTCCAACACGAACAGACAGAGAATATACACAAATACTTCTCCGATAACGCGCACACCACAAGTCCTAGTACGCTTGAATGGGACGCCTTCAAGTTGGTCATGTGGGGAGCATGCATCAGACAAATCGCGAGGGTACGGAAAACACTAGAGCAGACGGTATAGGTGACAGAGCAACGCTTGGCACGACTGTCTAAAGAACCGGACAAACAGCTGGTTCTTCGGAAGCCTACGAGAACTTACGCAGATATAATTGCCACGCCTACGCCGCTAGAACTCACATAGAAGGGAACCGAGCGGGAACCCTGCTTGCGTGGCTTATTAGACAGGACATGGGTGCACAACCTATCACCAGCATAAGAAACGCAACAGGCGAGATCATCTACATGCAAGCGGACATTATGCTAGCCTTCCAGGAGTACTATAAGGAACTGTATAGAGAACCGAATCCGAACACAAAGGAACATATCCACAAAATGTTACAATCTATTACTATAGCAAAGATGACGGTAGAGGACCAGTCCACCCTAGATGTGCAACTCGCCGCAGTAGAGATCAAACACGCGATCCAGCACCTAGCCAAAAATAAGGCCCCCGGCCACGACGGTTTCCCCATAGAATATTACAACACATTCTCCCAACAGCTAGTCCCTTAGTTAGACATAGTCTATAAGGCGGCGCTGGAGAGGAGAAAACTCCCTAACACCATGCGGGAATCAATACTTGTGACCTTCCCTAAACCAGATCGAGATCCTTTACTTAGATCGTCGCATCGACCTATCGTCCTGCTCATCACAGACTGCAAAACACTCAGGAAGATCTTGGCAGATAGAACCACAGGGGTGCCTCCCCATCTGGTACACCCTGACCAATGCGGATTCGTGCTGGGAAGGAACACCTCCCAGAACATACACAGGTTGTTTCAGGTCCAGGACGGTGTGTGGGGCCAGTTCCCATGCTCCGCATGCCTTGTACTGGACCTTGAAAAGGCCTTCCACACCCTAGCATGGCAGTATCTATTCACGGTCCTGCGACGGGTGGGGATGGGGCCTCAACTCACGGCATATATCACACTGTTATATTCCGATTTAACTACCCGGGTACGAATAGGCAAACACATATCACCCCCCCATCCCGGTAACTCAGGGCACGCAAGAGGGGTGTCCTCTATCCCCGTTGCTATTCGCCCTCGCAATAGAACCACTGGCAATAAGACTAAGGCAGGGGGATGAAAATTGGGGTATACCGCTCAAGAGACGAACTCACAGTGTGTCCCTGTACACAGACGACCTCCTCATATATGTCAGGGACTTTACGGCATACCTCACCCCTCTCTGGACCATACTTGATGAGTTTGGGAAGGCAGCAGGTCTAAAAGTGAATTGGGCCAAGTCCACTATCTACCCCCTTCACCCAGATGTGCCACATTGGGAGATTAATACAGGTGAAGCCATATTGACATGGAATGGCAACGCCCAAAGATATTTAGAAATCAGACTATATCACACGCCGAGAGACCTTCTTGAGGACAATCACTACAGAGCCCTACGACGGATTAAAACCCAGGTCAACTTCTGGCGAACTGCACCCTTCGCCCCCATAGGAATGGTGGTTTCATCAAAGATGATAATGGTGCCCCGACTCCTCTACTATTTTGTAAATGTTCTGGTGAGCCTGCCACAAACCTTCTTTAGAGAGCTACACTCCATATTGATATTGCGGATTTGGGGAAAAGGCTGTCGCAGAGTAGCTTTGACAACATTGCAGCTGCCGAGGGACGGTGGAGGGATGGGTGCCCCCTCCTTTTAGGCCTATTTCCTCGAGGCACAGTTACAGTGGCTCTTGCAGTGGACAGCTGGGCGTCACCTAGAGGAGACGGAAACACAAGGGGGGATACTGTTGGTTCCAGAGATAACCCGACTGCCTCTTCCAGGGACCAAACCTAATCCAGCACACCCCCTGTTAGTGAAGATGGCAAAATCCTGAATGTTAAGAATCCACCACCTCTCTAGAGCGGCGCCAGTATATGCCCCACTGTTACCATTAGTGGGACTCCCCAAGGGGCGCTGACACTACACAGCCAGAGAATTACTAACATGGACAGAACATGCGCTCACTGAGGGGGAGGCCCTGTTCACGGAAGGCCAGCTGTCCTCGTTAGAGGGTCTGACGAAGGAGAGTGGGCTCCCCGCTGGACAGTTCCCCTTTCACAGACAGCTTGTGACAAACTGTAGGAGGGTGTGGGATTTGACAGAGGGGGAACCCACAACACACCCCGTACTACATGTGATACTAAATATGGGAGCAGGGAGACACCTCATCACTTGGATATATAAATTGATTATGGATCTTACACCTACGCCGTTAACGCGACTCCGACTAAAGTGGGAGAAGGAATTAGGCCGACCGCTGCACGATAACGATTGGCTCATTGCCCTGGAACACCACAAAAAAGTATTGCGTAATCAGCGCTTCAAAAATATCCAATTCAACATACTGCACCGTGCGTATCTCACACCGGAACAGCTCACGCGTTTTTTCCCTACAACACAGTTTGACTGCCCGCTCTGCCACGCACCCGACACCACATTCATCCATATGTTATGGGCGTGTCCCACACTACAGTCCTACTGGGCAGAAGTGCACACCACGATAATGATGGTCACTGGCCTAACAGATCTTGCCACAAGGGAGTCTAGAGCCCTAGGGATATTTAAGCAACATAAACAGAAAAGGATGGAAACCCGCTTCGCAACACTGGCCATACTCCTAGAAAACGAAGCATCACATTACACTGGCGATCACCGGACGGTCCCCCGATAGCAGCGTGGAGGGGGCGGTCAAGAAATGGGGTGCTGCTGAAGAGTATGCTATCAGACTGGAGGAGGCGCGTGGACCTCGACGACACCCCACCTCCATGGAGTGGTCGATGCTCCTGCATAGCTTCAAGCAGGCGCTAGATGTCCCCACAGAATCCCCAGCTTCCACTCAAGCGGGGCTCAGCCCCGTAATACCCCTAGCCACGCAAGAACCTCCCGAGAGGGCCCTCCTTCCCCCTACCCCTATTGGAACGCCACACTTGTCCCGGTGAAAGAGCAACACGTGGAGTTATTACACCAGCAAAGACAAATGCCCTTACCCTTAGCTCCCCCCTTTTTATCTTTGAGCTATTTTCCCAGTGTGGTAGTACAATTGGATGGTTTTCAACTAGACATAAACATAGCAGGGGGGCACCAGTTAGACCCAAGAATCATACAATCCAACGTGAGACCCATCTCAGTAAACAGTCATGCATTCCCATATACATCGTACGCACCACGACAAATAATCACTCTCTTGTCACTGTTGTGTAATGGTAATCTACGCACTGGATGCTAAATAACGATTACTGATGTTGTAAGGTGTAAACCCAATATGAAATGTGCAAAATCCAATAAAAAGGTATTATTAAAAATAAATGAAAGAAAGGTCAACCATCACTAGCAGAACAACCAATCGAGTTTGGGAACTTGGGACTTTGAGAAACAAAACGATTCTGCAAAATGTATCCGTAAACTTCAATTTGGTGTTTGTGGGGTAGTGGGAGTGTGGGGATGCAGGGCCTTGCGTGCCTTCTGTGGATATTTTTGATCAAATGCACAAGACACAGGCTCAAATGTCGGCAGGACTGTCTCTGCCACTCATCCTCATCGGGCCGATAACACCGGGACTGCTCAGTATTCGTGGCATGTGTTAGATACATCCTGTAAAGTACTGCGGGTGTGGCAGAGTGGGACACCAGAAAATCCATTCATGTAATAAACCATGTCACAAACACAACAAACAATTCTGGGCTATCTAGTTTTGAGGGAAACTCCTAGTTGTTTTGCTGAATCTTTCAATTTATTTATTGCATATTGGGGTGAGTTAAAGAGAGCGCCTGTGAAATGGACTGTAATTAAGTAATATCTGGACTGGAGGGGGTTAAGGTTTCCAAGATCAGGGGGGTGGGTTCTCTTGGTATTGCCAAATATAACTTGTATCGCGCACAACCAGGCCACGGGACATTACCATTGGGTTCTGCAGGAGGGACCGGGTGTAATCAATCAATCAATCAATCAGGGTTGGTAAAGCACAGCTACTCACCTGTGAGGGTCTGAAGGCGCTGGGGAGAGGGGGCAGCTAAGTTGAGTGCTGGGGTCATCTGAAGAGCCAGGTCTTGAGGTCCTTCATGGACTGGGGCAATGTGGGAGCTTGCCGGAGTTGGAGCGGGAGTGCAGCAGGTGCTGTGGCACTGGGACAAAAGCCTGTGATGTACCCCAATTATTGCTAAATTTTGATCACCATTTTGTTAAATGTGTTCATTGAGGCGACAAGAAACAATAGAAAAAGGATCAGGCATAGAAATGACTCACAAAGTAGGATCTGTAGTCACCCTTGGAGTACTTCTGCTTTCTTTCTGTCCCACTGGCTCTGTCTCCCCAAATCAACTTTGTAGAGGCAAGATTCAACAGTTTATTTACTTTGTTCATGCGACAAAAGCATGGACACCCACACCAAAGCACCAGGCCTGAACGGCAGACACACTGGGCTTGAGTATACCGACTCGCTGGAGGAGAAAAGGAATGGGGAGCCCAGATATGAATGGAGGTAGATGACATCCAGTGTATGGTGGGAAAGAAGGCAGAATGTGGAAAGGCAGTTATAGGGCTAGCCTTATATATTTGACTGCATTGCCTGAAAAAAGTCTTCATTATTAACACAGCCAGTTTGTTTGTAAATGAGAGATGCTAGTAGGTGGATCCAAAAAAGAAAGCACTGGTTTAAAGCCTAATGTCCTGGTCGTACTATCCCTTAGCTGTTACATGCTCAGCCTTGCTGTGTTTGATTTACTGCAGCTACATGTGGCTGAACTCAGCACATTATGACACCAGTGCTTGCTACAGGCAGCTGTACCCTGGCAAAATCCCAGTGTAGCCAGCCTTCTATTTGGGTTATTTTCTTATATTTTTATAAGTTAGCCTGGGACGCATGCAACACTCACCATGCTATGTCCCTTTTGCAGGAAACAAGCACATGCCTACCTAAATTCACCTTCACTCCACTTTTTCAGAGTTGCTCAGGACATTCTGGAATTAATATTATTACACAGGCACAGCAACTTTGATTTGCGATAAAGTGTCACTCAAGTGTCACACATAAGGCAATGCAATGTCACACATACGCACACTTCAGCCATTGAACTGTCACACATGTACTTTGCAGGGAGGCCCCCTCAAGTTACGCCACTGTCTATTCCCTGAGCCCTGCTTCAGTGCAATGTTATCATCCATGTTTGCACATGACTGTTGCTATCTAGTATGTATATATGTCAGTCTAGACCTTGCGGGGGCAGCTCCCCCCACCTCCGGAGCTGCCACATCCTATACTGTTTTCAAATATATGTCATTAGCTTTCTTGTATCTTTTCGCATGACCATTTGTAAAGAGCTTTGATACCCCATGTGTCATGTTTGTGCTGTATAAAACCTTTATAATTAAATTAATTAAATGTGTGTGTACACAATGTGTGCTGCACTGCTGCCACCTTTTCTATATTTTGTGTTTGGAAAGCTTATCCACTGTTGCCTTGGTTGTATCTGCGTTCCATATTTGTGAATCCTGATAAATATCTTTTCACTGTATAGTAATATATTATCCAAAATGATTAGCAATGTCAGTGTTAATTGCACTCGTCAGGTGGCACAACTAGCAATGTAATAGTGCACCTGTGCAATCAATGTAACTTGGCTCATGCCCAGGAAGTACCACACTTTCAGCATCAGACAGAAGAATTAAATAAGAGGCATGAGTACCTATCAACAGAGCGAGGGTGACCCTGAGAGTCTCAAGACGTAATTTCTTATAGAAGCACCCTACTGTTTGGGTCAACCCATAAGCAGGCTACCAACATCACCCCGGCGTAGATGCACATTTTGGACACTTAGTTGTATAAAAACTCTCTAATATAACATATTTCAATATATCACAATTTATCAAGCATCTGTATACAGATATACAAGAAATACCCATCAAACCATATTTCTGCCTTTTCACAAACTACTCAAATCTCCCAATGCATCGATGTCACATTATTTGTGCTGTATAAGCTCTCAGGTTCACAAGAAGAGGGTCTTGCTTGCACCTCTCGATTCAAACGTAATATTTGATGACAGGATGAAGAAAACTGCCTAGATAGGTGCAGTGCATGGACTCAGGAAACTCAGAGGGCTCTGATATGCACAGGAGGGAACTTGCTCCTGAGTACATAGCACTCCAGATTCCCAATTCTATTCATCAACATGGCTATAGCCCAAACTGTACTTTGCAGCTCTGTCCATCCCATTTTATTTTCAGGATTAATAGTATCACAGTGCAAAAAACTGGACTGAATGAGCTACTTAACATGCACATGGGGAACGAGCGCTGCAAATGCCATGAGAAAAACGATTGGCTCACCCCTTGCAAATGCTTAGCAACGCTGCATGAACTAATGGAAAAAAGTAATGTTAAATTGCTCCCTGTATTTAGTATTCTCATGCCATATGTGAAACCTTCTGTCAGTTGTTGCTTTTTAGCCAGCAACACTATGGAAACTACAGGCAGGAGTGCGATGTCCTTTTGATTATAAAACGAGGGGCCTTATCATGATGGGCTTTGCAGGCTCAGCTAAATGCCGAGTAATACTGGTGTAATACAACTTACTAGAAAAAGGTCATTCTCAAACCTAGGAGAGCTAATCTCCTCTTTCACCTCATCTATCTAAGGAAAGATTGCTATTCAGAAACTGCACTTCTAAGTTTACAACAGCCAAAAAGGGACCCAAAACAGTAATAAATGTTCTCCATCCCAAATATGGAGTAAGTCTAGCATCATACATGGCCAGCCTCTGGTTTTGCAACACCCTCCCATACCAAATATTAGAGGCAAGGACTTAAAATAGAACCTAATAGGATTTAAAAAAAAAATGTTTTATCTAATCAGGAAAGTCCACCTTGGTGACAGATCCCATGCTTTACAACAGGACACTCGTGAACTCTCTTCCACTAAATATATGGTGACTACTATCTAGATTCAGAAACTCCTCAACACATGGTTAAGCAGTACACTCATGTTGTTAATATACCTTTATGAGCTGCCTGACACCCTCAAGTAAACGTGTGCTCTACAAATATTCAAAATCAAATGAATAAATATAATACATGAGAGATTTTGCTGTGAAAGGTCAATTGCAATGAGAACATAGCAAAGTGTTTTTGCCATGGTTGAGAAACATGCAGCCACATTTTATTCACCTCTCAGTGGCCTGTCTGCAGATGTTTTCCTGCGGTTAGAAAATAAATGACTGTTTAAGGCACTTACTCGTGCATAACTGGACGAACCACGGTGTTGCCAGCCACGTGGGCAAAGTAGAAAAGCGTGTACAGGTAGGGCAGCAGAGTGTACCGCGTCAGCAAGGCCGATCTGGAAATGGCGGCAAACTCGGCGCCGAAAGAAGCTGGGTCTTGTTCCTGTCAACAAGCAGATTTGTCGAGAACATCTGTCATACGAGATGCTTATTTATCAGAATATTAAAAACAAAACTGCTGCGCGTAGCGCACATTCTTGGCCCTCAACCTGATTCCCAGATGGTATCCCACAAGCTATCATGAAAGGTTGCCAAGCACACATCTGTACTCACGTTTCGAATTAAGATTAGAGTTTTTTGGGAAAAGCACGGTGCATATTTCAAATTTATAGATGAGCAGGCAGTCTACGTCTTTCGCCACGTGAACAAATTAGAGTAAAACACAGTATTGTGCCGAGGTAATCAATAAACATATAATGTAGAGTCTAATTATATCAATACCCAGCATGGTGCTAATTGTTTTTTGGTCTGTGTTAATTTGCACCAAAGTGCTAATAAGCACCACGTTGTCCCTTTTTCTCTATTTTTAATTCGATTCGACGTTTAATGCATATTTTTATGGCAGCAAAAGTTGAAGTTTGTATTTTGAGAACAAGACAAGTACTGACCATCACTTAAAGAAATAAAGCAAGATGGCACACGACTTGTAGCTGTAGTGAAGTTCTAAACACCACCTCAGTGCAAATTGATTGTGACAAAAAAAAAGCATTTTAACCTCCCCCAAACATCCCAGTTCCCCTGGCAGTTTATGTAATCTGGTCGAATCTCTCTCTAGCTGATTCACAAAGAAAAGAGAACAATCCTCATAAATTGAGCAGCTACAGAGATTTGTACAAAACGTCAGATTCAAAACTTCATCTCATTTCTAAACAATCTGCTTACACTGGTCTATACTAATAAAAACCCCACCTTATAGCCGAGCTTTCTCCCTCTTGTACCTAAGATGATGGAATGCATAGCCATACTGCAGGGGCGGCTCCTCCACTATGGCGGAGGAGCGTTGGCTCACTGCTTTCTCGCAATGCGAGAAGCCAAAATATAAAATAGTAATGCAGCCTGGTGGGGAAGATGCGAAGTGCGCATGACGGTTTGACGACCCACTTTCGAGTCTGTTTAACACTCGGAGCTTGACCCCTGCACTGGCCAGGCCGGCCCACCTGCTCTGCCCTGTACCCAAGCAGGAAGGAAAGCGAACATAATAAGAACATCAACTATTTTCATTTTCCTTTTTACACTGCTCGCAGAGCAGTGGGGTGACGCTCCTACGCCTTAGCGGAGCTGCCACTGCCATCACGCCTACATATGGGATGAAGCCCGTGATGAGGTCATGTTCAAGATCCAGTTACCCCAGCCCTTCAATCTAAGAGTAGCTCGTGTAAAATGGTATCGATTGTCTTTACTTAGCTTGGCGCCTATTGCTTGCTTGCGCCCTTATTCGCACCAGAGGCAGACATGATATGAGCGAACATCACAAACTCTGATTCGCCTCTCCGAGCACTCCCAGAATATGGCCTTGAATTAATCGGAACCAGGGGGTTCACGCAAGCTTCTGCAGCCCCTGTGGCAAAGGAGCGACTCCAATCCTTCAGGGGCACCCCCAAACTGTCAGGGATCACCATTCATCCCAAGTCTATTGAATAGCTGTGTCATAGACTCACTGGCACATCCCGATACTCTACTACTGGGTGAGGGGAGAATCACTTTGTGCTACGCCACTGAGCAGAACAAGCAGGGGTGGGATGCGTCACATGTCCTCTAAATGCTGCAGGGCTCTCAATCCAGGCCTAGCTAAAAATGTGCCTATGCTTCCTTACATCTAAGAAAAGAAAGGTGGGAAAGCTTTCTGTAAGCACAACGGAGAAAAGAGAAAAGTAAAGAAACGTTTTAGACGAAAGGTAGGAGTGAAACAATAAAAACATAAAAAGTAAAGTCAGAAGTGAAAGACAAGGTACAAGTCGAAAACAAGCATTTGCAATGCAATAGGTCTCGCATTAATTAAATGCAGAGCTATTGACTTTGCAAATGTAAAAGTAATATGGCAATTTTTTTTAAAACTTTATTTTTAATTTATTGACTTTTGTAGTAATGGCGGCGCTGCAGCATGCCGCCATAGTTACAAAAGTGAATGAATAGAAAAAAAGTTGTTTGTTCGCCGTATTACTTTTACATTTGCAAAGCTAACAGCTCTGCATTTAACAAATGCGATACATATTGCATTGCAAATGCTTGTTCTTAGAAAGATGACTGTACGCGGGACAGGAGCTTTGTGAGGTACAGATGAAAGAGGGGGTACTGTTCTCGAGCATTTGCAGATTTAGCTTTGCACTGAAGAGCCATTGTATATAATACTTCGAAGCTATCTCCCAGAGTAGAATAGTTTGTTGAAACGATACACGCTCTGATTCTGCAGCTCCAAATATGTTTTAAACCCACACTATATGGACTTTGTCTGCAATAAGTAACCGCCCTGCAGGACAACAGAATTAATTTAATTTCTTTCGTTTATCACTGCAAGGACAAGGTTAGAAAAAATATGCAACATATTCGGGAATCTTTAAAACGGCATGCTCCTTGGAATGACTGCTGCTGTAAACAAGTAGTCGGTCTGAATAATTGAAGACTTTTTATGCTGCTCTTCCTTCAACGTTCTTACCCCAGACCATTCATGAGGTTGTCAGTAGTCAACAGTGTCACTTCTCTGAGAGCTCACATATCGCTTTTAAAAGCAGGAAAGTGAGTTACCTTTTTCAGCGTGAACACTAGGCTGTATACTCTATGTGCAGTGCACGTGGGTCCGTGTGAGTAAAACCTATGTTTACATGAAAATCTGCTGGTTATGCAGCAGATGGTGGAGGGCAAATACAAATCCATGTGTCAGTGGAAAGGCATCAATTTTAAGGGCCTCGTCTACAGTAAGCTTGCTCCAGGCTGGAAACTCCTATAGCGCCTATGACTTTGAGGCGCAGCCTCCAGGTGTTAACATTCACACTTGAGTGGTATTTTCTATACAAAAGGATCAGCACACACGAACAATCCTCATTGGATGCCAACACACCTATTATAATATCTATAAACATGGCCCGCTGTGGGCATCAGGGCACTACAGCAATCAGATGAAGCATGCTGAGGAGTTACTAAGTGCTACAGCACAGGAGCAGTGCGAGGCATGGATCCTTTTGCCTTTGAAGGGTTACATTTTTGACATGGGCTAGAGACTTGTGACATCTACTGTGAGGCCATTGAGGGCTTACATAAGGCAATGCTCAGCGCTTCACTAAGTGCTACAATATAAATTAAAAGACAGAAATGTTGTCTTCATTTTTAAAAATCCACTCTGACGAGAAAAAGGGTTGGGAATATTTTGATAAGTGAACACAGTGCACCAAGGATGTTACAAGTAGTCCTAACCCCTGCGACCGGGGCCAAACTAAAGACGAGAGGAAATGTTAGACAAGCGTTGGCCGCGCGCGAGCGGCCGGAGACGCAATATGTGGTGGGGGAGGGGGAGAAGCGGGAGTTGTGTGTGCTCGTGCGTCATTGTGATCGCGATCGCTCTGAAAGCGAAAGTGATCGCGATGACACACAAGTTTTCAAAGTGCTGTTGGCGGCCGGCTTCGCGCGTGCACGATTGCGTGAACGCAAGCGTTAGGCCAGCCAGCAGCACTTTGAAAAGCCCACATACAAAATGTCTCTCCGAGCCAGCGCCCATGCGCTGGGCTCAGCGAGACCTAAAAAGACTGGAGGAGTTGGAGCTAAAGGAAACGCTGCACTAAAACTAAGTTCATGGGCGAAAGAAAAGGCAGAGGTGAAAGAAAAGGTCCTGGGTGAAAGCAAGGAAAAGAATCAAAGGGAATGTGGTGAGGAAAGGAAAGGCAGTGGGGAAATAAAACTCAGGAAGCAAAGAATAAACAAATATGACAAAGGCATGGATAAGAGGAAGTAGAAGATTGAGAGGAAAGGGAATAATCAGAGGAAACAAAAGGGGTAAAAGGAAAGCACAGGGATGTGATCTAAGGAGGGTTGAGAGGTAAAGGAAGAGTGAAAGGAAAGGCAGCGGGAGAGGGAAGGGAAGAATCAGAGGAAAGATGGGGAGAGAGGGAAGGGTGGGAAGAAAAGTTGTATTGAGAGGAAAAGAAAGTGTGAGAGGAAAGGGAATGATAAAAGAAAAGGGATGGAGGAAAGACTGGGGTGAGCGGAAAGGAAGGTGTGAAAAGAAAGGCATAGGTGAGAGGTTAGGGGCTGGTCAGCGGAATGGCATGGGAAAAGGATAAAGGCAGCGGAGACTGGAAAGATAAAAGTAAAATGAAAGGGGAAGAGTAAATGAAATGGAAAGGTTAGAGAGTAAGCAGGATGAAAGGAAATAAAAAGATGATAGTTGAAAGGGGTGAGAGGAAAGTGAAAGCTCAGAGGAAAGGCAAGAGTGAGAGGAAAGTCGGGTTGTCAGGAAATGGAAGTGTGAAAAGAGAGGTAAGAAAGAGCTGGGAGGGAAGGAATGGGTGCAAGCAAATGTAAGTGTGACAGAAAGTCTGAGGTAAAAAGGCAGAAAATGGGATGAAGTGAAAGAACTTCCAGTGGTAATAGAAAAGGGAAGGGTGAGAGGAATGGTAGGGTGAAAGATGAGGTTAGGAGTAAAGGGAATGATACAGAAAAGGTGTGTTGAGAGCAAAGAGAGGGACGAGATGAAACTGAGAGTGAGAGGTATGGGAGGCAGGAGAGGAAAGGGAAGTGTGAAATGGTGGGAGAAAAAGAGACCTCAATATCCGGTTTGACAAGATAAATCTAACTACTATATCAGCCACCACAGCCATACTCCAACAAATTGTTAAGGGGCTAATTTCCTCCAAAAGGCATACTGTGGACATCCTATTTTCTCCCCTTGGGACAAGCCAAAGTGATCAACGACTCCCCAGTAATCTGGGGCAACCAAAACTTCATAACTTTCAAGTTCAACCTACCTATCAATAACAAAACTTCAAAAACTACGGTAAGCACCACCAACAACGAACACACCTACAGAATATAGAAGAATTACACCTCATAAATCTCAACTCCCCTCTCGAAAGGACTTCAATGAATAAGCAACATCAAAATGTACACTCCTTCTACCACTGGATCAACATTGCACTTGACAACTTAATACTGACCATATCATAGGTTAACCATAAAATGAAAACCACATGAATTAATGACAGCATTAAAAGAAGCAAAGAACAACTAAACATACTACAATGTAAGTGGAGAACGTCAAGAGATGAAAATGACACAATCATACCATACCAGTATAACATAGCTTACAGAAGAGCTATCAAAGCTATAAAAAGACAACACTATTTCAGAAAAATAATTGAAGACGACTGTCCTTCTAAGGAACTTCACATGATTTTAGCAGAATTCTGCAATCCAGAGTTCCAAAACGCAGAAATAGTGCAAGTGCAAGCCTTTTATTGTAAAAGCTCCTGGGAACTTGATCTAAAACAAGAAAGTTATGTTAAGAAGAAAACTCCCTCAACACTGACTCAACTATCATAAAAGGGAGCAAAAGCAATCTTGTAAAACTCATTATTTTCCATATCCTCCTCAGAAAAAGAATTCCAAAATATTATCATTGCAAGCACGTTAAGACTCAACACCTCCAAATATCTTTAAAGATCTCCTTCGCACAACCTATGAAGGGAAGGTAGCTAGAAGCCTACTTAACAAGATCCTAAAACTAGGTTCTTTCCCACTCAAGTTGAAATCCTCCTTCATAAGGCCACTTCTCTAAAAAAAAGCCCAACGGATCCAATCAAACAAACAATCTAAAGACCTACATCAAATGGCTCATTCCTACATATAATATTTGAGATAGCAAGTCTTACTCAACATTCCAAGTGTACATATGAAAATAGCTTGGTATCAGCACTCCGGATTCCGACCAGGCAGAGGCACAAAGTCAGCCCTCAAATCCATTTTGGATGAACTAAAACTCACAGTGGACAAGAACAAAGTGGCTGCACTACTGCTTATGGACCTATCAGCAGCATTAGATACTGTCCACGTCACACAGTACTACAAAGTTAACATCATCTCAGAATGCATGAAAATGCCTTAAAATGGATTGCCACATCTCAAAGACAGACAACGCTTGGTATATTTATCTATCAACTACTCCCACTCAACATTCTGGTATCCAGCAGGGGTCGCTCATATCTCCATTTACCAAACCCCTTTACTGGACCTGTTACGATTATGCATATAATACACATATCTTCTGACAATGGATAGCCCGGAAGACCTTTGCAAACCAAGACTTGATGACTGCGTTGACGCCATAAACACATGGGGCCTGATTCACAAAGGCTTCTGCACTCGGGGCAGATGTCCCGCAGTCATGGGGAAGTCTCTGTACAAGGGCTGGAATCTCATGAATGAGAATTCTCATTGCGGAGATTCCGCCCCGAATACGGAGACTCCCCCACGACTGTGGGGCCTCCGCCACGAGTGCGGAAGCCTTTTGTGAATTAGGCCTATAGATAAGTATCTATATAAAGCTCAACACTGCAAAGACGGAGATCATGACCTGTGGGTAATGGCAAAACACCATCCTACTGCTATATAGTCCAAAGAACTCAAGGACCCTCCAACCATATCAAGATAGGTAATAGGTAACCATGGACTCGTAACTTTCTTTGACAACATATGTCAACAAGGTCACCAAAAGTAGCTTCTATACAATGTAAACACTGTGATGCATCTTCCCATTCCTTGAATACCAACAAAAGTTTCAAGCCAAGTTTGCGTTGGTTATTGACTGAAACTCTTCATGTCATCAAAGTTTTCAGAAAATGTATCACAGCTTTGCTGAAGCAAATTTTCCTACATTTCTCGACTTCACAGATGTAGGTTTGAACATTCCCTGCCCCTATTGGTGAAACCACATCCAAAATGGTAGGTAACAGGTCTCTGAGGAACCTTCCATTGTAGAAGGACTAAAATATCAAGTTGAAGATTTCTTAGTGCAGCATGGACGGTCTTGGGTGAAAGGTTGCAGAATGTGGTTTAAGGTGACATTGGAAGTAAGGGGTCATATTACTAAATTGCACCAGCATTGAGCAACGTTGGAGTGGTACCCAAGATGGCGGCAGAGATGAAGAAGGAAATAATTGCACATTAGTTGTGCTCTGTGCTGCCGTCTCACCACAACAATTATCCAGTGGCCATCCAGGGTGGAGACCTGGCAAAGACAGTTCTTTGGGGGCCCCTTGGGATCAGGGATCATCCATGATATGTGGAGAGGGGTTTGTCTCTCTTCTTCTCTCCTGGTGTTGATCCGAAGCCTGTTGTCCATATAACAGTAGCCTGGCAATGCAGTGCAACCAGGAGACTCATGTGGCTGTGCAGCCAGAAAGCAAAGTGCCTGAAGCTTGAGAAGCAAGGGGATGCATATTCTAGTCTCCCCCTGCAGATTGGTGGCCTGTGGGTAGGCGGTGACGATGGATTGCAAGCACCATGAAGGCCGAGAGAGACCTGACGATTTGGCAAGACCGAGTCCTCAATGCCGGGAGAGGCAAGGAAATTGTCAATTGGCGAGAGAGGCGGCTGCAGTGAGTGGGGCACCATATCTCACATAGGGGCACCCCTGGACCCCATTGGGATATAAATTGTTATGTTGTGCTATGTTCTGTTCTTATGTGGGGCGTTTGTGCAAGTGATTTGAGCTCTTCGACTTCCTGGAGGGCACACCTAGTCTTTCCGCCCACCTTGAGGCGCACTTGCTACTGACTGGATAGGGCTTGAAGCCCTACGAGTGCCCTCACCTGAAAATGCAGTCAGTGAGTCAGGGCTGATTAAGATAGATGAAGGGGTGGTGTGCACCATGCCTACATGGACAGCTTCTATTACTTCGGCGGACTGGAGGGTGATAGCCCCTGTGTGGGAAATACATTAAAGTTTGAATTGATTGATTACGAGCTTGATAGTGCTGTGACCTCCGTGTGGCGGTGGTGGGCCAGGCCTAATCTAACCACCCGTCTGGGTTGTTGCCTGAGCAGTCATGTGCATGAGAAGATTGAAGAGGGTGGGAGGTGTGGGATAGCGGGCCCCCTTCCCACTTCTCTTTCTGGTAGCCGCTTCGGCCTAGGGTAAATAGCAACGCACAATCGAAATCTAATCCCATTGCGGAGAATCCAGCCACCAGACATGCATAGTGTCTACTAGTGTACAAATTTGAGCAGTAGAAGAGCTCATTGGCTTTGTACTGACAGCTGGCCTTGTGTGCACCAGGACTCACTGTGTTGGACTGTGGCTGCGGTGAGACTGCAGGCCTTGGTCAATGGAGACTGTATTACCACGGTTGGAGACAACAATGGCCTCCACAGTCCCGGGGCCCAGATCTCTGCCCAAACTTACTAAAACAGTGACATCCAAGGGGTTAATTACCACCGCGTCCAAGCCACCCAGCACCATGGACCCCATATCACAGTTGGGCTCAACGGTGGAGGAACATACAAGTAAATTCAATGAAATATTACAGGCCATTCAAACTCTAAAACTATGTTGGAGGTAAAGATAGAAGCAGTTGCTTTGGACATTGGTCTCCTGCGGGCTGGTCACAGGAAGCTGGTAGACAGAGTGGATGATACTGAATCCAGTCTCACAGCAAAGCGCCTAACCGTCAAGGAGGTTCATACACAGCTGACTGCCCTGAAAGATGAAGTCTGTATCCTCCAAATCCAAGCTGAAGGGCAATCCCACCACAACAACATACAAATCATAGGCCGGCCAAAGAGAACCGAGGTACCCAGCATGGAGCTCTTCCTGGATAAGTGGCTACTAAACATGTCCTGGAAGACAAGGCACCACACTTTTTCTCTGTCACCCGGGAGCCCTGCCATGACTGGTGGTAGCTCATCTCTTCAATTAACGGGATTGAGCTTTCATTCTACAACTCACACAAACGTGTGGTCTGGGGCAATTTAATGGGAAATTGATCACAATATTCCCAGATTACACACTGGTTGTGCTACGCCTGTTATATGTAGGAATTAAGAGGCAGCTGCGAGAGGTGGGACTGAAATATACGTTTCTTTATCACATCAAAATGTGAGTTGCTGCAGATAATGAGACGTAGCACTTTGTGAACCCGGAGGATGTCTGGCAATGGCTGCAAACAAAGGAGGTGGAAATACCACAGGAGGAATGTGACACCAATGATGGCTGTGTCCACCAGAGAACCAGAGTGTGAAGGCCTATGCTATACCAAGGAGATCTCACAAGAAAGCAGGCACTGCTGAACGAGCGCAGGCTATGGCTGATGCTGTAGTCCTGAGTCACTGCTCTCTGGGGATGGTCGAATTGGAACAAAGCAGAAAGGCAATGACTGATGAGGAGCACTCAGACAACTCCGATGTTGAGGGGGGTGGATGGCGCTCCTTAACTCCCAGATCGGTAGTCACAATAATTTGATAATACAGATTTACCAACAAGTGAATGCAGGAGTGCCCTATACTCAGGGGGCGCTCCTCACCTGTTTCAATCCAGGCTGGAGCTGTTACCCACACACGTGGCAAAGACAACCCGGGGAGAGACTGTGAAGAGCTTCAGTTGGATTGTGTACATTTTATGACCAGCACCCACTTACCTCCGGTAGGAAAGCAAAGGAGACTGAATGATCGCTGTACCATATCCTTGCTCAAAGGGATGGAATGGCTAGGTACTGTTTGCTTTGTATCCTTGGTAGAGGTTGTTGGGATGTTAAAGTTGTGTTTTGTAGGGGCGTCCATGCCACTCACGCCTCCACTCTCCACCCCTCCTTTGCCTCTTCGGAGACCTCTCGAGATAGGGGAGAGACAGAAGGGAGTGCCAATGGCATATAATGTGTTAACATGGAACATGCAGGCAATGGCTACCCCTGTCAAGTGGCACAAGATCCACAGTTACTTGCATTGCCGCCACACACATGTAGCGTGCATCCTGGAGAGACACATCAATGCCACTGAACTGATAATTTTATGCAATCGATGAAGGGGACAGGTGGAAGGCACAACATATTTTGCTTATGCCAGGGGGTATTGAAATGAATTTTGCCAGACACACCATTTGCAGTTCACTCGAGGAAAGTGGATCCAGAGGGGGATATGTTAGGGTGGAAGGATTGCTAGATTGTGAAATGCTGGTGCTGGTCACATTATACGCCCTAAACAGTAATCAAGCTGCCTTTCTGGATTCTCTCACCCCTTCCCTGATCAATAACTTAGACGCCCCATGTCTTTGCGGTGGGGATTTTAACTGTGTACTAGACACGGGCATGGACAGATCCTCCCACTCACTTTGCCAACATGTAGCGAGAGAGAGAGAGAGAGAGACTAGCGACTCACTTTTGGGAATGGGTAAATTACCTTGGGCTGGAGAAGTATACAACCACAGAGCAGGGACTATTCTTAAGACTCAGCGCTACACCACATACACACATCTTGATTATTCCTTATACGATTTCATGAGAGGTATGGTGCTGGACTTTGAGTTCCTGTGTTGTACATGGGTGGACAACAGTCCCCTCAAGTTGACAGGCTGAGGGAACGCCTAGACAACTATTTCCCATGTGGAAGCTTAACACCAGCGAGCTGACAGTACCCCAGTTCAGGGAGGTGCTGAGAAGGGTCATAGTTGAGTATTTCGATGTCAACAGGTTTACTGCTGGTGATGCCTCAATTGAGTGGGAGGCATTCAAAGTAGAGCTGAAAGAGATATGCTTTAAAACCACTTATGGTGTCAAAATGTAGCTCGCCCGTAATATACTGGCAAATGAAAATAAGATCCGAGATGAAGAGACAAGACTTGACCAATGGGGGAGGACCTGCAGGATCTCTGTGACCTGAGAAGGAAAGACAGAGTCCTAATGACCCAACTGGCTGTAATTGATTCCCGGGCACACGTAGAGCAGCAGCATGCACAGGGGGACAGATAAGTGCAATTCCTGGCCTGGCTTTTAAAGCACACATATATAATGTGGACCTCTCCCTTGATATAGAAAAGACTTTTGATACACTAAGGTGGCAATTTTTAATGATGGTCTTGAAGGAATTGGGGGTCGGTCCCTGTATTAGGCAGTGGCTAAGTGCCTGATTTAGAAGTCTGCGAAGGGAACACTCCGTCACGAACATGATGGATATCCTGTCCACTATATTACAATCCCCATTGGATAGAATGTGATCGTAATACAATGGAAGGGATATCTGTCATTTTTGTAATGGAGTGTTCCCCTCTGCCGATTTCTAAATCAGGCCCTAAGTCTGCTATCCATAAGTACAGTAGCACAGTGCAAATTGGCAGGGTGATCTCAGTGTCATTCCCAACAGGCAGGGATGCCCATTACCGCCCTCATTTTTGCCCTCACTATGGAACCACTGGTGTGTATATTGCAGGGTAGGTAGGTAGGCTTGGAAATACACTCGGAGATTGGTGACAGATTGTCTCGCTGTAAGTGGGTGACACATTGATTTACCTCAGAAATGGCCTGGTGACATTGCCGGAGGAGATGGGTGTCTTGAACGAGTTTTGTAATCAGTCATGGTTAACCCCTTCGGTGTGGGTGTCAGTTGATTGCTGACACCTGCACTTCTTTCCCAGTGCATCTATTGGCCTTTGGCTGACACTGGAGAAAGCTTGAAATAATCCTCTGTCGCTTGCAAAGGGAGGATTCGTTTTTTGCCAAAGCATGGAGGTGAAATTGAATCACTTCTACATCCACACCTGACCCCTCTCCCACTCTTCTTATGTTACAGATTCCCCACCAGAGTGGCAAGGAGCAGCAGGTGAGTCCTCTCCTGCCTCCTCAGGTTTGAAGGAGGCATCTTTGGTAAGGAACACCGCGATCCACAGTCAGGAAACCCACTAGACGACCAGGGACCTGTGTTTGGGAGATCAGCCTGCGTGGTGAACGGGCTGACCTCCCAGGGGGGCAAGGTTTGTTTTATTAAGTGGTTTTTCACCTGAGGGGAAGTGAAATAAAAAAACTGATAATGAAAATGACATTGTCAGGGGGTAGGCCCTTTCACGCAGAGTAGTGCATGATAGGGGGCGTATTTACTAGGCCAAGATAAGCCACACAGAGTGGCTTTACGTGGCCTTGTAAATTATGGGCTGGCACACTGCGCCGCCCGTGCATTGAAAAAAGTGTTGCACTGGTGGCGCAATATGCTTGAAAACAAGCCCCTTGGTACTTTTGGTATCACATTAGGGTATTGACAGATTGCTCTGACTGAGGGGGGGGGATGCCTGCATTCTTTAACCTAAAGAACCACTTCCAGTTTAAGTTGATGCCCTTTGGCGTAAAGAATGCCCCTGCCACCTTTTAGAGGTTGGTCAACAGGGTAGAACAGGGTGTTCTGCCTACTTGGACGCCATTGTCTTCTTCATGTCCAGCTGGGAAGAACACCTATACTACCCCCAGGAGGTGCTTTAGACCCTGCAGCAGGCGGGCCTTACTATCAAGGCCAGTAAGCGCCACATAGGGCAGGGTTCTGTGATGTACCTGGGCCACATGGTGGGTGGGGTAAGGTGCAGCTCCTCCAGGTCAAAACTGAAATGATCCTGGCCTGGCAACCCCCTAAAACACAGGCCAAGGGGAGGGCCTTCCTTGGCCTAACAGGATATTGGAGGAGATTTGCTAAGGAATATGACACCATTGTTGCCCCTTTAACCTAGCTGATTTCTAAGAAACAGCCCAGAAAGGTGATCTGGATAGAGGCCTGGCAGAAAGCCTTTGACAACTTTAAGAAAGCCATTTGTACAGCACCAGTGACTTCTCCAAGGAGATTACTGTTCAGACAGATGCTACTTCAGAGCATGGCAAAGGGGTTGTCTTAACACAGTTAAATGAGTAGGGCCTAGACCAACCCTTAACCTTCATTAGTAGGAGGTGACTTCCCCGGGAACAAGAGGTGGAGTGTGATTGAAAGGGAGGCCTTTGCTGTAGTCTGAGAACTGAAGAAGCCGAAGACATGCCAGCTTGGGGTTCAGACAGGCCCTTTAGCTGGCTCATGCAAATGAGGGGAGAAAATCCCAACCTGTTGAGGTGCTCATCGCCCTATCTTGAATGAACTTTACAGTGGAACACTGTGCTGGGTCAGACCACGCCAATGCTGATGATCTATCCTGGTTCTTCTGTGTTAGAGATGGGAACTTCCAAAAGGTTGTGTAGTTCTCACCACATTCAGCCGGGAGGGGATACATGTTAGACCTGTCAGCATTAGTATGGTCTTCCCCCAAACATTTTTACTTACTCTTCCATATTTTTCTGATCTCATTTTTGTTGGACTTAAGACTGTGAACTTTACCACTGCTATCCTGTGCTTAAGTGTGTGTGCTCACTCCTTAAAACAAGGCCACATTGGCTAGTCCCCAATTGGCATATTTAATTTACTTATAAGTCCCTAGTAAAGTGGTACTACATGCGCCCAGGGCCTGTAAATTAAATGCTACTAGTTGGCTTTGGGCATTGATTATCCTATCCACTTAAGTAGCCCTGCAAACATGTCTCTGGCCTGCCATTGCAGCCTATGTGTGCAGTTTTAAATTGCCATTTTGACCTGGCAAAATAAACATTTTCCTAGGCTCAAACCTACCTCTTTAATACATATGTCACCCCCTAGGATAGGCCCTAAAAAACCCACATGGCAGGGTGAAATGTATTTAAAAAGTAGGATATATAAGTTTAAGTTTGATGTACCCTGGTAGTGAAAACTTTTACATTCATTTTCACTACTGCAAGGCCTGCCTCTCCCTTAGGATAACACTGGATTATTGCATTTAATAAGCTGTACCTTCCAAATGGGAAGATGTGAACAGTTTATGTTTGGTGTCTTTGGAATTGTAATGAAAAATCATATTTTATAGTTGTATTTTGAAAATGCCACTTTTTAAAAGTTATTGTGTAGCTCAGCAGCGGTAATGCACTTGGATTTGTAATAATAAACTTTTTGTCGGCTGTGATTCAAAACTTTATCAAAATTGGTGTGCACCTGGTGAGGTGGCTCCACCCGGCCACCTGTTCAACTTTGAAATTAAAATTCAAGACTAAGGTCTTAAATAGAAAGCGCACTACCTGGATTAACTCTAAATGAGTGTATTTATCCAAATTTAAATTTAAATTTTAACATCTACGATAAATCAACTTGGCACTGTTAATT
Organism: Triturus cristatus; assembly: GCF_964204655.1. Taxonomy (NCBI): domain Eukaryota; kingdom Metazoa; phylum Chordata; class Amphibia; order Caudata; family Salamandridae; genus Triturus; species Triturus cristatus. The sequence goes on from NC_140585.1 coordinate 1,098,683,364, forward strand.
CAATGTACACAGTAACTTTTTCAATTATCAAAAAAAAAATGAGTATGAAGATTGCTTCCAAGTGCTTGTCTTCAATGTGCTTTATTCAGCAGCGTCTGCTTCAACAAACTTTCTTTATGTTGCATAAATCAAATTGTATTTTCAAACGAGGAGATTCATCGCTCCCAATGCATTTCGGGTAAACATTCACCCTTCGTCAGGGGGAATCTACAAACAAATATATATATCATAAAGTAATTCTATTGATTTACATTGATTTGCAAACAATCAAAGGTCATAATTATGGCTAAAACATCCAGGATTATCACAGTCTGTATGCTTTTTAGAGGTTCTGGGACCATTGTTGCTCACAAAAGTGATAGCCTTCATAATCATTCTGTGTAGCATGAAACAATCTACAAAGTGGTATAACAAGCCCATCCACCGTACATGCCAATGTGTCAGGGAAAATTATACTAAGTTGCTGTGAACCACCCGTGCTGGTAAGTAATTCTGAATATCAAAATCAGACGACAGTACCACCACTATTATGCGAGAATTGAACTTCAAACTGAATGCCACTTCGCACCCTTGTAAGCGTACTGCTTCTATTAAAACTCAAAGTCACTGAGACGTATGAAGAAACCTGCATGATAAGAAGACGTGCTTCGAGTATAACCGACCACTGTTGGGGCTTTGTGGTGCTATATCCCCCTAAATCTTGAAACATGCATATCTCCGGTTCTACTGATGGAATGTTTGTTCTTTGGTTCTTGTTTTATTTATCAAAACTTACTGTATTATTCTATTATGGCATTCTTCTTGTGTTGTGCTTTCAAGTTATTACTGTTTGAAGTGCTGCACCAATACTTTACACATTGCCTCTAAACTAAGCCTGACTGATCTATGCCAAGCTACAAGAGGGTTGAGCACGTGTTAATTTGGGGTGTGCTTGTGACTTCACTTTGACAAGTATTGTGGTTCCTGCTTGAGTAGGGTTTCACCTTCCTCAACCAGTCACCCAATTTCTAATAGAGGGCAATTATGCCCCACAGGGAAAAACACACATTTTACATTTAGAAAAAGCATATTTGACACATAATCTATAATCCACAGCATTAATCTGCAGATTATTTATGAAACCAATGGGTAGGTCAAACGCATCAAAAGTTACTAAAAATGTGGTGGCGTGTTTGCATGCAGTGGAATAGCCTATGCAAAGGTTGACTAGTTATCTTTCAGTTGCTTATTTTTGTATTTGGTTGTTATACTCATGCTGATGGGGTGAAATCTTTATCCAAGCAGTATTATGATGTTTTCAAAACACAAAATATTGAGGTCATATTATTAAGATAGTGTTTCATTATGCCGCATAATTTGTCTTTTCTTGTTGCATACTTTAGTCAACTCTGTCTCATAATTAGAGGTGGGTGGCAAACTCCCCTCCGCTGGTGGAGTTTGCTGAGTTTTCCCACTCCGCACTCTGCCTGGAGAGCAGAGTTCTAAAATAACTTCTCGATCCGCAACGTGACAGAGTATTTTTGGCTCGCTCTTGTGCATCATGCACTGTCACATACGAGATACCACCAATATGTTATGAACTGTTTTTTTTTTTCATTCACGCACTGTGTGACAAGAAATGTGCACTTCTACTGTTCTCCAGTAATGGTGAGGCTCTCACGTATGATGATATAACCACGTTTCAGGGGCTCCAAGTACTAGACCCAATGCCCACCCTCCTTCTATCCAGATGTGATTCAATGAGCAGAAGGTGATTTTTCCCCAATCACCCAGCCCAGCAGAGCTCACACCTCTTTCTGCCTCTGCAGCTCACTTAGACGTAGCTCTGCAGTCTCTCTGGTTACTACAGGTTTCCTTTCCTAAGCAGAACATGCTGCTCTTCCGTACCGCCTCCTCGCACTGCCCACGGCTCTCCCTCAACACAGGCAGTCCACCTGCTGCTGTGCGGCTGTGGCACTGCTTTTCCCGGCGGCCCCAGCGTCCAAAGGTGAATGCCTAACAACACCTCAAGCAATTAGGATTGGGACGGGGATCAGTGTGCTGTTGTTCACAATTTTACTAGGACTTCTTAAAGAGCCCTCAAGTCTACCATGACAAGGGTAATTTTCTCCCCTTCAGTCTAGACTCCTGTGTAATAAGGTGACTCACGTTAAAACTAAAATGTCCTCAAACACATGCCCTCATTGCTGCAGTGCAAGCATATTGTTGTCAGCCCTATACTCCTGGCACTCACAGCTTAGCAAAACACCTCTGCCGAAAAACATAAAACCTGTCATGCCTTACAGCATTTCCCACCCCCCTCCTGTTGCTGCCAGCTTGTGGTGCCCCTGTTATATTTTTTTTTATCTGCCCGTTATGCTACCACAGTCATTGCATGGATGACTGTTTGCCTTGTTTCACACATTTTCTCTATGCTGCGCTCAGAAACACAGTTGTGTAAGACAACATATAAACAAATGCATTTTAAAAATTCCACTGCGAAGTCAAAGGTCAGGATCTCATTGGTCAGAGGTCATGCTCTTCTGCTGTGGTCTGTGATTCACTTGCTGTTTGTCCGTTAGATGTGCGCTGCCCACAGTGGCTGACCCTACAATGACCCGACCTGCCTCCAGGGAGGTTCAGGGGTCGCGCATCAGAAAGCATACACCCCTCTTTTCTATAAGGTTACACTCCTGTACCCCTGTACTCTGCATCTGCCTGTGTGGGAAGGGGTCACTTCCACCTTACATAAGTCTGAGTGGTTTCCTGGCGGGTGGTACGTTCAGTGTCAGGGAGGACTTCACCATATGGTGTGTGGGACAGAGGTGCACGTCACTGCACTTCTAACTGTGAGCAGAGCCTGGGACAGATGTGCGCTTTAGGGCTCTTTACATGTGGGCAGATCCGTGGACAGAGGCACACTTCACAGCACTCTACCAGTGTGAAGAGTCAACGGACAGATGTGCACTTTTACTGCACACTACCTGAGGGCAGAGCTGGGAACAGACGTGAACATAACTGACTGCACTCTATACTCGCCTGCTCTCAGAACTCTGTAGAATCATGCTGACTTTTTCAGTGCCTCAGTGGAATTCCACGGAGTGAAACTCCGCAAACTCCACAGGGACCCTGGTAATAGCACTGTGATTTTTCACATGGAGCATGCCTGTGCACAAAGTTGTAGGGGCTACTATATGATTGTGCGCTTCTTGAGAGCAAAGGTAGATTTTTGGTTTCAAGAAGTTAATTTTAAACTTGCACTGGCCTAGTATATCCTCCAACATTAAAGTTTTGCATAAACCATGACAAAGTATGTTGTGGTATTGGGTATGGGTCAGGGTGAAATAATACTGTGTCTTTTTTAGTGATAAACTGCAGCTTCAGCAACAAATATATGTTTTTTATTGTTTACTTACTGTAGCACACATCTCACAGATGCACCCACTGACTGATTTTGATCAATACTTCTGCCTTCTACATAGAACAGTGTTTTGGAAGAAGGTTTTAGCCAGTCAGCAGAGATGGTGTTTCAACAGATGACAGCTGCCCTGGTCCTAACTGGAGCTATGGAGGTCAGCTCTGAGGCAGGGTCAGATACTGTCTAGCTTTGGTCTAGTCATGAGATGCAGAGGTATTTAGTCATTCCAGCATTAAAATGATCTGGGTATCATCAAAACAGCTGCAGCATGTTAGATTGAAGAATGAGGCCTGGTAAGAGGCTTAGTAAGTGTTGAAGAAAAGTGGTGAGATGATTAATTCTTCAGAAAAACCCCTACAGTGCTGAATGGAGGTGAAGTACATGGAGGAAAGAAGATCATACGGCATCTGTCAGAGATGTAGAATGCAATCCAGGCAAAGATGGTTTCCTTGAAGCCAGTTTCCTCCACTCTCAGTAGGAGGGAAGGGTGGTTGGCTGTGATTAAAGTGCTGATAGGTCTGGTAGTAAAGCCATTGGTATCCTCTGTGGTCTTCGGAGCTTCCTAGATACAAATCACAGTGCGTTTGCTACACTCCAGAAAGTCATAAAATTGTGTGAGCACATACTTTCATTCAATTTTTCACAGAAAGAATGAATTATTAAATTGAAAATATCAGGGGCAGGTGCCGGTTGTGAGAGAGTTGTTATGGATCATTCTGGCAGGCATAGTACAATCATTAAGAGTCAGATACTTCTGAAGGTTTTTGTCTGATACAGAGCCAGCAGGGTTGCTAGCCTTGACCAGATCCTTGAATAGGGAGACTAAGGGTTAACTGTGGGAGACTGAGGTCTGATGTCAGTTAATTGGTGTAGTTGTCTTTGACCACGGCAAGACTGGGCTAAATAGTGGTTATCTTGGCTATGAGATAATTTTCACGTATCCCTTAGAAACAAGGTGGTCTGTGACTGTTAATGAAACTCTGAGGGTAGGGAATGTTTGCAATCTTTGGAAGCTAATTTGCCATTGGGTATATACCTGGAGGTTCAGCGCTTTTTTGTCTTTCTAATCAAGAATGTGCTGATTGTTTTCAGTTATGGAAGGGCAGATTTGTTTTATTGTTAAATTTCTCCAATTGGTGTTGAAGTTCATTGATTTCTTTTTTATTTCTTATATCCTTTTTGAGAGAAGGTGTACTGTGTCTATGATTGTCTTGAGAGGAAAACAATTCCTCTCCAGTCTGGTATCAACACTCTCCCCAGTAGCTACGCAGTGCCATCGTGCGCCGCAGTAGCGAGACCTCCTCCCTTGAGGGTTCGCGCTTGCTGCCAGTTCCCTGCCTCTGCGCTGCTCCAGCCTTAGCCAGCACCTCGCCTGCCTGGGATACCGCATTTCCCTGCCCCTCTTGGTGACTTTGTTTTTGTTTAATTTAATTAATTTAATTTTAACTTGACTGCATTTCAGCCTGTTTTCCCGCCGGTTATCCAACCACTGCTGCCCCTGCGGCCCCTCCCCCGTGGACAGCCCCCGCTCCCACCTCCCAGCACCTCGTCCTGCCTCCTCTCCTATTTTATGGCGGCCGCTGTGCGGTCCCGCCCATAGGCAAGCCCGTCTGCGCCCGTCCGCGACCCGACCATGGCCAGCGCCAGGGACCCTGGATCTACGACCCGCCTGCACTATAACTCCGCCACTCTCCTCGCACTCAACCCCGGAAGGAACAACAACTGCCAGAAATCGATCCCGAACACCACCCATGGGCAGTTTTCCTGCCTTCACTGCCGACAGTCCTTCACCATCGACTGCTCCCACACCACCGCTGAACCCAAGCCAGACGCCCGTGCCACCAAAGCCCTGACGTGCATCCTCCTCAACGTACGCTCACTACAGAGACACGCCGTAGAGATCTGGGACCTGCTCGACACTGTGACGCCAGACGTCGCCTTCTTCACGGAAACATGGACCCACGCCACCTCCGCCCCCGACATCACCACCGCCATCCCTGACAGATACAAAATCCAAAGAAAGGACCGCCCCCACTGCCCAGGAGGAGGACTCGCCATTGTACACAAGAACTCCATTCTACTCTGCACCTCCAGCATGAACGACCCTCTCTCCGACACAGAGCACCTCCACTTTCAGATCCAAACCAGCCCCAGAACCACGCTGCGTGGGACCCTCGTCTACAAACGCCCCCGAACTCCACAGCTCTTCTGCCACCACTATTACCGACCTTGCCGCACCCCACGCCATCGCCTCCACGGACTACATCCTTATCGGAGACCTGAACTTCCACCTCGACAACCGTAGCGACCCCGACTCCACCACCCTCCTTGACAACCTCTCCAACCTTGGACTGAAGCAGCTCGTCACCACCCCCATCCACAGAGCCAGACACACCCTGGACCGCATCTTCACATGAGGGACAAACATCCACTTCAGCCACACCATGCAACCGCTCTGGACAGACCACCAGTGCGTACACTTCACCTTCAACACCACCACCGCACCCAAATCCGGCTCGCACCCACCACGGAGGAACTGGAACAAGATCACAGAGGAACACCTCAATACCACCCTCCTCCACGACCCCCCCTCCGCCACGACCGTCGCCAACTCCGCAGCCAAAGAACTACACTGCTGAATCGCCAGCTGCACTGACAAGCTCACACCCCTCTGCCACCCCGACAAGCAACGCCCCCCAAAGGCTGCCTGGTTCACCACTGACCTCCAAGAAGCCAGGCGCTCCTGCAGGCACCTCGAGAAACTATGGCGGAACAGGAAAACCACCAAAGACCACAACAACTACAGAAACACGATGAATGAATACCTCCAGCGCATCAGAGCCACCAAGCGGACCTTTATCAAGAACAGGATCCTCACCAACGCAAGCAATGCAAAGGAACTCTTCAGCGTCATGCAGCAGTTTACCAAACCCCCCAGCGAAGCCACGGATGTCATTTCTTCTCAAGACTTCTGCAACAAGCTCAGCTCCTACATCCACCTGAAAATGAAGGCCCTCTGCGACAACTTAAGCGAACAGACTCCGGTCACCCTCCCCACCACCGACAATCAGCCGACCATCACCACCTGAAAACCTGCCACCACTGAAGACACCACCACGACCATGAAGAACACCCACTCAGGAGCCCCCACGGACCCCTGCCCACTGCACATCTACCACAGAGCCGCTGCCGCCATAGCACCCGAACTAGGCCAGTCAATCAATGCCTCCCTTGATTCAGTCATCTTCCCCGACAACTGGAAGCGGGCAGAGGTCAGGCCCCTCCTCAAGAAACCCTCAGCTGAACCGATGTACCTGAAAAACTACCGGCCCATCTCTATCCTACCCTTTGCATCCAAAGTCACCAAGAGATTCCTCAACACCCAACTGATCACCTTCATCGAAGAGAACACCATCCTCGACCCCTCCCAGTCTGGATTTCACAGCAACCACAGCACCGAGACCGCCCTCCTTGCCGTCACAGATAACATACGCATGCTACTCGACCAGGGCCACACTGCAGATCTCATCCCCCTAGACCTCTCCGCAGCCTTCGACACCGGTTCCCATCTGTCTCTTGCAGCAAGACTCCACGACGCCGGTATACGGGGAACCGCCCTTGACTAGATCTGCTCCTTTCTCTCCGGCAGAACCCAAAGGATCAGACTCCCGCCCCTCCTCTCCGAACCTACTGAGATCAACTGCGGAGTACCCCAAGGATCCTCGCTCAGCCCCACGCTCTTCAACATCTACATGGCCCCCCTCGCCACCATCATCAGACAGCATGGACTCAGCATAGTATTTTACGCCGACGACATCCAGCTCATCCTCGCCCTCATGAAGAACCCCGAAGACACCAGACTCAGCTTCCAAGAAGGAATGAAAGACGTTGTGACGTGGATGAACAAAAGCTGCCTAAAGTTCAACTCGGAGAAGACAGAGGTCCTTGTCCTCGTACACTTCCCCACTGCGTGGGATAGCTCCTGGTGCCTCCCTGCCCTTGGAAACCCACCCACCCCGACGGACCACGCCTGGAACCTCGGCATCATTCTAGACTCCTCCTCACCCTGACCCACCAGATAAATGCTGTTGCCTCCACCTGCTTCAACTCCCTCGGCATCCTCCTTAAGTTGACCCCCCCCCCCGAATGGAGAAAGACCGTCAGCTGATTGGACTACGGCAACACCACCTATGCCGGAATCAACAAAACCCTGCTACACAAGCTCCAAATCATCCAGAACACCGCAGCCAGACTCGTCCTCGGAGCCCCACGACAGGAGCACATGACCCAGCACCTACGAGACCTCCACAGGCTCCCCATTGAGAAGCTACTCACCCACGCCTACAAATCCCTGCACAACATTGGACCCAAATACCTCAATGAAAGAGTCTCCTTCCACGCACCCAAAAGGAACCTCTGCTCCACCGACATCGCCCTGACAGAGAACCCACGCATCCGCAGAACCAGAGCAGGTGGAAGAGCCCTCTCCTACATCGCAGCAAAGACCTGGAATCAGCTCCTAGTCAGCATCAGACACTCCCCCACTCTGCACATCTTCAGGAAGTGCCTCAAGACCTGGCTCTTCGACTCATCCGAAGCTGCACCCCACCCACCCCCAGCGCCTTGAGACCCTCACGGGTGAGTAGCATGCTTTATAAACCCCTGATTGATTGATTGATTGAAATGTGAAAGCCTTTGGACAGTCAATTATAGAGGTAATTTTCTTCTGTTATTTGGGTGGGTGGTAAAATCAGCTAAAGATGAGAGTTGAGTGCAGAAAGATTTAGTTTGTTTTACAGTAAAGGGCCTTTTTGATCACTGTTGCTGTGGCGCTGTTTTTGGGAAGTTGGACAGCCAAAGTGGTGGTATGTCCAGATAGTTGGGAGGTGAGATTAGTCATGTTTTTCTAAACATTTTTAATTGGTTTTGTACATGTCGTAGTGCTAATGTGGGATATGTATTTACTTATAGGGGGTATATTCAATTGCCCATTGGGTCAGAATATCAAGCAAAGCTATGTTCTGTTAATTCCAGGTGAGTTCTGATTTACTCACACCATTTTAAAACCATTTTTATGCAACCTCGCATATGGTCTAAAACTATGTACCTTTCTATCACACAGGGTGCACCTGTTTTTAGTCCTGAGGAAGACCTGTTGTGATGTTTTAAGAAAACACGATTTAAAAGTGTTGAAACATCAACTATAATTGTGTTATGTGCTCCGCATCGACTGTACACATGGCTAAAGTTTCACAATTAATACAATAAGCCATGGTTGAACAGATGTAGGAAGAATGGAATGGGCATCATACTAAGTCTATTGCTTCATGTCATGTTTATGTCATCGTGTAGTTCATGTTTTTTTCTTTGAATCACCTGATCACACTGCATGATCATTTCACTTGTATGCCACTGTTGAAAGACAGCCCTGTTAAAAAAATGTTGTGTTTCTGTAAACTTCACACTATGAATAAGAATATACGAAGCAAAATCAGCCCCTTGTGTGTTTGCAATAATTTATTGATGTGTCTAAGTTATAGGACAAAAGTAGTAATCGTTTGAAGCATTTTTTTCTTTTCTCCCCCAACAGAACCCATTGCAACTCTAACACTATACAGGGAGACCAAGTAAGCTCCTTCTGGAGTCAATAACACTTTACCACCTTCACTGATACTGATTTTTTAATGCGCTTGAATTATATTTCTCCTGCCAGTTGCATTCGTCACACTGTGCGATTGTCGTAATTTTTCAAGCGATCATAATAGGCTAATGATTGAAAACAGTATATTAAAAGTATTCATCATCCTTCTTGTTCTCGAATAATAAACAGTATGGCATTCATGATCAACTGGTGATTGTTAACTTTATATACTGAATGTAACTCAGTACCTGCTGTTGCTATTTAATTTCTGAGATGCTTGCTTCATTATTGAATGTGATTTCTATTGCTCAGTGGTGGCTCCTCCACAATGGTGGAGGAGCATCGCCCCACTGGCTCAGAGCCAGCAGCTAAAAAATAAAAAGACAGTTTATTACCTTTTTATTTTTCAGCTGCTGGCTGAGCCAGCATGTGTAGGAAGGGACGGGTCCGGGCTATGGGATGGAGGAGGAATGCAGTGCTAGGTGCACTTATATGTGCACGTCTGTTTGGCCGGCCATCTTAGGCCAGCCAAACAAACGTGCGCCTTTAGGTTTCTCTAACCGGGCTGTATTCTACAGCTGGGTGGAGAAACGGCACAGACTCCCTGTGCCTGAGCGAGCGTCAAACCAGCCAGCTGAGGCCAATCCCAGCACTTCTGGATTGGATGAGGAGTCTGTCCCAGGGACTGTCTAGAGCAGCAGAACAGAGGAGCACTGAAGCGCAAAGGTGGCCGCAGGTTCAGAAAAGGTTTTTGTTTTGTTTTGTTTTGTTTTTTTATTCAATCTGAGTGAGTCTGCATATTGGCAGCAGCTGCAACTGCTATTGCTTTAACTGTATGCATACAACTATTGTATTGTACTGGACCTCACCAGACTACCCTCAATCAATCAACAGACAGTTATGTTTTATGCAATTAAATTAGTTGAATGTTAATTCATGGGCCAAACATCAGCTTTGTGAATTATTACAATTCAGGAATTATAAAATGGCAGGAAAAGCCCTGACTACTGTAAATTCAGATAACCAACAAGTATCCATGAAGGAAAATGGAGGAGCTCTCAGCTCCAGCAAGTCAACAAGTGCTGCCTAATTACTAGTAAATGAATAAAACTAAGAAGCAGGACTCTATAAAGGATTCTGAATTTGTATTAAGTATAATTTAATGAAACATCTTTAGTTTGGACAAATATTTAATACTTTTAGTGAACTTAGGTGGAGAACAAAATTATCAAAAGTTTGTTGTTTGTTAAAGCGCTGGCAAGGGTTTCAGTAGGGCCCAAAGGCGCGCCGGCAGAAACCGGCCATCCAAATATGAGGTGCATTGCCTCATAAACCTTTTGAAGTTTTGCAGGGGTCGCATCAGCTCCCAGAGACCCTGGGAGGCACGGTGCTGGTCCAGGTGCAAGCTCAACCATGGAGCCAGACCTCGAATGATGAAGACCTCGAATGATGACTCTCCCTTGTCTCATCTGAAGACTGCAAAGGACGGGTCGAAGACCTCTTCGACTTCTTGTTCTTGTTTTTCTGCTGGGACTTACCTGAGCACCCAGGCAACTTTAAGTGCAATGAAGATCTTGGGCTCTGCAACGAATCCCGGGACCTTCTACTCGACGACCGCGATCAAGACCGTTGTGGCATCGCACATCAGTAAAAAATAATGCTTTCATACTTTTTTTTCTTTTATGTTACTGATCCAACTTGGATCAGTAACTCCAAAAAAAAAGCAGCTGTTTTATATTGTAGGCATTCAAATTTGCCATGCCTGTGCCTACAAAGTAACGCTGCCATGCGCGTCAAAAGTTTTTCAATATTTTTTTACATTCATTAGCTATCCAGCACACCATTGGGGATGCAGTGCTGCATGGCTAAAAACATTGGCAAAGCCAATAGGTCCCAAAGGTGAGACCTTTTGGCTTTGCCAATTCTTGTTTTACACAGTGTCTGAAAGATGCCTGCTACTGAAAGTGGAATGCTTCAGAATTTGCACTTTTGAACCATGATTTTGCTTTCCAATAACTACAACTTTTTATGCATAGCCTTCAACTTTTTTGTCTTTGCTGTAAATGGTAGGCAACATTTATACACATTCATTTGCTGCTATATTAAATAATCTTGGCATAATGAAAGGCTAAATAGCCCTGGAACGGAGGACATACATACATCTGGTTAGTCACTTAACTTGACCTGGCTAATTGTATGTCTTAGGCATGCACTAGTAACTTAGGGTCCAACTTGGAAATGGAAATGCTATACCTCCTGTAGACAAAGTTACCGTGGCCATCAAATTTCAACTGAGGAAGCAACATTTTGATTGGTCTACTACACCCTCAGGTAAATAATGCAACTCACAGTTTATTTGTAAGTAAAGGTTCAGAGCACTCCATTGACTTCAGTACTGTTTACTAAATCACCCCTTCCTCAACGTCCGGGTCTCCACTCCCACTATAGTGTATGCTCAATGATAAACAACTTTTTCACGTACCTTGTAGTCCAGCCCATTGTGGTTTCTAGAGAAAGGGTAGAATGACCCCAGTTGCATCCAACGTAGGCAAAGTTCACGGGTGGTATTATGGATGAAACCACAAATATCTGCTCCAATCTAAAACATTTGGAAATAGAGCTTGTTTACACATATTTGAAAGGATCGTTACAGGAAATAGCAATGTAGTAAAAACGAACAAATATATTTCAGATACATTTTTAGCCTCAGTAATTCCTCTTTAAGAAGCGTAGCAATGGAAGCATAGCAATGGAGCACCAAAGTGAACCAATGTCTTCTTGGCACTGCTCTCGTGCTACATACTATTATAGGCATCATAAAAGCAGTGTCTGGATTCACCATATCGGTGGTGAGTGTGGTGTGGGCGTATGAATATCACACTGTCAATCACTTTGTGTGCAACAACTGTCTGAGGCTGGCCCGAGGCTATTCATTTCCTCCTGGCACGTCACATCCAGGCCATACCATAACAAGCAACTTTGGAGGGAGTTACAACGTCCTCCCCTGCATAGGTGGACCAGTCCCTTCACTTTAGGAGTGGTGTCTACATCACAACATCCGTCCCCCCTTTTCAATGAGGCAAACAACACAAACAAATGTATGCGCATGTCAGTCCCAGTTGCAACAATTGCCAGACCCCATTGTCATAACATGAAGTCTCTCAAACTGCTTGAAGGAACAGGATTGTCTCTCAGTCTGTATTGGGACATATTGCTCCACAAGTTTGAGGGTACACCCTCTTCATAAGGTAATTGTTTGGGAGCCTTGTAGCCCAGTATGGGTGTTAGCTCTAATTGTCAGTTCTCCCAGCAGGGAGGCTACTCTAACTCTCCATGCAGGCTGATGTTCTTGCCTGCAACAGCCCCAGGGTTCTCTTGTCGGAGCTGAGGCTCTGTTGGGTAACACTTGAAAAATAAAATATGGTTTCTTCTCCTCAGGTAGTTGCCAACATAGTCTCTCTTCGGCATATAACCAACCAGAGTTCCAGTTCAAACATCAGCCTGAGCTTTCTCCCAGGGTGACAGTCCTTTACTAGCACGTCTTCCCCTACCATGATGGTCAAGGTCTTGCCCTGTGGGTGGTGGATGCAGCTTCTATTCCTTTGGTGCCTACGTTCTAGGATCAGCTGTTTGACAATGCCTGCAGGGACCTGGCTGGGCTGGTGTCGAATGATGTGTTGAGTTATCTGGCCCCAGCAGGCATGACCTGGGGCAATCCTGGTAGAGGTGTGGGGAGTTTGTTGGTAGTCTCTCAAGAACACATATATGACCTCTTCAAGTGATTGTCTCTCATGCTGGGCAATGCAGATAACCTTGCTGAGAGTCTGTATAAACCTTTCAGCCTCGTGGTTGGCTTGTGGCTATCTTGGTGTCACTTTGGTAAGACTGATGTTGAATGATGCCAAGATACCAAATACTCTGCAAACTCTTGCCTCTGGAAAGGTGGTCCATTATCTGTTTGAATCTCCTTTATTAGTCTGTGGGTCACCATGACTTTCTCCATTTTGGATAGCATCTCTTGAGCCAATGTGCCCTTGACCAGTTCAAATTTTAGATATTTTGAATAGTCATCTATAAGGACCACCGTGTGCTGCCCATCAGGGAAGCTGCCAAAGTTCATGCTGTTGCATACCTACAGTTGGGGTGGCACTCACCGGTGTTTATCGGGTCAGGTTGGGTAAGCGCACCCCACCACTTGACACTTCCCTGTCTGCACTGCTGTTAGGGACCGTCCTTGTTGCTGACTGTGAAAATGTCTCCTGATGATAGGGGGCGATGTCTTGGTCCATTCACCAGGTACCTCATGTACTTCTCAATCTCTAGGGCTCCTTCTTCCTCTTGTGGAATCACCTTATGAGGGTGCCTTGAGAGGAACTCTGCCGGATTTAGCAAACCTTGCTGGTGACCTCAAAGGAGTATTCTTTAAGCTGGAGGACCAACTTTTCAGTCCTCTGTGGTGGCTTTGAAGTTGAGCCTCAGAATAGTAGGATCAATGGCTGGTGGCCAGTTCGGATGGTGAAGGTGTGCCATCAGATATAGAGGTGAAAGTGGCAACATTGCAATTGCTTCACAGTTAGTTTGGGAGTACCTCCGCTCTGTTGGGGAGTGGACAATTGGTGTAAGCCACTGGGGCCCATACTCTGGTTCCTTGTCACTGAGATAGCACAGCTCCCAGTCCTGCGGGGCATGTGCCAACTGCTAGTTCAGTTTCCTTTCTTGGATAAGATTAGACCAGGGTGGTCTTTGTAAAAACTGCTGCCTTGGTGTTCCGGAAGGCTTCTTTATGCAGCATCCCTCACTCCCATGACATGTTGGCTTTTGTCAGTTCTCTCAGTGGCTGGGTGAGGCCTGTGACGTGAATCACCCGCAGTAATTTACCATGTCCACTCTCAGGCTGATGGCGGTATTTCTCCTGAGCTGCAGGTTTGGCACAGATGTGGCTTGACCTGTAGCTAATGTGGTGCGGGCATATGAATATCACACGGACACTCATTTTGTGTGCAACAACTACCTGAGGCGGGGTATGAGGCTATTTATTTCCCTCGGCACGTCCAGGCCATACTACAACAAGCAACTCCGGAGAGGAGTAACAAAGTGCCTTCCTGCGTAGGTGGACCACTCCCTTCAATCGGCATTGGTGTCACTACATTGAGTAGTCCTTTTTGGGCTCGAGGCTGACAATCTCAGGCATTCGACGTGGGGGCAAAAGGATTTCAGAAAATTGGCAATTATTATATGACTTTATTCTGAGGCCACGCAATGATAGGCCATAAGTCTATCTGGTGTGACTATTCTTTCCATAGTGCTCAGCGCCACTGAAGGTAGTGTGTAGAAAAGAGTGTAAGTAGTATAGGTTTTGCCGTGTCTTCTGTCACTCCCTGATCTCTTGCTGTGATACATGTACACGTGTGTGAATTTTGTAGGAGACTACAGTTTATTACTACTAAGCATTGTTTCCCTAAGTCTATTATGATGGACTGTGGTCACAGAAAATAATTTAACCTTTGCACTGTAGTAATAAATGTTCAATTGTGTGTTTATTAACACTCTTCTTGTGAATAAATATGTCGATTTGGGCCACATTTATTTGCATTGGCATAAGTATACACCAAGTAAAGTAACCTTTGCCATCGGTTATAAAGATATTGCAAGTCATTGAATTCTGTCACATTAGAGGAAGGAGGCTGAACGTGATTAACAATCTTTTTTTTATATAACTTATGACAGTGGATATTTGTGTTTTTTAAACATGGAAAAAAACAATACTAATTCATCAAAGGGGGTATATCCTTGGTCGAGAGGTCTTTAAAATAAGTCATTATGGTTGCACAATATGTAGCCTAAATTTGGATTGCTGTTTTGTTATTTTATTGTCAACATATATTTTATTCAGCTTGAATTACTACAATAAAATCATCACTATGCCATCAAGTCTCTTTCCTTTCTGTTTCCCCAACCTTTGCTTAGGAGGAGCTGATGCATTGATGAGGCTGCCATGTGTGCAGGTAGAAGAAGCCTTACTTGTGGCACTTTACAATATGCACAGTGCAGTATCTGATGAGAATATTTATTGATGCAATACATGGGAGTACTTGTTCAACTTTTAGAATACTTCAATAGTACACCATTTGTTAAAAAATGCACCATTTGGTACTCTATTTTTAAAAAGTTTCTCAGAGGAAGAACCTCAAACCTCTCTTATGTTAGTTGGCCTAGTTCGCGTCACTCGCGAAGTCAAATGTGTTACCAATTTTTAAACCTCACCACTTTCAATTGTCCTAAGCCGCCACTGGATTTGCTGTAGAATCTTCCCGTGTGCTCGCTTTAATAATGGGCCTCCTGAATTGTTGTTACTTTTATGGAATAAGATAGAAAACTGACTTTTTGAACATATTTACTGGGCCACACCAGAGTATATATTTGATCAGCTGACATTCCTTAAGTGTGTCTTTTGACAAGGCAAGTAAAAATAAATGTACACACCTTATTAGATTTGCTGTAAGTCTAAATTGAAAAGTGGTAATGTGGGGCTGTGACAAAAATAAGTAGGCTTCAGATAAAGGGGCATGCTGTACATCAATGTGCTAAAACCTATAGGGAAACTACTGTAGAAAGACACTGTGGCCTACACAAAAGAGGAGGAAGCATAAGCCAAGCTTTCGGTGCTGAGAGTATAACTCTATTCCCACCGGAGACCTGGTGTAATGTAGGTAAATGTATAAGAAATCAGTGTTCTAGAATCAGTACAAGAAATTCAATTGCAGGAATTAAATCCCCAGCTGCAGGAGCTTTACTGCAGTTTGGGCACCCCTCGAAGTCATTTTCGTTCCATTCTACATTCAGCCATTGGTTACTAAGTCTAAATATACATATTTAAAAGTCTTAGCTTGTCGTCCAACATTTACTGGTATCATGGCACAGTATCTCACCAGTATGGTCCCCGCAGACTTACATATGGGATTCCGAAGAGGTTGAATTCCAGCATGCCGATGATGGACATGCGCAGATCTTTCCAAAGGGAAAAGTTGTCACCGAGCCAGTGACCGCTCCATTTTCCACTCCCGACATAAGTGGATCGGGATAGAACGAAGGCTCGCTTTCCTGTGGCATTCTGGGAAGCACTGCAATAAAAAAGTGCACACGCTGTGAGAATCAGGGATTGGTCAGCTAATCAAATGCAAACCTTAAACAGTTGAGATCTAGTGCAGATCACCAAGATGCCACTTTGATGGATGGACCAGGTAACTTTGTGAGAACAGAGTCGTGTTTAAGAACCGTTGCCCTAACATTCAACTTACCAAAAGAGCTAAGGATCATGAGGCACCAGGGCTTAGCCCTGCCTCGCCTGCTGTCCAGATTAATAATTATGTTAAACTGATTGATGAGAGCACAAGGCCCTCATTACAAGTTTGGTAGGTTTTGGTGGGGTGAAATTCCAGATTCAAGCCAGTATTTCTGCACCAAAAACACGATTGCATTAGTTCTCCCCTAAATGGGGGATAACTGCAAAGACATGTAGATACTGAGGCTTTTAATGTGCCTTTTTTGCAGGGAGAAAACCACTGAAATTTTCTACCTCGTCTGAGCAGGCAGAAAATGTCGGTGGGAGTGCCTGTGGGCCGGTCAGTGGAGGTCTGTACCAGTCTGGTCCCGCGAGCTGCTGCAGTCGTAGGGAGGAGGTTGGACAACATCTTTGCCTGCAGCCTCTGCACCTACAGAATTACAGAGAAGTCTGGTGTCGCCGGACCCATAATTATCAGGTCCACAGCTTGCAATCCAAAGTGGGCAATCAGTCCAAGCCCAGAGAAAGTTAGAATTCTCGGTAAATACAGCTAAACTGTGGAATTCCCTACCCTTGAATCTACGGGCTGAATCCTGCCATCTGCGGTTTCGGAAACTCTTGAAAACCCACCTCTTTCCTTAATCATTTCTAACTATTTCTCTGGTACCCACACTAGTCTCTCTGTTCTGGTTTAGCGCTGGGATGCTTCCGGGTAACTACGCGCTCTATAAATCCCCCATCATCATCATCATCAATTGCAGTTGGCAGAATTTCATCCAAAATGTTTGTTCTGGCCAAAATTCTGCCATACCTATTGAGGGCGTATGAACATTACCATGGGAAGCATATGATAACATGAAATTTAAAACCATCTATTTTAAGAACTTAGGTGCTGGCCTAGCAGTGGCGGCTCCTCCGCTAAGGAAGAGGAGCATCGCCCCATAGCTTCACAGCAGTGAAATAAAGGAAACATACAATGATAATAACTCATGTTATCATCATTTTGTTTCCTTCTGCTGCAGCAGCTTTCGGGGTGGAGATGGGCTGCTCCGACTACAGAGGAGCAGGGGAGGAGTGGTTTGCCCACTCTTAAGTGCACATGACTGTTTGGACTTCCCTCCATTTCCTGGCTGACCGCCGATCTACGGCTCAAACCTGTCCAATCACAACACTGCATTGCAGAGTTGTGATCGGCTATCAGGAGGCTGGGAGGGTGTTTCCTGCTGCTTCCTGCATCCTGCTGCGGACCGGAGACAGGAAGAAGAGGACGGAGGAGCGGCGACGGTCAGCCGGCCGTCACAGGTAAGTGGGTTTTTTTCTTTACTTTTTTCGTCCCACTGCCCATGTCCAGGAGCAGCCACTACTGTGGCCTAGTAATTGGTAGATGGCCCGCCAGTCAACCCAGTTTATGGAGAAATTCTCCTCCACCTGCCAGCAGAGGACTGCATGCCATAATAAAAGGTTGCTGCTTGCCTATTAAGGATTTTTATGCCAGTAGTGCATGCGCAGGTGCATCTGATGCACTTCCAGAACAGCTGAATGCTAAGAAAGGGGCCAGGTTTTTCCCTGCATCTGCACTTATTTTTTGTTTTTGTCTTTGTGAATATCATTGATTCTGATCGATAGAGAGTTTTTTCATTGCGTCTGGGGCCATTATGTTTTTTCTCCACTCCGGTCTTCCCTGCCTTGTAGGGTGCACATGGGAGTGAAAATGTGCATCCAGAACATCTTTATACAGAGGGCCAACCGCTAAATGCATTAATATGGCAATGCTCTGATTGACTGGTAACATTTTGGCAATTTAATACGGTTACAGAGAGGAGGACTGCATTAAGGGAAGCTACATTTATTGAAGGTCATGCAACAGTAGTAACTCTTATGCCATGACATGAGATATATCATGTGAGTGGTTCAAAGCCATGCTGCAGTTCAAATGTGATATGCGACTTTTATACTATTTATGCACACTTTTACACCTATTACTGTGGCCTTAAATAAATGGGCCAAAATAATTTGGGGAACTGCGTAAAACGATGCACTTTCCTACAGATAGTAAAGCTAATTATTTTATGATTAAGTGCCTTCTTTAAAGCCCGCCAGGTCTGCCAGTTTTCCAGGCCTTGTCTCTGCTCCCTGTTGGAGGACTATCCAATATTATGGAGATCCACACCATGTCAGCGGTGAGCTCATTGCTGATAATGCTTCAGCTGATATGGTAGCTCCATTAGAATTCAGTCAGCAGTCCCACAACCTTAATATGAGGTGAAGGAATTGTGGGGAACCATGGCTTTGGTGAGCGCAGACAGAAGAAGTACTGGTGTGTAGGTGGGCTCCCAATCCTGTAAATGATCCCTAAAAATATTTGGCCTATAGGACACATTGGCCTTAATTATTAATTGTGAAGAAGTACCATGTTTGGGCACAAACAATGTCTTCCAGATGCCAGATTTCTGAGATGCTCAGTAATTTGTAGCGCTCCCAATATTTTTCTACCTGAAGATTTCACTTGATAATACCTAGTGACATTTACATGGTGAAAAGAGGTTGCAAAGTAGGAAAATGTGCAGAAATCAGGTGTTGAACTTTGATTCTACCCATTATCCTTCATTCCAGTTCAGTGATATTGTCCTAGAACAAATCCACAATGTACTGTATTAGTATTTCACCAAGCGCACAAATAACACTCAGTATTTATTCATTACTTAGAAGACTGGCTCTAATTATTGCACAGTAAAACCAAGACGCAGTTGATATCTTCATTCCAAAGGAATGTTTTACACCGGTGCATTTTCTCAACATTCCACTGACCACAACTCAAGCAGAGTTACACATACAACATCCTTCCTTATAATGCTGTGGTTTTTAGACAAAATATCAAGTTTTAAATATTGTGGGACATAAATATGGTTTTATTGGTACATAGTATTGCTTTAAAAAATATTGTTGTTTTTAATATCATGTGTTTAATATAATTTAAAAAAATTGTTGTTTAATTATTTAATATGTTTTAGTTAATATATTAATTTAAAAGTGTTAACATTCTAAGTATTACTGTCATTCATTTTCTTTAATTGAATTATGGTTTAATAGTGTTGTAGCATGTTGTTGGGCTTGTAGGGGAAGAGGGTGGAAAATTAATTGAATTATAAATAATTTTAATGTAATGTAACTTTGTGTTGTACTGTAAATTATTTATAGACTCCATTATTAATTATGTTATTTGTTTTATCATACTTTTTATTTTATCATATTTTAAAATGTAATTTGTTAATTTGAACGTCACTTTTAATTTTATTTGTATTATTAGTAAGTTATATTTTAGTAGAAGGTTACTGGGTTTGTTGGGGAATAGTATGGGAAGTTAAATAAAATAAAATGTTTTTAAATTTGATAAGCGCTTATTTTTTAAAAGAATATTTAACTGAATATTACTTATGTAAGTTACTTAATATTTAAATGTTTATCTTTCGTTGTGAATTTTTTTAATGTATAATTTATATATGCTTACCATGCTCCCATTTTTTAATAGGAGAATTGGTAAAAGACTATAATATTTGGAGTTTTAATTGTTTTGTATATGTAATCGATGAATGCATAATTGATTATGTATAATTTTACTGTTGTGCTTTTATTAAGTATTGAATTATTTTTAGTAGATGGCTAGGACTTGCATTCTTACACGTAATCCTTTTGAATTCCAACACTGTTGTGTCGACTGGAGTGGGAATACTAAATCTAACCCGCCCCCCACCAAAATACAGCACTTTCCCCACTATTGCTTAGACTTGAGTAGATATAGTAAATATAACCCCTCCTTAGTCCATCGCTTTCCCTACTGTCGCTTAGACAGGAGTGGGATTAGTACATCTAACCACTCCAAAGTCCAACGTTTTTCCTACTACTGCTTAGAAGGGAGTGGGAATAGTACATCTAACTCCTCCCAAATCCAACATTTTTCCTACTGTTGCATAGAGTCTTTTTTTTAATTATTGTTGTTTTTTTATATATATTTTGTGTTTATAATGGTTACATTATTTTTAGAGAAATATTAATTTATATTTTTAGTATTTAATAAACTAGTTTAGTTAATTGTTTCTATATCGTTTTTTACTTCATTTTTATGTTTCTGACATTATTTTTGAAACTTTGTAAAAGTATTAAAGTATTATAAATATATGTTAAACTATTTTTATTTCTAAATACCTAAATAAAACTAATTTTAATATGTTTATTCAAATTTCTTTTAATTATGTCAAATCTTTTTGAATGTTCTGTATATGTTTGCTAACATTTTTATTTATTTTGATGTTAATATTTAAAACTATAATATTTTAAAAATTGGTATTCATTGTTGAGAAATGTTTTAATATTATGGGGCCCATTCCAATCCTTTAAAAAGGCTTTACGAATCGTTGTACGGAGCGTTTTCTCCATACGACTCGTACCCGGTAAACTTTCCGTACAACCTAGGAAGTATGATTCGTACAGAAAGCCTATTTCCGTACGAATCGTACAAAAGACCGTACGGGTAAAAAAAAACGACGAATAATATCCGGAACAGCCTGTACGCAAAGTCTGTATGTATTTAAGCAGCGGTTTCCGGCCCAGCAAGTACAATTCGTCCCTACGGCACTCCGTACAGCTCTTTTCTTACAGGAGCCAAAAACAGCCATAAAAGCAGAGTCCCCAGGGGTACGAGTCGTACAGGCATACACCCCCGTGCGTTGTGTATGTACGGTGCTTACCTCCAGTGCGTATGTATGGTGCATACCCCCAGTGCGTATGTACGGTGCGTACCCCCAGTGCGTATGTATGGTGCGTACCCCCAGTGCGTACGCGTACATACGCAATGTTGTTGTAAGGTGCGTACTTTGCAGGGGGGCCGTTACGACTCGCACCCTCGGAACAACTTTTCCCGGGATACAAGTCGTACAAAGTTCGCTTCATAGCGGGTGAAGGCTTTCGCCGTGTATGGGATGTTTTCCGTACGAATCGTAAATCGGAAAGCCGGTCCGGATCGTACTAGTACGGTCGGACTGCATTTTTACGATTCGTATGGAAAAGTGTCCGGGTCCGTCTCGTACAACTTTTCCCGGTCCTAGAAGAAACTGGTGCATCTTCCCACGGCCAGGGAGGCTGTGCACATAATAGCTAAGGGGCCTTTGTTGATCTCTATATATATATATATATATACATATATATATATTCACTGAAAAAACCATAGGTTTCACACATGTTATAGTTAGCGGAAATTTTACTGATAAAAAACCAATGAAATTCCCCCGTTATAGTTAGTGCAGGCAACTATAACTCACGCGACCGCAATCCTCTGCTGATGCTAATACTGTATTTAGACACTTATTTGCCCATGTCTTCTTCCATACATTTTTAGCTATACATATATTACAAATATTTTTTTTTCATAAAGACACATATGTCATCAGCAGAAGATTGCGGTCGCGTGAGTTATAGTTGCCTGCACTAACTATAACGGGGGAATTTCATTGGTTTTTTATCAGTAAAATTTCCGCTAACTATAACATGTGTGAAACCTATGGTTTTTTCAGTGAATTTGCAAGGTTTTTTAAATGCTAATTCCTAACTATAACGTGTGTGAAACCTATGGTTTTTTCAGTGAATTTGTACGTTTTTTTAAATGCTAAGTTACTTTACGCCATTCGTGGCGTGCGCGCCCACTTAACGCAGTTCGTTCCGTGCGCGCACGGTGCGCTTCGCGCACCGCGCGCCCACTTTACGCAGTTAGTGCCGTGCACGCACGGTGGGCACGCGGTGCGCTACGCGCACCGCGTGCCCACGTTACGCTAGATGGGCCATGTACGCACGATGCGCTTCGCGCACCGTGCGCACATGGAGGACATATGATGCACTTCGTTTTGAAAGGTAATATTTTAAGTTTTCGTATATTTTATAAGCCATGCACAAATGGTGCCCTTCGGGCACCATTTGCACACGGGGTGGAGAGAGTGTGGATAATTATTTTTTTTATTATTTTTTTTCTAAATATTTTAGTTTATCTCATCTCTAATAAACATGCACAATTGGTGCCCTGCGGGCGCCATTTGAACACGGGGTGGAGAGAGTATGGATAATTTTTTTTTTTTACAATTTTTTACCGTACGCGTACGGTAAGCGTAATCGGCGAAATTACCAAAAAAATAAAAATTCAGTTTTTGGCTTTGGGGGATCTTTGGGGACTCCCTCAACATGGCTATGTGTGTGGGAGCTGTCTAAACAGCCCCTTTACATGTTTTTGGGCTTTATATTTTAAAAATCACTCTCAGTGCGAGAGAGAAAATGGCGGCCGCCGCTTCCTGGTTTCGGCCGATTCGAATGTTTACTAAGATCTAAGAGCCAATCAGAATCGCGCTCGCGCACGCCACCGTACGCGTACGGTAAGCGTACCGTAAGCGCACCGTAAGCTGGCTCAGATATATATATTGATTTAAAGGCTATTTTCTCAGAATCTACTGAACAGATTTACACCAAACCTACAAAAGGCACTTCCTTGACCTGAGGACTACCTCTCTGCCAAATTTCTAGTAATTCTGTTCAGCCGTTCGGGCTGTAGCCCTGTCTAAAGGTCCTATGGAAAAATGCATGGGAACAACGCGTTTTGGGACCCCCCTTTTATCTCAGCCCCCGCTTGACGAATCCCCCCGAGACTTTCAGGGTAGGAGCGGAGCGTAGCGCCCCACCTATTTTGAAAAATTCGTGAGGATTCGTCGACCGGCGCCAAAGTTATTCAAAATAGAATGTTGCGGATTTCCTATGGAAACGTGGTCCTAACTATAACTACCTACTGGTGACCGCCAGTAGGTAATATATACATATATATATATATATTTCTATATATATATATATTTCTATATATACATATATATTCTGCACAACTTTTGAAAAATACGCCGCACTCCTTTTGGAATTAATCAACTCGTTTTTAATGACTTCTCTTCTCTCCTCCTACGCGTTTCGAGCTGCACATAGCTCTTGATCACGGTAGTAATTACTACCGTGATCAAGAGCTGTGTGCAGCGGTCGCCAGTAGATAGTTATAGTTAGGACCTATTTTCCATAGGAAATCCGCAACATTCTATTCCCAATAAGTCTGGCGCCGATTGACGAATCTTCGCGAAATTTTCCAAACTTTTGGCCAGCTCCGCTCCGCTCCTACCCTGAAAGTTTTGAGGTGATTCGTCAAGCAGGGGCCGAGAAAAAAGTGGGGTCCCAAAACGCGTTTTCCCCATGCAATTTCCCATAGGATCTGTTGTCGCAGCTACAGCCCGAACTGCTGAACGGAATTACACCAAATTTGGCAAAGAGGTAGTCTTCAGTTCAGACTCGGGCCTTTTGCATAAATGGTGTGAATCTGTTCAGTTGTTCCTGAGAAAATTAGCGGAAAAAAGTTAGTGATATCTATGGCCGGGGAGCACCGTAAGCGCACCCTCCCTGAACTAAGCGCGCACCCTGACAATCACGCGCTGAATGCTAATTGACTGTCGAGTGTCTGTCTACATTCGAAACCAGGAACTGTTGGCAGCCATTTTCTGCCTCGGTAGAAGCGAGGCTGAAGAAGCAAGGGGAATAAGTGTGTAAAACATATAAAACATATAAAGGGGGCAGAGTGGAAAAAGTCTGACCCTCTAGATCTGCTTAGGGGGTCCCAGAAGGACCCCCTGGGGCCCACTTTTGTTTTTTTTTTAAACGGCGAAATGCGCGCAGTGTGCGCAGTGTGCGCGCATCCTATCGCGTTGGGTGCACGGATTCTCTCGCGTTGGTTGAGCGGTTCCTAACACGTTGGGTGCGCGGATCCAAAAAACATGGAAAAAAATATATAAAATAAAGTTTTGAACATATAGTTAAAAAATTATAGAAAAATATGTTTGAAAAACCCAATAAAAACAAATAATATTTTTTAATTTTGAAAAGATTTAAATGAAAAAATAGATTAAAAAAGTAGTGTTAAATTTTTTTTCTCCAAAAAACACAATTAATGAAATTGGCACACTGAAATTGAAAAATATAGAAATCCAATGAAAATCATTAAACATGATATCTTTAGAGATAAGTTATAGATAGGAATTAGCATTTAATAAACCTTTGAAATTCACTGAAAAAACCATAGTTTTCATGCCCGTTATAGTTAGGAATTGGCATTTAAAAAACCTTTGACATTCACTAAAAAAAACAAAGGTTTCAGGGGCGTTATAGTTAGGAATTGGCATTTAAAAAACCTTAGAAATTCACTGAAAAAACCATAGGTTTCAGGGGTGTTATAGTTAGCTGGACATTTCCCTCGTACAAAACCTTAGAAATTCCCCCGTTATAGTTAGTTCCGCTAACTATAACTCGCGCCCCCGCAATGCACTGCTGATGACGTCACATATTACATCACTCATGACATGGTCAGTGACATCACTGATGACATCACTGATGACATCTGAAATGACATTACTGATGACATCACTGATGACGTCATCCAGTGAGTGTGTGTTTCTGTAAATTTTAAATATGTTTAATATATATATATATGGAAAACCTTATTGAAGAATGAGTGGGTGTATAAGTGTGTGAATGGATGATTTAGTAGGTGCGTGACTGACTCTATAAGTGAGTCATTAAACGTAACTTACTGCAGACTAGTGACTAAACTGTTTGAATGTCTGTATCTGTCTGTCTGTTGATGTATAAGCGACTGCATGGTTTTGTGAATAGCTATATGAGTGTCTCTATGGTTTATTGATTGGTTGTCTGAGTATCTGTATGGGTGCCTGAGTGTTTGTGTGGGTGCAGTGTGTGTGACTCTGTGCATACATGTGTGAGTGGGTGATTCTATGGGTGCATGGTTTTAAGAGTGCATCTGTGATGGACTGTATGGTTGGGTGAGTGTATGTATGGGTGTGTTAGTGATTGAATGTATATCTCAGTGGTACATGTGTGAGTAACTACATATGTGAAAGGCAGTATATATGTGTGTAAGAGTATATAAGTGGGTATATGTGAGAGTGTGTGATTGTGAGAGTGGCTGTATGGATGAGTGTGTGCTTGTATCAGTGATTGTATAAGAGCGTAAGAATGTGGTACTATTTTTATGAGTAAGTGAACTTGTGTGTGTATACCTGCATAGGTGAGTAAATGGGAGTGTGATTAATTATTTGCATGACTGACTAGGTGTGAGAGTACCTCTATGGATGATTGGTGGTGTGTGAGTGTCTATGTAGGTGTATAAATGCATATGATAGTCCTGTACTGAGTGACTGTAAGTATGAGTGACTGTACAGGTGAGTGAGTGGATGTGTGTGTAGATCTAAGAGTCAATGAGTGGGTATGTAGTTATTGGTATTGGAGTATCTATGGTTTTCAGAATGGACGTCTGAAATTTTGATTGAGTATATCAAAGGGTGTGAGAAGATGCACTAATTTATCACATGGATGACATCATCTGTGATGTCATCAGTGATGTCATTTCTGATGTCATCACTGACCATGTCATGAGTGATGTAATATGTGACGTCATCAGCAGTGCATTGTGGGGGCGCGAGTTATAGTTAGCTGAACTAACTATAAAGGGGGAATTTCTAAGGTTTTGTACGAGGGAAATGTCCAGCTAACTATAACGCCCCTGAAACCTATGGTTTTTTCAGTGAATATATATATATATATATATATATATATATATATATATCAGCAAAGCACTCTCCTCTCTCGTATCTGACCAGCTGAGCAGAAGGGAGCACGGACCACGGATTCTTTTCCAATATCGGTTTATTCACAAGACTAAAACAAACCAGGCAGCCATATATATATATATATATTCCAATCAAAAAACGTCCACAATTGGAGAACCTCACACAGCGTGTCTTAATTCTTTATTCCGCCAGGCAGTACAGCAATGCAGACTTGTGTAGCGAAGTAGCGATATCAGCCAATTCAGTCCCAACATGTTTCTGGCGCTTCCGCCCTTGATCAGGGGATTGGCATACTGGGAGAGTCGGCGAGCAGGTTGCTTGTTAAGGTGTTCAAAGTCCCGCCCCCATGGGCGTATCGGCACATTGCCTCTTGGTATCTGTAGTGTTAATCAATCAATCCTTCTGTGGATGCCACTGCCAAATCTACACACAACATTAAAAATACCACAGTGGGTTGCTTCATCACACCCAGTTTGCCGCCGTACTGTTCTCACCCCGACGCAATGACACGTTGTTCCTTATGTGGTGTTCTAGTGTCAACGATCGACCCACACTTCAGCAGGGGGGTTCTCCGCGACCTGGACAGGCCGCCATATACTCCAATCGAAAAATGCCCACAATTGGAGAACCGCACACAGCGTGTCTTAATTCTTTATTCCGCCAGGCAGTACAGCAATGCAGACTTGTGTAGCGAAGTAGCGATATCAGCCAATTCAGTCCCAACATGTTTCTGGCGCTTCCGCCCTTGATCACGGGATTGGCATACTGGGAGAGGCAGCGAGCAGGTTGCTTGTTAAGGTGTTCAAAGTCCCGCCCCCATTGGCGTATCGGCGCATTGCCTCTTGGTATCTGTAGTGTTAATCAATCAATCCTTCCATGGATACCGCTGCCAAAGCTCCTCACAAAATTAAAAAGACCACAGTGGGTTGCTTCATCGCACCCAGGTCGCCGCCGTACTGCTTGGCGGAATAAAGAATTAAGACACGCTGTGTGAGGTTCTCCAATTGTGGGTGTTTTTTTATTGGAATATATATATATATATATATATATATATATATTCACTGAAAAAACCATAGGTTTCAGGGGCGTTATAGTTAGCTGGACTTTTCAATCGTATAAAACCATTGAAATTCCCCCGTTATAGTTAGTTCAGCTAACTATAACTCGCGCGCCCACAATGCACTGCTGATGACGTCACATATTACATCACTCATGACATGGTCAGTGACATCACTGATGACATCACTGATGACATCGCTGATGACATCATCCAGTGAATGTGTGTTTTTCTGAAAATTACATATGTTTTATATATGTATATCTCAAGGTCGATGGAAGAATAAATGGGTATATAAGTGTCTAAATGGATGATTTGTTTTTGAAAAATTGATTGTATAACTGACTGATTAAGTGTATCTTAGTGAATACATGGCTTAGTGAGTAATGTTTAAATATGTAAATATCTGTATCAGTCTCTCACTTTGTGTATAAGTGGCTGCATGGGTTGGCGAGTAGCTACATGAGTGTCTATATAGGTTATTAGTTGGTTTTTTGAGTATCAGTATGAGTATCTGAGTGTCTGTATGGTTCGGTGGGGGTATTACGTAGTGCATAGGTGCATGAATGAGTGACTCACTGTTTGTATGTGTTGAAGACAGCATGTGTGCAGGACTGTATGGGTGGATGAGTGTGTGCATGGGTGTGTTAGTGAGTGAATGACTGTCTCAATAGTGTCTTTATGAGTAACTACATATGTTTTAAACTAGTATATGTGACTATTGGTGTACATAAGTGAGTATATGTGAGAGTGAGAGATTGAAAGAGTTCCTGTATGAATATGTATGTGTTTCTATAAGTGATTGTTTAAAAGACTAAGTATGTGTAAGTTTCTGTAGAAGTAAGTGTGGTGGTGTGTGTATAACTGTATATGCAAGTAAATGGATGTTTGATTCTTTATTAGCATGAGCGACTATGTGTGTGAGTAACTCTATGGGTGAGTGGCGTTGTGTAACAGGATGTATAGGTGTATGAGTACATATGATGAGTGAGTACATGTATGAGTGACTGTATAGGACGGTTGGTGAATGAGTGGATGTGTATGTGGATCTTAGAATTACTGAATAGGTTGTTGTAACTGGTATTGGTATGTCCATTGTTTTGAAAATTTTAGTTTCTATTTTTGAATGTGTGTATCAAAGGTTATATTAGGGGGAGAGGAGGTCTGCCACTCTATCACAAGGATGATGTCATCAGTGATGTCATTTGAGATGTCATCAGTGATGTCATGAGTGATGTCACTGACCATGTCATGAGTGATGTAATATGTGACGTCATCAGCAGTGCATTGCGGGGGCGCGAGTTATAGTTAGCTGAACTAACTATAACGGGGGAATTTCAATGGTTTTGTACGAGCGAAAAGTCCAGCTAACTATAACGCCCCTGAAACCTATGGTTTTTTAAGTGAATTTCAAAGGTTTTTTAAATGCTAATTTCTAACTATGCCTACAGAGATAGGACATGTGAAGAAAGAAGAAAAAACGCACAGAAAGAAAAAAAAGAAATGCAGAAAGAAGCAACAGAAGTCCTCAAAGCCGAAGAATAGTGCAGGAAGAAGGATAACGTCCTGAAAGAACAAACAGAAGAGCAGAAAGAAGCCTTGTTGCAAAATCATCCTGTACCCTCAACTTTTTCAGACGGATACTGGTGGTAACTGAGTCTGACTAACCAGTCCTAGAGCCAGTGTTATGTTAAAAGACACTCAGAATACAGTGAAAACATCTACATACACTAGGGAACACTATGCGTTGGGGTCCCCCTGTGATTAGCATAACCTCCTCTGTAAGCCCCTAGTATATAATAGGGCTGGGGACCTCTTAAAACGCACCACAGGGCGTGTTTGCACACATCACCTCAGGCCCCGTCCCCTCCCTTCCCCACTGTGCAAACACGCCCTGTGGCCGTTTGAAGTTGGGAGATTAAGTCCCCTTGAATTCTGAGGGTCCCTAGGGTCCAACTAGACCACTAGGTACCTCCAGTAAGCGCCACAGACCTGCGTTGCAGAGAGATGTAAAAAGGGGCACGGCCTAGACCACCTCTCTGCAACGCAGCGCAGTGGCACTTACTGGAAGCACCTGGTGGGCTGGTTGGCCCCCAGGGTCCCTCAGGATTGAAGGGGAATTATTTCCACAACTTAAAACGCACCACAGGGCTTGTTTGCACACGTTAACTCAGGCCCCGCCCGCTCCCTTCACCACTGTGTAAACACGCCCTGTGGCCGTTTTTTGTTGGGAGATTAGGTTCATTTGAATCCTGAGGGTCCCTAGGGTCCAACTAGACCACTAGGTACCTCCAGTAAGCGCCACAGAGCTGCGTTGCAGAGAGGTGTAAAAAGTGGCACGGCCTGGACCACCTCTCTGCAACGCAGCTTAGTGGCGCTTACTGGAAGCACCTGGTGGACTAGTTAGCCCCCAGGGGCCCTCAGGATTGAAGGGGAATTATTTCCCCAACTTAAAACGCGCCCTAGGGCGTGTTTGCACACTTCACCTCAGGCCCCGTCCCCTCCCTTCCCCACTGTGTAAATACGCCCTGTGGCCATTTTTTAAGTTGGGAGATTAAGTCCCCTTGAATCCTGAGGGTCCCTAGGGGCAAAATCGCCCACTAGGTACGTCCAGTAACCGCCATTGCAGAGAGGTGTAAAAAGGGGCACGGCCTGCACCACCTCTCTGCAACGCAGAGCAGTGGCGCTTACTGGAAGCACCTGGTGGGCTAGTTGACCCAAGGGTCCCTCAGGATTGAAAGGGAATTATTTCCCCAACTTAAAACGCGCCACAGGGCGTGTTTGCACATGTCACCTCAGGCCCCGTCCCCTCCCTTCACCACTGTGTAAACGCGCCCTGTGGCCGTTCTAAATTGAGAGATTAAGTCCCCTTGAATCCTAAGGATCCCTAGGGTCAAACTAGCCCATTAGGTACCTCCAGTAAGCGCCACAGAGCTGCGTTGCATAGAGGTGTAAAAAGGGGCGTGGCCTCAGAACACCTGTCTGCAACGCAGCTCCCTGGCGCATACTGGAGATACCTGTTGGGCTAGTTGGCCCTCAGGGACCCTCAGTATTGAAGGGGAATTAATTCCCCAACTTACAACTGGCCAGGGGGCGCGTTTGCAGAGTGCTGCAAGGAGGGGGCGTGGCCTCCGGCGCGATGCCGGTCTTTTATTTATTTTATTCTTTTAAGAAGGAGGGCTGTGTGGCCCCCCTTCTTTTTCTAATTCATTGGCCCTGGGGACAACATCCCCCAGGGCCTGCACCCTAAAATTCGACCAAACTATGCAAGAAACCCCCCTCACGGTTAATAAAACACACATCCACCCCCGGATGTGTAATACTTTTTATTTTACTCTCTGGAAAGGAGACAAACCTCACTTGAGAGTCACAGCGTGCTCCTGGCTGAGCCCAATGCTGTGTTACACCCACCAGTGCCCACCGAGTGCCACACACCTCTGTGTTATATTCCACCAGCTAGTGCGTATGCTATGACACTCTCTAGCCCATGTGCACTGTAACACCACCCCGTGAATATGTCATGCCACACTTGCCTTCGCACGGGTTATATTGCCCCATCTAACGTGCCTTCCTCGATGCCTATGTTATAACGGACAGCGCTATGCCATACATATTACAATCTGGGATCCATATCTTTGTCACTGTGCATATGCAATGTTACACTCCCCAGCAAATATTTTATATTACAACTTTAGAGACTAGTTAGGTTACACAACACTGCCCTGTGCATATTACACTCCAAGGTGCATAACGCATAGCACGCGCTAGTGCCTGTGCTATCTCGCGCTCTCCAATTAATCTGTCATTGTGCACAATGTATTGCATATTATATTTCACGCCCCGGTTCATCTTATATCACACTTTTTGGTGCATAGTTTATACCATATACTATATCTTGTTTTCATTTTCAATCGTGCTCTCAGGACTATGTTCTATATAACACTGCGTCCATCTACCCTTTTCACGGGCATTACATTACCAGTCCACTCCTCCTGCCCTCCATTGCCCAATTCTATGGCCCATCATTGACCTTCTGCTTAGCCTCTGTGCTTAGCTTGCTGCCCCTATTCTCCTTCCCCCTGCCCTACGATGTCTTTGTGCATGCCCCTGCTCCATCCTTTTTGCCCACCATGTTCCATGGACCTGCCACTCCTATCTACTCTGAGTGTAATGTTGAGCTGCCACTCCCCTCCCACCTGCCTAGCATTGTCAGATGACTGCAACCTGTCCTTGCCACCTCCATCCTGCCTGTCCACATGCCATGGCCCTATACCCTTCCTCCTGTCCTCCATGGTCCATTTTACTGCCACACCCTTCTGCCCTCCCTGGTCTGTTGTGCTGCAACTGCTCCTCCTGCCTGCCCGCGCTGTCTGTTGTGAGGCCCCTTCCCCTGGACTCTCTTGTCTGTGCCCAGGTCCTGACCCTCCCTTCTATCCTCCATGGTCCTTTGCGCATGCCCCTGCACCCTCCTTCTTGCTCATCATAGCCATTGTGCTGCCACTAACCCTCCCGCTTGCCATGCATGGCCTTCTGTGCTGCCATGGCCCCTCCCACCTTCCCTGTGTGGTCAGTTAGCTGCCCCTGACCCCCTCTCACCTTCCCTCCATGGTCTGTGTGTATGCCATCATAGTCTCATTGTTGCTCTCCATGGTGTGTCTTGTTTCTAGTGCCCATCCTGCCTGACCTCCATGGTCATCTTGCTGCTCCTGCCCTGCCCCCTTGCCCCCAGCCCTCTGTCTCCATGTGCAGACCCCTATTCCCTCCCTCCTGGCTTGTCTGTTCCATTGTAATGCCCCTGATCTGTCCCTCCTGCCCTTTATGGTCTGTTATGCTGCAGCTTTCTCTCCTGTCTGTCCATCATGGTCAGCTAGCTACCTTTGCCTCTTTCCCCTCTGTTCTCTGTTGTCCATGTGCATGGTCCTGTCCCCTCCCTATTGCTTTCTATGGATTGTTGTGTTTCACTCCCATCCCGCATGTCCTGTGTGGTGTATTGTGCTGCTGCAAACCCTGATGCCTGCCCTGTAGGGTCAGTTTGGTGCACCACTCCATGTCCCTCCTGCCCTCTGTTATCCGAGTCCATGTCCCTACCCCAATTCCTCCTGCCTACCAAGATCCAATGTACCATACTTGCGAACATTTTGAACTTGGTAAGAGGGAGATTTTGAAAAAAAAACTGGGGTATTGATTTTCCCCTTTGAGTTACATTGAAAAAGAGGAGATTGTAGACAGGAGACAGATCAAATAAAGCCCATTTGAGCTTAAAAACATTGGACGTTTCCTGGCTGAAACGGGTCTGTTGGCAAGTATGGTTGTACTACCACTGCCTTTTCCTTCTGCCCACAATGGTCTATTATATTGCCACAGCCTCTCTTGCCAGTCCTGTATTGTTGGTTTGTTGCCCCTGCCCCCCTTTCCACTGCCCTCCATAGTCTGTTGTGCTGCCACTGCCCTTCCTGCCGGCCCAGTGTGGTCAAATTGTTGCCTCTGCACTCTCCTACCTGCCTTCAATTTTCAGAGTCCGTGCCCTTGCCCTCGGCCTCTCAACAGTATCCCAATGAACAACTAGATTGTTAACATTCTATATTTATTACAAAAGTGTGGAACGCCTGACGTCATCTTGATGTAATCAAAACTGTAATACCTAGAGCATTTCCTTTAGAAATTACATATATGAGAGGGTCTTATTTGCATCAAAATGATGGTTAGTGCTCTAAAAAACTAAAATGAGGACATATTTTCTGAGTTTTCAAATAGCGACAAAGAACTTTTAAATTATTTGTAATCTTTATTTTTTTTATCCAGTTGACCACTTGATTAAATGTTGCACCTAGGGGAGAGGATGTGGTGTTACTTCCAGAGTTGCAGACTTTGCAACTGGGGAACCAGGTTGGAGTTTCTGCTTCAGCTCAACATTCTGTGATTCTGGTCAAATCACTTAATCTCCCCATGTCTACAACCAAAATGAATTTGATCTTGTGTGATGTAACCAATGCTCATGTAAAGCACTCCAATACCTGACAAGTCTGCACTATATAAAACTGCAAATACACAAAAAATGTGTTTTGCACACTTCTGTCATTGGGCTACATGTGGGCTACATCTGGGTGATATTTGTGCTGCATTTGGGCTCTTTTGTCTCTGATGGCCATCTTGGGAGATTTATTTGTTATGAAGTTTCCTAATTTCCTCATTTACTGCAGTCTCCTCAGTAGGAAATGCTTTCAGTTTTTTACTTTGATTCCATCAAGAAGGAATTCAGATATGTCACACATTTGCCATAAATTCTAAATGTTAGCACTCTAGTTGCTCATTAAATCAATGTAGTAAAGCTACTGCTCACCACGGAAGTCTGCTGCTGGTATTAAAAGTGCATGTTTCAGTCTGCATATCAGAATTTTTTAATGAAATAGAAGAGGATTTGAGAAGTCACTCAAAATGTGCCCTATTTTTCTTTCTATAGCACTAATCATAATTTCTATGGCAAAATGAACCCCCTCATTGTGTTCCTTTTTAAATTAAATATTTTAAGTGTTACCAGTTTATTCCAATCAAGGAGGCTTCAGGTGTGCCATACTTTTGTCATAAGCAAGACAGTAAGCGCTCTAGTTGTTCTTAAGAACACTCTGGGACATTCTGTCATTGGCTATACTTGGGCTACATCTGGGTGATATTTGGGCTACATTTGGGCTCTTTTGTCTCTGGTGGCCATCTTGGGAGATTTATTTGTTATGAAGTTTCCTAATTTCCTCATTTACTGCAGTCTCCTCAGTAGGAAATACTTTCAGTTTTTTATTTTGGTTCCATCAAGAAGGCATTCAGATGTGTCACACATTTGCCATAAATTCGGAATGTTAGCACTCTAGTTGCTCATTAGATCACTGTAGTAAAGCTACTGCTCACCAGGGAAGTCTGCTGCTGGTACTCAAAGTGCATGTTTCAGTCTGCATGTCAGAATTTTTTTATGAAATAGAAGAGGCTTTGAGAAGTCAAAATGTGCCCTAATTTTTCTTTCCATAGCACTAATCATAATTTCTATGGCACAATGAACCCCCTCATTGTGTCCCTTTGCAAATTAAATGTTTTAAGTGTTACCACTTTATTCCAATCAAGATGGCTTCAGGTGTGCCATACTTTTGTCATAAGTAAGACTGTTAGCGCTCTAGTTGTTCTTTAGAGCACTCTGGGAAGCTACAGTAGAACACAAAGGAATCAACTGACAGTCTCTGCCCTTGTTGGATGTACTTACCTGTAACTGTAGTTCTCCGGTATTGGTATCTTTCATAGAGAGTCCCACAGTACCATAGTAAGCAGTAATTAATATTTCCATAGGGTATAATGGAATTGAAACTCTCACTTTAATAACTTATTCATATAATTTAAGAAGAACCAAACTCCAGCCAATCAGGAGACAGCACTCTCTGGAATACCCCCCACAGAGGCTAATTTCCTCAGATTGTCAAGCAATTGTGGAAAATAAATCTCATAACAACAATGGGAGCCTCTAAGGAGAGGAGGGTGAGTCGCATGTGAATTTATGAAATACACCAATACTGGAGAACTACAGTTACAGGTAAGTAACTTAATTTTTCTCCACTATTGGATCTTTAAAGATGCTTGAATAAGAATAGCAAGCAGTTACAGTATTTGTACAATCCTTATGCCATTGCTAATAGCACAAATAGTGGATGGCGGATATAGACACACATGTGGAAAAACCTATATATATACGCCAATAAATATACTATAATCAAATGTGTAATTAAAAAAAGGCTCACCTTATTGAAACAAATGGCATAGTACCGCCTGTCCAACAACTGCATCACTGCGCTGTGCTGATTCCAGACAATAGTGCTGCGTGAAAGTATGTGCATTCTTCCAAGTCGCAGCACACCATATCTTCTTGAGAGGCACTCCAGCAAATAATGCAGTCAAGGAAGAGTCAGCTCTAGTGGAATGCACCTTTACTTTGGTTGTCAATGGTGTGCCAGCCTTTGAATGACAGAACTGGATGGTGGATAACAGCCATTGGGAGATGGTTGCCTTTGTGACTGGGGCACCTTTACGAGTATTTCCATATGTTATCAACAGTTGGTCAGCGCTCCTGATAGTTTTGGTGTGATGTAAGTAGAACTTCAGACATCTTTTGACGTCTAATGTATGCAGGGATCTTTCCGCTGCTGACTGTGGATTTGGAAAGAAAGTTCTCAGTATTACAGGCTCATTAAGATGAAAGTCTGAAGGGAACTAGGGGATACATTTTGGATGGTTCTGAGAATAATAGAGTTGTCTGTAAAATGTAGTAAAGGCACCTTAACTGTAAATGCCTGTATTTTGCTCACTCTTCTGGCTAATGTTAACGCTAGCAGTAATGCAACTATCCATGACAGGAACTTGAGGTCTGCCTTGTGTATTGGCTCAAACGCTTTTCATTTACTGCGTTAGCACTGCATTCAGCTTCAACGCAGGAGGAGGAGCCATTATTGGAGGAAAAATTCTGAATATCCTTTTGATGAATTGCTTAATGATCCTATTCAACAACAAAGACGGAGAAGACAAAGAGCATCTATATCTTGAAATTGCAGCTAGTTGTACTTTAATTGATGCATAGGCTAAATCTGATTTTGCTAGTAATAAGAAATAAGGTAGCATTGGTTCTTGTGATGCTTGAAGAGGATGCACACTCCACTTCTGGCACCATAGACAGAAATATTTCCATTTCACTCTCTGTTTTTGTAGTGGTGTCCACTCTGGCCTTTGCAAGAAGTTTCTGCAATCTTGAGGTATATTTAGATCTGCGAAATCATGGAATTCAGGATCTATGGGATAAGTGGAGAGAAGTCGGGTCTCGATGAAAGACCCGGCCTTGGTTCATCGTTAACAGAGTCTTGGATGGTTTCAGGTATTTGTGGTTGGTTTCTGACATAAGGAGTAGCTCCATGAACCAGAGCTGTTGGGCCATTTGGAAGCTATCAGGATCATACAACAATGTTCTGTCTTCATCTGGCTGACAGACTTTGGTATAAGATGTGTCGGGGGAAAAGGGTATGTATAGATCCCTGACCATCTGATCGAAAACGTATTCCCCAATGACCCTGGCTGTGGATGCCAACTTGCTAAAACCAGCATTTCCAGTTCTCTGCTGTTGTCAAGAGATCTAGGACTGTCTTGCCCCAAAGAGAGAAGATCTTGTTCCAGAGCCGTCAGATCGAGGTCCCATTTGTGGCAGCTGTTCCCTATACTGCTGAGGGTGTATGCTAAGATGTTGCTTATACAGGGAACATATTCCGCAGGAAGTGTTAACCCATGTGTCATGATTAAGGCTCCCAGTTTTTCGATTTTACTGATTTTTACAGATAAAACAGAAAACAATGTGTTTCCTGTCTGTATTTATTTTTTAAAGCGGTAAAAAACTGAAAAATATGCTTTTAGTGAGTTACTTTCCATGCTGTCTTTTGTGAATTCCAAGACAACAGATGAGCAGATACATAGCATGAGGAGTTAAAAACAGATTAAGATATCTTTAAATAAAGGCATATTTTAAAATATATTTGTAGTAAATTGCTAATATTTACCTATGGGTGTAGTATTTTACTATATTTGGCTGCTAAATTTGCTAAAACGTGACAGGCACCAAAGTATGAGTTATGTTATGTTATATGATTTATAAAGTGCAACAGCTGCCCCAGCAAAGGGGTGTCCCGGCGCAGAAACTGCAAACTGTTAAAAACAACGTAAGACAGGCACCGGAGAACTCAATACGTTTTGCCACCGGTAGCCAATGCAGTCTGCGGATGGCATTAGTTGTAGGACAGGTTCTCAACAGACAGAGTAGTGTCCAGGCAGCATATGTAAGTGGAAAATCTCAGCTTTATTCGCCTCCAGGTAGAGTGAGCTAGCATAGTCCAGCCTAGATAAAATAGTGGCCTGGACGATGACTTGACGGATGGTACGGTAAAAAAAAACTAACAATGGCTTGTGCCCACGTAAAAGTCCAAAACAGATCCCAGCTGCCGTTTTGGTTTGGGCCTGAAAGGTAAGTGTGGAGTTGACCCATACTCCCAGATTTTTGACTGCCTGTTTAAGGACGGGCGGGCGGGCAGCCTAGAGTAGATGGCCACCAACGCTCACTCCACAGTTCAGTGTCTCTCCCCATCAACAAGATCTCAGATTTGCTCGCATTCAGTTGGAGGCAGTTGGTGGTCATCCAATCTGCTATAGGTGTTAAATTGTGCCTGAATTTGAGCGCGTCCAGCATGGAGTCATCTGATAGTGCCACCACTAACTGAATGTCATCTGCATAACATACCACAGTTAATCCTCTGCTCCTGGCTACTGCAGCTAAGGGTTGGATGTAAATGTTGAATCGGGTTGGGCTAAGAGCCGAACCCTGTGGGACCCGTTGGTGGATAGTATGTACCTGGGAGCTGAAAGGAGGCACCGACAGTTGAAAGGTTCTCTTGGATAGAAAAGAGGCAAACCAGCCCAGGCCAGGACCTCCCATGCTTGCCTCCTCCAGGCGCTGCAGCAAGATCTGGTGGGACACTGCAGCAAACGCTGCGCTCAGATCTAATACTATCAGAGCTGACTTGCGCCCTACATCCAATGCACCCCTTAGATGTTCAGTGACAGCCAGGAGGGCAGTCTCTGTGCTGTGACAAGGGTGGGACCTATTCTGGGAAAGGTCAAGCAAATGATTATTTTCAATGAAACTTGCGAGGATGGAATTGATATAGACTCCAGAAATCTTGGATACCCATGGCAAAATAGAGATAGGGCAAAAGTTCTCTGGTTTAGAGGCATCTAGTGTGGGTTTTTTTAGTAGAGGGACATCTGTGGCCAGTTTCCAGGCCCTGGGGACTACCGCCGTGGACAGAGATATATTAATCAGCTTGCAAAAGGGGTAAAGAAGCAGAGGCAGGGATTTAGGGAATTGATCTGGTTTAAGGGGGTCTGCAGGGGAACCTGATTTAATTTTTGTGCAGATCGTGTGCATTTCCTCTTCTGAAAGAGCAGGAAAGACAGAGAGTGTGGGGGCAACGTGGGGCCCACGTGCAGGCCTGTCCTGATCTCAGAGTGAGAAAAATTCCTGTAGATGTTCTCAATCTTCTTGACAAAGAAGGTGGCAAGGACTTCACATTGCTGATTTGGCTTTAAATTGCCCCAAT
This sequence comes from Triturus cristatus, assembly GCF_964204655.1. NCBI lineage: Eukaryota > Metazoa > Chordata > Amphibia > Caudata > Salamandridae > Triturus > Triturus cristatus. Next base: position 1,098,721,613 of record NC_140585.1, read on the forward strand.
GATTTGAGATCATTAAGTATGAAGAAGATATATTTGGCTGGGTTGCTGCTGTTTCTGATTACATCTGCAAAGTAGGCAGCTCTTTCCTTCTGGATGGCCCTGTGATAGTTTTTAAAAGCTACCCAATATTGCCTTTTCAGGACTGGATCATAGTCCTTCTCCATGTGCGTTCCATATTTTTGCTGACTTTCCAGGCTGTGGTCAGATTGCTATTATACCACAGGCTAGGATGTTTGTTCCGGCTCTGTGACACCCTAGCGGGAACAAGAGTAACAAGTGAGTGAGAGAGAATACTTTCAGCCACATCTAGGTCGTCTAGCAGGTTAGGTGTATGCATCAGGAGAAGGGCGTGGAACTGTTTGGACTCAAGTTTGTGCACGGGAATTTTAAGACCGATTTCCAAGTTACGCCCTGAAGGAGCCCTACTCCCAGAAGAGCCATGGATATCAGGTAATGATCAGACCAGCTCATTGGGGTTGGTGTATACATCGTGAGGGTAGCTAATTAGAGAAAAACGGATCTACTAAGTGTCCAGCATAGTGGGTGCAGCCTAGAACTTGCTGTGTAAGCTCGAGGGCGGCGAGATCCATTAGGAAGTTGCCTATCTCGCAGTCTTGAATGGTGTTTAGATGTAGATTCAGATCACCAATGATGCTAAAATCGGCTGATCTAATGGCCTATGTACCTGCTACAGCAATCAGTGCATCCCTAAACTCTTTAGAGGGGCCAGGGTGGCAATAGATCAGGAGCACAGACAATGTGAAGTTGGCATTCAAGACAATCTTTAAGCGAGCGCACTCAAAGCCCACCAAGGCCTCTTTAATAAGAGTGCAGGTGTAACCAGCTTTGAAAATGACAGCAAAGCCACCACCCGAGCCTTTCTATTAAGAGTCACAATGTTGAAGCCTTGTGGCAGAGCCAAACCAGGCTCTGCCTTTGTGTTGGCCTAAGCCATGTATCTGTAGGCAAGAGGATGCCAGATGACTCATCATAGACTAAGTCGTAGATTTCAGCATAGTGCTTTACTAGAGAAAGGCAGTTTAACCTGAGAAGTTTGACAACATGTGAGTAGGGGTGTGGGAGGGATGCAGCGGCCCAGGAATTGTACCCACAACATCTACAGCCAAAGGGGCCCTTAAGAGGGACATCCAATTGATGGACGCATAGACTTACCCCCTTGCTGATAGAGGGCAAATCGTCCCGGGAGTACACCTGCTTAGCGCCAGCCCAACCGGCAGCATGTCTGGCATCTGGCATCGTCCAGAAGTGGACAGGTGCAGACGGTCTTGCCTTAGGTGCCTTTGGCACACCAGTGGCGAGTCTGCGCCCCAGCAGGCATTAAGGGCCGATGGCACAACTGGCTCCTCCCGGAGGTGCTGCTGATTGGAGGAAACAGACCAATCAGCAGCAACCTGACTGAGGGACGCAGAAGCAAGGTACGCCCAAATTAAAGAACTGCAATCCCCAGCACAATTTCCTGCAATAAAAATAGTAAAACTAAACACCATAAAACCGGGATCCCTAGTCATGATCCAGGTCCCAGATCTCTTGAGATGCCCCGAAAGGGCTAGCAATCTTGTTCCCCCTTGCTGCTTCACATAGTGCATGTTGGTGGTATTGTCTGAGTAAACTAATACGGACTAATTTGTTATCCTTGGCAAGAAAGCTCTCAGGCTTACATAGATTGCTTTGATTTCAGCTGATTGATGTGCATGGTCTTTTGATCTAGAGACCATCTTCCATGGACCTGCAGATCATGAAGATATCCACCCCAGCACTCTAGGAAGGCATCCATGGTTATCACGTAATCTGCTATTAGATACAGGAACGATGGGTCTGTGGATAGAGGTAAGATCTTCTATCATGCCTGAAGTGATCCTTATTAGATTGTTGAATGACCCTTCTCTTTAGAGCCATTGCTTGTCCAGCTCCTCCTGTAGAGGTCTCATTTTCAAGTGGGAGAAAGGCACCATAGATATCGCTGAGGACATAATCCCTAGGAGAGATTTGAACAGAAGCACTGACACTGACCTTTTTCTCAGTTTGAGGGCCATTTCTTTTAGTCTTTGCTGTCTGTCCTGAGATAAAAATACTTTGTCTTCGATAGTATCCAAAGCTGCTCCCAAGAATATTACTCAATTTGATGGAAAGGTCGATGATTTCTGGTGGTTGAAAGTGAGCCCTAGGTGGTTGAACAATGTGAAGCAAGCTCCTGTGACTCTTGATGCTTGATGGGCCATTAGTGCTTTTATCAGCCAGAAGTCGAGGTATGGAAAGGCCATGGTAACCTTCTTTTCTTAAGGACACTCCCACATGAGCTAGGTATTTTGTGAAGGTGCCGGGACCTGATTTGAGGGTGAATAGGAGGACTCTGAACTGATAGTGGGTGCTGGCTACAGTGAAAGCTAGACATTTGTGATGCTTGGGATGTTTTGAGATATGAAAATATGCATCCTGCAGGCCCAGGGTTGTCATGTAATCTCTGTGATTGAGGAGATGTAGGATGTCTGGAAGAGTTACCATGTGAAAGGATTGTTTCCATAGATATTTGCTACATTTTCAGAGATCTAGAATGGGTTGCCATTCCCCTACTTTCTTTTTTACAAGTAAAAAACAGGAGTAGAAACCCAGTCCCTTTTGTGAATGAGGGACTTTTTCCATTGCTCCTTTGCTTAACATGGTGAGGGCTTCATTCTGAAGAAAGTGAAGATGAGGTGGGTGCTCCTTCAGTGGAGGGGTAAGCAGTCTTTTTATTAATTCCAGAGTATGAACGTAGGTGATGAGGTCTAATACCCATCTGTCTGATGTTATTTTCTGCCATAGGTGGAAAAGTTGGACATTTTTGCACCCACAGCTTGGGTAGTATTGCGAGTAACCAGCTCTTGAGGGAGGTCACACTTTTCTGTTAGTGTCTCCTCCCTGGGGAAATCTGCTTTCGCCTAGGAGCCTGCTTGTTATGGGCTGCTGTCAGTGGTGTTCAATAGGATTGCTGCTGATAGGACGGCCTATGCGGTTGCTGGTATGTTTGATACTGTTGAAAACATTGGTAATCTCCTTTGTAGGATGTAGAACCCCCCACGTGCTCCTCAAAAGGGCAATTTATGAAACTGCAGGGTGACCAAGGATTTTGCAATGTCAGTATTTGCTTAAATGGCCTGCAAGGCGTCATCTTTGAGTTTTCCAAAGAGGGCTTCCGTATCAAAAGTGTCCAGAATTTTACTCTGTTCTTCAGGACGGAAAGACGTTGCCTTCAACCACCTCTGCCATCCTAAAACTACATCCCCTGCCAGCTGGTGAAACCCAGTGGAGGCTATAGCCATAGCACAATCAGTGATCTCTGAAGATGTTATTTCTCCCTCTTGTAAGATTCTCTTTACTTCTGCTCTTTTGTCCTTAGGCATGAGGTCTATGAAAGCACTAATGTTCAAAAACATTTGCCGGTCATACCGACCCAATATGGCCAAGGAATTGGCAGCATGCACCATGATTGCTGACATTGAGGAGAATCTTTACCCAATGTTGTCTAGATGTCTGACCTTCCTATCTGGTGACGTGGAGATAGCGGTGGATAGATTTTTAGACCGCCGCTGAGCCACCTGGGAGATTACTGAGTCCGACTTAGGGTGCCCTACTAGACAAGCATGCAAATCTTCTGGCACCTTGTACTTTTTGTCAATCCGTGGTAAGACGGCCACAATGGTAAAGTCATTGTTCATGATCTTTGCCCCTTCTTTCCAGATGTAATTCTCTATCAGGATTGTTCACAAAGATCTTTTGGCAGGCTCTTTCAAACTGTATAGAAAACTGTCAGACTTTTTAACTGTCATTGGCAGTTGAAATGTATTTGCTTCTCTCTCCATCAGGTTATGGAAATTCCCAGTGTCATCTGGAGGGGAAACCACCAGTTGCAGAGCAGGTGGCGATGGAGTAGGGATTAAACATTTATTCCATTCATTTGGTATGAAAAGATTATCTGCTATTTCCCCTTCCTGTCTGTCATTGTCTGATGATGAGGGATCATCCCTAGGAGTTGCCACAATGTCGGATGCAGGAGTCATCCTAGGTGTCAAGGGTGGCAGAATAGGCCTCACTGTTCTCAGAGGTGGTGGTGAAGCACTAGGCTTTTTTGGTGAGGGTTGTTTGGTGGGTTTCCTTAAAACCTTTTTTAGTAGTCCTGCTACATCCCTTGGAGGTCTTGAAACAGTGTCAAAGGAACCTGCAACATACATTCTTGTGAAGGAGATTGGCCATAATGGTGGAAATGCTCGGCATGCTTGGTCCTTTCATTGTATCTCGAGTGCTGAAGATCATAATATTCGTCACAGTACTGGTCATCATCCTCATCCTGAAATTTGACATGGAGCTCATATGGGCTGAGGGCTGCACCGAACATACCATCATCAACTGGCTCTTCAACATCAAGGAGGTGACTTGGAGGCAGAGGAGATACTTTGCTTGGGGAAGTATGTTCAGGTAGGAAGGATGTTTTTGCACTTTTTACACTTGTCAACGGTGTTGTTGGCAAAGACATCGTCAAGTCCTTAGATGTAATTTGCAGTTGTGAGTGCTTTTTAGTGACCTTTAACGTTGACAAAGTTATCTTCGGGGATGGACCGCAGTCGACGGTATTGTAGTCGACTGTTGTTTATGTGCTGTCGATGGAGCCTTCCTTGAAGATACCTTTGTAAACGGGCTAGTCGCTGAAAATGAAATGGATAGCAACATTATTGTAGCTGTCGTTGACACCCATATCAACATGACTGTTGTTGTCTGTTGTTACTTCTTGACTGTGAGGTCATCATCGTCGTCGAGCTTTTTTTCAGCGATTTTTAGGTTTTAACATCAACGGCACTGAGGAGGACATCTCTGGATGCACTCCAGACTTATCAGATGAAGTAGTGGGCTCAGACCTTACAGTTTCCAAGACGATTTTCTCTGTTTTCTCCTTTTTGAAACTGTCTCTCACAGATTCAAGGTGAGTTTTTTAAGGCCTTTCTAGACTCCTCAGATGTCCCCTGGTCACAAGATCTTTCCCTCTTTTGTGATCTTTTCTGAAACGTTGAAGAGGTGTTACTGCCTTCTTCTTCAAAAAGAGGAGACTTTTCAGTTTTGTTTTCGAAGACAAAGAAGAAGCCTCCTTTCCCTATCCTTTAGGGTCTTAGTAGAAAAGGTACAACAGATCTTGCAGTCTTTTTTGTGCCTTGTCTGCAGGATAGAGGCAGTAGATACAGTCCTTGTAAGGAGTCTTCAGAATTAAGTATTTTCTTCCCACAGCTGCCACAGGGCCTGAAAATACCTTTTCTAGATGACTCTGATATGGTAGTAGTAAATGATAAATATTTTCCAAACTGGTTGAGGAAAAACTGAGCAGAGCTCAGGGAGACTCCCTTTCCACGACGTGCAGTAGAAAATCTGAGGGACTCAACCTTTGTGGGGAGTATCCCAGAGGCTGCTGTTGCCTGATTGGCTGGAGATCTGTTTTTTAAATGATATGGATAAGTTATTAAAGTGACTGTTTCACTTCTATTTAGCCTATGGTAATATGATGTACTACTTACTATTGTACATTGGGACTCCAACTTCGACGACGGAGAATGATTCAGGCATGTGAATCTATGAAAGTTCCAATACTGGAGAAGTATATATTGCAAGTATTTGTTTAATTTTTGGATGAGTCTGACTGATATTAAAATGGACTTTTTAAGACACATGGAAATGCAAATCAAAGCAACACAAATTCTGAGAATTACTGTCTATTTCGCAACCAAGCACCCAAGTAGCGTATGGTAACAGTCATCCATTAATGAATTCCATTGTAAGTGCATTCCTAGATATTTACGGCCTGATTGAAAAATGGTTTGGGGTACCTTCATTTCCCTTAGGTGAAGATAAAAAGCAATTTGTGTTTCAAAATACCACATCCTGATTCATAGAAACAGAAGTTGTAGAAAACTCAAAGCGCTTATAGTAGATTTTCTAGCATCTTGTGTTGAGTGTTGGGGTATTAAAGAGCGGATTAAAGGATGGGCCATGTACTGAAAATCAAAAAATTCGTGTTTGTGTGCATTTATAAACATTTTGCAGGTAGGTTCCCACCATGGAGTTGCATGTAAAACTGTTCCTGTTAAAGGCAGTAGTAATTGATATCAGAGAGAAAGGTTAGCCTCCTTATTTAATTGGGGCAAAGGTGAAGAGGTTTTCCATAGGAAAACATATTTTATCAGTGAAGAAAAAACTTTTTACAGTAGAATGTGGAGAATCAGCATGAGTAAATATGACCAAGTTGGACTACTCCTAGAAACCTTCTACTATTATACATTTACAAAAGTATTCTTAGGATTTTCTGTGAATGGCCAAATTGTCATATAATAAGTGTAAATCTAAACAGATAATTTCAGACTTTTGCCAAGCTGGCTTGTGAGCTGGGACCAATTCTCAATCACTGTTGGGGTGAGCATGGTCTGTTCTTTTATTGGAAGAAGAACTGAAATATAATCAGACTTGAAGATAACTTACTAGTAAGTAGGCTTTGCTTGGAACCATCCATAGAGTGAATGTGTGTCATAAAGATCGCCAGCATAAGTCTTTGAGTCAGCACATAATGTCTTCTCAGCCAGGTTGCCACCTAAAATTTCTGTAACAGGAAAAACAAGAGCACAATTTCATATGACTTCTAATTTGTAGTAATTAGTACAAAGCCCAAAAGCAACAAACCAGAGCAAGAAAACATTGTATTATATCAGAAGTGATTAACGTAGGTCGAGGTTGGCCAGATCAATTCCAGATTGTCACGATAATCACTGACTTAGTGAATGTTTCCCATGTAGATGCTTTGCATATAAACTTAGCTTAATATAATTAACAGGCTATGTAAGATCTGGGATACATTTCTCTTTACAGACACCAAAGTGTAGCTCTCTGTTAATGATTTCATTGTATCTCTAGTCTAGTCAGATTTCCATTCTGGAAATGGCATAAAATAGCAATGCCTGTGACGCATTATGATGAAAAATGACCAACTATCATGGGCTGCAAAGGAGTAGAGTAGTCAGAAAATTAAATTACACCCACTTTGAACCAAAGCTCTGATGGAGCCAAGAAAGTGAAGCCAGTGAGCGTAACTCTTCCAATAAGAGCTCCCTTGTTTCTTCAAACAAAGCATCTATCCATGCCTTCTTTCACCCTTCTATCCACCAACTAATATTTACTATTTTATCTTTACATCCTGTCATTCATTCACTCGTTCAGCTATCATTCAGCCTTTCACCATTCTATCCATCCACCCTTTCACCCATCCACCCTTTTGCCCATCTTTCCACTCATCCATCCTTTCACCCATCCTGTTACCCATCTATCCTTTCACCCATTCACGCACCCACACATCCTTCCACCCATCCACCCTTTCACCCTTGCATCATTTTGCTCATTCACCCACCCATGCACCATTTCATCCACCCATGCATCCTTTTACCTGTCCTTTCTCCCATGCATCCTTTCACCCATCCACACTTTCACCGATCCTTGCAATCACCCACCCACCCTTTCACCTATGTGTGCATCCTTTCACTCAGCTACCCTTTCGCCCATTCTTTCACCCACACATCTTCTTACCAATCCTTTAATGCATCTTCCCTATCACCCATCCTTTCACGCACCCATACATCCTTTCACCCACCTACACTTCCCTACATCCACCCACTCTTTCACCCATACTTTCACCCACCAATGCATCCTTTTATTTATCCACCATTTAACCCATCCTTTCGCTCACCCACACATCATTTTACCCATTCACTCTTTCACCCATGCTTTCGCCCACACAGGCATCCTATCAGCCTTCCTGTTTTTCCACCCATTGTTTCTCCCAGCCATGCATTCTTTCACCTATCCATCAGTTCACCCACTCATGCAGCCTTTCACTAATCCTTCCTTTAAATTTTTCATACTTCGTTCCTTTTCCTACCAACCCATCTTTCTGTGGTGAATTAGGAGCTTTTGTCTGCGGAGTTGCAGACAGAAGAGGCCCATAAAAAAACCTGACCCTGCTGTAGCTGGTAAAGCGGGTTTTCACAACGATTGTAAATCAATGCAAAATACAAAAATCATTTACAATGTATAGCTGCTGGTGCATGATGACTCGTATGGATGCAGCAGAAGCCATCCAGGAATGCTTTTTGTTTGAGAAAATTCGGTCAAAGATGGCCAACAGTGAATGACTATGTAAATGCACGCATGAGCAGACATCTAAGAACAGGTTTTTCTACAAGAAAAAGCATGGACGCCAGTGTTTGTGCATGCATTGTTGCATAGCCATTTGAAGAAAGCTGATGGTCATGTTTGACCAGTAACTGAAATGCCCAAAAAGCATGTGGGAACACAAAATATAAAAGAAGCGGGTAACCTGGCAGCAGTGTACAGCTGTCGTGTTCACGGAGAAACAAAAAGTTACTTTTTATAAAGTGAAAATTAAGAAAAAATCAAGGACCGGGTAGGTTTGGGTTTGCAATGGACGAGAAGGTGTGAGGGGAATTAGCGGACGTGGCAGGTGGGATGGCAATGAATCACACGCTCCCACAGAGTGCTAAAATGAAAGAAGTCATTAAAATATAGCAGAGAGGCATGCAAAAGTGGAGGAAGTCAGAGGAAGCAACAGGCAAAAAAGGGGTTAGAAATGCAAAGCATAATAAGCAAAGCAGGGGAAGATGAAAAAACATATGCATCCCCATGCAGTGCTAAAGAAAAAGAAAAAAGTAATTAACTGAATTCTTCTAATCCAAACACTTTAAAACAGTTATGCTGCAGGTGAACAACAAACACAAGAAGAGGAAAGAAACCTATGAATGAAGAAGTAAGTAAAATAAATTGACGAGAAAGCTAACCAATAATAAACAATTGGGTGAGACTAAACATACAGCTAAAGCTCTTTGTAGGCGATATCTACAAAGGGTTACTGGTAATGTCACTCAAAAGCAATGTAATGTGAATCTTCATAAAAAAACCATAGGGTTCTCACAGACAAGGCACATAAGGACCCAGCTCATGCATTAATTCACAAAAGGTCAAGTAGATTACAACTTTTGCTGAAAATCAGTTTAAACTAGTTACAGAAGTTTTAAGCCTAAAAGAATGATCTGTCATTGGATGCCCAGCCCTCTGAAGACAGTGTCTCAACAATTCGAGAGCGAATTGGTGACACTTGCATGTGCAGTTTAGTATGATCTGCATTGTGGAGCATAAGAATTCATCAAGAAATCTTCCAAAAGCTCCATGTGTAGATTGCTCTAAAATGCATTTTTTGCTACTTGTTATCTCCTCAACAGTAGATGCTGTGATGAGGAAGAGGATAACACGGTAAGGCCCAATCACATCAGGTGATGTTCCTTACACTGAGTGTTACACTTCTTCATTACGGTGCTGCAAACTCCTACCTCAGTGTGGCTGCACTTTTACAGTGCTGATTTGGGTATATCTTACATAATGTTATCAGAAGGCATTCACATTTTCCACCGCTTGCAGGGTAGGGAGATAGAGTACAATTTTGGTGAAAAAATGTTGCAAAATGAAAAAAAATATATATTTTTTTAAAACAAAATGCAGCTTCTCATGGAATCAGCCATGCTTCAGTGATAAATACTATGGCGAGAAAAACGGAAAAGTGGAAATAACTTGGCGGGCAGGTGAAAGTTCCAAATAGTTAATGATGAGATTCCCACCTTCCCTTCTTAGTATTAAACCGCTGCCTGTGTGGTTCAGGACATAAGCCTTATATTTGATCAGCAGTTTAAATTTGGCTAGATTTGGTTCTAAACTATTGTGCCTTTTATGCTTTGTTTGCCCAGTGTCTTCACACTGGGCAAACGAAGTATACAAGGCACAATAGTTTAGAACCAAATCTAGCCAACTTTACAAGCTACTGTCTTCAAACAAGCTATATCCATTGTTAAAATTGCCTACCAGCGTTTGGTAAGCCAAAGAAAGTTATGAGATTTCTTCTGCAATTCAGAGATGATTTTTCATTTGGAGGAACTGTTTGTATGGTGTTGGCAGCCACAATTATTATACATTGTGTCTCCACTTGACAGAAACACCATTATTATTTGGTAAATACAATTATCTATAATAACCATGGGTAAATATAATTATTAATGTTAAAGAAGCATATCAACCTTCATCAGTAATCACTGTCAGCATTATCATTTCATAAAACATTTTAAAATGAACATCACATGTGTTTGTGATATATTCATATACTTCTGACCATATAAAAGGCAATCATAAAAGCGGCCCGTGGAGGGCTCTAATTTCAGCCCACATAAAAAGCAGCCATAGATCTAGCCCATAGAGGGCACTACATTCCATATATCTTCTTTAAAATATTTAGGGAACAAAGCCTGCATTCATAGACTCAGCCTCTAGACGGCACTGCACTGCACTCTCAGCTATTTAGCTGAAGATCCCGCCTGAGGAGTGCTTAAAAACTTGCAAGGACATCCCAGCTTGGTCTGTCTTTCTCAGACCGTGCATGCTTAGGGTGAGTACTCTTGGCAAACTTGAAGCTCCCTATTGCTCTCTTTTTGGCTCTGATAGGGCTACTGCAATCCTGGGGCCACCGACAATAGTGGAAAAAGGTTGGTCAATAAAAAGCTGTGCAGCACATTTTGGGTTGCTCCCTCTAGAACATGAATATTAGATTAGCGTCTCTGGTAGCTTGCTTTTGAAGTGCTGCACAGCCTTGCACCGTGTGCCATGTCTTTTCCAATTGTTTTTTCAATTTCAATTTCAATCAGTGAGCGATCCACTGGTCTTGTAGTCAACTGGTCGTTTTGGCATTAGGGTTTCTCCTTCCAGTTGTCCATGGCTGTTTCAGTCCCAGGATCCTGCAGCAAAGAGTACAACATACCAACAGCTCCTTCTCTCCCAAGAGTTTTTAAAAGGGGTGGAAGACTCTAGAAGCCAGGCCAATTCTAGGGTGCCACATCACCTCTCCACCCCTGTCCCAACCCTCCTGCACAGCATGCTGGGACAGTTCAAGATGGTGTCACTGTAGGAAGCTGGCTTTTTATGAATTGTGCCAATGTAGGATTACACCATGCAAAAGGTCCTTACTACCCTTATTGGTTTACAGTGGTTTACTTTAATAATTGCAAGTGCTCTATTTGTGGTGGTGTGGTCAAGCAGTTTAGGCTGATCGTGGGGAGTGTTAAGCATTTGTTGCACACACAGTCAATAAATTATACTCACACTCAAAAAGAAATCTGAGACCAAATTAGAAAAATAACATACATTTTTATATAATTTTAGATACCAAGATCATCGGAATCAGGTAGGTACTTTCGGAGTTAGGAATTTTTACAGAAAACAGCAAAAGGCTCAATTCACCTTTTTTCAGGTCTGAACCTCTAATGCAACAATGGCGTCCTATGGGGGAAACATACACTGCATACATATACTTCCAATCGGTTCTTTAAGATACCTTTTAGGACTTTAGGTGCTTAGGGGCCAAGGTCCATGAAACCTCCAACAGTTCGATTTTACCTGCCCTGATGAATCCGGGTGCAAAGGTGCTGGTCGCCTTTGTAGCCTCGAGCTCTACGCATTAAAAGTCAATGGGAAGGTACCTGCAAAAGAGAGGCTGCAATTAGGGACTTAGTGACAAGTCCGGCAGAACCCAAAGGTGGGCTCGGCTCTTGATGGGCTCATGGGCAAAGAGACGCAGTTGATATCCTTTAACTCGGGCAATGGGGATAAGGTGCAGAGGTGTATTGTCCAGCGGGGTGCTTGAGTTAAAGGGCTTTACTTCTTAGGTTGACATGGAGAGGAGAAGAAAACAAGGCTCTCGATGAAGCATTCATCAGTCCTGAAGTCCCTCATCAGCAGGTTTTCTTTTGATGCCAGTGGTTGGTGTCTAGACTGGACACTCAACAAGCCTTAGTTGTGGCAAGTCCACCACTACACAGGGTACTGTTGCTGTGTGGCTCCTGGAGTGTTTAGTGTCTCTAAACGTGCTGGAGAGATGGGATGACCTCCTAGAACCACAGTGACCTCCTCCTGGTGACATGCACCCTCAGTGGACCCGATGGTCAGCAAAACTATGCATTAGACAAGTGCAGTCGTTGCCTGTAGCTGCAGTTGAGTGGCTTCTCCACCACAAGGAAGATGCTACTTGGTTGTAAAAGTGCTATACAGTCCTCCAAGGCTTTAGGAGGATGCACAGCTTTCGGATGAGTCAGGCCTTTGCAATTTTCGAGATACCAGGAGACAGGCTTGGTTTGGCACCAATTTAGGAGCAAATCCTCTGTTCTTGTGATGCTTGTACTTCTTCAGTTCCCATATAGACAAATCTGAATTTCTGGTGTCAAGAAGACCCCTAAATTCTGAACTTTGGGGCATTAAGGGATGTGTAGGGTAGTAACCAATCAGCTACTTACCCTTGGGGTGACCACACCCTCTATATGACCACTTCCTGTGGAGAGTGGGCATAATCTTGACCAAGAGTTCCTAGTTTCACCAAATTCAAGTTGGTGAACCCCTTTCTTGGCTGTCCACTTCAGGTGGCCTACATTTGGGGTGTGCCTTGTCTGAAAGTGCAACACACCTCTTGCATATCTAATTTCCCACCTGCTCTGGTGCCAAATGTGCCCAGGGTAGGGGGCAGCATTCCCCAGTTCTGGGGGGAAGCCATATTCACAGATCAAAGGCGGGCAGAGGCTTTGAAGCCACTGACCTTGATATGCTAAAACACTATCCATCCTGCTGAAGGATGTTTAAACACCTTCCTCCTCTGCCACCTGGACCTGGTTAGCAGGGACCCAGTGTACCTTTAGTAAAAAAGCATCAGTACTGGGGCACAAATTGTGAGTGACCATGTCAAAAAGGGGCACTTTCCTACAGTCACCCAGGAGTCACTTGTCACATCTGATCTTGGGGTCTCAAATCACTCCACCCCTCGCTGACATCACTGCCAGTGAATTTCCCACCAACTTCATAAAGGACCCCCCGTGTTTGGTCCAATTGTCTTGGCTTTCTCTTTTTTTGCAGTGGGCCTGGGCTGTCCCCAGCCCTGGTATAGTGTGGCAGGTAATGAAAAGATGCAGATTTTGTATCCCCACTCTTTCCTCTTTAGGAGCTGAGGGAAGCTCTGATAATTACTCCTATTTAGTGTGGTTAGGCCATTTCCTCTACTGTTGAGAATGGCCCATTGGTGTGACAAAAAGTCTGGAGTTTAATGCTGAGCTGAGCCAGAAAAATATTTCAATGCTGGATTTTCCATAATGTGTACAGATACCTTCTTGAATCTCACAGATCTGATTTTGGCACACATATTCCACCTCATTTTGATATGTCACTTGAGTTTGCAGGCCAAAGGGAAGCGAAACTGCACTCTACAGTAGTGTTCCCCTTATGTATATAACAAAGTGCCACTGCAGACAATTCACTAAACCACACTGACTTTCCCTATGAGTGTACACTAACATAAGGCCTACCCCAGGTCAATATCTAATCCTACAGAGTCCCCTGTGCACCAGGCTAATTATATGCAGTTAGTGAGCTGAGCATTGCAGTAGTTTCACAGATGCAGCCCTCACACATGTGAAAACATGCGTGTGTACACATGTTTAAGTGTAACCAGACAAGTGGCCCTCCCACGAGCTACGTTGCAGCGGCCTTATCTTAAAAGGTGGACACTGGCAGTAAACATGTGCAGTCCATTTGCCATGTGACTATTGTGGTTGAGACACGTAGTGAGATTCACCTAGAGTAAATAGTCCAAGATCAGGTGACCCAAAAAGCAAAACATCTGGCCGTATTACATGAGCAGAATAATAACTACGCAATATTATCCAAGGGGGTCACTACCAGTTAGGTATAAACTGGGAAGAAGTCAAAGAGTCTTGAGGCAAAGCCAAGGGCCCTATTCTTCCCTCTTCTTCCTTGGTCAAGCCTGGGAGTGCCAAAGCCATTGCATAACATTACTAATGTAAATCAGAACCTTAAACGCTTGGATGAAATTAACAAAATTGCATATTAAGCAATGTTTTTTGATGGAACTATTTAAATGGAAGTTTACAAAGCTGTTGGACTTTTGGGTGATAAGGCTCTACCTTTCTGTCCAATTGAAATGTATTATAGTGAAAGACTGGTTTTAAGGCTTAAAAAAAGGTTCACATACAACTGACGATAACTAACCCTGGGCGTAGTTTGCATAGTAGCGCTACGCGTAGCCATGCGAAGTGCACTTCACACTACGCGTGCTGCGCATAGCTACGCGAGCTGCGTAGTGCGGTAGGGAAAATGCTGTTCGCACTGATTGCACAGGGCCGGATGCTTGTCCGCACTGTGCAATCATTGCAAACGGCATCTTGCATAGTGCAAGCGGTCGTTTTCTGATGCTCGAGTAGATTTGTACTCAAGCGGCAGTTTTCTCAACGCGGACTGGTAGTTTCTCATCGCGAGCATACGTGACCACTCGCAATGAGAAATCTGACCTTCCCGCGTTGAGAATCTCGCAGGGAGGTTTATTTTCCACGCTCGCGATCGGCAACTTGATGTTGCTGATCTCAAACGAGGAAAAAGTCTCGCCGGGATGTCAGCTTGTTCGCTCGCGGTCACTAACTTGATGTTGAGGACCGCAAGCAAGCAAAAAATGCCCGCGTTTTTGCACTGTGCTACGTGTAATTCGCGTAGCGCGTAGTTGCACAAACTACGCTAGCGTAGTCCTTCGCCCAGGGTTAACGATAACAGTCGCAATATAACTCATGTGTTGGGAGATATATCCTACTTTTTAGAATTGTGGCAAGTTCTAACTTGGTGATTTTACCATGTGAAAAATGTTGACTCTCAGTTGAGTTTAGATTAACCATCTTTGAAAAAAAAATTCTTGCATGATTTTCTCATGGAAATGATGGCAAGTGCTCTTGAAGCTAAAATGTGAACACATTTTCTTTACATTCACAAATATATTCCTCATCCAAGGGAGATAAATGACATGCTGAGTAAAACATGCATTTCCAAAAGCAGCAGTAGTCTGTCAGTTGGTTCCTTGGTATTGTACATGAGCTTAAGCACAGAGTTCTTATGAACAATACAACACAAACATTCTAAATTCATGACAAAAGTGTGGCACCATTTGCTGGAATAGTAGCTGTAGAATTTAAATATGTTCCTATATGGGAGACAGCAATAAAGTTAGTACGTTTAAACACCAAAATTCTCACACATTTTCAATAAATTCTCAAATGTCTTCCTTATACATGTCAGGAATAAGCCAGGCACTGTGAGTGAAAAATGTACTCCCAAAAGCAGCAGTGGATTGTAAATTAATTCCCCGTTAGTCTACTGTAGCTTCACCTCAAATTTCAAATGTACAACTAATACATTATATCCAAGACAAAATTTACGCTATAGGCCCGATTTAGATCTTGGTAGAGGGGGACTTCAGGACAACAGTGATGGAGTTCCCTCTCCACCAAGAATATGGTCCACCCAACGGATTTAAATGCGAGAGGACCATAGTTTGATGACAGCCTAGACTACTACATCTCTGCCTTGGTCAAACGTCTCCAATGGCCTGATGGAGTAAGGTACATCAGTGGTTTGCCTCTATGTCTGCCCACCTAATTGAAATGGGCGAACATATAGCTAATTTTCAAAGTCCGCCACCACCAGGAAAACATGGCTGTAAGAGACACTGAAAAGTGCTCAATGCCCCCCTTTGGGATTTTCTTTTTGAAAATAATTTTAAAAAGTTGTATGTTTGCTGTACAGCTCTGTCATGTTGTTGGAACCATCCTTCAACCTAACAATGCATTAACAGGAACTGCCAATGATAGACATGTCTGCTGGGCCATTGGGCATTTCTACATTTCGAAGGCAGAGACTCCATCAGGGAATGGAGTCATCTACTTCATCGCCCTGACAGAGTTAACCCTGTCCATTAAAATATTAAGTAAGCTCTATGTGGTTTAATTTAAATCCTTTCCTATTGAGCAGGCTGAAATAATTGAGATTTGAGGTGTTAATGCAAATGCGAAACAAGCTACCTAAAAATATGTAGAAGAATTATAGATTTGCAGTCATTTATGGCATAATAAATTTTACAGGGCTGAAAATAGTTAGTGATAGATCCCTACCTAAGTTCAGCATCCCCTTTTTACATCTGTTCCATCAGACTATCTATCCATTCTGTCCAATAATACCTCCTTACGTTTAAAATGGCAACATTTTGGTTGACATTTAAGGTGTTTTTTAATCTTCAATTAGAACGTGTGACGGTAGAATTTGTAGCTGCAGGAAACTATTTTCAGATTGAATTCATATTTGAGATGAATAGATGTGCTTTCCTATTAGAAGTGAGATCCCTAAAGGAGTTTCTGTTTGCCCATTTGATTTCTCTTTTTACCTTTTCCCACTTACTTTTGTCAATAGTTGCATCTCCTTACTTAAAAAATATTTTTACTGTGATAAGGCAATGATAAAACACATTGAAAACTATATATGTATTGTCTTTACACTATATATTTTTTAAATAACTACATACAAAGGGATTAGTTTAACCATCTGTAGAGTGAATACCATTGTAAATCAGTCAGAGTGCCAAGGCTAATTTTCTAAAACATACTCAAAGTTTACATGGAGTACACAAGGCTGGATCACTTTAAAAATACAGAGAAAGGGATGTTCTCGGGGAACCATTTATTTGAGGCACTTGTAGTAACTAAGAACTATTTTTGTGTACATTTTAAGCGCCCAGCACAGGAAAATGAATGATTCTAAGTTAGGCTTCTCCTGCAGCATGCCTCCCAGTGCAAACACATTCTGTGAGTTAAGTAAACCTTCTAGTTCTTAAATAGAACTCTGTGATCTTAAGATGATGCTGTATTGGGAAGACAGTATAGAGATATGTGGGTTGATACTATAATGAGGTTTGTCACTGGTGGAGCAGCGTAATTTTGGTTCCAACCTTTCATGACTGATTTGGCCACATATATGATAACATATTGCCTCATGTATTCATTTGACTTAAATGATTAATGAAATGAAGTGCACTTGAAACAATATAGAAAGTGCATTTACCGTGTAATCTCACCATTTATACATGTGTGCATATAAATACATTTCAATTCTCATACATATTTACACGTGTGGTTTGAGTAACACTGAGCTTCATGTATCCACGTACCCATTTAAATAATATTTTGCATCTATTATATAAAGGGAAATGTGTCTACTAGAATTACACTTTGTATTTATAATTTGACTAGCTATGTATCTGTAATCACGCAGTTACAACGTGTATTGAGATGCATGATATACTAAAATTGACCAACGGCCTTAAGAATTTGAATTTTGCAATGTTTTTAACCTTCAATGTGAACATTTGCTTTGGTTCCAATAGTTTTCTTTCCTCTGCAGGTGCAGTGGCATGATCTTATGAATGGAGAAAGGCACATTGTGTGAATGAGAAAGGGAAGCTTGAAGGGAGTACTCTTGGCGAGGGCAATAAGACTAGCGCGCAAACGGAGGACTACTCTCTGTGCTGAATAGGGAGACGGGTGGCATCCAAGGTCATTTGAACATGTGAATCAAAGAAGAGAATTACAAGTGTGCAGCAGTGGCTGGCATGACTTGCGGGTAAGGGGGCGGGAGTCGCGTGGGGGTCGTGATTGCAAGAGGGAGGGAAAAAAGGTTTTAATTAAAAATCACTTACCTTGTCGTTGCCCGGTCCTGCATTGCTGCTCCTGCTCTCCTGCTTCTGATTTCAGGAACAGGAAGCGGGCAGCCAGGCTCCCTACCCTAAGCCAATCACAAAGCTGCAGTTGCAAGGTAGTGTTTGGTCTGAGCGCCACCAAGAGGTGGAGGGGTGGCCCTGTTATCCATTCAATTACAATCAATAAAGGGTTCTGGCCCTTAATCAGTAAGGCTAGGCCAATATATAATCCAGCACCACAAGAATGCTCATACTGATAACATTCATTATATTAATTCAGACAATCACACATGACACTCATAGTGATTGTAAAAAAAAAATGTGGGTTAGTCAATATTTTATTTCTTTTACTTTCAATTCAATTTTTCTTTTCAAATATGTTCATTGATCAATCATTACAAAAAAACTTTAAACAATAAACGGACCATACAAAGACATCCGTGACTTCGGGTAACACGTCATCCTCCTGATAGAATGATTTTCTTGGCCAGATACACAGTTTTTTTTGTAGTGTATCGCTTTGTGAGTGATAGGCCTGGGCGGTAAATTTCGTTCCGCTCGCGGAATTTGCGGAATTTGGGTAATTTCGCGTTCCGTGGAGAACACGAAATTGCACAAAATTCTGCTTTCCGCGACTTCGCGAAATGTTTTGCTTGTTCGCGTTCTCAAAATGCGTGTTCGCGAGATATTTCTCCCCGAGCACGCAAACAGCGATTGTGAACAGGAAAAAAGCATCGCGAACAAGCAATTCCGCGTGTACGCGGAATTTCTGCGTGTTCGCGGAGATTTTTTACCGTTTCGCGGAGATTTGCGTAACGCGATTACGCAAATATCGCCCACCCCTAGTGAGTGATACATGCCATTTTTAGTTGTATTCTTGCTTCGTACGGCAACCAATTAAGCGCTTTCAGATGAGGGGGGATGTGGTCGAATTTTCTGGAACCAGTTATAAGTCTTGTGTCCGCATTAAGACAGGCTTTTAGAGGCGGTGTTGAAATCTTGGGAAGACCAGTTAGAGTTGTGCAACCATACTTGATCCTTGAAATGACTAATGCCTGCACTGCTGTTTTAAGGTCTGAGTTGTTTATGAAAGGTTTCAGCTTTCTGATGTAGCTTGAGTGGAAGCAGGCGTTTTTTGCCATTGAGTTAATATGTGAAAAAACATTCAGGTTTTTGTCTAGTATAATACCCAGAGATTTGGAAGAATCAGCAATACTCGGAGTACAGTTTAATGCCGTGATCAGGTTGGTCCACTCTAGGATGATCGTAGCATTTTTGGGGGTATATCAGCAGGAATTCGGTTTTATGTGGGTCAAGCTTGAGATGATTGCTGGTTAGCCAATGGACGGTACTCTTTAATGCCTGGTTCATGATACCTATCTCTTCTATCAATGAGATTTTGATGTAGAGATGCGTGTCATCTGCGTACATGTGGAAGGAAATGTTTGCTTGGTGTAGGGTTTCTGTGAGTGGCTCTCCGTACACATTGAATAGTGCAGAGGATAGTGTTGAGCCCTGAGGAACACCAATATCATATCTGGATGAGGCTGATAATGCTTGGTTGACTATGAATTTTAGCGATCTGTTCTCTAAGAACGAGCTAAACCACTTTAAGACTGTGCCCTCTAAACCCATCCTATTTTTCAAGCGATCTAGTATTTTATCATGGTTTATTGTGTCGAATGCAGATGAAAGGTCAAGCAGGATTAGGAGACAGGTTTCGTTGCCGTCGAGGGCAAGTAGAGCGTCGCCCATGATGTGCAGATTTGCTGTTTCAGTACTTTGGTTTGGTCTGAATCCTGACTGGAAGTCATTCAACAGATTGAATTCCGAGATGTGAAGGCTCAATTGTTGTTGTACACATTTTTCCAGGACTTTGGCTAGCATAGGAATGTTTGTTACTGGTCTGAAGTTGTTTGGGTCTCAAGGGTTCTCCGTTGTTTTTTTTGGATTGGAGTGACTTGCCCTGTTTTTAGGCAGTCTGGTATTGAGCCTTGTGATAGCAATGCGTTAATGATCCTTGGCCATGAAGGGATGAGCTGATGGTTTATTGTAGACCTAAAAGTTGCCGGTAGTGGATCGTTGTAATGATTGTTTGGTTTAATGGTCGAGATAATCTTTGCAATATCTAAGTCACTAAGAGGCTTGAATTCTGACCAAAAAGCATTATTTTTAGGCGTCTCCAGAGCTGGTTGACAGTGATGCTCATCTGGGCTTCTCTTTTTGTGTGGAGGGCATCCAGATGCTTTTTTTTAGCTCCACCTCCATCGATTTGGCTTTTGCTGTGAAGAAGGAGGAGAAGTCTTCACTGCTTATGTTTGATTTTGTATTTGTTCGTGAAAATTTGGCCATTTTATTTGATTGATCTTTTAGATGTTCAAATAGTTTCCTCGGTCTATTTTTTGCATTATCTGGTTCTTTCCAAAATAATTCTTTTTTGAATTTAGAATGCTTTTGTTGTAGGCCTTTCTGGCCTGTCCTATTAAATGGGGTGAAGAAGGGTGTTGTTGTCATTTCCGCTCTGTGAATCTGAGTGATCATCTTCCCTCATTAAGGGAACCATTAAACCAGAGACCCTTTTGAGTTTTAAAGGGGCTTTGTTTTCAATAATACTAAAATATTGTATTGTTGAAATAATCCGTGAGGTCACTAACGGCTACCATGTTGTTTGGAGGTTGCAGTTCTGTCTCACAGCGTGTTGCGAGGTTATCCAAATTAAGCCCTCTGGTGTCACAAATCCAATTTCTGGGTTTTATTGATTATTGAGAAGGTTTTTAGGTCTCGGCTGCGAAAGGCTGCGCTTGCGCAGTCTCGCTCCGAGATTTAATGAGTTTGAGTGACTTTGAGAAGAGGGGCTTGCACCCGCCCCTCTTCTCTCCTGTTCTCCATTGGCTGGCCTCTTAAATGCTGGCCAGCCACGGGAGAAGAGGTCCAGTCACTCCGTTGAAGCCCCGTCCTTTTCGGATCGGGGGGCGTGTTTTTTGCGAGAAGTCTCAGGGAGGAGACAACAGCAAAACACGCCCCCAAATCCGAAAAGGACGTGGCGTTTCTCCGAGGCATTTTCTGCTGTGCCTCGGAGAAAGGCGGTGGTGTGCTTGTCCTCTCCCCCTGCTCTCGGCTCATGGGAATATCTCCTATTTGAACAATATGCTTTCACAAACGCATGCTGCTACAGTTTTCATTGTTGTACCTCGAGGCCCATATGTGTCTCGTGCTGCGAGCAGCCAGTCCCTGCCCTGTTTACAGCTGCCCAGGAGGGCCTGCCCAGAAAGCCCATATGGCTGTCCAGCCTAAATGCAGCTGGCACATCGTTCTCACCGGCTGTAATCGCGTCCCTCCTGCTTGATAAGCCGCGCACAGCCCCGGGCAGGCACAGCCTCCTCGAACAGGCACCTCCCACTCTCTAACCCCCGTCCGCCTCCCCGCTTCCTGGCCCTGCCTTGGTCCTGACGTCGCTCTAATAGCAGCAAAAGGCGGGTATTTTCTTTTCGAGAGGGAACCCATCTCCTGCTGGAACAGCTTTGAAAACAATATAGTGGCTCCCGGCCTGCTCCCCCTGAACCCTCTCTGCAGCCCGGCTGACCTTCCGAGCCCCGGGAACAACCACTGACGCATGCTGCTACAGTTTTCATTGTTGTACCTTGAGGCCCATATGTGTCTCGTGCTGCGAGCAGCCAGTCCCTGCCCTGTTTACAGCTGCCCAGGAGGGCCTGCCCAGAAAGCCCATATGGCTGTCCAGCCTAAATGCAGCTGGCACATCGTTCTCACCGGTTGTAATCGCGTCCCTCCTGCTTGATAAGCCGCGCACAGCCCCGGGCAGGCACCTCCCACTCTCTAACCCCCGTCCGCCTCCCCGCTTCCTGCCCCTGCCTTGGTCCTGACATCGCTCTAATAGCAGCAAAAGGCGGGTATTTTCTTTTCGAGAGGGAACCCATCTCCTGCTGGAACAGCTTTGAAAATAATATAGTGGCTCCCGGCCTGCTCCCCCTGAACCCTCTCTGCAGCCCGGCTGACCTTCCGAGCCCCGGGAACAACCACTGTAAGCGAAGGGACAAGTGCGGCAGCTTCCATTTATCCCGTTTCCTGTACAAAGACTCGGCTGCGGCTCTCCCTCCACCGCACTGGACTCCTGTCATCCGAGGATAGCGGGTTTGGGTGCTCGGTCGCTGGGAGGAGCATGGCCCCGCCACATCGCTGGCTTCCCCTTTATCTGCTCCCGCTTTTCTCCCTGGCACTGGCCTCCAAGCTGAACATCCCCAAGGTGCTGCTGCCCTACGCCCGGGGGACGAAAATCAACTTCACCCTGGAGGCCACGGAGGGCTGCTACCGATGGTGAGTGTGGGGTTGCAGGGCAGGGAGGGCACGGCGAGGTGACAGGAAGCAGAGCATGTCTGCAGCGGGAGCGTGAAACCGCCGCAGGCCTGCACTTTGCAAGCCTGGGGCACAGCCTATTCGCTTACCCACGTGCTCACAATGCTCTCATGTGCGTGCATCGCACCCAGACCAGTGCACTGCAGCTTCGTGCATTGAACACATGCAGAGCTCCGAACCACGTGCTCAGCTTGAACCCAGCGCTTCTAAACACTAGCCCGGCCCCTGAATTCAAGGGTGGCCGGGATCACAGCTGTTTTGTACACAGCAGAGCTTCCAAGCATGTAGTTACGCATTGTTGCCAAAGCTATCCGACACAGGCATACTTTAACAATCGGGCATGTATCACAAACGCATGGAACGGATTGCCGTCTATGAAATGATGTGTGAACCATTGCAGAATTACATTAAGGCAGACAGACATGAAACGGAGAGAAGGCTACACTCGGAAGTAGAGGGTGGGAGGCGAGGAGAGGGGCCATGAATCAAGAAAGGACAGGAATCAAACGGAAGTAAGTCGAGGTCAAGTTTTCATGAAGGCTTTTAGAGAATTTCTTAACGAGAAAGCCATCAATCTGTGGATGTAAGCAGTAGAAAGATACATTATATACATAACACCCCGTATACGGGCAGACACCTCAGACATTCAAGTCAGAGGGTACTGATTATTTAAACATTAACAGCCCTGGTCTGCTGTGTGTCACACCTAGAGCAGCACTTTAAAAGATAGCTCGGGGATCCCAGGGTCTGCACTCGGCACAGGGGGTGGTGCAGCAGATGCTTTCTGTAGGAAAAATGTCTTTTAACGATCTCCCCTCACTCTTCTGCATATATTTACATAAGGGCTAGCACCTCGTCAGGAGCGAAACACACCTCACAAATGAAAGTGCAAAGCAGTATGTGTGATGAGAGCGAGAAACTACCAATCCCAGATTGCTTATGCTCACGTTACGTGGGCCGCTTTAAAGCTATGAAGGCTGCTGGGGCGGCCACTTGTCTCTTTCATCATGCATTTGTGCGGACAGACCACGCCCCTCACCAACATGTGATAGCATATCATGAACGCTGAGACAGCTGACCATGTGATATTTTGTGTGCATGGGGGGTCTGAAGTTAGTTTTTGGGGTTATATGCTTGTGCAACTGCAAGGTCTTTGCTTTCCTGACTCTTTTTGAGATTGAGTCAAAAAGGTGGGCTTTTTAGGCCATGTGGTCCATGCACCAAGAGTTCCCTCCTCATGGTGGTTGAGGGCAGTGTGTCTGTCAGAGAAGACCCAAGGCATCGGGTCAGAAGTAGTCGTAGTCACAGAAGTTGTTGGTTGGGCCTGTCAGGTCTATGTTGTCGTGTGCTGCTCAGTGTCACCCCGTGGTGTCTGCACATTGCAGCTGACCGGTGGTTTACTTTGCAACAGTTTCGATGGTTCGGCTTTTCACTGCAGAGACCCCTCCCCCCTAAAGAGCAGGCCTGTCAATATGCGTATAAAACCGAAATACTTTAATGGGTCATGCTGAGGTCAGTTTGACAAAAGGCAGCACAGGAAGATTGGGTAGTGATAAAATTATGAACTTCCACAATACCAAATCCACCTAGCTCCTCGCCCGTCCTTCAGCAAGAGACCAGAGATCCTTACGGCAATGGTGCTGAGGGTAGAGGTGTGGCATAAAAATAACAATCATATAATCATTTTGCTGGAATTAGACTTACAAATAAGAATACCGTTTTATTTGAAGACCCAGCTCACTTTATTCTAATGTTAAGGTTCTATGTTTTTTCTGTTTTATGAAATATTTAATTTTGAAGCCAAATCCAGAAAAAAAGGTCCTTGAAAAAATCATGTTCCTGATGATTTAAATTCAGCGTGGCTTTTTTCTATGAGCAGCTGCGAGAGGCTCCTAAGCAGGTTGCTTGATATGTGTGCGATTCAATCATATGCTAGGAAAGCTCTGAGGTGGAGTGGTTCATGTAAATCAGCCCACTCCCGGCAGCACAGTACGGTTGAATGTCTAGCAGTAGGATCTCCAGGGCTTCTCCCCACAGCACAGTACGGTTCAATGTCTAGTGGTAGGATCTCCAGAGCTTCTCCCCACAGCACAGTTTGGTTGAATGTCTAGCAGTAGGATCTCCAGGGCTTCTCCCTCGAACCTTTATCGTTTGTTACTTTCCCACCAGCAGATGTTTCCTGTTCAACATTTTCTCACATTTAGGGCCATGTGTACAAGGGGAGTTGCTTGGCTCTTGCACCAACCAACATGGTGCAGGCACGAAACAAGCCAAAAATGCGATTTGTGAAGCCGTGCAAGGACCCCTTGGGTGGCTCTAAGCGGCTTCATGAATCTGGAGTGATAAATTGTGACTAAACCTGATATAGCTACAACAAACATGTTTTAGTGGATGGGACAATGTTTATAGGCTACTGAAAGAGATCTTAAAAAGCATTTACAATGCAATGGTCTCGGCATTGTTAAAGTTAGAGCTATTGGCATTGCTCATGACATTATTTTTGTTTTTAAAAGATCTCTCTCTCTCTCACAAAAATAAGACTTATTTTGGTGAGAGAGACAGAGATGGTTTAAAAACAAAAATAATGTCATGAGCAATGCCAATAGCTCTAACTTTAACAATGCCGAGACCATTGCATTGTAAATGCTTGTTGTTTTTATGTGGGGTATTTGGAAGGTAATGATGTGATGATCAGACCAGTCGCAAGGGATGATCTCAATTATATCGATAGCTTGTTCTCTGGAGATGATCCAGTCTAAGGTAGAGCCTTTGGAATGAGTTGGTAGATAGCATTTTTGAACCAGCAATTGATCGTCAAGGAAGGCTTTGAGTAGCTTGATCTGACTGTCCGTATGATCCTCTCAGTAAGGATTGAAGTTTCCTGGGAAGATCTCATTAGAATGGGGAGTAGAGTTTGTTGTGATGATTTCAATCAACTGGCCTATAAACATGGTATTTTTGCCTGGGAGTGATAAAAAGCATGTAGTTTACAGATTTGATTGTTATGGGATCTTAAGGACAAACCAAGATATTCACATGATTCCAGGGGGTCAGCCTGTAGTTTCGTAATATTCTTTCCTTGTAGAACTTCTACACATTTAGCATTAATTAGTGTTGGTTAATTAAGGAGAATTAACATTCCCTCATGCATCATAGGTAGGAGGACTGAAAA
Source organism: Triturus cristatus (assembly GCF_964204655.1). NCBI lineage: Eukaryota > Metazoa > Chordata > Amphibia > Caudata > Salamandridae > Triturus > Triturus cristatus. The sequence continues at coordinate 1,098,746,863 of NC_140585.1, forward strand.
TTTCAATCTAACCAACAAGCAGTGTTTCTTATACTCCGTGGTTACTGAATTCCTCATTTGCTTTCTGGCATTGAGGATAAACTTAGTTTGCAGATTTGGTTTTCCATTGGTATTCCTACATTTCTATACTATGTTTCTGAGGCTGATTTATATTATTTTGGCTTTGAATTTGTAATACATTTACACTTAATCCCACTTATTGACTCTGAGCTTTACTGTGTGACCAAATGCATTGCACTGTAATTGTAAATTGAAAGTGATCCTAATTCCTTTTGTTCCTCAGGCACCCTAGAAAGTTCCACTGCAGAGGGTAAGAAAGGGAGCCTGACTCACATTTGTTACCATTGGTTCTACCAATGAATGTCCTGAGTAGATAGCGACCAGATCGGAACCAATCAAAATAGAGCATTTTTTGTAGTGTACGGCTATCTGATTTACAATATAAAATAACTATTGCTTTAAAAATGTGCTTCTTTTCTTTCTTTTTAAAATAGTTAACTGAAACCGTGCTTTATAAACTGCACTTTTGGATAATGCTGCCATTGCCAGCCAATGAACTTATGGGGTGATAATGATATTTCTACATTCTACAGTGTGAGATGAAAGCCAATTATCACTCAGACTTTTTCTGTGGTTATCCTTCGCCTTCAATGCCATCTTTCCTCAGATGTTCACTTTCCTCATAATGAAATTCATGGATTGCTCCAGTTTCCCAACAATGTGTTTTTCTTGCTAACTTGCTCGATAGCACAGGGTTCGTTTTTCTCTCTTCAGTCTTTACATTTTATGAGAAAAGAACTTCTGGTGCTGGCTTATCAAAGGGGAGCACAGCCCTGATTTGTGCAAGATGGTTGCAAAATCAGAGGCACTACCTGCATAAATGTACAGTGCACACCAATACCAAATTCGCCTTGGCTAGCCGATGGGTTGGGCTTATAACTGAAAATGTCTCTTAATTGACGGGATCAATGTTTCTTTTCAAGCATTCACTCATTCATCCATGCATGCACTAAATTACTCATTATCCATGTACACGATCACTCATCTGTGCTCTAGAGGATCTATTTACCCCCCCCCCCCCATGATTCATACAAATGGGAATCACCTTCTTTATAATGTATGCCACTTTGAAGAATGGTGGCACTTTTCCTATATTTGCCCTGAAAGTCCAATGAACCGCAGGGTACTTGGCGTGGGGGTGGTGGAGTATGGGAACTATCATCTGGGTGCCATATTATTTTCCTACTGATTCTTTAGTGTGAAATAGGCACTAACAAACAAACACAAGCTATACTTGACAGCACTCAACAACTTTAACCACTCAGCAGAATCCTAAAAATACTATGTGAATTTTCGAGGAGCATTTCCAAGAGGCTATGGAAGCAACCTAAAATAAAAGAGCAAAATGTGCAATATAGGTTCCATGCATCGTCAGGGGTAATTAGCTAAATGAATTGCACATATTGTTAACCACCAACAAAGTTGTAATTGTTTGGCAGTTCACAAACGTTTGCTATCTTTCCAAGACATATCTGCACTTCCACACTTTACACCTGAATGAACTTAATGCTTGCAGTGCACATTTTTTCCTAGCAAATGATACCCTAGCCTATTTTTCAGGGTTCATGTTACAAGGGAAGACTTCATGTGAAGAAATGTTTTCCGGCTAAAGAAAATAAAAGTGTTCGTAACATTTCATATGCAGGATTTAACATGACAGCAACACTGCACAGATCATGGTATTTTAGCCACATGTGGCTCAATTTTGCTTGTTTGGGGTGGTAAATCGTAAATCTCTTCAATGTGCAGCCATACATTCTAACTTGTTTTATGAATTTAGCCATAAAAGACTCACATACACTTTCCAGACCACACGATCATGTCAAAGGGGTGGCTATTTGATATGCTTGTGCATTGCTCCACAGCAGAATTCACTGCAAATCTCTGACCTACTGGAACCAGGGCTAGAGAAAGTCATAGTGTCAACTTTAATAGCCACTGGAACAAGGAGTTGGGGCTCAAGAAAGATAACCTCAGCAGCAATAAATGGACTCACGTCAAAGTTTCCTGGGGGACAGTACACTCATGGGTGGAAAGTATTAAGACTGAAGCAGGAGGTACATTGGTTCCAGACTGATTCCACTGTCATCCTTGTGGAGACAGCATACAGACATCAGTTTATGAAGTGGTGCTATACCTCGAATGTAAAAGGACCGGACGTTAGTGACTTTGTATGCATGATGACAATTTTCAAAGTTCTGATTAGGAAAATTGAGAAAACCTGAGGAGAAGATGGGGTCTGTGCTGTTCTTAAGTCAAGAGAACAGAAAAATGCATTACCATAAGACAAGCATAAATATATCTCCAATAACTCTACTTACTAGGCACATACGGAGGAAAGTTGAGGTTGTTGTGAGCACATCCTGTCTTCTGACCAGTCCCAAAATTTGCTGGCTCGTTCATATCCTTAAAAAATATATATCTGTTAGCAGATTAGCGGACCTTTGCTGAAAACAAAATTTGCAGACAAGCAGTGTGTGCCCTCTACCAACACATGCATGCAGGCATATTAGTTTTATAAACAACTGAAGGTGCTGAGACCTATACCTTCCAGAAGTATGTCTTTCTGCCAAGTTATAGGGTGGAACTTTGCATCAACAAAACACCTCCTAGTGGTCCCAGGGAACACACTCTGTTGGCCCCTTCACATCCAGCATATATGCAAGAAAGTAATGAATGGTCCTAGAGTTTGTTAAGGTGGTATCCAAGTACTATGGGTACAGTTCTACTGAAATTGCCATACATACTGCAAAATATAGAAGGTCATGTGGGCAACAGCCACTAGCGGCATAGACAAAACAAATCTCAGCTAAGTAGCTTTAGCACCATACAAGATAGCATAACTTATTGCCAGTAACAGGGCCTTGATGGAGTGCATAAAATTAGCATATTAACAAAAGGTTTTGAATCTTATACATTCACTTTAACTCAAACGCACCATAATTCGTATGTTTGTAGAAAAAGTGCCACTTTGGCGTGCTGTGCTACAACTGTTCTACATCCCTCAATCACTATAAAATTCCTGTGCACTAAGGGTCTGATTCAGAACTCATTTCACTAGAATAAAAGGGGGAACCCAGTAACCCAAGGACTTGGGCTGTGTGGAAATATGGATTTTTATGATCAGTTATGTCCCCTATCTTGGACCCCAACGGTTTCATGTATAAATCACCAGTACATGTATGTTTCCTCCAGTTCCAGTTATGAAGACGCAAACACATGTGCGTCCACCGTCAACATGTCCTCTTTCAGATCCGCCATGAATGGGCCGGATATTCTATTCCTAAGTATAAAAGGCCACCGGCTTTATATGGTTCATTTATCCCATTTTACAGTCCAGGCGAGTAGGCCCTGATTCTGCCATCAAGCCTTTTCTTGCCTTCTGCCTCTGAAAGCTCCAGTCTGAGCTCGCATCTGTATCCATGAACTTTGTCCTATTCCCTGCGCGGCTAACGGTGCCTGACTCCAGCCTGTTGCCTGCCAAAAACTGTATTTCACCTTCGAGATTATCTGCTCCGCTCCCTATCCAATGCATTCCTGTCTAGTAGTTTAAGTAAACATTCTTCCAGCTACCGAGCAAAGGGCCCGGCTTCTCTGTCTTTATGCAAGTAATTCATAGCCCTGTTACTATGGAAGATTTCTGCCCTCGCATCTAGTGTAGACACTTAGACGCTTGTACACGCACTCACAGTCAGTATAGAATAGATTTTGTTCGAAAGACCTTTCCTTTTGGATAACATAGTTCTTTAAACATAGGATGTTAGATATGATTTGGGATTAGGTTGACTTGACCCCCCAGACTTCTGTCTCCACATGTAGAGCTAAATGTCAAGTCCTCTTCACCCCCTAGTTGCACGTCAATTGCACGTCATGCTGCTGCGCGCGCATTTCTGCCAAGTATTTCTGCTGACATTGCGAAATTCTTTCATGAAACCACCCATTTATGACATCATACCTGATGACGTTCTTTAGTTACGCCCAGTTACACCCACTTTAGTTACGCATGTATGTTTTATCTTTGTTATCAATTGTTACGCCTCCTGCATCTGTTTCACTGTAATGCCTATTGTATAAAAATGATTACCTGTCAATAAAGTATGGTCCTTCACTTCCTGAACCTTCGTGGTGATGGAATATGGAGTCCATCAATTCGAATTGATTTTGGAATAAAGCCCGTTCTGAACCTCTAATACCACGGATTCTGCCTCTTATTTTACTGAGCTATTATTATAGATTTTCCGCATCAAATTAAGAACCGGTAATTAAATTATTTACCACATATATGGCGCCCGAACAGGGACACTTTCTCATCTCACGCGCCGGAGGTGCGTTGCAGGCCCGGTCTCCTGTCACAGCTGGACGGACAACAACGCGTACCCACAGGATTTCCTGTATCTCCCTCCTGCCGAGCGGGGGTAACTGAGGCTGCGATCAACACCCAGACGAGACGGTGAGAAGTGCGAAGTATCCCGACCAGAGCCTAGCTGAGAGAGCAAGATCCGAGGTATACAGAGGCCCACCAGTTTCCGAAGTTTCCGAAGTTTCGAGTCGAGTCCAGTCCGGTCCAAGTCCAGTTCAGTTCAGTTCCGAGGCCTTCCGTTCCGAGCTACCCGGTGAGTACCATTGTCGGGGAGGCGTTCTGACGTGCACATAGGTTGTGCCGGTCAAGACGGGTTTGGGTACACAAATCCGGTCTGCACTGTTTCAGCAGTGTATCTGTACTGTTTAGCAGTATATCAAGTATGTCTAGTATATAATTCAGAATTATCTAGTTAGTACCGAGTATTATGCTTAGTGACTAGTTCCCTAAATGGCCATCATTGTTTATTCATTAAATGTTAAATGTTAAAATGTTTTAAATACGTTCTGTATATTGTGGTGTGAATGACTGTTCATTATTGTGTTTTGTGGTATTAAACGTGTTCAAAATTAGGTATCAGATCAGTTCTCAATATGCCGCTCTTTTCGAAATTAAGACAGATCAAAACTAGAAAAGGGGTACTCGAAGAAGCTGTTCCCATTCCTCCTAGGGACACTCCAGGGTACTTCATGTATCATAAACATGGCCTAGACGCCATATTATTTCTTGATTTATGGGTAGACTACACCAAGGAATTACCAGAAAGTCAGAGGTGGCCCGCAGCTGGGACCTGGGATGCAGATTGCATCATGAAAGTAGAGGAAGAATTATGGAAAAAGAAAGCTAGACAGTCACAGAAAGATGCCATTGAATTATGGCGTAAAGAATCATATAGACGTACAGAAAAAGCGCTCAGACAGGAAGAGAAAAGTAAGGAGAATTCAAATAAAGTTCGAGAAAATCTATTAATTGAAGAAGGTACTCGAGTAAAATCAGAACAAATAGACAGACAAAGAAATGCCCTTATGAATGGTATGTATCCTCTTCTGGCCGAAGGGTTACCTAAGGCTACTCCGGAGATACCAAAAGACTTGCCACCCCCATTGTTTCCGATAAAAGCACATCCCAAAGGGCATCCCAGAACCGCAGAGGATGTTTTTCTTTCCTCTTATTTAGACGACGCAGCTCCCGAGTATGCTAATACTGCGCCACATAGACCGCCTGCCGAGGGGGTTCAACGCCAAGACCCTCCTCCGTCTGTACCTCCGCAACAGCAAACTCCGACACAAGTTCCGGCAAGCACATCTGTTTCTACATCTGTATCCACACCTATGGTTGCTATATCACGTTCAACGAATCCTTTCACATCCAGCACCCCAGGTGGTGCTACCGGAGGTACATCAAACATTTTTTCCACGCCACCCAGAGTAAATAAACTTTCCTTTCAAGAATTAGCCCACCAACGTACGCCCAAACTAGTAACTCCCGACACGCTCAAGGAACTTCTAATAGATTGTAGATATGACCCTGTGCCCGGAAAAGGGGACGAAATGCTGCTGGCATCATTACGTATCCGACGAGCTGCAATATATTTAGGGAGGCTACCAGGAATGACGACACATTTAGAAAATATATATCACTTTGTCCAGTCAGGGCGAGATTCTGAGAGTATTAACAGAGCCATGGAGTACCAGAAAGTGGAAATACAGGGGGAACTGTTACGTTTCTTCATAAACTGTGTGATCAGAAATCAAGACCGACCAGGGGTAAATCCGGAAGAAATGCAAATTCTTACCACATGGAGTAGGAATATATCAGAGGGGAGACATGATAAACGATCATGTATAGTAGCTATGTGCCGCAAGATCCGCAAAGAAGTAGAACGAATACACGAAGAAAGATTAGCAGTAGACGAGCCTGAACAAACCGAGGAGGAGGAAGAATTAGAACTGCCCACAGGGGGGGGCGTGGCTTGGACGCCGATTAAGATGGCCGCCTAGTTCCGGAGCTCCGCCGCGCCGGGATGGACCCGGATTGATTATACCAGTTTCCAGCCTCTTTTCTCAGCGCCGCAGAGACGGTCCAGCTTGCAGAACGGGATGTGCACCTGGGGAGCCAAGGGTGATCCCTCTTGCGTTCAAAACACGCTATCTTCGTCGCGTTGAATGCGCTCCTCAGAACGCCCGCCATTTTGTCTCCTCAGCAGCGCTCGCCTGTAACCAGCGCGCACACCTGGAACAGCAGTTTTTTTTTTTCCCTGTTTTCAGACGCGCTCTGCTTTCCAGGACAATGTGGAGTAACTCCTACTTCCTAATCGCTTCTCAAGGAGCAGCTGTGTGAAGAGCTCATTGCAACTTCCCTGGTAGGTGATTATCTCTGTGGTTTTGAGCTGTTCCCCGAGGATTACATGATTACATGTCTACTTTAATCCTTCAGAGAATGACTTAACTTATTTTTCTACGCTTTTTGTGACGCTTGGAGATGGATTTTAAACCAGGGGCTCTTTCTCTATGACTTACATGTAATCTTGAGGATACCTCTGCCAAGCCTTATGTGGTACTAAACGTGGTATTGGACATCCATATTTAATTGCTTACTATGTGTGGAAACACCTCCTAATATTCGCTCACATCATTTTCAACCCCGGAGTTTTTCAATGACCTTTCCAAGTCTCCTCTATCACTTCGGATAATCGCTGGGCTATTTGGTTCTGGTCTGGTCATGTAGGCACATTGATAACCCCTGCCTCTGAACCCAGATTGTTTGTGTTGGCCTGCTTATTTGACTTTCGCTCACTATCATTGGCACGTCTCCAGCTTCTATGGGCAAGCTTCGCAATCCGAAGTTTGTCTTTGTGCCTTCGAAGGCTCCGCCTTCCTCTGCCTCCTCCTCACCATCAGGCCCTTCTCCTCAATCTCCTTCCACAGAGCAAATGGCGACAGCAGGTCCCTCCCGCTCTTCTTCAGCACAATCTTCTTCCAGTAAGTCTTCTCCTCCTGCCTCCTTACCTAAGCGCATGAAGCCGGACGCCTCTCCTCCTCCTCCTGAATCATCTCCACCCCCTATCTCTATGGAGTTGATACTTGAGGAGATTCGCGCCTTGCGCCCATTCGTGGAGGAGACTAACGCTAAGATGCAGCTTTTTGAGGACAAATGGTCAACTATGGAGGCCCGTGTTTCTTCTGTGGAGCAGCAGGTTCCAGATATTCAGTCAAATTCCCATCGCATTTCCTCTTTGGAGAAATCTCTTCTTGCCCTTCAGCAGCATACTGAGGATTTGGAGAACAGGAACAGGAGGAATAACCTGCGCGTTTATGGCCTACCGGAATCTTTGGAGGGGGATGATCCTGTCATGTTCTTCTCTTCTTTTCTCCTGAAGTTGTTAGACCTTCCTGCTACCACCTCTCTTAGCATCCAACGAGCCCACAGACTTGGTCCTCGTTCCTCCTCCTCCACCAAACCGCGGGGGGTCATTATCCTCTTTCTTAAATTTACTGACCTCCTCCTGATCCTCTCCACGGCTCGAGCGAAACGCCAAATTTCTTGGATGGGTCAGAGAGTCTATCTCTCTCAGGATGTCTCTGGTGCCACTGCTGCTAGAAGAAAAGAATTTCTGTCTCTTCGCGCTCCCCTACGTTCTATGGGTGCTAGGTATGGCCTTTTTCACCCCTGTACCTTCAAGGTAACTCACCAGAACAATACTTGGACTTTTCAAGACCCGGCTGAGCTCAAGAAATTCATCCACACTCAGACTAATGCTGGCATGGACACATCCAATCCTCCTACTGGTTGATTATTTACTTGATTGGTCTTTTTTCCTTACAGGTTCTTGCTGGAGTTTTTCCCTTCCTAGTTGATCCTCCTTTTATCTGATGTGATTACATAACGGTTGTCGTTTGGGGTTTCTGTTTTTGCATTTAATTGTTTGTTTGTGTACTGTTTACCTTCCCATGATCCCTGCATAACATGTTTCTTTTTCCTTCCCCAGATTCTCTGTTTGACCAACCCTCGTGTAATCCTCTCCATACCATTTTAGTCCGTCTTCCTCATAATCCGTCCTGTTGCGGTGGGTTGTTGCTCTCCGGCTCGGAGGGCTGTTCTTGTCGAATCCTCCCACACCCCATCGTCGTCATCTTCTCATCTCCCTTCCCCCTTCAGGTATGTTTCCTTCAGTCGTCCGTTTTGGATATGTACTGTATCTTCTTCTTCTCCTTTTTCTCGCCCCTCTCCTTCCTTTCCTCTCTTCTTGCTCTCTTTTTCACCATGTTCTTCGACTTTCTTTTGTCTTGCTCTTGTCTTTCCTCTGTTCGCTATTCTTCTTTGTGGCGTTTTTTTTGGTTTTATTCCTTTTTTCTCTGTTCCTGACACACTTTATTGTGATTTAATTTAAAGTTATTTCATGGAATGTGAAAGGTTTTATTAGCCCTATTAAACGGCAGAGAGTGCTTTCCCATCTAGCCTCTTATACCCCTGACTTGGTTCTTTTGCAAGAGACTCATCTCTCTGAGGCGGAGTCTCTTAAGTTAAAAAGAGGTTGGGTGGGAACGGTTTTATTTTCTCCTACCTCTAACAAAAAGAATGGTGTGGCCATTTTGTGTCACAAGAAGTTGAAATGTAAAGTTCTCTTTCAAGAAAATGACACTGAGGGTCGTTGGGTCTTAGCTAAGTTGTTAATTAATTCTGTTTCCTTGACTGTTTTTAATGTATATGGCCCCACTCACCCTGATTGTAATTTTTGGCCTCTAATAACTTCTAAATGTTTCCAACACAGTGATTCTTTGTTCATTCTAGGGAGGGATTGTAATCAAATTGTTGATCCGTTTCTTGATCGCAAATCCTCTGCCCGCTTCACCCCCCACAAATCACATACACAATTCCTTGACACTATTTCCAAATCTCACCTTCTTGACTCTTGGAGACTGTTCCATCCTGACTCTTTAGACTACTCGTTCTTCTCACCCCCTCATGCCTCCTTCTCCCGGATTGACTATATATTCCTCTCTCAATCTCTCTCTCAAAATCTTCTTTCCTCATCTATAGAGCCGATAGTTATCTCAGACCATGCTCCTATTGTCACCGTTTTTGATCTTCTTCCCCCTCACCCCAAATCCTCCCGCTGGCGCTTTAATAACTCTCTCCTCCTAGACCCCCTTTTTTCTTCTTCCTTCCTTTCCTTTGCCACAGAATTTTTCCTACTTAATTCTGATCCTTCTCTACCCCCTCATGTTATTTGGGACTCTTTCAAGGCTACGGCTCGCGGTTTTGTGATTGACTTTGTCTCAAAGAAAAAGAAATCTTATCTTAAGAAACAAAAAGACCTTCTCTCTCATATCAAATCCTTAGAACATAAATTTTACACTTCTTCTACTCCAACTGTTATACCAGACCTTATACGTGCCAAACTCGAGTTCAACAAAATTTCTACTGACAATGCGTCCTCATTACTTCTCCGCAGCAGCGCCCGCTACTACGGAGGTCGTAACAGGTCAGGTAAGCTTTTGGCCAACTATCTTAAGTCCCGCAAGGAGCGCAACCTGATTGATTCAATATACTCCAACGATAACCGTCTCCTCCACAAGGAAGAGGATATACTCGCCCAATTCCAGCAGTTCTACCAATCTCTTTATACCCCTGAATCTCCCCCTTCGGCTACTCTCATTCAATCCTACTTGGACAAAATTCCTGCCCCCTCTACCTCTCATCTCAATTTCCCTGATCTTGAGCTTGACCTCTCTCTCACCGAATTGGACAATGCCTTAACATCTCTAACCAAGGGTAAATCTCCGGGTCCGGATGGTTTTTCTGTGGAATTTTATCTACATTTTTCAGATCTTTTGCTTCCCAAACTTCTCTCTCTTTTTCAATCCTTCTTCACCTCCGGCACGGCTTCTGGTACCTTTCACGAGGCTACCATCTGCTTAATACCCAAAGATGGTCGTGACCCGCAATTCTGTAAGAACTATCGCCCAATATCCCTCGTTAATGTAGATTATAAATTATTTGCTAAACTTCTTGCCCGACGTTTAGATTCTTTCCTCCCACACCTTATCGGTAAGGAGCAATGCGGTTTCGTAAAGGGTAGACTTACCTCAGATAACTCCCGTCTTTTTCTTAATGTTCTCAACAAAGTACCTTCTCTTAACTCCTCTCTAGCTGCTATATCAGTGGATGCCGAGAAGGCTTTTGATAGAGTAGATTGGTCCTTTATGTTCGCCTCCCTTCGTTGGCACGGCTTTGGCCCTAATTTTATCTCTCTTGTTTCTCTACTTTATTCCTCTCCTAAAGCGTCTGTATTAGTTAACGGCCGAACGTCCTCTTACTTTCCTTTGCAGCGTGGTGTCCGCCAGGGCTGTCCTCTCTCCCCTTTACTTTTTGTTCTGGCTTTAGAGCCGTTTCTCTCGTCCATTAGAAACAACATTTCTATTTCTGGCTTTCCTTATGGTAAAACCCACTTGAAACTCTCTGCGTATGCAGATGACATTCTTTTGTTTATTTCCGATCCTGACCAATCCATTCCGGCCTTATTAATTGAGTTTAACTCCTTCTCTCAAGTTTCTGGTTACAAGATCAATTCCGATAAAACTGAGATTCTCCCTCTTACTAAATTTTGTCTCCCTCACCAGTTTTCAGCTACCGGGTTTGCATGGAATCCCTCTAAAATTAAATACCTTGGAATCTGGTTCTCCAACTCCATTTCTTCGTCTATTCGGCTCAACTTCACTACCGTAGTATCCCGTATAGATAAGTTGCTCTCTTCTTGGAATCCCCTTTTTCTCTCCTGGTGGGGTCGGCTAGATTCGATCAAAATGATGATCTCTCCCATTCTCATATACATTCTTTCCATGCTCCCCGTTCATATCCCTGATGTCCATTTCAAACGCATAGATTCCTGTCTCTCTAAGTTTCTTTGGAATAATAAAAAATCGAGAATTGCGCTTACTGTCCTTCGTAAACCAAAGGCTAACGGCGGAGTCAACTTTCCAGATTTCCGTCTCTATCATAAATCCTTTTCTCTCCGTCAGGCTTCTAATTGGCTGGTACTTACGCCTTCCCCTCTAGCTCCTCTTTGGCTCTCCATTGAACGTTCACTCCTCTCTCCTTTTTCCCTTTCTGAAGTTGTACACTTCACTGCTAAGAATTTAACCACCCCTCTACCCCTGTTTAAACATACTACCTCTCTGCTACATGCTCTAGTCCGCTCGGACCCGATCTCTCGCGAATCTTTTTTGGCCTCCCCGATTTGGTACAACTCACTTATTCTCCTCCATAATCGCCCTATTTGCTGGACTGCGTGGAGATCTAAAGGGCTGATATGGGTTAACCAGCTTTTTGATGGCTTTCTCCCGTGCTCTTTTCCTCGGTTCCGACTCTTGTTTCACTGTCCTCAGTCTTTCTTCCATAGATTCTCTGTCCTAATGGCCATTATACTTGAGGTCTACTACTCTCTCCCCTTGTCACCCTCTTCTGTTTCCCAGTCCTCGCTTCTTCAGATTCTCTCTGCTCTTCCCAAAGCCTCTCTTATTTATAAGTTTTTCTCTTCCCCCAATCCGACTCGTCCAAAATCCAAATTGGAAATTGCTTGGGAACTTGATATGGGCTGTGAATGGTCTATAGTTGTTTGGGACAAGGTCTGGGTCAGATCCTTGAAAATCTCCCGTTCTGCCTCACTAACTCAGTCTATGTTCTTTCTATATCATAGACTTTATCTCTCTCCCCTCTCTATTTCTCGCTTCTCTCCTGATAAAGACTCTACCTGTTGGACCTGCTCTGCCCCTAATGCTGATCTGTATCATTTACTTTTTCTGTGTCCTTCTGTTCTAGCACTTTGGGATCAGGTGTGGTCTTATGTCTCTCGCTTCTTCTCTATCTCTATTCCGTATTCTATTCCTCTTCTTTTCTTAGGTAGTATCTCTGACGCTCTTGACATTCCTTCTAGTTCCTCAGGCCTATTAGATCTCATGTTGGCTCTGGCTTTCCAGCACATTACTTCCAACTGGAAGGATCTTTCTAAACTCACGATACAATGTTGGTGGAACTCCCTCTGTCACTATCACAGGCTTGATGTTCGCTTCGCTGCTGCCTCCACTCCTACTCTCAACAGAGATCTATTCTGGTTGCCTCTCACAACTTATCTTGATTCTAAGGCTCTAAATTCGAAGTCTGTTTCTCCTTTATCCTCTGAGAACTTCAAACCCCCATGAAGCACACCGGCTCTACCCTTCCTCTTTCTTTCTTCTTCTCTATTCTCTTTACCTTATTTATATTTACATTCTTATTCCCTGCCTTTCAAATATTCCCTACTCTTCCCTTATCTGCTCTCTCTATCTTATCTATCTTCTGTCCGACTATACCATTTACTCTTCACTAAGACGCCTCATATCTCCCTTTTCCTTTCTTTTCCCTTCTTTCCTTTCTCCTCCCCCTTTTCTCTCCTTTTCCCCCTCTTTCTTTTTCCTTTCGTTCCCTTTAAAATTTTATAAAATGCTTTTCGTATTGTTTCCTCAGGTCCCTAAGGTTTTTGAGCTTATAATGACCCTGTAATATTTTTTCTCTCCTTTTGACTTTGTATGACAATGCTCTTAATATGACCTGTATTTGTCGTTCGCTATGTTTCTCTTCAAATAAAGCACTTCAAACATAAAAAAAAGAACTGCCCACAGGACAGTTAGAAACCATGGCCTATGTAGGTAGAGGAAGATCTTGCAATAATACTAGATGCTTTACTGATCCGATACGTCCGATACGTCCAGATAATAGCAGAAATTTCCAAACCCCTATAATAAATATAAGGTCCCCCGAACATTCGTTCCAAGCCGCTGACAAATTACTCCGAGAACGAAGGGGTTATCATATACTCGATTCTATGGACGAACAAGAATTAGCCAGGTCAGCCGTTCATTGGGTTGATAGTCCCGGAAAATATAGTGATGATACATTAGCGCACACGTTTTTGAACCTCGCCCCAGATGAACAGCGTTTAGCTGGTATCTATATGATTCAACAACTCCTTATATTATATAAAAGCCAACACTCCGATCCTGGCCCCTTACCTGATATATTGACTGAATTACTCACGAATAAATGGAGAGGTTCAGGTACTGAGCTAATTAGAGAAATACTAGAATCCAGAAAGCAGTACATTCTGTTTGTATGCCCCGAACATGTCTCACTGCCCATCAAGGAAAGAACGACGTATTATATGGATAGACAGAATCCCTTACGCGAAGTTCACCCGATAAAAGGTGAGGACAATCAGTTTAAACGTGTGTTTGTATACACACCCATATCTAAAATAGAACTATTAGAAATGAAGAAAGTGGTACCCAGTCATGACAAAGACCCAGCGGGTTTCCACCGTGAAATTAAAGACATGTTGCTCATGGGAGAATATACCTATCCCGACATTATGACAATATTGAAGGTATTAATGCCTGCGGGCATTTACGAAAAACTCAAGGAAAAGGATTGGGAGGTGGGAGACCAAAAGATAGATTGGACAGCATTAGAAAACGAAGAAAAAGCTTGAGGTCCAGGTTCAGGGCTTGGGGAAAAGACCAAAACACTACCAGGTTTACTAGTACAGGTACTGCCACGTTTATTAACTACGAAAAAGGAAGACTGGGGTGCAATCTCAGCCTGTAAACAAAAGCACGATGAGGATACTAGTGATTTCTATGCCCGATTCGAAAAATGTTTTGGTATAAATAGTGGAATAAAAGCGAGTAGCGAATCGTATCCACATCTGTTCGTGACAAAATTAGTTGAAAATTCCTTGCCCCAAGTTAAGAATAGAGTATTGAAATTCGAGAGTACCTGGCAAGGTAACACTCCGTCACAAATGTTACAAATGCTACAGTACCATCACAATAGAATTGGAGAGGAACAAGAACATGAACAAAGACGCATGAAAGACACGAAAATGAAAATGTTAGTTTCCCAGACAGTTCCAGCTGACGGTCATAAAAAGGGTATGACACAGTCCAGTGTTTCAGCAGGTCCTGTAAAAGGGACATGCAACTATTGTAAACAGCCAGGTCATTATGTACACGATTGTCCAGTTTTAAAACATAATATCGCCATAGGTAATACAAAAGAAAGACCACGGCCACTTAGACAGGATCAGAACCAACAAGGAGCTCCGCAGCATGCACAGTCCATGCCAGCTCCGCAACAGTCTATGTCAGCTCCACCACCGCAGCCTATTGCTGCCACACAAACAACGACACAACAGATGTACCAGACCGCACAGTATGACTATCCTGATTATCAACGATACTCATGAAACAGCCTAGAGAGGGAAGTTGGCTTACCCCTTATTGAGGTCCCTGTAGATCAAGAAGGACCTTATGTACACAGTGAACTATTAGGCCAAGATAGAAAATTTTTACTTGATACAGGGGCAAGCCGAACAACAATAAAACGTAGTGAAGTTCCAGGGGCACCCCTCTCAGGCTCACAGAATATTTCCCTTGGCTTTTCAGGAAAACCTATCATTAACGAAGTATCACAGCCTCTTCCACTTACGATTGGTCCCTTGACACGAACTACAGATTTATTACTTACTAAATCATGTCCAGAAAACTTGTTAGGTATAAAAACATTGAAAGCTCTAGGAGCTATAATATGTTGTTCTCCGGAAGGAGTAAGATTGTTTTTACGTGATTTCAAAGGGCACTACGTGTCCCGAGACATGGATCACCGACTGCAGACTTTACCCACACATTTATGGGCACAAGGCCCTACAGATGTTGGTTGCATGAACATTACCCCATATCGAGTCACACTAAAGGCAGGAGTGGTACTACCACGAATGCGACAATACAAGTTACCCCCAGATGCTGTAGTGGCTTTACTGCAAATCATTGACGAGCTTATTATTACCCAAGGAGTGGTTGTGGAAACCGACTCCAATGTATGTAATTCACCGATAATTCCGATTCTTAAACGAACTGATCCAAAAGCCCCGCCAGTATATCGATTGGTTATTGATCTGCGCGAATTAAATAAATGTATTGTACCACAATACCCCGTAGTCCCAGACATTTCTTCATTACTGACAGCCATTGATTCCGAAGCAACATTCTTTACTGTAATTGATCTCAAGAATGCCTTTTTCAGCGTCCCAATAGATCCGGAAAGCCAATACTTGTTCGGATTTAGTTTAAATGGACGAAGTTTTAAATTCACACGCGCACCTCAAGGATTCACAGAAAGCCCCAGCATCTATAGCCAAGCACTAAAACGAGAACTTGACAGTATCCACATGCCAGTCAACACTGCCCTGCTTCAATATGTCGATGATCTGCTGATCACCGCTAGAAGCGAACCTGAATGTGAAAAAGCCTCACTGACGGTTTTACAATTTTTGGCCGAAAAGGGACACAAGGTGTCCCCTTCTAAGCTGCAATTCTGTGTCCAGCGAGTTGTTTACCTTGGGCACTCGCTGTCCAAGGAGGTGCGGGCTTTTATAGGCCTCACTTCATATTGTAGGCAGTGGATCCCGCAGTATGCATTTCTAGCAAAACCACTCATTCAGTTGACAACACAGGAGGCAGCCACATCGACTGTTCTCCCTTGGACTCAGGAACATACACAAGCTTTTGAAAGCCTAAAGAAAGCTTTATGTCAAGCGCCTGTTTTAGCAACACCATGTTACAATAAACAGTTTACACTCTTTGTTACAGAACGCGAAGGTACTGCCTTGTCAGTACTCACACAGGAACAAGCAGGATCACACAAACCATGTGCTTATTTTTCTAGTACATTAGACCCCGTAGCTCAGGCTCTGCCTGCGTGCCTGAAATCAGTGGCAGCGACAGCTTTAGCAATCAGACAAAGCGATGCCATAGTGTTAGGACATCCATTGACAGTACAAGTACCACATGCAGTAGAGGTTCTCTTGAACCGCACACAAACACAACACTTGACTATAGCACGACTCACTGGTTACGAATTAACATTGTTTCAGCCACATATAGAAATCAGACGTTGTAGTACATTGAATCCTGCCACACTGTTACCAGTAAATGGAACAGACCCACTTGCACATGATTGTATTGAAGTTATCACTATCACGACGAAACCCAGACAAGACTTGACAGACGTCCCATTGTCAGACCCAGACCTTACGTTGTATGTAGATGGTTCATGTATGAGAACAAATACAGGAGAGCTAGTGGCCGCTTACGCAGTCACAACAGACACTGAAATCATTGAAACAAATTGCATAAATACCTTGTCAGCTCAAGCAGCAGAGCTTATCGCTCTGACACAAGCCTGTATTCAAGCCACAAATAAAAAAGTCAACATATACACTGATTCACGTTATGCATTCGGAGTTGTACATGACTTCGGCGTGCTGTGGCGAGAGAGAGGTTATTTAACTTCTCACGGTGCCCACATTCAGCACGGACCCCTCATTCATGCCTTATTAGATGCAATACATCTACCCATTGCAATATCAATTATGAAATGTAAAGCTCATACGAAAGTTACTGATATCATTTCCCAAGGCAATGATCTAGCTGACAGAACAGCCAAACAGACTGCTCAAACTCACACATCTGACATGACAAAGACAATAGTCCCGACACCAACACATTGCATGACGGTTAAGGATCCCGCTCTTGACGTAATTGACATACAGACACATGCTACACCAGATGAAATAAAGAAATGGACTGAATTAGGAGGGATCCAAACGGATCAAGGATGGATGACGAAGGAAAAATCTGTGTGGTTCCTTCCTGATTCAATGGTCCAGGTTATCATTAATACTGTACATAGTCCAGCGCACCTAGGAGAAAAAGCTATGCTAGACAGCATTCAACACATTTGGTTCAACAAACATTTACGAGCAGCAGCTAAACAAAAAGTTCGTACCTGTATGATCTGTTGTCAGTTTAACCCAGGTAAAAGCATTCCCGTAGAACAAGGTGGATTTCAGCCTCCTGACCACCCTTTTGAAGTCCTCCAGATGGATTATATCCAGATGGAACGATGTCGAGGATTCAAATATGTTCTCGTAGTTGTCTGTGCTCTTTCCCGTTGGACAGAGGCATACCCGGTTTCAGATTACACTGCCCCGACTACTGCCAAACAGTTGGTTCGAGAATTCTTCCCACGGTACGGTTTACCACGTGTTGTCTACTCAGATAACGTCCAGCCATTCTCATCCGAACTAATGAAACACGTTTCACTTTTGTTAGGCTATCAGTGGAGATTTCACTGTGTCCGACACCCCGAGGCAGCAGGTCTCGTGGAACGACATAATCAAACTCTGAAAATTAGATTGTCCAAAATATGTAGAGAGAAAGGTGTCGACTGGGTAGTAGCCTTACCAGTTGCACTCTTTTACATGAGAATGGTAGCGCACTCTCGAACAGGGCTATCCCCTTATGAGGTGGTCTTTGGTAGACCACCAAATATGTGGGGGACGCCTATACCACGCAAAATAACTGATGTTGACTGTAATATGCTGACAGATTACTTGGCTTCCTTGATGTCTGCACTACAATCTTGTCGTTCACAGGTAGCTGCAGCCTTTCCCGACAACACCGAGGTGAAACCCCATGACGTAATTCCCGGGGACTTGGTGTTAGTGAGGAACTTTGACCGGAAGTCTCAGCTGGATCCTAGGTGGAAATCGCCTCAACTCGTACTGTTAACCACGAGGACAGCCGTGAAGATCGAAGGTCGAAAAGGCTGGATACATTCAAGTCATATCAAGAAATTTCATGGACTACCGTCCGATGTAAACGACACACCTCGCGTGTCTTCACCGATTGACTCAAAGCTTCCTTTGGTTGAACTGAATGACAAGGAACAATATAAACTAAAACTACGGTCTAACAAGTCAGGCAATTTGATTGTTTAAGTCCTCTCCAAGGTGAATCGGTCGAATTTGTCTCTGACATGTATCCTCTAGACCTGAATAGAGAAAGAAACCGAAAAATGCAGTTGAAACAACATGCGTACTGTAAATCACTGCGTAGTCATTGCACAGTGACGTTATTAATTTTGTTTTTCTTAAGTCTTTTAATAATCGCTGCAAGTATATTGTTGCACATATATTATCCTATTTCTAAACATATTTACAATGTTACTGCTGAACATTCTTTTAGTGAATTACCCCCGCATGAGTTGTCCTATAGATTTGCGCTGCGCAATAACACTTTTATTAGTATGTTACATCATTCCCATCAGGTTAGCAATGCTACAAATTGTTGGATATGTGGCCGACTCCCTCCCTATCAGAACTATAAAGGAATTCTGCCTCTCTTTCCATACCCGTTCACACACAATGGCTCCTGTGGAGCATGGTTTAGTCTAATTAATTCCCTAGATTCGAATTCTGCAGTTGATCAAGACAACTGGGTATGGGGAAACCTGAACTTAGTCTTACTCAAAGTCTGTTACCCTAACAAGGAGGGACTTCCCAAAAGAGCAGGAACTGATCTAGAAAATGAAGTATATGGATTAGGTAATTTTACGCTTAATCTCATGATCTTGAATGTCGAATCCGAAGCTGCACCAATTTTGCCCGCTATGTCAGTATTTCCAGTTAAAGGTGAATTATGTGTAAGAAAGAATGGTTCCATACATATGGGCCATAGTAGATGCACCACTGTAATAGAATTCAGTGATCAAGGCAAGTCTACATTTAGAGCTTCTCGCCATTCCTACTTCATATGTGGTCAGACTGCATATATACGTTTGCCTCTAGATTGGGATGGTACTTGCTACATCGGATTCCTTTTGCCACCTGTTTTCCTAGCTCCTCCTGATTATCATAGAAATACTCATTTAGTACACAATAGAGAACGGAGAGATCTCCCAATAGTCGATTACACTGAGACAGCATGGGAAAAATACACAGATTTCAATAAAGGTCTCTTTCCCTATATAGGTACAGTTACCAATAGTAAGCTGATACGTAGATTAACCAGAACCCTTGAAGCAGTAGTGAACGAAACTATTTCCGCCTTAGGCAATTTAACAGAAGAGCAGTCTGCTATGCGGATTGTTGTGCTTCAAAATCGTCTTGTCCTTGACGTCATCCTGGCCGATAGGGGCGGAGCTTGTAGGGTCATCGGATCAAGCTGTTGCATTTTCATACCAGAAAATTCGCCATCTGTATATAAAGCCATAACTCGCCTTCATAAGATTGTAAGCCAGATACACCAGAATCCAGGCACCTGGACTTGGTCCGGTTGGTTTTGGAGTGTATTGTCTACCTTTGGATGGAGGGTCCTATCCTTCCTAGGTATTGGCTTTCTCATATTATTCAGTTGCTGTCTATGCCTACAATGTGGACCAGCGATTTGTGGTCTGTGTGCCACATCGTGTATTCCACCATCAAGATTTCATTCATCACGGAAGAAGAAAGAAGAACAAATGATGCTAGATGAACAGATCAACGGATTGATGAAGATTGATATCTCTTAAGGGCAAGTAGGGGACAAGGAGGGAATGTGGAAATATGGATTTTTATGATCAGTTATGTCCCCTATCTTGGACCCCAACGGTTTCATGTATAAATCACCAGTACATGTATGTTTCCTCCAGTTCCAGTTATGAAGACGCAAACACATGTGCGTCCACCGTCAACATGTCCTCTTTCAGATCCGCCATGAATGGGCCGGATATTCTATTCCTAAGTATAAAAGGCCACCGGCTTTATATGGTTCATTTATCCCATTTTACAGTCCAGGCGAGTAGGCCCTGATTCTGCCATCAAGCCTTTTCTTGCCTTCTGCCTCTGAAAGCTCCAGTCTGAGCTCGCATCTGTATCCATGAACTTTGTCCTATTCCCTGCGCGGCTAACGGTGCCTGACTCCAGCCTGTTGCCTGCCAAAAACTGTATTTCACCTTCTAGTAGTTTAAGTAAACATTCTTCTAGCTACCGAGCAAAGGGCCCGGCTTCTCTGTCTTTATGCAAGTAATTCATAGCCCTGTTACTATGGAAGATTTCTGCCCTCGCATCTAGTGTAGACACTTAGACGCTTGTACACGCACTCACAGTCAGTATAGAATAGATTTTGTTCGAAAGACCTTTCCTTTTGGATAACATAGTTCTTTAAACATAGGATGTTAGATATGATTTGGGATTAGGTTGACTTGACCCCCCAGACTTCTGTCTCCACATGTAGAGCTAAATGTCAAGTCCTCTTCACCCCCTAGTTGCACGTCAATTGCACGTCATGCTGCTGCGCGCGCATTTCTGCAAGTATTTCTGCTGACATTGCGAAATTCTTTCATGAAACCACCCATTTATGACATCATACCTGATGACGTTCTTTAGTTACGCCCAGTTACACCCACTTTAGTTACGCATGTATGTTTTATCTTTGTTATCAATTGTTACGCCTCCTGCATCTGTTTCACTGTAATGCCTATTGTATAAAAATGATTACCTGTCAATAAAGTATGGTCCTTCACTTCCTGAACCTTCGTGGTGATGGAATATGGAGTCCATCAATTCGAATTGATTTTGGAATAAAGCCCGTTCCGAACCTCTAATACCACGGATTCTGCCTCTTATTTTACTGAGCTATTATTATAGATTTTCCGCATCAAATTAAGAACCGGTAATTAAATTATTTACCACAGCTGGACAAAAATTAAACAATAAAGCAGTCCCTATAGGGTAAGTGTAGCCCTTGACTTCCACGGCAATAGTGTTGTACTAGGGATAGAAGAAAACCTCTCAAATGAGTATGTTTAAGTTGTGCGTTTAGTGCATTTATTTATGCATATCTTGTTTAAGAATATATGTATCAATTCAATTCTTACAGTATTATTTAATACTGGTATAAGGTGCTCCTGACAGGTGATAGCACAGTATAAGTGATATATGGTGAATAAAAAGTACATTTGTGCCATGTACAAAAATATATATACATGTGGCTGATAGGGACAATAGAATGTTTGAAGTCAACACCCGTAAAATGAGTGTTGATATCCACCATAAAATTCTTAAAAACACATTCCACATATGTTATTTGGCCATTATCAGGACGCAAAATATATATCGTGACACCAAAGGATTGGGGCAGAATCTACCACAATCATACAAATGTCAGTTAATATATCCTGGAGCAACTTCAAAGAGGAAATTGGCATGCCAAGGATTGTGGCAAAATGAGTCCAATATATGTAAAAGTGTCACACATTACTTCCAAGGACAACTTCAGAAATGGTTTTACACAGTGGGATCTCAGAGGATAAGTCAGTTTGCGGCCCCCTGCATTACCAGCTTCCCGAGTCTTCAAAGTGCCACATCTAACCCAGTCCTCACTTCCAGTGGCCTAAGGGAGGAGAAAACCATGATCTTGCATTTTTTTTCTGTAACTAGATGTCTCTGATCTACCCAATCATATTAATAGAGTGGTGTGTGGTGTTACTATACCTGTCCTGCTTGACTGCAAGCTATGATTCCTTAAAGTACCATTGGAATGTCTTCTTTTTCAGCCTCAGGCTGGTAATCCAGAGGCCGAGCGCGGGCAGCGCGTTCCCTTAGTACATACCGGTTTCAGCAGAATGACTTATCCAGGTTTACCTGGGAGATCCACCTGTGTGCGTAAACCCATTTTTGAAGTTGTCCTTGTAATCAATGTGTGACACTTTTACATATATGGGACTATTTTTGCTACAATCCTTCGCATGCCAATATCCTCTTTGAAGTTGCTCCAGGATATATTGTCTGACCTTTGCTTGACTGTGGGAATTTCTGCCCCAATCCTTTGGTGTCTCCGATATACAGGTTGTGTCCTGATGATGACCCTGCTCCAAATACCTATGCTCAGGGGTCAAAACATCAACAAATAAGATATGTGGACTGTGTTTTTAAGAATTTGATGGTGGATACCAACACTCATTTTATGGGTGTTGACTTCAAACATTCTATTGCCCCTATCAGCCATATGTATATATATTTTTGTACATAGCACAAATGCACTTTTATTTACCATATATCACCTTCACTGTGCCGTCACCTCATATATCACTTTCACTGTGCCATCACCTGTTAGGAGTACCATGTACCAGTATTATACTACACTGTTTGAATTGAATTGATTCATATATTCTTAAATGAGATATGTATAAATAAATGCACTAAATGCATAAATGAAACGTACTCCTTTGAGAGGTTTTCTTCTATCCCTAGTTTAACACTATTGCTGTGGAAGTCAAGGGCTACACTTCCCCCATAGGGACCACTTTACCGATTAAGAACTCGGCGGGTGGGCTTCTCTGTCACAACAGTGCTGGATATCCTGTCTGACGAAATCTAAATTCCATAGAATGTAATGTTGCTGTGACAGAGTAACCAGTCCAATGAGTTCTAAATCAGGCCCTAAGATATTGGCAAACACTGTGCTAAACAAAATCATCATAAAATTTTAAGAGATGAAAGGCAACTGCATGCTTCAGTTCTACATCCCAGTTAACTGGTGAGTAAAAGCATAATCGTTATTGTTCCTATAACCGCAAGGGAAGATGCTAAGTTCCCTTCTATAAACATAAGGTCCAGGCATCTCCCATCTCCTCACAGCAGCTCAATGCACTTGCTAATAGTGTTACATGCCTACACACTAAATGTTGCAAACCAAAAACCATGAGCAGACTCACAATCCAGATTCCGTCGTAGTCAATAACATCTTTGAACTCCACACACGCCTGGATCCACCATTCAACGGTCATGGGATTGCTGAAGTCAGGAAAGACTGCGCTTCCAGGAGGCCACACCTACAATCAATATCATGTATATCACATTTATTTAAAGTGATATTTCAGTAAACATCACAATTATTTAGAGACATCAATTAGGAGCAGCTACGGGTAGCAGATACTACTCTTCACTTGTGCTTGGTATGCTTGGCCTTCCTTTGCTACTCCAGGTATCAGCAGCCATTAAGACTGCAGTGGCAACAAAGTGCAATGGCAAAACTAATAGGTCTGTCTTTCATGTGGTAAACCAAGAAAACACAGGCATGTACAAACAATGCAGTGGTAATCGTAGTGGTAATGCGGAGAGTTGTGATTATGGTAATGGTGATGGTAATAGTACTGGCGGCAACGGTGAAGGAGGAGATGTGATGCTAATGGTGGCACTGGAAGTAATGGCGATGGTAGTGGTGGTGGTCGTGACATGGCAATGGCTTGCCCTTGAGTTCTGACTTAAACATGAAAAAAAGCCTAGTGCATTAAAATATTACAATCATTGCTTTCTGTATAAATTAGTGTATTTTTTAAATGTAATATACTCCCACAAGCTCGCCATAAGAGGTAGGACAATATACAAAGCAAGCAATAGAGTCAAGAGGGAAATACTCTTATATGTGGAGCTGAATTCCCCTCTGTGTATATTTTATAGAATTGGTCACAATGCATCTTGCTCTGTCAAGCCAGACCTAAAAACAAGGCTCCAAGAACCATTTACTTCCTACGGACGCCACTAGTCCTTTCCCTTCCTCAGCCCTAAGCACCAAATAGGAGGGCCTCTCTGAGCCAACGTTCGAAAAAGGGGTTAAACCTATGATCTCATCTGTAGTCAAAGGGTGCGTGATGTCACTTCCGCTACTCGTGCCGTGTTGGTGAATTTACATACTTGCAATTACTGCTCTTCCATTAGAGCTCACAGTGTCAGTGGAGCTCATACCGTACCTTTCCTGCAGCTGGGGTCACTCCGTCCGAATTGTTCACCCAGACCCCCATTTGCTGCCCCAGCTCATACGGTCTGTAAGTGCCCGGTGGCTCATCCGCGGTAAGGCAGGGATCCTGAAAGGTCAACGCGCAATGGTCAGAAGCAATACAGAGCCAGCCCGAATCTCCCCCTTTCCCAGATGCTCATGTAAAATGGACACAAAGATAACGATGTTTATGAACGCATCGAAAGGGACAATTAAAAAGTTTACCCACTTAACAGTTTCCAGCTGCCTGGAGAAAACGCTGCATGTCTTCCGTAATTATGACTTTGCTTGCCAGGGGGGAGTCCCCAGGGGCCGCGAGCACTACAGTCTGTCTCATTAACTATTTCTCATCAGCCTTTCGGAGCTCTCACTGCCGAAAGGTTATTTCGGAGCATAATTCTGATATATTATTAATTTTAAGCAGCCTCTCAAGATGAGGCGCAGAAACCTCCCCTCCCGGTTCTGCTACTTCAAGCTTTCCCCAGCAAACGATTTTTACTTCTCTATCTCTGACAGTTAAAAACAGCGCCATCGACAAATATTTGTGCGCCATATTTCTATCAAACAGGAGCGACCTAATTAAATGTCACACAGTCTTGCGAGGCCCACAGTCCCAAGCCGTCGCAGCACAAGTACAGGCACAGTGCAAAGAAAAACAACAATACCCGTTCTAGATATTATGTACCAGTCTTGCACAATGGGGAATGAGCACATAACTCCATGCAAAGCGCCTATACACCCTACATTTAAGAAACGGGGCTATATTTTCTACATTAGAGAACACATTCATTTAAACAAGATAACACTAGGACACTTTCTATAAGTGAATTGAATGCTGGAAAAAGCACATCATTTTTTTCGTGCGTGTGTTGTAAAGTGATATCGGTTGCTTCCCGGTACCAAACGTCACTGGGCTCATTCAGTAATTCACCACAATATCCTGCTTTTAATAACGACCTGCCCTTATATCAGTTCCACAATATCGAGCAATGACCAAACATATATCATCATATATATCATCATGGTAGATAGGTGGTTAATTAATCTATGCTTCCCTATGTATGCTTATCTCGGCGATAGGTTGGTTGTAGATATTCTGGAATCGATAAATGTGCAGCTTAATCTATTGACCTCAGTATTTTGGCACACAACCATTTAATAACTCACAGCCTCGCATTTACAATAGGGATACTACTCGTCGTGAATTGAAAGAACTTCCGCTCTGTAAGCAAGTGATGATTCAGTAGGGGTCGACAGGCAGGAGGAGGATCAGAAAGGAAGTGCTGGACTGTTTCTATTGGAGCAAGGTCAAGACTGATTAGCATATGGCTGGGTCCTAACTGACTGGCATGGTGAGCAAAAGAACGATGGGTTGGAATGTTACATCAAGCAATTGCCAATATGGCCTGGTACTACCTACACCCCCTCCTCCCTTGTCCAGACCCACACAATATCAAGAACAAGAGTTTAGTTGGAAAAGAGGGTCGTAGATAACCCCCGGCCGTATTTATTAACAGAATTAATCAAACAATGAATATTAACAATTTTTACAAAATTTACGCAGACAATCATATAATTGACATTTGATTACATTTGATATGTACAGATATCAGATGGCTATCCTTAACATAACTCTAATACAAGTTATTCCTATCCAAATCTAAGCATAACATCATTCATATTCATAATGGCAATCATTTTCTGCATATCCATGTTTGAG
Source organism: Triturus cristatus (assembly GCF_964204655.1). Taxonomy (NCBI): domain Eukaryota; kingdom Metazoa; phylum Chordata; class Amphibia; order Caudata; family Salamandridae; genus Triturus; species Triturus cristatus. The sequence goes on from NC_140585.1 coordinate 1,098,772,697, forward strand.
CCTACGACAAGGTCAATAACTGGTGTCAGACCCTTATCAATTAAACCCGCCCTCCCTCCTGAGGGCCCGTTCACGGTGAGGGTACTTCCCCCCAGTTACCCCCGTATGCTCTGTATACTATCTCCATCAGGGGCCCTTGCAGTTCTGCGCCTTTTACTGGTGCCATTGTGCACGTGCGGGGTGGCCAACCAGCCTAGGAAAAGCGTAACTCCCCCCTCCCACGCACCCATACAGCCACAAAGGCTGTAACTGCCCCTGAAGTTCTAGGATGGACGACTTGTCCCTCCCCCTTGGGCGACCACAATCAAGAATGGCGCCGCCCCCTAAGGACCTTACATTTTCTGCTCACTAATCATGACCTTACCGCCTGACCACGGAATCGCACTAAAAGGTATTTACACATCACAACCTGAAACGAAAAGAGAAGACAATCGTACACTACACAACCTTTGCTTTAGGGGATGGTGGGCGGGCAAATATTATAATACAACCTCCTAACGAGGTCGCACTACAGGCTGGGGAGCGCAGAAGGCAAAGAGGAAGATTCCTCTGCTCCCCAGCCTTTTATCAGCAACTACTAGCCCCCCGGGGGGGGCTGGCAACTTGCATGACCCGGAAGTGATTCCTTTCACTTCCGGGTCATGACCCGGCCAGCCAATTAAAGAGGAGGCGCACCTGTCGCGTCACTGCTGTGTGCGTCAGGCCTGCCTCCTTCGGTCGTCGGGGGCCGGCAGGACCGCCATATTATCGGTAGGTCCGATGCCGGCCCCACCTTTTCTATAGTTAGACAAATTGCAATAATTCCTCCCATCAAATATTGTGTGTTTGAGTGTATGTTCTATCCCACCTTTCCTTATCTGGAGCTCCGTACAATTAAGCTATCTGCCGGTCTGTGCTCTACCACTTCTATTGACCATGCAGATACATTACATTTGCTACGTACACATTAACATGCCTACAGTATAACCCTCCCTGCTTGTGTAGTGTAATGCCCAGTGTTAGACCTGGCACATTGGCATGGGTCTCCCTTCCATTTTTCGCTGTTGCCTCATGTGTTTTTGCTGGTGTTAGTCGCTCAGGGCAATGTGCCACTGCTGTCCAGTGCCACAGTGCAAGTGCTCCCTATTGTAAATTAATGTATGATTTGTGATTCCATGATTGGTTGGTTTGGTTTACTTGTCAGACCCTAGTACAGTGCACCAGGAGTGCCCAGGGCTTATAAATTCAAATGCTGCTGGCGGGCTTGCAGCACTGGTTGTGCCACCCACAGAAGCAGCCTGTAAAAGTGTGTCTAAGGCCTGCCATTGCAGAGCCTGCGTGCAGTCTGGTACTGTCATGCTGAATGAGCAGGTGCACCCACTTGCCAGTCCCTAAACCTTCCCTTTTCTTCATATCAGACACCCCTATGGTAGGCCCAAGGACAAGGTGCATTGTAAGGATAAGGTAGGACATGCCCTTGTGTGTGTGGCATGTTCTAATAGTGAATTACAGCCATTTTCGTTTTTCACTATTTCACTATTGCAAGGCTACCTGTTCTCCATAGGCCGGAATGGGCAGTTTGGTTATTACATTTTATAATCCTAACTGACTCAGGGAACATGGTAGAAATTCGAATTTAGTATGCCTGAACTCAGAATGATAAAATACATCTTTTAGTAAAGTTGGTTTAACATTCTGGGTTTGAAAATGACACTTTTAAAAAGTAGGCATTTTCTTGTCTATCCATTCAAACCTGCCTCTGCTAGGCTGTGTATTCCCTGTCTGGAGTTTGAGTGACAGGGCGGGGGAATTCCAAAAGACAGGGTGAGGTGTCCCAGTGGTGAATAGAGAGATCTGCATCTAGATGGGTGGGAGGAGTTGCACCTGGGACCTGAATAGGACTGTGCCTTCCCTCCACAATGCTGGCTCCACCTCCTGTGGTGCGTCTGATGTCTCTGCCCTGCACTCTGAAAGGAAAGAAGGAGTCAGGTAAACAAAGTGCTCCAGGACTGAGCAGAACCGGTTTGAACAAGGCAAAGGCCCCTCTGCCCTCAAAGGACAAAGGATTTTGGGGTATAAGTATTGGGACCCTGATCCCAAGAATTTAGATCACTTTGGGAAAACAAGAAGAACACTCTGCTGAGGAGAGGAACCAAGAAGAAGCTGAGGAGGAACTATCCCTGAAACTGGGGGATTGTCCTGCAGTGGTTGCCTACTGCCAAAGAGAGGAGAAAGGAACTGTGTGTGTACTCTTGCTCAACTTGTGAAGGATCTCCAAGGGCTTGGAAAAGAGCTTGCCTCCTGCTGAAGTCTCAGGAACAACAGACTTTAACCACCAGCTCCCCAGAGTTCTTTGGAAGTGCCTGCTGCTAATTTGGGGCCTTCTGAGGGACTGCATGTCGCAAGGAGCTGGAAGCGCGACTCAAGAAGGAGAAGCGTGTTGTCGTCGGAGCTGTTGTCGTCGCATCGCGTAAAGTGTGTCGCCGCTGCAGTTGTGGCATCGAGTGAAAGCGTCTCGCATCATCCAGGAAGTGTCTCGCAACGCCCAAGAAACGTGTCGCCATCGTAGCCATCGTAGCTGACGCATTGCACCGCATCAAGAGAAGAGTCTTGCATCGAGGAAGAAGCGTGTCGCCGTCGCAGCCGCTGCATCTTGGATGACGCCGCTGTAGCTGTCGCATTGCACCGCATCAAGAAAAGCACCTTGCATCCACGGAGAAGCGAGCCGCCGTCAGAGCTGTTGTCGTCGCACCACGTAAAGTGTGTCGCCGCTGCAGTTGTCGCATCGAGCGGAAGCGTCTCGCAACATCGGAGAAGAGTGTCGCCGCCAAAGCCGCTGTCGTCGCATCGCGTAGAGTGGTGTCGCTGCTGCAGCTGACGCATCGAATCGAGTCTTCTCGCAACATCGGAGAAGCGTGCCGCATCTGGAAGATCTTCACGTCTTTATCTCTTTGCACCAAAATCTTCATCACATCAACATCGTTGCAACACTTTTGTTACCCTGCGTGTCGCATCTAAAAAGTACATTGACTTAAAGTGTCACATTTAAGAACTAAAGAGAACTAAGTAAAATTCTACCATCTAAAGTAACAGTATTGTGTGTTTTTGTCGTTTAATGGTTTGTGGTAAATCTATATAAAGAATACTTATTTTTGATATAAAACCTGTGTGGTGTCCGTCTGTAGTGTTGTCACTTGATTACTGTATGTGTTTACGAATGCTTTACACACTGCCTCTGAGATAAGCCTGTCTGCTCGTGCCAAGCTACCAAGGGGGTGAGCAGGGGTTATTTTAGGAGTGTACCCTCTTACCCTGACTAGAGGCGAGTGTCCCTATTTGTCACAAGTGCATACCTGTGCCAACTAGAGACCCCCAAGTCTAACACCCAGGAAACCCAAAAATATTATTTCCTCAAATATTCGATGAAGGAAACAAATTAGTCATTTATCCCACTTCAATTTGTAAATATAGCGACTAATTTAATAAACAGAATGACATGAAAATGTCAAAAATAAAATAAGGGGAATTAGTGGCATACATTTATAAAGATGTAGGGAAAAACAGACCAAAAAGTGCAAAGTGACGAAAGTAGGCAATGATCGTGGAGACCGGGACCTAGATGCAATTTCAGGCTGACCACAATGGTTTGATGGGCCAGATACAGCAATCTGGTTCGATATGGCTGGAGCTTTTGCTTCGGGGAAGTCCTAATCTTTCAGCTAAGTAAAGCTGCAGGCTGTATTTGAAGAGGGCCCCTCAACATCAGATACGCAGATACGTATTAGATTAAGTCCCAGTGAAGCGCGAAAAGATCAGCATGAGCAATTCAAATTTCACACCCAGGAAAGTGATCTTGTCAACCAGATACTTTTGTAACCTTCACCTGGTCAAGATTTTTACCGTCGGACTTAGTGCCTGATTTAGAGTTTGACAGGTAGGTTACACAATTGTGACTTATATCCCGTCTGCCACATTACAAGTGCATTATATCCAATGGACCTTGGAAAATGGCGGACAAGATAACCGCCACGTTTGTGATGGAGTTACCCATCCACAGAACTCTAATTCAGGCTCTTAATTTCTTCTTCAGAACTATGAATCTTCCAGGGGAGCAAGGCTGTATCTGAAGAAGGCGCAATGTTGCCAAATACATTCTCAGTGAGGTTCAGCTAAATCAGATTTGCTGCTGCGGAGAAGTGCTGAGCGAAGGTAACCTATTTTTTCCTCTCAGTGGCAATGCACTGAGGGTGGATACGCTTGATAGGTTTATCCAAGTTCTACAGAGATCTGAAATACAAAAATGTTCTAAGTCACAGGTTTTTCAGGGATGTTAGGAGGAGTATACTTTGACACAGCTACAGACCCCAGGACCACAGAAACACCACTTGGAGTTCAGGACTCACTCCAGCTGAGGCCACCTGTAGGTTCAAGGTCAGGTCCAATTGGTGCTGGTTATCTGTGCTCTTCAGGGAAACAGCCTCTTGAAAATGGTTGTATCTTCCACTGGCAGTCAGCCAACTGACCCTTGGATTCCACTACTTTGTCCTGGATACCAGGGAGAGCCAGCTAGCCCCTCAGATCTCCCCACAGGTGTCAAACAGTAGGTGCAGTCCTTCTTCTGTTCTTTCTGAGGTCCATAGCATCCTGAGGAGGGTACTGGGGGTGCCACATTTATGCCAGGTGCCAGCTTGGGGTGGAGGTGAGTTCTGGCTCCTCCCTAACCAATGATGTAAAAGTTCCCAGGTGTTGCCCTACCCACTTTGCAGCATTTCCTGTATGCCCACTGTTAGCAATGCCATAGCACCCCTCTGTGCCTAAATCAAAGATGGGAAACCCCTTCTCTCCTTGTGCAGAGCCTGTATGCCCCCCACCCCAGAGATGTGGCCAAGGAAATGGGCAATCCCTTCTTTGTGGTCCCTTCACACCAGTTCTAGAGGCAACTTCCTTCCATTGGGATTAGAGCCTGCTTGAGTGGGCAATTTAGAAAAGGGCAAGTCCAGGTACCATATTACGTTTTCCTGTGGCAGGGGACGCCCCTTTGAAGCTAATTTAGTTCCAGGGCACTGCCCAAATGTTCATCCCGCCAGAGGAACAGAGACACCTCACTATACCCAGGCCTTTGTCACTGCTCTGGTAGTAGTTTTCACACCTCATTCAAGGCCTGTGCAATCAGAGGGCTGCAGCAGGGGGCTAATGCAAATTGTCTCCTGAGGCTTTAGGCAGGGAGATGGTAACTTTTTTAAAGTACCTTTTCCTTAATATGTATTAACAACCAGACTTCTCTAGTGAACATGGTTTTTAATAGCTTTTAAAATAGGTGTTTAAATATTTTACCAGCTGTTTCCTAACCAAAATTTGAATTATTAAATGTAATGATTTAACCCAGTATTTTCATATGGAACAGTCAGCCTTGCAACAGTGAAAATAACTGTCAGGGGTTTTCACTGTAATAACATGTTGACCACTAAATTGTTACAAGTCCTACATTTCAATACGATGCTCCTTGCCTTATGGCAATAAGACCTACATATGGGTGACTCTAATGTTTTAAAAGGAAGGTTTTAACCTGTCAGAAAGGGTTACTTTAACAGGTCGGATTTGTAGTTTAATACTGCAACAGCCAGGCTACAAATGGTAGACCTATAGAACAAGTTACTTACCTTCGGTAACAATATATCTGTAAGAAACATTAGTAGTGATAGTTTTTGTCACCAGTACCCCTGCGCGTCGGTAGGTGGCGTCGTGAGGCTCTGCGTCAATTGTTGGCATTGTGGTCGCCGAGATGACGTCGGAGGCGCTACTTAGACGCCGCCCACGCACACTGACGTCAGTTCTGTACATGACTTTCCACGCCAGGAATGCAGAGCCATGTAAGATACTGACCACTGGTGCATTGAAACTAGGGCCCTGAAAGGGATGACCTTAACCCTAGAAATCAGATCGCAGAACGGGGAGGATGGGTGGGGCGGTAAGGAATCTATCACTACTAATGTTTCTTACAGATATATCGTTACCAAAGGTAAGTAACTTGTTCATCTGAAGGAAACACATTGTGATAGATTCCTTACCTTAGAATAGATAACCCAGCAATACAAACCCCGGTGGTGGGTCTGTGAACCAAGATCACACCAGGAAGTGCCGGAGAACAGAACGGCCAAAGAAGCCGTCTCTCCGGACTTGGCTGTCCAGGCAATAATGCTTAGTAAATGTTTGCAGCGAGGCCCACGTAGCTACCTGACAGATGTCTTGCAGGGGGACACCACGTCCCAATGCAGTAGTGGCTGTAGTAGCTCTAGCGGAATGAGCCTGCAGCCCCAACGGAGGCTCTTTTTTAGCCAAAGAGTAACAGGCTTTGATACACAAGACAACCCAGCGGGAGATAGTCCTCTTGTGTACCACCCAACCTTTCTTGGTGCCAACGTAGCCAACAAAGAGTTGGTTATCCACCCGGAACTGTTGTGTGCGGTTGAGATAAAATGAGAGCGCACGTTTTCGGTCCAGACGGTGGAGCCTCTCTTCCTCTCTGGAAGGATGAGGAGGCGGAAAGAAGGTGGGCAAGGTAATGGTCTGCCCAATGAGAAAGGCCCTAACGACTTTTGGCAAAAAGGAAGGACGGGGCCTGAGCACAACCTTGTCCAGATGGACCGACAGAAAAGGAGGTTTACAAGAAAGAGCCTGGAGATCACTCACTCGCCTAGCGGAGGTGATGGCAACCAGGAAGGCAGTCTTCAAGGTCAAGAGACGAAGAGGACAGTTGTGAAGGGGCTCGAAAGGAGCACACATAAGATAAGTAAGAACCAGATTCAAGTCCCACTGTGGCATCACAAACGGAATAGGAGGGAAAAGGTGTGTAATGCCTTTGAGAAATCTATTTACAACCAGGGACTTGAAAAGAGAGGGCTGATGAGGAAGCCTGGGAAAGGCCGAAATGGCAGAAAGTTAACCTTTGATAGTGCCCAGAGCAGAGCCCTGCCGGGCCAAAGAAAGAAGGAACAAAAGGAATTCTGAAAAAGTGGCAGAAAGGGGATCCGCAGCCATTGCTGTGCATTATGCCACAAATTTACCACTTTAGTGGAGGGACGCCTGGCTGCCAGAATGACATCACAAACTTCAGGAGGCAAGTCGACAGGAAGCAACTGCCGCCGCTCAATCTCCACACAAAGAGGTGGAGGCTGGACAGGTTCGGGTGGAGGACTGTCCCCTGCTGCTGCGACAGATGATCCTCCCAAAGAGGCAGTTGGATCGGGGGATCAATGCTCATACTAAGTAGCTCGGGATACCATACTCTTCGAGCCCAGTCCGGGGCCACAAGAATGACTTGGGCCCGGTCGCGCCTGATCTTCTTCAGCACTCAGGGCAGAAGTGGTATAGGTGCAACTCCACTCGCAACGAAAAGCGAGTGCCACCTTGGAAATTCCAACGAGCAGGACTGATGACATTGCGCGTTCTCTTCGGTGGCGAATAGATCTAACCAAGGCTCTCCCCACTGCTGAAAGAGACCTTGCGCCACTTCCGAGTGAAGACGCCATTCGTGATCCATCATGCACCTGTGGCTGAGTTCGTCGGCCCTGGCGTTGAGAGAACATGCTGGTGTTGAACCACCAGGAAAACGCCCTGATGGTCCAGCCATGTCCAGAGGCACAGAGCCTCCTGACATAGGGTCCACGACCCCACCCCACCTTTCTTGTTGTAGTACCACATGGCGGTCGTTTTGTCTGTGAACACCTGCACTACTCTCCCCTTGACAGAGGGAAGGAATGCCTTCAGTGCAAGTCGGATCGCCCAAAGCTCCAGAAGGTTGATATGGAGTTTGGACTCCACCGGAGACCAGAGGCCTCTGATCTCCGCCTCTCCCATGTGGCCGCCTCATCCCAGGAGGGACGCGTCTGTCACCACTGTAAACTCTGGTAGGAGAAAGGAGAGGGATCTGCCATCGACCCAATGTCGGTTCTTGAGCCACCACTGCCACTGTCGTGCAGTGCTGTCCGAGATCTGGACATGATCGGATAGGTTACCCTGATGCGCCCACTGGAACTTCGGGTCCCACTGCAGAGCCCGCATATGCCATCTGGCATAATAGATCAGCAGGATACAGGAAGCCATGAGGCCCAGTAGCCTCAGGGTCACCCTGACCGAAACCCGGGACAAGGGCTGAAAGATTGGAATCAGAGCCCGAATATCCCGGACTCGCTGTTGGGGAGGATAGACCCAAAACTGCGCCGTGTCCAGAACAGCTCCGATGAAGAGGAGCTTCTGAGAGGGAATCAGGTGCGACTTCGGCACGTGGATGGAGAACCCCAGCAAATGCAGGAGGCCGGCCGTAGTCTGGAGGTGGGAGACGACTGTCTGGGGCGAGCCCGCCTTCAACAACCCAATTGTCGAGATAGGGGAAGACTGAAATCCCTGATCTGCGCAGATGAGCTGCGACCACCGCCATCACTTTCGTGAACACCCGAGGGGCGCTGGTAAGGCCAAAAGGAAGCACGGTGAACTGAAAGTGCTCATGACCTACCATAAACCGCAGGTAGCGTCGGTGGGCCCGCAAGACTGGGATGTGGAAGTAAGCATCCAGCAAGTCCAGCGCTACCATACAGTCTTGTGGATTGAGAGCAGACAAGACCTGAGCCAAAGTGAGCATCTTGAACTTTTTTTTGCAGAAGAAGCGACTGACGTTCCAGAGTTCCAAGATTGGATGCAGGCTCTTGTCCTACTTTGGCACCAGAAAGTAGTGGGAATAACAACCCCGACCTACTTCTGGCGTCGGAACACGCTCGATGGCCCCCTTGGCCAAGAGGGCCGCAACTTCCTGCGGGAGAAGCACCAAGTGATCCCCCGACATGCGGTGGTACTGAGGTGGCATGGCTGGAGGAGTAGTCTCGAACGGGAGGGAGTAGCCACTTCGGACTATCTCTAAAACCCACCTGTCCGATGTGATGGTGCGCTAGTGGGGGAAGTGATGGCAAAGACTGCCACCCACTGGCATTTGATGGGCCTGAAAGTTCAGAATAGGAAGGTTTGGAGGCAGTGGTGACCGAGGTGGAGGTGACTGACCCGCGTCTGTGGCCGCACTGGGATTGTTGCTGCGCAGGCTTGGGGCTCTGTTGCGAACGCTGTGGGCGCCCCTTCCGGTGCCACGAAAGGAGCAAAAAGCAGAAGGAGGGCAGACTGCGGAGAGCCCCAAGGACTTGGCCGTAGCCTATGAGTCCTTAAACCACTCCAACGCGCTGTCTGCTTTGTCGCGGAAGAGGCAACGGCCATCAAGGGCATGTCCATAAGAGAGCTTTGGACATCCCCCGAAAATCCAGTTACCCTCAACCAGGCGTGGTGTCTGACCGCCACCTTCGCTGCAATCAACCTGCCCAGTGAGTCGGCGGTGTCTAGGCCACAACGAATCATGAACTTAGCTGCATCTCTCCCCTCTGCAACAGCCTGGGAGAGAGCTGTCCGGGCCTCCTCCGGACACTGAGGCAGCACTTGCGCCACCGTATCCCACAGAGAGTGGGACTAGCGGCCCAAGAGGCATGCGGTGTTCATGGACCGCAGAACTGGCGGAAGAAAAAATCTTCTTTCCGAACTGATCCACTTTCTTGGATTCCCTATCCGGAGGTGCAGAAGGGGAGGCGGTTGGGGAAGCAGAGGCTTGGAAAACCAAGCTCTCGGGGGTGGGGTGTTGGGAGAGGAAAATGGGGTCACCCGTAGCTGGGCGATGGCATCGGGCCATGTTCCTATCCACAGGAGACCCTGTGGTGGGCCTGGACCAGGTGCCCAAAAGAACGTCGGAAAGTGCTTCGTTGAAGGAGAGCAGCGGCACCGCAGAAGTAGCTGCCGGCTGAAGCACTTCTGTCAGGAGGTTAGTCCTGACGGCCACAGTAGGGAGTAGGAGGAGTAAAGCCTCGGCCGCCCTATGCAACACCACAGCATAACTAGCGCCCTCCTCGATAGCCACGGTAGGAGGAAACAGCATGCCAAGCTCTGGTGAGGTATTCAGACCACTGGCTTCCCTGGCCAACTCCTCTGCCCAGTCCTGTTCAGACTCGCATTCAGCTGCGAGAGGATCCTCAGACCCCTCTTAGTCCTTCCCTTCTTACTCAGGCTGTTCTACAGGTCTAAAATAGGGAGCAGGAATATGGGGATAGAAATCCCCGAGCAATGTCGAGAACAGCATCAATCGGTGCTGAAACCGGGGCCGGCGTCATCCAGAGGAGCAGGCGACATTGGAAGTGGTGCCGGTGGAGTCGACGACGGTGAAGGTGTTACGAGGTCAACCGGCGTCGACCCGGATCCAGGCTTGGATTCATGGGGGTCCTGTGGCGCTGGGGCCAGAGCCAGCAGCGATGCTGGGGCCGGAGCCACCGGCGATGGAATGCGAGGACTCCCAGTCGGGACCGCGGGGCCCGAAGGTGCACCAGCGGGACCCGACGGCCCAAAGAGGCGAGCCATGGCCAACAAGAACTCCTGTATCAGGGCTGGAATCGCCGACGGACCCGGGAAGGGCGGGTAGGCTGGCGGCGACACCACAGGCTCGGCCGGAGCCGCAGGGGAGGCACTACCCGCACCCTTAGCTGCATCCTGTGACCAGCGAGGGTAAGTCAGAGAACGATGATGTTTCTTCGACTTCTTGTGCTTTGCCTTACCTGAACCCGAGTGCGAAGACTTGGAACCCGAAGATGGATGATGATGGCTCCGCGCACGGTCCCTTGACCTCCCATGGGACTGGGACCTCGAACGGCGCAGAGCTGACTGCCGGGCCTCCAGCAGCTTTCGGGACCGCTCCCGCAAAGACTTCGGCACCATGGCCCGGCAGTCGGGGCACGACTTGGGGTCGTGGTCGCGCCCCAGGCAGAAAAGACACGCTTGTGTGGGTCCGTCACTGACCTCATGTGGTGACAGTCCTCACAGGACTTAAAACCGGGCATCCTAACTGCACCAGGAGTCGAAGACTCGATGAAAAAATAGAGACAAAAAGCCTTAAAAAGTCAGTCCAAAAATGACTGGGGGTACCTGCTCTTCCCGGATCTGCACTTGCTTGCGCGGAAAAAGAAAGAACTGATGTCAGCGCACGTGGGCGGCGTCTAAGTAGCACCCGTGACATCATCTCGGCGACCAGGATGCAAACAACGGACGTGGAGGCGTAAGACACCACCTACCGACGCACAAGGGTACTGCTGACGAAAACTTTCTGGATCCAGTCTGACGCCTGGGGGTAATTCTAAGGGAAGGAATCTATCACTATGTGTTTCTTTCAGATGCCATGTTTGCACTGGTATTGTAGTGGGTGGGACAATGGGTGCTGCAATTCACCAGATACATTCATCATACACGCACTGGAAATCCTTGGTACAGTATACCAGGAACTTATAGATAAGTTAAACATGCTAATTAGTGGTATACCAATTTCACCATGTTTAAAGTTTGAGCAAAGGGGTAAAGTGCACAGAGTTATACTGCCAGCAAAAATATAGTGCCCAGAACAAGGCAAAAATCCAGGTTGATCACATTGAAAAGGTAGATTACCAACACTCCCCAGCTAAGTGTGAGCTGTTTAACTACAAAACACATGCATACATGCAATGCAGTGAACTAGCCTGGGGGAGGTGCCTTTCCACCTCCTCAAACGGAGGCCTATTCAACTCCTGTGAAAGACACAGGCGCAGTTTCAAACTGGGATCCTGTCTTTCACCAATGCCCTCTCGTCAGAAGCGGTAGGTATTCTTAGAGCTCAGTGCTGCAATGAGGGCAGCACTGGAACCCGAAGATGGAGGATGATGGCTCCGTGCACAGTCCCTCGGCCCCCCATGGGACTGGGACCTCGAACGGCGCGGAGCTGACTGCCGGGCCTCCAGCAGCTTTCGGGACCGCTCCCGCAAAGACTTCGGCACCATGGCCCGGCAGTCGGGGCACGACTTGGGGTCGTGGTCGCACCCCAGGCAGAAAAGACACGCTTGTGTGGGTCCGTCTCCGACCTCATGTGGTGACACCTCACAGGACTTAAAACCGGGCATCCTAACTGCACCAGGAGTCGAAGACTCGATTAAAAAATAGAGACAAAAAGCCTTAAAAAGTCAGTCAACAAAATGACTGGGGGTACCTGCTCTTCCCGGATCTGCACTTGCTTGCGCGGAAAAAGAAAGAACTGATGTCAGCGCACGTGGGCGGCGTCTAAGTAGCACCCGCGACGTCATGTCGGCGACCAGGATGCAAACAACGGACGTGGAGGCGTAAGACACCACCTACCGATGCACAAGGGTACTGCTGAGGAAAACGTTCTGGATCCAGTCTGACGCCTAGGGGTAATTCTAAGGTAAGGAATCTATCACTATGTGCTTCTTTCAGATGCCATGTTTGTACTGTTATTGGAGTGGGTGGTATAATGGGTGCTGCAATAAACCAGATACATTCATCATACACGCACTGGAAATCCTTGGTACAGTATACCAGGAACTTATAGATAAGTTAAACATGCTAATTAGTGGTGTACCAATTTCACCATGTTTAAAGTTTGAGCAAAGGGGTAAAGTGCACAGAGTTATACTGCCAGCAAAAATATAGTGCCCAGAACAAGGCAAAAATCCAGGTTGATCACATTGATAAGGTACATTACCAACACTCCCCAGCTAAGTGTGAGCTGTATAACTACAAAACACATGCATACATGCAATGCAGTGAACTAGCCTGGGGGAGGTGCCTTTCCACCTCCTCAAACGGAGGCCTATTCCACTCCTGTGAAAGACACAGGTGCAGTTTCAAACTGTGATCCTGTCTTTCACCAATGCCCTCTTGTCAGCAGCGGTAGGTATTCTTAGAGCTCAGTGCTGCAATGAGGGAGCACTTTTTTGTTCAGTCAGGTGCATTATCCCAGTCTGCACAGGACACACTAATTTAAAGCTGTGCCTAGCGTAAACAGGCTCAGTGTACCCTGTATATAATTCACATCGAGGGGCCCATATTACACAAAGTGCCCTTGTGGTGCAGTATGCATTTGCTCCTGCTTTTTGCACTCCCAGGGCACTTTGGCATTGCAGAAGTGGCTACAGTTGCTTGTGCTGCTCGTACTGTAATACGGATCATGTCTTTGAAAAATATGCGTTGGCACGATATGAAAGGGGTGTTCTCTCATTTGCATAAGGACCTAGACCCATGCAAATGAACAAAACTTTTTGTTTTTGCACATGTCATATTATAGACATACGCCCACATGCAAGAAGACTGGCAGGAGGGGCATGGACTGTGAGGCACTTTGTGGTTTCATACCGACAGCGATCCCTCCAGAGGGTGCCCCTTGGGTGGAGTACGGGGTTTCCAGAAACCCCCAGGCATGCCTGTGTGTTATGTCCCATATAGTTACCCCTATATAGGCTCAGGTAGTCACCTCACCTTTCACCTATATTCTCCCCTACCATTACACTGCATAATAGTTTTTAGTACGGACCTTTTACCTAGTTACGGTAATGTCCAAACATGACATGGGGTTTTCTCAGAAAAGCTTAAGCCTCATTCATTTTGCATGAGGATTCTTGGAATCACAGCAGGACAGCAGGCCTACCATCTCCTGCATAATACCTCTGTATAATGGTCATTCCTTCCGTCATCCTAGTCCGACAATGACACAGCAAGGTATATCCCCAGGGGGTACCACTTTGTGTATATATACACCATATCTGGCTGAAATAGTCAGAGCTGAAAAGGACTTCCATGCCGACACACTGACACGATAAGCTGAGGATCCTGCATGCAGACACTCCAACTCACAGTGGTCTGACATCCCTTGTGTGGGTTCATGTTAACACCAAGACGGGGTCCCACAGTCTCTCACTTCAGGTAATGGGGCTGACTTTATCCTAGAGGGATTCTTGGCTTATACACTCATATAGATGCTAGATACACTTAGGTACATCTAGTTAGGATTGCATTGTAGGAGTACGCACTTTACTGTCATGTATTTTATATACTTGCCTGTATTATTTATTTTTACACAATGGTAGAGTTCTACCATCCTTTTACTCTGTTTGTACTTATAATCATTTTTATCTGTTACTGTCTAGTGTTACTGTCTAGTGGTTGTTTCAGTACACCTATTTTAGACTAGAATGACGCTGGCTCAATAAATGCTTATTGAAAAACGTCCCCACCATTTATTCTGTGTATTTCTCTGAGACGAGGTGAGCACGAGTGAAGGAGCAAAAAGTAGTGCACTGTTTCCACGATCCTTGTTGGGACAGGGTTGTCATGTTCGATAGTTGCCAAGAACTATTCTCTCCTTGGTAAGAGGGGTTTTTAGTGGCACTGTGAGCTAGCTGGTATACAGTCTAACACCAATCCTATAGTGGGTGTTGTCTAAACGCACAGATTCTATAGAGGGTTGTAGAAACTACACGACATGGCGCCGCCAATGTTGGTTTGGTACTTATTTAACAGTAAAATCTGAGTAGTTCAGTCGAGCTATTCTCAGAGACCCCTACTCACATTTTTCCAGAAACGTCTGGAGGGGGAAGGGAACTATCCACCACAGCTGAGTAGGCATATCCTGGCTGTAATTTTATCAAGCTTGAAGGACAAATTGTACCAATTGTGCATAAAACCATATCTCATTTTCCTTGAAATTCTTCCTTGAGAAACCTTTTTTTTCAACAATTACTGAAGAGAATGCCTATGTGCGAGCACAGCCTGCAGTAATAAGGGAAGAAGAAGAGGAAGGTGAAATTAACATTTCAGAAAATGTTAGAAATACCCTTCCTCAAAAGCTAACAGACTACGGAGTCACAGCTAGGGATGGGACAGTAACCTTCGTGATTGAGGCTCACAATTCATATAGAACAGAGGTACTCTATTAATGGGTTAAATTGCCACAAGTAGATGAGCAATCAAATACATTTCATTCTTACACTGAAGACGAAACACCAGAGGAATACTGTCTGTATTAGGACATTGAAATTCCGCTCACCTACTTAGAGCACACAAACTTATTTAAAGGCACCCTCCCCCATACAAGAGACAAAGTAAGACGCTCGGAAGGGACGGGCCACTTGGCCTGTCCTTGCGGCTTACACACCACATCCAGACATTGATACAATGCCAGAAGCAGACTTAAGTACACTTCACAAAGAAATATTAAAACTTAACAGCAACCTGACACAGTTTGTAATGAGGACACTCACACTTCAGCCAACAAGAGTGACACAAACAAATCAAGTTCAGAGTTCTACAACTGAAATTACACCATAAACGCTATAAGCAGTTATGGGTAAAATGCCCACTTAACGTGAGCAAATGCCATTCTGGATAGCTCAAAAAATAACACAGCTGGAGGCAGTATTTCCACACACAAGCCCTCAAGAAAATACAGAATGCTAACAATCTGCTTGCCGATGGGGCTAGCTCCCCAGATAGAGGATTGTACCACTTGGGGTGTAGTTTTCACTGCCATATATACCAGAACCTATGGTATCCTGTCATTAGCAGTAATACCAGACATATTAAGACAGACACAGACTGAATATGGAGCAGAACCTGCTCTGAACTTAGGGATGAAATTATTATGTAATTTTGCCCAGGTATCAGCTATAAAATTATCAAATATAAAAGGGGAGGCAGGAGCAGTGGCAATACGCCAACGCCTGAGCGATTTCTCTCCTTTACAGCAGGATCGTGAATTACCTAAGATTACCACAGACACCTCTGCTGAATTAGGAAGAGATAGTTTGGGAGCTAGAGCAACAAAACCCCAACTCATGGGTGGTCCTGAAAAGGATAACACAAAGCAAGCACCTGGTTCTTCCAAGAAGAAATGGGATAATAACAATAGTTTAGAGAAGACAGATCTCTATATAGGAGTGGGTCTCCTCAACAGGAGCCTTCCGAAAGGAGATACAATATTAGGAATAGGGATAACATTAAAAAACCTGACAGGTATCAGGATACTGATACACGTTCCTCTCGTTCCTTTCAGGGTTCACCAAAAAACTCCAAGAGAGAAGGACGGTCAGACAGACAGGAAGAGAGTACAAAAACCAGAGACACACCACACACTTCAAGCTACACTTCTAAAAAAGAAGACAAGCCACATTCTAAACCTCAATTTAAAAAGAATAAAGTAGCAGGTCTCAAAGTTAGACATGCCCAGAATTCTGAGGACTCAACTTCTGAAAGGGGAATGGGCTCTGACGATGCTAGACAGCACAGCAGAAGTAGCAATAGCTCACCAGAACCTGATGGAACTTCTAGCGACAGCGGAGTTGAATGAGCACATCACAGTGGAAACACCTGATACGAGGGTAAGTGTCCCACATAGGTTACATGAAATAACACTCCAAATGGAGGGGGGCAAACCCATAAAAGTTAAAGGTCTCTTTTGGGAGAACCTGACTTTTGGCTATGACATCCTTTTAGCTGAAAAAGTGGCCGCCTGAAATTGATATGGATTGCCCAAAAGGAGAAATGGTAATTTTACCAGCTTTTTCCAACCACGTTCCTATTTACTTAAAACACACAAATGCGTGGGAGTGGGCGGTAGCCCTTGCTCCAGCACTATATCGCAACCATGTTGGGTATGATGCTGAGTCACCCCACCATAGAATCTCAGTGAAAACTATTCCAACTCCACAGAGACAGTACCCAAGAAAACAAGAAGCAAAAAAACAGGTCAGGGAGATCTTAGATCAACTTTAATACCAGGTTCTAATTGAAACTTGCACCTCTCCAATGAATAAACCTTTGTTTCCCGTAATAAAACCCGACAATTCATATTGCCTAGTTTTAGACTGCTGACATCTTAACACATGCACAAAACCATTTGCAGTACAGAATGCACATAGTGCCGCATTAATCAATAACATTGTGCAGAAAAAATAAAATACAACACTGGATATCTCAAATGGATTCTTCTGCCAAAATATATCACCAGAAGG
This sequence comes from Triturus cristatus, assembly GCF_964204655.1. Lineage (NCBI taxonomy): Eukaryota > Metazoa > Chordata > Amphibia > Caudata > Salamandridae > Triturus > Triturus cristatus. The sequence continues at coordinate 1,098,789,580 of NC_140585.1, forward strand.
CAGGTACTTAACAGCATTCTCAGAGCTAGGTTCTCAGCATCAATTTTGTCGACTCCCCAAGGGTATAAGATTAGTCTCGGGTTGTTCAGCGTTACTTCAGAATTTGGATGAAGAGGCATTGTCCTATGTAGATGATATTTATCTGACGGATGATAATTTACAGGATCACTTGACAAGGGTGAGCACCATAATTTGGGGGTTTGCCTCTGAGTGCTACAAGTTAAACTTTAAAAAATCCAAACTAGCCCACCTTAATGTCCTATTTTTGGAATACAAGCTATCAGGTGAAGGAAAAAGCCTGGCAGCTAACTTTTTAGAAAAGTGTGGCAGCTCAAACCTCGTATATCTTTGAAGAACTTACAATCCATATTGGGATTTTTAAATTTTGTCAGAAAATACATTTTGGATTACGCAGAAAGAGTAGAAACTTTCGCCGACTAAGACCTGATTTCTCGGTTAGGTATTGGACACAGGAACACACAGATATCCTTTGTTCCCTACAAGCTGACATGATAGATTTAAAACACTTGCAGACACACGTAGACGGACGCAAACTAGTGATCCGCGTTATAGCAGGTCAATCTGGGAATACTTACCTAACCTTTAATGAAGGTGAAACTGTACCCATGCATACAAATCACATCTGTACGCAAATGCTGAAATGCGCTTTGCTTCTACAAAAAAGATACTAACAGCAGTACAGACCTCTGTAGTAAGAGAAAGAGCACTGGCACAGAGGAAACGAATAATTGTCGTAACTCCGGTACCAGCCTTCGAGGCTGCTACGAAAACTAGCGTTCCTAATGCTAAAGCTTTACATCCAAGATGGATACAATGCGCTAATTCTCTCACTGCAGCGGATGTAGAATACAGATATGACCCAAGGTTAAAAACACGAGCATTCCTGCAATATGAACAAGAATATCCTCTCCCAAATGAAATAATGATTCTAGATCAGTATGAATATATTATTTACACTGACGGATCTGCTCAGCCGGCCATAGGAAGTAAGCAGCAATACAGCACCACTTGTGCGATTGTAAAAGGTCGTAGACGGAATGGCAAGTTCCGTCCTAGCGATACAAAGACACAGTACGGCTCAGCTGGCATAACTAAAAGCACTATTTCCGGCACTAATAAACACGGATCGGGAATTCCCCACACTAATTGTGTGCGATTCTTTTTATTGTGTCCAGTAATACAACAAATACCTCCACTACTGGGTAAAAATGGATTTAAAGACTCAAAAGGTGGCACAATTAAGCATAAAATGCTATGGGAACAGGTAGATGAGTTGCCGAAAGGTTTTCCACTCAAGTACTCCTACAAGTTAGATGCAAACAACATTCCATATGCTTAGATTGCAGGAGTGGGGGATAGAGTAATACCAAACATGGATCGCAGATTCTGTTTAATACCAGCTGAACACGAGGGTCTAGGTTCTGCACACGCAGAGATTACCGGGAGAGTTTCATTATTGAAACAACGCTATTGGTGGCCTGGTTTAACAAAACAGACAAAGAATTTTGTCTTAAAATGCGACATCTGGAGGCAGATGAAGGGTTCCACCGTAGCACGGCCAGCGCAGACACCTGTACTAATATCTGATAGACCACTGGCTTGTGTCTATTTGGACCACTGCAACCCCCTACACTATAGACAAGTATATCTTGGTGGCAGTGGATTCATGCTCGAAATTCCTATGGGTATGGTCTTAGTGCTCGGCTGCCGCTTGAACTTTTATAAAAGATTTGCGAGTCTTTATAGAGACATACGCAGTAGGCACATTGCATTCTGACCGTGGCTCCGCGTTTAGCTCTTGGGTCTACAAGGAAGCCATGGAAAGTCTGGGTGTAGCACTGGGGTAATCCTCTCCAGAGCATCCCAAGAGAAATTCGGTCATGGAGAGGAAAAAACAGGACTTAAAGCAGTCTTTAACAGCAAGAGTATTAGGTTCGGGTGGCAGTTGGGTCAATCACCTATATGGGGTACAGCGTTCCCTCAATAATATGCCAAAATGTTCTCTGGGGGTGTCACTCCGGGTGAGGTCCTATTTGGGACAAGAATGTAGGTACCTGATCTCGATTATGAAGGCACAGTGGCGGATGAAAAACCATTTGACATCAATAAATGTTTGGCTGTTTTATAGGATCTAAAGGAATCCCGGGCACTACTAAGCAACGTGCAAGTCAAACGCCATCTGGGGAAGTCAAATCAGTCACAGCAAGACCTGTATGGGTCTCAAAAGTCGGGGATCTGGTCAGAGAAAAGATCGAGGACAAGAAAGAGTTTGGGCCTCCTACCGAAAGCCTGCACCTGTCCTGGTTGTCGAAGAAACAAGAACAGTACTTCTTCTGCTTCTTGCCGGTAAAAAAGGAAAGAGATTAATCTCCATTGATCTGATCAAACCACACTATGTGGTCGATACTGTATAGTAGGCCTTGTGTGCTCCTGGGTAGCCAACGCTCTCCTCTCGCTACCATACAGGAAGTACAGACAGAAAGACTCATAACATTCGAAGAGTCACCAATTCGAAAAGATGGTAGTTCCAACAATGAAATGGAACTCGTTCCGCTGGAAACAGAACTTCAAGAAACACATGAAAGACAAATGAATATCAATTCGACCAAAAACCGACATCTATATCAATATGCTTCGACAAGAGACACTTGCTGGTTCAACATAACCTGCCGAGCTAACAAAGATTGATCGAACTGCATCTGGCTACTTCATCGATTTTGATACCTTCTCTCTTTATCCCAGTGAATCAGAGACGACACCAGCTCCAGTTTCCCGTAAGCAACAAATGCGTGAATTTTATACTTTTCTAAAAAAGACTTATTTGGTATCTCCTTGACTCCAGCTCTGGATAATATCAACAATATTGTTTTTTCTGTTCTGGATTGGCCTAGTAACTGTTCTTTGCTTACTCATAAATGAGAAATATCTCCCAGAACGCTCTGCAGTATCTAATGTGAACTTGGTTCTGAAACCTCATTCATCATCTCATCGTGACCAAAGAGACTTGATTTCCGTGAACATTACAGCCGTTCCTATTCCTGATGGTATAGTTTGGGACAAAGTTGATTATGATATATTTGGCCCGACTGAACTTTTGTAGATTCCACATTTATTTAAAATTTCTCTCAATGATATCATTACCCCCAGTACATGTTAGAGGACACAACTGACTTTGATAGTTTGTACTGTTACCATATTTATGGTCATCCCTTTTTACACAAATCCAGTATCCCACGTAGTGTTTTCACATACCAACAATGGGAACATTGCCCAACACCACCAGAAGGTAGTTTGCAGAGATATCATTGTATTTTTCGGGGTTTAACACTTCTGACCCAACCTCATTTTACTATAAGGTTGCACCTATACCTGCAGAGAAAAATATGCACTTACACCAAACAGATTTATTCTGTATCTTTTATTTCCCAACTGTCTGAACAGGGTTTCGACTTATGGAAGGACACGATAGACACAAAATCAGTCTGGGGTTCTAAAGAATTGCAAGTTCAGGGAACAGAAGCACTATTTAGAGCGTGCCTCATTCCACAACAGATAATATTTCTGAATGAAACAGTGCAACAGACTTCCTGTCTTGGACTAGTCAAGAATAAGGATTTGAACACACCACGGTTTCCCACACCTTCACACATCAATTTTACATCACGTGGAGTGGATACAATAGATGGCATCATGCAGTACAATACTTCAGACCCCAGTTGGAAGGGATGGTTAGTTTGACTCATAGATACCAACAACTGTCAATCAATATTCAAGGGTACACCTGAAGGGTTGAGTATTCATAGGCCAGAACGATAGTATATACAAAGAGAACGTCCGGGGATAGTAACATCATACAGTGTTGGGGAGTTGTGCCTAGACCGGCTAAAAACCTCAACACTGTCCCAGGTGAAACAGCACTTATCTTTACTCTCAGATAAGGTGGATTTGAGGGATTTTTTACTGGGTCCCCGTAAGCCATGTCAGAATCATTTCTATTACACTGTCTATAATGAAATATGGAAAATCTCTCCACAAGAAGCTGTGTAGAGACTTTAGGAAATAGATAAGATTAAACTAGATAAGGCGTTAGCAGTAGTTGACAATGGTCTGACTACATTGACATCCAGGATATATTCACTGGGCAACATTGTGTCTTCTGTTATAGATACACTAGAACAGGACTTGTCTGTGCTACAACACAGACAATATCAACTACGTTCTATTATGCTATTGAGCTGGACGCTGCAATTATTGCGCGCTGGTTTTGTGCCGTGGCGGTTTATCACCCGTACCGCACTCTTTTCTGCATATAATCTAACAGAAAAACAGATAACAATGGCACAAAGGGAGGCAAAATATACAATGCTGCATAATGAAAAACTGGACAAATTACCTTTTACTGTGGTAGACTCACCGTCCACACAATGGTTAATCCATGGCCATATAACACTACCGGTCACAACTTTCCAGTTTCAGTACTGCCTTGAACTACAACAGGCGGGCAGATATGAAGCGATGGGTAAGGAATTAATCAAGGAATCTTGAGAATTACCATACAGATTTCGATGTATGAATGGGGACATGGAAGTGTTCCTTAGCGGCACCAACTGCGAGAATTCCTTAAGTGGATCTCTCATATGCCAGGATATTTTGCTTCACGGGGCTAGTAATGGTTCAGTTGATAACTTGTCCTGTCACTTAAAAGGGTCCCTAGCTGCTGTGATTAATCTGGTATTTGAGTTGCTTTCGAATGGGAGTTACTTGATGCTGACCGATCAAGGTTGTTGTGGGGTGCTCCCAGACATCACATAGCTTGTAACTGTAAGCTCCAGGGTTACTTGCTGTATGCAAGTATTGTTTCCACCGACCCATACAGTCAGAGAGGCGCCGTTATGGCCTTTATTGAATGTTTCCTTTATAAAGTTTCCTTTATAAAGTTTGATACTCTGAGCTGAATAAAGCCATGCTTTTACAACAAACTGTGCCCTTAACCTTCTCTGGAGAAACGTATGATCGGTAGGTTGCAAGGTCCTCCGCTGAGATACAGGCACTAGTATGAGCAAACTGCCGTTTGCATTTCACAGAAATGGTACAACATATCTTTAACATGTCTGATACAACGTGTATCGTCCACCTGTTTAAGAACATAGGTTTAGGACTGTTAAGCACCTTTACGACAATCCTCGGAGTCATTCCCAACTTTATACACTCAGTATTCGGAGGCATTTTTTGAGGGTTTCCGCTGATCCTGTTTCTAATAGGAGGTATCCTGATTGTCCTTTTTCTGCTATGCAATGGACGTCCCAGTCACCAAGGAGATGGAAAAAACGCTCTTGGAGCGCCAATACCGTGATCGCCTGGTAATCCATCAGGGCACACCTTGTCTTCAAGAACTGAGCGAGTCTTGCTTCTTGTCATTTAGACCAGTCTGGATCAACTGTATTCTGCCTGCCCTCCAATGCCTGTTCTGCGGACAATAATGCATGATGGACCTCTGTCTAACACTTCCAACAATTGTGCCACCGGACTTTGATGCTTTACTGGACCCAACACCGGCCCATGTTCTGCAGTGTCCTCAGCGTATTCCAATGTTGATGTCTGCGGTCTTGGAGCCACCACCTGATGCTTCAGCTCCTGGTGGGAAGGATGCCGGCTCCTCAACAAATACTCAGGTCTCGGATGACACTAGTACATCCCCAGCAATGGCTGTTGTGAATATGGAGGAACAGAGGATCAGATTGACCTGCTCTGCGAGGTGTTGCAGGGACCGTCTTCTGTGATTGCAGGCAACAGTAATGTTGAGTCTCCCAGCCAGGACGCATAAACATTTGGCTCATCGTGTGCTGGGAAAATTTTGCCTTTTTCAAAAGTAACCAAATTTGGAATTTTAAATAAAAAACTTTTTCTAAACTTCATGGCTTTCAGTCTCTCAATGTTCGTATTATATATATGAACTTAATTAGTACAGACTTATATTGCATGCACTATTTTTCTTTTTTAGCATTTTTTTTTAGAAATGTTAGATTTTAAAGTACTATTTTTAATGGACTAGTTGCATACCACGTTTAGCAGTATGTGGAATTTTTAGTATGTCATCCAGTCTGGTGAGGAGTGGGTGTTAAGTTCCATTTAGGTACCCCAATATAGGCTCAGGTAATCACCTCAACTTTCACTTATATTCTCCCCTACCATTACACTGCATAACGGTTATTGGTACTGACCTTTTACCTAGTTACAGTAATGTCCAAGATGACATGGGGTTTTCTCAGAAAAGCTTAAGCCTCATTCATTATGCATGAGGATTCTTGGAAACACAGCAGGACAGCAGGCCTACCATCTCCTGCATAATAACTATGTATAAGGGTCATTCCTTTCGGCATCCTTTTGTAAGGGCAATTCTGACAAATCAGAAATCGTTTTCGTCGGCCTGCCTGCTGTGCACGACTGGAGCCAATAGTGGCCAGAAGAATTCTCCCCCTCCCCAGTGTGGTTCAATCCACAGTTAGGAATCTGGGAATTTATATTGATAATGCTCTTTCTATGCGTGCCCAAGTTCAGGCCCTGGTGGGGACCTTTATGGACTACTTCCGATGGTGAGAAAGTTTCTCCCGCTCCTCCCACTGGATTCTAGGAGGATTGTGGTCCAGGCACTAATCACATCCAGACTACACTATGGGAACATTCTCTACCAGGGCCTGCTGGATTTTCTCCTGCAGTGCCCCCAGGTGGTGCAAACCTCAGCAGCCAGGGCAATTCTCCATCCAAAACCTAGGTCTCACAAGGCACCTCATCTTACAGCCCTTCACTAGCTCCCGGTGAGGGAGCAGATAAAATGTAAGACCATGGTAACTTTCTTTAAACCTCTCCATGGCAAGGGGGGCAGTTACCTTAGAAGAAGTGTCCATTGGTACGCTCCGACAAGAGCACTTAGATCAACCTCTGCAGCGTATGCATGTGTCCCAAAGGTGCGCATGGCATGCAGGGGTGGTAAATCCTTCAGCCTCCTGGGGGCACAGACATGGAACAAGCTCCAGTTGGCCCTTAGACTCTCTACAGATCTGACGAATTTTAAAAAACTGTTGAAAACTTGGCTTTTTAGGAGCTAAGCCATCTTCAGGATAGTATTGTGTGATTTGGTAGCACCGGGACACTCCACTTGGAGTAGCTGAGTGCTTTATAAATACCAGTCATTTATTCATTCATTCATCCTAGCCCGACATGACACAGCAAGGTATATCCCCAGGGGGTACTGCTTTGTTTATATATACATCATAGCTGGCTGAAATAGTCAGAGAAGAAAAGGACGTCCATGCCAACACACTGACGCGAGACACTGAGGCTCCTGCATGCAGACACTCCAGCTCACAGTGGTCTGACATCCATGGCAGGGTGTCCATCTCAAGATCAAGACGGGGTCCCACAGTCTCTCACTTCAGGTAATGGGGTTGACTTTATCCTAGAGGGATTCTTGGTTTATACACCTATACACATACTAGAGGTTGGACATTTCAAACACTGAACATTTAAGAGTGTTACGGTAAATAATCGCTAGCCCTCCTCCTCTTTTTTCCAGGCTGTCCTGTCTATGAATGAGATAGCCAGGGGGTAGTGCACAGACGATGTCTGGGTTGCACCAGGCTTAAAGCCAGGTTTCTGTTATAAAGAGGCAATCTAGGTTATAATCTAGAAAGACATTGTGGATGTTTTGGGCATTTTTACATAATGAGCGGGCATTTATGAGGCCTCCTCGTAAGTAGGTGGCATTAGGGTTATGTCGCAACGGTGTATTTTGTGGAGTACTGAAAACTATTTTGCATTTTTACAACAGATGGGGCCCTTCCATTTGCTAACATCAAGGAGGTTTTTACAAGTGTGGGGATTTCTGTTGAAAGCCAGAAAAGAGTCTCCAGAGAAACATCTGCCAGAAGTAAATTGGGCAGCTTTTCTGGCGCTGGTCGCTTTGACGCCAATGGGCGCAGACGGGCTTGCCTTTGGCCCACCTTCGGTGCGCCAGCGGCGCATCCGCTGCGCGTCAGCGCCATCCTGCCATTAAGTAAATGGAGGCAGAGAGACTCGGGGGAAGACTAGAACGTCTCCTGTCTAAAAATGGCTACTGTGAAAAGGCCTACCGGAAGTTGGAAGGTCAAAGGACAGTCCTCCCTCCACTCAATCAGCCTGGTAGCTGCAGAGGACCGGGAAGAACAGGTGGCATCAGGGATGACTCAATCAACACACATATGGCCCCGTTGGCACCAGGCCTTCTGTCTGTGAATGTGATGGAGACAAGAGGTATACGCAGGAGTCAGGACTGGCTACAGTGACAGCACAGTGATTGACCTCTTTAGGTCTGTCTTGAGGTTGTGCAAGTAGGATTATTTTGGCCAAGGCTAACTGGGAAGAATGTGGAGAGTTCCCTTGACATTGGAACTGTCATCAATGCCATGATTAATGACTGATCTTCGCAGTTGTGATGGCCTCCTTTTGTGAACAATTCTATCCAGACCTGTTCTTCCTTTTTATACGCCTTGTGAAATTCTTCCAGTGCCCCACCCCTGCTGGCTCGCCTGAAGCCTCCCGGTGTCTCTGCCCTGCCTGATGTGTATGGTGAACCTTCCAAGTCTCCCAGTGTTTCTTCCCTTCCTGATCCTGCTGCAATATTCCCACTAAACCTTACAAGCCTCCGTTCCTTTCACTTTTCAACTGTGCCATCCCGTGACTGTGTGGCCACCGTGTTCTGCAGTGCTCTTTCCTCCCCTCTGCCGTTCCTTTTTCATGCAGCCTCTTTCACTGGACAGGCAGAATCACAGTCGCAGGATAGACATTGTTGCTTCTTAAATAGGTGATGACTGTCACATCAGCTTCTATCATAATGACCCAGGAGGTGTACAAAGAAGATATGCAGGGAGTGGGACTCTATGGTGCCAGAGACCAACCCTCACAGTGTCAAAGGGCATGCCCTGCTTCCAATTGCTGTCAAGTTTTCAGTTGGCTTGTAAAGTATGGTTATACTTCCTGCTATTATCTAGCCATGTGCTGCCCTCCTTTGCCGACCACTGGACATCTGTAGATGGCCACCTATCCTACTGCCCTGTGTAGCCCATCATCTTACCAGAGAAACTAGGAATTCGAACCAAGACCAAGCTAGAGGGCGCTCCAGCGCTGACTCTCTGCTCGACTGCACATCGGTGATTTCCAGGAGCGGGGCATGGTCGAGAACGGGGCAGCCATGATAAAGAGAATGAGGTGGCTATGATGTCCCCACCCCTGCACTCCTCAGCTACTAGCCTCCTTCAGCGCTGAGCTGGCCCTGGCGCTGTAAACCGTTCTTAAGGCCCCAAGATTGTTGAGGCAACCAGGACAACAGGCGTGGAGGACATTTGACACATCAACGCTGTCTAGCGTTCCTCCATTCACAAACTCCCCTACACCAGCTTTGGAGCCTTCATGCCCTACAGCGCCGAGCTACCCCCCTTCCCAAAGCCAGAACCCAGCACGTGCTCATGAACAGTTCTGGGATACAGCACGCAGTCTTTGTCCACCACCACCAGGCCTTCTACCCCTATGGCCATCACCAGCTCGGATATACCTCCAAGCCCAAAATCACTGCCCATGAGTGCAATAGCACTCTGAAGGCCTGACTGAATGAGTACCGCAAGAACCCCAGCAATGCTGTGCAAATATGTGATATATATTTGTCCAACCCTAATCACTTCAACTTTTCTTAAAAAGTAATCTTGAATGAATTTGCAACTTGTATATATGTAACTATAACCACAAGTATCTGTAGTATATGTATGTACTTACTACCATTCTTTTTAGGTTTAGAATGTATCTGTTTTGTATCTTTTATGTAATTCATGTACTCTGAAGTCCTTATGTAATGTAACTGGTTCTATTGTAAAGTGCTCTGATACCTTCGGGTAAAGTTTGCGCTTTATAAAAACGCATGAATAAATAAGACTGTGCCTCATCAAGAGAAAATCGTTAGCATGGCCAAGCGTGGAAAATCACTACCATGCAGACTGCATGGTTCAGAAAACCCATACAGCTCTTCAAAGAAAATCCTGACAGTTCCATACACTCGGGCAGGTGGGATGCTTTCTCACTATGTGAAAACCCTGGCTCACCTCAAAAAGAGCATGGATGTCCGGACACCCAATAAAGACAGTGTGAAACTCCTACCTACCTACCTGCTGACATTGCTGACTCCTGTTGTTTCAGGCTGGGCTTGGCTCCGCCGTTCGTCCTCCCTGGGCTTCCCCTCCAGCCCGGCTTTGTTCAGCGGTGAAGCTGCATGAACTACATCCCCCAGCAGCCCCGCCTTCCCGGAGGACACCGTAAACACCACTTTCGCGCAGGAGGCGCTTAAAGCTGCGAGAGGAACCTCGTCCCGCGGGACGCGTGCGGGACGCGCCGGGAGAAGCCCGGGACAAGGGCGGGACCATCTGTGCCCGTCCGGGGCCGGAGGAGGCCGGGCTGGGCTAGTTCCTTGACATTTGTCGTACGGTCCTGGGATATATGCTGTGAACTGTGCCATAAGATAAGTTATTATGTGACTTTTGCACCTTAACTAAGTGTGACTATTGTGTGTGGGGTTTTTCGGCTGTGTATTAGCTTTTTACCAGCGTATGGTTGGGTGCAAAAATGGCAAAATCTATGGTTATTCCAAAAGGGGGGCCTGGGACTTTGGATGCTTATCTTAAACGGGCTGAAACTGCTGTTGCAAAGGAGATAGAACTTGTCGAGAGGAGGCTAGCTCTTGATCCATCTGGTAACAACAGTAATAATATGAACTATATACCAACAATTGTTTTGACGGGGAGTATTCAGGTCCCCATCGATTTTGTACAAAGCCCTGATACACTTTCAAACGGTGCTCTCACACGGGTGTTAACTACAACAAACACTTTTTGTCCTATTGTTCCTAGCCCGCCACCTTCCCCTCCTTACACACGTACTAGACAGGCACGGGCAGAACCCATTTGCAGAGCCAAAGTTCAGCAGAGGAGGCGGAAGGCCGATAGTGCCAGTAAGGGTAGTAAACCACACGCTAAACAAGCTAAGAAAAATAATTCCACTCTTGGCCTGGGTTGTCTAGTAGAAAGCCAAATGACCCAGGATAATCAACTCAAGTTACATGTAGAGGGTAACTTAACGCCATCTGCATTAGATAAACCCACAGAGGGTGACCAAATGATGAGTTTCTTGGGGAACCTGGAGGAGCACCTCAAGGCTCTTATTAATCCAGTTATGGAAAAGCTCGAGCTAATTGACCATCGATTAATGGCCCTGGAAAGACAGGTATCAAACCAACAGGGCTCCCTGATAGAGACTAAATCAATAGTAACACGTCCTGTTAGTGCTCTTACACAATTACCAATAGTCACTAGTTTGAACGTTGGAGCGCCTGAATTTAGTGATCCTGTATCAGCTCAATCGACTATCATCCCAAATATTCTAACCTCTGCGAGAGGTATCAATTCTGATTGCGGAGGCTCCAGGGGTAGTATAACCCGTACAGATTATATTCCCCAGAAGCATACAACACTCCATCTCCCCCCTGAGGCGTGCCCATATTCTATCGTCCTGGCTAATGTCCCTAAAACTTCGGATGGAAAAGAGGAACATTGGTCTACACTTAAGAACAAAGTACTCCATTACCTGAATACTAGAACAGTGTTGGGCGAAAACCTTTATAATAACTTTAAGATGGTTAGAAGGGTGGATTGGGTGGGTGAGACTAGGAAGGGTATGGAGGGAGACTGTGTAGTTGTTAATTATGCCTCCCCCCAATTGGTAGTGTAGTGAGTTCTCTCTGAATACGTACAGGCATTGTTAAGTTAGCATAACCACGTTAGATGTTAGAAAGCCATCTTGTTGCTTTTGCACACGGCACTGCGTTTACATGTTATTTCTTAAAACAAACTGCTGACTCGAGACTTGCTTCACACAAGCGCGATCTGTTGTTACTATCCCAAGCTCTGCGCAGCGACCTTGGTCTGTACATGGTGTGACAAACAGTCTGGGTTATTACACAATGCATGTTTTTCACTCTAGGTTGATCGGCCCACTATTTAGCCATAACACACGCGCAGCTGCAAATGCCTGAAAATTAGTGCTTTTAGTATCACAGACATCATGTTTATTATTCAGACCGAAGACGAGCCTTCCTGCGAGAAGACTCCTGATGCTCCTGTGATGTGATTTCACTAAGCTGATCTTTGAGGTATGGGGTCCCCTATTCAAGCCTAAGAGACCTTCTATTAGCATAATAATAATATTAGCTTCTTAGTAAAGGGAAGGTGGTAGTATCCACTGTCATTATAATATGATCACCCCTTTTATATTCTATGGTATTGTAACTATGTTGCTGGTTTTGATATTAATCATTTGTCTGCTTGTATTAGCCAAAGTACTGCATCTTAGGACACGTAGTCTATAAAAATAAACCCCTTTTATTTACAACGTGTCTCTGTTGATTATTGTTGTGGACTGATGTGAGAATAATATACGAACAGGTATTTCCGATTCCCACCATTCCTGAGTATGTACTGAGTCGCTTGTTCTGGGTTGTCTACACATTGGGACCGCCGAGCTAAATCTCGGATAACGAATGGGACACTTATGCTAGCCGGATACTGGGTTCTGGGTTCTGAGGTGAGTTTCTGGTACACCACAATTCACTGAGGTCCTGGGGTTCTTCGCATAGTTCTGTGTATCAGCAGAATCCCTGCAACAGTAGATCATATCCTAAGACAGGCAGGATCACTGAGGATACACCAAGATCGTATTAATATCCTGCCCTTGGGGTATTTTTACCCTCCCTGTCAGACAACAAGAAGGAGAGATCAGGTTCCTCGACCAGATCCTCACGCTAGACCTATACCAGTTAGTAATAGATTTGAGGTGCTGAGTTCACTAGATAGTAACAATTGACTTGAACATGGACAGGATTCAGATCCACAAGGAACCCAACTGGTCAACCTCCTTGGAGTGACTGTTTTATTCGGAGGTGGTCCTTATGGTGAAACCCGGCCAGCGCCTATTGTTACAGCCCAGACAAGTGGTTCAGCTAACATTAATAATCTTGTACAAGAGGTTTCTCAACAGGGGGATCAAGTTAGTGGAGACTTGCAGGAAGTCTCATTATATGGCTCCCAAGGTAGGGATGATGATAATGTTTTCTCATCTTTAGTCTCTTGGAATGTGGCAGGGCTTAGGAATAAAGTAGTGTCATCTGACTGGTCTAAGTTCCTCGATAGCAGGGACATTATTCTGTTACAGGAAACTTGGTTGATTGTTTTGGATCATAGACCTGGTTATCTTAGTTTTTATGTTCCAGCTGTCCCTAGCCTTCATGGAAGAGCTAAGGGGGGACTTCTGACATGGATTCAACAAGATAGTAGGTATAATTTAACTCAATTGGATTAAAAAAGTAATGAAATCCTACTTATCCACGTTCAGTGTCCCGGATTAAAGGACCTTTTTGTTTTTAATATTTATGCCAGAGGACTGCCGGGGGGTAAATCCTCAAATACGGTGGAGGAGTTAGATCTGCTTCTTGATACATATTGTAAAGATGGTAATGTCATAGTAGCGGGTGATTTTAATTGTTTCGACATTGATCTTACGTTAGAAGAAGATTGTTCCTGGAATATTCCCCATTTGACACTTACGCCAATAAAAAATGGACTGAGGCTGCACTCCAGCTAAAGGTACTTTGTATTGGACAAGGGCTACGCGCAATTAATGGTAGATCAGTTTCTGACAAACATGGGGCTTTTACGTTCAATAATGGACTTCGCAAAAGCCGCATTGATTATATACTTACTAATAAAGAATATTGGTCTAGTATTAAGGATATGATAGTGGTGGAAAGGGTGGAAGCGATCATGATCCCCTACTTCTATCATTCAAACTATTCAGGTTTAATTGTCAGGATGTTCCTTCTAGGAAGACGGAAATTGTCCAATCTAATGATTCCAGGCGTGTCAAATGGGTTAATTGTCTACGGAATGAGAGTCAGATTTTATTTATCAGGAATTTAACTATTAAGGCGACCAATGCCCTACAAAAATGTTCTCCTCAGAAGGAGGACATGGGAAAAGAAAATATAATCCACACAAATTTCTTTAACCAACTTAGTTTTTTTTTTTACTAAACAGACTCATGTTAAATCCAATAAGCCACCTAGAAAAGAGGATCAATGGTATGGGAAAACATGTAGGACTGCATACCAGGCCTTGTCTGATGCAGTAAAAACAAAAGACATAGCTCGGGTTAGGAGTGCTCGTATATTTTACAAAAAAGCTCAGTATGATACTAAACGTGCTTAGGACCAGGATTATTGGAGGGATCTCCACTCTGCTAGTAAAGAACGATCAATGTGCACCTTTTGGGACATGGTCAGGTGGGGTAGGGGGATAAAAAGAGAAGAACCAACCAATTATGTGCCACCTAACCTGTGGGTCTCTCATTATGCATCTCAGTTTGCATTTACTGATGCCCATGTGGGGATTAGTAAAGTAATTATTTCCCCTACCATGGATATAACCCCCTTGAAATTCGAGTTAAACGAGGTACGAAAGGTACTGAATTCCATCCCTGGTGGTAGAGCACCAGGCTTAGATTCGGTTCCAGCAGACCTCTTTATGCATGACAAGGAACTTTGGGCACCCTACATCTTATGCCTAGCTAACTGCATTTCCAACGGTTTACCCATACCAAATACCTGGAAGGGCGCCCAGATCATTCCGGTCTATAAAAAGGGAGAGCGCTCTGACCCAGGAAATTATAGGCCTATAAGCCTGATCGATTGTATTCAGAAGGTGGTAGCTAGGCTTGTTTTACTAAGAATTCAGGGATGGATTGAGGAGGAGGAAGTTTTGTCACCACTTCAGGCAGGCTTTCGTAGTCACACAAGTACTATAGATCAGGTATTTAGGTTTTTGTTAATAAATTGGCGGGTGGTTCAGTTAGGAGAGGGTATGTTATTTGCAGCCTTTGTTGACCTTAAATCAGCTTTTGGTTTGGTTCCTCGAGCAAAAATGTGGGCAGTTTTTAAAGATCAAGGTATGCCATTAGATATTTTAACTATTTTAATGAAATTACATGAGGACAATTTTGCGCAAGTTAGATGGAATCAATCAGGCAGCGTCACAGACAAATTTCCAATTGACAGGGGAGTACGCCAAGGGTGCGTTCTAGCTCCGACTCTTTTTTCTTTATACATCAACAGAGTGATCAACTACTTTAAGCAAACTCCTACTGATGCCCCAAAGCTGGATGGTAAGTTAATTCCTCTGCTGATGTTTGCAGATGATACCTTATTAATCTCTAAGACACAACAGGGCCTACAAAAAGCCATTGATGTGTTTGAGGTCTTTTGCAAAGATTATGGGCTTATTGTTAATGTAAACAAAACAAAGTTTATGGTTTTACACAAGTCCAAACATGTTAGAGGGAACGTTGTAATGAATGGTTCTAAATTAGAGCAGACTAAGGTCTTCTCATATTTGGGTATAACCCTCGCGTCGAAGTTAGAATGGAAACCGCATATAGCCCAGTCGATAATAAAGCATGCTCAGTTAACTGGTGCATTAACAAAAGAACTCCATTTGTCTCATACTAGACCTATGATACCAGCACTTAAAATATATGATGCTAAGATAGGCTCGGCAATTCTCTATGGGGCTGAACTGTGGGGTTATAGTAACCTTACTCAGATGACTAGGGCCCAAAACAAGTTCTTGCGCACAATTACTGGCCTTCCAGCATCCACTCCCCTGATTCCTCTCTATTACGATTTAGGGGTTATGCGCCTAGAGGATATCGCACGATACAGACCTGTGGCTTACTGGAGGCGGCTCTGGGTCACCCCAGAGCTCTCTCAGTACGCCGGGGCTTTTTTGGATGTTAGGGGAGTTGATAAGGCACAAAAGATTTCATGGATGCGGGAGGTCAAGCTACTCTATTCTGCTATGGGCCTAGCAAGTCTATGGGAAGATCCTACAGTACATATTTTTCCCCCTAGAAAAATTCGAAAAGATTTATATTGGCGGGTGGTGACAGAAAGAAGATTTGGTTCAAGCATTGACCCAACTTTAACTTCGGACTATATGGCACTCAAGGACAGGCCCCTGTTCGAAAATTAGTGGGATTATATTACAGTTGTGGAGGATAGAAAGAGATACCATCAATTCAGGGTGGGCACCCTTCCTATCAACTCTTTTGTTGCTAAATGGCGAGGAGGCCTTAACCCTGACTGTCCCTTTTGTCCAACACAACGGGAAAATATTGCACACATCTTGTTTATTTGTCCAGAGTATAAAACTCCAAGGCGGGTTTGGCTTAAACCTATTTGCCTCCTATTGGGTCTTCAGACAGGTGTTGAGGCATTGCGGTGTCTCAAAACTAATACTTCTCAATCTGTGATTATTGCTGTTGCAAAATTTCTCCATTGGATTTGGGTAATTCATGCTCATAAATTATGCCTTATTTGATTTTCTAGCTACTTTTTAACATTTTATGACTTTTAGGAATGAGTCGTTTGTCTATACCTGCTGCTGCTATGTACGCCATCCTTTGTAACTTATGATGAAACTATGGTCTTTTTCCCTCCTTTTTATATTTTCTTTTTTTATTATTGTTAAATATTTGAATGTCGTCTTTTATGATGAAAATCGAAATAAAGACTTGAAATTGACAGTGTGACAGAACTCTCAACAGATAGCGAAAGGAAACTACTGATTTCTATCAAAGTAGAGAGAAGTCTGGACATCTCGCAGAAACATCAAGGAACTCTTGATAGCTACTATGAGAACTGCTGTCTGATCCAGCAGAGATCATCAGCATAGGAAAGCAGTCCGGTTCGGCACCAAAAGAGGGGACCTCTCCATCTTACCTGGGTGACTACAGGGAAGAACTAACCAACGAAAGACAGCTGAGCAAGGTCATATGGTATCAGAAGCCTATGAGAAGCAGGAAGTGCCATAGAATTACTTGGCCATTAAGTGTAGGTTTTAGTTGCCAAGTAGACCATATCATGAGTGACTTACACTGTCCTGGGTTTTTGCCCAATCGCTCTCTTCATTCTATGATTTTTAAACCCATTCCTTTTTACATAATCAAAGCCACTGGAATTATATGGTTCTGTGTCAGCCTAATTATGGAATCCTGTAGTTGCTGCAAATTTGCAGTTCAAACAAGATGTTTGATTACAGCATAGACAAATCATAAATTACTTAAAAAGAAATCCAGGTGCGATGCCATTCAGTGGCAGACCCAATACAAAGGTCAACATGTGTTGCTAATTGCTGTATTCAGGTGTGAAACATCTACTAATGCCGTGAAACGACAGCACAGATAGTATTAATGTGTTACAATCACAATTAATAATACTGACACATAATTAGATGCATTGTGCCACATAATTTCCAGAATAATTTGGTCCTCCGCGACCACTTAATTCTAGTGGCCCTGCTTTTAGTGGTAAAAGTCAGGAACTTTCTGTATAGAAGTTCAAGGGACACTGGAATGCAAGAGCTGAAACACAGATGGTGTAATTCCCTTCCTTACCACACAAACATTACTCTAACCTCAAGTACACAACCTTTTTCTCCAAACTAATATTATAATCATTCATGACAAATGCATAATCCCACTTCACCGAAAGAACACAATTTCCTCGGAAAAAGCCCGTAGTGTAAGAACTTCGGGCTCTCATTTTTGGAACGGTATTAGAGGGCTTAGAATGCTCGCTATTCACTGTGGCAGCCAAAGTCTCTAGGCTTTGTGGGAATCTAGAGGGACAGGACAAGTCTTGCCCTTGGCACCTCCAGCAGGAAAGACAGGACTGCTGCCATGGTACATCAGCTGCCGTGGTGGCTGGCACTGATCGGGGGGTGGCGGGTGGAGGGCGGGTGGGGGAGGGGGTAAAGGAAAAAAGGGAAAAAAAACTAAAAACGTACCTTCTTCTGCGCCTCTCCTCGTTGTCCCTCTTCGTCATCCCTTCACTCCGCAACAGGAAGCACCCAGGCTTCCAGGCTACCCTAAGCCAATCACAATGCTGCAATGCAGCACTGTGATTGGTATGAGTGCCGTTGGTCAGCGCTCAGTCAGGGAATGGGACCCTGGGCATGTTCTCCACCCAGGCTGTAATGCAGCCTGGGTGGAGAACATGCGAAGTACACATGACTTTTTGGCCAGCCGGGAGGGCCGGCCAATCAGTCATTGTGCACTTACAGAGTGCACACCACTCCTCCCCCTGCTCTGGGAGCAGAGCAGCCCCCCCCCCCACCACAGCAGGAATACATAAAATGATAAAATAACAACAAGTTGATATCATTTTATATTTCCTTTATTTCCACTGCTGAAAGCAGTGGGGCGACGCTCCTCGGCATTAGCAGGAAAACTGCCACTGATCGACTAAAATGCGTTACAAGTTGATACCCTACAATATTGCGGGGATTAAACCAAAATGCGTTAGGTTAACCATGATGCATGGCACTTGGCAAAACTGCTGCCCAAGAAGTAGTCATTAGCCTAAAGGTTTTACTGGATGTCTTTCTTTTCACGCCAAATGTTTCCAGCTTTTGTAAGGCTTGACCTATGAGACACCCCCAGAGTATTGTTGTTTCCCAAAAAATTAAACATAATACAAACACACACAGTGATACGCGGTCAGTGGGCTTCAGCCATTGGTCTATTCAACTGTAATTCGCAGTTTGCTTTTGACTAACACAACATATACTAAGGGCAATGGGTCAGCCAACTTTACCCACTTGCTCCCTTCACTTTGAGTGGCTGCACAAATACTTTGCAAATCGTTCACATCAACCTACAAAATATTTCCTTTCTTTTCAGTAGCAATGCTGGTTCAATATGCGATTATATTGCTTTATTTATTACATTTTTTTTGTCTGCACTTCAGGTGCCCACTTACATGGTGCTACATTTTCCGACTTTCTTTTAATTATTGTGTTACAAAATATTGCAGCGGCATTGTAACATTTTAGCAGGCTGCGATTTGAATGCTTGATTTTGTTTGCAGAGTTTTATATAGCGCGAACTTGACCCGAATCCAATCAGGTATCAAAGCGCTTTACATAGCACCAGTTACGTTACATGAGAACACACATTCATTTTTTGTTAGGCACGGGGAGATTAAGTGATTTGCCCAGAATCACAAGATGTTCAGCGTCATTAACGAGACTCGACGAACCCAGTTCTCCAGGTCCGAGGTCGAGCGCCCTAGCTGTTAGGCCAACTCCTCTCTTGATTATGTGGTGATTTATCATTGTAGCCCTCAAAAATAATAAGAATAAAAATGCATAGTGCAACTGAAAGGCTTGTTATTGGAAAAACATTAATAAAACAGCAACGTCCGTGAATGCTTATTTAATATTTTTATTGCAAGAATATGGTGGCCATATATAGGTAGCAGCATGTTTTTTTTTTTTTTTTTTTGGGGCATACTTTTGCAGTAAAAAAATGTATTGTGCTAGTTTGCCAAGGCCAGACTTATTTAAGTGTACTGTCTTTTAGAATTGAAAATAGAAATTTCATCTTAAAAGGCTCAATACATCAAAATAACAAAACAGTATTTTATTTTTGTGGAAACTACTATTATGAAAATATATATACTTTTCAACACACAACAATCAGTTAAGATGAGAGCTCTTAGCGGGTCTAATGTTTGTACTTAATATGGAGAATTTTAGGCCAATTCATTTTCAATTGTGCAAGACTCATGTTTTCATTTTAATCACTGTAATTTAGTATGCAAATGCAATTGAGTTATCATAAGGGTAAACAGTTGTTTTTTTCCGAAGACGCAGCATGCTTTCTGTTAGACGATCACAACCACTGTCTTTGATCTCCGCCACCTGGGGCTGTCTTTAGTGAATCTTATTCCACAGAGAACAATTTCTGTTATTGAGATTTTAGAGCCATGCTCTGAATCACTGTAATTCATGTGGATCATATGACTGACGTTCGCCATCAATACATTTTTCATAGTAAGGTTACCTTCTCTAATATCAGTGCTTCATTTGTAAAAGGATAAGTGCTGGCGCCCAAAGTTTTGCTCAGAAGCCCGCAGCCGGCACTATTGAATGTCGGAGTACCAAATACCAGGACTGCGTAGTCTCAATTTAGGCCCATGCCTCTTTTATGCACCACCAGACTGCCAGTGTTGTCTTAAGGATTTTTGGGGCCCTAGGCAAGACATATTTTGTGGCCTCTTTCGGAATTTACTACCCACTTTCTGCTAGTTGAATAGCTCATGATGCCAAACAAACGTTCAGAAATAAGATAAACAAAAAGCTGTTAAAATGTGTCTTTTCAGGCCCCACAAAAATCCTGAAGATGCCATTGGCCAAAGAGAGACAGACTCAGAGGTAGAGGTAGGCAGACAGGAGAGAGGCTGAGATATGGAAATAGAGGTGAGTTAAACATAGAGACAATTCAATCAATCAATCAATCAATCAATCAAAACACTTTTATAGCGCGCTACTCACCCGGAAGGGTCTCAAGGCGCTTGGGGGAAGGGGTCCGCTACTGCTCGAACAGCCAGGTCTTGAGTTGTCTCCTGAAGGCGAGGTGGTCCTGGGTCAGCCGAAGGTGGACGGGGAGGGAGTTCCATGTCTTGGCCGCCAGGTAGGAGAAGGATCTGCCTCCGGCGGTGGTTCTTCGGATGCGTGGTACGGCGGCGAGGGCGAGGCTAGCAGACCGTAGCTGGCGTGTGGGCGTGTGGAAGGTCAGGCAGTCGTTGAGGTACTTAGGGCCCAGGTCGTGGAGAGACTTGTGTGCGTGGGTGAGGAGCCTGAACGTGATCCTCTTGTTGACGGGGAGCCAGTGTAGTTCCCTCTGGTGGCCGGAGATGTGGCTGCGTCGGGGGATGTCTAGGATGAGTCGGGCGGAGGCGTTCTGGATGCGTTGGAGTCTTTTCTGTAGCTTGGCTGTGGTTCCGGCGTAGAGGGTGTTTCCGTAGTCCAGTCGGCTGGTGACGAGGGCCTGGGTGACCGTCTTCCTGGTTTCGGTCGGGATCCAACGGAAGATCTTGCGGAGCATGCGGAGGGTGTGAAAGCATGAAGAGGAGACGGCGTTGACTTGTCTGGTCATCGAGAGGGAGGAGTCCAGAATGAAGCCCAGGTTGCGTGCGTGGTCTGTTGGTTTGGGGTGGTGCCCAGGGCTGGGGGCCACCAGGAGTCGTCCCAGGCGGAGGGTGATGGTCCCAGGATGAGGACTTCCGTCTTGTCTGAGTTCAGTTTCAGGCGGCTGTTCTTCATCCACTCGGCGACGTCTTTCATCCCTTCGTGGAGGCTGGTTCTGGCGGTGTCGGGGTCTCTGGTGAGGGAGAGGATCAGCTGGGTGTTGTCGGCGTAGGAGATGATGTTGAGGTTGTGTTGGCGTGCGATGGTGGCGAGTGGTCTCATGTAGACGCTAAAGAGGGTGGGGCTGAGTGATGATCCTTGCGGGACGCCGCAGATGACTTCGGTGGTCTCGGATCGAAACGGGGGAGGCGGACTCTGTGTTCTTCCGGCGTGGAACGAGATGATCCACTTCAGTGCCTTCTCTTGGATGCCGGTGTTGCTGAGGCATTGGACTAGGGTGCGGTGGCAGACCGTGACGAACGCTGCGGAGAGGTCCAGGAGGATGAGTGCCGTTGTTTCCCCGTTGTCGAGAAGGGCTCGGATGTCGTCGGTGGCTGCGATGAGGGCGGTCTCGGTGCTGTGGTTGGCTCTGAAACCGGACTGCGAGGGATCAAGGCATCCATTCGTCTCGAGGAAGGCGGCAAGTTGTCTGTTGGCGATCTTCTCGATGACTTTGGCAGGAAAAGGGAGGAGCGAGATGGGGCGGAAGTTTTTGAGGTCGGTGGGGTCCGCTGTTGGTTTCTTCAGCAGGGCGCTGAGCTCGGCGTGCTTCCAGCTCTCCGGGAAGGTGGCGGTGTCGAAGGAGGTGTTGATGACGTCCCGGAGTTGGGGTGCGATGGTGGAGTCGGCCTTGTTGAAGACGTGGTGGGGGCAGGGATCAGTCGGAGATCCGGAGTGGATGGTGTTCATCGTGCGGGCTGTGTCTTCGGTGGTCACTGTGGTCCAGGTGCGGAGGGTGGCGGTGGGGTGCGTTGGTTCTGCGGTTGGGTGCGTGGATGGTGCGCCAAAGCTGTTGTGGATGTCGGCAATCTTGCGGTGGAAGAACGAGGCAAGGGAGTCCCAGAGATCTTGTGAAGGGGTGATGTCGTTGTTGCCGGTGCTGGGGTTGGAGAACTCCTTGACGATGCTGAAGAGTTCCTTGCTGTCGTGTGCGTTGTTGTCCAGTCGATCCTTCAGTGATTTCTTCTTGGTGGTGCGGATGAGCTGGTGGTGCTTGCGGGTGGCGTGTTTGAGGGCGGTCATGTTGTCAGTGGTCTGGTCGAGGAGCCAGGCTATCTCGAGGGTGCGGCAGGTCTTCTTGGAGTCCTTGAGTTCGTCAGTGAACCAGGGGGCCTTCTTGCTTCTGGGGTTGCTGGGAGGGTTCTTCAGTGGTGCGAGGTCGTCGGCGCAGGCGGTCAGCCTCTGCGTGAAGTTGCGGGCTGCTTTGTCACTTACCAAGGGGGACCCTGGAAAGGTGGAGACCCTCAGTAATTGCCCATGTTGCACATGATTTAAAAAATCTCTGCAGACACCCACTTCCCCTTTATCTCACTGTTGCAGGTTCCTGCTTTCACCCTTTTTCAGGGTGATTCTCTGTTTCTATTCCTCCTGCTTTCTCTTTGTGTGTTTTTCTCTCTCTTCCTCTGAGTCAAAGACTGATGATAAAAAAGAAGTTCTGTACCCCAGAAATGAGCGCCGGTGAACCCCACCTAAAACCAGCAGCTCAAATAAGCACTGGCTAATATATTTTAATTATATGTATAATTAAATTGAAGCAACATAACTCACTCAAAGCCTATTTAACTCGAAGGCATTCTGAATGTGCACTTTATCCATCTACCTACAAGTTTAGTAGAATTCATGTTTTTAATATATGTTGCTTCATGTTTCTGTTTCGCGCTTCATATTGTGCATTTTTGGTCACTGCTATTGCTAAACAATAATGCAACCTTTTTGCTGTCTCGGTACAGGCAGTTTTAGGTTTTTGTTACAGTCAGTGTCGTGTCCCCGGCTCCAGATTAAATACAGGGGTATGCAGCCCTTTGTGTGGAGGCAGGACACAGCCTATTGAAGAGTATGTAGAGAGGATTTTTAATTAATTCTAAACACACCAAATGTGAACTGGTTTTCTGTTCCCATTTTGAAGCTATAGCTTAATAAGGTAAATTCAATGTTGTCCTATAGGAGAGGTTGGCCCTGCAGTAGTGAAAAAATAATTTAAGACTTTTTCACTACGAGGACACACTGGTAAACCCTAAAAGTACATGACCAACTTTTTCAAATACATTACACACTGCCTGGTGGGCTGTGGAGAACCTACTCTAGGGTGACCTACATTTCTTCAAAAAGCAAGCTTAGGCCAGGCAAAAGGTTTATTTTGCCATTTCGAAATGGCAGTTTAAAACTGCCTACGCAGGTTGCAGTGGCAGACCCGAAACATGTTTGAAAAAGTCTACTTAAGTGGGTAGCACAACCAGTGCTGCAGGCCCATAGTAACATTTCATGTACAGGCCTTAGGTACACATAGTATCAGTTTACTAGGGACTTACAAGTAATTTAAATATTCAATTGGGTATAAGCAAATTCGACCATGTTTTAAGGACAGAGCACTAGCACTTTGGCACTGGTTAGCAGTGGTAAAGTGCACAGATCCTAAAGGTAAACAAAAATGGGTTCAGAAAAAGGAGGGTGAAGACAAAGATTTTGAGAATGACACTGCAGAAAAGGCCAAGTCCAACTACATTGTTGTTTGTTGGAGTTACAACTCAGTGTATGCCTAGGCATGGGTCCTGTGCTCACTGTGCCCGCGAGCTCAAGGCTGCAATCTATTGACGAGGTCCAATTAGTACAAAACTGGTCTGGGGCTGCTTGTGTTATTTTCTGGAGGGGATCTCGTCTGGATGTTTGGGAAGCACTGTGCACATGAGGAGCAGTGTCTACGCTGTTTTACATAGGAATAGAGTGACATGATGGGTGAAAAACAATCAAGTAGAATGCGGCAGGAGGGATCGGCAGTGCTGAGATCAATTCGAGTATTCCACCCATCACCTTGTTATTTACCACATTTTCAGCAGTCAAAATTTCTGGGAGAAACGTGACAGAACCACTGTAACTTCGTGGAACTCGTTATGTCCGATTTGACTGGTAACAGAGTTACCAGCTCAATACGGAATTATGGGCCTCTGGTTAGTTTGGTCTGTGTCACTTTTTCGATGAAAGACAACTAATTTAAACACGTTGATAATTTTCAACTTGCCAATTTACTGTGGTCAAAAAAATCCCAAATACTGTTACCGTGAATAATGATTTTTCAATTAGGAAGCGAATGTCTCTTATTGCAGTCATAAATTTCTCTTAAATTCACCACAAGCTTTTTAAATTAGGACCAAAATGAGTGAAACCAAATTGCTATATGCCTGAAAGATAATTAATTTGAGTATAAATAAAAAAAATTAAAATCACACAAAATAGAAAAGTAATAATAGGCATTGTTGAGTCAAGGCAGACTTGAGATTTACCAGAATAATGATGTAGTGCATTCCATCATTCTTCAGCTCTTGTACATAGTCAGGCAATCCTGCATAGTTCACTTTGTCAAAGGTGAAGTCCATCTGCCGGTCCATATAATCAATATCACCATATTGAACATCCTAAAAAACAACCAAACATGTCAGCACTTAAATCCATAACTGCAGAAGCAATTGTAAATGAAACAGGAGAAAATTCGAGGAGGATTTTAGATTGTGCGGCTGGTTGGCCATTATAGAAAGACCCAGGGACATTATGGCAGTGTTGTGTATTTTTGGTGGTTACACGGAAAAGGCATGTTTGGGTTGTGTGTTTACACGTAAAGCACTTCACCACTTAATAATTTGCAATCACAAATTATTATATTTGGGCAATTTCAAGCTGAACTTGGTGAATGGCACGTACACTTGTGGGCTTCAGAGGCAAGAAACATGTTGACCTAATCAGATTCTAGGGAGGTTTAAGTCCTGTGAATCCATCCTTGTTTTGTTAATCTTACCATGGAAGTAATTTACTAATAAATCCCTTATGGTAAGTACTCCGATAGGTAATTTTAATCCTTTATCCTTTTGCCCCCAATCTTCCACCGTTTTCCTCGAATCACAAAAAGTGAATTCCCAAATGGTAAAGTTCAAAAAGCCATAGTGGTTTGTTTGAACTTTGGGATAGACATCTTCATAAAGAACTCCAAAATAATGCCAGCCGGTTATTGCACCTCCCACCTGATGAGAAGCAGGTCCCAATGATGAAAGATGCCACCTAAGTGGGTGAGGAGCCCTGTATCCTAATACGAGAAACGCTGTAACTACAGGAATTTCCAGCCCAATTATCTTAGCTGACCACACAAGACTGCCCAAAACAAGGAGGCCTGTATTGAACGTTATACTTTGTTTTATTGTGTACAAGAAAATATCAGCAGAGCACTCTACATCAATGGAATGTTGAGAAAAGATTTGAAAATGTGTGTCTCAAGTTGGATTTTTGGACGTTGACCCAACCAATTACATTTTATTTCACACGTTTTATAATTTGTATGTTCATGGTGATTTCGTGGGTTGCCACCAATCACACTATTTTTGTTAAAAACCTGAGGCAAGATTAGGAACTCATGTCAGTTGATTTCAAAGCACGAAATGTAGGAGGCTGTGGTAGGTTGTGGTAGGCAGCTCACCAGCCTAATGTTATGGCGATTCCCTCCCCTTGCCAACTCAGCACAGATTCACATGCCATGTTTGGAGATTCCCACTGGCTTGGCAGATATACGTTTGGCTAAAGTTTTTTAACCAGTGGAGCTGCACCACTTTTATCAATTGCAATATTGGCCAGCCATCAAGTCATTACGACTGATCGTCATTTTTTTTTCCACAAGCAACCCCGCACCGTTGGGGATTGGTTTTGAAACACAAACGTTCATTAGCCCTGGGTGGCATGGAGGACGTGCTTTCCATTACCCAAGAGATGCCAGGCGTCATGTTTTTTTGTCCAGGAGAGTCAGGATTTTCGTGACGGTCCCAGGGAGGTAAAATATGCTTTCTTTATATGAGATAGAAAAAGTGCAGATTTGGTTGTGAGCGTACCACCGATTGATGACAGGTCTCCCACGGTGCCAAAACCTTAATGGCTCCTTAATTAATTATTTATTTTACAGTTTAGTTAAGCACAGCAATTGACGGTATGCATCAGTGCTGTATATTACATGTAAAGAAAACCCCACAGAACATGTATGAGGTATCAGCAGAACAACTGAATTTATAAATAAAATGCTTTCGCGGTGTATTATCTTCTAACTACTTCCTGAATCTCAACATGGAAAAAAGAGCTTGCGGGCCACCTGAAAATTTACTTCACATAGTTCCAACAACCCATTCCCGAAAAGTATTTGCTTTTATTTTGAATTTAGGAATCTCCGGTAGGAAAGATGCCTTGCTTCGAGATTCCCCTATTCAGAAGTGTGGGATCCATATTTTACCTGCTTGGTACTTAGTTATTAGATGAACGGTCTCATAAGTAATCCATGCCCTCTTGAAGATTAAGTTGGATTGCAAAGGGTACCGGTGGGTGGGTGAGAGTAACATGGTTCGACTTTCTTTCTCCTGAAGTCAGCCGTTCTGCAGCAATGAACCAGTCAACTCAGTGGTGTTTATCGATCCTGGGTAATACCACTGTCTAAACCACTGTCGCAAGGATACCTGAGCTATCACAGGCTTCATTTTCTGCAGAAGGCGAAGTTCGTGGTTATTGGACTAGTGCTGGTTACACATGATCCGGCCGTGGTTCAGGGTGACACTAAGTGAGTTTGGGCACCACCATGGGGCTGTGCAATTGTGAAATAGGTGCAATCGACAATGTCTCCCACTTTTTAACATGCCCCTTGAATGAAATGCCAAAACCTTACATTTACACTGTGTCTTAAGGGAAAGCGGTATTAGAAATACAGCAGAAGTTTGACAGTTCTATTGCTCTTCAGTCCGTATAGGTAGTTATTATATTAAATACGCTAACAAAGTTTTTTAAAAGTTTTTTTTAAATGCTCTTTAATGACATATTAATATTCATTCTAATATAATGTGTCTAAAATATTGCATTGGCTGTTTTGAATGTAATTATTTGCATAGAGGAGAGCTCAGTGCCAGCATCAGTCTAGCTTGTAGTATATCCGGTAAATTAGCACTCCAAATGACTCACAGGGCTTGGCAACCAAATGATTTCCTGAGCAGCCTAACAACTAAACAACCAAGAGGGAGGAAGAACACTGCCACCAAGCCAGCATCAGTTCTCCCATTGCACTATAGTATATTAAGTTCATAGTGTTTTCTATATACAAGTATAAAGTTGTTCGTAACTGGTGTTTGCCACCAGTGTCAGAGGTATGGTCTAAGAATCTGATGTTGAAATGTAATTGTTATCTCTTTTAGACTCCTAGGGCCTTATGTACAAACACATTTTACCATAGACACAGAATGTGTAAAACCCTTTGATACATCTGGCCCTAAGTTTGACAGTGTGATCCCCAACAGTTAAATTAATCACATGGGTGCGACACAGAGGGGGAAATATTGATAGGACAGAACAAACATGATGACATTCACTTCATCTTGTTAAACTCAGATATTTCTACTGCACCCTGAGCTGAGGACACACTTCTTTAAAGAACATTACATCTCGAAAGCCTGATTCCACTCACAAAACTCAGCTACCTCCTCAATTACATATTGGTGTATCATTGCCTTTGACCTCGTTCAATGCTTTGTTGCCTTTTGCTTTGTGCTACTCAAATACCACATACAGCCACAGATGCTTCAGAAATAACCCAGGTGGAAGTTGGCAATTAGAGTGACAGTGAATATGGATAATGTATGTCTATCCATACATTAATGATACAGAAAGTGTTTCACAATGAATTAACAGCAGTGTTATATCACATTGTGAGAGATTTACATAGACAAGAAAAAAACCAATGTATCCAGTGGTTTTATCTGAGGAAGTTAATGCAACAGTGAAAAACAGCCAATCAAAACTATGACACTAGAAGTAATAACACAGTATCAGACCTCTTAGTGATGCAAGTAAAATGATAGTTGATGCAAAAATGACATTTCTAATCCATCTGAACATTAGAGGATGTTATTTCTTCTGTAATAGAATATGGAAACTGTTCCCTATAACATCTTAGGAAACCATTGGGAAATATTCTCCTCCTTAACTTTTACAGCTCGATAGGATCTGCTGAAAAAGGCTAATGTTCGGATCATCCGAAATGCTTCTTCATGCTTCTAAAACTCCTAAGCTATTGGACTGGATTGATCTTCTATGTTGTTATTTCATTGATTCATTAAGCTGGCCTACAGTCCTGAATCCTGTATTCCAGAAATGTCAAGAAAAGTGTATAGTTGCTGAGAATTGAGACAGATGACTCATGTTTAATTAATAGTGAACCTGATCTGAATCAGAAGAAATGACAGGGATAGGGCAACTCCATCATCCCAGAGATGTTTCCATAAACACTGTTTAACTGAGAACCAGTCCATTATTTTGCACCAGTTAGTGGAAAAAATATTTTGTGCAATACTGAAACTATGCTGCTGTTAGATGGAATCAAAATCGCCATTGAACATGAAAATTTTGGATCGAGCTTAAAAATAAGAATACCTTCAGGCTGATAAATGTAGGAATGTTATATTATCAAATTTCTGGTCTAGGGGACTGAAGGACAACACTGTTTCTTACCATTTACCGCTTAAAACAAAGAGTCAGATGAGTGTGTTGCAAAACATGACTTTTTGAACAGTTAATAATCACATATGCAGAAAGAATTTGAAGATCCAAATTTGTTCCCTGATAATTCGACCCTTATTATCAATGGTTAATCTGCTCAGACAATGCAGTTATATTATCAATTAGGTACCTAGGCCGTCAAGTCCGTAAGAGCATCGTTATATCAAGGTAACATCGAATAGTAAAGGGAAAATGTACTTTTCATAATTTAAGTCACCTAGTTTACAGCAAGCAATAAGCAATTGGACGAATACCTAATTTTAGCCAGAACTGATATTAGAAATGACAACTGTTTCAGGAGAAATTAGAACATTTCAGTTGAGTTTGCAGAATTTATTTATACAATTTGGGCAACAAACTTTCAGCTGTATGATAAAATTGTATTTATTTGGATTGTTGCTACCCTGTGCTTGCTAACATTAGGAATAAAACGTGGCCCAAGAAATGAATGAAATCACACAATGGAGAATCATTGACAGAAATATTGAGATATGAATCTTTTATAGAGCAGTGGTTCAGAAGGAACCCAGTGAAGATGCATCTCCCGTGGGGTCCAGCTAAGAAAAGACACCCTGTCTCAATCCCCACTTAAAACATCTGAGTCAAGTTTCTAAAAGAAATAGGCAAAACACCAAGCTCTTCTGAAAAACGTCCTATGTCCAAGTGGCTTCCAACAAAAGAAAACTGAAATGAAACTCCCAAAAACATCTTTCCAGCAAGGGTTCCCATATGAAGTGAGTTATTGAATGTGCCGACTGGAGGTCAGTTCTTGCCTTTTGTTCTCATCCACCAAATGCCCAGACCTCGGACTACTGTGCTTTGGAATTGGTGAGGCTGGTGGAGAAGGACATATACTCTGTCCACTGTGGCCTGTTGCAGCTACAGCCTCAAAGCAAGTCAGGAGTAAGGATGTTAATATAGCCTTATAGCCCGCCGTAGCGGGCTATACCGGCTATTAAAGGCCTGCTGCAGCGTTAAAGGCCCGAGCCGAAGGCGAGGGACTTTAACAAAGCAGCGGGACTTTAATAGCCGGTATAGCCCTGCTACGAAGGGCTATAAGGTTATTAGAACATTCTGCCACTAGAGGGCAGAATGTTCTAACAAATAAAACAAAGCCTTCAGGGAGCGTGAGGGGATTCAAATCCCCACAGGCTCCCTCAAGCCTTTGTTCACAGCCACAGCTGTGAACAAAGAAAATCATTGGAATGTTATACCAGCCATTATAAGCCCGGAGCTCTTCATTGTTTTCAATGGAGCTTCCAACATTCCAATGTTCTAATATGTCAGAAAAGGCGGTTCTCAAAGGCAAAACTTGGACTTCCTTTGTCATTCCTGTGAAACATACACTGCAACACACACAACATTTTCTTGCGCAGACACAAGGGCTGACATCCATTTTTAAATTGGCTGATACTTACGTGTGGGATATTATACTGTCTTGTGCGCCTGACTGTTTCCTTCATGGTGGCGAGGCTTTTATAGCCGTATCGAGAGAGCTGGAATCCCAGTGACCAGTACGGTGGAAGGAATGGACGTCCAATGGCCTATGATTGAAAGCAAAAATTAATCCTCATGGTTGCTGCAATCTGCAAAAATATCAGAAGTATCTTTTTTAACTAGTCATCGCTTTATTATAATTTGTAAGGGCCACACACAATATATATTAAAAAACATAAAAGACCAATAAAATGTGTTATCAGGTTTTGAGAGGTGGATAAAACATGTTTGTCTTTTTAATGTTAGATCTGTTTCACACATTTTTAACAGATCTAAATGTGCCTGTGATTGATTACATCTTTAAGATGTCCGTGTTTTAAACGTAATTTCGAGGTTCCTTTGAGTATTAATTGAGGAGTGCTAACCTATTAGTCTTTCACTTAGGTCTGATGTGGGTAAAATTCCATCTGCATAACTATGGTACATTTTCCAATTTTCTGGATTTTAGTACTGTCCCTTATAGAAACCAGTTCTAGTTTATTGGAGTTTAACTAGTCGCATGCTGCTCCAAGTTAATAGCCTCCACGTTTTCAGGGAAGTTGGATGCATACAGTTTAGAAACTTGAGTTTCTACTACAGAGTTCTGGTGTGATAATTACTTTGAAGTTAATAAAAAGTTGCGCTTTGGTTACTTAATGTTATACATTTCTTATATTTTGATCATTTCAGTTGATTGGTTAAACAAAATAAAATCTGCATGCCGTTTTAGTTACAAAACTCATTTAGATGTTGCGATGACTGGTAAAAAGGTAAACAAGATATCAATAACCGTTTGCAAATCAACGCCAACTTTGGTCTCGTGCAGTGATCTGTGGGAAGTATGCAGAACTCAGGTTTGAAAACTGTCAGTCTCCTGTAATGAATACACAGAGTGCTGTGGACTTAGGCTACTGAAATGTCTTTTCACAAGTTATTAAAACTGACATTTTTCCTGTGTGTGCTCCTCCTCTTTACTTAACTCCAGTGCTTTAAATGGGCCGGTACTCACCGGTACTGAGTACCGGCACTTTTTAAATTTATCACTGTGAGTACCGGCACTTCTCTACTGCCTTGGAGAGTACCGGTACTCATGACAAGGTAGGTTTAGTGGCTTTGAGTGCTGGTGAGCAGGAGTGGAACTTGTCTCTGGCAGCAAAGGCGCCGCTTCTGTCTCCCGTCCCCGATCTGAGCCCCAGCTGAGCTATTCAGCAGGGCTCATTTGAATAATGTTCGGTGCTCACCACCACGCTGTGCTTGCACGCTGTGGTAAATAAAATTCCTTTACCGGGACTGAATTTGATACAGAATCATAATAAAATAGCTCAGTAAAATGAGAGGCAGAATCCGTGATATTAGAGTTTCGGAATGGGCTTTATTTCAATGATCGATTATAATCGGATGCTCCAAGTTCCATCACCACGGGGGTTCAGGAAGTGAAGTACATACTTTATTGACAAGAAGTAACTTTTATAGTACATACGTTACAATGAAGTGAAATGCAGTAGGCGTAACAATTGATAAGGAAATTGACGTTTTACCTGCGTAACCGAAAATGGGTGTAATAAGGAGTAAAAAGGAACATGATTGGTTATGATGTCATACATAGGTGGATCTATAAGATAATACTTGGCATAGATGCGCGCGCAGCAGCATGACGTGTAATTGACGTGTAACTAGGGGGTGAAGGGGACTTGACATTAGCTCTACATGTGGAGACGAGAAGTCTGGGGGGTCAAGTCAACCTAATCCCAAATCATATCTAACATCCTATGTTTAAAGAACTATGTTATCCACAAAAGAAGGACTCTCGGACAGAATCTATTCTATACTGACTGTGCGTGCGTGTACAAGCGTCTAAGTGTCTACACTGAATGCGAGGGGGTAGGAATATTCCATGGTAACAGGGCTATGAATTACTTGCATGAGGACAGAGAAGCCGGGCCTTTTGCTTGGTAACTGGAAGAATGTTTACTTAAACTACTAGGCAGGAATGCATCGGCTGAGGGGGAAGCAGATAATTCGAAGGTGAAATACAGTTCTTGGCAGAGAATAGGCTGATGTCAGGCTTCGTGAGCCGCGCAGAGAATGAGGCAAAGTTCATGGTCACAGATGCAGGCTCAGACTGAAGCTTTCAGAGACAGAAGGCAAGAGGAGTTTTGATGACAGAATCAGGGCCTACTTGCCTGGACTGTAAAATGGCATAAGTGAACCATATAAAGCCGGTGGCCTTTCATATTTAGGAATGGAATATCCGGCCTATTCATGGCGGATCTGACAGAGGACATGTTGACGGTGGACGCACATGTATTTGCGTCTTCATAACTGGAACTGGAGGGAACATACATGTACTTGTGACATGCACATAGAACCGTTGGGGTCCAAGATAGGGGACATAACTGACCAGGAAAATCCACATTTCCACATTCCCTCCTTGTCCCCTACTTGCCCTTCAAGAGATATCAATCTTCATCAATCCATTGATCTGTTCATATAGCATCATTTGTTCTTCTTTCTTCTTCCGTGATCTTGAATGAAATCTTGGTGGTGGAATACACGATGTGGCACACAGACCACAAATCGCTGGTCCACATTGTAGACATAGACAGCAACTGAATAGTATGAGAAGGCCAATACCTAGGAAGGATAAAACTCTCCATCCCCAGGCTGATATCACACTCCAAAACCAACTGGACCAAGTCCAAGTGCCTGGGTTCTGGTGTATCTGGTTTACAATCTTATGAAGGCGAGTGATGGCTTTATATACAGATGGCGAATTTTCTGGTATGAATACGCAGCAGCTTGATCCGATGACCCTACAAGCTCCGCCCCTATCAGCCAGGATGACGTCAAGGACAAGACGATTTTGAAGCACAACAATCCGCATAGCAGACTGCTCTTCTGTTAAATTGCCTAAGGCGGAAATAGTCTCATTCACTACTGCTTCAAGGGTTCTAGTTAATCTACGTATCAGCTTACTATTAGTAACAGTACCTATATAGGGAAAGATGCCTTTATTAAAATCTACATACTTGTCCCATGCCGTCTCAGTGTAATCGACAATGGGGAGATCTCTCCGCTTTCTGTTGTGTACTAAATGAATATTTCTGTAATAATCAGGAGGAGCTAGAAAAACAGGTGGCAAAAGGAATGCAATGTAGCAGGTACCATCCCAATCTGGAGGTAGACGCATATATGCAGTCTGACCACATATAAAGTAGGAGTGGCGAGAAGCTTTAAATGAAGATTTGCCTTGATCACTGAATTCTACTATAGTAGTGCATTTACTATGGCCCATATGTATGGAACCAACCTTTCTTACACACAATTCACCCTTCGCTGGGAATACTGACATGGTGGGTAAGACTAGTTCAACTTCGGATACGACATTTAGAATCATGAGATTAGGTGTAAAATTACCTAATCCATATACTTCATTTTCTAGATCAGTTCCTGTTCTTTTGGGGCGACCCTCCTTGTCAGGGTAACAGACCTTGAGTAAAACTAGGTTCAGGTTTCCCCATACCCAATGATCTTGGTAAACTGCTGTGTCCGAGTCTATGGAATTGATTAAACTAAACCATGCTCCACAGGAGCCATTATGTGTGAATGGATGTGGAAAGAAAGGCAGGACTCCTTCATAATTCTGATAGGGAGGGAGTCGGCCACACACCCAACAATTGGTGGCATTACTAGTATGATGGGAATGATGTAACATACTAATGAAAGTGTTATTGCGCAGCGCAAGTCTATAAGACAATTCATGCGGAGGTAAGTCACTAAAAGAATGTTCAGCAGTAACATTATAAACGTGTCTAGAAATAGGGTAATATATGTGCAACAACATACTTGTAATAATTATTAAAAGACTCAATAAAAACAAAATTAATAATGTCCCTATACAGTGGCTTCGCAGTAATTTACAATACGCCTGTCGTTTCAACATTTTTCGCGACTGTCCATGATTCAGGTCTAGAGGATACATGTCAGGGACGAATTCAACCGCTTCACCTTGGAGAGGACTTAAACAATCAAATTGTCTGACGTTCTAGGCCTCAATTTTTCTTTATAGAGTTCTGTTTCAGTCTTTTCAACCAAAGGAAGTTTTGAATCAGTCTGTGAGGGAGTGCATGGCACAATGTCTATATCCGAGGATAGTCCATGAAATTTCTTGATATGACTTGAATGAATCCAGCCCTTGCGGCCCTCGATCTTCACGGCTGTCCTTGTGGTCAGCAGGACCAACTTGGGTGATTTCCACCTGGGCTCCAGTTGAGTCTTTCGGTCGAAATTCCTCACAAAGACAAGATCACCCGGAACAACGTCATGGGGTTTCACCTCAGTGTTGTCGGGAAAGGCTGCAGCTACCTGTGAACGACAAGATTGTAGTGCAGACATCAAGGAAGCCAAGTAATCTGTCAGCATATTACAGTCAATATCAGTTATTTTGCGTGGTATAGGCGTCCCCCACATATTTGGTGGTCTGCCGAAGATCACCTCATACGGGGATAGCCCTGTTCGAGAGTGTGCTACCATTCTCATGTAAAAGAGTGCAACGGGTAACGCTACTACCCAGTCGACACCTTTCTCTCTGCATATTTTGGACATTCTGATTTTCAATATCTGGTTATGTCTTTCTACGAGACCTGCTGCCTCGGGGTGTCGGACACAGTGGAATTTCCACTGATATCCTAACAGAAGTGAAACGTGTTTCATTAATTCGGATGAGAACGGCTGGCCGTTATCTGAGTGAACAACACGTGGTAAACCGTATCGTGGGAAAAATTCTCGAACCAACTGTTTGGCAGTAGTCGGGGCAGTGTAATCTGAAACCGGGTATGCCTCTGTCCAACGGGACAGAGCGCAGACAACTACGAGAACATATTTGAATCCTCGACATCGTTCCATCTGGATATAGTCCATCTGGAGTACTTCAAAAGGATGATGAGGAGGATGAAATCCACCCTGTTCTACGGGAACGCTCTTTCCTGGGTTAAACTGACAACAGATCATACAGGTACGGACCTTTTGTTTGGCTGCTGCTCGTAAATGTTTATTGAACCAAATGTGTTGAATGCTGTCTAGCATAGCTTTTTCTCCTAGATGTGCTGGACTATGTATAGTGTTAATTATAACTTGGACCATTGAATCAGGAAGGAACCATACAGACTTTTCCTTCATCATCCATCCTTGGTCCGTTTGGATCCCTCCTAATTCAGTCCATTTCTTTATTTCGTCTGGTGTAGCATGTGTCTGTATGTCAATTACGTCAAGAGTAGGATCTTTAACTGTCATACAATGTGTCGGTGTCGGGACTATTGTCTTTGTCATGTCGGGGGTTTGAGTTTGAGCAGTCTGTTTAGCTGTTCTGTCGGCTAGATCATTGCCTTGGGAAATGATATCAGTAACCTTTGTATGAGCCTTACATTTCATAATTGATATTGCAGTGGGTAGATGTATTGCATCTAATAAGGCATGAATGAGGGGTCCGTGCTGAATGTGGGCACCGTGGGAAGTTAAATAACCTCTCTCTCGCCACAGCACGCCGAAGTCATGTACAACTCCGAATGCATAACGTGAGTCAGTGTATATGTTGACTTTTTTATTCGTGGCTTGAATACAGGCTTGTGTCAGAGCGATAAGCTCTGCGGCTTGAGCTGACAAAGTATTTATACGATTAGTTTCAATGACTTCAGTATCTGTGGTGACTGCGTAAGCAGCCACTAACTCTCCTGTACTTGTTCTCATACATGAACCATCTACATACAAGGTCAGGTCCGGATCTGACAATGGAACATCGGTTAAGTCTTGTCTGGGTTTCGTCGTTATCGTAATAACTTCAATACAGTCATGAGCTAGTGGATCTGTTCCGATTACAGGTAAAAGTGTGGCAGGATTCAATGTGTTACAGCGTCTGATTTCTATATGCGGCTGAAACAATGTAAGTTCGTATCCTGTAAGTCGCGCTATAGTCAAGTGTTGTGTTTGCGTTCTATTCACAAGAACCTCTACTGCATGTGGTACTTGAACTGTCAATGGATGTCCTAACACTATGGCATCGCTTTGTCTGATTGCTAAAGCTGTCGCTGCTACTGATTTCAGGCATGCAGGCAAAGCCTGAGCTACGGGATCTAATGTACTAGAAAAATAAGCACATGGTTTGTGTGCTCCTGCTTGTTCCTGTGTGAGTACTGACAAGGCAGTACCTTCGCGTTCTGTAACAAAGAGTGTAAACTGCTTTCTGTAACATGGCGTTGCTAAAACAGGTGCTTGACATAAAGCTTTCTTTAGGCTTTCAAAAGCTTGTGTGTGTTCCTGAGTCCAAGGGAGAACAGTCGGTGTGGCTGCCTCCTGTGTGGTTAACTGAATGAGTGGTTTTGCTAGAAATGCGTACTGAGGGATCCACTGCCTGCAATATGACGTGAGGCCTATGAAAGCTCGTACTTCCTTTTGTGTCTTGGGTATTGGCATGTTAGCTATTAACTGAATGCGGTCGGGTGTAAGCTGCCTTCCCTCCTTGGACAGCGAGTGTCCAAGATAAACAACTCGCTGGACACAGAATTGCAGCTTAGAAGGGGACACCTTGTGCCCCTTTTCGGCTAGAAATTGTAAAACTGTCAGTGATGCTTTTTCACATTCCGGTTCGCTTCTCGCGGTGATCAGCAGATCATCGACATATTGAAGCAGAGCAGTGTTAACTGGCATGTGGATACTGTCAAGTTCTCGTTTCAGTGCTTGGCTATAGATGCTGGGGCTTTCTGTAAATCCTTGAGGTGCGCGTGAGAATTTAAAGCTACGCCCATTTAAACTAAATCCGAACAAATATTGACTTTCCGGATCTATTGGGACGCTGAAAAAGGCATTTTTGAGATCAATTACAGTAAAGAATGTTGCTTCGGAATCAATAGCTGTCAATAATGACGAGATATCTGGAACCACAGGAAATTGTGGCACAATGCATTTGTTTAACTCGCGCAGATCAATAACCAATCGATATACTGGCGGGGCTGTAGGATCTGTTCGTTTAAGAATCGGAATTATCGGTGAATTACATACATTGGAGTCTGTTTCCACAACTACTCCTTGGGCAATTAGCTCGTCAATGATTTGTAGTAAAGCCACTACAGCATCTGGTGGTAACTTGTATTGTCGCATTCGTGGTAGCACCACTCCTGCCTTTAGTGTGACTCGATATGGTGTAATATTCATGCAACCAACATCAGTAGGGCCTTGTGCCCATAGATGTGTAGGTAAAGTCTGTAGTCGGGGATCCATGTCTCTAGACACATAGTGACCTTTAAAATCACGTAAAAACAACCTTACTCCTTCCGGAGAACAACATATTATGGCTCCTAGGGCTTTCAGAGTTTTTATTCCTAGCAAGTTTTCTGGACATGATTTAGTAAGCAGTAAATCTGTAGTTCGGGTCAGAGGTCCTATCGTAAGTGGAAGAGGCTGTGATACTTCATTAACAATAGGTTTTCCTGAAAAACCAAGGGAAATATTCTGAGAGCCTGAGAGGGGTGCCCCTGGAACTTCACTACGTTTTATAGTTGTTCGACTTGCCCCTGTATCGAGTAAAAATTTTCTATCTTGACCTAATAATTCACTATGCACATAAGGTCCTTCTTGATCTACAGGAATCTCGATAAGGGGTAAGTCAACTTCCCTCTCTAGGCTAGTTCATGCGTAACGCTGATACTCAGGATATTCATACTGTGCAGTCTGGTACATTTGTCGTGTTGTGGTCTGTGTGGCAGCAGCAGGCAACGGTGGTGCAGCTGGCACGAACTGTATTGGCTGTTGTGCGGCTGGCATGGCCTGGGCATGCTGCATAGCTCCTTGTTCATTCTGATCTTGTCTTAGTGGCCGTGATCTTTCTTGTGTTTTACCTATAGAGATATTATGTTTTAGCACTGGACAGTCGTGTACGTAATGACCTGGCTTTTTACAATAATTGCATGTCCCTTTTACAGGTCCTGCTGAATCGGAATGTGTCATACCCTTTTTATGTCCTTCAGCTGGAACTGTCTGGGAAACTAGCATTTTCATTTTTGTGTCTTTCATGCGTCTGTGTTCATGTTCTTGTTCCTCTCTAATTCTATTGTGATGGTACTGTAACATTTGTAACATTTGTGATGGAGTGTTACCTTGCCAGGTACTCTCGAATTTTAATACTCTATTCTTTACTGGGGCAGGGCATTTTCTACTAATTTTGTTACAAACAGATGTGGGTATGATTCACTACTTGCTTTTATGCCACTGTTTATACCAAAACATTTCTCGAATCGGGCATAGTAATCACTAGTGTCTTCATCTTGCTTCTGTTTACAGGCTGAAATTGTACCCCAATCTTCCTTTTTCGTAGTTAATAAACGTGGCAGTACCTGTACTAGTAGACCTGGTAGTGCTTTAGTTTTGTCCCCAAGCCCCGAACCTGGACCTCGGGCCCTTTCTTCTGCTTCTAATGCTGACCATTCTATCTTTTGGTCTCCTACCTCCCACTCTTTTTCCTTGAGTTTCTCATAAATGCCAGCAGGCATCAACAGCTTTAATATTGTCATAATGTCGGGATAGGTATACTCTCCCATGAGTAACATGTCTTTAATTTCTCGGTGAAAACCCGCTGGATCTTTGTCATGACTGGGTACCACTTTCTTCATTTGTAGCAGTTCTATTTTTGATATGGGCGTATATACAAATACGCGCCTAAACTCGTTGTCCTCGCCTTTTATTGGGTGCACTTCTCGTAAGGGATTCTGTCTATCCATGTGATACGTTGTTCTTTCCTTGACAGGCAATGAGACATGCTCTGAGCATACAAAAAGAATATACTGCTTTCTTGATACTAGAATTTCTTTAATTAATTCAGTACCTGGACCTCTCCATTTATTCATAAGCAATTCAGTCAATATGTCAGGTAAGGGACCAGGGTCCGAATGCTGACTCCGATATAGTATAATGAGTTGTTGAATCATATAAATCCCAGCTAACCTCTGTTCATCTGGGGTGAGATTCAAAAATGTGCGTACTACTGTATCATCACTATATTTTCCGGGACTGTCCACCCAATGGACAGCTGCCCTGGCTAAATCTTGTTCATCCATAGAATCGAGAAAATGATAACCCCTTCGTTCTCGGAGTAGTTTGTCGGCGGTTTGGAACGAATGCTCGTTAGACCTTATATTAATTATAGGTATTTGGAAATTCTTGTTATTGTCTGGACATATCGGACGTATTGAGTCAGTATGACATCTAATCTGATTTCTATTACAAGATCTTCCTCTACCTACATAGGCTATGGTGTCCGACTGTCCCGCGGGCGGTCCTGACCCTTCTTCCTCGCTTTGTTCGAACTCGTCTGCCTCTAATCTCTCTTCGTGTAGGCGTTCTATTTCTTTACGGATCTTTCGGCACATGGCTATTATACAATTTTGCTTATCGTGTCTCCCTTCTGATATATTCTGGCTCCATCTTGTAAGAATTTGCATTGCATCCGGGTCTACCCCCGGTCGGTCTTGATTTCTGATCACACAGTTTATGAGGAAACGTAACAGTTCCCCCTGTATCTCTACTTTCTGGTATTCCATAGCTCTGTTAATACATTCTGGATCTCGCCCTGTTTGGACAAAATGGTATATTTTGTCTAGATGCGCAGTCATTCCTGGTAACTTCGCTAAATACACTGCGGCTCGTCTGATACGTAATGATGCCAGGATCATTTCGTCCTCTTTACCGGTCACCGGGTCATATCTACAATCTATAAGAAGTTCCTTAAGCGCACGGTCACTTACGAATTTGGGTGTACGTGAATGCGCTGACTCTTGAAAAATAAGTTTATTTATTCTAGGTGGCGTAGAAAAAATATTGGTAGCACCTCCCGTGGCCCCATCTGGGGCGTCGGGTGTGAAAGGATTCGTCGAACGTGACACAGCAACTATAGGTGTGGACACAGCTATAGAAGTAGCTGTAGGAACGGATGCAGAAACAGATGTGCTTGCCGGAACTTGTGAATCGATTTGTTGCTGTAGGGATACGGGTGCTGGATCTTGGCGTTGGACCTCCCTGGTATGTGGTCTATGTGGGGCGGAATTAGCATACTCGGGAGCTACGTCATCTAAATATGAGGAAAGAAAAACATCTTCTGCGGTTCTAGGATGCCCCTTAGGATGTACCTTAATTGGGAATAATGGGGGTGGCAAGTCTTTCGGTATCTCTGGAGTAGCCTTAGGTAATCCTTCGGCTAGAAGGGGATACATACCATTCATGAGGGCATTTCTTTGTCTATCTACTTGTTCTGATTTCACTCGGATACCTTCCTCAATTAATAGATTTTCTCGAACTTTATTTGAACTTTCTTTACTCTTCTCTTCCTGTCTACGTGCTTTTTCTGTACGTCTATGAGATTCTTTACGCCATAACTCAACGGCGTCTTTCTGTGACTGTCTGACTTTCCTTTTCCATAACTCTTCCTCGACTTTCATGATGCATTCTGCATCCCAGGTCCCCGCGGCGGGCCACCTCTGACTTTCTGGTAATCCCTTGGTGTAGTCTACCCATAAATCAAGAAATAATATAGCGTCTAAGCCATGTTTGTGATACATGAAGTGCCCTGGAGTATCCCTAGGAGGAATAGGGACGGCTTCTTCGAGTACCCCTTTTCTAGTAGTGATCTGTCTTAATTTCGAAAAGAGTGGCATATTGACAACTGATCCGATACTTGATCTTGAACAAACTTAATACAATAAACATAATAATGAACAACCATTCATACCACAATATGCAGGACGTTTAACACATTAAACATTAAACATTAAACATTTTTTAACCTTTAAAATAAACACCAATGATGATCGTCTGCATAACTAATCACCAAGCATAATTCTTGACAATAACTAGATACTTCGGAATACTTGATATACTGCTAAACAGTACAGATACACTGCTAAAACAGTGCAGACCGTATTTGTGTACCCAAACCCGTCTTGACCGGCACAACCTATGTGCACGTCAGAAATGCCTCCCCAGTAATGGTACTCACCGGGTAGCTTCGGAAACGGAAGGCCTCGGTAACTTGAACTTGAACCGGACTGGACTCGACTCGACTCGTCGGAAACTGGGCTTGACTTCGAACTGGTGGGTCTCTGTATACCTCGGATCTTGCTCTCTCAGCTAGGCTCTGGTCGGGATACTTCGCACTTCTCACCGCCTCGTCTGGGTGTTGATCGCAGTCTCAGTCGCCCCCGCTTGACCGGAGGGAGATACAGGAAATCCTGCTGGTACGCGTAATGGTCCGTCCTGCTGTGGAAGAAGCACGGGCCTACAACTCACCGCCGGCGCGTGAGATGAGAAAGTGTCCCTGTTCGGGCGCCATCATGTGGTAAATAAAATTCCTTTACCGGGACTGAATTTGATACAGAATCATAATAAAATAGCTCAGTAAAATGAGAGGCAGAATCCGTGATATTAGAGTTTCGGAATGGGCTTTATTCCAATGATCGATTATAATCGGATGCTCCAAGTTCCATCACCACGGGGGTTCAGGAAGTGAAGTACATACTTTATTGACAAGAAGTAACTTTTATAGTACATACGTTACAATGAAGTGAAATGCAGTAGGCGTAACAATTGATAAGGAAATTGACGTTTTACCTGCGTAACCGAAAATGGGTGTAATAAGGAGTAAAAAGGAACATGATTGGTTATGATGTCATACATAGGTGGATCTATAAGATAATACTTGGCATAGATGCGCGCGCAGCAGCATGACGTGTAATTGACGTGTAACTAGGGGGTGAAGGGGACTTGACATTAGCTCTACATGTGGAGACGAGAAGTCTGGGGGGTCAAGTCAACCTAATCCCAAATCATATCTAACATCCTATGTTTAAAGAACTATGTTATCCACAAAAGAAGGACTCTCGGACAGAATCTATTCTATACTGACTGTGCGTGCGTGTACAAGCGTCTAAGTGTCTACACTGAATGCGAGGGGGTAGGAATATTCCATGGTAACAGGGCTATGAATTACTTGCATGAGGACAGAGAAGCCGGGCCTTTTGCTTGGTAACTGGAAGAATGTTTACTTAAACTACTAGGCAGGAATGCATCGGCTGAGGGGGAAGCAGATAATTCGAAGGTGAAATACAGTTCTTGGCAGAGAATAGGCTGATGTCAGGCTTCGTGAGCCGCGCAGAGAATGAGGCAAAGTTCATGGTCACAGATGCAGGCTCAGACTGAAGCTTTCAGAGACAGAAGGCAAGAGGAGTTTTGATGACAGAATCAGGGCCTACTTGCCTGGACTGTAAAATGGCATAAGTGAACCATATAAAGCCGGTGGCCTTTCATATTTAGGAATGGAATATCCGGCCTATTCATGGCGGATCTGACAGAGGACATGTTGACGGTGGACGCACATGTATTTGCGTCTTCATAACTGGAACTGGAGGGAACATACATGTACTTGTGACATGCACATAGAACCGTTGGGGTCCAAGATAGGGGACATAACTGACCAGGAAAATCCACATTTCCACAGGGTCGAGATTAATTTTACCTGCTAGTGTGCACGTGTGATTTTCAAAGCACAGCACTTCAGGTAGGGTAAAGTCCCTGCAGGGTAAACAAACATTTTATCAGGGGCAAGGGCGGATTCTCACACTTCCCATACTTTCTCTGGATCAGAGGGTTCATGCCCAGACAATGCGATCGAAGAGGCCTCTGGAGCGCCTAATCTAACTGCTTTCTGCAGTGAAGCACCTACCTTCCTAACGCCACATGCCTCAATTACCCTGTCTGTGCATAGAAGGCTTTCTTATATGCCAAAGAAGCTGAAAACTAGCGCCGCCAACCCTGTGTTTTCCACACATTCCCAACACTTTCCTTTAGATTTTTTTTTTTTTGCATATTTATATAGCGCGAACTCGACCCGAAGGTATTGGAGCGCTTTACACGAGCACCGTATTTACATTACACATTCAGGCACGGGGAGATTAAGTGATTTGCCCAGAATCACAGGATGTGGAGGCGACCTCGAGGCTCGAACTCTGGTTTCCAGCACCAAAGTCGGCAGTCTAGCCGACGGACCCTTCTTGCTCTGTCACACTGTTGTGGAGGAGCCATGTCTGGTCGGCGCCCATGCTGTGGCAGGATGTTGCATTTCCTGCCTGCCAGAGGGGCCCCAGGGCACCCAGGAATTCCCCTGCTACATGAAGTTAAAGGAGGACACCACTGTTCCAGAATCGATCACCTTCTCACCTCCTCCTGACCTGGACATGATGTGCTATTGCTGAGCCCAGCAGAGCCCAACTTCTGCCCCAGACTCACCATGCCAGCGCTACCTTTTGTCTAAACTAGCAGTTTGGCTGATTTATTAGTAGTGCCAAGTGTTTAACATCCCTGCTTGACATTGACACTACAAAGCAGCACCCTTTATTTTCTCAGCATAGTTAGACTTGCTAAGTCAGAGATGTCATGTGATTATTGTTCCAGCTGGAGAGAGGTCAGAGTTTTCTCTACTGGCAGTTTTCACTCTGACCATTAAGTAGTGTAGAGAGTTAATATGCCTCCCTCAAAAAAGCATATTGTATTGTACTGTATTGTATGTGGATAGCTCAGTGGGTTGCTGCATGTGGTTCAGCCGCACCTGAAGCTGAGGTTGGGGTGGAGGGCGCTTATTTTTTTTAGAAATTGAATATTAGCTTCAAAAGAACCTACTGCAGAGTTTGACTTCCTTGTTGCTTAAATGAGTGTGATTTCTGATATTTGTCTATTTCCATTGACTCCATACCATGATTATGCTCGCAAGAAAGTGCCACTCTAAGTGTTACACATCTGACTCTTGTAAATCCACTGAATCTATGAAAATGTCACACATAAGCAATCTGAAACATTAGCAGCTATGCTCAAATGGATGTCTTTTCTGATATTTATATGATTCCCTTATCTTCATTGCTTAATTTTGCTAGTGAGAAAGTGTCACTCATAGTCGTTGAAATGTCACTCATAATTACAATGAAAATATGAAAATGTCACACAAAGCAAACTGAAACCTTGGCAGCTATTGGGTCCATTCAGGCCCTATGCTGTCAACCACATTCACACTATCCTCTGCATTTGCACAAACACAGCAATCAAGGCAGTCCCTTGGCAGTGGCAATTA
Source organism: Triturus cristatus (assembly GCF_964204655.1). Taxonomy (NCBI): domain Eukaryota; kingdom Metazoa; phylum Chordata; class Amphibia; order Caudata; family Salamandridae; genus Triturus; species Triturus cristatus. The sequence goes on from NC_140585.1 coordinate 1,098,834,172, forward strand.
AAAAAGCCATAGTGAAGAGTATTACATGGCTTTTAATATACTGGAGTCTTTTGTGTGGCTTCTTATGTTTGTGTATTTGCCTACATTTGTAGGCCTGTTTTTTGTAAGAAAAATTGGTGGCACTTTGTGTGTACATGTCTGCTCGTAAATAACGTAGTAGAGAGGGTTAGTGGGTGAGTGAGTGGATAGATGAGAAAGCAAGGGTGGATGTATGAATGGGTGGATGGATGAGTGAGTGAATGGATGGATGGGTGAAAGAGGGTGGATGATTGGATAAAAGGGCGGATAAGTGAAAGATTGGATGGATGAATAAAAGGGAGGGGGGATGGATGAAAAGGTGGATGATGGATGAGTGAAAGGCGAGATTGAGTGAAAGGGTGGATGGAATGAAAGGGTGGATGGTATAAAGGAGTGGAAGGGTTGATGGATAGATGAGAGAAAGGATTGATGGATGAGCGAAAGGGTGGCTAAAGAGATGTATGAGTGAAATGATGAATGGATAGGTTTAAAGATGGATGGATAGATTTGGATATGAAGGTTGGACAGACGGAATGGTGAAAAACTGAATGATGGATAAAAAACTGAATAGAGAACAGAATGTAAAGAGTAAATGGACATCAGCAGGTAAATGGTAGGATGAAAGGATGAATGGATAGATCGATGGAAGAGACAAGAGATATCTTCTGAGGAGGGTCATAATGAGTTGCTTCATTTGTTTGGTGCCATAAGAGCTTTGGTTCGAAGTGGGGTTATTTTCAGTTTCTTCCTACTCACATGCCCAAAAATATATAGTATTGTGCCAAACAACAGCATTTAACAGTATGGCATTAAGAAGGTGCAACTATTGCAAAAAAAAGGAAATGTTAACATATTATCGCATTTCTCTTTCATTTTGTGTAATGAGTTAACCTGCTTTGTTTATATACACACAATTATCATGTGTTTTGTTGTGTGCTGCAACTATTATAGAAGTCGTTAAGTATCATAATGTCTTGCCCTTAGCCCCGCCCCTGGCCCCGCCCACTCACTACACCGCTAGCTCATTTTAATGAGTACCTGCACTTATTTTTTCTCATTTAAAGCACTGCTTAACTCCCCTTATTTACGACACATGTCAGCAGACAAGACTTGCTCGGCAAATTGAACTTTTGCAGACTTTGGAGTAGAGATGGTCAAATTTGAAAATATATGTGACAAGTTTTGGTAGGTTTACAAGCTTTGCACTTTTTGAAGATTGTTCAGTATGTAAACTTCACAAAATCTGGCTTGCAAAATGATTATCTTTCAAAAAAGGGTTTCATTTTATAATTCTCATTCTAAGAGTCAGTTTTCGATTAGATTTATTTTCTCATATAACTATTTTTTGCAACTCTTGAAAAGGTTGTGAGCTTGTGAAGTATGATGAGAAAATTATTTACACATCTGTGCTTTTAGGGATGTTCCTCTACTTTTACCTGCTATAGTATCATTCTCCCCCCCCCCCCCCCACCCCGTCCCCACAGACCAGTGTATTACTCGCCCCCGCCCTGCTTTGCCTTAATTCACCAACACACCCCTACTCACTCTACTCAATATAAGGCTGCAAGAGGACAGTATATTGCACAGTCTATCATGTGATCATTTCTTCCCTACTGCACTGCACTGAATGTTTTCCCATTTTCTAATTTGCCATAATAATGACAATGTTTGGGGCAAAGCAACAGAAAGCAGATGCGCTTACAAAACATTCTTTTCAAAGCTCACATTCCTAAAGAGCTGAAAACACCCATGACATGAACAGCAAATTGCATTTTTGTTGCTACTGGATAATTCCTTTGACATTTTCTAATAATATGTTTCAGTATTTGTGACAACTTTCAGGACTGAAAATTGGTATTCCTCTGAAAAGAACAAACACACTGTTATGCAGCTGACAAGGCGGTTGTGTCTGTACGAGGCAGGGAAATCGATCTAATGAAAGTGCCGCAGTTCCATTGCTGCGAGAATGTATAGAATGAGAATGCATAGCATAGCCCCGGGAAACCTTTTTTAGGTAGCCGCATGCTTTATAAATCACGAATAATAACAAATATAATAATAATGAGGGATTTTGAAGGTTCCGATCAATTTATCGTCTGCTAATTACTTCAGAACTGATTGTCAATAAAGAAAAAGAAGAAACAATGAACGTTTGTTCCAAGTAAAAAAAAGGTTTCCTTTTAGGGAAATTAAAGCCCTTATTTACAGATTGGAGGACGGTATACCAACCAAACATGTGGCAAATGACCCGTCCACCGTATTACAAATGTATTGTAGCCTCTGGCACTTGGCTTGACGTTTTGATGGAATATTCCATTTGTCGAACTATAAATAAGGCCTGAAGCCTCCTGCGCTTCAACACCATGATCGCATCATTGAACCTTTACCGACAGGGCACGAAAAGTGTCCAACCAGGTAATTCTCATGCAGGTAAGGGTTTCAAATAGAAAACCTTCTCTACATGGGAAGAGGGGTTGAGAGATGACAGTAACAAGACACAAATGGATGAAAGTAAATTTGTTTTGACCTCAATCAGGTTACAAAATTAATTCCTCCTACTCTGCTTGGAACATGCCCCAACAGAAGGGAAGACAATCTTTCCAGCCTCTAAACTAAGGTTCACTGGGTTTTCATGCAATCATAATTGAAAACTCTGCAAGTGAGATTTGAGTCCTATCCATGAACAGTCATGTGAGTACTGTTATTGGCTCAGAAATTTCCACTCAAAGCATCTCAGAAAAATTCACCCTAATTAATGGAGGAGGTCGGGTTAACAGTAGCTAGAGAAATAATCTGTACAAAAATCACCAATGGAAATTCCTTGAATACTCAGGACCTCTAAAAGAGTTTCAAAGAACTACAAGTGCAATGAGATCCAGTTGCAAGGGCTGTTGTAAGCACTCCTGAGATGCCACATGAACGTTTTATTTGAGAAAGCTACCTTGTCTTCCAGAATAAGGGCAGCCCGGCAATAGCAGAATTAGCCTAGGCGGAGAAGAACAACAGCTGGAAATCAGGAATGAGACTAGTATTAAGCTTTTTCCGAAAGAGATTGTAGTCGGAAATATATATTTCAAGTCTTCAGGAAGAAGATTCCTTTGCCTGGCTGCAAGAAAGGAGATAGAACTATCCCCTGGCCTGGCCAACCTGAGCTGAGGAACCGTCAAAAGGAAACGGGAAGATGATGTAAGATGACAACTAGGAGCATAGAGTCGAAACTTCAATTTCACTTTCAAGTAATAAGGCCCAAGATCATGGAGGAACATGTAAGTAAGATGCATAGATTCATAAAGAATCCTTTTCCTTACTGGGAACCAGTGATAGCATCAAGAGAAGACTTTATATGCTCATATTTGGGGGTGTATAAAAAATGCTATGCTGCTGCATTCTGAATAGTTCATAAACGGTTAAAAATGCAGAAGCCATGCCTAGGAGTATGTTATTTCTGTGATCTTGACACTATAAGTGCCTGACTAGTGATCTTCCTAAAAGAAAGAGGGAGAAACAGAAACAGTTGCAGAAAGTTTGCAAGAGGAGAAAACAAGAGGCGCACGCTTTGTTGATCTGGGGTGAAAATGAAAGACTATTGTCAAAGACTTTGCCTTGAGTTTAGGCAGAGCTCAATGGGAGGGTTGTCGGGGACCTAATTCCTCAGGCCACAAATCGGATGTCCAAATTTCAAGATGTTTTCCAAAGATAAGAATTTCAGTCTTGTCTTCATTCAATTGAAGACAATTGTTGTCCATCCAATTAGCCACCATGTTCGTGCAATTTTTCAAGTTCCTTTTGGTTCAGAGTATCATGGGAAATGGCAGCAGGATCTGAGCGTCATCTGCATAGGAAATAATTTTCAAACGAAAAGATCTAACCAGGCTAGTAAGTGGTTGCATGTACACAGTTTAAATTATTCACGCCGTTGTTTTGAGCCCTGCTGCCGCGGCCTGGGTCACCTGCAAGGACTCCATTGCCCAGAGGTCATCACTCTCCAAAGAGGGAGGAGGAGCTACCCACGCTCTTAAAAGCGCTACAGACTTCCTGCGGCGCGGGATGCCGTTGTTTCGAGCCGTGCTGCTGCCGCCTGGGTCACCTGCAAGGACTCCATTGCCCAGAGGTCATCACTCTCCCAGGAGGGAGGAGAAGCTGCCCACGCGCTTAAATGCACTACAGACTTGCCGCAGCATGGGACGTGCGCGGGCCGCGTCCGGGCAAAGCCTTGGCCAAGGGCAGGCCCGTCATTGCCAGGAAGAGGCAGGACTGGGCCACCCCCCTTTCATTCGGTCTTTGGACTGAGGACACTTTGGCGGGCAAGCTTATTGCTGCTAAGGTACTGTGTTTGTTGCTTCGCCTATGTTCTTTTCATTACATGACTCCTATTTGAGTAATTATGCCAAGCTCATGTGCTACCTTTGTTTGATGTCAATTGGGCATCGCTTAACCCAGAGTCAGATGGTTGAGCTCTAGTAGGTGGGCCTGTTTTCTTGATTTGTCATCAGTCAAATGCGTAGGAAGATGGGGAAAAGAAAATGTATGGAGGGTAGCGGGAGCAGTGGGGGAAGCGGGAGCAGTAGGGGAAGTATCAATGGCCGGTCAGAGAAAGGTAAAAAGGCCAGGAAATCTCGGAAACATCTAGGTAGTAATTGTGTCTTAGACATCATAGACACTCTTATTAGCGAATGCGAAAACATCCTTGAGGCTGACCCATCTACGCACTCTAGTCCCGATAAAACTCCCCACCAGCCCCCCTCTCAACCAAGCCTAAAGCTAGTAGCTGCCCTACTCTGTTAGACTTGGTACCATTGGCATGGGTCTCCGTTCCATTTTTTGATGTTGAGTCCTGTGTTTTTGCTATTCCTTTGCTGGTCTAGATGCTTTGGGCACTTTGCAGCTGCTAATCAGTGCCAAAGTGCAAGTGCTCCCTATTGTAAATTATTATAATGGATTAATGACTCCATGATTGGCTTATTTGATTTACTTGTCAGACCCTAGTACAGTGCACCATGTGTGCCCAGGGCCCGTAAATCAAATGCTGCTGGTGAGCTTGCAGCACTGGTTGTGCCACCCACAGAAGTAGCTTGTAAAATATGGCTCAGGCCTGCTATTGCAGAGCCTGTGTGCAGTCTGGGACTGCCATGTCGACTTGGCAAGTGCACACACTTGCCAGTCCCTAAACCTTCCCTTTTCTACATGGTTGTCGCCCCTAAGGTAGGCCCAAGGTACCCCCACAGACAGGGTGCATTGTATGTGAAAGGTAGGACATGCCCTGATGTGTGTGGCATGTCCTGATAGTGAATTACAGCCAATTTCGTTGTTTACTATTGAAAGGCTATCTGTTCTCATAGGCCAGAATGGGCAGTTTGATCATACCATCTTATAATCCTAACTGACCCAAGGAAAAGATAGGAAAATAAAGTTTAGTATGCCTGAACTCAGAATGTTAAAATACATCTTTTAGTGAGGGTGATTTTTACATTCTGTGCTTGAAAATACCACTTTTAGAAAGTAGGTATTTTCTTGCCTAACCATCCAGTATGCCTCTGCTAGGTTTGTGTATTCCATGTCTGGTTTGTGAGTGACAGGGGCTGGAGAGGGCCTTGCCTTCAGCAGTCTGATGGGTCAGGGCTGGGCTGAATAGGACCTGCATTGAATAGAGAGTAGGGGAGGAGATTTCCTTTCACTAACCTGAGCCCTCGTAGAATAGAGAGTAGGGGGTGGAGATTTCCTTTCACTGACCTGAGCCGTCATAGAATAGAGAGTAAGGGGAGGAGATTTACTTTCAGCTATCTGGGCCAGGTCAGCTTTCAACAATGCTGTCTCCACCTCCTGCCAGGAAGCTGCACCGCGGAGGACAGAACTGAGTCTAACTAGGTACAGGCACTCTCTGCCTTCAGAGAACAAAGGATTTTGCAATATAAATATTGGGGCCCTGACCCCAGAACTTTAGATCACTTCTGGGAATCAAGACAAACCTTTGCTGAGGAGAGCACCAAGGAAGCTGAAGGAGGAGCCTGCCCCAGCGCTGGTGACTGTTTGGGGTTGGCCTTCAGTGGTTACTTATTGCCAAAGAAAGGCGAAAAGGAACTTTGTGTATGCACTTTATCATCTTGAGGAAGATCTCCTAAGGCTTGAAGTTGAGCTTGCCTCCTGTTCTGAAGTTTCAGGGACACAAAAACTTCACCACCAGCTCCCCCTGAATTCCCTTGCTGGGAATTCTACCTGCAGAGAGGTGCCTGCTGTTGTTTGGGCCCTCTGAGAAGACTGCGTGTCGCTGAGAGCTGGAAGTGCGATGCAACGAGGAAGAAGCGTGTCGCCGCCGCAGCGGTTGCCGTCGCATTGCGGAAGGAGCGTGTCACTGTCGCAGTTGTTCGCCGTTGCACCGACGAGGAAGCGTGTCGCATCACCGGAGAAGCGTGCCGCAGGGCATGTCGTGGCTCCAGAACATTGGTTTCGCCACACGGCTGTCAGGCGTGCACGCATCGCATTCAACGTTGTCGCATCACATCAAAGACGCCATCTTGTGGCATCGCACCGGATCACTGTAAGAAACAGACACTTCGCCTCCTCACCGGTAAGACACATTGCCTCCCCTGCGCTGCAGTAAGAAACAGGTGCACCGCTTCCCCGAAGCAAGGAACTGACGCGTCGCCTTCCCTGCGACCCTTTTGTTTGTTTTGCGTTACGCATCAAAGGTACTTTGAGAGTAAAGTGTTGCATTTACCATCTACATTGAACTAAGCTAGTTCTACCATCCTAAAGTCTTATTTTTTACTGTATTGTGGATTTTTGTTGTTTGTTCTTGTGTTAAATCTAGATAAAGATTACTTATTTTTCTAAACTGGTGTGGTGTCCATTTTTAGTGTTTTCACTGTATTACTGTATGTGTTCATAAATGCTTTACACACTGCCTCTGAGATAAGCCTGTCTGCCTGTGCCAAGCTACCAAGGGGGTGAGCAGGGGTTATTCAGGAGTGTATCCCCCTTTCCCTGACTAGAAGCAAGGGTCCCTATTTGGACAAAGGTGTATACCATTGCCAACTAGAGACCCCCATTTATAACACCTACCATTCCTGTAATATTCCAAAAATCATTTAGAAAAGGGGCTTCGGCATCTAGCACCAAAACTAGTCCAGAAGAAGAGGGAGCTTGTCACCCCTCCACGGCTCTCCCAGGTGCCGTAATTTCGTGCACAAATAGGTTCTCACCCTTGTCGGAACTGCCTGATGTAGATAGGGAAGACACACCTCAGCTACCCCCAAATTCGACCTCTGGTAGAGAGAGAGGCCCTGGCCCAGCCTCGAATCTCAGGAAAAACACCATCTTTTAAACACTCTTAGACTCGAAATAGGGGCTATGAAGTTGATGATCAAGAGCCTTACCTCTCTGGTCAACCCCCTAGTTAAAAAGGATTCCACCTGGTCCAGGGCACCAAGCTCCAATTCTACATCAAACCACACTCAACAGCCGTGGCAATTTAAACACACTGGATGTGAGACAACTCCACAGGGCACAAATACCCGTCCTAATGGCCTTAACCTACCCTCTACTGCGACTTCACCCCATTAAGTAGCCCCCTGTTCTGCGCTGGTCAAGGGTCCAATTAATCATAGCTCCAATTACCTAAATACACTCCATAATATGCCATTAACTCAGAGCCAACTACCTTGCCCTAGGCCTACTTCCTCATCTCATGCACAATATCACTTCCGTAATGCTCAACATAGGCCGACCTAGTCAATCACCCCTAGTCTGATCAAAGCACCCAAAATCTATATGGTTCACGTGCCTTAGCTTGACCCTAGGGATGGATTTGAAAATGCAGATTCCCTGATAAATAAAGTCACCTATTGGATTCGCAAAGTCCGGGTTTGTCGTTCGGTCATACGAGGTGACATTATCGGGGCTCGGAGGTTTTCTTCACCTGCCGAACTACTAGATCATATTGAGCTTACCCTAACCGGTGTACACCTGGCAGAAAACCTTCTTGCCCTGGAATTTCATACTTGTCCACCCGGAAATTCTTCCATTCAATTCAGGCAATTCCCGTTAGTTGGCCAGGGTAATAGTGCTGCTAGGCAATCACATACTTATCTGGAAGGAAGCTCCCCAATGGATGCAAATGATTGACAACTGAGTGAGCCCCAAATTGCTTTGGAGCCTGTTATCACTCCCACAACTTGTACAGCTCTCACTCCCACTAACCGGGTACCATCTAGCGGCATTGACCAGGCGTCTAGAATTACACCAGTTAGACCAATTCCCAATGAAGAGAAGCAGGCTAATAGTGGCATGGTGCTTAATACACAAGTCGGGCAATTGGCATCTTGCCTCACTCCAAACAAATTAGCTGTAATATCCTGGAACATCGCAGGGTTGAGGACTAAGGCACCTCCCCTGATTGACTCACATTCATTGAGGATTATGGCATCTGTCTCTTCCTGGAAACATGGCTAATGGAGCCCCTTTACTTGATAGGTTATTTAAATTACCATATCTCAGCTACCAGTGGGGGAAAAGGCCGTCCGTCAGGGGGACTGACAATCTGGGGTCGCCAAGCAATTGGCTACAACATCCAGGTGCTTCCAACACGGAGCAGGGACATCCTTCCAATTAGGCTGGAAATGGACGCAAAGGGAAATATTGACGTTTATAATGTCTATGCAAGAGGCTTGAGTGGAGGGAAGAAGTCAGAAGTTTTAGCAACTCTCGACGATCTCCTAGACTTGCATTCTAGGGATTCCTTTATCTTAATAGCAGGTGATCTTAACTCGATATTCGAGCCCCTTGCGACAGGAGAACATGACCTTACATGTGAGGAAGACGCTCAGTGGGGTATCCCAAAATTGGAACTTACTCCTATAGAAAAGTGGACGGATGTAGCAATCCAAATTAACTCCTTGTGCCTGGAAAAAGGCCTTCGGGCTGTAAATGGGAGATCTTATTCTGATAGTCACGGGGCAAACACATTTAACAATGGCCGCAGCTCTAGTCACATAGACTACCTACTAATTAATTTACGGTTATGGGGTGCTTTGGGGGATATGTTTGTGAAGGGTCGAGTAGAGAGTGATCACCATCCTTTATGTGCAACCTTTGACCTGTTACCAGAGAGGGCAATCACCCGGCTAAGCAGCATTGTGACCACCCTTGATGTGGTCCCCACAAACGACATGAGGCGACTGAAGTGGGCACAGATAATAGCGAAGCCTGAAATCCTAGAAACTATTAATGTTGGTATTGATGATGCAATAGGCGTGTTAGAGGCTTGCTCAACTAATTCAGAGGTTCCCGGAAATATAACTGAAATTCTTTGCCCAACTACTCTCCCACTTTGTTAGGAATCACAGGGTCAAGAGCCCGCAACAAATGAAAGGAAGCCATTGGTTTAATGAGGAATGTAGTATGGCCCGCAGGTTCCTATGGGATGCGATTAAGGCAGGTGATCCTATCATAGTACGGCCAGCTAGACTAAAATATAGGAGGGCCCAGGAAAAGGCAAAGAAAGCATGGGATGAAAGCAGATGGTAGGACCTCAGACTTGCTTGTGTTAGTAATAACTCCAAGCAGTTTTGGAATATAGTAAAATGGGGTAGGGTAGGCCAGCCATCACCTCCACAAAAGCATTATAGCCCAGGAGCAGTGGGACAACCATTTCAAACCTCAATATGCCAGTAGTACAACCAAGGGTAATCAGGCCGAGCTTCCGCACTTGTTTTATCAAGGCACACTTTTTGAAGAGTTATTACCACTCTATGAGCAGTAACGGGTGGAAGAGCACCGGGCCTAGATGGTATCCCGGCTGATATATTTCTTCATGATAAGTCAAAATGGTGCTAGTATATTGTTCTGGTAACAAAGCAATTGCCTGAGGCGCACCGGTGCCCGACTCCTGGAAAGGGGCGGAAATTATCCCCGTTTTGAGAAAAGGGGATAGATTCCACCCAGGTAACTACAGGCCTATCAGCCTAATGGACTTCTTGCAAAAAATAATGGGGCGGTTAGTCTTAAATAAGGTCCAAGACTGGATAGATGAGCTGGGCATTTTGTCCCCGTTGCAGGCTGGGTTCCGGTCACACATTAGTACAATTGACCAGGTGTTTAGGTTTATATTAGCGTATTGGAGGATGGTGGTCCTAGGCAAGGGCAGCTTGTATGCTGCCTTTGTCGATCTCAAGTCAGCTTTTGACCTAGTGTCCCGAAGAATTATGGACAGTACTGCAGGAGTTGGGGATGCTTCCCAAACTGCTTTCCCTCATTGCTAGACTCCACGAGGGCAATTTTACCCAAATTCGCTGGGGCACTCAGGGCAATGTTACCAACCGCTTTCCCAAAGAGAAAGGTGTGTGCCAAGGCTGTGTCATGGCTCCCACACTATTCTCTCTGTTTATTAATGGGATTGCAAAGTTTTTAGAGTTCACTCCTACTGAAGCCCCAGTCCTAGCAGGCGTAAAAATTCTGAATTTAATGTTTGCTGACGATACGTTAATTATCTCAAAAACCCAGAATGTTCTTCAGCGAGCATTGAAACTTTTTGAGGAGTTCTGCTTTTTATGGGGATTGGAAATTAATGTTTCCAAAACAAAATTTGTGTCGTTTAACCCACACAAGGGATTTAGAGGAGGTATACTTATGAACGTTCGCCCCCTAGAACAAGTTAGAGCTTTCACTTATTTGGGGGTTATACTACAGAATGATCTGAGGTGGGACCGACAGCTTGACATGGCCATGCTGCTGAATACAACACCTCCTTAACAAAATCAGTGAGTCCGGTGCTCCAAATATACAATATGAAAGTGGTTAGTTCCACCCTATACGGAGCGCAACTCTGGGGGTTTGAGAAGATGCCAAAGCTAACATCATCTGAAAATAGGTTCATACGCAAGATCACAAGCCTCCCGCAAAGCACCCCAGTCTGCCAATTGCTCTATGATTTAGGCAGGAAAGCACTGGCTGACACAGCGAGACTGCGCCCTATATTATATTGGGGTAGAATTTGGTGCACCCCTGAACTGGCAACCTATGCTGCAGGCCTAAAAGACCTAATTAGTGCTGACCTCCTTCACAAAATCAAATGGCAAAGGGAGGTCAGGGCAACCTTAGTAAGCATGGGCATGGCAACACCCTGCAAAAATCCCTTATGTGCCCTCTTTCCGTCCAAGGAGATCCTAAAAGAAAAATACTGGGATCTGGTGACCCACAACACTTACAGAAATAGTGGAATGCCCTCTCTTACAGGCAGATTTACAGAATTTAAATCATCCCCAAGCCTGGAGGAGTACTGGGACACAGTAACAAAACCTCATGATCGGAAACTATATTTCCAGTTCAGGGTAGGCTCATTACCAGTTAAGTCCTATAGAGAAAAATGGGTCACAGAGGGCGACAAAGCATGCCCCATCTGTAAGGTGCAGACGGAGTCACTGGCCCATTTGTAGTTTGTCTGACCCGCATATGATGGCCCGCACCGATCATTGCTGACACCAATTTGCAGGTCATTGAGTACCAGAAGGAGTGGAGACGCACAAAGAATATTGCGCACAAACACCACAGTCCCCATTGTCATTGCAGTAATGACATTTCTGGGATGGTCCTGGGCTATCAGATCGAAGGCACTCCATGCACTTTAAAGGGTTCATTAGCCAAGTCGAACCGAAGTTGGTACAGATGTAAAATGCGTACATGTTTTATTTCCTGTGATTTACTTTGTTGTATCCTAGTACCTCTGTATGTAATTAATTTTTATTGATTTTATCTCCTAGTATCTCGTAGTGTTTTAAATTGTTTTATTTATTTTACCAATCCGTCCTAAGATCTGAAGCATCAAATCATGGTTTTAAAAAGTGCATACGTATTGTATTTTATGGAGTTTGTACTGTATGTATCGTGCTTTTATGACTTGGACGTCGAATAAAGATTGTTGGATTGGATTGGATTGGTTGCGTGTATGTGTTGATAGGAGTCCTTGTGGAGACTAACCTGCCGGGATGAAGGGTTTGTAACAGAAGGTCTCAAAGCTACAGTTTGAATTCTATCCAATAAGAAAGAGTGCATCCATTTGACTATATTTTCTCTAATACCTGCAGAGCTCAGTCTGGACAATAGCATGGACTATGAGACAATATCAAGTGTTGCTGTGAGGTCTAATAGGACAAATGCAGCAGTACCTCCTTGTGCAGAATGAGTCAGAAGTTATCACTGACAGCACATAGCGTGGATTCGGGGCTGTGGCATGGTCTCAATCCAGACCGAGAGTGATCAAGTAGATTGTTTGCCTCCAAATAGTAGGAGATGAACTTGTTGATGACATTCTCAGTTATTTTGGCTGCAAAAGGAAGAAGAATTATAGGTGTATGGATGAATAGGCCTAGTGAGTTCGCCTTGTGTTTCTTTAGCAAAAGAGTAACAATAGCAGGCTTCCAGGCCTCAGGAACCCCTGACGTCGGCAAAGAAAGATTATAGATAGAAGTGAGGACTCGAAAGAGGGACAAAGTTAAATTCAAATCACTTACTCTACTCCATAAGTCCCTATTTGATGATTCTTCTGACTCTTAAAAAACATTGATGGTGACTAAGTAAACCAGAGAGGAAAATGAGCTCCAGCAGAAAACAACTTTTTACAGGTGCTAGTGACAATAAAAATGAGACCGAGAAGCAAAGTCTTCCGCGCACAATGATGTGCTCTGTGGAACAATCACCTGAACACGGGCCCATTGTTTGGGTGTCTTAAAGTGTGTGGGCTATTTATGTAGCAGTATAAAATTAACAATCAGACTGTGCTTTCAAGGATCGGTCACATGTGTTCGATAATATGAGCCAGAAACTCTGCTATCGCTGCGAGACATTTTTGCTGCCTGAATTTATGTTGAAGGAGAATATGTGTGTTGGTAAACAGTAGGTTCACAGGATGCAGGTATTAGGATGATTGCCTCTGTATGTACCCTGCACCCTCAACTTAAATGACTTGTGCGTGTGGCAGTGAATTTTAAATTAGATACAGCCTTCCACTGGAACCCGTTGGAGTGCTTTAATTGTGTATGTCTTGTGCTTGTTGTTTAACTCTTTTCAAAATGCAGGGGCGGATTTAGAGTTTGGAGATATGAAAGTACTGCTATAGGCTGATGGCACTGCCTCCCCCCTCACTAACTACTGCCATAAATTAGTTATTTAGTTTTGCATATGTTGCAGCCAGCTGACATGTTTGTCTCAGGAGACCAGTATAAATGTGGTTATCTAGAAGGAATTACTCACCATAAATTCTGGTTCAAGATAATAATCCAGTCATTTTACATTGACAAAAGGATGATCTCTCGCTAATTGTTCTCTTTTTAATAGGACAAGCTTCAGAGTTTGAGGTATTCCTACTGAGGAATAACTTTTAGAACTCAATTTTCCTCTTTTACCTCCTTTTTTTGCACACGAAGATTAAAGGCCGAATTACATTTTTGGCAGATGGAGTAATCTCCGTTGGCCTAGCAGAGGAATTAAGGTCCCCCAGGCCGAGGATACTCCGCCTGCCAAATTTAGAAATGACCACTTAACATGCACCCTCTCTAAAGCATTGGCAAGAACCGCCATCACACCTGTTCCTGTCAATGTTTTTTTAAATTTTGGCCCATGACTTCATCAACATGACAGAGCCGTCTGTCAAACCTTTTTTTTTTAGATAAGAAAATCCAGGAGCAGGAGAGGGTATTAGACAGTTTTCACTGCCCCTTACCACCCGGGATTTCCCCTGTGGTGACGGATAGTGAAAACTGACCTAAACTAGATTGGCGGAAATAGAGGTCAGTCTCCAATGGCCTTTTCTCCACCAGGCCATCAGAGAGTGTGAGAAATTAGGTTGTTGGTAAACTGGATTGTGAGCCCTGGTCAAGGAGCAACCACAATTCTTGTCAGGATGAGGGACAAACCATGGCAGAATTATTAAGTATTCGGTGGTTCATTTTATGTATAACACCCTCAACGACCTATTTGTGGAGACTATTGTGTTTGATTCAGTGGACCCTCTCTGAATACTGAGTGAGTTAGTATGATTCTGCTGAGAGTATGAGTTGTGTATGTGTGTTGCGTCTGGGTTTCATCTATATGTATAATTATCTTCTGATGTGGTATTGTAGTTTGTGGAATATTTATTGAATGTCTATTAATTGTTTATTTAGTATTTTTATATCTTGAGAATTGGCACAACTAATTTGAGACATATGCCTCAATAACTATGGTCTCCCGGCATTAGCTGTTTAGCGTCTGCCTCCTTTTTAGGTCTCGGCCTGAGGTAGGCAGCGCATGCGCTGCCCTCGTCTTACGAGGCTTCTTGGAATTGATACGATTCCAGAAGCCTCGTTCCAGCTCCGCCTTCAGTTTTGATTTGTGCGCGCCGTTTGGCGTCACAAATTATGCCAAAGGCAATGCAATGATTGCACCGAAGGCATGTCAATCCCTCGTTGTTGCCACCCTGTCTCCTTTTAGCCATGCCCTCCGGGATTGGATCTCTTACCGGTGGCGTGACACAGTAGGTTTATTATTAACATGCTGCACTTCTTTTTTTAAACAATTGCATGCAATTCTGCTTGGAAAGAAGCTGTGGCTGCTGGCCGCCGCAGACTTATTTACCAACTGCAGAGAACAGAAGAGCAAGATGGTGGGAGAGTTTGAAGGGGATACTTTGTAACTGTCCGCTTAATGCTACACGGAGGTACGAGTTTCTCCTCCTCCTCTTGTTGCTCTAACTTTCCACGCCCCCAATCCCCCCATTCGTGTATCTTGCTGTCTACTCTCTGTCTTCCTGTCAGGCCCCCAATTTCTCTCTCTCACCCACTCTGTTTGGCACTACCAACCCCCCCCCTTCGGCGCCCTGGTTGTTTGTTATCTTTTTCAACATTCTCGTACTTTACTGTGAACCCCCACCCCTCCTTTCCAACCAAAACATCTCATTGCGAGTCATTTCACGTATATTTTTCATGCCACTGTTTATTTACATGCCCTATTGGCCTCGCAGGGGTTTAGTAAATTGCCAAGGCTTCTCAGATTCCACAGTATTGGCAGCGGTTTACACTCAACCCTGCTGGTGGGTTTCATCTGATGAGTTATTTTGCTGCTTCTCTTCCCAGTCCAGCTCCAATCTTGAAGGCACCCCCTGTGCTGGGCTTCATCCCCGAGCGACCAGCAGCTCCACTGGACATTCCCATGGAAGTGGTTCCCCGTCCTCCCCTCCCTTCTATTTTCAACCTCTTACCCTGTTCCTTTCTGCACTCTCTTCTCTCCAGTGGAGTAACGAACAAGCATTGAAAATGCATTAGGTCTCGCCTTTGATTAAGTTAAAGCCATTTGCTTTGCTAATGGTATTGTATAGCAAAGCAAATGGCTTTAACTTAATGAAAGGCGAGACCTATTGCATTTTTAATGCTTGTTGCTTTTGCACACTGTATTTGCCTTTGGGGGATGTGATTATGCAGTTCCCTTGCCTCATCTAGACGTATTGCTTACCTATAAATTACCTTCAGGCAGTGGGTTTGTCCTTGATTGAGGGACAAACCAAACCTGTGATCAACCCTCTGGTAGCTTGGCACACAGCAGTTAGGCTTAATTCAGAGGCAATGTGTAAAGTATTCGTGCAACACTTCAAACTGTAATAAAGTAAAACAAAACACACAAAAAGGATCCCAAACCAGGTTAGAAATCTGGAACACTATTTAATAAATAAGACCAAAAAAACTAATAATCAATCAGTAGAACCTGAGATAAGCAATTTAAAAAAAATGTATACTCATTCATTATTGCACTAATAACGAACAATAGCCTGTTATTTACTATTAGTGTAATAGAAAATGGAGCACCAGGAGCTGGAACAGGACTTTGACTCAGAGATGAGGTAAATAATAAAAATAAATGTTGATTGTGTGTGTGCTTGCTGGTGAATTGTGTTTCTGTGAGAGAGAGTGTGTGTGTATCTGTGAGTGTGTGTCAATGTATAAGTGTGAGTGTCTGTGTGTCAGAACACTGCTCAGAGGGCCACAGGGCAAGCAGGGGTTAAGGCCTTTTACTCCTGATATCCCAGGGCTAGATCTAATTTGATCCTGAGCAACTGGTCCAAGTACCCCCCACACTTTACTCTCAGTGGTAGCACAGGTCAAGCAGCCCAAAGCTTCTTAGTGGGAGGTAGACACAGTGGGGTGAACACAGCCTCACAACTCAAAATACATTCAAAAGAAGCAATAAATGATTTTCCAGTCAAATACTTCCTTCCATGACAACAGTAGTATTTATATACAAACACAGCGTGAGATACAGCATACATAAACAGTGCATGCAGTGACCTGAGGCCATGTCTATAGTGTTTATTGGCAGTCCCCTGAGTCGTACTTCCCTCTGAATAGGAGGTGTGGGTATTCCCCATTTACTAAAGGCAACATTCAGGTTAGCCTCCAGTAGTAGTATGAATCTCAAGTGTCCCACTCCAACTCTATTAAAGTCAAAAGTGTTCCAGGCTTGAAGCTCTAGCTGGCAGACAAGTTCCCCTGGGCACCTTCCGTCCTGTTTCTCAGTCTTACCTATACCAACAGGGATTGCCTGACTGGAGTCTCCAAGAGCATCTCTCTCGTACGCATGGCAGCTGCAGTGCCTGCCTCGTGAGTATCACACACATGGCTCTGCAGGGGCCCCGACTGGGTGGTTTGGGAGCTCCCATGATGCAATGGTAAGTTTCCTTTCATCATTCCCTAAAAGGGGGTCGGGGAGAAATTGTCGCCCGTTCCGGGTTCTGATACTCAATCGGGTACGGACTTGCACGGGTCACCATTGCAATCCTCTCCTCACGCTCCTTGTCTTCCTCCAGTGGCTCCCTCTGTCATACAAGGTCACTACACCTGCTCTTCACTCGAGCAACAGTTCACTGCAGCTACCTCTGGCATATGGGGTCGCCCACTCACTGCACAGTGGCAACATCCCCATAGGCAAAGCAATCTTCAGGGCAGCCTTCTTCTGGCATATAAGTATCGCCAACTAAAAACTGCACATGGGCAATGACCCGATCTGTGCAGCACCTGTCTCCTCGCATTCTGCTACAGGGATCCACTCACTAGGAGCCATCACTGGACCTTCCTCCTTCCAGCTCTACTCTTCCTCACAGGGCTCACTGGTCTTGGCAAGCAGGCAGACACTGATGCTCCAGGGACAGGTGTTCTTGGATGTCCGTGGGGCCTTACTCAGCTGGGAGACTGGCAGGCCTTATCCTCCCGTCCTGGTCACAGGAAAAAGTCTTGTAGAGTGTCTCCTCCTCACACAGCCCATCTGATTCATAGGCCCACACACACCAAGAACAAACATATAACACACACACTGCACCACACTACATACTATCCTGATTTAGACCAAGGATGAGCTGAGTACAGAGCAGCAGAACTTTACATGATGGAGCCTGTAGGCCTCACTCCAGTCACACAAGTAAAAAGGCAGTAGGGTTTCACCGCTCTGAGGGTACTGGTTTAGGCACTCCTCACAGTAGAAAAAGACCACAATCTGTGAGACAGGCCTATGTCATTGTGTGCACACATGATCCTTGTTCACAATGACAACAAATAGCACCAGGGATCCAAACATTATTGCAGCTGGGGCACTCAGGGCAGGGGTACACGTCGATCACCATGCAAGGGACTTTTCTATCCCAAAGGTTTGTGACTGAGAGTCATGGACAGTAGTGAGTGAGAATGAGTGAGACGGAATGTTAATGAGTATGAGAGAGTCAGAGTGAGAATGAGTAAGTGAGAGTAAGAGTGGATGGAAGTCAGTGAGAGTGGGGGAGTGAGAATAAGTGTTAGGGAGAGTCACAGGGTGTGAGGGAGGATGAATGTGAGTGAGAATGAGTGAGAGTGCATGAAACCTAGTGACTGTAACTGAGAGAGAGGATGAATGTGTCGATGACTGGGATTAAATGAGAATGACTGAGTCAGAGTACGAGACAGTGCAATTTGGTGAAATTGTGAAGGTAGGAGTAGGAGCGAATGTAATTGCGAGTATGACTGAATGAGTAAGAATAAGTGAGTCATAGCATGTGAGAGTGTGAGGTAGTGATAGTAATTGAGTGCAAATGAGTGAGAGCATATGAATGAGTCAAAGTAAGAGTGAATAAAAATGAGAATATGTGTAAGAGAGTAGGGTCGGAAAAACAAATGATCAAGAGGGAATGCGAATGAGTGGGAATGAGTCCCAGGGAATAAATGTAAGTGAGCATGATTGAGAATGTGGTGTTATGCTTGTGGATTCCCCATTGACCCTGGCATACTAATAAAGGCATCCATGGCAAAATACTGACCCCACTTTGATCTTCAAATGGGATATAATCAGTTTCAGCAGTTTTAACAGAAATTATTCCAAAGTTATTTTTCCCAATTCAATTATCAGATTTAAATCTTTTTATTCATTCATTCCGTTGGCAATGAAATTAAGAGCATTCCATTGACATCTATTCATATACATATCAGTGTTAAAATGTTATCACACTTCAAGTATCCCGAAGCATTTCAGGCTCAGTGCCCTTCTTCGGAGAAATGAGATTCTGTGGGATAATGGAAAGGTGAAATGAGAATGGCGCTTCAAGCTGACCCTCTAAGGTTAATAATGTGCTTAAAAACTTGTGCGTGGCAGGTGTTGGACAATATATCACCGTGCCGGTCAGATGACGAATTAAAATAGTGAGAAAGTGCCCTTGTTTGAACCTGCCAAGAAGTTGTGTACCGTGATGAAAATAAACTCCCACAGTGTGTAGATAACTGTGCTTGAAAAGGTATTCCTGTTAAAGTCCATCTGGTCCTGGGTCATATTAAATTAAAATGCACATTAAAGCAAACACTATGTCAAGTGTCCTGGTGTTGTGCAAATGTGTATATTACCAAAGTACTGGTGCCTCCTGCTAGCGTGAGGGTTTGAGTAAAACATTCCCATTCCTAGATCACAAACACATGTGCATGTGACTTCTGAAAGTAAACAAAAAAAAAACCTTCAAATGACCGGTTGTCATGCCCTCATTCATGTTAATCAAGAGTACAATTCACTTTAGTATAGAAACTGCCACAATGTACATCTAAAATCGCTCACCGTGTATAATGAGCTGAAGATGAAGGTGATGGCTATCAAGCATTCAAGTTGGCCGCCCTATTTTAGGTGGTTGCAACGCAAGTGTTGGTACCATGAGATTAAGTGTTTCCTAAAGTATCATGGACATCAATGACAGACAGACGTTCGAATGTATCATGAATCCCTGCCATTACTAAGCAGAAAAATATGTCTGTAAACAATTCTATACAAGCATAAAACCCTTGATGATATAGTCTATACATGAAGTGAACATACAGGTAGACATGTAAAAAAACACTGTGCGTGCAAAGGTTCTTCACAATTGTATCCAGAATCTGAATAAAGGTATACATGCACAAGCTTCATTGTGAATCAACTAAATTAGGGCATTCTTGTTGTAAACATTGAAAAAGTGACAGATGTGTACACTGTCTTTCCAACAATCAATTATGAAAAACTAGAAGTAAAAAGATAAACTTATAATAAATGCAAAAAACCTTTTGGGTGATCTATATCTGAATTGTCAATCGAGTGTCTGAACAATTGAATCCAAGATTTCTGATGGACATTAATGTAAGTCCATGTATGCAATTGTGAGTATATCAATGAACATATGTAATCTGCACAAGACACGGCAGATGGTAAACTTGTTTAAGCCCACCCATAAACCTCCTAAATGGGTTCAGGTGCTTCCCACAATCTATCATAATCATAAGCCCCGATCGCTGTGTGTTCACTAAAATATGTGGCCTTTCAAGTATATGATGTATGGTGTATGAGCAAAAAAATATGTGGAGATAAAAACGTGGTGGAAACACCTGTAAACATATGTGACCTGTGTGAAAAAAGTGAAGCAAGTATCTGCCAGCTGACTTGTCAAAGCCCATCCCTTGATCATACCAGTGTGTTCTATTGATTCCCATAATGTATCATAATCATACGTCCCAGAGGGCTACTGTTCACTAATATGATATATGATGTGTGAGCATGTAAATCCCAAACATAAGTGCAGTGTAGAAACTGATAAAAAATTTGAGAAACAGTGAATCTGGTGTCTATCAGTTAGGGACTGTTATCTATATCTGAACCTTCAGTACATAGCCATAATTTACAAAAAGCAACTAAATTCTAAGCGGTCATTGAGACCCTTAGGAATTCATGTGTCAAATCTCTTGATCCACTATGTCTCTCATTAGAGTAGATATTTTCTATTATCCACTCTTTCTCGTAGTGGTACCACGTCTAGTACCACATATTTCAGTTTACCGATATTATGGCCATACACCGCAAAGTGTGAAGCCACAGTTGATTTTGCATTTCTGGTGCAAATGCTGATCATTTGCTGTGACTGGGGGTGAATGTTTGATTAACTCAGCATTCCGCTCATCATCTGTTCTTTTTGCATTTGTTGCCCTTAGTGGGAAGGGTATGCCCAGACATGGGTCCCGTGCTCGCTACGCCATCAGATTCAAGCTAGCCTGGCTGATGAGGGATGTTATCCCAAAATCGGCCCCAGGATGCTTGTTTCTGGTCCAGGGAGGACCTGGCCTTGCAGTACGGACTGGACTGTTTTCATGGGGCACAGGGTCAAGACTGATTTGCAAATGGCTGGGCCTAATCTGGAATGGCATGCAAAAAAACGATGGATTCAACCCAGATCTGTGACTGGGGGTGAATGTTTGATTAATTCAGCATTCCGTCCATCATCTGTTCTTTTTACTCATGTGCTCATTGACATGAGTTTTGGTCTTGCGTTCCGTTTTCCCAATGTATACTAAACCCCACCGGCATTTCAATAAATATGCTGCATTCGTAGAATCACAGTCAGCTGTGGTATACAGCTACATTTTTGTACCTTTTGACGGGTGGGTGACGACAGTTCCTTTAATTACATTGTTGCAGTTCCTGCAATTTAAGCAAGGGATCATTCCTTTGTAGTCCGACTTTCCCTTGGAACCTGTTTTGGCTTCCAGTAGTTCTTTGATATTCTTTTCTCTGTCATATGCAAATAGCGGAGGCTGAAGGAAGGTACCTCTAAATTCGTTCTCCGTTTGAGGCATAGGCCAATGTTTGTTTCAGAATAGCTTTTTTGAGTTTTGTTCTTCTAGGCACAAATTTGTTGACATATACGATTCTCCTAGTGTCATTCGGGGTGTATTTTGATGTTAGACATTGTGATCTTGTATTTTTGTTGGCTCTCTCCATGGCAATGTTGTTAATAACTTTAGGGTAACCGCAGAGTTTGAACCATCATACCATGTTATAGTTGCTTTCTTTGAGGTAATCAGGTTTAGATACTATTGTTTTTACTCTCAACAATTGTGAATATGGTAAGTGAACTTTCAGTGAGACGTGGTGAAAACTATTAAAATACATAACATTGTTATGCTCTGTGCTCTTTCTGTACACGTTGGTTTCATGAATGTTCTCCATCTTGGTAACCAATACATCCAAATATGTAATGCTTTCCTCACTTATGTTGTTCGTGAAGTTGATTCTGCCTTTCAGTGTGTTAAGTTTGTCAATGCCCATTATTAATTCCATTTCTGGTCCTTTCCTTATGACAAAAATATCATCAGTGTATCTCAAGAAAGTTATGAGATTATATTTCCATACTTTTTCTCTGAGGATATGGTCAAGCTCAAACTTGTGCATGAAGAGGTTGGTATAGCATGGAGAGGCACAATTTCGTATGCAAGTCCCTGTTCTCTGTAAAACAATCATCATTAGTCCAAGAAAAATATCTGCAATTCAACATATAATGCAAAAGTTCAAGTTAAAAAAAACTTTGAGAGACTCATCTCTGTTGCTTTCCATCAAAAAATATTCTAGGGCCTCCATGGCTAGAATTTGAGGGATCAAGGTATAAAGTGATCTTACATCAATGGTGCAGAGAATAGGGTTACTGTTTTCCTCAAGTCTTTTGTCCATGATTATGTTCAAAATGTCAGTTGTGTTTTTATGTAGATTGTCATATTTTGGACTGTCGGTTGCAAATGGTGATCCAGGTATTTACCAACAGGTTAATGTATGGATCTTTTGGTCGAAACAATAGGTGTGAATGGAAGTGATCTCGGGTTCTTATGTATTTTTGATAGCATGTGGTTGCTGGGAGTTTTAAGGATATAGATCATCCAAAAGGTTTTTTGCATATATTATACTTTTACCTTTTTACTTCCAGTTTTTCATAATCAATTGCTGAAAAGACAGTGTACACATCAGTCACTTTATCAATGTTTCCAACAAGAATGATGTAGTAAATAAAGATTAATGGCTCACTAGATGTCTTAAAAGTTTCTTTAATCAGTTTGCCACAACATGACCATCCCCTGCCAGCCTTAACACAAACTGACTGCGGCATTCAACTCATGACATTCTTTTGGAACCTTGGCTCCAAGGTTCCACAGCATAAACACACCTTTCATATCATAATAAAACAGTGCAAACAAATAAATGTACAAAAATGCTGATTTTCCCCTTTAAATGACAAAGGAGTTTAACCAGGAATTGATATAAAGAATGGAAAGAACATACCCTCTGAACAGTGTAGTAAGAATAATAACACAGGCTCAAGCTGACCCCACCATATAGTCCTGCTCACAAGCTAAAGGTCTTCTCTATCTCCTAACCAAACCACCCCTTCTCTCACCTTCCAATGATCCTCCATCACATACTTCCTAAGCACCATCATTTTCCTGTACTCGCCGGTCCATGAAACAGACACACCCTCTCCAGCAAGCATAAATCCACTATAACCTTCACCGCTTTCCATAGTAGATCTTTCACATTTGCCTTCCTTCTGCTACAAAGCTACTCTGCATCTATTCCACTAACTGCCATTCTCCAAAACAACATACCACTCATACACTTGCTTGACACTGAATGGACCTCTAAACTTGAACAGCCCTCTTCCAACACGTCCATCCTTGACCTTCACCCAACTGCCTATCTGAATCTTAAGACTCCTTACGCCCTTTCCAAAGTACACACAGTTCCTCCTTATCTCTCAACCACCCAGGAACCAATTTAGTCCTGGCTTTACGACCTCTCATCAAATCAAATGGATGTCCATCAAATACTTTTCTCAATGTGACGAGCCCAAACAGCTTCCTGAACTGCCACACCAACATCTGTTCCACACTGCATGGCTAACTGCATAGTCCCCTTGGCACTCTTCTCACTGACAGATAATGTGTCTGGTATCTTGATAAATGGTCTCACAGATAAAGCCACAGCACTCTCTCTCCTGCCTTCAGCCACCACTGTCTTACAAACATCCTGTAAAATGTTATCCCTACACATTTCATGCACCCATTCTTCCCTAGTAAAAACACTAATTCCATAGTGTGCAGCATCTTTCAACCAAGCCACTGCCCCCCCCTTCCCCTTATTATGGACCCCTCACCATTTACAAGCTTCCAATCCATAGACACTTGTGAAAGGGCATCAACTTGAGCATTGTGGCACCCAGGAATGTGCTCGAAGAAATACATGAAGTTTTGTAAACAAGCCGCCAATCTTGCCAACCTTGTAGACCCTTTCCTGGCCCTTCCAGGAGTCAAGACCTTCATCAGCGGCTTATGGTTTGTCCTCATCTTGAAATTTACGCCCCACAGATATGTCCTGAAATTCTCCACTGACCAAGCCACAGCCAATGCCTCATGCTCAATGACTAAGTAATTTTTCTTGGTCTCAGTCACTGAGGGTGATGCAAAGGTTTCAGTCGTCTATAGTCCTTTGTGGATTTGGGATAAAACAACACCCATACCTAATGCACTGGCATCAACAGTAAGAACAGTACTCAATGGTGTATCAAATGGTATTAAAATTCCCACATCACAAACAACTTGTTTATTTTTTTCAAAACAAGTCTGTTGGGCCTCACTCTACCTGAAAGTACACCCTTTTCTCAACAAGACCTTCAAATCCTCTGCCTTAGTAGCAAACATGTCCACTAATTTGTCATAATATTCTATAAGCCCCACAAATGACCTTAGCTGATCTTTGTCTTTTGGTTCTGGAGCTAACTTTATTGCTTTCAAAAGATCTCTTTTAGGTTTCACTCCTTCAACAGAAATTGTTTAGCCCAAATACACTATTTCTTCACCCCAAATAAGCACTTTTCTTTGTTTAGAGTAAGACCCACATCTCCCACCTTCCTGAGAACCTTTTTCAAAATGTGGTTGTGTTGCTCAACAGATGCTCTGTAAATCAAAATGTCACCTTGAAAAAACTAACATTTGTAAAACCCTCAAACATTTGTGACATCATCCTTTGAAAAATGCTAGCCACAGAAGACAGTCCAAACAGCATTCTTGTGAAATGGAATGTTCTATCCATTGTGATACAAGCTGTTATATATCTTGAGCTGCATCTCACACACAAGGGTCAGAGGTAGAATAATGCCGCCAAATACTTCTACCAAAGGATAGTCAAACACACATTGTATAAGGTATTACCACTTTAAAGCCAGAGTGATAAGGGCGGGGCACAAACCAGTATTGGATGAAAACCCTCACTCACCCGAGGGTGACATGCTTCATCATTGGGTTCCTCCAACACATGGGGACCGCAAGGTACCCCATGTGGGCTACAACTTAACCCCTAATGGGAAGGAGCTGGAGTGCAAAGCACATATAGAGGCTCCCAATTCAAAGGTAAGGAGGGGCAGAGTGCAAAAATTAAAGAAGTGGTGATTCAAAACTACCTACTCAGGGGCACCAATTTTTATTCTTCTTCCCAAAAAGTGGTAGTGTTTAAAAAGCAAGTGTAAGGTTAAATATATATACTGTGCTCCCGTCCGAGACACAGAGGAGAACCCGGTCGGATTTGTAGAAACCGACAGAGGTGAGTGTCTCTGATGACGGTTGAGTGGGATTACACTGACAATATATAGAGCCCCTTGACTACCAACTAAAAGAGGATTGACAGGATTGGTCAAGTATGGTGGTTCTGACAATGAATATTTATTATTTATCTTTTTTGCACTTTCTTAGCAGAGTGACTTAGGTCTATAGGTCCTGAAGAAAGCCAAGAACTTAGCTGTCATTTATGGCTGAAACATGTTGACCGTAGTAGAATAAGGGTATATATATTTAACCCTATTTTCACTTGCTTTTTAAACACTACCACTTTTTGGGAAGAATAAAAATTGGTGCCCCAGAGTAGGTAGTTTTTAATCACCACTTCTTTAATTTTTGCACTCTGCCCCTCCTTACCTTTGAATTGGGAGACTCTATGTGTGCTTTGCACTCCAGCTCCTTCCCATTAGGGGTTAAGTTGTAGCCCACATGGGGTACCTTGCGGTCCCCATGTGTTGGAGGAACCCAATGATGAAGCATGTCATCCTCGGGTGTGTGAGGGTTTTCGTCCAATACTGGTTTGTGCCCCGCCCTTATCACTCTGGCTTTAAAGTGGTGCTACCTTATACATTGTGTGTTTGAATATATCTTGAGCTCTCATGCAATCTAATCTGATGGTGAGCACTTTTCAAATCTAACTTTGAAAAGTACTTACCATCATTGAGCAAAATAAGCAACTCATAAATATTTGGGAGTGGGAAGTTGTCTGTTATTATATTCTGATTCACACTGCAAAGGTCCACACAGAATCGCAAGTGGCCATCCAATTTCGTTGCTATCACTAACAGAGAAACCCAATTTGAAACCTCCACAGGTTCAATTATGCCTTCTTTCACCATCTCCGGTAACATCAGATTGACCTCCTCTCTTACCACCATAGGAACCATCCGGACCTTGTGCTTTACTGCTTCTGTACCTGGTTTCACACAAATCTTGTGCACATACCCTTTCAAGACCCTCAATTCCTCACGAAATACCTCTTTCACACTTCTTCCAAAATCCCCTCAACATTCTTTTCCTCCACAACCATGACCTGTTGTGAATCCCTTGGGTTAGCAAAAATATTAAGATCATACTGATTTATGCACCCTAGAATAGATGGACCATTGTCAGACACATATATTTTTCCTTGTGTTTCACGTGGCTTGAACTCTTATCGATGAAACAAAACACCCCAAGATTTCAATTTCCACCCCCTGGTACCCTCCTGGACAAATATCCTTGGGCAATAAATCAATTTTTGACCATGTGGTGTAGAAAATTTCTTTTGGAATAATGGTGTACCTTGAACCTGTGTCAACCTTAAGCTCCACCTCAGACTTTTCAATAGTAAACCATGCTTTAGGCCTAGAATACTCCTTTCTGTGTCCTCATCGTCCCCTAAACTCAAAATACAGTCCCTGCAGTCCCCGCCGTCACACACAAGCTCACTTCTCTCATTACTTGTCACAGCCACTTTGTGGTTTATTCATTCCCTGCACATGCGTGTCCTTTGCACCCAACTGCATTCTTTGCCAATGGCATAGCATGTCTTGGCCTCACTTCCATGAAAATTGCTTCCACATCCATTGCACCTATAAAAGTTAAACTTACTACCTTAAGACCTCTGTGTTTTTCGTATATTTTTTCTAACATCCTCTACCTGACTGCTTATTCTGTCAACCTCTCCAACCTCTGTCACCCCATCATTCTCACTTGAACTGGTACTTGGCCATTTATTCATCTCCCGCATACAAAATTTAGACTCTTCCACCACCTTTGCCATATGAATGGCATCCTTCAGAGTTTGATTTTTAGCTGCTCATAAATGCTCTTATATCTTGTTACTCATACACCATACAATAAGTTGATCCCTCATCATTTTTTCTCTGATACCATCGAATTGACACTTGACCAACAACTCTCACAACCTTGACACAAATTCATCAATCGTTTCTCCTGCACATTCATTTCTTAGCAAGCCTATTACTCACTCTAACCCTAGATTCCCTATATACATCAGTAATTCCGGCACTGTTATCCAGTGCTGGTGGTAAAAATGTAAACATATTCTGTGATTCAGAACCTAAGGAATTCAAAAGAATCACTTTTTTCTTTTCAGAGCTAAAATTATCACTATCCAAAGCCAACAAGTAGTTGTCAAACATGTCAATCCATTCTTCCCACTGAATGACTGGAGTCCCTTGATGCTGTAAAAACTGTGGTGGTGCTGCAATTGACACTTGCTCCATGTTGCTCACAAACTCTCCAAATGTCACTAAAGATGTGCGAAAAAATAGATGTATATCAACTCTCTTTTACCTTTTCTTTTACTTAATATCCACCTTTGTAAATAGCAGGCAGAAATGCACCTACAACACGCACAATGCTTGGGGTGTGCGCATCACTGTTTTTTTTCACCTCAATACTACCAAAAACAGAATGGCCCAAATTCTTCACTGCATCTATAACACGCACAATTCTTGGGGTATGTGCATCACCATGTTAATTTTTTTATTTCACCTCAACACTACCCTAAACAGGACTTTCATTTCTTCACAGAGACTGGTGTGCGCATCACCGCAGGTGCGCTGTAAATTTTCCTCTTCCCTTTAAGCAACTAGTGTTTGCGTCACCATGCACCGAGACTCTTGCCATACAGAATGGCCAGAAAGGTGTGAAGCTCCTTTAAAAACAAGGTGCGCATGTCACCACTCCAACATCCAATACATCTGGCTGCAGAATCCGGCTGGAGCCAGAGACACGACCTGAAGAAGCCATGAAATAGAAGAGGCCACACGCTGGTGATGGAGAAAGGACTCGTATAAAAGAGACTTGCTAGGAAGCAATGCTCTCAAATAACTCGTAACACTGTATTAATCATGTTTGTAAAGACTAATATGCACCACATTCCATATAATTAGCTTAGAGGAAGCTTGCATATGTGTCTTACTAACAAGTAACCCGAGAGAAACTTAAAATGGCTGCCAACACGGGAATTTGCACTGCGCATGCATCAACTGCATCTACGCAGGATGACAAACTAAAGCTTGGAGGGAATTTTCTGCTTCTGCGCACTTGCTTCTAATATGGCCGCTTGAAGGCTCACATGCTAAGCATCTACCTCGCTGAAACTAAAACATGCTATTTACCAAATGCTAATGCAGGGAGACTTATTATAAGTGAATGGGATTAGAGTAGACGTAGGTGGTATACAGGGAAATCATTTTATTTTGATTTTAACATATTTCTTTTTGACCTCTCTATTAGTTCGTATTTGGGCCTCTGAGCGATGCTAAAGTCTATACACCACATGACTCCTTATGCAGGTGCAGTGACAACCAGCCAGAAGCCATGAGGATGTGCTTGGATCCCGTCCAAGGCCGTATTCGTAAGATGTCCTGGGAAAGTGATGGACAGTCTGCAGGATGAACAAGACAACTGTTAAATGTATTCTTTTTATTGATAAAGATGTGAAATGCGGGTGGGAAATAAAACTTGGGAAAATAAATTAAGGGGGGGGACCACTGAATAACGAACTAGAAAATTGTTAAAACCTAGCATGGTGTGATGATCATCCCCCCTTTCCTGTCCAATCAGAATTAGGAGTTTCATAAATTTGAAACATTTAAGGGTGGTACATGCCATTAGGAAAGTATAATTGAGGTAGTTTAGTTAGTTAGTCAGAATAATGCTGATGCGGATGCTGATGCTGCTGCTGCTCGTGTTGCTAAGATGCTGAGAGACCGGGATGCTGTCCGAGAGCTGATCAAATACTGAAGAAGAATCGAATTGCAGAACTAAGAGCCAAAATTCTAATTAATTAGAAGAAGATCGCGGAAGAATTGAGGCGAGAAATAAGGCAAAGAATTAGAAGAAGATCGCGGAAGAATCGAGGAGGAAGATAGTTTCAGAGAGGGGTGCGACGCAGGCGTCGGATCTAAGAAGAGGTCATCTATCCTGTCCCTGAAATCTGTCCTGAAACCTTTGTCACCTGAGCTATCCCAGGGGACCCTTCCAGCTCCTTGGCCAAGGAGTTGGTTTCAGCACCATTCTAGGTAATTATAATTCTGTGTAGTATGTCATTGTACTTCTATTTCTATTTTTTTCCTCCCCAGGCACTGTCATTGTAATAATATTGTTTAGATGATTTTACTGAAATATTTGATAGATTGATTTTCCTTCCTTGGAGAAAACGGTGTACGAATTGTATTGTGCTTTGGCTCACATGAATTTAACTAGATAAGCATTTAAACTCTTCCCAAGTCTGTGGTTATTCAAATATTCAATTTACGTCATTTCACCTTATACTAGCTTAACTAAAAGGTCCATTGACCAGAGGAAAGTACTTTTGATTCAGAAAGATATTATTAGAAATGTTAAGGTAAATTAAACTTTAAAAGCATATCACACAAATTGACCCCAGCGGCACTTTACCAACTTACGTGAATGTGTGTTTATGGGCCCAGGTGAGTATGTGGATTGTGAGTATCTCTAACTGGTAACCCGCTGGATCAGTTTTTCTGGTAGCATAGCTGTGGTTTTTTATTAACTAGTTAGGTGAAAAGATCGACATTTGAGTTATTGATTATGTATTAACAAACCTTTTTGTATTTTGTTTTATGTTGTCTGGAAATTCCCGGGAATATTGAATAGCGGGTGGTGAATGGAAGCCACACTGCAGTGAGGTTACTCGTCTGTTGGAATAGCACTGAAAAGCTATGCAGGGCTGGCAGTGCTGACTTAGGGATTATTTTTTTCCGTATAAAAGTGAGAGTGATTGATAGCAAAAGAGTTCACTGGTGAAACGTTGATCTTATATCAGCTAGAAAGGGTAATACCAAAGGAGTAGCAGGTTCGTCGCAGCTTGAGTGAAGAGTAAGTGGAATAGTTTTACTCGTAGTGTGTGAAGATTAGGCAAAAGGTTTACTCGCAGTAAAGGAAATCGACTATTCTTTGGTTTTAGCGGAGCACACAGAGTAGCGAATGTTTCTACGTCGTCATTAATGAAATTTGTATGAAAATTGTAAGAAAATAAGTTTTTCGTGTTGCCTTGTAAAGGAGGGGTCAGTTGCTGGAGTTGCACTGACATCACGGAGGGCTACGCTGGGATTGGTTGAAGCAGCGGGCGTGTGACTTACGCGAAATTGTAATTTCTGTGACGTCAGTAGTAAGGAGCGATACTGACGTCACAGAAAGGCTGCGCTAGGATTGGCTAGACTAATAGTGTGAGCCTGAGTTTGATTGGTCAAAAGAATAATAAGCCACGCTGGGATTGGTCAAACCTCAAGTGTAAGAGAGAATCTAATTGGTTGCCAGAATAGAAGCTGTAATAGTATTGGACAGTGGAGAAATGGAGGAAGATGGCGGCCGGCTAACGTGACCGGTCGGGAGCTCTCTGTTTACAGGCTGACCTAGTCACTGCAACCTGCTTTCTTTGGCAGTCTCGTTACGTTAGAATCTCGAAATGTTTATTGGTTACTGATATCGAAAAAACTTAAAGAGACTGAAAACGAGCAACTCGAGCTTACTTTTTCCTACCTGCATCGGCCATGAGATTCGAGCCCGATCAACTCATCGGTCTCGTGAGCGCAGGATTGGATCCGCTGCGGGTTCCGCGATCGCTGCGTGCAAGCGGTAGTACACTGTTTGGCGTCTAGGCGGAAGCTCAGGGGGCACGGTCCATCTTCTGGAGAGCCGCTGCAAGGCTCTCGTTCCGGGTCGGCCAGGGCAGAACAGCAGAGGTCACTACCGCCCAGAACCAACCCCGGGAGCAGATCTCAGAACTTTCAGTGGGAAAGAAGTGCACGGAGTACCAGCTCGCCTGTTTGGGGGAGGAAAATCTTGCTGTAAGAGAGGAAAAACTGGAGGTAAGAGTGGAGGGTTGCATGAGGAGGGCAAAGAAAATAGAGAGACCCTCGCCCGTAAAGACTACAAATCCCATAATCCTCCTGAATCTACCAAATTGACAGTTAGCAGAGATTGTATGCTAAACCATCATTTTCTAAAAAATCCAACAGGCTGTAACTCGACATCGGGGGGTGTAGGAGAGTCAGATAAAATTGGTAGCGGTAGCAGAACTGGAGCCAGCTATTGTCTCAGGAATAGACAATTTCTGGCAGACTGCCCCCTGACCACCCTTGAACCCAGTATTCCCCAGATTACTCCCGCCAACCCCAAAAAAATAAGAGCCAGAAGAACTGATTCAATTGGAAAAACTCCTTTAGCTCCATTTATAAAGATTAAAAAACAACAACCCAGATCCAAGGCACATCTGTCTGACAGAGTCGGGTCCAAGACCGAAGGTTACACCTTCACTTAGATCTTTCTTTAAAATTCAAACCCAAGTGGAGCAAGCTCCAGAAACGACCCTGGAAAATACTCCAAAAGGCGCTATCTCCATTCAAGACAAAGTAACGAATAACACTGCCGCGATTAAACTGATTGAGACAGAGCCAGAGACCATGATGGATCCTGTCCCAGATGCTCACCCGGTACCTAAGACAGCTGATCCATCTGAGGGTATACTTACAGATGCAAGCATGATCGACCAACAGAGTCCGAATTCAGCAAACAATTTACTAGAAACTGTATTATTAGAAATGAGGAACAACTTCGCCATTTCTGAAAAGAATCAAACAAAAATTCAAGAGACTTGCGAGGCTTTCGATACCAAGCTAAATGCTCTGGACGAGAGAGTTAAAGTAGTGGAAACAACAATGGGCCTTCTCAGTAAAGAAGTAGAATCTTCACAAAGAGAAATTAGCGCACTAAAGTTAAATGAAGCAGCTCTCCGAGATAAACTAGAATCCATAGAGAACCAGTCCAGAAGAAATAACATCAAAATTCTGAATGTGCCGGAGGGCAGAGAAGGTGGAGACATAAAAAAATTCACAATAACTCTCTTGAATGAAAACTTTCCCTGGTCAGATCCTATAGTCTTGGAAGAAGATATACAAAGAGTGCACCGAGATCCTTTCGGGAAAGACAAATTGTAGAAAAATCCAAAGAAAATCCTTATTAACTTTAAAACTTATTCTCTTAAGGAAAGAATCCTAGGTGAGGCACTAAAAAAGGGAGTATATAATAAGGACGATTGGAACTTCCGAATTAGATCTGATGTCGCCAAGGCGACGCAAGAAAGACAGTGGCAACTTGGACAATTTATGCCTGAACTAAGAGAACTTGGGGCGACAGTGCAAATGAGGTTTCCAGCTTCTTTGAAGACTATGTGGAGAAACAAAATGCACAACATCAGAGACCCAAAAGAGGTTGAGCAGTTATTGACACAAATGAAAGAAAAGCAACAAGATTTTAACTTGTGAGCCTGGTAGATAGGGAGCTCAAACGGGCAAAATCTTTTTGCCAATGAAAGGAACAAGGGAGGCTTCCTCCGGGAGGGATTTTAAATACACTATGCTAAAACAAGCGCACAAAAAAGGGTGGGGAGCAAAATAGGGAAAAAAGTTAAAAATGTCCTCAAAATAATAAAAGGAAATTTGAAGGGGATCTAAGCTTAAATGAATTACCCCCTAAACTCGAGAAACAATTCTCCTTATGGATAATTCATTGCTAATAAAGATCTTATCTTGGAATGTCAATGGTCTCAGGGTTAAAAAACGAAGGAGGTTGATCTTTGAATACCTAAAGTTATCCGACTGCAGTATCCTGATCCTTCAGGAAACTCATTTATTGAAAGAGGAGTGGAAACTCATCACAAAAAATCATAGATGGATAGACTTTTATGTCTGCACCAACCAGAATTGCAATGCGAAAGGAGTGGTTATTATATTTAAAAAAATAGCTAAAGCATCAGTAATAACAAGTTCAGTGGATAACAAAGGGAGATGGGTCATTGCGAATATAAAAGTACAAGGTGCACTATTTACTATAGTTGGCTACTATGGCCCTAACTCTGATGACCCTGAGCCTCTACAAAATCTCTACACTCAACTATTAACAACTCCCTCCCCTATAATTTGGGGAAGTGACTTTAACATAATATTAGATCCAAAACTCGATAGACACCCTACTAGGAAGATCAACCTACCAAAAATGAGACAATGGATCTCACTAACTATAAAAGATCTTGGTCTGGTAGATATCTGGAGGGAGACAAACCCTGGTATTAAGGGATATACCTTTCAAAATAAAAGATTAGGCCACTCTTCCCGAATTGATTTCTTTCTTCTAGACTCTAGCTTAATGCCAAACATTATCAACGCAGACCATATTCCGGCACATTTATCTGATCACTCAGCATTAGTCTTAACCCTTCAAGTGAGAAAAAATAACATCCTCGGACGATGGACAGTAGATCGCTCAATTTTCCTAGATAATCAGTACACTGACTTACTTATGTCGGAAACTATAGATTTCTTCAAGGTAAATAAAGAAGGGATGCCCCCTCAGGTGGTCTGGGATACCTACAAGGCAGTAATGAGAGGTAAAATCCTCAACATAGCAGCCTGGAAAACAAAGATGAATAAATCTAAAATCAGACTCATCGAGGATGAGATAATAATTCTAGACAGCAAACTTGAAGGAGATCTACCAGACCTTACCAGAGCGCAATTAACAGCTGAGAGAAACAAAAAAAAGGAGAATTTAGCTGATCACTTAGAGGTGAGACTTAGAGAGAAATGGGAGACGAGCCAACTTTCTCACCACGAGTATGGCGAAGGATGTGGGAAGATACTAGCGTGGAAAACTAAGACCGAGCAAACCAGGAACAAGATATCTAGAATATGTAAAGGCCAATCGAATATATTAACATCGGAGGATACAGAAGTGAGGAAAGAATTTCAAAACTTCTTTAGTGAACTATATAAAGAAGAATGCTTCCCGAATGAAGTTCAACTCCAAAACTATCTGGAAACCATAGACCTGCCTTCCATTACCAACGAAGAGAGATTAGAGCTTCACAAACCAATAGAAGAAGAAGAAGTTGAAGCGGTTATCAAAAGCCTCAAGAGAGGGAAAGCTCCAGGACCAGATGCTCTACCAAACTAATTATACCAGTCACTAAATAAAGTCTTAACCCCACACTTAACAGAATTAATGAATGACATCTTCATTAATAAAATAGATCTCCCAGTTTCATGGAATGAAGCGATCATCAGTATTATATTGAAACCTGGTAAACATCCAGACCACTGCGAATCCTACAGGCCCATATCCCTTTTAAATTGTGACTATAAGATCTACACTCAAATCTTAACAAAAAGGTTGACCAAAGTAGTTAACCCCCTGATCAACAACAATCAGAATGGCTTCATGAAGGGACGACAGATACAAGAACTGACCCAAGAACTTATTTCAGCAATAGATGTAGCAACTCAGGA
Source organism: Triturus cristatus (assembly GCF_964204655.1). Taxonomy (NCBI): domain Eukaryota; kingdom Metazoa; phylum Chordata; class Amphibia; order Caudata; family Salamandridae; genus Triturus; species Triturus cristatus. Next base: position 1,098,868,436 of record NC_140585.1, read on the forward strand.
AAAAATACCCTTAGCCATTATCACCATGGACGCAGCTAAAGCGTTCGATAGGGTCAACTGGCTATATTTGAATGCTGTATTAAGTAGATACGAGCTAGGAGACAACTTTCAGGACTCAATTAAATCAATCTACAGATATCCAACAGCAAGAGTCTTAGTTAATAATAATCTTTCAGAGAAGCTACAGATCATGAGAGGTACTAGACAGGGATGCCCCCTGTCGCCACTCCTTTTTAATCTCTATATCGAGCCTCTAGCGACTAAGCTAATGAATAACCCTAAAATATCGCCATTCTCATACAATGGCTGGATGAAAAAAGTTGCTCTCTTTGCTGATGATCTGATGATCTTCACTGATAATTTTCTAAAATGTTATCATGATATCGAGGCTACAATAAACCAATTTGGTCCAATATCCGGATATCTGGTCAACCAGTCCAAATCCGAAATTATGGAATGGAATTGTTTCAGTAACCATCCCCTTCTAAAAAAGAGAATACGATATCTGGGTCTTGACATAATTAAGGATATAAATAAAATTGCGGAAGTTAACTTTAAAAGGCTACTAAGTGAAACCAGGAAACTCCTAAAAACGTGGAGTGGATTACCCCTAACCTTTATGGGGAGATCAAACATCATCAAAATGATGATTCTTCCCAAATTTACCTATATATTTATCACAATCCCCCTAGAGTTTGACCAAACATCATTAAGAAAACTGCAGGGGGAACTAAATTCTTTCATCTGGGCTGCTAAAAGCCCCCGAATCGCATGGAATAAGCTAAAAATGAAGAAAGAACAAGGGGGTATAGCGAGCCCGGACTTGACTCAGTATTGTAGAGCCTTGCAGTTCAAATATGCAAGAGTTCTACTAAAAGAATATGAACTTTATCCATCCCATCTCCAAGCCCTAGCAGGACCAGTGGGAAATTTTCTGTATAAATTTGGACATTCAAAATTCTTCAAAAAAATCAAACTAAAAGTTCTCTTTTCTGCAGCTAAACTCTGGACTCAGATAAGAAAAATAACCAAAATCCCATACTATAGCGACTGGGCCCCGATCTGGGAATCACCGGGCACTCCGGAATGCCTCCAAGACAGCCTCTCAGCTCCTTTAATCTTAGCTGGAATCACCAGATGGGGGCAACTCATAAAGCAGGATAAGGTCCTGGTCGCTTCTTGACAATCTTGTGGGAAGCTCCCTATCTAAATTTAAATACTTTCAACTATCTAGTTGGGTAAAAGCAGAGCAGGAAGTATACGAAGGAGACAAAGATCTGGAATACAAAATGCTAACTATCGGAACTCAAAAGAAAGAAATTTCTCTCTGGTACTGGGCCCTTATCGAATCAGGAGAAGATATCCCCAAGATACCAGAAAAGATCTGGAGGAGGGCACTGCCTACAGCAGACATCGAGAATTCTTGGCAAGTATCTATGGGAAAATGTTGGGGTATTATAAAATCTGCTGCCCTAAGGAGAAACCACCTGTTCACTCTTCATAGAGCGTATTGGACACCGAAAAGGCTTTCAAAATTTAACAACACTGATCGGAAAAAATGCCCGAAGTGTGGAGAAGAAGAAGTAGACGACTTGCACATGTTCTGGCAGTGCCCCCAGATCAACGAGTTTTGGAGAGAAGTGGGTAAGACCTTAGAGAGGATATTTAACTACCCAGTCAATGTAAGTATACATTTGGTTATCTTTGGGGTTAGAGAAGAGGGGGCAAATCTTGTTAAATTAACAAAAGATCAAGAGAACTTGCTCTTTACTTTAATATTACTTGCTAGAAGGGAAATATGTGTTAACTGGATAAAATCCAACCCCCCCTCACTTATGGCATGGATCAACTTTACGCATAGGATTTCCAGACTAGATAGAAAAGGGAAGATCAGTAAAAGATATAAATTTTGGGAAGTTTGGGAACAACAAAAAATATGTTAAACTAATTAAAATGGTACCTACCAGTGGTCCAATGATTAAGCAATGGCAATACAATAGAAGCATTGACTTCTAGAGTAGCCTGGAAGGCTAGCTCCACCCACCTTTCCTACAAGGGTTAAAGAGATGTAGAGATCTTGACAGATAAAGGGAAGCTCCCCTACTCGCAATTTGTAATAGGGGTAGCGAAAGACAACTACGCAACTGTTATAAAGATTCCTGAGAAATCTCCAAACCCAGTATTGCAAAATGAGGACTAAAAAAAAAAAAAAAATAGTATTGGACAGTGGAGTTTGTATGTGGAAATACGATCCAACACTAAAAAGGAATCGCCCAGACAGGAGATATTTAGGATTTGTCAGATGCGAATATATAAAAAGATCTTCACCTAAAATGTACGGCAAAAAGAGAAAGATGACATTTATGCAGAAAATTAAAAACTATTTTGAGAAGGATAAACCCATTAAGACTAGAGAGTGAATTCTTATCCCTCCCCCGAAAACGCCCACATCATTCAGGATGATGGAAAGAGGTTATCATACCTGTGTATGGTTAGAAAATTGGATAGAATATACTAAAAGTGATGGAGTGTTAACTTTCCCAGAGAATGGCACATTCAATGGGAGGATACTGCACAATTTAAGAATGTGAATGAATCAATTAGAGCCCAGATCTAGATTAACACAGTATGAGGCTTTAGAAGAATGGGAAACAGAGGCATTTGAGTGCGACAGACCTAGAAGTAGTAGAAGTTACGGAGGATTTTTCCCTAGACAGATGCGTTAATCACGAGATAGCCAGATGAAACAATGGAGACAAGCAATAATTAAAGAAGGACTGTATCCTGTACTAATGGCTGAGGAACAGTCAGGAGGCAAGTGTACAGAGAAAACCAGACATTTGACAATGACAGGTTGTGGGGAATCAGAAGATGTGTTCATGGAGGGCATTTTAATGAAAAACCCTCCACCATACCAGGAAGGACCCAGTAGAACCACTCCTAGTGCCCCTAGAACACCTTTGGTTCCGCAAGTCATACATGAGCAAATGAATGGAAGGGTACTTCAGGAGAAGGAAAGAGAAGCAATAAATAAAAATAGAGAAGAACTAATACAGAAATTAACCCAATTTAATACACACCCTAAAGCACTGACTATACCAGTGACCATATGTCCGGTTGTTCCATTGTATGGAGATAAAACGATCTGTCCAAAACCACAAGGCAGTGAGTGCGATACGGTAATATCATTGCTGGATTTACCGATAAGAGGACAGGAAATTGAAGCACCGAAAAGGATTTCACCTAGTTGTTCAAAAGAAATACGACTAGAAACTCCAACAGGAGTTAAGAATGCCACAATAGTATCTTCAGAAGAATTAGAAAGATGGGCGCAGGGAATAGATAAGCCGAAACAGCCGCTAAAGATTCAAGATATTTACAAATTAAGAGGGGAATTGGAAGAGATGATAGCTGGAAATGTGGGACTGGATCGATTGAATGCCTACAGCGAAGAAGAATTGCTGTTTATTTGCAAAAGTATTACTAGAAACATGAAGATATTACGTGAGAAACTGACAGATCTAGCCTCCGAAATGGGGATTGAGATAGGGAAATCAAAGGTATTGCAGAAAGCAAATAGAGCAGAATTTAGTGATAAGGATTTGGAAAACATGAATGTGTCAGGGAGAAAATTACAGATTAAGGAATTAATCAACATTTTCCAAAAATGGGGAGATTTAAACAAATGGAAAGCCAGATAGATGAGGAAAAAGGAGGAAGCACAGACACATCGAACAACTTCAGAATTTTTAATGAAAGAAATAGGAAAGGTAGAAAGGTTGTGCCCAATGAGAGAAGTCCCTGGAGGAGGACATGTTCATGTACATGTACATGTTCCGTGGAATAGACAAGATATTTTGTCATTTACTAATGATTTCCCCAGGTTAAGAGAAAAAACAGTTGAATGGTACCGGCAAGTTGAAAGGTTTGTGAAGGTTTCTAAGGTTTTGTTGAAGGATTTGGATGGTCTGTTTGACATAGTGGTACCTGCGGATTTATGGACAGAATGCAAAATTACAGTTGATTGGCCTAGTGATGAGTACCCGAGAGACGAGAAAACAGGAGCCCCTTCAGAAGAAGTAATGAAGAAATATCACCAGGTGATTACTTTTTTGAAAGGGAAAATCCCTCCAAAGGAAACAGATTGGGTAAAGATAGATAGGACCACACAAGACATAAATGAGACTGTACATGCCTATTATGAGCGTCTACTGCAAGTGTTTAAGCAGTATAGCGGATTTGAGAATATCGGAGACAAGGGCATGGGTCATTTTGTATATCGTTTTGTATCAGGTTTAAGGCAAGAAATCTCTCAAATGATTCAGCAGCACATGTTGTGCTGACAGGCAAAGCAGATCGATGAGATTCTCAAGTACGCCAAGTATGGCGGAGATGACATTGATAATAGACGTAAAAAGTTAGAAGAAAAGGTAATGTGGGTCCAAGCGAAATTAGCAGAACACCAGGAACTTAAATTAAACAGTCAGACAGGGGATCAAGGGAAAGGACAAGGCCAGAATGAAAATAATGGGGGAAAACAAAGAGGATGAATGAGTAGAGAGGAGGCAAAGAAGAAGTCTCCCTGTCATGGGTGCGGAAAATTGGGGCATTGGAAAAACGAGTGTAAAAATATTCATAATAATAATGGCCCAAATCAAAATTTTAATCCACAGACACAGAATGAGGTGATAATGAGTCAACCGCAGCAGGTTGTAAATCAGCAGAGCCCCTATGCCAAATGTTGTGAACAGAGCCAAGTACAGTGCAGACACCGGATTTCAAGGAGGAAGTGGTAAGAAAAATTCTGTAACGTCACAATTTCATTACAGAATAGTTATCTTGACGACAATGACCAATGCCGGTGCCTGAGGGGGGAGGAAAAGGAGTGCGTACTTGGCGCACCCTTACCGGTAGATCAGTCAGGTCCATATATTGATGGTAAAGTAGAAGGAAAAGCTCTTACCTTTTTGTTGGACACTGGTGCTACCCGTTCTACTGTGAGAACAGCAGACATTCCAAACCTACCCCTCTCGGGAGAAGCGATCCAAGTAGTGGGCGTTTCAAATAAACAGATTAGAACACCTATTACTAAACCAATGGAGGTGCGTATTGGCAATTTTAGGGAAATGCATAAGTTTGTGGTATATGACTCTAGTCCAGTAAACTTACTAGGAAAAGACCTATTGTGCAAAATGAATTGCGCCATATTTTGCACATCGGATGGTGTTGCAATTCAGACCCCCGATGAAGACAGAGTCTACAAAATCATGTTAGCTAAACAAGGCACAGAGGTAGATGAGATGTATTCCTTAATGACAAACGACGATTTACCAGGTGAATTAAAAGCAACCGTAGATCCTGATGTGTGGGATTTTACAGGAAAGGAAGTAGGGTTAATGGAAAATGTAGACCCAGTGAAAGTGACTGTGAAGGAAGGTGCAGTTTATCCAAACACTCGACAATACAAAATGAGTCCCGAAGTCAAAGCTGGTGTTGCAGCAGAAATTGATCGAATGATTAAACATGGCATTCTGAAAGAAATAATGAGCAGTCCCTGTAATTCACCTATAACTGGCATTAAAAAAACTAGTGGGAAATACAGGCTAGTTCACGATTTAAGAAAGATTAATAAGATTGTCGTGCCTTGTTGCCCTGTAGTGCCCAATCCAGCAGTAATTCTGTATCAGATACCATGGAAGACAGGATGGTTTACTGTAATTGATCTATGCCAAGCCTTTTGCTCCATTCCATTACACCCAGACAGCCAGTATCTCTTTTCATTTAAGTTTGAGGACCGCATTTTAGTATGGCATCGAGTTCCTCAAGGGTATACCGAAAGTCCTTCAATCAGATTTTGAAAAAGTGTCTAGAAACCTTTTTTTTTATTTTATTTTTTATTGACATTTTCTGTTACATACACTACATTATAATAACAACAAAGAAACAAGCCAGTACAGTCAGCATACTCCCTCATAGCATTATGTTTGAACGTGGGACAAACATAGAGGATAAAGAATGCAACTTCAAATCACACATTTGACTGGGTGTTAGCCACATGCTCCTTTGCGTCGTGAAACCTTTACCTGTACATTTACCCTTCGAGGGCTCCACATGACCCATTTTCCCTACACATCCACTCCGTCCTTATATCTTCCGACAGAATCGCAACCCTCTCCACATACCTTCCCCATCCTGTACACATAGGTGCGCACCATCGGCAGCGGCACCCGAGAGGCCGAGTATTCGTGCCCACCTCCCACCCTCCCCATCCCCCAATCATATCATATTCCAGGAGCCCCCACAGACCTACCCATTCTCGTCCTGTCGACTTCGTGCCCATTGCAGAAATGGCTCCCAGATATCTCTCAGCCTGGAAGTGGGCGGCATGAGTTCCCAAAAAGTGGATAGCTGAGTGTGACCGTATGTCACCGCAGCCAACCAGCCCTCAAATGTTGGCAGCCTCCTCCCACCCCAGCACAGCGCCACCTGCCTTTTGGCAAACAATAACAACAGAGCATGCAGCTTACGCGCTTTCGGCAATGTGTTTTTGACAAACCCCAGTAACCCCACCTCGGGAGTCGGCAAATCAGATCTTCCAATGATTTGATTAATTGAGGCAAATATCTTTGTCCAGAAATCTGTTACTTTTGGGCAGTCCCATGCCATGTGCAGAAACGCGGCAGGGGGAAAATCCACATCTCCAGCATTCACTGTCCGCCCGCAACCCCATCCTGTGCAGCCCTATAGGGGTTCTATAGAATCTGTGCAGAAACTTGAAATGAATTAATCTTAGCCTGTAGTTGGGCGACAGCTCAGTTAGCTGTCCACAGCAAAACTTCCCCTGCTCCTCAGTCAGCGGGACATCCAGCTCGGCATTCCAGTATTGCAATGATTTAGGGCAGATCACCGGAGCCGAATCTTGCATAGCCTTATAAATCCGCGTTACCAACCTGCGGGGGGACGGAGATCCAACCACGCTCTCCAGGGCAGCCAAAACCGGCGGGGCGGCCGGGAAGTCCTCACTGAGGGCCTTACACGCCACCCGGAGCTTATGATACAGGAATCTCTCAGAGAAGGGCACCTCACCGTCTCCCTCCACAGATGGAGGGGGTCTGAACACACTGTCAGGGAATAAGTCAGCAAACGTGCTGAGGCACTTTTTCTGCACAAGTGTCCCATCAATGCCATCCATAACACACAGCAGTAGAGGATTCCGTGCTATTGACACCGATGGGGCATAAAGCACTGGGACCTTCGCTCTCCTTCGCAGCTCCCCCCAGGCCCATCTTAGCGTGCCGGCGGTGTCTATGTCCACCCTAGGGCGGCCAGCTGGTTTGCAGATCGCCACATTCAACGGAGTCGGCGCCATCACATCACGTTCCACCGCCACGTGCGGCTGGTATGGCGTTGGGTGCACCCAGTAATGTAGATACTGAGCCTGAGCGCTGAGCGCATATAACCGCATGTCTGGTGCTCCCATTCCTCCCTGCCTCAACGGGAGCGTCAGCAGCTCCCAAGCTACTCGTGCCTGACCACCTGCCCACGCCAGCGTCACAAGCCTTGACCTTGGAGTGTTAAAAAAATGGGACGTTAAGGGGATGGGAATATTTGCAAACAGATACAAAAACTTGGGGAGTACAATCATTTTAGATAAGGCCAGCCTACCAGTCAAAGAAAGCGGGAGTTTCATCCATAGTTTGACCTTCTCCTCCAGCCATGTCATAGCTCTTCCATAATTTAGATTCCAAATTTCCTGCACATCCGACTAATCCATATTCCCAGATATTTTACCCTGTCTGCTTCTCACTGCAACGGATACTCAGAGTCTGATTTAGGCGTGCCGTCTGTTAAGGGGAAAATCACCGACTTGGACCAGTTGACTGTTATCCCAGCCAGTCCCCGAATCGGATAAATTCCCTCAAAACAGGGTCTAGATTTTCTTTCGGGTTTATCAGGTATAAAGTGACATTGTCCGCATAGATCGAAATCAGAAGACATCTGGAACTAAAGCCTATCCCTCTAGCCGTGTGATGTTGGCGTATACGCGCCGCAAGCGGCTCCATTGCTATTGCGAATAACAGCGGAGATAAAGGGCACCCATGTCTTGTGCCACGGGATATCGGGAACGGGTCAGATAGCATGACCCTAATCCTAGCTCTAGGGGAGCTGTATAGTAGCCGAATACTATTTATAAAAAGCGGGCTGAACCCCATACGACCCAGGATTGTGAACAGAAACAGCCACTCCAATGTATCAAATGCCTTTGTGGCATCGAGGAACACCACAGCGGCGTGCTCATCAGGGTGTAAATAATGTAATACTGAAAAAATGGTTCGTAAGTTGTGCGACGTCGACCTCCCCGGGATGAACCCGGACTGGTCAGGGAGCACAATCATGGGCAGCAGGGGCTGTAGTCGATTGGCGATTAATTTTGCGTATATTTTGACATCTACATTTATCAATGAGAGTGGCCTGTACGAGTCTAGCTGGGACTATGACTTTCCTGGCATCAATAGTGTTATTATTGTAGCCTCCCTCATGGAACTAGGTAGCTCCCCCGTTTCCAGGGCTTCCCCATAGACTTCCAGCAGCTTAGGCGCCAGCTCGTCAGCATAGGCCTTGTAAAAGGCCGTGGTCAGCCCATCAGGACCGGTAGCCTTATCGAGGGGCAAGCTCTTAATGACCTGCACAACATCCGCAACTGTGTACGGGAGGTCCATGTATTTCCTATGATTGTCGTTGAACCAGGCTAGGGCGATGGAATCTAAGAATGACTGCATATCCTCAGGGCATTCGTCCAGCGTAGCCCTGTAGAGTAGTGTAGAAGGCAGAAAAGGCCACCAATATCTCCCCCCCGCCCGAAGTACTTCCCCAGACGTAGTGTGGATCTCGTGGACATACGTTGCAGCTCTGGGGGGCTTTGTCATGGTAGCCAGTGTTCGCCCTGGTCTGTCGCCTTCCCCATACCTCCTGGCCTCTGAGTGCTTCCCCAGAAACTTGACCTCCAGCTGCGCCTCCTCAGAGTAGTCTAATAATTTAGCTTTTATCAAGCCAGTTACTTTAGGGTCCCCCGTGGCATAGAATTCATCCTCCAACGCCTTGATGCCGGTCTCCAACGAGGCAAGCGACCCCCTTATGGACTTGAGGACTCCTGCCTGTCGGGCTATACACTTCCCCTTAATTACTACTTTAAAAGCCTCCCACAGTGCGGCCACAGCAGCAACCGAGCCCGCGTTCAGGTCAAAATATTCAATAATGTCAGCCCTGATCTCCTCCTTAAAGGCTTCATCCAATAAAGCGTGAGGTGGAAGACGCCAGGCAAAGCGCCAATCTCAACACACATGGGGAATGATCGGAAAGGGATCGGGGCAGGTGCGCAACATCCACAGACCTGGGACAACATCACGGGACACCAGCCAGTAATCCAGCCGGGACCAGGAATTGTGGTGGTCGGAAATGCATGATCCCTCTCTCAACTGGGGGTGGCGGTTTCGCCAGATGTCAACAAGATCCCCATCAGCCACTATCGCCCCCAGCGCGGCACTGGCCGCCGGGTGCAGGGCACGGGCAGTTCCCCTCCTGTCCAACTTATCATCCAGGATAGCGTTACAATCTCCTCCCCATATCACAGTCTGGCTGCCAGCCGCCCTAATCTTAGACCAGATGGTGTGGAAAAACTCAGGTGAATCAACATTAGGACCACATACAGCCGCGATGGTCATATAAGTACCACATAAGAGCCCCTGTACCAGAACGTACCGCCCCTCTGGGTCACTCTGCACGTACCTCTCCCAACAATCCAGCCCCTTTTTGATCAAAACAACCACCCCTCGCGCATAAGTAGAATATATAGATGAATAAACATGTCCCCAGCGAGTATGTCGGAGTCTCTGCGAGGGTGCCACATTCAGGTGCGTCTCCTGCAGTATGCATATGTCTATGTTATGACGTGTCAGATATGCATGAACCAGTCTCGCCTTTCTGCCATCATTAAGCCCCCGGACATTCCAAGTAAGGCAACTTAGGGCGTTGGTAATCATTTACTAGTGTTATGAATCCAAGCGCATTGTCTGTACCCAGTGTGTGATATTTCGGCCCACAGCAATGCAATGTGCCCAGAGCATACCTTCGATACTGGCAGTAAACAATAACAAAAACTCCCCCCCTCCCCCCACCCACTCCAAGCCCCCAAACAGGTTGCAGGAAACCCCCCTATAATAACCAAAGCATACAATCCACAACAAAACGATTGGGATCCTTCCCATGGGGGCGTTGCAAAGCTGGCAAACGTCCTTGCTTCATGCAAGGTGGCCGGGAGTACTTCAGGGAGTCTGTCCGCACGTAACCCGCTATCCACCTCAGACTCTAGGAATGGTACTGATGAGGTCCTCAAGGTGAGAAGCAGCCCCCTCTTGGCAGAACCCAAGGCGCCATTCCACACAAGTTCTTCGGCCCGATCGCGGGCCATGGCCTCTTCAAGTTAGTCATCATCACTCAGGTTGACTTCCGTCCTCACACCAGCCTCTCGGTGCCCCTTTTTCTGCCTCCCACAGGCTTGTTTGGCAAATTTTAGCGCACATTTCGCATCCGTGAAAAAGTGACACCTTAAGCCTTGCCGGGTACAGCAGCGAGTATGGAATCTGTGCTTGGAGCAGTATCCGCTTTACGGGAAGGAACTCACGTCTTGCCGCCTGCACCGCCGGGGTGAAGTCCAGGTAAAAGGAGATGGTATTGCCTTTATGTGTGATAGTGCCTTTCTCCCACGCCTTCCTGAGAATTATGTCCCGATGTTGATAATTCAGGAGTTACGCTATGATGGGTCTGGGCGGAGCACTCACCGGGGGCCGCTGGCCCAGCGACCTGTGGTCTCGCTCCACCACAAAGACCGGGGAGAGGTGAGGATCAAACAGCTCATGCAGCAACTCTGTGACGTAGGATTCCATTGTGGAAATGGCTGTCGTCTCCGGAATTCCCGTAATGCGAAGATTGCTGCGGCGCGACCTCGCCTCCAAGTCCTCGTTTTTGGCTCCGATGACCCTAAGGAGAGTGTCCATGTGGAGTAGCTGTTCCTTCGTCTCCACTTGGAATTCGTGGAACTCCATTTGTCTGCCCTCCAGATCATCCAGGCGAGTCTCGTGGGCCGACACCTGCGATTTGACGGAGTCCAACTGCGCGGTCAGGACATCCAGCTTGGAATCTATGTTACGCAGGCTGGATCTCATTTCCAACATTAGGGATTTCAGGTCTCCACCCTGATCATCCGTCTGCGGGTCCTGGGATCCCCCTTCCCGCGAGTCGTGCTCCGCCTCGGTATGGCGTGAGGCGCGCTTACTGTCAAAGTTCAGCTTCGGTTGCTTGGCGTCATGCTTGCCCATGGCTGCCACGGGGCAACAGGCCCAGTTAGGAGGCCTAGTCCAATCACACCCCCGCAGGGATCCACTCAGGTTCTCATCCCCCGCAGCGCGGGAGCGCACCGCCACCCCAATGTCCCTGTATCAGTGTCCGGGACGGGCTCAGTTCCCACCTCACTTCACCAAGCCCGCCAGAACCGCTGCGAGCTTCTCCACAGCACGGTCACACGTCCCCGGTAGTGCAGCACCTCATCTAAGGCCGCGCAGCTCTCCCCCTATCCGACAGCTTCAGATACACGGCAATGGCGGGACCAGCAGTGTCGGTCAACAGATCCCCAACGTGTCTGGTGGTGGTCCACACCCAGATGCTCTTGGGCGCTCCTTTCACCTCCACTCCTGGATAGTTCCAAACCATGACCCCAGCCTGGTCCCGCAGGCGCTTCCGATGCTCCCTCTAGCGCTGTAACTTCCCCGGCAGCAGGGGGCTCTCCGCCTCTCCTCTCAGGCCCAACAAGCAAGCACGATCTCTCGTACGGCCAGCCCAAGGGACCACCTGGCATGCAGACCCGCCCTCAAGCACCAGCGCGGGGGGCTCACCAGCAATTAAACCTTCTCTGCAGGACTCCAAATCTCCCCCAGCACATCAAGGCAAGTCGCCGCAACCGCTCCTCTCGCAAGCTCAGGCCGGTCCCGGTCCGCGCCGCAGCCCAGGGTGCCGCCGCCTTCACCTCCCAAGTCTTCGAGCTCTGACTCCTCCAACGGGCTCAGCCGCCCGGGTCCCCGCCTCACCTCAGGGTCAGACTGGCCTTCAATATCGCTCCGCCTTCACAATCGGCGCGTAAAGGCCGCGGGGTCTCAGGGTCTCAGCTCCTCTGCTCCAAACCTCCACCAGGCCACGACCACGGGCTCGCGTAGTCTCCTCGCCCGCTCGGCGATAACGAGGCCCCGCTTAGCCCAGCTCTGGCGATTTTCTCAGCTCCTGCCCATCGAGGAATCACCGGGAGGACGATACCGGGTCCGCGATCACCACAGCTTGGGACACAGCGGGCTACGGCAGATGAGGACCTCCCCAGCGATAGGATTTTGAAAGGATTTTCTCCCGGCCGGCGGAGCGTGCTCAAAAAGCAGCCATTCCGCTGCGCAGCCGGCCACGCCCCCCTTGAAAAAGTGTCTAGAAACCTTAGTACTGCCCAGGAAGTCAGTTCTAGTGCAATACATTGATGACTTGTTAGTCGCATCAAAAACAAGAGATGACTGTGTTACTGATTTGATTGCTTTGTTGAATCAATTGGCTGATGGTGGACATAAAGTGTCCCCAGAGAAATTGCAATTTTGCAGGACAGGAGTCAGATATCTAGGACATCAAATAAAACGAGGAGTGAGGAAAGTGACCCCTGAAAGAATAAAGATAATAAAACAAATGTAGTTACCACAAACCTAGAGAGAGATTAGAATGTTCCTTGGAGTGGTAGGATACTGTTAGACAGTGGATTGTAGGTTTTTGTCTACTAGCCAAACCCTTAATACAAATGACAAAGAAATGAGCAAAGGATCCAATAGAATGGGATGATGAAAGCATGGAAGCCTTTGTGAGGTTACATAATTGTTTGTGTGAAGCCCCTGCCTCGGGTATGCCAGATTACACAAAAGAACTTGGACTATTCTGTTGTGAGAGAGAAAGCTGTGCACTCTCAGTTTTAACGCAAAGACATAGTTTGATGAGATGTCCAGTAACATACTTCTCTGCTACTTTGGATCCTGTAGCATCAGTGTTACCTGGTTGCTTGACCAGTTAGGAGAAGAAGAACAAGTTCAGGTAGAAGAAAAGGAGCAAATAGAAATAAAACCTGAACAGGGTCAGGAAAGGAAAGAAGAACATGTTCAGGCAGATGAGGCCACAATTATAAACCCTGGACAAGGACAGACAGAGATGGATTCTGAAAACGAAGATAATCAAATTGTGCCACAACTTAACAAAAATAAAAGAACACACAAAGAAAGTGACAGTGAGGTACAAGCAAAAAGGGTCAAAAGAGGTGACAACTGGCCAGGTGGTGTTAAAAGGTTAAGATATCCCTTCAGAACAATAATTGAAGAACCTGAACAAGTAAACGAAGTCACTAGCCAGTCTGGGCAATCAACTAGTAGGCCTAAACGGAGAAGTCAAAGACTGAGGATATTAAATATTAAGTTCAAAGGTCCTGAATAGACTTACGTGATTCTTGAAGAATTTGAGAATTTAGATCTAAATGCGGAAACTGATGAATAAATAATTGCAGAACAGATTGACGAAGAAGAAGTGAGACCCACTTGAAAAAGCTCAGAATTAAACATACCATAGGCAAATTAGAAATAAAGAAGAGAAATCTTCTTAGTTCAAAATGGCTGATGATAGGGTAGCTGGAAGACCAAAAAGAAATTGCATAAAGAAATGTTGTAGAATATGAATATGTAGTATATTTTTAGTACTCATAATTTGGTTAATATTAACAGTAGCCATCCCTTTTTTGATGGTGACAGAAAAGAAAAAAAACACAACCACCAATGAAAAAGTAGCTAATTTTAACCCCTTCAGTGCCCGCCCCTTTCCCCGCCCTGTGCCGGCCGTTTCATTAGCGGGCGGGGTTTGTGACGAGCTGGTCTCGTCATGGGCACAGCGCAACCGCGGCCCATGACGAGACCAGCTCGTCACGGGCATTGAAGAGGTTAAAGGAGATAGAGTAGCATTAGAAGCATTAGATGAGTCAAATATTAAAGAAGATAGAGTAGCATTAGGAGCACTAGATGAATTAGACTTAAACCACACTGTGACAAACAATGACACTGCTTTAAATGTATTTACAAAGTTACTAGTACAATATGTAGACACTATGGAAGTTAGTGATTGTTATGTATGTATGAAAGTACCAGCATCAGTAGCAGAAGGTGTAACATATCACCATTTACCATTAACATATAGTATTTCATGTAGTATTTTGTCGAGTTTATTTTATAGAACAGGAAAATTACAGGATTATTATTCTAAGGTAGATGTGAGTTTTTCAGAGGTTCCTATTCAAAAGAATAGGAACCCAGTTCTTAGTACTAAGGATGCACAGTTTATGGGTGAATAGTCCCTAACAATGAAAACAGTAGATATCGCTGAAGCGCACAAGAACAACTTAACATGTACATTACACGAAGAAGAAAATATATTTTTGAATTTAGTGGAGCAAAGGAGACAGGATTTCCAAATAAAGGCTTCTGAAAGGAAACCTCAGATTCTTCAATGAGCTGAGAAAGAGGAGATTTATACAGCTGGCAACACTCATGCTGCGATGTCCCTGGATTTTGAAAAGAAAGGGAGGATCTGCCTTCATAGGTTAAAGACTGACTATAAGAATGCATTTGTCGGTTCCAGTGAATGTGAACATAATTTCCTAGTTATTGGGGGATGGGGACTAAAAGGTGGAACAGACCCAGTATTTCCTGGAGTTTATTAAGTGTGTGGGAATAAAGCTTATTTTAGGCTGCCTGCACATTGGTATGGGAGTTGCTATTTTAAATAGTAGTCCCAAAAGTGTACCATGTGAAAAGAATCACTGGAAGCCATGAAGACACAAAGGAACTAACACGTACCAAGAGAGCTAGTTTTTCAGAAATAGTAGGTGATAGATTTAGTGCATTGATACCTTCAGTGGGAGTAATTCTGAATTCACAGAAAATTTGTCAGTTATCTACAGTAGTTGATCGTCTATCGACTAATACTGCTGGGGGTTTCTTGATGATCAATACAGAAATGGTTGAAATTAGGTCAATGGTTTTACAAAATCGACTTGCTCTTGATAATATATATTATTGGCAAAATAGGGCGGAGTCTGTAAAATGCTGAAAGTGCAACATTGTTGCACTTATATTCCTGATAAAAGTGTTTGAAGAAATGAAGGGAGATTTATATAAGAAGATGAAGAATTTACAATACAATAATAAAGAAAAAGATGAAAAGACAGAAAAGGCAGTTGAGATGTGCTAAAGTTGGAATCTGATTTGGTGATAGGTAAATTGGTGATGGCACAAATGCCATCAGAGAGGGGATTGATGGAGCAAGGACTCATATAAAAGAGACTTGCTCGGAAGCAATGCTCTCAAATAAGTCGTAACACTGTATTAGTCATGTTTGTAAAGACTAATATGCACCACATTCCATATAATTAGCTTAGAGGAAGCTTGCATATGTGTCTTACTAACAAGTAACCCAAGAGAAACTTGAAATGGCTGCTAACGCGGGAATTTGCACTGCGCATGCGTCAACTGCATCTAAGCAGGATGACGAACTAAAGCTTGGAGGGAATTTTCTTCTTCTGCGCACTTGCTTCTAATATGAAGGCTCACATGCATCTGCCTCGCTGAAACTAAAACATGCTATTAACTAAATGCTAATGCAGGGAGACTTATTATAAGTAAATGGGATTAGAGTTGAGATAGGTGGTATACCATGAAATAATGTTAATTTGATTTTAACATGTTTCTTTTTGACCTTTCTATTAGTTTGTATTTGGACATCGGAGCGATGCTAAAGTCAATACATCACATGACTCCTCGCGCAGGCGCAGTGACAACCAGCCAGAAGCCATGAGGGTGTGCTTGGATCCCGTCCAAGGCCGCGTTCGCAACATGTCCTAGGAAAGTGATGGACATCCTGCAGGATGAACAAGACAACTGTTAAATGTATTCTTTTTATTGATAAAGATGTGAAATGCGGGTGGGAAATAAAGCTTGGGAAAATAAATTAAAGAGCGGGACCACTGAATAACGAACTAGAAAATTGTTAAAACCTAGCATGGTGTGATGGTCATCCCCCCTTTCCTGCCCAATCAGAATTAGGAGTTTCATAAATTTGAAACATTTAGGGGTGGTACATGCCATTAGAAAAGTATAATTGAGGTAGTTTAGTTAGTTAGTCAGAATAATGCTGATGCGGATGCTACTGCTGGTCGTGTTGCAGAGATGCTGAGAGACCGGGAAGCTGTCCGAGAGCTGATCAAATACTGAAGAAGAATCGAATTGCGGAACGTAAAGCCAAAATTCTAATTAATTAGAAGAAGATCGCTGAAGAATCGAGGAGGAAAATAAGGCAAAGAATTAGAAAAAGATCGCGGAAGAATCGAGGAGGAAGATAGTGTCAGAGAGGGATGCGACGCAGGCGTTGGGTCTAGAAGAGGTCATCTATCCTGTCCCTGAAATCTATCCTGAAATCTTTGTCACCTGAGTTGTCCCAGGGGACCCTTCCAGCTCCTTGGCCAAGGGGTTGGTTTCAGCACCATTCTAGGTAATTATAAGTCTGTGTAGTATGTCATTGTACTGCTTTCTCTATTTTTTTCCTCACCAGGTACTGTCATTGTTATAATATTGTTTAGATGATTTTACTGACATATTTGATAGATTGATTTTCCTTCCTTGGAGAAAACGGTGTATGAATTGTATTTTGCTTTGGCTCACATGAATTTAACTAGATAAACATTTAAACTCTTCCCGAGTCTGTGATTATTCAAATATTCAATTTACATCATTTCACCTTATACTATCTTAACTAAAAGGTCCATTGACCAGAGGAAAGTACTTTTGATTCAGAAAGATATTATTAGAAATGTTAAGGTAAATTAAACTTTGAAAGCATATCACACAAATTGACCCCTGCGGCACTTTACCAGCTTACGTGAATGTGTGTTTATGGGCCCAGGTGAGTGTGTGGATTGTGAGTATCTCTAGCTGGTAACCCGCTGGATCACTGGGGAAGACAAGTTCCGAACAATGCAGAGACCGCGCCAGGTGATGGCAATGATCAGGAATGCTCGGTCAAGCTCATGCCGGTAACTATGCGAACTATGCCCAGGGTTAGTCATGACCTTCCCCTGTCAACCTTAACATAAACTGACTGCGGCATTCAAATCATGACATTCTGTAGGAACCTTGGTTACAGGGTTTGAACTTCAGTCCATTATTGATTTCCATGACTCTTTAGGAAACACTTAAACTAATGGTACCAACACTCGCGTTTCAACCAGCCAATATGATGGCCGACTTGCACGCTTGATAGAGAGCCATCACTTTTACCTCAGCTCGTTATTCCCGGGGAGCGATTTTCGGGGTACATTGTGGCAGTTTCTTCACTAAATGGAATTGTAGTCTTGATTAACAAGCATGAGCACATGGCATTTTGCTTTGTTTACTTTCAGAAGTCACATGCATTTGTGTTTGTGATATAGGGATGAGAACGTTTTTACTCGAATCCTCACACTAGCAGGAGGCAACAGTAGTTTTGTAATATACACGTATGCACAACACCAGGGCACTCGACGTAGTGTTTGCTTTAATGTGCATTTTAATTTAATAAGACCCAGGACCAAATAGGTTTTAATACGAATACCTTTTGCATGCACACTTATCTGCGTCTCTGGGAGTTTAGTCTCATCACGGTACACAAATTCTTCTTAAGTTCAAACAAGGGCTCTTTCTCACTATTTTAATTCGTCATCTTACGGATACAGTGATAGTTTGTCCAACACCTGGCAGTCACAAGTGTTTGAGCACGTTATTAATCATAGAGGGTCAGTTTGAAGTGCTGTTCTCATTTTGCCTTTCCATTATCCCACAGAATCTTATTTCCCTGATGAAGGGCACTTAGCCCGAAATAAATCGGGATAGTTGAAGTGTGATAACAATTTAACACTGATGTGTATATGTATGACACAGATGGAATGCTCTTAATTTCGTTGCCAACGGAATGAATGAATAAAAGGATTTCATTCTGATTTTTTAATTGTGAAGATTAACTCTGGAATAACTTCTTTTAAAACTGATGAACTTGATTATCTCCCATTTGAGGATCAAAGTGTTGCAACTAGGGGAGGCTTTCCCTGATGCGGGAAGAACAAAGTTACATTATAGACACACCCAGGATCAGAAGGCAATACCCTGATGCACACAACCAAACGGAGGAATAGCACCATTCCCATTGAAGAACAAGAAGTTCCTTAACCATTTAATTAAAATACTGACACCAGCATACTGGAGGCAGAAGGTTAGCATACTGCCACTTATATACTGGAGATAATACTTAACATAATGGACAGATATGATAAAATACTGCTAATAGCATTCTCAGTGGTTAATTTTTAAAAAGTAAGTGCTGGTGCTCTCGTCAGGAGGCAACTTGCACAAGCCCATTTCTCCTGTAATGCTGCCTAAAACAGATTCAACTACTAACCAGGAAGAGGGGAGAGAATGTGACGTAATGGCTAGAGGTGCTGACTTTGGAGCTGGAGAACCATGTTTGAGTCTCGGCATCGGCCTAACATCCTGTGATTCAGGGCAAATCACTTAATCTCCCTGTGCCTAACATAAATCAGTGTGTTCTTAACTGGTGCTCATGAAACTATAGCGCCCGTGTTGATGATTAAGTGCTGGTGCTAAGCACCGGAAACCACTGCCTCAAATTAAGCACTGAGCATACTAGAGGTAATTCTTGGCACATGGGGCACCCAGGGAAATATGTTGATGCTGGTGCATTGGAGATCCTTCTTGGCATAAGGGCAGACAACAGCAGTATATAGCAGAGGGCAACTATGGCAAAATACTGACCCTGAGATACTAGAAGTTATTTTTCACATAAGGACCACTCATGGTATGTGGATGGCTTTAATGGTAACATTTTGACATTGGTATTTTCTATGTACTTTTTTAGCATAGGAGGGCACATGTGGCATATGAGGGGCACCCATTACAAAATGCTGGTCAAGGGCCAATGGAAGTTATATTTGGGTCACCTTCAGTACGTTGAAAAAAATAGGGGTAGCTCCAGTGAAGTGTCAGGTTACACTGGCTTGGCACACCATAAAAGGATTTTAAAATTTATTGAACGTGCTTTTTAAAGCATATTTTTTTTAAAAATGTAAATAAAAATTGAGCTTTGAAATGCACTATCTGACCCCATTTTTTAAAAACTTTCCTCAGGAGGGAAACCCCTGAACTTCCCTATGAAGAGGTCTGGCTTGCACACTTCTCTTGCTCACTATTATTTAGGGCAAGTATGATGCCCCACAACTTCCAAAGATCAAATGTTCATGTAAGGGCACTAATGTAGGTGGTGTGTAAAGTAGCCATTTGTTTGTGGGGTGTTATAACAGTAGTCATAGAATTATAATCAAACTTCAGCAATGTCAATTATTGTGATGTCATCATGGTTAAGGTCATGTGACCACTTCATGGGAACATTTGGGGCCAAAGGTCATATAATGCCATTTCTGTGACATCATTTACATCAAATGGTGTTTGATGTCACTTCAGCTACCGCTGGCATTTTGTTGAATGAAAGTCCAAGGTAATTATATTTGTGGGTTCAGTGCAAACAATGAGAACTGACTTGCGTTTGCACAAAGTTTAGCTGACTATAGCGTAACCATGGCATCACCAGATCACGCAAAATCTGCCTTAACAACACAAATGTAGAATACCCAATCTACCACACCTTTCAGACATGACAGCTCCAGCGGCAGCCGCCACAAACAAAGGTTGGTGGGGCGGGTGGGGTCACATGGGAGGCATCATGGGGGGAATGAATATTAAAAACTAAAAAAAGGTACCTTATGCCGCGGCCGCTCCAGTGTCGCGTCTCCTCGCTCCGCCTCTCTTCCTGTCTGCTGGTCCCAGCAGCTCCTGGGACAGACTCCCTGTCCAAACCCTGCACTGCAGAACAGCGTGGGAATTGGTCTGAGCAGGCAGAAAAGACACCCTGCTCAGACCAGAGAGTCTGTGGGGTTTCTCCTGCCTGGCTGCTCAACGCAGTTGGGCTGGAGGAAACGTAAGTGTGCATGTGTGTTTTGGACAGCCTGAGATGACAGGCCAAAACACATATGCGCACTTAGGGAGTGGAGTTCACTAGCATTCCTCCCACTCCCATACCTCGGCCCTGCCCCTCCCAACAGCACTGGCTAAAAGCAGGCAAATGTAAATAAAAACGATGCAAGAACATTGTTTTTAATTTACATGTGCTGGCTCTGAGCCAGGCAGTGAGGCAACGCTCCTCTGCTATTGCGGAGGATCAGCCACTGGACAGCTCAGTTTTTGACTGTTTCTGTACTTGCTCACATATGCCATCTTTCTGGGAGAAGTACTTTTTCTAGTTAGGTCGAGCCTGAGCCAGCGCAAAAGTGCTGCTCTGCGAAGAGCTTTAGTAGTTCAGTACGGAGAGAAGCTTCGCCCACTCCCCCCACCCTATTTTTCATTGGACTTGTGTGTTTGTCCTTTGTAAATCTTGTTTTCTGATACATTATGAGGCTTTTTAGTCCCCCCTTAGTATGGCCATGTGGTTATTTGTATCCTCCCATGGCTACTGGCCCCTTTACTTAGTTGTTACACAGGATGTGTACTATTTTCTTTACTCCCCGCTGCTTTCCGGGTCAACGCTGGGGTTGTGGGGTGCTCTTGTTTTGTTATATGATCGGGTTTCACTTCCCACATGTGATGCTGTTGTTTTATTCCTGCCACTTGGCAGCTCTGGAGAAGGGGGTGTGTCTGTGCCTACAAGTACTGCTCCCGAGGGAGGGGTGCGGAGGGGGGCTGTGGATTGGCACACGCCACGATGATTCAGGAGATGCAAGGCTCGTGCCCCACACGGGGGGAGTAGAGAAGGAGGGATGTGCCTGCCATTGCCACGTCCACCTTGTACACACACGTGCCGAGCACGCTGCTCTGGCTCCTGTGCTGTTTATCTGCTTGTGCCCTCTCAGCGGCATTCATGGACGGCTGCTGACAGTTGCTTTGGCCCCTGCAGAGGCTGCTCCGTAGTTAAGGGTGATGGCAGCTGCTATGGGCAGCAGTGCTTACGTCAAAGCACCACCACAGCCTGGACTCCCCGCTGCTGCAGCCCCCGAGGAGGCACGGCATGGGCCCATGCTCTCCTTCCTCACCAACATCTCGTCCAACATCTCGCTGGACGGGCGGCCCACACAGGAGGACAAGGGCGGCCCGCTTCATGAATCCTCGTTGCGGCTGCCACCTCCCCGCTCCCTGAGAGCACCCCGCTGGAGCTCGAGGAGAAGGACACCTTCACCAGATGCCTGCCAGCCCTGAAGGCTGTGGTGGGGACACCGCTGGCCGCGTCTGGCACCAGGTGTCGCATAAATTACTTCACCCCGGGCATGCTGCTGGCCGCCACCATGCCCTTCTGCAGGCAGCAGTCAGCGGGGCTCATCACCTGCTGGACCCAGGAGCAGCTGATGGGGAACGTCTCCCCAGAGTTACAGCAGCGGTCCCGGTGAGTTGCGTACATCCACCCCTGTTCCCTAGCCACTATGATTTTTTTCTCATAAGAGCACAGTGAACCGTACAAACTGCTTATTTCCGCTTATAGCCATACACCGCTCTATACCATTCCAAATAAACGTTTTCAGTGAAAGTTGTAGGACATTACTATTCCTAGTGAAATCAATTACAATCTGGTGCTCTGGATTTTATGCTTGTAGTCCAATCTAAGCCGTAGTATGATGTGAAATAATACTACAGTAGCTAAGCAATAAAATTCAACAGTCAGGCTGGGGGTATTTGACCGTTGTCTGGTTCTAGTAACTTAATGGAGATCAGATGTTTTTTTTTCGTACTTCTGTGCAGTATTTAACCTTCGCATCTATTTTGCTTAGTTGTAGACTGGCTCACGAGCCTGTTTGCTTTATAGTGGGACCCAGGTGCTCTCACCAGACATTCATCAGTGATTAACATTGGATAGAATGTCTAAAATGAAGTTACATCAAGTATAATGGGGTGACCCAGTGCCCCTCAGAACCTGGGTGGACGAGAATGTGGAAAATGTTTGTTCTGTCGGGTGCAGAATTGATTCTAGGTTAACCGAATAACGATACTCAAACCTTTCAATAATAATCAATGAAAAGCGAAGGGAAGAAAAGGCAAATATCATGAATCAAAGAAACAAGAACAAAAACACACCAAAAGTAAATCAATCAAGGTCTGTCATTAAGGATAAATACATATGTTCTTTACATTTTATGGTGTCGAAATGACATTAATAGGCTGTCAAGGTTCATGAACATGTAATTTGTTCCAACGGCGCAAGTGATATAGTGAAAAAAGTGCGAAACAAATTGCTGAATGTGAACAAAATATATATAGTGCTGTACGCAATGATGAAACTAGTCATTCATAGGATATCCATCCCTTGGTACACAAAGCTCTGCGCCGCTTGGAGTTTTAAGTTTCCATTTCACGAGTGGCGGAGAAAGTAGGGTCAGGATTATCAAGGGCACGTCAACGTTTCGACCCGATGGGGTGTGTGATTTACTGATAGGCATGGCGGGTCTTCGTCAGGACATGGTGATAAAAGGGACAGCCAGGATTTAAGGCGGTAATCTGATAGCTGAGTCGGCCCTTCTCCGAGTCTTATGTGTAACCTGGGGGTTACAAATGTCTCTGTAACTGGTCCTAAACAACTGAGCTGTTTTAGTGGCAAGGTTGTCCATACAATAGGAAAAATTGAATTAGAAGCTCTAATTGCAATAGTTGGGGATTAAAACTGTACGGTTTATTTGTGACAAATGGTAACAAGCATTTTAAAAACCAAAAGATAAATAAAAGGCATTGTCATTTACAATGCCAATAGCTCAAGCTCCCGTAAATGCAAGACCTATTGCATTGCAAATGCTTGTTTTTTCTGATGTGCTGTAGATTTTTTGGGATGCCAATAACGAAACAGAGAAAGATTTGATTTGATTCTGATTTTGGAGCAAGAGTTCTGGAACTGAAGTTTAGGAGCCGTTCTCAAACTTCGATGTATTGCCAGTGGCAACATGTGCATCCGCTCAGAATTCGGTAAGCAAACTTCTCTTTTGCATTTGAATGCTGTCTTGATGAAGGGAGATGAATGGGAAATAAAAGGTGTTCTGTCTCTGAGAGGGAGCTCTCACCTGCATACCTCACTAACACATTCCTCTCTACACCTCATCATGCGTGAGTCATCCGGAGAGAGCAGAACTGGAGCGCGAGCGCTTGATGCTGATTTAGAGTTTAACAACTCGAAAAAGTCTTTAACACTTACTGTAGGTGAGATGTTATCTCATCAGATATACACTGACAGCGAATTCCCTTTTTATCGACTAAAACTGCAGTTCACTCGGGGCCGGAAAAGTTTAATGTGAAAAGAGAATCTAATAACGAGTGCGTTAAGGGCACTAAATCAATGCCAGCCGCCCCTCTCTGCTACTGACTTTTACAAATGACTGAAGAACTTTGGAATCCTTGCAGAAATATTTTAAAGCAGTTGTTCAATCCGTAAAACACCGTGACTTGCATTGATAATACGTGTTTCCAAACATATTCATTTTAACCGGGAGCACCAATCCTGTATCATTGCCATCTTTTGTTAGCCAGGGTCCTAGTGTCACATTGCAGAAAATGTGGGTTCCTGCTGCACAGGGCTCCTCAGAAGTACTCTTCTTGCATCAGTGGACTGCTCTTTCATGCACACGGCACACTGACTATCTTTGCATTCATGGCTTTTATTGGCCGAATAAAGTATGTTTTTGACTTGACTATCTTTACCTGGTGATGGGTCTGGTGACATGCTCCTTTTGCAACTGATCAACAGCTGCACATTTCCCTGGGACCTGGTTTTCCAGCATTTCACCTGCACATTGACCGGATGACATTCTTGTGGTACGTATTACCTGTTACACCGAGACCTGGTGACCTGCTCAAACTGTGTTTGCCCTGGAGACCTGCTCACCACAGACACTAAGTCCTGAAGCCCAGACTCTATTGACTGGCTCGCTTTATTGCGCAGTCCTGAGGACCTGCTACTATTCAGTCCTATGATCCCTACTCCATATTGCTCTGGTGGCCTGCTCCTTTTCCACAAAAGCTCTCATTGTTCCGTGCAGACACTTTCATTGAAAATGGTCGCAAGTCCCTTACCCTACTCTTCTGCACGTCAGCTATCATATAGCTTGCAAAGGCACAGTAGTCAACATTTTCTGGTGCTTGTGCCCCTTACTTTATGCTGATACTCTCTTTACTGTTACTTCTGATGTTCCTTATCTCACGCATGCTCTTTGTGGGGCTTGGTGACTTTACTGGTGCTCTCTTCATTCTGCATGCATTTTGTGCGGCTTCATGACTTTACTGGTGCTCCCTTCGTTATGCATGCACTGTGTGGGGCTATTGATACCCATACCAGGGCCACTGAGGCATGCACTCTGGAGGACATTGTAATTAGGCCCATTTATGCATGCACTTTGTGAGATCACAGTTGACTTTTACAAAGCCATTGGGCCCTGATGGCCTATACAAGGTTGAATGCTGAATGCACTTTATAGGGTCACTGATGCCTGTTAATAGGTACATTGATTAATGCTCAGTTAAAGGTCACTGACGCAAATACTAGGCAAGTAATGGGGCCACTGAAGCTAGTTACTAGGCATAATATATCGTTTCACTTTGTGTAGCCTCTACGGAAAATGTCTGGACCTTTTCTGTGACTCCCTGCAATCTGTTACCTGCAGGACTACTGAAGTTCCTCAGCACCAATTAGCCCCCCCAAACTTTGTGGATGTATGCTTTGTAAAGAAATTCTAAAATAATATTTCAATTTTAAAAGTGCCCTCGAAGCAAATTCTGTGGTTACTGTTACTGCATGGTGTTATACATGTTTAGATCTGACGTTACCCACTGCAGAATACAGCATGGGGCAGGGAGTCCACCCACTTTAGCCACTGGATAACTTCATTTTGCACTTTCATAAACTGCACAGCCACACACAAGGTAGTTCTCTTCAGGGCCAGTGTTTTTTTGTTTTTACTTTATTGCTCTGGTGTTGCCTTTGTGTTAGAGTCTGGTGTGGTAGCAGACTGCTTTCTACCAGCTCTTCCATGTAGCGCACAGGGCACATTTCACCTTTATCAGTTCCTTTCTCCTGCTAATGGTGTTGTAAATTCCATTAGGAGTAGCCTTTGTGTTTTTTTTCTTTTTTTTTGACGGCATCTATTTCTCACTATACCAAATTCCATTTGAAAGTGTTTTCATGAAGATGTCATTTTTTTATTATGTGGTCAATGAAGTGCTTTTCTAAATACATGTTATTCTGGTATGTATTTTAATTGAGGGCTTGAGTTATATTTGTAAATCAATTTAGTCGATATATCTTGTTTGTATGGCTTTCTAGTTTTCTTTCAGTGCTCTTGTATGTTCTTATGTTTGTAAACCAATGTATTCTCTTATGTCCTGCTTGTGTGGCTTTCTAGTGTGCTTTCTGTACTCTTGTATGCCCTGCGTATATTGCCATTTAACTATTATATTACAAATGTAAGCTCTGACACTTCTTCCAGTTTATCAATTTTCTATCTATCTGTCTATCTAGCTATCTATCGGTCTATCCTACCTTTGTATTTGTATCTGTCCATCTACATTTGCAACTCTATCTATCGGTCCATCTACCTTTGCACCTCTGTCCATCTACCTTTGCAACTCTGTCTGTCCATCTACCTTTGTAACTCTGTCTGTCTGTCCATCTACCTTTGCAACCCTAGCCGTCTATCTATCTTTACGACTGCTTGTGCAAGCCACTTACCTTCAGCCTGTGCAAGCTTGTCTGTCTGGGCCAACCTCTGTCTTTCTGCCTGTCTGTCAGTGCAAGCCTTTCTGTCTGTGAAAGCCTATCTCTCTGTCTGAGCAAACACAAGGAGATGATGGACGGAGCGCTAAAGCTTTTCAGACACTCACCCCCAGTCACACATCTGGGTCGAATACATCATCGTTCTTTAGCTCACTTCGCCACCCCAGTTCAGACCCAACCATATGCAAATCAGCCTTGATCCTGTTCCTCATGGGAACAGTCCATGCCCCGGATTTTTGTTTGGTTAACGTTTTAGATGCACAAAACTATAGAACTTAAGAAGCTATAGTTATACTTATATTAAGAAACTAAAACTTGTGGCCTAAAGTTACTTAACAGCACAAGTTATAGTTTTCTTGGATAAGTATAACTATAATTATAATTGCTGAATTTCTATGGTTTTATGTGTGTAACACGTGAACCTAGCTATAGCGTCCCTGTAACCTTAACTTTTTTACAGAGAATTTGTATGTTTTTTTAACGTAAAGTAATATATAATTGGATCCGTTCCCCTAGATATACAAAGTTTTATTTCTTTAATAATTCCAAAACCACTGAACGGATACACCAAATTACAAAAAGGGTTCTTTCTGAACCGAAAGCTAGCTTTCTGTCAAATTTGGTGTAAATCCGTTCAGCGGTTGGGTCTGTAGCCATTTCTACAAATTGCAAAATCCCCATAGACCTTACAAGCAGAAAATCGTTTAAGGAACCCTCTTTTTCTTGGCCCTGCTTGACAAATCACCCTGAAACTTTTCATGCAGAACTAGGCAAAGTAGCCCACTTTTTGTGAATAATTTCGTGAAGATTCGTCAAACGGTGCCAACGTTATTAGCAACAAAAAAAAAAACGCTTCATCTATGGGAAAAGTTGGTCCTAACTATAACTACTTACTGGCTATAACGAGTAGGCAAAATATAAATACATATATATGTAAAGACCTTGCTGGTTACATGCAAATTAACAGCGATTAGAGATGATATTCGGACTCTTGAATTTCTCAGTATTCAGTCCCATCCTGCGACTGTTGCTTGAATGATGGACTGGAATGCCATTTTTAGTTGTGATTTTAATTAATCAGCCACGGCCAGTGGAGGGAGTTCCGTGGGGCGGAAAGGAGGGGCGGGGGAGGGGCAGCGTGGCGGGTACTAAAAAATGGAATATGGATAATTGGAGGTAAGTAAACAATTAAATAAATAAAACGAATTTCGTAGCGCGCGCTGCATCGCAAAATGCAATGCAGCGTGCGCTACGAAATTCGTTTTATTTATTCATTTGTTTACTTACCTCCAATTATCCATATTCCAGTTTTTAGTACCCCCCACCCTGCCCCACCCCGCCTCTCTGCCCCACAGAACTCCCTCCACGGGCCGCGGCTGTAATTAATAGTGCACCACGTGTTGCTGTGAACATATATGCACTTTATTAATGGTATACCCCTTTGGGGGAAATTGCCCTTTTGAACTGTACAAAATATAATGATTTGCTTTTTAGAGTTCTGCATGAGCATTGCTAGTTATTGTGCATTTTGTGTGGTCTAATGTGGGGATCCGACACTTGTCTCAGGTATTATACCGGAGTTCTCCACAATTTAGTAACACCATCGGGCACAATACTGGTCAAGATGCAGTTGCTCAGTGCTATAGCTGTCCAGATCCAGTCATGGGGCTACTTAGAAAAATATTATAGATTGTAAAGGAAAGTGTAATTAGGAGTAATCTCTTATATCTATCATCACATGTCTTGCTGTGGTGTATATAATGTGATACCAATATGGCGCTCGCTATGTTGAAGAAGGTCGGTTTTGCGGCCAAAACTCATTCATTGGCAAACTGTATTTGATTACACATGTACCAGGTATTCGGAATTGCATTGGTCCTGTTTTCTACCTCGAGAGCAGGTTTTGAAGGAATATATATATATTTTTCTTTTTGTTCTTTTTTTTAATATAGTCGTTCAGACCATACTTTCGTGGTTACTAAGTGTTGTCAATGAGAGGTGTTACTATTACCCAATAAAATGTTACTGGAGTTACTAGACTGAATATGCCATACAAACTTGTGACCAGGGAATACTGTAGATGGTCATGGCAAGCTGTAGCACAATAAGCTATCTTTCCTGTTGTAGTCCTGAATATACACTACATTCATAGATATTACTTGTCGGCACAGGAGAGCTTAGCTTATTCCACTGTTTACAAAAATCGCTGTCAGTTAGAAGTGGTTTGATATTAGCTGACCAAATCTAAACATAGTCTTGGAACAGGTTAATGTTAAGAAGGAGAGCTCCTTCTGGCTTCACTTGAGGTATAAAGTCCTATAGAAAATCTACAATTTAACATGGTATAATACAATACAATAGAGGTACCAGAGTTAATTGCCCTCGACAGTCACATACTCGCTGATTGTAAATACTAGTTATGTGGGAAATTTGCAAAGTTTTCTTTGTGCAAATGTCATGATTTGTTTATTCCACCAACTTTATTACGGTAGGGCAGGTTTCTAAAGAATTTACAGCCAATCAACCTAAAAAAATGATGATTTGGTGAACAAAAATAGTCATGTAATCTCTATTTTAAATTACTTGCGAAAAGAAGTGTTTGCAAGGAAAAACCTCCCACAAAGACTTAATGAAACTGTATGCTTGAGTCTGTCTTAAACTTTGCCAGTGAAATTATAATTTTGCACAGCACTAAGTAAATATTCATTATAGACCAGTGCTTCTTGTATTGCAATAGTATCAAGATATGAATGCTTCATCTTGTGTCCGCTCAGTCACAAAATGTTGTATTTCAGGGTAGCTAGGACAAGCATTTTCTACCTCTCCGTTGGTATGTGCAATCCCTTTGATCTGCTGCACCACTCCTATGTTTTAAACAGACTACTGAGCTTTTAAAAGGATATATGCGATTTAATTTTAGCTAGTTTAACTTATGTCACTGTTATCAGTTACAGCTTGTCACAGCCAGGGCAAGTGTTTTGGTTGACATTTTGGTGCCCTTCTCCCTGGCAATGGGAACACATCTGATGGTTGTAGGAGCTATCTGGTGGATTGTGACCTACATGGCATCCTACTGAAAGGGCCGGGCCCATAAGTTCTATACCTCTTCTAGCGTGACAATCTTATGGTTGTTTTTGGTAGCATGAAAGTGTAAAGAGGACAAAAGTCGTTGAGGGATCAGTCACTTAGCTAACAATTTCCTTTGATACATAATAACTCACGGACAACTACTTAAGGTTGGTTACTTTAATACAAAGCCAAAAACAGCTAAACATAAAGACACCTCAACACACAAGTATATATGTATAGGGGAATCAGCATAAAACCAAATCTGCGGATCCAGTTTAGACGGTGTAGCATAAGCAATATGATTAATTCAAAAAGCAAGATACAGAAAATCAGGAGGCATGAGTCCAAATGTCCCTGCATCGAGGGTTGGTGAATATTAGCATTAACCTGTCCCTACTCTAACACTAAGGCGACATCCCTACATAAGCCTTTTCAGAAGGAATGTTAAAAGGTGTTAGTACGTGGAGTCTCCCTAAGAAGCCTCTCCGCTATGAATGGGTCAGGTAGCATAAACCACCAAAGGCAGAGCTCGTTCTAAGAAGCTCTCTTTCTCTGAAGGCAAAGAGAAGTGGGGGCACTATCCCTAGTTCCAACATACAATTATTCTCAGATGGAACTCCCATGGTGCACTTTGGATCACACCATCCACCTTGGGCACAGTCCTGATGAAATTTTTCCAAGGTGCAACGGTCTACCTTCTTCGATACAGTTTGTCCTTGGTTACCAAGCCTTCTCCTGTGTAAAGCACAACAACCTTCCTTTATCTGCTCTAACTACACGATTGTAACTTCATCTCTCCTGGCCTAACTACTAAAATAAAGGCATTATTTGTATCTCGTGAGTACGCTTCTTTAACCTGCAACACAAAATGTGAAAAAGAACAAAACTCACAGCACACATAAAATTCAACTGTTAATTTGAAAGCGAGAGTCTCAGGGACTTGCATTTCCGGCCTATGAATTTCAACCTACATAAAAAGCACCATATAAACTTTACGAATTCACATAACATTATTGTAATTTCATCTAATGCAGTTATCTACATATGAAACAAGAGAATTAATAAGCACATCTAGTACGTATATAATTGTCAGTTGCACAACACAGGTTCTTCATAATAATGGTTTTCTACTAGTTGCATTCATCTTCTACATTGATTCTTCATGTTACTTGTCAATGGCCCAAAATACATTCCATTTCCATGTTGATACAATTAGCAATTCTAACACTTTACGTTAATACAGCAAATGATTATATGCAGGTGCACTCTACGTGCGATTATGATGCACCCCTACAAATGAGATAAGATCTCCGCTCCGATAATTGCTCCGGCCCTGCTGTATGTGCTGACATGTTGCTGCATTGATTTTTCAACAAAGACAGCTAAAAGATAGACAACTATGTACTGATGAAGTCCTATGCAATATGATGTCACTTCCTGCTATGCTATCGAAGTCAAATGAAATGTGATGTCACTTCTGCTTCAACAATATACCTTTAATTGAAATTATGTCAGAGACGTTGGGTAGACTTGTGGCTGTTTGTGAACCGCCACCACTGAGGAGAATTCTCTCAAGTTTGTTGTCAGCATCTTACCTACCTCTGTGTACTGCTGCACAATATTTTCGGGCGTTGGGCCAAGAAACATGAAGAAGTCCAGAACTCCACCAATGGTGCGCAGGGTTAAAGAAGGGGCTGGATTCAGAAGAACTTCTGAAAGAAGGAAAGAGAAACAGTACATGGATCACAGGCCAATGCAGCACTTACTTCTGCGATATGAACTGAGGAGGCCAGGAGGCACATCATGATTCCGTTCTCAGTGCTGCACCAAGGAAGAAGGGGGACTGTGCACTTCTTTTCCATGTCTTCAGTGCATACATTAACCCAAAAACTCTGAGTCTATAGACTTCAGACAGCAGAGTCGGGAAACACAGTGAGTCATTGCCTCTGGTAGGTCGAAACTCTGCTGTTCACTGTCATCTTGAGAATTTTTTGGGACCCAAGACAGAAAGATTTTGGGCACTTTGTTCGGAACAACTTGTACTTCTTTGCCTATTTTCTGCTAATTCAAACCTGCATCACTATCAATTTTTACAAACCTCACATATATATATATATATATTCACTGAAAAAACCATAGGTTTCAGAGACGTTATAGTTAGAAATTAGCCTTTAAAAAACCTTAGAAATTCACAGAAAAAAACAGGTTTTTTTTACTGTTTATTTATAAATATTTTATTCATTACATAACGTAATATATTTTTCTCAAAATTGCAAAAAAAATAAGAAAAAATATTGATTCTTTTTTTTCATTTTTCATTTTAATATATTTATATTATTTCCTTTTTAAAAAAATGTTTCCAATTTTTTTACAGAGTCGTGCACTCAAAGCGTACACATCATGGTGGGTGCGGGGGTTCTAGCCGCCATTTTAGAAAAGTCGTGAAGGATCCACGCACGGTGTGCGACGGCTGCATGTTTTTCAGTTACATCATATACATTTAATATTACGTGATGTGCGCGATTGGTATGCGACCAGTCCACGACTCCTGCTCCCGCGAGTTTGCGACACATGCGCATTACAGTACGAGATGCTTACGCCGTGGCGGGTCCCGCGTGACCTCATATACGTGCTGGGGCACGATGGGTGCGCGACTCCCGCAAAAAAAAATTATGTTCCAAAATGATATGTATGTGTCTTTATTATACATATTAGGGCAAGAGATTATCTAAGATATTCATAAAAATAATATATTTGTACTTATAATAAACATATATTATTTTTAAACATATTTTCGCAAAGTCGGGTGCGTCCATCGTGAGCGCAGAGAACCAGGTCAGCAGAGCTGCTGTAGAGCCAGAGAAACCAGGTCAGCAGAGCCGTTGTAGAGCCAGAGAACCAGGTCAGCAGAGCTGCTCTAGAGCCTAAGAAGCAGGTCAGCAGAGCTGCTCTAGAGGCCGAGAACCAGGTCAGCAGAGCTCCTCTAGAGGCCGAGAACCAGGTCAGCAGAGCTACTGTAGAGCCAGAGAAACCAGGTCAGCAGAGCTGTTTTAGAGGGAGTGAACGAGGTCAGCAGATCTGCTTTCGAGCCAGAGAACCAGGTCAGCAGAGCTGCTCTAGAAGCAGAGAACCAGGTCCGCAGAGCTGCTTTAGAGCCATAGAACCAGGTCAGCAGAGCTGCTTTAGAGCCATAGAACTAGGTCAGCAGAACTGATTTAGAGGCAGAGAACTAGGTCAGCAGAACTGCTTTAGAGCCAGAAAACCAGGTCAGCAGAACTGCTTTAGAGCCAGAGAACCAGGTCAGCAGATCTATTAAGAGCCAGAGAACCAGGTCAGCAGAGCTCTTTAGAGGGAGAGAACCAGGTCAGCAGAGCTGCTCTAGAGCCAGAGAACCAGGTCAGCAGAGCTGCTCTAGATACAGAGAACCAGGTCAGCAGAGCTGCTGTACAGCCAGACAACCAGGTCAGCAGAGCTGCTTTAGATGGAGAGAACCAGGTCAGCAGAGCTGCTCTGGAGGCAGAGAAACCAGGTCAGCAGAGCTGCTTTAGAGGGAGAGAACCAGGTCAGCAGAGCTGCTTTAGAGCCAGAGGAGAACCAGGTCAGCAGAGCTGCTCTAGAGCCATAGAACCAGGTCAGCAGAGCTGCTTTAGAGCCAGGGAACCAGGTCAGCAGAGCTGCTCTAGAGCCAGAGAACCAGGTCCGCAGAGCTGCTGTAGAGCCAGAGAAAACAGGTCAGCAGAGTGCTTTGGAGCCAGAGAACCAGGTCAGCAGAGCTGCTCTAGAGCCAGAGGACCAAGTCAGCAGAGCTGCTTTAGAGCCCGAGAACCAAGTCAGCAGAGCTGCTTTAGAGCCAGAGTACCAGGTCAGCAGAGCTGCTGTAGAGCCAGAGAAACCAGGTCAGCAGAGCCGTCGTAGAGCCAGAGAACCAGGTCAGCAGAGCTGCTCTAGAGCCTAAGAAGCAGGTCAGCAGAGCTGCTCTAGAACCAGAGACCCAGGTCAGCAGCGCTGCTCTAGAGCCAGAGACCCAGGTCAGCAGAGCTACTCTAGAGGTCGAGAACCAGGTCAGCAGAGCTGCTGTAGAGCCATAGAAACCAGGTCAGCAGAGCTGCTTTAGAGGGAGTGAACGAGGTCAGCAGATCTGCTTTAGAGCCAGAGAACCAGGTCAGCAGAGCTGCTCTAGAACCAGAGAACCAGGTCAGCAGAGCTGCTTTAGAGCTATAGAACCAGGTCAGCAGAGCTGCTCTAGAGGTAGAGAACTAGGTCAGCAGAACTGCTTTAGAGCCAGAGAACCAGGTCAGCAGAACTGCTTTAGAGCCAGAGAACTAGGTCAGCAGAGCTCTTAAGAGCCAGAGAACCAGGTCAGCAGAGCTGCTCTAGAGCCAGAGAACCAGGTCAGCAGAGCTGCTCTAGATACAGAGAACCAGGTCAGCAGAGCTGCTCTACAGCCAGAGAACCAGGTCAGCTAAGCTGCTTTAGAGGGAGAGAACCAGATCAGCAGAACTGCTCTAGAGCCAGAGAAACCAGGTCAGCAGAGCTGCTTTAGAGGGAGTGAACCAGGTCAGCAGAGCTGCTTTAGAGCCAGAGGAGAACCAGGTCAGCAGAGCTGCTTTAGAGCCAGAGAACCAGGTCAGCAGAGCTACTCTAGAGACAGAGAACCAGGTCAGCAGAGCTGTTGTAGAGCCAGAGAAATCAGGTCAGCAGAGTGCTTTGGAGCCAGAGAACCAGGTCAGCAGAGCTGCTCTAGAGCCAGAGAACCAAGTCAGCAGAGCTGCTTTAGAGCCCGAGAACCAAGTCAGCAGAGCTGCTTTAGAGCCAGAGAACCAGGTCAGCAGATCTGCTGTAGAGCCAGAGAAACCAGGTCAGCAGAGCTGTTGTAGATCCAGAGAACCAGGTCAGCAGAGCTGCTCTAGAGCCTAAAAAGCAGGTCAGCAGAGCTGCTCTAGAACCAGAGACCCAGGTCAGCAGCGCTGCTCTAGAGCCAGAGACCCAGGTCAGCAGAGCTGCTCTAGAGGCCGAGGACCAGGTCAGCAGAGCTGCTGTAGAGCCAGACAAACCAGGTCAGCAGAGCTGCTTTAGAGAGAGTGAACCAGGTCAGCAGAGCTGCTTTAGAGCCAGAGAACCAGGTCAGCAGAGCTGCTTTAGAGCAAGAGAACCAGCTCAGCAGAGCTACTCTAGAGCCAGAGAACCAGGTCAGCAGAGCTGCTCTAGATACAGAGAACCAGGTCAACAGAGCTGCTGTACAGCCAGAGAACCAGGTCAGCAGAGCTGCTTTAGAGGGAGAGAACCAGGTCAGCAGAGCTGCTCTGGAGCCAGAGAAACCAGGTCAGCAGAGCTGCTTTAGAGGGAGAGAACCAGGTCAGCAGAGCTGCTTTAGAGCCATAGAACCAGGTCAGCAGAGCTGCTTTAGAGCCAGGGAACCAGGTCAGCAGAGCTGCTCTAGAGCCAGAGAACCAGGTCCGCAGAGCTGCTGTAAGCCAGAGAAAACAGGTCAGCAGAGTGCTTTGGAGCCAGAGAACCAGGTCAGCAGAGCTGCTCTAGAGCCAGAGAACCAAGTCAGCAGAGCTGCTTTAGAGCCCGAGAACCAAGTCAGCAGAGCTGCTTTAGAGCCAGAGAAACCAGATCAGCAGAGCCGTCGTAGAGCCAGAGAACCAGGTCAGCAGAGCTGCTCTAGAGACAGAGAACCAGGTCAGCAGAGCTGCTGTAGAGCCAGAGAAATCAGGTCAGCAGAGTGCTTTGGAGCCAGAGAACCAGGTCAGCAGAGCTGCTCTAGAGCCAGAGAACCAAGTCAGCAGAGCTGCTTTAGAGCCCGAGAACCAAGTCAGCAGAGCTGCTTTAGAGCCAGAGAACCAGGTCAGCAGATCTGCTGTAGAGCCAGAGAAACCAGGTCAGCAGAGCCGTTGTAGATCCAGAGAACCAGGTCAGCAGAGCTGCTCTAGAGCCTAAGAAGCAGGTCAGCAGAGTTGCTCTAGAACCAGAGACCCAGGTCAGCAGCTCTGCTCTAGAGCCAGAGACCCAGGTCAGCAGAGCTGCTCTAGAGGCCGAGGACCAGGTCAGCAGAGCTGCTGTAGAGCCAGACAAACCAGGTCAGCAGAGCTGCTTTAGAGGGAGTGAACCAGGTCAGCAGAGCTGCTTTAGAGCCAGAGGAGAACCAGGTCAGCAGAGCTGCTTTAGAGCCAGAGAACCAGGTCAGCAGAGCTACTCTAGAGACAGAGAACCAGGTCAGCAGAGCTGCTGTAGAGCCAGAGAAATCAGGTCAGCAGAGTGCTTTGGAGCCAGAGAACCAGGTCAGCAGAGCTGCTCTAGAGCTAGAGAACCAAGTCAGCAGAGCTGCTTTAGAGCCCGAGAACCAAGTCAGCAGAGCTGCTTTAGAGCCAGAGAACCAGGTCAGCAGATCTGCTGTAGAGCCAGAGAAACCAGGTCAGCAGAGCCGTTGTAGATCCAGAGAACCAGGTCAGCAGAGCTGCTCTAGAGCCTAAAAAGCAGGTCAGCAGAGCTGCTCTAGAACCAGAGATCCAGGTCAGCAGCGCTGCTCTAGAGCCAGAGACCCAGGTCAGCAGAGCTGCTCTAGAGGCCGAGGACCAGGTCAGCAGAGCTGCTGTAGAGCCAGACAAACCAGGTCAGCAGAGCTGCTTTAGAGGGAGTGAACCAGGTCAGCGGAGCTGCTCTAGAGGCAGAGAACTAGGTCAGAAGAACTGTTTTAGAGCCAGATAACCAGGTCAGCAGAGCTACTCTAGAGACAGAGAACCAGGTCAGCAGAGCTGTTGTAGAGCCAGAGAAATCAGGTCAGCAGAGTGCTTTGGAGCCAGAGAACCAGGTCAGCAGAGCTGCTCTAGAGCCAGAGAACCAAGTCAGCAGAGCTGCTTTAGAGCCAGAGAACCAGGTCAGCAGAGCTACTCTAGAGACAGAGAACCAGGTCAGCAGAGCTGTTGTAGAGCCAGAGAAATCAGGTCAGCAGAGTGCTTTGGAGCCAGAGAACCAGGTCAGCAGAGCTGCTCTAGAGCCAGAGAACCAAGTCAGCAGAGCTGCTTTAGAGCCCGAGAACCAAGTCAGCAGAGCTGCTTTAGAGCCAGAGAACCAGGTCAGCAGATCTGCTGTAGAGCCAGACAAACCAGGTCAGCAGAGCTGTTGTAGATCCAGAGAACCAGGTCAGCAGAGCTGCTCTAGAGCCTAAAAAGCAGGTCAGCAGAGCTGCTCTAGAACCAGAGACCCAGGTCAGCAGCGCTGCTCTAGAGCCAGAGACCCAGGTCAGCAGAGCTGCTCTAGAGGCCGAGGACCAGGTCAGCAGAGCTGCTGTAGAGCCAGACAAACCAGGTCAGCAGAGCTGCTTTAGAGGGAGTGAACCAGGTCAACAGAGCTGCTTTAGAGCCAGAGAACCAGGTCAGCAGAGCTGCTTTAGAGCCAGAGAACCAGCTCAGCAGAGCTACTCTAGAGCCAGAGAACCAGGTCAGCAGAGCTGCTCTAGATACAGAGAACCAGGTCAACAGAGCTGCTGTACAGCCAGAGAACCAGGTCAGCAGAGCTGCTTTAGAGGGAGAGAACCAGGTCAGCAGAGCTGCTCTGGAGCCAGAGAAACCAGGTCAGCAGAGCTGCTTTAGAGGGAGAGAACCAGGTCAGCAGAGCTGCTTTAGAGCCATAGAACCAGGTCAGCAGAGCTGCTTTAGAGCCAGGGAACCAGGTCAGCAGAGCTGCTCTAGAGCCAGAGAACCAGGTCCGCAGAGCTGCTGTAAGCCAGAGAAAACAGGTCAGCAGAGTGCTTTGGAGCCAGAGAACCAGGTCAGCAGAGCTGCTCTAGAGCCAGAGAACCAAGTCAGCAGAGCTGCTTTAGAGCCCGAGAACCAAGTCAGCAGAGCTGCTTTAGAGCCAGAGAAACCAGATCAGCAGAGCCGTCGTAGAGCCAGAGAACCAGGTCAGCAGAGCTGCTCTAGAGACAGAGAACCAGGTCAGCAGAGCTGTTGTAGAGCCAGAGAAATCAGGTCAGCAGAGTGCTTTGGAGCCAGAGAACCAGGTCAGCAGAGCTGCTCTAGAGCCAGAGAACCAAGTCAGCAGAGCTGCTTTAGAGCCAGAGAACCAGGTCAGCAGAGCTACTCTAGAGACAGAGAACCAGGTCAGCAGAGCTGTTGTAGAGCCATAGAAATCAGGTCAGCAGAGTGCTTTGGAGCCAGAGAACCAGGTCAGCAGAGCTGCTCTAGAGCCAGAGAACCAAGTCAGCAGAGCTGCTTTAGAGCCCGAGAACCAAGTCAGCAGAGCTGCTTTAGAGCCAGAGAACCAGGTCAGCAGATCTGCTGTAGAGCCAGAGAAACCAGGTCAGCAGAGCTGTTGTAGATCCAGAGAACCAGGTCAGCAGAGCTGCTCTAGAGCCTAAAAAGCAGGTCAGCAGAGCTGCTCTAGAACCAGAGACCCAGGTCAGCAGCGCTGCTCTAGAGCCAGAGACCCAGGTCAGCAGAGCTGCTCTAGAGGCCGAGGACCAGGTCAGCAGAGCTGCTGTAGAGCCAGACAAACCAGGTCAGCAGAGCTGCTTTAGAGGGAGTGAACCAGGTCAACAGAGCTGCTTTAGAGCCAGAGAACCAGGTCAGCAGAGCTGCTTTAGAGCCAGAGAACCAGCTCAGCAGAGCTACTCTAGAGCCAGAGAACCAGGTCAGCAGAGCTGCTCTAGATACAGAGAACCAGGTCAACAGAGCTGCTGTACAGCCAGAGAACCAGGTCAGCAGAGCTGCTTTAGAGGGAGAGAACCAGGTCAGCAGAGCTACTCTGGAGCCAGAGAAACCAGGTCAGCAGAGCTGCTTTAGAGGGAGAGAACCAGGTCAGCAGAGCTGCTTTAGAGCCATAGAACCAGGTCAGCAGAGCTGCTTTAGAGCCAGGGAACCAGGTCAGCAGAGCTGCTCTAGAGCCAGAGAACCAGGTCCGCAGAGATGCTGTAAGCCAGAGAAAACAGGTCAGCAGAGTGCTTTGGAGCCAGAGAACCAGGTCAGCAGAGCTGCTCTAGAGCCAGAGAACCAAGTCAGCAGAGCTGCTTTAGAGCCCGAGAACCAAGTCAGCAGAGCTGCTTTAGAGCCAGAGAAACCAGATCAGCAGAGCCGTCGTAGAGCCAGAGAACCAGGTCAGCAGAGCTGCTCTAGAGACAGAGAACCAGGTCAGCAGAGCTGCTGTAGAGCCAGAGAAATCAGGTCAGCAGAGTGCTTTGGAGCCAGAGAACCAGGTCAGCAGAGCTGCTCTAGAGCCAGAGAACCAAGTCAGCAGAGCTGCTTTAGAGCCCGAGAACCAAGTCAGCAGAGCTGCTTTAGAGCCAGAGAACCAGATCAGCAGATCTGCTGTAGAGCCAGAGAA
Organism: Triturus cristatus; assembly: GCF_964204655.1. Lineage (NCBI taxonomy): Eukaryota > Metazoa > Chordata > Amphibia > Caudata > Salamandridae > Triturus > Triturus cristatus. Next base: position 1,098,906,836 of record NC_140585.1, read on the forward strand.
ACCAGGTCAGCAGAGCCGTTGTAGATCCAGAGAACCAGGTCAGCAGAGCTGCTCTAGAGCCTAAGAAGCAGGTCAGCAGAGTTGCTCTAGAACCAGAGACCCAGGTCAGCAGCGCTGCTCTAGAGCCAGAGACCCAGGTCAGCAGAGCTGCTCTAGAGGCCGAGGACCAGGTCAGCAGAGCTGCTGTAGAGCCAGACAAACCAGGTCAGCAGAGCTGCTTTAGAGGGAGTGAACCAGGTCAGCAGAGCTGCTTTAGAGCCAGAGGAGAACCAGGTCAGCAGAGCTGCTTTAGAGACAGAGAACCAGGTCAGCAGAGCTACTCTAGAGACAGAGAACCAGGTCAGCAGAGCTGCTGTAGAGCCAGAGAAATCAGGTCAGCAGAGCTGCTCTAGAGCTAGAGAACCAAGTCAGCAGAGCTGCTTTAGAGCCCGAGAACCAAGTCAGCAGAGCTCTTAAGAGCCAGAGAACCAGGTCAGCAGAGCTCTTTAGAGGGAGAGAACCAGGTCAGCAGAGCTGCTCTACAGCCAGAGAACCAGGTCAGCAGAGCTGCTCTAGATACAGAGAACCAGGTCAGCAGAGCTGCTCTAGAGACAGAGAACCAGGTCAGCAGAGCTGCTGTAGAGCCAGAGAACTCAGGTCAGCAGAGTGCTTTGGAGCCAGAGAACCAGGTCAGCAGAGCTGCTCTAGAGCTAGAGAACCAAGTCAGCAGAGCTGCTTTAGAGCCCGAGAACCAAGTCAGCAGAGCTGCTTTAGAGACAGAGAACCAGGTCAGCAGATCTGCTGTAGAGCCAGAGAAACCAGGTCAGCAGAGCCGTTGTAGATCCAGAGAACCAGGTCAGCAGAGCTGCTCTAGAGCCTAAGAAGCATGTCAGCAGAGCTGCTCTAGAACCAGAGATCCAGGTCAGCAGCGCTGCTCTAGAGCCAGAGACCCAGGTCAGCAGAGCTGCTCTAGAGGCCGAGGACCAGGTCAGCAGAGCTGCTGTAGAGCCAGACAAACCAGGTCAGCAGAGCTGCTTTAGAGGGAGTGAACCAGGTCAGTGGAGCTGCTCTAGAGGCAGAGAACTAGGTCAGCAGAACTGTTTTAGAGCCAGATAACCAGGTCAGCAGAACTGCTTTAGAGCCAGAGAACCAGGTCAGCAGAGCTCTTAAGAGCCAGAGAACCAGGTCAGCAGAGCTCTTTAGAGGGAGAGAACCAGGTCAGCAGAGCTGCTCTACAGCCAGAGAACCAGGTCAGCAGAGCTGCTCTAGATACAGAGAACCAGGTCAGCAGAGCTGCTCTACAGCCAGAGAACCAGGTTATCAGAGCTGCTTTAGAGGGAGAGAACCAGGTCAGTAGAGCTACTCTAGAGCCAGAGAAACCAGGTCAGCAGAGCTGCTTTAGAGGGAGAGAACCAGGTCAGCAGAGCTGCTTTAGAGCCAGAGGAGAACCAGGTCAGCAGAGCTGCTCTAGAGCCATAGGACCAGGTCAGCAGAGCTGCTTTAGAGCCAGAGAACCAGGTCAGCAGAGCTGCTCTAGAGCCAGAGAAACAGGTCAGCAGAGCTGCGGTAGAGCCAGAGAAACCAGGTCAGCAGAGGGCTTTGGAGCCCGAGAACCAGGTCAGCAGAGCTGCTCTAGAGCCAGAAAACCAAGTCAGCAGTGCTGCTTTAGAGCACGAGAACCAAGTCAGCAGAGCTGCTTTAGAGCCAGAGAACCAGGTCAGCAGAGCTGCTCTAGAGCCTAAGAACCAGGTCAGTAGAGCTGCTCTAGAGCCAGAGAACCAGGTCAGCAGAGCTGCTCTAGAGCCTAAGAACCAGGTCAGCAGAGCTGCTCTAGAGCCAGAGAACTAGGTCAGCAGAGCTGCTCTAGAGCCAGAGAAACCAGGTCAGTAGAGCTGCTTTAGAGGGAGAGAGCCAGGTCAGCAGAGCTGCTCTAGAGGGAGAGAACCAGGTCAGCACAGCTGCTTTAGAGCCAGAGAACCATGTCAGCAGAACTGCTTTAGAGCCATAGAACCGGGTCAGCAAAACTGCTTTAGAGCCAGAAAAACAGGTCGGCAGAGCTGTTGCAGAGCCAGAGAACCAGGTCAGCAGATCTGTTGTAGAGCCAGAGAACCAGATCAGCAGAGCTGCTCAGTAGCCCAAGAACTAGGTCAGCAGAGCTGCTCTAGAGCCAGAGAACCAGGCCAGCAGAGCTGCTCTAGAGCCAGAGAACCAGGTCAGCAGACCTGCTGTAGAGCCAAAGAAACCAGGTCACCCACCCATACACACACTCATCCACCCATACTGTCCTGCTCACATACTGTCTTCAAAACACATACCAACAGTGAGTCACTCATTCATGCATCTATACGCTAAGTAATATCCCCTACTGAACCATACAGACACTCATACTGATACTCTAAAAACGAACTAATAACCCATATACACACTCATGTAGCTACTCACCAACCCATGGAGCCTCTTATACACAAAGTGAGACACTGATACAGATATCTAAATATTTAAACATTACTCACTAATACTTGTATTCACTAAGATACTGTTAATAAGTCAGTTATACAATTAATTTTACAAACAAAAACATCCATTTAGACACTTATTTACCCATTTATTCTTCCATTAACCTTTAGATATACATATATAAAAAATATGTATTTTTCAGAAAGACACATATTCACTGGATGATGTCATCAGTGATGTCATTTGAGATGTCATCAGTGATGTCATGAGTGATGTCACTGACCATGTCATGAGTGATGTAATATGTGACATCATCAGCAGTGGATTGCGGGCGCGCGAGTTATAGTTAGCTGAATTAACTATAACGGGGAAATTTCAATGGTTTTGTACGAGTGAAATGTCCAGCTACCTATAACATGTGTGAAACCCATGGTTTTTTCAGTGAATATATATATATATATGTATATATTACCTACTGGCGGTCGCCAGTAGGTAGTTATAGTTAGGACCACGTTTCCATAGGAAATCCGCAACATTCTATTTTGAATAACTTTTGCGCCGGTCGACGAATCCTCGCGAATTTTTCAAAATAGGTGGGGCGCTACGCTCCGCTCCTACCCTGAAAGTCTCGGGGGGATTCGTCAAGCGGGGGCTGAGATAAAAGGGGGGTCCCAAAACACGTTTTTCCCATGCATTTTTCCATAGGACCTTTAGACAGGGCTACAGCCCGAACGGCTGAACAGAATTACTAGAAATTTGGCAGAGAGGTAGTCCTCAGGTCAAGGAAGTGCCTTTTGTAGGTTTGGTGTAAATCTGTTCAGTAGATTCTGAGAAAATAGCCTTTAAATCAATATATATATCTGAGCCAGCTTACGGTGCGCTTACGGTACGCTTACCGTACGCGTACGGTGGCGTGCGCGAGCGCGATTCTGATTGACTCTTAGATCTTAGTAAACATTCGAATCGGCCGAAACCAGGAAGCGGCGGCCGTCATTTTCTCTCTCGCACTGACAGTGATTTAAAGCCCAAAAACATGTAAAGGGGCTGTTTCGACAGCTCCCACACACATAGGCATGGTGAGGGAGTCCCCAAAGATCCACCAAGGCCAAAAACGGAATTTTTATTTTTTCGGTAATTTCGCCGATTACGCTTACCGTACGCGTACGGTAAAAAATTATAAAAAAAAAAAAATCATCCACACTCTCTCCACCCCGTGTGCAATTGGTGGCCGAAGGACACCAATTGTGCATGGATTATCACAGGTGAGATAAACTAAAATATATAAAAAAAAAAAATTATCCACACTCTCTCCACCCCGTGTGCAAATGGTGCCCGAAGCGCACCATTTGTGCATGGCTTATAAAATATACGAAAAATTAAAATATTACCTTTCAAAACGAAGTACATCATATGTCCTCCATGTGTGCACGGTGTGCGAAGCGCATTGTGCGTACATGGCCCATCTAGCGTAACGTGGGCACGCGGTGCGCGTAGCGCACCGCGTGCCCACCGTGCATGCATGACACTAACTGCGTAAAGTGGGCGCGCGGTGCGCGAAGCGCACCGCGTGCTCACTGTGCGCGCACGGTGCGCGAAGCGCACCGTGTGCGCACAGAACGAACTGCGTTAAGTGGGCGCGCACACCACGAATGGCGTAAAGTAACTTAGCATTTAAAAAACCGTACAAATTCACTGAAAAAACCATAGGTTTCACACACGTTATAGTTAGGAATTAGCATTTAAAAAACCTTGCAAATTCACTGAAAAAACCTTAGGTTTCACACATGTTATAGTTAGCGGAAATTTTACTGATAAAACACCAATGAAATTCCCCCGTTATAGTTACTGCAGGCAACTATAACTCACGCGACCGCAATCTTCTGCTGATGACATATGTGTCTTTATGAAAAAAAAATATTTGTAATATATGTATAGCTAATATCACAGGTGAGATAAACTAAAATATATAAAAAAAAAAAATTAAAAAAAAAATTATCCACACTCTCTCCACCCCGTGTGCAAATGGTGCCCGAAGGGCACCATTTGTGCATGGCTTATAAAATATATGAAAAATTAAAATATTACCTTTCAAAACGAAGTACATCATATGTCCTCCATGTGCGCACGGTGCGCGAAGCGCATCGTGCGTACATGGCCCATCTAGCGTAACGTGGGCACGCGGTGCGCGTAGCGCACCGCGTGCCCACCGTGCGTGCATGGCACTAACTGCGTAAAGTGGGCGCGCGGTGCGCGAAGCGCACCGCATGCTCACTGTGCGCGCACGGTGCGCGAAGCGCACCGTGCGCGCACAGAACGAACTGCGTTAAGTGGGCGCGCACGCCACGAATGGCGTAAAGTAACTTAGCATTTAAAAAAACGTACAAATTCACTGAAAAAACCATAGGTTTCACACACGTTATAGTTAGGAATTAGCATTTAAAAAACCTTGCAAATTCACTGAAAAAACCATAGGTTTCACACATGTTATAGTTAGCGGAAATTTTACTGATAAAAAACCAATGAAATTCCCCCGTTATAGTTACTGCAGGCAACTATAACTCACGCGACCGCAATCTTCTGCTGATGACATATGTGTCTTTATGAAAAAAAAATATTTGTAATATATGTATAGCTAAAAATGTATGGAAGAAGACATGGGCAAATAAGTGTCTAAATACAGTATTAGCATCAGCGGAGGATTGCGGTCGCGTGAGTTATAGTTGCCTGCAGTAACTATAACGGGGGAATTTCATTGGTTTTTTATCAGTAAAATTTCCGCTAACTATAACATGTGTGAAACCTATGGTTTTTTCAGTGAATATATATATATGCATGTATGTATGTATGTATGTGTATATATATATATATATATGCCACAAGGAATCGCCTCACCAACCGCACAACATCCAAGTGCATGTACATATACAGGGGGCCCTTAAAAAGAGAGAGAGAGAGTCAGGAGCAGAGGTAGAGGTAGAGAGGTTTTGACAGAAAAATCAACAAAGGTAAAATAGGCTGAGCGAAAGATTGCAATAGCGTGAAAGGGGGAGGGTCCTTGGAAGGTGGGGCTCTGTGAATTACTACTTTGCCTATGTCTTAAAATGCCTCTCCTGCTGCTAGCTGTACATGCACCAACTCAGAGATTTTTCAAATTAATGTACCAGTGAAGCTGGGTAAAAGAAACACACAGACCTTTCTAGGTCACCGCAGCACAGTGAAGGGTCATGATGTCCTGTTCTTTTCAATCGTAATAGCTAAGGTTCAAACATATATCTCAGAAATTCTCTCAGTAAATGCATGAACTTTAGACAACACAAGTTGGGAACAGAGAGAGAGGAACAGAGAGAGGCAATCCCTATTAGGATCCCACACATTGCGTTAGCAGCAGTCGCAGATGATCTGCTTCTGCCAGAGCTCCTGCACAATAAAACAGTAATAGGCACCTCTGCAAGTCAGCCCTGGCACACATAATGGAAGCTCTGCTCCCTGGCACAATGCAAGCACACAAAGACAAAGCCCTGAGCAGTGCTGGATATGGGGAGGAGCTGGGCTGGTGAGACTATTGTCAGAATGTGTGTAGTTCGTAGTTTTATTTAAAACCACTTTTCAACAAAGGCGACATAGGAGATTTTTTAAATGCCAATTAGGGGTAAGAGACCGTTCACTCACTCAAGTTCATGAATGCTATTTTAGTCATCCACAAATAATGCCCTCCCTAAATGAAAAAAATGAACATTCTGAGGAAGGAAATAATTGTCAGCTGTACAGGAAGCTGTGCCTGATGATCCATTAAACCGATTCAGTAGCCCAGGTGAAGATTAGCTTTAATAAATAACAATTAAAGTGCCAAATTCATGCTCAAAAAAGTGTCCCCTGACTGTTAGTCACAGACCATGCGGGAGAGATCTTGGAAACGTTCCATCTGTGGAACTAATACACAGACAAATTCGAGTAATACCAATGTTCTTTGTGAAAAGCAGCTCCTCTATGTGAAAATGGCAAAGACTACCACTGTCAGTTTTAGGTTGTTTCCTGTCCCTTTCCATGCCGGGAAGGGATTTACTCCTGTGCTATGCAGAAGTAAATCTCTAACCTTCACCAAAGTAGGAATCGGTCAGAGGTAGATTTGTAAATATACACAAATGTGTGAGTGGGTAGTTGAGGATATATCGCCAGGGAGTTCCAGGCCTAGAATATTCACTCCTCGTCAGATGAACTGACACGTAAATCCTCACATGGGTAAAGTCTTGCCAAAAGTGTAAAGCCAACATTTGTGAATTCCAAACAATGCTTCTCTCTCCTAAAAAACACTGTTAGCAGGTAAAAAAAACTCAGACGCGCACGTAGCTTTGTGACCGAGCACTGTGAACGTAGCTTCACTCGAGCCTTACCTTGTGCATTGGCATTCAAGAAGAGGACACCGTGAGCGCTCGAATCTCTCTCCACACACATATAGAATGGGTGCACGCCATACATATTGGCAAACGGCTGGAAGGTAAACAAAAACAGAGCACACATTGTAGCTTGGTATTCATTTTATTTATTACAATTTTTATTGCTAGATTTTGTGTTTTTCCTAGATGCTACCGAGATGGCCACGGTGTACTACAGAACCAATGTGAACAAAGAGAGAGGAGCATGTAAAAGTCAGCGGAAGCATTTAGAATAAAGCATAAAGGCAGTCAGTACTAGGGACAAACACCAAGAGGCGCTTTAGCAGATGGTCGGTTCAGGGTTGCATCCACTGGTTCCGAGGACACCAGTAAATACAGTGCAGGTGTCAATGCAGTTATGGATCTCAGACAATAGCCAATTTACTGTTTGCCTGATATGTCTCTACTGATTGCCCCAGTCACAGCCACTCAATGTCACTGTCCTTACTGTCAATCTGCCAGACTGGTGATAAATAACCAAATGTAAGCCATCAGCCTGCCTTACTGCAAGAAGATGGATGGCACTTTGAATCATGTAAGCACAACATTCAATTAAGAGGGGCACAATTCGTATTCATATTTAATTAGTGGAAGGAATTGATGGTGCATGCAATTTATTTCATTTTGTAGGAGGCAGCAGTGGGATGTACTGTTCTAGGGTCTTTTTTGACTATGTTATTATCCAGTGCAAGAATGTAGAATATGAATTCAGGAGAGCACTAGCTGTTGTATTGTTAGTACATATCCGCCATCTTGGAAATATAACACACTAGTATGCAAGATGAGATATTGAGTCCTTAGGTGGATCATCTAGTGGTATGAGATGAGGTACTTCACACAATCATGGTGATAATGTATTATAACACAAACAGCCTGTATTTCAGACTGCATTTGGCCCTGCTGTGGATGAAACACCCGAAATGGTGCTTACATGATTTGTTATAAAAATAATTCTGTGAAGTGGCATGGTGAGACTGCATTAAAAGAATTCACGCTCTGGCACAACCTGTGGTCTCAGGTCATCTGCGGACCCTGAATGGCAGAGAAAAGCACAGTCACAGTCACTACATCCTGCTATTTGCTCCTCACAGTGCGTATGTCTGTTGGTAGTGCATGAATATTCATCTGCCATACTGCACTATCGTGAAATGAAAGGCGTCCACCTAAGGTGAGCAAGTTGCAGATGGTGCATTGCATGCGTACAGAGGGTATCTAAAGATGCTTGACAATGGAGAAAAGGCTCTACAGCAGCAGGTTCCCTCATTTTTCTCCCATCGAACAGCCAAACCATGAGCTTGCCAGGGGTCGCCATGGAATAGGCCTTGTTATTAGCTATCACACATATGGTGGGTGAGTCCAGGCACGCTCAAGCCATGCCTTTTGCTGAGGAGGGCCCATTGGTTTCAAATACACGACGTAACTCCGCATACAAACACCCGCATACCATTACCACGCATTTTTCTCAACGCAAATGCAATGACCCCGCATATTTTTATAACGAAGCAAATACAATGAATTTTGTATTAAAACTATTAAAAGTACATTTACAATGCATTTTAAACAACGCATTCCAGTACAACGAAAAAGAAAATGTGTCAATATGTTTAATTTTATAAATTAGTCTCTTACCTACTGGCACAGGATGCCAGTGAAACAGGGGTTTTAGGTGGGTAAGTAATTTAAAAATGACGGTATTTAAATTAATCATTAAAAAAAATAATAATACTCGAGTGTTAATTTAAAAGTGTACATCTCTTTAAATATTAAGTATCCACTGGGACGGGACAGCAGGAAAACAGGGGTTTTGTGAGGGTAAGTAATTTAAAAATAATGTAATTTTAACTAATTCTTGAGTATTCATTTAAAACTGTACATTTCTTAATACACTACCCGAAAGCACTACCCTACACTACACAAAACCACAATGCTACCCTAAAACCTAATACACTAACCCCTGCACGACTCTGCCCCTACCACCAGTCCCGTACCTCCACTGAAACACTACCCTGCACGACCACCCAACACTACCCTAAACCCTAAAACACTTCCCTACACTACACAAAGACCACAACACTACCCTAAACCCTGATACACTACCCCCTGCACGATCCTGCCCCAACTCCCAGTCCCGTCCCTACACTGAAACACTACCCTGCACGACCCCCAACACTACCCTAAACCCTAAAACACTACCCTATGCTACACAAACACCACAACACTACCCTAAACACTACCCCCAGCACGACCCTCCCGACCCCCACTCTGCTCCCTACACTGAAACACTACCCTGCACGGCCCTCTGACCCTACCCTGAACCCTAAAACACTACCCTACACTACACCAACACCACAACACTACCCTACACCCTAAACACTACCCCCAGCACGACCCTCCCTCGACCCCACACTGCTCCCTACACTGACACACTACCCTGCACGCCCCGACTTTTCCATAAACCCTAAAAAAGTAACCCCCACCCCAGGCCCAATCCCTCTTACCTCTCTCTCCTCGTGGTTCCTCTCTCCTAGTTCCTGCTTCGTCTGAGGGGCGGTGCACGGTGCACGCTGTTGTGAGGAAACGGTAGAGCCTCAGTTTCCTCAAAACAAGGTGGATAGTCATTACATCGCATGCGTTGTAAAAGCGCATGCGATGTAATGACATGTGGAGTAAATGGTATGCGGGGTAGGTGCATCTTGCAAAGTGATGGTATGCGGGGTGAAAGTATTCGGTGTGAAGGATTCGTTGTTAAGGAAATTTACCATTTCAAATTGACCCTGTGGCTCCTCAAATGCTAAACAAATAGGGGTTGTATCTGGTGTAGTCAATTGCCGCCCTATACTCTATAATGGCGTACATAATTTAGGTATGTGGACCACTGCATACTGCTACTGAATCAAGCATTCAGATGGCATTGGAACACCCTCCCTTAAGTCTGCGAGACAGTTAATATCTTCATAGCATATAGAGTCTGATTACTAGTGGGCTGGAAGGGGGTGAGATATTTAACACACCAGATAAATACCTGTACTGTTGGGTGGGGTGTTTACTTGGTGCAGCAAGTGCCTCATATTCCAAGTTCTCGCTTAAAAACGAAGTTCGAAAATTCATGTAAAGGAGGCGAGAGAAAGACCATCAACCCCTTTAGTGGTCAATGTGGAGTGCAAGAATAGATTCCAACCTCTGGACATGACGGGGGATGTTGTGATTTTAGTTGACCCTGCACAAAGTGGCCTTGAAATTGTTTGTCATACTCAACAATTAGTGGGCGACATCGTCAAGGCACAGTTTAAGCGTTTGAAAGAAGACATATTAGGGTTGAAAAATGCTATTTCAAAGCACACTTTAAGTGTTTGAAAGGAGACATATTAGGGTTGAGAAATGCTATTACCACGCTTGCACAAACACTAACTGGAAAGTAGATAAATTGAGTGAATTACTAATTAACCTTATGTAGGAAGGTAGAATCTGACTGCATGGTTGCCCCACTTTTTTCCTGGTGTTTTGCTGGTTTTTGACTAGTCTAGCTGGCATCCTGCTAATCAGGACCCCAGCCTATCTGCTTTCTCCCTTAAATTGAAATGTATGTACTTTGGTACAACTCCAGATTGGATACTGGGGTCCATTATCAGTCCCTAGTATATGGCACACCATGTACCCAGGGCATAGGTACCCCAGAGGTCTCACATGGGCTTAAGCATGTATTATGCCACCCAAGAGAGGCCATGCAAAATAGAACCTCACGTCTGCTGCTGCAGCCTGTGTAAGCTATAGCAGGCCTTTTCAATCCTGAAGGCAGAGTGCTGGGATTTACATGAGAGGGTGCTCCTGCATGAGCAGGGCCCCTCTACAGCCTTCAGAGACCATTCTCCCGGGCTAGGTGTGATACTACCAGACCCATAGGTAGAGGTTCATTATAACCTCGCGGTAAATGCTATCTCGAAAACGACTACAACAAAGTATGTCGTGTTTGGTGTCAAACACCTTGGAATCATACCTCCACACCAGCAACTGGTGTGGGAGGTATGATTCCTCCCCTCAGAAGCGAGGTTCTTGGGGTACCTAAGTCTACTGGTACCAACTTTCTCGAGCCTTTCAGCACAAAATGGATGCTGCCAGCCACAGACACGAGTCTGCCCTCCTTTTGCTGAGCCAAGCTCGAGCAGGGGAAGGCAGCGCAATAGGCATCCTGTCACAGGGAGGTGTGACCACCTCCCAGACAGGATTAGTGTATTGGGGCTGGGTGGGTGCACTGTCACAGTGCCAGAAAGTCTAGCTCAGGGTCACATTTGGTGTCCCTGTGCATACTCCAGCTCAAACCAGTTCTGGGAGCCATTTGCTCCTGCTCTGGCACGAAACTGGACATAGAACATGGGTGTAGCCACCTCTCTTTCCTGACACTCCCCTAGGATGGTCCCTATAATTTGTCCAACCCTCTCCCATGGGTATAAAATGGGTTACCTGGCTACAGGACATTAGATTTTACGTGGGCAAGATTCTGTAAGAAGATACCACTACCCTTCGACCGTCTGGACATGCTGGACTTCATGGGACCTCCCTTGGGCTCGACTTCGTCTTCCCTTGCCGTCCCCAGTCTCGCCAGTGTCCATGATCCATACAGGCTTAGTGCAAGACCCTGTGGAACTCCAAGACAACAGAAGAATCTCCCTTGGGGTGAAGGAGTCACTCCCCTGCAAACGCAGGCACCGTAATGCATCTGACCCGTCTGCTGATCCTGAGCCCCTGCGGACTCCGAAGGCTCCAGCAACACAGGAGGTGGGTTTCTGAAGGTCTCCGAGGTCGAGCTGCCCTCTTACCAAGTTTGAGGCAGATATCCCTTGTGGGGACCAGATAACCCGTACCCCTGTGCACCGTGTCCATTTGCAGCTGCATATGCTTGTTGTCGTGCAACAATTCCATGCATTGGGCCATTTGTAGCCCTGACCCAAGCGTTTCTTTCCTGAGGACTCCAGCATCCTCGCACTCTGTGCCTTGCTAGCTGGTACCCTGTGAAACCGCCTGAGGTCCCCTCGTGACTCCTGTGCCTTCAGCCTATGGGTCCACTCGAGGGTCAACTTTGCTTTATTGGGCTCCCCTGGTTGCTCCAGGCCTGCCCTGACTCCCCTTGCTGTGGTGAGTCTCCTGGTCCTTGCTGGGCCAGATTGACACCGTATTTGACAATCTACGTTGCTTGCCGCTGCTTGTTGGTGCTCTCGCCGGACACCGACCCCTCAGCACTCAACATCCTTAATGAGAAAGCTCGTATCTAGCTCCTGGTCATCCAAGACATCTCCTGGTCCTCATAGCTGAAGAGTCAAGATCCCCGTCAACACACCTGAAGCACCCGACATCGGTGGGCATTCGTCTACCGAGCCCCTGATCACCCCAAAGTGACCCAGACTCTGTCTCATTTGCTTTCAGGTTCTTCTCATCTAGAATCCATGTTTGGATTCCACCGGACACTTTTCTTACTTCCGGCAGTAGCATTTCTTTGTCGACATCGAAAGAGAACGACAAGGGTTTCCAACGCCACTTCGTGCCTATGCACCCGGCTCCTCTGGAATAGGTAACTCTGGTACAAAGGTATCCACGGGTGGGGTGGCTCTCCAAACTCTTAAGTTCCAAGGGTTGGTTTTCGTTATCTGCTGGGAAGGGTCCTTAATCTAATTTTCCAACCGTGACTTTCCCATTGAATCGTACGGAGTACGCGGTCGTGTTCTCACTTTGCACCCGTCCTCCGTGGGGTCCCTACTTACTCACCTCGGGTGGTTCCTTCGGGACCCAACGATTCTACACTTCCTAGACTAGGTCTAGTATCCAGTCGTGATTCTTATACCACTTATTTAGTATATGGTTTGGTCTCCCCCGGGAGCCCACTGTGTATTGTGCTACTTACGATTGATTGTTTGCAACTGTATTATTCGAATTGTGTTCTATCCTCTGTAGAGGATACTAGAGAGTGTTATATATAATAAATACATCTTTTTATAACTACTGTGTGGTTTCCCTTTCATTTAACCAATACTATAAGGTTATTTTCTAGTAAAACAAGCTGCTTAACTTTCTGAAGGCTGCTCTCCATAACTACCACTAGGATAGCTTTCTATAAAGGTTATCTTTAACCTAATCATCATAAGGGTTATTTGGACTGGTGCCAGGTGCCTACTTTAATTAGTGGACAGCATATACCAGGCCAACTTCTCACACCTTACTAATGAAGTGGGAAATAGTCCCACTAGTAGTCCTGAGCAAGACCACCTCGCTAGTGATACTTTAAGTAACACAATTAACCAATCACTCTCCCTACGCAGCACCTAGGCAGGGGTCCATGTGATACTGCAACCAAGAGAGGCAGCACTAAACAATCTGGTGGTGATTATGAGACAGGACAAAAGGCCTGGACTTCAAGGTATTCGCAGGGCATGATGAAGGGCACAGGTAACTATGTAAGACCGGTAACATAGGCAATCAGCCATCTGATCCTGAAAAGATCATGTATTGCAAACTGTCCTATGCACATAGGGAGAAGGCTGTTAGTGGCCGGCTGAGCAAAGACATTTTTATGAAAAATGTTCCAAAATTACAGTTCAGAACTCTTCAAAGTAGAGAATCATTAACCAACACAATTAGTCACTGGCTAAAGCATGGCCACAAGTGTAGATCTGTAATAAGGGAGGATATTGCTTCTATGAATCATTAGACAAATATATATAGCAGCATAGATTATATTGGTGTACGATTTGTCAGCAATGAAATATTTGAGGGCTTAATTGGCTTGGAGCACAGAACAACACTATCCAATGGCTAAAATATTTATAGAAAATGGAACCCACCTTATGATTCACTTCCAGACAGTCTGAATGGGTATAGGCCAATGTGTATTGAGGCTCGAAGGACCCAAATAGAAAGATCCTATTTCATGGTGGCCTCAGACATAGATTTACTCTGCCAGATTCAGTTGCACAAAACTGCTGTTAACCACTCACCATCTTATATCTCAAAGGAGTTAAATGCTTCAAATATCCAGCTGAACAAATGCGTATTGGGGGATGGTCATAGGAATCGTGAAAGAGGGCAGTTAACCCATATGGGAAATGTACAGACCTTCCCTCCAGTCTTGTCCTTGCCTAAAACGTCAGCTGTGCCTGATGTTTCGGCGGGAGTACCAAAAAACGAATGTCATGGAACTTGGCCGGCCTACAGTCAAAACTCAATGTTTGAGAATGGGGGGAATTTATTGGTCATCATTATAATCCTTCTTCATGAACCCTGGGCGATGGGGTCAGTGCATAGACCGGGCTACCTCTTATTTTACATTAATGCCACTCCCTCTAGCTCTAGGAGAGCCTCTTGGGCTTACTTATTTGGCTAAAAAATATGATCCATTGTAAGACTAAGGGGCAGATGTATCAGCAAACCTAATTCGGCAACCTGTTGCCGAATCGCAAAATGGCTGGGTTTGCACTTCGATATTAGGACGGGGTGTGTTTAGGGCATTCCTTCCTAATACCGAAACGCTTCGGTACGTAGGAATGTTTTGTGACTTAAATTGTGGTCGCAAAACATTCGCATTTTACCACCTACTTCAAGTAGGTGGTAACCCATTCGCAAATGGGAAGGGGTCCCTAAGGGACCTTTTCTCCTTTGTGAATGTTTGTAAAACCATTTAAGAGCAGACAGTAGTCCCATGCACCACTGCCTGCTCTTAAAAAATGAAATTTTTCATCTTTAGTTTTATAAAGCATCTTGTTTTCCTTTAAGGAAAACGGGCTGCTTTACAAAAAAAAAAAGATTGCTTTATTGAAAATCAATTACGGACATGGTGGTCTGCTGATCTCCGCAGGCCAACATCCCTGTGATTTGTGCGCTTCCTAGGGGGTCGCAAATTATGACCTACCTCATTAATATTCATGAGGTAGGTCATTTGCGACCACCTAGGAATCGCAAAAGGTGTACTATACACCTTCATACATTGCATTTTGCAATTTCCTAATTGCGAATCCCAATTGGGGATTCGCAAAATGCTATCTACATACATCTGGCCCTAAAGCCTTAGACATTGGATTTAAGAATGTATTGGGGTTTTCTAAACCCTCCTGAATACCTCTCAGAACAGACACATTGAGGAAATATGAATTTTGTGATCAGTTATGTCCCCTATCGTAGACCCCAACGGCTCCATGTGCATGCTATAAGTACATGTATGTTCCCTCCTGCTCCAGTTTTGAAGACGCAAATATATGTGCGTCCACCGTCAACATGTCCTCTTTCAGATCCGCCATGAATGGGTCAGATATTCCATTCCTAAGTATGAAAGGCCACCGACTTTATGTGGTTCACTTTCCACATTTTACAGATTCAGGCGAGTAGGCCCAGAATTCTGTCATCAAGCCTTTTCCTGCCTTCTGCCTCTGAAAGCTCCAGTCTGAGCCTGCATCTGTATCCATGAACTTTGTCCTACTCCCTGCGCGGCTAACGGTGCCTGATCCAGCCTGTCGCCTGCCAAAAACTGTATTTCACCTTCAAGATTATCTCCTCCGCCCCTCATCCGATGCATTCCTGTCTAGTAGTTTAGGTAAACATTCCTCCAGCTACCGTGCAAAGGGCCAGGCCTCGCTGTCCTCATGCAAGTAATTCATAGCCCCGTTACCATGGAATATTCCTACCCCCTCGCATCTAGTGTAGACACTTAGACGCTTGTACACGCACTAACAGTCAGTATAGAATAGATTCTATCCTAGAGACCTCTCCTTTTGGATAACACAGTTCTTTAAACATAGGATATTAGATATGATTTGGGATTAGGTTGACATGACCCCCAGACTTCTGTCTCCACATGTAGAGCTAAATGTCAAGTCCCCTTCACCCTCTAGTTGCACGTCAATCACACGTCATGCGGCTGCGCGCGCATCTCTGTCAAATATTTCTGCTGACATTGCAAGATTCTCTTATGGATCCACCCACTTGTGACATCATGTATGATGACGTTTATTAAATTACGCCCATACATCCACCTCTATTAGTTACGTATGCACCTTTTATCTGTACTATCAGCTGTTACGCCTCTTGCATCTGTTTCACTGTAATGTATTTTCTATAAAACTGCCTATCTGTCAATAATGTATGCCCTTCCTTCCTGAACTTTCGTGGTGATGGAATAGAAAGCCTGCAATTCGAATTGTATTCCTTTGTATAGGAATAAAGCCTTTTAAAACCTCTAATACCACGGATTCTGCCTCTTATATTTACTGAGTTATTCTTAATAGACTTTACCGCATAAAAATAGTACCGGTAATGAAATATTTACCACATAAATTGGCGCCCAAATAGGGACACTTTCTCATCTCACACGCCGGCGGTGCGTTGCAGGCCCGGTCTCCTGCCACAGCTGAACGGACAAAAACGCGTACCTGCAGGATTTCCTGTATCTCCCTCCGGCCAAGCGGGGACGACTGAGGCTGCGATCAACACCCAGACGAGGCGGTGAGAAGTGCGAAGTATCCCGACCAGAGCCTAGCTGAGAGAGCAAGATCCGAGGTATACAGAGGCCCACCAGGTTCCGAAGTTCCGAGTCCAGTCGAGTCGAGTCCAGTCCGGTCCAGTTTCAGTTCCGTTCCGAGGCCTTCCGTTCCGAGCTACCCGGTGAGTACCATTACCGGGGAGGCATTTAACGTGCACATAGTCTGTGCCGGTCAAGACGGGTTTGGGTACACAAATCCGGTCTGCACTGTTTTAGCAGTGTATCTGTACTGTTTAGCAGTATATATAGTATGTCTTGCATATAAATAAGTACTATCTAGTGTCAGTATTATGTCAGTAACTAGTTTTCTATTAGTTATCATTGTTCGTAAAACTGTTAAGTGTTAAATGTTTTAAATACGTTCTATATATTGTGGTGTGAATGACTGTTCATTATTGTGTTTTCTTGTATAAAGTGTGTTCTAGTAATAAGGTCTAAAAATGCCGCTCTTTTCGAAACTAAGACAGATCAAAACTAGAAAAAGTGTACTCGAAGAAGCAGTTCCCATCCCACCTAGGGACACTCCAGGGTACTTTATGTATCATAAGCATGGCCTAGATGCCGTATTATTTCTTGATTTATGGGTGGACTACACCAAAGAATTACCAGAGAGTCAGAGATGGCCCGCAGCGGGGACCTGGGATGCAGATTGCATCATGAGAGTAGAAGAAGAATTATGGAAAAAGAAAGCCAGACAGTCACAGGAAGATGCCATTAAATTATGGCGTAAAGAATCATATAGACGTACAGAAAAAGCACTCAGACAGGAAGAGAAAGGTAGAGAGAATTCAAATAAAACCCGAGAAAATCTATTACTTGAGGAAGGTACCCGAGTAAAATCAGAACAAGTAGATAGACAAAGAAACACTCTTATGAATGGTATGTATCCTCTTCTGGCCGAAGGGTTACCTAAGGCTACCCCGGAAATACCAAAAGACTTAACTCCTCCATTGCTCCCGATAAAAGCACATCCCAAAACACATCCCAAAACAGCAAAGGACGTTTTCCTTTCCTCCTATTTAGATGACGCAGCTCCCGAGTATGCTAATGCAATACCACCCACACCGCTTGCCGATGGTGTTCAACACCAAGAGCATTCGTCTGTATCCCCGCAACTACAAACTCCTACACAAGTTCCAACAGGCCCGTCCGTTTCTACAGTTTTTCCCGCATCTACAATCTCTATCCTACGCCCAACGAATCCTTTCGTGCCTAGCACCTCAGATGGTGCTACAGGAGGTACGACAGACATGTTTGCCACACCGCCGCGAAATAAACAGACCCTTAGAGATTTAGCACTCCAATCGACACCTAGAGAGGGAAGTTGGCTTACCCCTTATAGAGGTTCCTGTAGACCAAGAGGGACCTTATGTACATAGTGAACTATTAGGGGACGACAGAAAGTTTTTACTTGATACAGGGGCAAGCAGAACAACTATAAGACGAAGTGAAGTTCCAGGGGCACCCCTCTCAGGCTCACAGAATATTTCCCTTGGATTCTCAGGAAAACCTATAATCAATGACGTAACACAACCTCTTCCACTTACGGTCGGTCCATTGACATGTACTACAGATTTATTGCTTACTAAATCCTGTCCAGAAAACTTGTTAGGCATAAAAACATTGAAAGCTCTAGGAGCCATAATATGTTGTTCTCCGGAAGGAGTACGACTATTTTTACGTGACTTTAAAGGTCACTACGTGTCCAGAGACATGGATCACCGACTGCAGAATTTACCTACACATTTATGGGCACAAGGCCCCACTGATGTTGGTTGCATGAACATTACACCATATCGAGTTACACTGAAAACAGGAATAGTACTACCACGAATGCGACAATACAAGTTACCACCAGATGCTGTAGTGGCTTTACTGCAAATCATTGACGAGCTCATTGCACAAGGAGTGGTTGTCGAAACCGACTCCAATGTATGTAATTCCCCGATAATTCCGATTCTTAAAAGAACGGATCCAAAGGCACCACCAGTATATCGATTAGTTATTGATCTACGCGAATTGAACAAATGTATTGTACCGCAATACCCTGTGGTCCCAGATATCTCTTCATTACTCACAGCTATTGACTCAGAAGCAACGTTCTTCACTGTAATTGATCTCAAGAATGCTTTCTTTAGTGTCCCAATCGATCCGGAAAGTCAATATCTGTTCGGATTCAGTTTAAATGGACGAAGTTTTAAATTCACACGCGCACCTCAAGGGTTTACAGAAAGCCCCAGCATCTATAGCCAAGCACTGAAACGAGAACTTGACAGTATCCACATGCCAGTTAACACTGCCTTGCTTCAATATGTCGATGATCTGCTGATCACCGCCCGAAGCGAACCTGAATGTGAGACAGCGTCACTGACGGTTTCGAAATTTCTGGCCGACAAGGGGCACAAGGTGTCCCCTTCTAAGCTGCAATTCTGTGTCCAGCGAGTTGTTTACCTTGGGCACTCGCTGTCCAAGGAGGGAAGGCAGCTTACACCCGACCGCATCCAGTTAATTGCTAACATGCCACCACCCAAGACACAAAAGGAGGTGCGGGCTTTTATAGGCCTCACTTCATACTGTAGGCAGTGGATCCCTCAATATGCATTTCTAGCAAAACCACTCATCCAGTTGACAACACAGGAGGCAGCCACATCGACTGTCCTCCCTTGGACTCAAAAACATACACACGCCTTTGAAAGCTTAAAGAAAGCTTTATGCCAAGCACCTGTTTTAGCAACACCATGTTACAGTAAACAGTTTACACTTTTTGTTACAGAACGCGAAGGTACTGCCTTGTCAGTGCTCACTCAGGAACAAGCAGGATCACACAAACCATGTGCTTATTTCTCTAGTACATTAGATCCAGTAGCTCAGGCACTTCCTGCGTGCCTGAAATCGGTGGCAGCAACAGCTTTAGCAATCAGACAAAGCGATGCCATAGTGTTAGGACACCAATTGACAGTACAAGTACCACACGCAGTAGAGGTTCTCTTGAACCGCACACAAACACAACACTTGACTATAGCGAGACTCACCGGTTACGAATTAACATTGTTTCAGCCACATATAGAAATCAGACGTTGTAATACGTTAAATCCTGCCACACTGTTACCAGTAGGCGGAACAGATCCATTGGCACATGATTGTGTCGAAGTCATTACTATCACGACGAAACCCAGACAAGACTTGACAGATATCCCTTTGTCAGATCCAGACTTGACATTGTATGTAGATGGGTCATGTATGAGAACAAGTACAGGAGAGTTAGTGGCCGCTTACGCAGTTACAACAGACACTGAAGTCATTGAAACAAATTGTATTAACACTTTGTCAGCTCAAGCAGCAGAGCTCACCGCTCTGACACAAGCCTGTATTCAAGCCAAAAATAAGAAAGTCAATATATACACAGATTCACGTTATGCATTCGGAGTCGTCCATGACTTCGGCGTACTGTGGCGAGAGAGAGGTTATTTAACTTCTCACGGTGCCCACATCCAACACGGACCCCTCATTCAAGCCCTATTAGACGCGATTCATCTACCTACTGTAATATCGATTATGAAATGCAAAGCCCACACAAAAGTTACCGATATCATTTCTCAGGGTAATGACCTAGCTGACAGAACAGCTAAACAGACTGCTCAGAATCAGACTCACACAACTGACACGACGAAGACAATAGTTCCGACACCAACACATTGCATGACAGTTAAGGATCCCGCCCTTGATGTAATTGACATACAGACACATGCTACACCAGAAGAAATAAAGAAATGGACTGAATTAGGAGGGATCCAAACGGATCAAGGATGGATGACGAAGGAAAAATCTATATGGTTTCTTCCCGACTCAATGGTTCAAGTCATCATTAACACTATACATAGTCCAGCGCACCTAGGAGAAAAAGCTATGCTAGACAGCATTCAACACATTTGGTTCAACAAACACTTGCGAGCAGCAGCTAAACAAAAAGTTCGTACCTATATGATATGTTGTCAGTTTAATCCAGGTAAAAGCATCCCCGTAGAGCAGGGTGGATTTCAAACTCCCGATCATGCTTTTGAAGCCCTCCAGATGGATTATATCCAGATGGAACGATGTCGAGGATTCAAATTTGTTCTCGTAGTTGTCTGTGCTCTTTCCCGTTGGACAGAAGCATACCCGGTTTCAGATTACACTGCCCCGACTACTGCCAAACAGTTAGTTCGAGAATTCTTCCCACGGTACGGTTTACCACGTGTTGTCTACTCAGATAATGGCCAGCCGTTCTCATCCGAACTAATGAAACACGTTTCCCTTCTGTTAGGCTACCAATGGAAATTCCACTGTGTCCGACATCCCGAGGCGGCAGGTCTCGTGGAACGCCATAATCAAACTCTGAAAATTAGATTGTCCAAAATATGTAGAGAAAAAGGTGTCGATTGGATAGTAGCCTTACCAGTTGCGCTCTTTTACATGAGAATGGTAGCACATTCTCGAACAGGGCTATCCCCGTACGAGGTGATCTTCGGTAGACCCCCAAATATGTGGGGGACGCCTATACCTCACAAAATCACTGATGTTGACTGTAATATGCTGACAGATTACCTGGCTTCCTTGATGTCTGCACTACAATCTTGTCGTTCACAGGTAGCCGCAGCTTTTCCCGACAATACTGAGGTGAAGCCCCATGACGTGGTTCCTGGCGACCTGGTTTTGGTCAGGAATTTTGACCGAAAGACCCAACTGGAGCCTAGATGGACCTCGCCAAAATTGGTTCTACTAACTACAAGGACAGCCGTGAAGATTGAAGGACGCAAAGGGTGGTTGCACTCGAGTCATATCAAGAAATTTTATGGACTACCATCTAGTGTGAGCGTTCAGCCCTGCATTCCCTCACAGACAGACTCAAAGCTCCCCTTGGCTGAATTAACAAACTCAGAACTTTACAAACTAAAATTAAGGTCTAGTAAGTCAGACAATTTGATTGTTTAAGTCCTCTCCAAGGTGAATCGGTTGAATTTGTCTCTGACATGTATCCTCTAGACCGGAATAGAGAAAGAAATCATCAGATGCAGCTTAAGAAGCATGCGTATTGTAAATCATTTCGTAGTCACTGCACAGTAACATTATTAATTTTGTTTTTTCTAAGTCTTCTGATCATCATTGTCAGCATACTATTGCACATGTATTACCCTATTCTTAAGCGTGCTTACAATGTAACTGCAGAACATTCTTTTAGCGAATTACCTCCGCATGAGTTGTCCTATAGATTTGCGCTGCGCAACAACACATTCATTAGTATGTTACATCATTCCCATCAAACCAGCAATGCCACAAATTGTTGGATATGTGGCCGACTCCCTCCCTATCAGAACTATAAGGGAGTTTTGCCCCTCTTTCCCTATCCGTTCACACACAATGGCTCCTGTGGAGCATGGTTTAGTTTGATTAATTCCCTAGATTCAAATTCCGCAGTTTATCAAGACAACTGGGTATGGGGAAACCTGAACTTAGTTTTGCTTAAAGTCTGCTACCCTAACAAGGAGGGACTTCCAAGAAGAACAGGAACTGATCTAGAAAATGAAGTATATGGATTAGGTAATTTTACACTTAACCTTATGATCCTGAACGTTGAATCTGAAGCTACACCAATCTTGCCCGCCATGTCAGTATTCCCAGTAAAAGGGGAATTATGTGTAAGAAAGAATGGTTCCATACACATGGGCCATAGTAAATGCACCACTGTAATAAAATTCAGTGATCAAGGCAAGTCTACATTTAGAGCTTCTCGCCATTCCTACTTTATATGTGGCCAGACCGCATATATACGTCTACCTCTAGATTGGGATGGTACCTGTTACATAGCATTCCTTCTACCACCTGTTTTCCTAGCTCCTCCTGATTATCATAGAAATACCCATTTAGTACACAATAGACAGCAGAGAGATCTCCCAATTGTCGATTACACTGAAAGAGCATGGGAAAAATACACCGATTTCAATAAAGGTTTCTTTCCCTATATAGGTACAGTCACTAATAGTAAGCTGATACGTAGATTAACCAGAACCCTTGAAGCAGTAGTGAACGAAACTATTTCCGCCTTAGGCAATTTAACAGAAGAGCAGTCTGCTATGCGGATTGTTGTGCTTCAAAATCGTCTTGTCCTTGACGTCATCCTGGCCGATAGGGGCGGAGCTTGTAGGGTCATCGGATCAAGTTGCTGCATTTTCATACCAGAAAATTCGCCGTCAGTATATAAAGCCATAACTCGCCTTCATAAGATTGTAAGCCAGATACACCAGAGTCCAGGCACCTGGACTTGGTCCGGTTGGTTCTGGGGCGTGTTGTCAGCCTGGGGATGGAGAATCCTATCCTTCCTAGGTATTGGCTTTCTCATACTATTCAGTTGCTGCTTATGTCTACAATGTGGGCCAGCGATTTGTGGTCTGTGTGCCACCTCGTGTATCCCACATCCAAGTTTTCGTTCGAGATCCCGGAAGAAGAAAGAAGAGCAAATGATGCTATATGAACAGATCGATGGATTGATGAAGATCGATATCTCCTGAGGGTCCGTAGGGGACAAGGAGGGAATGAGGAAATATGAATTTTGTGATCAGTTATGTCCCCTATCGTAGACCCCAACGGCTCCATGTGCATGCTATAAGTACATGTATGTTCCCTCCTGCTCCAGTTTTGAAGACGCAAATATATGTGCGTCCACCGTCAACATGTCCTCTTTCAGATCCGCCATGAATGGGTCAGATATTCCATTCCTAAGTATGAAAGGCCACCGACTTTATGTGGTTCACTTTCCACATTTTACAGATTCAGGCGAGTAGGCCCAGAATTCTGTCATCAAGCCTTTTCCTGCCTTCTGCCTCTGAAAGCTCCAGTCTGAGCCTGCATCTGTATCCATGAACTTTGTCCTACTCCCTGCGCGGCTAACGGTGCCTGATCCAGCCTGTCGCCTGCCAAAAACTGTATTTCACCTTCAAGATTATCTACTCCGCTCCTCATCCGATGCATTCCTGTCTAGTAGTTTAGGTAAACATTCCTCCAGCTACCGTGCAAAGGGCCAGGCCTCGCTGTCCTCATGCAAGTAATTCATAGCCCCGTTACCATGGAATATTCCTACCCCCTCGCATCTAGTGTAGACACTTAGACGCTTGTACACGCACTAACAGTCAGTATAGAATAGATTCTATCCTAGAGACCTCTCCTTTTGGATAACACAGTTCTTTAAACATAGGATATTAGATATGATTTGGGATTAGGTTGACATGACCCCCAGACTTCTGTCTCCACATGTAGAGCTAAATGTCAAGTCCCCTTCACCCTCTAGTTGCACGTCAATCACACGTCATGCGGCTGCGCGCGCATCTCTGTCAAATATTTCTGCTGACATTGCAAGATTCTCTTATGGATCCACCCACTTGTGACATCATGTATGATGACGTTTATTAAATTACGCCCATACATCCGCCTCTATTAGTTACGTATGCACCTTTTATCTGTACTATCAGCTGTTACGCCTCTTGCATCTGTTTCACTGTAATGTATTTTCTATAAAACTGCCTATCTGTCAATAATGTATGCTCTTCCTTCCTGAACTTTCGTGGTGATGGAATAGAAAGCCTGCAATTCGAATTGTATTCCTTTGTATAGGAATAAAGCCTTTTAAAACCTCTAATACCACGGATTCTGCCTCTTATATTTACTGAGTTATTCTTAATAGACTTTACCGCATAAAAATAGTACCGGTAATGAAATATTTACCACAACATCACCGTGGTAAATATATACATATGTACAGTCCTGGATAACACAGAATCACAAATATTATACGCCTTGAAATCTCTGCTTGAATCTATACATCATACTTGGCCCATGATCATAGCTGGGGATTGTAATATGAAATTTGAACCCTTCGAGCCCCTTTCATCTATGTTGGCGGTAGAGGACAAGAAGGGGGAGGTACCAGAAGTTTCAATTAAGTGGGGCTTTACACTCTGACTATATGACTTTTGCACTAGTTACTTTATAATTGTTGACTTTCTCATGCCTGTAAGTTTAATGTTCTTTGATGAATTGAGATTCTTACATGATTGTTGCACTCGTCATTTTACAATTGCCTGGCTCCTTATGCTCCAAAGATTGATGTTGTCTCATGATTTGTGATTTTATTTGTGATTTTAATGGACTTTAATAGTTGTGTATTGATCGAAATAAAGTAATACTACTACTTTACAGTCATCAACTGTCATCTGCACAAAGAGTTACTCTTCAATACAGAGATTAATAATGTGTTATACTTCTACAGACCTATAATACATTAGGAGAATATGCATTTTGTAAACACTTACACCCACTAGCTGGACACAGCCTATACAAAATTAGGCAGAGAAGTAATATAGTAGTTATCCACCACTATGTTCTCTCCAAAAAAACCTAAAACATTAATTGGATGATGTCATCAGTGATATAATCAACGATGTCATCAGTGATCCATAAATGATGTCAAAGACATGTCATGAGTGATGTAATATGCGAGGTCATTAGCAGTGCATGGAAGGGGCGAAAGTTATAGTTAGGGCTGCTAACTATAACTAGTGAATTTCTGTGTTTTTTTTAGTTCAAAATGTTAATGTTATCACTGACATATTCACCTAACTATAACGTCACTTTAACCTTTGGTATTTTCAGTGAATTTCTAAGTTTTCTTAAAATAAAATCAGAACTTTTTATAACATCTAACTATAATGTTAGTTTAACCTTTCTTTTTTTCAGTGAAATTCTAGGTTTTTTTTTGACTTATGTAATATTTTATTACCATACATAAAATCAACCCTCTGCCAGTCACACCATACAGCTATGTGTGACTGGGTGTTGGCTTCAGGCAGCCAGCCCCAATCTAACCATAGCTTTCAGCTGTACACAGCAGGGGGTTGGCAACAGGGCCTGGTCTGCAACCAGCCCTGTGGCCAACCCATCTGGAGGCAGCCAACCCCCCCGCATGCAGCTAACCCCATGCTGTGCATGGTCTTTTGTCTTGAACAGCATGGGGTTGATCTCAGGGTCTGGCTGGCAGTTGTGGATTGCATCCAAGCCCTGCATCCAACCCCCCTGAGGCAGCCACCTGCAGAAAGCCAAACCCATGCTCCACATGGCCTTTGGTGCCTGATAAAGCTCGGGGAAGGGAGTGGCGCTCTGCATGCCTTATCAAGCCCATGGGACTCCACCCCCTCAAGTCTGCATGTTATTATGTGGGTGAAATGTGGCCCCACTCATTAAGCCCTTTCGGCCCCGGAGACCCCATCCCCCAGGGCCAATATAATAAATAAGAGAAGGAGCTCACACTGCCCCCCTCCCTTAGCTCTAACAAGCCCTGGGGAATCCCCCTGGGCCTGCATTAATTATAGGTTAGTGTCCAATGGGGCACGCACAATTCACCATGTTGGGGGCTGTGGGAGAGCACCAAGGTCTCAAATAGTCCCAGCGGGCCCCCGCATAAAGCGAGAGCTGGTATTGTTCTCGCCCGCAGAAGTGTGGACTCAGAATCAGAACACAAGTCTGCTCACTGCAGGTGGGAGCATGTTTAAAGCCCCCGCCAGCTTGGAGCAGACTTGTATGTTTGCTTATGCATGGCGGGAGATTTAAAAATACTCCCACCAGCCGTGAGCAAACACGTTTTCCTGCCTACTGTAATGAGGGCACGGAAACTGCTGTGTACCGGGTGTGGGCTAAAAGACCTTAGGTACTTAGTTCTCTGTTTTTATCCAGGGATTGCCATACTGTGCTAGAGAATGATGTGCAGATTGGTTCTTAAATTGTAACATGTGTGCACCTCTGAGATATGAAACCCATGCCCACCATTTTTGATATGGTAGATGGTTGAACAATTTCCACTCTTAGAGAATGACTTTAACCACAATGGTTAGGTGTAGGTCTAGCAGCACCATATCACTGGCATCTACAGGCAGTGGAGTCAGTGAACCCCTAGGGCCCAGTGTTAGAATAGAGAAAGGTAGGGTTATACGTGTATTAAAGATTACTGACACATGGTTTTGTATCAGTAACCAGCATGATTCTAGCAACTGGCAGTCAAAGAACATGTGTTGGTGTGAGCCAGGTTAGTGATTACAATTCCAGCATATATCATTTTTGGTAGTTTCAACTTGAACCAATGAGCTGGGGTCCAAAGCAGGAGATTCATCGTTAAGAATTTAGATTGAATAAGAGACGGGACAATTTTATTGCTCAAGGAGGGTTTGCCAATCTTGTCAGGTATCAGACATAATATGTTAAAAAAAACTCTTATCAAAATGCTTGGCCCATTTGGCGCAAATAATTGAGTCTTGTGAAGGTTCAGGGTCAGAGAGGGACTTGCAGATTTTGGAGGCAATATATCCAGAGTGTTGCCAGAGGGCAAGATGCGTGAGTAGAGTCAATTTTATTTAGAGAGATTAAGGTTGGAGAGTCTAATCTTGATTTTTAGAAAGCTATAAAAGTCCAAATTGGAGAGATTGTACTTTATGGCGAGGGCTGAAAAGGGGAGCTAGTCATTGTTATTGTCATAGAGGTCTCTTTCAACCTGACGCCTTTGGAGGCCCACACGGTTGCAATGGTAGGAGCAACTTCAGCATTAACTTTGGGAATAAATCATAATGACCCCCATCTTGAGTTATGGATGTACTCCGGAAAGCGTTTGTCTATTACTTTTAACGCACCTGCAGTATCGATAATGATGCGGTGAGATTGTGGCAGGGTAAATTTTGACATTGTAATAAAGGAGGATGTGCTAAAAGGGGAGCATAGCTCATGCTCAATACACATCCATGGTGGGGCATTTTGTGAGTCCAGGAGGAACCAGACAGCACCTTGGGCAGCTAAAAAAGCTGATTGGTACAGGTTTCAGTTCAGTAGAATACATCCTCCTCGTGTAACTATCTTTCCGAGATCCTTGCTCTCTTATCATTCCAAAGAAGCTTGGACGTGAGTTTATCTAATTCTTGGACAAAATAGGGGGAACATTTTACAGGAAGCATGAATGACAAGAAATTTACTATTGAAGTGATCATCATTTTGAGTGAATTAAATGTGGGTGACCCGGCGTTCAGGAGATCTCTAACCTTGGCAATGGTGTGTGATTTATTAAAAAGTAGAGTCAGTAAGATTTTTACAGAACCAGATCCACAGATATTTAAGAAGTGTGGATTGCCACTTAAGACCTGAGTTGTTTAGGTGAGAAGGAAGACAAAGTGGATTCACAGGAAATAACCGTGTTTTGTCCTTATTTAATGTGTATCCAGAGACTTCAGAGAATGTAGAGATATTGCTGATGATAGAAGGTATTGCGGCTTCAACATCCTCTAAAAAACATAAGGATGTCATCCGTGTATGCTGCTGTTTTATATATATTGGTTCCAAATTGGGGACCTTTGATTGCCAAATGTGCATTACGTAATTTAAGGAAGGGGTCAATAGTAAGTAAAAAGGGGGATTTTATCCAGCTCTTTAACAATGTGTATACCCAAATATCTTAGCTCTTTGCTAGTTGTGCCCTCCCATTGATCCATATTCCAACACATCACCTCAGTTTTTGAAGTGTTAGCTAAGTAGCCTGAGATAGAACCAAATTCCTCCAGAAGGGCCTCGACCCGTGGGATAGCCGCCTCAGGGTGGTTGGTATATAATATTAAATCATCGGCATACAAAGCTAGCTTACAGCGATAGTGTTCAGACTTGAAAGGATAGATTGACTCATCTAGTCTAATGGCTTCTGCTAATGGCTCTATGTAGATGTTAAACAGAAGGGGGGAGATAGGGCAACCCTGTCTAGTTCCCCTCTGGATGTTAATGCTAGAGATCAACATACCATTCAGAAGGATCCTAGCAGAGGCTCCTTGATAACATTTCCTTAGGATTTGAATAAAAATAGGACTGAAGCCCATTACCTCTAGTACTTCCCAGACGTACACCCAGCAGACCCTATCGAAGGCCTTGGCCGCATCCAAGGCCACTATGGCCAAAGATCTGGATAAAATCCCCCTGATTAATTTGAATAAAATCATTAAGGAAATAGATCGCCTCTTTAGTAGATGGAGGAACCTTCCTTTGACAATATATGGGAAGGTAAACCTGGTAAAGATGGTCATCCTCCCCAAGCTGACCTACCTGTTTAATGCAGTCCCCTTGGTGTTCCCTAGTAAGAGCATTATTAAGGTTCAGGGCAAGATTGGGAGCTTCATCTGGGGTGACAAGGGTGTAAGGCTATCCTGGAAAAAGTTGAGGCGTAGACTTATCAAAGGGGGTTTGGCTCTTCCTGATATAGGCTGGTATTTGGTTGCATTTCAATTCAAAGGCATCTGGATGTTACTCTCAAAACCAGAGGAGTCAGCTTGGGGAAGGCTGCTGGGTGAAATGGTTAGGATGGAGGGAGGAGGAGTTGGAGAGGGCTTTTTATATAAGTTTGGGGGCCGAGGTATTTTAAACGAGTACGCCTGAAGGTCCTTAGGGCAGCCTTGGAAACTTGGTACAAAGTGAGACGTTGATGGGGGATTGGATACTACTCACCGATTTTGCACCAATTTGGGATTCCCCTGGCACACCTCTATGTCTCAGGGATAGTTTGGCTGTACCAATTAAGAGAGCGGGCACCAACATCTGGTCTGACTTGTTAGACGCAGAGGGGATCCACCCTTGGGAGTCGCTAAGGGCCAAGATCGGCATAGGGTTCTCCAGGTTTATGTATCTAAAACTTGTTTCCTGGTTTGAAGCAGAAAAGGGGTATGTACGAGGAAACTGGGAAACGGAACACTCTCTCCAATCAGTGAATCCAAAAAAGAAAGAGATCTCTACTTGGTATAACAAGTTTTTGGAAGCTGAAGACCTGGAAATCCCACCACAGTCCTCGGCTTGGAACCAATCCCCCCCTCGAGCCCTCTATAGATGCCCTGCATGAGCCCTCTCTGAAATTATTATACAAATGTATTAAACCAGCAAGCCTAAAAAAAGAATCATTTTTTTTTCTCAATAGACTCTATTACACACCCGCTAAGATAGCCAAGTTCGCCCCACTACCTATTCCAAAATGTCCAAGATGTATGACTTCTAATGCCAATGATATCCACATCTTCTTTGAGTGTCCTGAATTAAGACATTTCTGGAAGGGGGTGGGGGATATCCTCGGTGGCATTTTTAAAGTAAGCATTGAAGTAAACTTGTCATTAGTGTTTTTTGGTGCTGACGGTTTGTTTCGCCGGAACACATCGCAAATTCGTAGTGGGCTGTTGTTATACTTGATGATATTTGCCCGGAGAGAGATCTGCAAGAAGTGGAAAGACCCTATACCCCCGAAGAGTGAGGACTGGCTTAAAGACACATTTGCTATGGCTCGCTTAGATTAGAATGGAGCTGGGGAAAGCCTGATAATTATCTGGCAGCCCCTCATGAGCTGGGGCCACGACCTGAGGTGAATATAATCGGTCCTATGATTACACCAAGCTCCTACCAAACATGGCTGGTCTGGGTGACCTAAGCAAGTGCGGTAAGCCGAAGGGTGCACAGATTGAAAACAACAGCTTTGTAAGATCTGCAGAAGCTTATTGGTGAGATGAGGACAAAAATATAAAATAGTAAGTAAAAAGAGCAAGGATGAGAGAGGACATCCTTCTTGTACCTTGGTGTAGGTCAAAATATGAGGAGGTGGTGCCATTAATCCTAATGTTTGCTTTCGGATTCGTGTAGAGAGCCAGTACCATACTAATTAAAGAGTCACCCAAGTTATGAGATTCAAGGACTGCATGTAAAAAAGGCCAAGACACTTTGTCAAATGCCTTTTCAGCATCAAGAGCAATTGCTGCAGTGGACAGTGAATAAAGGCAAGCTTTTTCCAAAATATGACAGAAAGTGCAAATGTTATCTCTCTCAAAGGCACACTTTGACAAAGCCCATTTGAGAGTTATGGATAAGTTTAAAAATGCAACTTTCTAGCCTCGGCTAGGAGTTTTGCAAAAGTGTTTGCTTCCGTATTCAGGAGGGAAATGGGCCGCAAATATTTTGGGTCCCAATGGTGCTTGCCCTCTTTGGGGATGACCACTATGGTGGCCTCAGCGGCCATGCCAGAAACCTTGCCATTCAAAGCAGTGATCAAATGTTTTTTTGAGGTGCTTTATGATCGAAGATGTAAAGGTTTTATAATAAGCGATTGGGAAGCTATCCTGGGCAGGTGTCTTCCCTGAATGGATGGCCTTTACTGCTTTAACAATCTCCTCTATTTCTATTGGTTTATTCATGCACATCCTTGCTTCTTCAAGGACTGAATTTGTTGGGAGGAAGTTAAGGAACTCTTGCCATGACACTTGTGGGGTAAATCATTTTCTGTAAAATTCTTTAATGACCTCATGAGTCTCTTCATTGTGGTTTTTTTAGAGCCATTTTCATCTGTGATATGAGCAATTTGGTTGTTGAGGTTGTTCAGTTTAAGGGTGGAGGCAAGTAGTTTACCGGCTCTGTTACATAGTATTGTTGTCAGGATTTTTGGGCATGGATTCCGAGTTCGCCTCTTTTACTGATGATGGAGTTGAAGGTGTATTTTAACTGTTTGATGTCTTGAAGTAGGGATTTATTATTAGAGTATCTAAACAATTTCTCTTTACTTTGAATTTCATCCCCTAGTGATTGATGGCTTCTCTTAATTTTGCTGTTTTTCCTTGACATTTGTTTAATGATTTAAACGTATCTCATAATATTATCGAGGATTTGACAGAACGTTATTTTTCTCTAAAGAAGAGGTCAATTTTGCTGTTAAGGTCCACAATGTCAGCTTCATTCTCTAGGACTTCGCTGTTTAGACACCAGGTTCAAATTTTACCTTTATCAACAAGATAAAAAATGGACATAGAGATTGCTGCATAATCAGAGACAACTATTGGATGAATT
This sequence comes from Triturus cristatus, assembly GCF_964204655.1. Lineage (NCBI taxonomy): Eukaryota > Metazoa > Chordata > Amphibia > Caudata > Salamandridae > Triturus > Triturus cristatus. The sequence continues at coordinate 1,098,938,141 of NC_140585.1, forward strand.
TTAGTATCCGAAGTGGATTTTAGAAGTGAGGCATGTACATGAAGATAATCAATATGGGAGAAGCTGGAGTGAGGGGAGGGGAAGAATGCAAAGTCACTACCTTTAGGGTTATGTACTCTCCATGCATCTAGGAGGTGATGTGAGGAACAGAGATTAAGCAGCTGTTTGTGTGCCTTGGGAGTTTTGTATTTGAACGCTGAATGACGATCCAAAATGGGATCCAATGGGAGGTTAAAATCTCCCCCTACTATTGTTTTATTAAGTGTATGTCTGAAACTAGGGTCAACTACGTTGGGGGCACATATAATCATAACATACAAGTCATCAGCTCCATTAGTTAACATAGTGAGTCGCCATCTCCCATTGGTGTCATACTCTGATGCGATTATGGTTAGATCGGATTTCTTGGTTAGAAAGGTGACAACCTCATCTCTCCTCCCACTAGCTTCAGAACATGTCACGTCCTAAACCCACACTTTACTCATAACAGGGCCTCTTTGAAGCCTATCTTAGTCTCTTGAAGGAGTATTAAGTCACCTGCAAGCTCCTTGCAATAGTCTAAGATTTTGGTTCTTTAATCAGGGTGGTTCAACCCCTTGATGTTCAGAGAGACAACGTTCATAGAGGGCATTGGAGGTATTTCTGGGTTGCTGATGTATGTCTTGATGTAGGGGGCTCTAACAAAGCCTTCGATGGTTGTAGGTAAAACTGTGATGGGTTAGATATCCCACTAGAGAAGGGTGTGGGGGAAAAAGGACAGGGAGAGAAAAAACAACTTTGGTGCTCCCGTGATCTCCGGAGAGCTCCAGGGAAATGCCCCTTTCCACCAAGAGATGTCAGTAAGAGAAGTGGTGTGTGGGAAAAATCATGGTCAGAACACGGTAGAAAGCTGCTAAAACAGAGAAAAGATGTCCAGGTATTGAGTTTGGTGGAGGATGGTAAGTAACACTGAGTATAGTGTGACTTATACATGTACATGGTAACCAAACCTTAAACATAATAGCAAAAAAAACAATTGTGAGTAGAGGAACAACATGCACAAGTAGCCTTATAAAAACAGTATGACCCGTTCCAAATTGAGTTTTCATAAATGTTAAGAACAATCAAAATTCAGCACACCTTGGAGACATCTTGGAACAGAGAATAAATTCACAGTAGCCGAGAACAGATATACCAACACTACAATACTAATCATGTAGAATCAAAGTCAGCATTAGTACGTTAGGTACTAGGCATAATTCTGGCCTGAGTACATGTATTCCAAAACAGTACTCGTCTTCTTCGACATGACTGTGTGTTTCGAATGAGGTAAGGTAAGTAGAGGGATATGATCTTAACCAGCGGTGTTATAGGGACTGTCTAGGTCCTATTTAAGGTGGAAGTTGTGGTCTTCTGTCCAGTCCACAACCAGCCTGGAACTGTATCTAAATACCAGACCTTTAGGCCTATTTTATAGTAAGGGCGACCTATTACAATTGTTCTACATTAGTGAGAAATTCCTGTGGAATACTGAAGATAACTATGTTAGGGTAGGAGGGGAGACCTGATAGACATGGGTAGGCCAAGGACATAGGTAATACCATAGAGAGATATATGCATAGCGAGAGCCATGGTCAGTCTATGCGCACAAGCCGGGTGGGATGATAGGCCATAAGTGGTTATTACAGGAACCGCTTAAGTAAGAGCCCCAAAGGAAGTTCAGGTCAATTTTTCATGGGAAACAGCCAATCTTGTAATTGCCTCTCCTGCCTTGAGAAGGTGATGAATTTGAAGGTAGAAACACGTTTACAGGTAGAATGGGATCTTATGAATTCTGTGATGATATCAGGCTTAACTATGATATATGATTTTCGCATATGGAACAATAGGACATAAAAGGCAGTGTAAATGTTGGGCTGAACCTGTGACCTAAAATAGAGGCCAAACAGCCTGTGACCTAATATAGAGAACAGACAGCATGTATCCAGAGGAACATGAAAAATAAATGACATCCAGATGACAACCAAAGGAAATATTCATGGAGACAGCTTCAACAGGTGAGCAACTTCCGGCAGATCAGGTGTGGTGATAGTGAGTTGAATTACTCGGATGAGAGTCTGATTCCATCCGAGATTCTGACTAGTTGTGCAGGAAGGCTGTTATCTCTGCCGGTCCTATGACTCTGAAGGTTATTCAAAATTTTCAGGGGCCTGAAAAAAAATAAGGAATTTCCATGTCCATAAGACTTTTCCGTAGGTTTAGGAACCCCTTTTGATGGATTACAGTCTCTCTAGCATAGTCCTGCGAGATGGAGATTTTGTTATCTTGCTACTGTATCATCCTAGCCTTCCTCATATGTGCCAAGATTTGTTCGCTATGTTGATGGCGTAGGGGTTTAAAGATCAAAGGTCTTGAAGTCAACATGTTTTTGGGTTTGAAGGTGGGAATCCTGTGGGCTCTTTCAATCTCAAAGTCCTTACTGAAGGACATCTGGGGGACCTCTGGGATTCAGGTTATTAAGAAATCTGCAACCTAGGGTGCAGAATTACTGATACATTCCGGCTCCCCAAAGATGCAAAGATTGCTTCTCCGCTTGAGGTTTCCTGTTCTGTGAGGTCTCTCTTTAGTGAGGAGATAGTCCTCACCAGGTTCTGAAGATGTTTAGCTTGGACATTTGTGGAGTCTTCCACCATACTTATTTTTGTTTTAGCATTCGACATTCTTAATGTTAAGTCTTTAAAATCTCTGCAAATCCCCACCACTTCAACTTGAAGGAGATCTGTGTTAGATTTGGTGCCCTGAGCTATATCATGTACTGTATTGAGTTTAATAAGAATTGCATCTAAGGTAGAGGCAGAGACTGGGCTGCCTTTTACTGGTGACTCCTGAATAGGTGGTGAATGTTTTGAGTGCTTCAGGTTTGCCTCAGTGTCGCTGTGTTTCATGTTTCCATCTCTGCTGTTCGACATTTTGTGATAGTTAGACTGACAGATCGTGTATAGGAGTGGTACCCCTGTGCGAGGTGTCCATTGAGTTATTAAGTGTCACCTAAGAGCAGGCTTGTTTGACCTCCATGACCTAATATGTAGAGCTGGGACACTACGCAGCAAGAGGTGTCAATAAGGATACTTGATACTGAGTGCAGTGTCACCACTTGACACAATAGTAGGTTTAGTCTATCGCAGATTGAGGATCCTTGTGACACTTTGATCTAATGGGAGTGCCACCGCGTGACTGCGTGGAGCTGGTGTAGAGGCAAAAGTAGGCAGGAGTGGATCTTTGGAAACATACACTACCTTTCTGGGACACTGCACCATTAGTAGCAGTGACACAGCAATTTCCAGACTTCTTGTATTTCGCAAGAGTGACAAACACAAGCGTGCGCACAGCGAGGTATGTGTCTTATTAATTAGATTGCATCTTTACTTGACGGGTCCCCTCAGTGCACAGACAGCCAGTAATAGTCAGTGTGATAACCACAGCTAATGATACTTTGCAGGAGTATTGAGAACTGATATCAGAACACATACATGCTGGGATAGTGAGCCCACTTCACTGCACATGGGTTCCAGATCTGGCACAGGAGGCAGTGTAGCAGAATCATAGAGGTGGTACCAAGAAATATAAGAGGGCCATGTGTTTACCATGAGTCTAGCCAAAAACAGACACCTAGATAGAAGGTAGTGTTGATGAGAAGTTACCACTGAACACAACAGTCAGCACTGTACCTCACAGATAATTGTAGTAGCAGGCCTGATTTAATCCCGCACAGAGGCCTAACTATTACTGTTGCTCCAGATTGACAAGAGACAGGTAATATAAGAATTCTCAATTTATACGTGTTCCATCATGTTCTTAGGTGGCAATCAAGTTTATGTAAAACATACAAGGAGCTGTGAATAAACTGTAATTGCTTTCTGCAAACTTTCAAGTGAAGGAGTGAGGTAGGATTCATATATCATTTATAAGAAATTAATATTTTCATTTACTGGCCTCCTATCAGTAGCGTGGATATGCGCTCTTCTGTCCACCTCTTGGCAGGATCATCTAGAGATCTCCAACAGCAGGCTTAGTGGGTAGTCTAATGATGTGCTTCTGAGAGGCACTAGCGTGCCGCATGGCCGGATACATTAGATGATGCTGAGATCACTCCAAGCGAGATCACTTCAAGTATGCCGCACTTCCTTCTGTGAAGCTGCCAATGTTCCTGGGACTCACAATGTCAGGCCATGTGCTTTCGGGATATCGGCAGCGGTAAGCGCATTGTTTTGCACTGAGGAATAGTTACTGGCCGCCATTTTGTTTGCCCTGAGGAGCTGCGCGCCAGATCAGTCAGAGCACCTACCAAACATGTTCCACCTAGGAAGGATTTGGCTTTTACCATAAAGCAAAAGGAGAATTCACATAGATCTTGCTCCATATGAGGCCACTTGTAGAATCTTATCAGAGTCCATGAGTGATTTTGAAGCTCTCTGAGTTGGATCTACAGTCCAACGCCACCATATTGAATCGAATGAAGCGGTGATATCAAAATGGAAATCATTGGTTCTGGTGATGTTCGGAGGTGCCCATTCTCTCCTCCAAAGTCACGCAACATTCCGCCGCCTATGTAAGTGTTTTATTATCCGGCAGGCATCCTGGTGGCCTTCTGCACTGAAGGTGCTACGGAGCTTAGAATAGAGCAGCCATCTGATCCACGCGCCTGGCCATGCCCCGTTGATATCACAATTTGAGTGCAAAACCATTCTGTAATTAAAGCACCCTTAGCACATAGTGCCACAGAGAAGGTGACAGAGAGGGGCGGACTTCAATGTAACACGCTCAACATGATGTATTCACATTTTTAAAGCAAGATGTTAAAAAAACAATTTCTTATATATCTGCTGTTTCAGAGATCCTGATGTATGCAACAAGATTTACCTGCGGTGGCTGGTCCCTGGAATACATTGGATAGGTAACAAAGTTCATGTTGTGCTTGAAGTTGGGATGTTCATGTTCCCCAAATCCGTAAACCGAACTTGATGGCAGAGCAGTAGAAATTTGCAGAAACTGGTTGGCAAAGGTTAGACCGCCGAGTGATGTGTCCCACCTAATTGAAATGAAAATACACTGTTATATTGGATATTGTCTTCCTCAATGGCATTAAGATACTGAGTTCAGTTATTTTATGCTATGCATTGTAGGGCATTGCATGATTAAAATGTTAAAACAATGCAAAAACAGAGCTATTCTGTTTCCCAAAATGGAAAATGGGTATAAATAGTATCACATAATCACAATGATTTATTCGGTTCCATGTGGAAACCAATTTTCTCATTTTTACAACTATCAGTGATTTGTTAACAAGAGCAAGAAATTTACCCTTTTTTCTTCTCATCCAGAAAAGTGGTGTATTAAATTTAGTACTGAAAGGTATTAAGACAATAGCTGCCATGTTCTGCACAATGTATGCCATATATGTAAGGGTACCAATTGTGAGCTCTTTTGTAGACACAGAAAGAAGGCCACTGGGTATTTTTTTCCCTCACAATCATTTAATTTTCCTTATTTCTCGTTAATACGATTGACATTGTTGAGGTTTTAGCACTAGTGGTCATTAGTTCTGTGGCCATCATTAGGACAAAACCATAGTGCTAAGAGCATCTGACAATGGTTTACAGAGTGTAAGCAATTCCTACGTCTGAAAATATAATTTCTGTCAAAGGACAAGGAAGTTCCTAAAATGTATCTGCAGTCTCTGTACTACATCACAGTGCTGATTGAATCAAGAATTGTAATCTTATTGAAATGCACCACTTCCATCCGTGTCATTGAGAAATGTGAGCATCTCAGGTTAGGCATCCAGACTATCAGCGTCTCCGAGAAGAATGATCCAAAATGTGAAAATGTTAACTCTATAGAAATTATTAGAAAGATGCCATAAGACCCTTCATGCGATACCAAAGGGGATGATGGACGGAGCGTTTGAGCAAATCAAATACTCACCCCCAGTCAACTGATCTGGGTTTAATCCATCATCATTCTTTAGCTCACTCCACCAACCCAGTTCAGACATGGCCATATGCAAATCAGTCTGACCCTGTGCCTCATGGGAACAGTCCAGCCCGAACTGCCAAGCCATGTCTTCCCTGGACCGGAAACAAGCATCCTGGGACCGGGTTCGGGTTCAAAACCCTCATTAGCCAGGCTATCTTGAATCCAGTGGGAAAGTGAGCAAGGGACCCACGTCTGAGCATACCCTGCCAACTTAGGGCGAACAAAGCGATACCAAAGGGGATGATGGACGGAGCGTTTGAGCAAATCAAACACTCACCCCCAGTCAACTGATCTGGGTTTAATCCATCATCATTCTTTAGCTCACTCCACCACCCCAGTTCAGACATGGCCATATGCAAATCAGTCTGACCCTGTGCCTCATGGGAACAGTCCAGCCCGAACTGCCAAGCCATGTCTTCCCTGGACCGGAAACAAGCATCCTGGGACCGGTTTCGGGTTCATAACCCTCATCAGCCAGGCTATCTTGAATCCAGTGGCAAAGTGAGCAAGGGACCCACGTCTGGGCATACCCTGCCAACTTAGGGCGAACAAAGCGATACCAAAGGGGATGATGGACGGAGCGTTTGGGCAAATCAAACACTCACCCCCCAGTCAACTGATGTGGATTTAATCCATCATCATTCTTTAGCTCACTCCACCACCCCAGTTCAGACACGGCCATATGCAAATCAGTCTGACCCTGTGCCTCATGGGAACAGTCCAGCCCGAACTGCCAAGCCATGCTTTCCCTGGACCGGAAACAAGCATCCTGGGACCGGTTTCGGGTTCATAACCCTCATCCGGGTGAATGTATGACATTGTTCTGCATTCTCAAGACTGGAATGGCATGGTGAGCAAAAAAAACTATGGATTTAGGCCCAGATCTCTGTACTGGGGTGAATGTATGACATTGTTCTGCATTCTGTCCCTCAATAGTTCTTTTTGCATTTGTCACCCTGAGTGGGACGGGTATGCTCAGACGTGAGTCCCGTGCTCTCCATGCCACTGGAATCAAGCTATCCTGGCTGAAGAGGGGTGAAACCCCGAAACCGGTCCTAGGATGCTTGTTTCCAGTCCAGGGAGGACCTGGTCTGGCAGTTCGGGCTGGACTGTTCCCATTGGGCACAGGGTCAAGACTGATTTGCATATGGCTGGGTCCAAACTGGAATGGCATGATGAGCAAAAAAAAGATGGATTTAGGCCCAGATCTCTGTACTTGGGTGAATGTATGACATTGTTCTGCATTCTGTCCGTCAATAGTTCTTTTTGCATTTGTCACCCCGAGTGGGACGGGTATGCTCAGACGTGAGTCCTGTGCTCTCCAAGCCACTGGAATCAAGCTATCCTGGCTGAAGAGGGGTGAAACCCCGAAACCGGTCCTAGGATGCTTGTTTCCAGTCCAGGGAGAACCTGGCCTGGCAGTTCGGGCTGGACTATTCCCATTGAGCACAGGGTCAAGACTGATTTGCATATGGCTGGGTCCAAACTGGAATGGCATGGTGAGCAAACAAACAATGGATTTAGGCCCAGATCTCTGTACTGGTGTGAATGTATGACATTGTTCTGCATTCTGTCCATCAATAGTTCTTTTTGCATAAAACCCTTCATGGGCTGGACTTTGTACTTGGTGATCCCAATATCACTCATTACTCACCTGCTGGAGTCTATATGGCCTTACTTCAGAATTCCTCTGTAAGAGGAGTGAGATTTAGCATACGACATAAGTCCAAAAGCTTTTAGCATACAGTACAAGGCCAAAAGCCTCTAGCATACAGCATAGGTCCAAAAGTCTCTAGCATACAGCATAAGTCCAAAAGCCATGCAATTACAAACACTGCCCCAGACGCCCATGGACATTGTTTTTAAGGAGATATCCAACCATCTCAGGTAGCACATCGCATTCTGAGAGAGAATTTCACTGAAACAGTATTACTGGAAATTCTTTATTCTTGTTCTTTCATTGCTTTGACGAGTAAAATGATCTCCCTTTCATTTATCTTCTGGGCAAACTTCCTCTGGAGCTATTAGAGAGACTTTGTTAGCTGGATTTCCTCTTTCCTTTGCTACTCCCCCTTTTAACCCATTCCTCAATTCTTCTTTTAACTCCACCACGTAACTCTTCCAGTTTGTTAACCTTGTTAGTATATCATTCGATTTAGCTTGCAGCCTCGCATTTTCTTTCTAAAGTGTTCTGCTGTTACTTAGATGTATATATGTATGTGCGCATGTATTTATCTATTATGTATATATGTATTCACTGAATAAAAACAAAGTGATGTTATAGTTAGGTGAAAATGTCAGTAAAACATGCAACTTTAACCAAACAATGCCACTGAAATTCACCAGATATAGTAGGTTCAAGTAGCTATAACTTGTGCCATAAAGTAACCATAACGCATGCTCCCATCATGCACAGTGTTGTCATTGATGATGTCTTTTCAGTAGTTGCAGTGATGTTATCAATGATATCATAGAACACATCATGAGTCACGTAATATGTGAGGAAATTAGCAGTGGATGGAGGGCTTTAAGCCGTGAGTTGTAGTTACTTTGTGTCTCTATATATACATACATTTCAAACCATAATTTCTCAAAAACAAAACTACTGAATGGATTAACACCAAATAACAAAAAATACACTTTCTGGATCAAGAACTAGCTTTCTGCCAAACTTGGTGTAATTTGGTTCAGCCGTTTTGAGGGTAGCACTGTTCACTTTTCCTATGGAAAACTGCAGGTGCAAAACATGTTTTGAGACCCCCCCTTCTTCGCGTGTCCACGTGACGGATCACCCCAAAACTTTTTGAGGTGGATGATATTTTTGTGAAAGTTTTGTGAAGATTCGTCAAATATAAGGAAAAAGGCAAACCAATAAATGCTTTTCCTATGGAAACGTAGTCCTAACCTTAACTACTCAGGGCCCGATTCTGATTTCGGACGGAAGGGCTCCAAACGATGGTTAGAGCCTTTCCGCCCACATCGGAACATGCCAGCCGGATTCCTTTCTGACAGAGCCATACTGATGGGGTCGGTCAGAAAGAAATCTGACTCGGATTTCCGGATGGCTTACGACGGGCTCGGAGAGACCGTCCACCGTCCGAAAATCCTTCAGTACTGCCCCGTTTGCCTCTTTACGATCAAGGGAGTGCGATGGCAGTTTTCCACTGCCTTTTTGTGCCAGTTTTTCCGGCACAAAAAGGCAGTCGGAAACTGTCTTTGAGGGCCCCCAGTAGGGCCCCCATAGGTGCGATGCCGCCAAATGGAGGCCTGGGGGCATCTATGGTGCACCTCTGTTATTTCCTGCACCCGGTGGTAGGCACCTTGGGGTGCCAGCCACAGGTGTAGGGATGAACTGCACCCCTCCATTTCACAATGCGTGCATGCATTCCGCTTGGAATGCATGCTCCCATTGTGAAACATATGAGTGCAACCAAACAGGGTTCGGTCGCATCGTACTTGCAGGGCCGTAACTAACAACAGTAGGTTGTTCGGTCAAGGTTCCTGACCGATGTCGGACGGACTCAGGTTTGTCCGACATCTGCATCGGACCCTAAGTGGCAATATATGTGTTTATCTATCTATCTATCTATCTATCTATCTATCTATCTATCTATCTATTTATCTATCTATATCTATCTTGTTGCAGAGAAAGAATATCGAGTAAAAAAATATCGAATTGCACAAATATCGTGGTAGAAATATTGTGGGTCAAGAATATCTACAGAAAAAATATCGTAGTCAAGAATATCGATTTTGTATAAGTAATAAGGATGTACAAAATACCGAAGTGTTTAATATCGTTAGCAAAAATATAGATGTTAAAAATATCGATTTGTTTATCAATGTTCTGTATTTTAGTATATATTTTGTATGAGTGTGATGCATGTATATTTTGTATAAGAATTGTTTCTATTTTAATTATATGTATTAAAACTTTTGTAGTTATTGAAATTATTTTTGTTTCAATTTCGCGTTTTTAGTTCCATAGCGGGTTGTGGGTGTATAGGGGAATAGGGTGGAAAGTAATTTAATTTTATAAACTGTATTGATTATTTTTAGTAGTTATTATATTTTCTTTATTTGAATTCTGTGTTTTTAGTACCATAGTGGATTGTGGGTTTATAGGGGAATAGGGTGGAAAGTAATTTAATTATTGTAAATGTATTAAATAATTTTTATTTATTATTATTTGTTGAGTTGAGATGTTATAGTGTTAAATGTGTAAATTATTTTTTTTATTAATGATTTAATATTTAGTTGTTAATGAATTTTAATTAATTAATTGGCAATTAATTATAATAATTGTCTAATTCATTTTAGGGGTGTGTTGTGGAATTTATAGGTGAAAATGGTGGGAAGGGTGTGAAGTAATTTATTTTTAATTGATGAATTAATAATTAGTTGTTGATTAATTTGAATTAATTATTTAGTAATCAATGATGGCATTGTGTAATTAATTTTAGGTTTGTGTTGTGGTACTTATAGGTCTAATGCTGGGAAGCGTGGGAAGTAATTATTTTTAATTGATGAATTAATAATTAGTTGTTAATTAATTAAAAATGTATTAAATAATAATTAATTATGGTAATTGTGTAATTCATTTTAGGTGTGTGTTGTGCATGTTATATTGTTAAAGAATGCGTATTTAATGAATGTTTATTATGTTTTTCATTAATCATTTTTAAAATCATTATTAATTATGTTAATTATGGAAATTCATTTAAATAAAAATGTCAAAATATTTTTTCATTTATGTGGTGTTATAGGGTAGGAAATAAAATGAAGACATCTATGTTCTAAATATTTTTTGTTTGTTAATATTTGCTTCTTTTAAAGAAATGTTGTTTATAAATGTATTTATTAATTTATTTTAGATAATAGTTGTACCTTTTCTTATATGTCAATTAATATATTTAATGTTAATGTTGAATATATTTAATCTGCTATTTTTAAAATATTGTTTATTTATTTTTAAGAATATTTAAATTTTTACAATTGTTTAAATGTTATTATTAATTTGTGTTTCTCTGCTATCCAACACTTTCCTTACTGTTGCACTCACTGGAGTGGGATTGGAATTTTACCCCTCCGCCATCCAGTACTTTCCCTACTGTTGCACTTATTGGAGTGGGAAAAGTAATTTTCACTCCGTCGCTATCCAACACTTTCACTACTGTTGCACTCACTGGAGTAGGAATAGTAATTTTTACCACTCCACTCTCCAATACTTTCCCTACTGTTGCACTCTTTGGAGTAGGAATAGTAATTTGTACCCCTCCGCTATCAAATACTTTCCCTACTGTTGCACTCACTGGAGTGGGAATAGTAATTTTTACTCCCCCGCTATCCAACAATTTCCCTACTATTGCACTGACTGGAGTTGGAATTGAAAATTCAATTATTCCGCTATCCAACATTTTCCCTACTTTTGTATTTATTGCATTGTGAAATGTACGTTTTAATTTTTTTAATAGTTAAATGTTTGAATTAATTATAAAATGGTTATTTTTTAATTTTGTTATTGATATATGTATATCTTTTATTTTTATGTAATTTAAAAGTTTATAAATTAAATAAAGATGTTAGTTAATAAATTATATTTAAGTAAATATATGTATTGTTTTTATTTGTATGGTGTTATAGGGTAGGAAATAAAAGAAATACATTTATGTTTGTTAATATTTGCTTCTTTGAAATAAATATTGTTTATACATGTATTTATTAATTTATTTTAGATAATAGTTGTACCTTTTTGTTATATGTAATTAATATATTCAATGTCAATGTTTAATACATTTTATCTGATATTTTTAAAATATTGTTTAGTTATTTTTAAGATTATTTACATTTTTTCAATTGTTTAAATGTTAATATTTGTTTCTCTGCTATCCAACACTTTCCTTACTGTTGCACTCACTGGAGAGGGAATAGTCATTTTTACCCCTCCGCCATCCAGCACCTTCCCTACTGTTGTACTGATTGGAGTGGGAATAGTATTTTTACCCCTCCGCTATCCAGTGTTTTCCCTACTGTTGCACTTATTGGAGTGGGAATAGTAATTTTTACCCCTCCGCTATCAAGCACTTTCCCTACTGTTGCACTCACTGGAGTGGGAATAGTAATTTTTACCCCTCTGCTATCCAGCACTTTCCCTACTGTTGCACTCACTTTTTTTTTTTAAATGCTTTATTAACTTTTTCCGTCATACAAAGAGACATCATATCTTTCAGTACATAAGTAGTAAATAACATTAATAACCCACAAATCACAGTTTATCGGCCGTTCTGGCAGGCATATTTTCCAATTCGGTTACAGTCCATACTTTCAGTCCCATTTTGCCACAACCTGGTATCATTAGTCATAGCTAGTTCCATCCTGTATCCTTTATTTCGGCATCATTTCCCACCTCCCCAAAGTACACCTGCATCTGGCCACAACCTTCGGGCACACTGGTCTCAATAGCTCTATCCATCACCCCTGTTTTATAGTTATCCCTCTTGCCTACGCTGGCTCACGAAATCTATTGTAGAAGCATCATCACCCTCAGCAGCGGCTTGTTTAGTCAGAAGATATGACTTGTATAGTGCTCATAAGTTTTTTGGTCGGCTGAGTGGTGGGAGCAGCCCCATATCCACCAGTCTTCTAACTGCCTTTTTTATGGGCTTGGAGTACCCCAACAGGGCCAAGAGTGGGTCAGGTGTCATTGTTGAGTCTGTAATCTCTCCCACTTCCTTGAAGACCCCAGCCCAAAAGTTGGCAATTCCTGGGCATTGCAAGGCTAGGTGTATGAAGTCTGCTGTGCGTTTCCCACAGCGCTCGCACTCCGCTGTGTCGCGCAACCCATATCTACATAGTCTTTCTGGCATATAGTACACCCTATTCAAAAACTTAGAGTGTATCAATCTATGTCTGCCATTCAGGGAGATGTGTTTGGTACTCTTGCAGCAGTACTTCCACGTTAGATCGTCCAGGTCTCTGCAAAAGTCTACTTGACAAGCAAGGCGTGCTTTCGTGTAGTGATTTTTCTGGTATTCCTGACACAGCTTTAAAATTTTTGGCACAATTTGCACTTGGGAGCTGGCTTTAATCACGTACGTTAGGGGAGCAAGTTCAGGAGGTTCCGCTAGGTCCCTACCCATATGATTCGTCAGGGCTTGTTTAGTTCTATGGAAGTGGAATTTGTGGAGTAGGGTGGGATTCTTAGCTGTGGTCTCTACATCTTCCCATTTCTTTACAGTTCTCTCTGTGAACATATCTCATATTGTCAGAACATTAAGAGAGTGGAGTGCTCGGGTAACCCCCTTATCCCTACATGGAGGCAGTCAGTGACATCAGTCCAGCACAGTCAGCAGGGAGTACAAGATGGCTCCGGCCTGAAACTTAATGCAAATGTTGCCATGCCTGTGTGGTCACATTGATAGAGTTTATAATCCCTGTACGACGGTCAGGTGATTAAAACAACAGGGTTGGAAGTGGGTGCGGTGTCGCTACTATTCTTTCTATCTGCAAATGGGGTATCCCAGGCGAGCCATGCTTCCAGCAATGGACATGAGCGCACTGCACCGCCCTGTAGTACAAATCGAGGTCAGGAGCGCCAAGCCCCCCCATTCGAAATGGAAGTGTGATTTAACCCGTGCGTTTACCGGCCCAGGCTAGTTTTATCAATAATGAAGTGAGTGTGCGAAAGAAGGTTCCAGGTAGTACTATCGGTATGTTGGTAAAGAAAAAGAGGAAACGGGGGAGTATCACCATTTTCATTATCACAACCCTGCCTGCTAATGACAGCGGCAATCTAATCCATTTATCTATGTTGTATTCCAGTTTGCTAATAGCTACCCCGTAATTTTCTCTAAACACTAACTCTGAGTAGGTATGTACTTTGACACCGAGGTATCTTACTGGGTCAGTCGTCCACTGGAGTGGGTAATCCTGTATAAATGGTTTTGAACTCGGGGTGAGGGGGAATATCATTGATTTTGTTCAGTTGACCTTTAGGCCCGAAACTGTGCCAAATTTCACTACTTCTCACAGTATTGTGGATAGATTGGAATCAGGATCTCTTACGTAAAGTAGCGTATTGTCTGCATATGTGGATACTATGAGCACATACCCCGGGAAACGTATTCCCTTATACCTATGGTATTCTCGAAGTGCACAGGCCAAGGGCTCCGCCACCAGGGCATATAATATCAGGGATAGTGGGCATCCCTGCCTTGTACCTCTAGTTATGTGTATTGGGGCCATGACTAAGTCGCCTACTTTGACTCTAGCTGTGGGGGAGTTATATACGATTCCTGCCATGTGCAAAAAGATGTCTCCCAGGCCCATTCTGATCATGCCTGCTTCAGAAATAGCAATTCGACCGAGTCGAGCGCTTTTTCCATATCCAGGAACACTGCCCTGGCTTGCACATCTTGTCTAGTGTGCTGCATTGCTCCGAATACCGTTCTTAAATTGTACGTTAAATTTCTACTCGGGACAAATCTTGCCTGTTCTGGGGCCACTAGTGTCGGAATCAATGGTGCTAAACGGGTTGCTAATATCTTGGCATAGATCTTGGTATCCACATTAAGTAGGGACATGGGCCGGTACGGCGAGCATTCAGTCGGTGGCTTATCCGGCTTTAAAATGGCAACTATAACTGCTTCTCTCATGGACGGTGGCATAATCCCTTCCTCGTACATTTCTTCGAACAGTCTTGCCAGGTGCGGGGCCAGCAAATCCCTAAATTCTTTATAGAAGTGGACTGTCAGGCCATCTACTCCCGGTGCACTGCCCGTTTTCATTCCTGCCAGTACCAACGTTATCTCCTCCAACTCTAGAGGTCTCATGAGGTATGCCTGATGCTCATTAGTGAGCCAGGGCAGTTTGATACGAGTCAAGTAATCTAATATTTCCTCTTCTGTGCCTGCACTCTGAGAGCTGTAAAAGGTCGAATAATACTGCCTAAACCGTTCCGCAATGTCAACCTCTTCTGTCAACGCCTCCCCTTTTGCACTGTGAATCTCAGCAACAACCATTGCGTCTCTAAACTTCTTCAGAAGTGAAGCCTGGACCGCGCCAGGGATTTTCGCATTCCCCATAGGTGCGGGCCATAGCGTGTTTGCTGAGATGCTTCACCTCAGATTCTGCCAGCTCATGATACTCTGCAAGGAGTGTTTTCAGTTCCTCCGTGGCACTCTCGTCAGGACCTGTCAGGAGCTGTTGCTCCACTGCTTTGAGGGATTTCGCTAAATCCGCCAGCCGTTTACGGATCGCTCTAAAGACTCCAGAGTGCTTTGACATGGCTATCCCACGGATGTACACCTTAAATGCTTCCCAGACTACTGTGAACCTGTCCACAGAGCCTACATTGCATGCAAAAGAGGTTTCATAGCCTCTGATATTTCAGCTTTGAAGGCCGAATCCAGCAGTGAATATGGTGAAAATCGCCATGTGAAGGGTGGAATATGTTTTTGTGGGGTTTCCAATACCAACAAGACCGGGGAGTGATCTGAAAGAGTACAAGGGAGTACTACGCATTCCCAAATCCTGCCACACATGTTCTTGTCGGTCAACCAGTAATCTATCCGGGTATGTAAGCTGTGTCGTGGGCAAGTGCGACTCTTGTAGCCGCGCTATGTCAATATTTTAGCTCGCTATATATACCATGACCTACCATAGCTTTCTGTGATCCTTAAGGCCTCTAACATTCCACGTTACGGCTCTAATCATATTACATGTGGCCGTGTTTTTAGTTGTATGATCCGTCATCTTATGGGTTGTACTTGTAGTTGTAATCTGTGCCTTACATACTACTATGATTCTGCACGGCAGTTGTCTCATAAAACATCTTACAATTCTTACGTCTCTGTACCCCCCTCACCCACCCACACCAAGCAACCCCCAACTCTGCAATGGCGAGACCCCCCACCCCCCCATACAAGCCCCATATATCATAACCAAACTTTACATTTAATTGTATTAATCACAAAAATACTGTGGGTGGTACCCAGGTTGTGTTTCAAACGCGTGGGTGGATGTTGCCTGCCCCTTCTTTTAACTGAACCTTGTTGGGCTAGTTACCCCCATCCGCCTGCCATCTAGCACCTCTAAAGCACCGGGTGTCATTATTATCTTACTTATGCTATCTAAAATTCCCATCTTTGTTATATTGCACAACCTATCTAAGTCCCCCTACAGGTCCCCGGGGCACCTCCAATCTCATCCCCCAAAGTAATGTAAGGAGTGTCCTGTCTACACAGTATATCCCCCTTAAGTGCCCAGCACTCTTATCTGTGTGTATGTCCATCTCGGGCATTAGTTCTGGTCGTCCAGATTGCCTCCAGTTGCTCCCTCTTGGTTGTGCTGCTCAGGGCTGCGTTGCTTCTCCTTCGACCACTCCTTTATTGCTTTATGCAGCTGTTTAGGGTCCGCCAAGATCTTGGATCTGCCCTCTCTGTTGACTCGCAGTCTCGCCGGGTACAGCATTGCGTAATCGAGATTTTGTTCTCGCAGTTGACGCTTAAGAGGTGCAAACTGTCTGCGCGCCTCCTGGACACGCATTGTGAAGTCCGGGTAAAGGGAAATGGCAGATCCCTCATATTGTAGTGACATCTTGTCTTGAGCTGCTTTCAACGCTGCGTCTCTGTCCCTGTAGTTGAGCAGCTTAGCTATTAAAGGCCTCGGGGGGCTCCAGGGTTAGGTCTTGGGCCCAACGAGCGATGTGCTCTTTCTACTACAAACATTGCAGAGAACGTTTCTGCGCCCAACAGGGTGACCAGGAACTTCTCCACAAATAGCTCCATGTTCCCAACTTGAGTGGTCTCCGGAAGGCCCGTAATTCTAAAATTGCTTCTACAAGACCGTGCTTCAAGGTCCTCTGCTTTATCTTGCAGTGTTTGTAGCACTCTCCCCATCTGCTTATGTTCAATATCCATTTCTGTTTGGGCTTCTTCCACCTCCGTGACTCTGAGTTCTGTCATGTCGTTCCTCTCGACCTGTTTATCCATTCTTTCAGTCATGCGGTCCTTGCGGTATGTCAGTGAGTCCAGTTTAGTATCAATAGCGGATAAACTTTTTTGCATGGCAGCCAATATGACCCGGATATCTCCTTCCACCTATTCTGGTGTCTCCCCCCGTTCGCCTGGATTTCTTTCTGGGGTGCCTTCCCTCGCCCTCGATTTTTGCTGCTCAAAGGAGATCTTGGGCTGTGCCTTATCTACTTTGCCCATGGTTTTGGAACCAGTTTTGGCTATGTGGGAGCAAGTGAGGTATTCGGTGTCGTCTGCGGCTCTGACGGGCTTCAATCAATTGTAGCGTACACTGTGGTCAGGCCAGCCGGCCGGTAGATTGCTTCTCAGGGATTCCACTGTGGGTATCAACCAACAGTACTCGTGCCATCCTTGAGCTAGCAGAAGCTGCAATGGTAGGTACAGTAGTCAGGTGGGGCTTGGGCAGGCTTCTCACCGCAGCTCCCTTCACACTCTCAGGGCACCAAGATGAGATGGACTCTGCAAATTGTCCAGTGTAGGGACCCCTTGCTCATGCGTTATGTCCTTCAATGTGCTGTAGCACGCCTATGTCGCCTGTCGCAACAAATTACGATGCCTCATCAACACGATCTTCAGTTTCCAGTGCCTCACTTAGGCGATGTGAGCAGCACACATTCTCCCACATTCACAATACCATGGGGAGCGCTCCGGAGGTGTGTCTCCTCGTCGGGGGTGCCGAGGAATCAGACTGCTACACTCCGGCCCCCAGCGCTATCTGCACTCGACTCTGTAATAGTACAGTTTCCCCAGGCCTTACGAGCTTGCTAAATAGGTGTGCGTGAGTCGCACGCCGCAGATCCTCGCCTCACCTCGGAGGTCCGCTTCCGCCGCAGCTGATGCGCAGATCACAGGGAATCACCGACTTCGAGTCACGCCCTGCTGGCTATCGTTTAGCTCCCAGCACCAGGTAAGGACGCTCAGGAGACTATCTCAGCCCGATGGGGTCTGGTGTGTTTGCGCAACCCCTGCTGTATTCACACTAGGTTTCTGGCTGGGTACTCAGTCCCTCTCAGGGTCTCCAGCATTTCCGAGGCTCGGCACTGGTTTTGACTGATCGTCCGCAGGCCATGGACTCCACGCTCGTCCCTCCAGGCATAGCTAATCGAGCTCCGCAGTCCCAGGCCTCATGACGTTGCCCCGGTTAACGGAGTTTCTGTCAGGTTCCTCTGTTCAGAAGCCATCTCAGCTGTCACGGGTAACGCCGGTACGTGCAGCACTCCTTCCGACACACGGGCATTCGATCTTCCCGAGGCTATTTTGGCGCCCCGATAAAGGATTCTTTTCGGATTGCCTGTTGAGATGGCTCGACAGAGTTCAGAACTTAGGCAGCCATCTTGGGCTCCGGCAAGCTCCACCCCCCGGGAATAGCAATTGTTACCCCTCCCCTATCCAAAACTTTCCCTACTGTTGCGCACATTGGCGTGGGAATAGTCATTTTTACACCTCCACTATCCAGCACTTTCCCTACTGGTACACTCACTGGAGTGGGAATAGTAATACTTACCCCTCCGCTATCCAAAGCTTTCCCTACTGTTGCACTCACTGGAGTGGGAATAGTGATATTTACACTTCCGCTATCATGCACTTTCCCTACTGTTGCACTCACTGGAGTGGGAATAGTCATTTTTACCCCTCAGCTATCCAACACTTTCACTATGTTTGCACTCACTTGAGTGTGAATAGTAATTTTCACCCCTCCGCTATCCAATACTTTCCCTACTGTTGCACTCTGGAGTTGGAATAGTAATTTTGACTCCGCTGCTATCCAATAATTTGCCTACTGTTGCACTCACTGGAGTGGGAATAGTAAATTTTACCCCTCCGCTATCCAGCACTTTCCCTACTGTTGCACTCACTGGAGTGGGAATAGTAATTTTTACTTCCCCGCTATTCAACAATTTCCTTACTGTTGCACTGACTGGAGTGTGGATAGTAAATTCAATTATTCCACTATCCAACATTTTCCCTGCTGTTGTATTTATTGCATTGCGAAATGTACGTTTTAATATTTTTTAACAGTTAAATGTTTGAATTAATTATAAAATGGTTATTTTTTATTTTAAATTAATGATATATGTATATCTTTTATTTTTATAAAGTTAAAAAAATTAAATAAAGAAAATAGTTATAAAATAATTTTTAAGTAAATATATGTATATGTATTAAATATTGTTTGTGTATATATTTTTACGTTTATTTGTCATATTAAGTTAAAATGTATATTACATTTAATTTATCTTGTTCAAAATAATATTAATATTTAATATATTTTATTTTATGTTATATATATTTGTAAATCGACATTTTGTACATTTATATTTTTTACTTCGATACTTTTGATTCGATGATTTTTACTTACCTGTTTAAGTATTGGGAGTTGATATTTTTGCACTCTATATTTCTTCATCGATATTTTTGTCATCAATATTTTTGCATTGATATTTTGTCAGTGATCCCTAGTCTATATCTAGCTATATATATATATATATTCACTGGAAAAAACCATAGGTTTCAGGCCTGACAAAGTTAGGAATTAGCATTTAAAAGACCTTAGAAATTCACTGAAAAAAACATAGGTTTTAGGGGTGTTATAGTAAGCTGGATATTTCACTCGTACAAAACCATTGAAATTCCTCCGATATAGTTAATTGTACTAACTACATCTCACGCGCCCTCAATCCACTGCTGCTGATGTCACATATTACATCATTCATGACACGGTCAGTGACATCACTGATGACATATCAAATGACATCACTGATGACATCACTGATGACATCAGCCAGTGAATGTGGTTTGGTTTGTTTTTAAATATGTATTATATATATATAGCAATTTGCATAGAAGAATGAGTGGATATATAAATATAAATATCTGGATTGAGGATTTAGTAGCAGTGAGATTGACTGTTTACTTGACTAATTTATAGTGTCTCACTAAATATATTGGATAGTGACTAAACTGTGTGAATATCTGTATCACTTTGTCAGTTGTTGTGTAAACTGCTGCACCAGTTGGTTACTAGCTACGTGAAAGTCTATATTAGTTATTGATTAGTTAACTGAGTATTTGTATGGGAGAGTGAATGTGTGTGTGGTTCGGTGGGGGGGGTGTGACAGCCCAAAGATGTGTGAATAGTTGATTCAGTAGGTATCAGAAGTTAAAACTACATGTTATAACAGTGAGTGAAAATCTTTATGGGTGTGGTGATGAGCAAATATATGTCTCAATGGTACATGTCCAACAAACTAGAAAATAAAAGCCAGTGTATGTGTCAGTTGTTGTATATAAATAAGTATACATAAGACTCAGTGATTGTATGAGTGACTGTATGGATAACTGTATACTTGTAATAGTGATTTTATAACACACTAAGTATGAGTTACTATCTATATGAATAGATGAAGCGGTGTTTGTATAAGTGTGTAGCTAAGTAAAAGTAAGTATGATCCATTGGTTCCATAAGTGAGTAGGATGACTTCATAAGTGATTAGGTTGTGTGCTGGTGTGTAATGTCGATATAGGTGTATAAGTATATTTGATAGTGTTCTATTGATCATTGACAGCATGTATGAGTGAATCTATAGGTAAGTGATTAGATGTGTGTATAGATCTAGGAATCACTGAGTGGGTGTTTAGAAACTTGTATTGGTGTGTCAATGGTTTCAAATATGGCACTCTGTATTTTACAGTGAGTGATGAAAGGTTATACTAGTGTATGATGAGGTGTATCTGATTGTCACGTGGATGATGTCATCAGTGATGTCATCAGTGATGTCATTTGAGATATCATCAGTGATGTCACTGACCATGTCATGAATGATGTAATATGTGACATCATCAGCAGTGGATTGCGGGCGCGCGAGATGTAGTTAGTACAACTAACTATATTGGAGGAATTTCAATGGTTTTGTACGAGTGAAATGTCCAGCTAACTATAACACCCCTAAAACCTATGTTTTTTTTCAGTCATTTCTAAGGTTTTTTAAATGCTAATTCCTAACTATATCAAGCCTGAAACCTAAGGTTTTTTCAGTGAATTTGAAAGGATTTTTAAATGCTAATTCCTAACTATATCAGTCCTGAAACCTATGGTTTTTTCAGTGAATTTCAAAGGCTTTTTAAATGCTAGTTCCTAACTATAACATGTCTCAATCCTATATTTTATTCAGTGAATTTCAAAGGTTTTGTAAATGACAATTTTTAATGTATTAATTGTTATACTGATTTTTTTTATACTGATTTACTACATTTTTTAAACTATTTATTTTTAGATATTTTATTTTTTAATTACATTATAATTACATCATACATTACAATACAAAATATACTTTCTCATAACGAATTACTTTAGTTTAAATACTTTGCAAATAGTCAATAGACTTTTAAGTACAGTAGTTACAGTTGTTGCAATGGGCAACACAATTTCAAACACAATGCAACATTGAGCTCAATGTGAATTTCCAGTCAAATGCAATTAGTTACTTTAAGGATTACTTTTCTAACCACAGGACTGGATGCTAGATTCAGTCCTTGGACATCTCCTGTAAACAGTTGAGTAAAAGCGTTTTTGTTACAGTAGTGATTTTTAAGGAATATTATTGCATTTTAAAAGTTGACACAGACATTTTTTCACATAGAATCACCAATATTATCCTATGGCAGAAAACTCACTTAGCAGGTAAGTAGTGTTATTGTTACTTTTTCTTACTCAGTGGTGGATCCTGGATCCAGCACTGGTGCATCTCCTGTAAACAGTTGAAAGAATGTGGTTAAGTCATACAGACGTTTTTTTAGGAATATTTTTAGTTTGTGAAAATAGACACAGAAACATTTCTGGTGAAAACCCCACAATGGATTCCTATGGAAGGAAATACAAGTTACTGGTAAGTACGGTTAGAATTACATTTCAGGATCAGTACTGGGCTCAAAGAAGCAGCACTGAGGTCTCTCCTGATAACAGGTGAGTAAATCGGAATTCGTAGTTCGGCTGATTTTAGAGGAATATTTGTAAGTTCCAAAACTCCACACTTAGAAGAATTTCCAAGTGAAACCAGTCAATGTTAGCCTATGGAAGGAAATTCAAGTAACTGGTAAGTACGGTTAAAATTACTTTTCAGGATCAGAACTGGGCTCAAAGATGCAGCACTGAGGCGACATGTGTGCAAACTTGCCCTGTGGCGCGTTTTAAGATGGGGAATTAATTCCTCTTCAATCCTGAGGTCCCCTGGGGGCCAACTAGTCCACCGGGTACCTCCAGTATGCGCCAGGGAGCAGTGTTGCAGAGAGGTGTTCAGAGGCCATGCCCCTTTTTACAATACTTTGCAACGCAGCTCTGTGGCGCTTAGTGGAGGTACCTGGTGGGCTAGTTGGCCCCTAGGGGACCTCTGGATTGAAGAGGAATGAATTCCCCAACTTAAAACGCGCCACAGGGCATGTTTGCACACATATCACCTCAGGCCCCGCCCCCTACCTTCACCACTATGCAAACGCGCCCGGTGGCGCATTGTAGGTTGGGGGATTAAGTCCCCTTGAATCCTGAGGTCCCCTGGCGGTCAACTAGCCCACCAGGTACCTCCAGGAAGCGCCACGGAGCTGCGTTGCAGAGAGGTGTAAAAAGGGGCGTGGCCTCATTACACCTCTCTGCAACGCAGACCCCTAGCGCATACTGGAGGTTCCTGGTGGGATAGTTGGCACCCAGGGACCCTCAGTATTCAAGGGGAATTCGTTCCCCCTCTGCAAACGCGCCAGGGGGCGCGTTTGCAGAGTGGTGCAAGGAGGGGGCGTGGCCTCTGGCCCGATCCCGTTTAGAAGGGGAGCTGTGTAGCCCCCCTTCTTTTTCTAATTTATTGGCCCTGGGGACCCCATCCCCCAGGGCCTGCCCCCAATTTGTTTAAAGAAAAAAAGAAAAATCGGGAAGGGGGCCGTGTGGCCCCCCTCCCGAGGCCATAATTTGCACCGGGGACCCCATCCCCCAGGGCATGGCCCTTTTTTAAAAAATATTTCTTTTGGAGGAGGGCTGCCTTGCCCCCTCCTGTGGCCACTTATGGCCCCGGGGACCCCATCCCCCGGGGACGTTTGGTTTTTTTTGTTGCCTTTTTTTTGTTTTTTCTTAGGAGGGGGGTCACGTGGCCCCCCTCCCGGGCTACTACTAGACCCGGGGACCCCATACCCCAGGGCTGGCCCTCTTCGTTGGGGGCCGTGGGGGTCCCCAATACCCCACGGTCCCAGCCGGCTCCCCGCGTCCTGTGTAAGCCGGCATTGCTCTTCCACATGGGGAGCAGCTAACATGCTGCTCCCCATGTGGAAAAGCAAACTGCTTTGCTTCATTGAAGCGAGAGCAGGTTTACCGCCCTGTTATTGCAAACTACAGTGTCCCGGGGGTGGGCACCCCGGGGCACTGCAGGAGCCGGCCCTGGGGGGTGGCGGTCCCCAGGGCCTATACAAGGCTTCAGGAGGGGGGCCGCATGGCACCCCTCCCACATTTTGAAGAAGCGGTCCCCGGGGCTGGGGGGCCTGAGAGCCCCCACACTAAATGTTTACAAGCCCCGGGTGATGGCGATCCCCGGGGCTGGGGGGGGACTGAGAGCCCCCCATCCATTTTAAAGAAGCCCCGGGGGGTGGCGGTCCCCGGGGCTGCAGTGGGGCCGTGAGCCCCGCCTATATTATGTTAGAGCCCCGGGGGTGGTGGTCCCCGGGGCAGTGTGGGGGGGATTGTGACCCCCCACACTATTTTTTCATTATGCCCCCGGGATTTGCCCCCCCGGGGGCAAATTAGCATATTTAGCTCGGGAGCCCGTGCTGAATTTTCTGTTGGCAGGATGCGCGCATCCTGCATGCATCCTCCCGTTTTTTTTAAAAAATAATTTTTTGGGGGGCCTTGGGGGTCCTTGTGGGACCCCCTGAGCAGGCCTAGAGGGTCAGGGTGTTACTACCCTGCCCCCTTTTCGCATTTTGCGACGTTTATTTTTGAGTTTCTTGTGCCTCGGTTCTACTGAGGCACAAGATGGCTGCCAACACTTCCTGATTTGGAGTGTTGACAGCCAATTAAAATACAGCTCGTGCATGGCAGGGTGCGCTTAGGCTGCGCTTAGGGTACGCGGACCCTCCGAGGCCATAGATATATATGTACTTTTAAATGTCCTTTTCTCAGGAACTACTGAACGGATTTACACCATTTAAGCAAAAGGCATGAGTCTGAACTAAGGATTACCTCTTTGCCAAATTTGGTGTAATTCCATTCAGCAGTTCAGGCTGTAGCTGCAGCTAAAGGTCCTATGGGAAATTGCATGGGGAAAACGTGTTTTGGGACCCCCTTTTTTCTCGGCCTCCGCTTAACGAATCACTGTGAAACTTTCAGGATAGGAGCGGACCGCAGCGGGAATTATGCGTCCGGAGGGATTTGATTGCGGCGAAGTACCGCTTCGGATATTAGAGAGCGGGTCCGCCATGGAGCTTCAGTTCGGAGCGGCCATCATGGTCGCTGGCTCCCTCTAACACATAGGGAGCAGCTTGCTTCAAGCGCAGCACAGCTTGCTATGGCTTTGTGGGAGCAGTAAAGCTCCCACCAAGTCATAGCTAACAGCTATGTCCCAGGGGTGAGCACCCCGGGACACAGCAGGAGCAGGCCCTTGGGGGTGGTGGTCCCCAGGGCCATGTACGGCTCCAGGAAAGGGGCCTCCCTCCTTTTTTTAGAATTTGCCCTGGGGAGGTGGTGGTCCCCAGGTGTGCGGGGGTCTGTGCAGCCCCCCGCATTGATTGCCACAAAAGCCCCAGGAGATGGAGGTCTGGTGGGGTCTGCACCCTATTAATTAAAGCTAAAGCCTCAGGAAGTTAGCAGCCCCCGGAGCTGTTGAAGGTCCGAGCAGCCTCCCGCATTTTTACTTGTGAAGCCCCAGGGAGGTAGGGGTTCCCGGGGATGGGGGGTGAGTTGCTTCTCCAAACAGTTTCCTCCTCTTCTATGGCAGGACAGGCAAGGAGTTTTTTTTCTAGAATCTGAAATAATTTTGAGTCCAGATAATCCTCCGTGCTGGAGCTGTAGAACTTTTAAGGACGTCCTATGGGGTCACAGGGGCAGTGTGTATCCCACAACGGGGGCCACAGTAGGTAAGTCAGGGCCAAGCAAAATGCACAAAAAACTTTCGATTTTGAACTTCCCATTAATCATAACAGAGTGCATTTGAGATTACTTCCGATGGTTCTACAGACGAGAGAACGGGACAGATACCAACTAGTCATGTGATGTGAATTCCAGTAGAGATTGGACAAAGTGCTCTGGCAGGTTCAAGTCACAGTAGAAAACATGGTTAAACCAGAATTATTTTGTGCAGTTTTTTATAGCACAGACCGGCCATACGGCTTTGAAGCAATTTACAACCAAACAAAACGATGTTATACAATTTTATTTTTTTTATTTTTAGGAACAGGGTGATTAGGGGCCTGAATTGGAGTTTGGCCGTAAGGGTACACTGTTGCAACTGCGATGGAGTACAGTCTCTGCCAAAGCCTTGGTCTGCCGACTATTTTTCAACGCTGGCGGATCTTCAGTTTCTTAACAATGGAGCCTATGCTGACTCCATCTCTGAGATACTGCTTCAACGGCCCACTGGAGTACAGGTCATCAGAGCTTTGGTGATTCAACGGCTAACTTTAGTTCGGTTGGGCTAGAAAGAGCAGTTTTGCTCAGAAGGAAGAGATTGGTCCATATTACCTCTACTATCCAGTTTTAAGGAGAGATCTTGGTGGATCCAGACTCCCAGATTCACCTGACAACTTGAAATAAAGTGGGCAGTCAAATGGCCAGTTTTCACTGTATGTCAACGCCAGGTAAAACTAAGGACAGTGAAAACGTTTAAATGACCCTATAAGACAACACCCATGGCATGGGCAGCATGAATTTTTGATTTTTCACTAAACATACTCCACTTCGGGAGTTTTTGAAAAAACAAAAATATGTAAAAGTTTGACGAACGTCTGTCAATGTGACGGTGCCATCTGTCAAACTTTTAACACATTGAAAGGAACCACAGGGATTGGCACACATCTCTAACTGCAGAGGGCTGGTACTTTGTCAAGCAGATAGAGTATTTCACTCTAACGAAGCACAGACTGTACTACACACTTTAATGTATGCCCCAAGTATTCTCAGAAGTGCAGAATGTTGAGCGAAGGCCAGGATTCAAACATGGTTCCCCATGATTTAAAGTCAGAATCCCTAAGCAATAGGCCACATCTCAGGTGATATAACTGGTAAAATCCTAGACTGACAGGGTGATGTGAATCCATCTTCCATCAGATTCCTAGACATCAATGAAGTCTTCTGAGCACAGGTCTTAGAAACAGCAGCATGGAGCTAGCCACAATCCCAGGGGTCACCCTCAACCTGCTGGTGAACGTCAATAATTTTATGCAGCATTCATTGCTTCCTTCACAAATCATTATTTGAACTGCGCTTAGACTCACAGACATACATCACACATAGGCTGGGTGAGTTAAGGGTCAGACATTAAGGGAATGGGGGGAATTACCAGACCCACAAGGGGCACAATGTAAAAGACCAGCGAGCTAAAATATAGAATTAAATTTAGCTTTTTAGCACTTTGTCCCACATTCAAAGTGCAGTACTCCATACATATTTATCGAACAAAAGTCCACAAAACCAGGTCTCACTCACTGTACATCTCTACAGCCAGTCATACTGCTAAATGGTGTGACAGTGGCATGCAAATCTAGCTTAATTATTCACATCATTTTATTAATGGATGCATTTACATGCAATGATTACACCATGTAACAAATAAACACCGTTTGAGCCTCAGCCCTTTTAGGCTGGGCTTGTGTGTTTTGTGTATCAACACACATAAAAACAAAAAATATTCAGTGCTACAAACAAATGGCAACAAAATCAGAACAATGTAATTTGCAAAATATTTTCAAGCGGAGCAAATATGGCACTAGGTCATGGATGGCACAAATGTATTTCATGAGTTTGTTCTGCAGCGCATATACATGTGCAGAAAGTACAATTTCTGTCATTTTCAAGATTGAAAGGTAGGATTACCTTTGGAGAGGGCAATATCAGTTTAATTTGTTTATCACATAAGTAGCAAAAGCTATGAAAATGACGTTGTTTCTCTGATTAGTTTTGTAAAATCGTGTTTCATGGACGAGGGTGTTCGTTGCTAGATTCCCTATGATATATGTTAAATAAGTTATAAGTGAATACAAGTTTTACGTATGCTTTGTAAGGATTTCTAAATGAAAACAGATGTGTTGGATATGTTTAACAATGGTTCCACAGTCTATGTTTATCAGTTTTGTCCTGTTGCAAAACTATTTCTGTAACGTGGATAGGGTCACAATTTGTTTGCACCTCTCCTTATAACAGATGCAGCAAAATAGTGAAAAATGGCCTGTTTTGTGCGACTGCCTCCTTTCTGTAAAACGGGATTTGGCGCTCAAGACTGAAAATCCATTAAACTGAGCTGCGAAAAATCTAATTACTTTAGTGGGTTACTGTAAAAGACGTGGTCGTGGGTAAGCGTGGATAGGAAAGTGCAATTAGGAATCTTTGAAAGGTGTGCACAATTTGCAGATGTGTATGCCAAAAGAACACTCTAAAATATTGCGACTTAAAGGCATGAGCTTTTATTTTAACAAAAGCGTTCAAAATTAACCAGAAAAACAGTGTAGCATGTACAATCATACAATAGTTAATCGGTTAATTGGAGCTCGCGAAAAGCTTCTGTGGAAGCTAGACGCATAATACAGCACAACGATGCCCATTTTCTAAAGATATCCTTCGCTGGCAGAGGTCATATGCTTGGAGTGATTTCTTTTTGTGGGAGTTGCTGACCCCAGAACTTTCATTGAGGTTGGGGGTTCGGCCAAACAACGATGGGTCTCTATTTTTGGGGAGAATATTCGATGAGATTCTAGCCTGCCTACAGTTGTGGGAAGGTGAAATGAATATTCACCATTTTCACAGGAGGTGTGGCTGTCAGAAAGACTTTTTCAATTAAGCAAAAATCAACCCAAACAATATTTTGACATTCTCTCCGTGTTAGAAATAGGGGTCTCTACTTGGAAAGGGTTTGCACCTTTGTCCTAGTAGGGAACCTTCTTCTTAGTCAGGGTAAGGGGTATACACTTCTAAAATAAACCCTGCTCACCTCCTTGGGAGCTTGGCACGAGCACACAGGCTTACACAGGTGTGTAAAGCATTTGTGAACATATACAGTAATACAGTGAAAACACTACTAATGGACACCACACTAGTTTAGAAAAATAAATAATCCTTATCTAAACCAAGAAAAGACCAAAACAAAAAAAATCCACAATACAGATATGACCTTTAAATGGTAAAAATAGTTCTGTTCAAAGCAAATTGCAGATGCGACACTTTTCACACAAAGTACCTTGGATGTGACGTGAACACGAACAAAAACTGTTGCAGGGAAGGTGATGCGTTGGTTCCTTACACCCAGGGAAGGTGATGCATCAGTTCCTTACGCCCAGGGAAGGTGATGCATCAGTTCCTTACGCCCAGGGAAGGTGATGTGTTGGTTCGCTACTTAAGGGGAGGTGATGTGTAGGTGTGTTACTGCCTCGCAGGGGCGAGGATACATCGGTTCCTTACTGAAGAGGAGGTGAAGCGTCAGTTTCTTACTGTGGGGGGATGTGATGCGTTGGTTTCTTACATGACCCCGGTGTTCTTGCTGGCGTGGCACACAAGTATGATGCATGAGGATGAGTAAGTTCTCGATGCGGTGATTACACTGTGTGGCTCTCTCCAGCCGCTGTCCCACGATGCGTTGGTTCTTGCAGCCGCACAGCAGGGCCTGCATCAAAATTGGTGTGGTAATCTTGGACTTCGGAGATCGGTGCACGGCATTCAGCGTGCGGCAAACTTTCATGACTTTTCCAGCCCCCAGTGGCAAACAGCCTCCAGAGGTCCAATACAGCAGCAGGCACCTCTTAGCAGATCAGAACTACCAGCAAGGAAGTTCAGGGGAAGCTGGTGGTGAAACCTATGAGTCCCTGAGACTTCAGAACAGGAGGCAAACCCTTCTTTCTATCCCTTGGAGATCTTCTTCAAGCAGGGGACACAGCACACAGCAAAGTCCTTTCTCCTTTCCTTGGCAGAAACAGCCACTGCAGGCCTACCCCAGACAGCACACAGGAAAGGGGCAGTTCTTCTCCTCAGTTTCTCCCGCGCTTCTCCTTGGCAAAGGTTCCTCTTGATTCCCAGAAAGATCTAAAAGTCTGGGGTCTGGGCCCCTCTTTTTATAATACAAAATCCTTTGTACTCTGGTGCAGAGAAGCTCTCTGCCCAGCCAAAACCAGATCTGTCCTCTCTGGTGCAGCTTCCTGGCAGGAGGTGGAGATATCATTGGCCTTGACAGACCAGGCCCATTCAGGTGTGAAAGAAATCTCCTCCCCTACTCTGAATGCAGCCCAGGTCTATTCAGCCCAGCCCCGACTCACCCTGGAAAGGCAGGACACACCTCAAACCCCCTCATGGCTGTCTGAACAGAATGCACATCCCCAGCCCCTGTCACTCCAAAGCTAGACAGTCAACACACGATCTAGCAGAGGCACACTGGATGGTTAGGCAAGAAAATACCTACTTTCTAAAAGTGGTATTTTCAAACCCAGAATGTAAAAATCACCTTCACTGAAAGATGCATCTTAACATTCTGAGTTCAGGCATTTCAAACTGTATTTTTCTATCTTGTTCCCATGGGCAGTAATGCTCATAAGATGTTATGAGCAAACTCCCTGTTCTATCCTATGGGGACAGATAGCCTTACGATAGTGAAAAACGAAACTGGCAGTATTCACTATCAGGACATGCCACACACATCAGGGCATGTCCTACCTTTCACATACACTGCACCCTGCCCACAGGGGTACCCTGGGCCTACATGAGGGGTGACTAACATGTAGGCAATGGTAAAGTTAGGGCCTGGCAAATGGGTGCACTGGCCAGGTCCATATGGCAGTACCAAACTGCGCAAAGACATTGCAGTGGCAGGTCTGAGTTACCTTTCAAAGGCTTCCTGTGTGGGTGGCAAAATCCATGCTGCAGGTCCACTAGCAGCATTTGATATACAGGCCCTGTATTAAGGACTGACTAGTAAATCAAATATGCCAATCATGGAATCACCAATCCATAACAAAAATTTACAGGGAGCACTGAACAGCAGTCACAAAGTGCCCAAAGCATCCAGACCAGCAAAAACGCAGTCCAACACTGAGCAACATAACAGGAGGTGTAGGCAAAAATACGGGGGAAACCCACACCAGTGATACCAGGTCTAACACTCTGCTTTCCCATATTTGCACCTTTTCTCAGAGGTGCGAGGGTAAAAACTATTTTTCATGGAACTAGAATCAAAGAAGAAACGTAATTATAAAATCGATCCACATTTCCAACCACGCATATTAGATTAGGTGCAGTAAATGTTGGAACGTGTAAGTTCACTGGTCAGAGGTATTTACTTTTTAAAGGACACACCGCACGAAAAAAGGCTCAAATTAAATAAGGTTCACAGACAAGAATTTTTGAAGTTTTTGTTCATAAATGTACTTTTAAATAAACTCGCCCTCTCTCCCGACATTGGCAGAATAGGTTTAACATATACCAAAAAAGATCCACAGCCTGTGCAATGGAAAAGGAGGCAAGAAGAAATAAATGACTAACATCGCCCACAATCTGTGTCATTTCGGTAAATGTCATAACACTCCTGGGCAGAGTTTCAAGGGGGCGCTTCTAGTGCAAAGAAATGGAAGGACAGGTTTCAGACGACATTAATGTGATTGGCTCATTGGTTTGATTGCTTGTTGCCATACAAAATATAGGGCACTTTTT
This sequence comes from Triturus cristatus, assembly GCF_964204655.1. Lineage (NCBI taxonomy): Eukaryota > Metazoa > Chordata > Amphibia > Caudata > Salamandridae > Triturus > Triturus cristatus. The sequence goes on from NC_140585.1 coordinate 1,098,969,062, forward strand.
CTTTCAATGCCTTTAGCAGGCCAGCGTATAAAGCATTTCTAGGATGCTTTCAAGAGACTAATTATTCCATATGATCTATCTCTTGTCTAGCCCTTATGCATAGATAGCCCGCAGAGTAATTGTTCTGTACTGGTATATCTGTTAAATTTAGTCAGATATGGTTGGATGTGATTCAGAAGAAAAGCAGACTTAATAACGCTTTGTTGAATCTCAGTAAAAATGGCCTTCCAGTCCCACATCTGAAAAATAAACATGAAAATCTCACTGAAGGAAAAATTTCCATAATTTCCCTCGGTTCAGTATTATACCTACAACCATAAAATAAAAAAATAAATGCATAATAAATAAATACCACTGCAACCTATTTTCTCTGGGGAACGACCTTTACAACGCAGTCGTTACACCGCAATATTTACATTGTGGTCATTACAACGCAAGTCGTTACAACGACTTGCACTGGATGGCGCTATACACTAAGGAATAGTATGATTTACTATTCCAACACCTTCCCTACTGTTACTTAGGCTGGAGCTGGAATAGTAAATCATACTATTCCTAAGTCCAGCGCCCTCCAGCGCAAGTCGTAATGACTTGCGTTGTAACGTACCGCGATGTAAATCATCGTGTTGTAATGTCACATATTCATTTTCTACTACCGCTACTTGCTCTTTGAGGTGTCTTGCCTATAGAAAGTTGCCTCATGACCTAGCTGGAACCAATCAAAAAACGTAAAGCAAAGACACCCTTTGTCCCACTACCAGGCTCCTCCTACCATTTTGCCAATAACAGGGCGGGAGTCCATGGCACTTCCTGTTCTTTCATCTGCTCTTTGGACATCAGGTAAGATTCTAAGGAGATTCCAAGAACTATGATAGGTACGCTCTAGAGCATGTGGCGTCTTGGACTACAAAGTTCCAGCCCTCCCCTTTAATTCCTAGTAGGTAGGAGTGTTAGTAGTTGATGCAGTTGAGCATTATTTGGGGTAGCTTACTGAGCTTTAATATGTCTACCTGTTTATATATATTTGTGCTCCCCGCTGTTATCAGGTTCTGTGAGTTGCTATGCCTTTTATAGCTCGGTGGCCTTTGCTTGTGTGCTGCGCCTCTCTCTTACCTTCTAGGGTAGATGCTGTGATTTTATGCAATGCGCATTTGGTATATTCTGCTGTGGCCTGCTGTGCATCTTCATATCCATCACTCTCTTCCCGGCTGCTCGCGGCTGGAGAAAGAGGTTGAGTTCATGCCAGTAGGCCGTTATTTGAGTTGCTTAAAGCCTCAAGAATTTTCTGTGGGCGTACAGGGGCATTTGATTCTTCAGTGCCTATAACACTTTGTTTTGGGTGGCCGTCTATTTGCCTGTTCAGGCCATATGGAGTCACATGGGATGAAAGGGGAGAGTTAGCATCTAGCATTCCCTTGTGGCTAATTAAGAAAATATGTATCTGAGCTTCTTTAAATCGAGCTGTAAATGTCAATGCATCTATTGGATCTAGTACAGGGTTCGAGTCTGCTAAGTAACCCTTCTATTTTTATATATTTCAAATATATTTTAATTATATTATTAATACATCATATAAATTATATTTATATCATGACTTTAAAAAAGTCCCTTTTCCTTCCCTTTTCCACGTCTTCTTTCTTGCAAGCATTGGTTTAATAATTATATTATTATTTATTATATTATATTATATAGAGGGCCTTGGGTTATACTGTATATAAGAGACCATGGAGAATAGGAAGCGTTCTCCTAAAATACATAATTGTCCAAAGGATGATGGCGATGTTCAGAAAAGGTGTAAACAAGCTAGGACTACGCCTTTTCCTGCTTCTGGTGACTTTGAGCTCTCTGGAGGTGACATGCAGTATTTAATTGCCTCCATGGAAATAGCCCTTCAGAAATCAAGGAATAACCCCAGTAATCCCTATTCTCCCTCCTCTCCTACTTTTCTTCATCATCTCTGAATATTTTCCCACCATCCCCTCTTTCATTTTGGGGTTCTGCTTAATATAAGGAGGACAAAATCCAGATTCCTGAAGCCTTGGATAGGACCGAGTTCATTCAGAAGTCTGAACTTTCTTCTTTATTTAGGTATATGGGGTATAATATTTTTCCCATTGAACATTGTGAGTAACAGCTCTGGACTATTTCAAAAAAATACAATTGACCCCCTCTCCCCTTCAATTGGTGATGGACAAGGGAATCTTGGATTTGCTTCTAAGGGAGTGAAAAATCACCAGAAAGCAGATCTTTCAAAATTCCGCTATCTATTATATCCTTTAGTGATTCTTAAAAATATTAAAATCGGCCTGAGTAGAGGATTTTGTAGATAGCAAAGTGGAAGCAGAAGGGTTATTCAGGATTGAACTTTGCTTTAAGGGTAGCTTTCTGTGATCTCTAATCTTCCCAGTCCCTTGAGCAAGACTTTGAAGCTTTGACTTTAGCCATTCAGGAGGGACTGGAATGTTTAGAATATCTTGAGATGCAAGCTAACTTTTTTTCTGATGCGTCTTGCAATATTTTGAAAGCATCTACTTCTCCATGGCTTCCACTGTGGCTGCCCAACGTCAAGTTCGTCTAAGGGATTGCTTCACATGCCTTTTTCTTATAGCAAGTTTTTGGTGTATCAGAAATGTTATGGTTCAGAAGCATGCTCAAAGAGGATTCTGCAGAAAAATACAGATTGATAATCAACTTAAAGAAATGAGATGTGTTCTTCTAAAAGATCCATTTCAAGATGGAAAAGCTTCAGAAAACTTTTCCTCTTGTGACTCCGGCGGAATGGATATCCTCAGTGGACTTAAGAAATGCCTATCTACACATTCCAATCTATTCTCATCGAAATATTGTCGGATTCTGTGTGGAAGTTATCACTAGCAATTGAAAATACTAACTCCATCTCCAGGGTTTTTTTACAAACGTGTTAGCGCTAATTGTGGCAATTCTGCACAGCAGGGGGATCCTGATCCACCCCACCCTTATTTGGACTATTAGCTTATCCATTCTCCCTCAAAGACTATAATTCAAACTCATGTCAAGTTATTTTGTCAAATGTTGGAGGATTACGGTCTTTTGATATACTTGGAGAAATCTCACCTCACACCCACCCAGGATTTGAAGTTCATGGGTCTCATTTCCAAACACATCTTGGGTTGGTCAGTTTGCCTCAAATGAGAAACCAGAAGATACAGAGTCTCTTACTTGCCCTGAGACAGCAGTCAGGAGTGACTTCCAGGGAGTAGTGGCATCTCCAAGATCACATAGTATGCTCTTTTCCTTTTAAGAGAACTTCCTTTTGATGTACTGATTTCCTTTATGAATTACAATACATTGCTTTGCATCTTTCTTTTCTTTTTTCTATTGTAGCATGTAAATGTTTTTGTGGTACCTTAGGCTTACCTCCACCTATGCCTGCTGACACGTCAGCTCTTAACCCACTGAAATACAGCGTCTCCCAGCCTGAATCAAACGGTGTAGGTAATGACCAAAATATTATGAATTTGCAGTGTTTGTTAAATCTCACAATTCTAGCTAAGAGTTCCCTTTGTTGCTCCCATATCCTCTTATTCTGACCACAGATGTGAGCATGTTAGGTTGAGGGGCTTCTCTGGGTAGTCAGACAATATAGGGAAGATGGCTTCTGCAAGAAAGCTATTACTCCTCTATTTAAAGGTAGTTGAAATCAGTTTATTATTCACTCCTTCACTTCTCTCATCTTCTACTCAATTAGGTTGTAATAATAAGGATGGACAGCATAATCACAAACTCCTATTTGAACAAGCAGTTGGGCAAGTGGGCCACAGTTTCTTGGAAATTTAGCTTTTCAAATAATCAGTTGAGCAGCGATTCATCTGATCCCTCTATCACCAACACACATTCAAGGAAAGGGCAATGTCCTAGGAGGACAGGTTAAGCAGAGTCTTTCGTTCGGCCAGATGTTTAACGTTTTTTACAACTGAAATGTGGTCGCAAAGCATTCGTACTTTACCACCAACACAAAGTAGTTGATAACCCATTCACAAATGGGAATGGGTCCCTTTGGGATGCCTTCTCCTTTGAGAATGTTTAAAAAAATATTTTCCCATGGGCCACTGCCTACCCCTAAAAAATAAAAATTAAACATTTTATTTCTTTTGAGAATAAAGTAACCTGTTTTCCTATAAGGAAAACATGCTGTATTAAAAAAAAGATTGCTTTATCTAAAAGCAATCACAGACATGGTGGTCTGCTTGAACCCAGTAGGCCACCATCCCCGTGATGGAAGCAAATCTTAGTGGGTCCCAAATTGTGGCCTACCTCAATAAAATTCATGAGATAGGTCTATTTGCGAGCCACTACAAATTGCTGTTTAGGGAATACGGGGCAGATAAAAATATAGTACATTATTAATAGTGATTACCAAACAGCGATTCTCAAAAATTATCTATTTGGTAATCACTATTACTAATGTTAGTACAGCTGGCCACTTCTTCACATGACTTTTGTTTGGCACCATTTATTTTTGAGCAAATCTGCAGAAGACTTAGAAATCCTAAGCAGCTAGACCTCTTTGCCTCTTCAGAGAATGCTCTTCTAACAGCATTTCTGTCCAGATATCAGGAGCAGGGCTGCTAGGTGACACATGCACTAACTCACCCACGGTAACCTCTTGTACATATTCCTCCCTTTTCCCTGATATCCAAACTATTAGCCAGATTAAGGAAGGAGCAGGTGGATCTCATTCTGGAAGCTTCCTTCTGGCCAAAGATGGGGTGGTTTCCAAAGATGATGTCAATGGTGCCAGAGTGGATCCTTCCAGTAGATCGATGTCTGCTCAGATCTCCTTTACTTCCTCTGGCAACATGCAGGAAAATACGGTTGACAGTGTGGCGGTTGATAAGAGAGGCTTAAATTTGTGAAGTTGCTGGGTCTTTCTTCTATTTTAGCTTGTCCAGTAGAACAATCCAGAAGGTTAGCTGCTAGAAAATCTTATGATCATCATTTGTCATCTTTTTCTAAATGGTTAAAGGATAGATCTTTAAAACCTACTAACTGTGAGTTTACTGATTTACCATTTTATATCTCTATTCCCTGATGGCTTTGGCACAAGTGCCATAGAAATTAAAGTCTAGTGAGAGTAAAGGTTAGTCTAAGGGTGTATTTTTACTGAAGAGAAACCAATCCCAATTAGAAGATTGAACTGAAACAAGTATCTAATGGAGAGACCAAACATAGAAATAAAATTCATCATAATTAGCAACTGGAGGTCAAAAATATGGGCAGAGTATGGATCAGGTTCAGATTTAGATTAGGATGAAGATTATGGTCAATTACAGATTTAGGGTAAAAAGCATGGTTGAGGTTATGGACCAATGTAGAGATTGGGTCAGTGTAAATGTAAAGATAATGATTTAGCTCACCTTCAGGTTTGGGTGCAGATAAACATTAAGGTTCGACAAAGATGATGGCTAGAGTTAGGGTTAAACTAGGCTCAAGATAACAATTATGAAACACACCCTGAAAGATAAACTAGTCTAAGTAATACTCCTCAAAGTCATGGTGTTTAAAGGTCACTTGGCCTAATAATGAGGGTGCACTTTTGCGTCTTTGCTACAGCAAAATGTTGAGATTCATATGAGAAGCCTAATGGCTGTTTTCACAAACACACCGCTCTGAATCCAGAATCACCTAGCTATTTCATAAAGGTACCGCCTTAATGGTTATTAGAAAGGGGATCTCTGGTTGGCTAAGGCTTGTGCCAAAGCCAGGCAGAGACCATGTTATGTCCTATCTTAGTGTTGTGGTATGTAGTGATGTGGGGGTGTTACCTTTAAGGTTGAGAGCGAGAGTGTTTGGAATGCCACTAGGTGAGTGGCATTCTAGTTCGGGGACAGTTGCGGTTGGACCAGGGATGGAATGGATGTGTGTCCTGGCGCTCACCTGTTATATATATATATATCTGCCTTTTTGCAATAAAGGATTTTGCCTACAACCGGTAATCTCGTCCTTCACTACAATTGGCGACGTTTGGGATCGGATCTGGAGCTGCAGTTCTCAAGGGAACGAAAAACGGGATTTTTTTTGTTTTTTTTTACTTCGGGACTTTGTGTTTATTTACCCTTGTTCTGTCGGGACGACGGAGAAAGAAGCGTCGAAATTACAGAGCACTACAGGGGTGAAAACGACGATTTGGATGCACGTACGTGACCTGGAGGAGACTTTGGCAGTTGGGAAGGTCCGCGCTGGTGGCATCGTTCAAGCGCAAGGAAGGTTCCAACACGGGCTTTGCGCGGAGCTACTGACGTGAGCTGGAGACGTCAGGGGCATGCGCAGTACCGTGGAACATGAAGGCATCATCGCGCAAGGTCACGTTGGGTGACCCTGCGTAGCGGCCATATTTGTTTTGCATTTTCATGCGTAAAGGAGATTACACGGAGAGATTATTGCAGAGGTGAGCCTGACACTCTGAGGAGTCCACGGGAAGCGGATTGCATGCTCGTAGGAAGGCGGTAGGAACAGGTGAGGCTGTCGGGACATACAGGACAAAAGAGAATTATTTATATATTTTTTTGGTTTGTTTGGTAGTGTGGTACAAGTACATTTCTCTTCACTAAGAATTTTTATGGATAAAGGAGATAACGAGGGAAGTCTCCCAGAGGGGAATATGGCACAACAACATTTTACGATCAGTGATCCACACACCTTTTGGGCAACAGGAGCAGAACCAATCATTAAATGGTTGGAGTGGAAGGAATATTTCATTAACTATATTTCTGCAGTAGATGAAGCAGGGAAAATGAAGCCTGAGCAGAAAAAAAGAATACTTCTTCATTCTTTGGGACCGGTAGGGTTGAAAACTTATTCAAGGATGTCGAAAGTTTTGGATGTTAATCTGGATGCTTTTGAGAACACGCTTAAGGATATGGACAGGTATTTTGCTCCAAAAGTGTGCATAGGAGTTATAAGACACAGATTCTTTCAAAGGAAACAAACTAAAAGTGAGACTGTGGATGAATGGTTAGATGATTTAAAGAAATTGGCCATAGATTGCAAGTTCGGTAACCTGCACGATGATTTAATCAGAGATCATTTGGTCATGCACAACAACAATTCAAATATTCAAGACCGTCTGTGGGTAAATGGTGATGCACCGCTGGAGGATGTGTTGGCTATAATGAGGAAGTTGGGGATGTCAGGTAGATGTGTGAATGTAGTTAAAGAAGTAGAAAAAGAACCTGATAAGACACCGGATGCGGTATTTAAAATACAAAGCAAAGCTAAAGGTAACCTTCAGCATACGCAAGGGAGATGGACAAACCAACCGACGAAGAGTCAAGGAAGAGATTTAAAAACTGATGATAGGAGATGCTATCGTTGCGATAGTAAAGAACATTTGGCGTTTAGTAAACTGTGCCCGGCGTTAAGAAAAAAATGTGGAATTTGCGGAGTATTAGGACATTTTAGTAAAATGTGTCGTAGGTGCAGCAATGTAAAATACATCTGGGATGGTAATGAGGATGGTGGAGATGAGGAAGAAGAGTGTGTGAAAAATGTGAGAGGTAGTTTCATGTTGAACATAGAGGACAACTCTATGGATGGAAAACCTATTTGTGAAGTATCTTTTGGAGGGGTAAAAGTAAATATGTATGCAGATTCGGGATCACCTTACACCATTATAAATGAAGAGGTATGGAAAAAGAAATTTGTAGAGAAAATTGGAGATCAATTGAACATATCAGATGTGAGTCCAGTAAGTTATACTGGAGAAAAAATTGACATGCTAGGGTTCAGGTGGTTAACTTTTCTTTTTAAAGGAAGATCTACGAGAGGGAAATTGTATATAAGTAAGAGGGGACCATCGGTGTTGGGCTGGTTTGACCAGAAAGATCTTCACATAATTCTAGACCCTAATAGTGTGGAAAAGGTACTTATTATGGATGAATGTAGTAAGATGGGTGAGGTGCTGAATCAGAAATTCCCTAAGGTGTTTGGAACGGAATTAGGGGAACTCAAAGGGTTTGAACACAGAATAATGCTAAAGAGGGATGCCCAACCTAAGGTTCACAGAGTTAGACCTATCCCTATACTAATTAGAGATGAGGTAAAGGGTGAAATACAAAGTTTATTGACTAAGGGGGTCATTGAAGAAGTGGAAACATCGGAATGGATCTCTACAGTTGTGGTTGCCCGCAAGCCCAATGGAAAGATTCGTTTATGCATTGACTTGCGCCATTTAAATAACAATATTGTAATTGAGAAGTTTACTTTACCAAAAATTAATGAGATGGTATCTTCGTTAAGAGGGGCAACATGGTTTTCCACTATTGACTTATCCGCTGCCTATCATCAGGTGGTGTTGGAACCGCAATCAAGAGGTCTCACGGCCTTTATTACCCCGTTTGGGTGTTACCAATTTACACACATGCCTTTTGGGCTTGCGTCCGCTGCAGCGGTCTTCCAAAGGCTAATGCATAGATTGTTTGGTGAGATGGAAGGGGTCCGTTTTTTCCAGGATGATATTCTGGTAGCAGAGATAAACAAAGAGAGACACGAGGCTAGGTTAAATAAGGTTTTAGAAACATTACAATCTATGGGATTAACCGTGGAATTGACAAAATGCAAGTTTGGGCAAAGGAGTGTCTCGTATTTGGGGCACATCATAAGTGAGGAAGGGGTTAAGCCAAAACCGTCATTGATTGAGAACATAATTAAGTCACCTGCTCCTACTTCTAAAGAGGAAATAAGATCATATTTGGGCATGGCGGAGTATTGTGCAAAGTTCATAAAAAACTTTGCGTCAAAGGTATACAATATTCGGTCACTATTGAAGAAAAATGTGAAATTCGATTGGTGTAAGGAATGTGAGAGAGAGTTTGTGGAGATTAAGGGGGATCTTCAAGCAGTAAATGCTCTTGCTAGTTTTGATCCTAATTTAGAGTGTTTATTGTCCACGGATGCTAGTGACAAAGGACTGGGTGCTGTTTTGTCGCAAGAGGGAAAAAAGGGAAAGGAGGAAATTATTTTATTTGCTTCTAGAGCGTTATCACCTGCAGAGAGTAAACATCCCATTATTGAGAGAGAGGCATTAGCTTGTGCGTGGGCATTGGAACATTTTCGTGCTATTGTGTGGGGGAAACCTGTGACGATTCGTACGGATCACCGACCTCTGGTTCGCATTTTGTCAAGCGAAGGTACTGCGGTTGCCTCCGCTAGATTAGCCAGAATATCAATGAGGATGGAGGAGTTCATCTACAAAATGGTTTATGTGCCGGGTAAGGAAAACGCTGTAGCGGATTGTTTATCAAGGTTAGCCACTCCGTTGGAGGAATGTGTTGATGATCCTTGGGGGAGTTGTAGTGTAGCTTTTGTACATGAATCTGGGGCACCTGCGATTAGTAAAAGTGAATGGCTGGAAGAACAGTCAAAGGATGAAGTACTGAAGGAAGTGTTGGAGTATGTTGGCAAGGAGTGGCCAAGGAAAGGGAATATTAGGGGGAGTTTGCAATCCTTTTGGGAGGTGCGGATGGAACTTTCCCTAGACAGAGATTTGTTGTTGAGAGGAGATAGGATTATTCCTCCAAGTGGGTTGCGCAAAAGAGTTTTACAATTGTGTCATGAGGGACACTTTGGAATTGTTAGAACGAAATTGATTGTGAAAGGGATGTTTTGGTGGCCTGGAATTGACAAAGAAACGGAGGGGTTTGTCAAAGGTTGTCCAGTTTGTTGCTCAGCGAACAAATCTCTTAAAACTTTAAGACCTGCAATGAGTGATGGATTCATTCCTAGTCTTCCTTGGGACACGGTGCCGGTGGATATATTTGGACCGATTGGTGAACTAAAGGAATATGGCTTGGTGGCTATTGATCTATTTACCAAATGGACAGTTGTGGAAATTGTGGAAAGGGCAGATACTCAGTCTGTGCTGAAATGGAGGGCTTACGTTTGTATCCTTACGGATAATGGGGTACAATTTCTGTCTAACATGGCTAAGGATTATTTTGAGAGGTGTGGGGTAAAACACAAAACCACTGCTTTATACAATCCAAGTGGGAATGGTACAGTGGAACGGTTTAACAGGGTAATCAAGGGTGTTATACAAGCCTCAATGAATAAAAATTTGGATTGAAGGATTCAGGTACAAAAAGCGGTGTGGTCATATAGGGTCACTTCTCAGGTTCAGACTGGGTTGTCACCTTTTGTTATGATGAGGGGTAGAACACCAAGGAGTAAGTTCAATCCAGGTTTGTTGGTGCAAGGTGAAGTGCAACATTGGTCTCCTGCCGTTGTGAAAGAGAAGTTGGAGTTGGTACATTCAAGGGCAAAGGATTACTATGACAGGATCCATGGTGCCAGGGAAGTAAATATTAAAGTAGGGGATTGGGTGCGGGTCAGGAAACCATACAAGGTTATTAAGGGGGAAAGCAAATTTGATGTGTCCAAACTGGTGGTAGAAGTCTTAAGGAATTCTGTAAGACTGGAAGATGGGAGAATGTGGAATCTGAAAGACATAGCGGTTATTGGTAATCAGATTCAGGATGGAAGAAGTCAGGTGCAGGATCAGAGGGGAGATTTTGAATGGATTGAAGATCATTTTGAAAATAGTTGTTTACAGTCTCAATTAGCTATGGAAGGTTCGCATGATGGTGAGGTGGTGCAGAATGGTATGGGGGCGAGTCTACAAGTAAGGGTACTGCAGATGCTTCTTCTGTTAGGGAGGGGGAAGGGTCTGTGGTGCATCAGTCAATCATGGAACATTCTCAGGGAAGTGTCAACGCTAATCGGGATGGTACTGGTGGTAGCAAGAGGAAAAAAGTTTTGCCTAGTTGGCTCAAGGAATACATTGTGTAGTTTTGTTTGGGTTTACGTTTTGGTGATTGGTCCTAGATGTTTATTTTTTTTTAGTTATGTGTTTTGTTGTATTGTCGGTTTGTTTGTTATTTTATGTTTTGGTTGTTGGTATCGCTTTTGTTTGTCAAGGGGGGGGATGTGTTATGTCCTATCTCAGTGTTGTGGTATGTAGTGATGTGGGGGTGTTACCTTTAAGGTTGAGAGCGAGCGTGTTTGGAATGCCACTAGGTGAGTGGCATTCGGGTTCGGGGACAGTTGCGGTTGGACCAGGGATGGAGTGGATGTGTGTCCTGGCGCTCACCTGTTATATATATATATATCTGCCTTTTTGCAATAAAGGATTTTGCCTACAACCGGTAATCTCGTCCTTCACTACAGACCACCACTCTAGTCAGGGCAAGGGAGTTACAGGCCAAATATAACCCCTGCTCATCCCCTTGGTAGCTTGGCACGAGCAGTCAGGCTTATCCCGGTGGCGATGTGTAAATCATATGCGCAACGCACACAGCAACAACATACTAGGCACACCACAAAAGGAACTCCACACAAGGTTATATATAAAAATAGCCTTTGTATTATCATAAAACACATTAGATGGTAATTACACAATATACACTGTGCCAACTGGCACTGGGCAATATTTACAGGGGATTATTTACACATGACAGGGCCACGTGGTCTACTGTCAGAATCATCACTTGGTAAAAATAGTAAAAGTAATAACATATCATAAATGTAGATCACAAACAGTAATTTCTGGCAACCACTATACTCATCATCCTCCTGTAACATAAATCATATCATGTACAGTATCACATAAGGCGCCAACATCATAAGCCTAAACATAGTAGACCATAATCTCCTAAACATAACTCGCATTAGGAAATAAACTTACTAACATGAACCGCAGTAGGGAATAATTCATACCTAAACCACAGTAGAGAATAAAATGAAACATAACACAGTAGGTAAAACCTCATAATCATAAAAAACACATTTAGAGGTAACCAAAACAGGGTGCATAAATCATACTACATACATGACATTTCCTAGCATCACATAATCACATTAGGTCCTGGCGCCCTACAAACCTCACAGTCCCCCTGGCCAACTGGCCATCTGAAAAAGGGGCTCAAATGCCCTATGTCCCAAAAGTCAGGGTGTGCTGCCAAAGCAGCGAAAGTCAAGGGTGCGCAATCTGCACAGACCTAAACGTTGCCGCTGCCCACTACTTGCTGGGCAGCAGAGAGTATCAACTGAGGGCCTAAACGATGCAGCTGCCCACTACTTGCTGGGCAGCTGTAAATACTAAAATGTGGCATGGGCTCTCAGTGGCCCTTAAAACAAATGTGCCAAACGGCTGAAGCCACGCACGGGCTCTAGAAATAAACATGTCCCCATGGAGCGCACTGGCTCCTGAAATTATCATGGCACAATAAAGAAAGTGAACTTGCCCCCAACGTTGGAGCAGCCCACTGCTAGACGGGGCCGCTCAGAAGACCAAAGCACCACCATGCGCCTTGAAGAGCACCCCAACACTGAGGCGGCATACATACTAGAGCCCCCACTCACCGGGCTCTGTCGGGGACTCCGTTCCTCCGCTGAGGCCACTCCCGGCTTCTCCGGTCCCCTTCCTGGACTGGTAGAGTGTAGTGGGAGAGTCCCCACTCCCCGGGGACTCTCTCCTTCGTGGCAATGTAGGCGGCGGGGAGAACCTCGGTTCTCTGGCTGCTGGCGCCAGCGGGGCTCTCCCTCACTCATGGGAGCCCCGCACAGGCAGGCGCCATCTTCCCTTTGTCACTCCTCTTCACATGCGGTGGGGCAGGCACCGGCAATGTGCCTCAAGCCCCCTCCACCTTCAATCTTCACTTGCTGGCGCCCACAGGGCTCTCCCTCAGCCATGGGAGCCCCGCAAAGGCAGGCGCCATCTTCTTCACCCAGGCTGCCGGGGCATGCGCGGGACTTCCTCCGAACAACCGGAAGTCCCGCCCGCCGCCAGGCACAATGTTGCCTGACTTCCGCTTTCGCCGACGGGCCGCGGCAGTGAATTCTCTTCGGTGCGATAAGCGGGGTGGGCACCCGCCATGGAAATAAAGTATGCAGCGGCGTGGGCACCCGCGAGCATCAAAAGAATGCGGGGTGAACACCCGCCATCTAAATAATGACATAAGCGGGGTGGGCACCCGCAAAGCTCACAAGGAGGGGGGAGAATCCCTACGAGGGGGATTCCCTCAGCAAGGGCTGCAGCTCGGCGCTGCTCAGCCCCCAGACTCTCCCTCTCCTAGGGAAAATTACAAGATAGCACTCCCAGGGCGCAAAAGAGAGCCAGGTGCTCTTAAAAATAAAGCAAAGCGCTCACAGGGCGCTAGGGCAGCCTAAAGTCCATAAGGCTTAAAGAGATGAAGCAAAAAGGTTCCAGAACATAGCTGGGCCCAGGGAGGCAGCCCTCCTGGCAAGTCCTCCTGGGGCCCAGCAGCAGCACGCCCTGCAGGAATCAGGATCCAAAGCAGAACATTTTCATGGGGTCACAGCCCCTATATTTATGCCACTATTTCCTTTGTCTAAAAGTGTAGGCAATGGGAGAACCAGATACAACTGGTTCAGGGGAGCTTTTGAGCACTTTGTTTAGCTCAGCTCCTGCACTCACCTCATACCAGGAATTACCATGGACACACATATCCCCCATGCATTCCTATGGGAAGGCAGGCCAATCTCACAACACGCACTCAGAGAGCGCACGCACTTTACACTGGGCCACAGTGCAAAAGTGTGCAGAGGCCTAAAATCACTACCACCATGTCAGAGCCTAAGGCAAAAAGTTCAGGGGTGGACCTGCCAAAAAGGGCCAAGTCCAACAATTGTCATAAAAGGGGTTCAAGTGATGCCAAAATTTCAACATCAAAATAGGTCTTCCTCAATATTCTAAGTCTGAGACAGGCAAGAGAGCATGCCAAAATGGCCCAGGTTTTTCTGCACCTTACATTCATACTTTCTCACTATTTCACCTCATGATCTAGCAGAAGGAAGTAAGACATGAAGAGTATTTTGTTTTTACAAACTTAATCCAGTATATTCATTTTATCCTCATGTGAGGCAGAGGATTGCTTAGTCCAACGTGCCCAATAGGTTAGATGTGGCTGCTGAATTGTATTGTTTTCTTTAATATCATTATTGTTAGAATTCAGTCAATCAATCAATCAAACATTTATACAGTGCAGCAAATCACCTGTGAGGGTCTCAAAGCACTGGAGATGTTGGCCGCTGCATGGTGGTTTGTTCATTTGAACATCCAGGTCTTGAGTTCTCTCCTGAATTGTTGGAGCGATGGTGCAGTCATGGACTAGTGTAGGAGAGGTTGTTCCATGCCTTGGCTGCCAGGCGAGAGAAGGAGCACCCTCCACTGTTTATTCTGTGGCGTGTGTGTGAGGGAGAGTGTAGGCTAACTGCTAGGACGGTCGACCTCGAATTCTGAGGGAACAGAGTTCGAGTCTCTGCAAGGACGCACAACATCCTGTGATTCTGGGCAAATCACTTAATCTCCCTGTGCCTAAAAAAATGTAATTGATACCTTTGGGTCAAGTTTGCGCTAAATAAAACTGTGTAAAAAAAAAAAAAAGAGCAAAGCAGATCGAAGGTTTCTGATCAGTAGGTAGAAGATGAAGCGTTTGTTGATGTATGCCAGTCCCTTGTTGTGCAGGGCCTTTTAAGCGTTGGTCAGCATCTTGAACTGGCATTTTTGTCTGGGTTTGGGGACAAGGTAGTTTCTAGAGGTATGGTGTGATGTGGGTCCTTCTGGCGAGGTAGAGGATGAATCTTGCCACTGAGTTTTGTATTGTCAGGAGTTTCTTCAGGAGGCGTGCAGTGATTCCTATGTAGGGTGTCTTTCCGTAATCCAGTCCGCTGGTGATGAGGGCCTGCGTGAAGGTCCTTCTGGTATTGACTGGGAGCCACCGGAAGACCTTGTGGAGTATGTGAAGGTTGAGGAAGCCGGTGGTTGAGACTGCATTGAATTGTTTCTTCATAGTTAGATTGTTGTCGGTGATAATGCCAAGGATGCAAGTGGGGTCTGTTGAGGTGGGCTGAACACTGTGGGCCACCATGCATTGTTCTATGGTGAGGTGATGTTCCCTAAGATGAGGATATCAGTCTTGTCCATGTTAAGTTTGAGGCAGTTGTCATTCATCCAGTCAGTGCTGTTCATCATGCATCTGTTGAAGTTGGCCCTGGTGGTGGACAGTGATAGGATGAACTGGGTGTCATCGGCATAGGAGATGATGTTGAGTCTGTGCGAAATGACGGTGTGGGCCAGGTGGTCATGAAGATGTTGAAGAGGGTGGGACTGAGGGGTGACTTGGCCCTCTCTCCAGTGTCACCCCCAAAACATTTTGCCTTCGCCCCTCCTATTTTTGCAGAATTTGTTTTTGTTGGCTTTAGAACTCTGTGCTTGTGTACTTTACCGCTGCTAACCAGTGCTAAAGTGGTTGTGCTCTCTCCTTAAACATGATACAATTGGCTTATACCTGATTGGCATATTTAATTTATTTCCAAGTCACTTGTAAAGTGGTATACCATTTACTCAGGGCCTGTGAATTAAATGCTACTAGTGGGCCTGCAGCACATATTTTGCCACCCACATAAGTAGCTCCATAAAACATGTCCCAGGTCTGCAATTGCAGCCTAAATGCAGTTTAAACTGCCAATTCAACTTGCCAATATAACCCCTTCCCAAGCCTTAAACTCCCCTTTTATTGCATATACATCACCCCTAAGGAAGGCCCTAGGTAGCCAATAGGGCAGGGTGTATTGTAATTAAAAAGATGGACATGTACATTAATTTTTCACATGTGCTTTGGTGAAAAACTCCTAAATTACATTTAATAAGTGCGTTCTTTGGATGAGGGACAAACACACATTTAATGTTTGGTATCTATGACATTTTTATAATAAAATCCTCTTTAATGGAAAAACAACTTTGAGAATACCTCTGTCAGAAGTGGCATACAGGACCAGCCAAACCAGGACGGAAGCTGATAGACTAGCAGCATCAGCGACAGGAGCTGCTATAGACTAAGATATTTTAACGCCATTTGAGGTGATCCACCCAGCGCCTGACCTCAAAATTAAAAATTAGTTGAGAAGTATACCAGCATCAGGCGCCGTTTTGATTCCGACCCCGTGGTACCCCCACCCAGGGGTGACCTTTAATTAGGCGGACACAAGCCTCCAGTTTACGTTGAACGTGTGGCAGTACTGCCTGAAATTTGTGTTCACCCATGAAGTAACATCTATTGATCCAATACTGAACACAGACGTGTCTCCAACAAAACAAAGCCCAGAGAAATACCTTCATTACAGCACCAGTCCCACCCAGAAGGTAAAAACACATTGGCGTAGATAAGGATCTGGGGGTACACAGCATGCACATGAGGTTAATAACAACCACGGAACAGATTGAGATAACTAATACCGCCCAGTCCTATGGACATTTAAAAAAATTGTGCCCCAATCCCATAGGGCCACTTGGTACTTGAAGGACTATACATGGGATGGTGATAATATATACACCATGTGAGATGAACCCAGTGGTGTGACAATAAATTCCACTACATATGGGACACTTTAAACTAGCTGTTTTTTCTTTAAACATTAAGAAAATAGCTCTGTCTATGTTGGACACTTATGTATGTTGTTTTTGTTAAATAACCTAAAAAAAAGTATCAATATATGTACATAAAAGTTATGCAATCTATGTGAGGTTTCATGTTTACTTTGTGGTCTCAAGTTATTATTTATATTAATGTCATGTATGTGTATTTCTGTCTTGCATTTGTTGAATAAAACACATTTGGGGATGGATAAGTCCACAAGAAAATGCATTTCTGTTTTTGAGTGTACAATTCCTTTTCTTTAATTTAATATGAGCTTTCACTGTCTTTTGGAATGTTGGTATTTATATGTGATGTTAGCATGTGTGGTATAGTAGTGAGAGGATATGTATACATAAGAAGTGGAATAAGACTTCCAACATATGTTGGTATTGAGAGTCGCAAAATAATCATGCAGCCAAAGAAATCAGTTGACAAATCTATGATGTAAGGGTTCCCCAGTACATATTTTATATTGATTGATCCTGATCAATTCCCTTCATGATATACACTTTTAGAAAGTTTATATTTTCCTGCCCTTTGTATTTTGGTGCCTGCTGTCTGCCTTAGGTCACATGACTGGGTGTAACTGGCAGTTAGACTTTGTGATTTCCTCCCATAAATCTATACAATAGAGGGCTTAGGTGTGCCTAAATAGGCCGTCTGCTGGCAGGATGGGGTGGGGAGCTGCGCACAGCCCCACTTGCAACTGAATAGGTTGTGGTCTGTCTTCACACTAAGGGCTTGTCATCACTGGGTTGTTCCTGAACCAGCTTGGAGCTATAGCAAGGGAGTCAGAAAATCCCAAGCACTGCAAAGAGAAACCTCTAGAAACTTATCCTAACTTTAAAGAAAGCACAAGGTATAAAAATAGAGCTCTCAGACCCACTCTTCAGTTCACTTTTTGGACCTGAGGAAGGACTCTCAGAGGATTGTCTGCTGCTGTGGCCTACTGTGTACACCACAATAATGCTTTGCTGTTCCTGGATGGGCTGCATTGCCTTCCCAGATCTTGCCTTGTACTCTCAGAGGCCATCCCTGCTATTGAGACCTGCTTCTTCACTAAATCCAGGACTACCAGAGTGACTCCAAGGCTAGTTTGCTAGCCTCCTGTTCAGAGTTACAGGAACATTAAAGGCTCCCTCCATTTTGAACCCACACCTGAACTTAGCCTAAGTGAGTCCTGAACCCCCAAGTGGTGTCTCCCTGGACCCTTGGTTGTGATGATAAAGGTGCTCAGATAGCCAAAATCCCAAATTAGGGACTTGTAAAATTTGGAGCTAAAAATTGCTCTGAGATCCAAGAGAAGACCAAGACTAACCTGCTCGTCTATCCGCCCAAGGTGTACCACTAGCAGGCCTGAATTTGCAGCTGCTACTGCTACAGTCTTCTCTGCAGCAGTAAATCCTGTTCAGCGGTCCAGCAAAAGGGCTATCCGACCTCCTGGAATTGTCTTCAGCTACAGCCTCCTGCCTGGTCCCACTGGAGATTTTCAACTTCTCAAAAAGTCTGAACATAGAACTCTTCAATACAACTTTGTCCAGCAGCTTCCTGACAATGACTCTTCTTCCTCGGGCACACCGCCTGCAGCCGTGCCCCGCTGAACTGTTACCTTCTCAGAATTGTTTTCTTGAAAATTCTTTGAAGTACAAAGATAAACACCAACCAGGCCAAATCCACATCCTGTGTCCAACTGGTGCTTCGTCACATTCACCCATACTTTTTTACTTTGAAACGGTCTTGCATGACCAGATACTTCCAAAGACTTAAAAATTAAGGACTCCAGTTCTACTAATTGGATTTTTGTCATTTTGATGTCAAAAAGTGTATAATAAAATGGCTCTGTTTTTCAAAATTGGTGTGTATTTTTTCTTGTGTGTTATTTTCACTTTGTAACTGTGTGTGTGCTGCATACATACTTTACACATTGACTCTAACTTAAGCCTGACTTTTTTTGTGCAAAATTACTCAGGGTTAAGCGCAAGTTAATTTAGTGAATTTTGTGGTTCACCATGCCAGGGTTTGTGGCTGTTGGTTGACCAGGGCTAACATCCCAGTCAACCAGCAACCCAATTTCTCACAATTATTTATTATTAAAATTATTTAATATTGTCATGTTTCACAAAGCAAGAATTATAGTCCTTGTTCAGGAAAGACTCCTGCTAAAGAATATCAATCAATCAATCAATCAGTACTTGTATAGTGTGACTTATCGCCTGTGAGGGTATCCAGGCGCTGGGATGAGGGATTCAGTCAAAAAGCTAGGTTTTGAGTTTCTTCCTGAAGTCTGTCAGAGAGGGTGATTTTTGGAGGTGGAGGGCGTTCCAGGACTTGCTGGCAAGATGGGAGAAGGAGCATCCTCCGGAGTGGTGGATGCTGAAGTCTATGCGAGGGCAAGGTGGGTGGAACGGAGGCTTCTGGATGGTTGGTGAAAGTTCAGGTGGTGGTTCATGGAGGGCTTGCTTAGTAGATGTGGGTCAGTAGCTTGAACTAGTATCTCTTCTGGATGGGGAGCCAATGGAGGTTCCTAAGGTGATGAGTGATGTGATTCCTTTTGGGCAGGTTGAGAATCAGTATGGCTGGTGCATTCTGTATTGTCTGGAGTCTTCTAATGAGTTTGCTGGTGGTGCCTGAATAGAGAGCGCTGCCTCAATCTAGATGGCTGCTGATAAGGACCTGCGTCACTGTTTTCCTGGTGCTGATGGGGAGCCATTTGAAGATTCTGGGGCGCATGCACAGACTGTAGAAGAGGCTGAGAAGTGCTGACCTCTCATTTAATGGAGAGTTCACTGTCCAGAATGATGCTGAGTTTCCAGGGGTGATCTTTTAGTGTGGGGGTGGGTCCGATGGCCACCAGGTGTCATTCCAGGGGGAGGTGTGGATGCAGAAAATCAGCACTTTGGTTTTGCCCATGTTGAGCTTTAGACAGTTGTCCTTTATTCAGGCGGTTGTGAAAGTTGGACTTCGTAGTGGTGGGGTCTGCTGAGAGCAAAAGGATGTGCTGGGTGTCATTGCCATAGGAAATTATGTTGATGTCATGGGTTCTGGCGATGTCTATTAGTGGCGTCTTGTAGATATTGTAGAGGGTAGGATTGAGGGATGAACCTTGAGTGACGCCGCAGATGGTGCATTTAGGTTGTGGGGTGACCCCCATGAGGAAAAGATGCCACCCATCTAAGGGCATCATCTTACATTTATATCTGGTGTTGTCGTTTGATGAGTATGTGGTGGAAGAACGTGTTGAAGGCTGCAGAGAAGTCGAATAGGATTAGGGTGGCAGATTCGAGTAGGGAGCGGATGCCGTCCGTCACGGCGAACAGGGCCTTCTCAGTGCTGTGGTCGGCTCTGAATCCTGATTGGGAGGGGTCTAGCAGGTTGTTTCTCTCCAAGTGTTCAGTGAGTTAAAAGGTTGATGGCTTTCTCCAAGACTTTGGCAGGAAACGGGAGAAGTGAGATGGGGCGGTAGTCCTGTAGATCGCTGGGGTCGGTTGGGGCGTTGGTTGGAGGGTGCTCCTAAATGGGTGGAGTTCATTAGGGCAGTTGTGTTTTATGTGCTGAGCTGTTCCTATGCAGTGTTCCTATGCAGTGAGTGGGTGGTTGCTAGTGGTC
The DNA here is from genome assembly GCF_964204655.1 of Triturus cristatus. Classification (NCBI taxonomy): domain Eukaryota; kingdom Metazoa; phylum Chordata; class Amphibia; order Caudata; family Salamandridae; genus Triturus; species Triturus cristatus. The sequence goes on from NC_140585.1 coordinate 1,098,989,140, forward strand.
TTTGTGGGGGTGGAGAGGATGAGGAGTTTGATGGGTTGGGGGTTGAAGTTTCTGTATATGGTGGCTATCAAGTTCTTGGTGGCTGATGGGCAAGCAAACTCTCTGATGATGGTGAAGAGTTCCTTAGTCTACTTTGCATTGGCCATAATGCGGTTTACCAAGACCTTCCTTTTCACGTCTCTGAGTTGGTGGTGGCAGTTCTCTACTGCTTGATTCAGGTTGTTGGAGACCTCAGGCTGGGTGATGCTTAGGGCATCGGTCCATTGATGCTGAGTGATTTTGGCCCAGCTGCAGAAAGGGGTGCTGAGGTGGTTGGGGGTGGCGGGAGGCGGTCCAGCGATCGTGAAGTGGACAAAGGAGTGATCAGACCAGGTGAGTTCCGTGGTTTGGCTATATCTGACTCTGTTGCTGGACATAAAGATTGGGTCTAGTGTGTGTCCTGCTCTGTCTGTGGAGTCTGAGACCAGCTGTGTGAGGCTGATGTTGTCCATCTATTCCTGGGATTTGATGGCGAGCTGGGTGATGAATTCTGTGAAGGGTTCCTTTGGTGGTGGTATTGTCATCGGTGTGGAGCTAGAAGTTGAGGTGTTCCATGATAGGTGTGGTTTTGCCTTTGGTGGCGGTGCAGATGATTGATATTGGTATAGCAGTGACGATGTCAGGTGCCAATGCGTGGTGAGCCAAGTCTTTGTGATAAAGGTCACATCAGGGGATGGAGATGGTGTTGCAGACTTGGGTGGCGTGTTTGCAGAGCGATCTGGAGTTGATCAGGAGGCACCACAGTGGTTCCGTTGAAGTGGCGGCCAGTGGGGAAGGTGTGGTGTGGGTTTTGGCAGGGGTTGTCGGTCTTGGGATGGAGATGAACAGGCAGAGGAGTCAGCTGAGCAGTCCCGCTGTAGAGCGAGGAGATGCAAACAGCAGCAATTGTTATTGCATCTGGGGTTGAGGGAATGTGGTGGATTAGCTGTGGGAATAGGGCGGGTCAGGGTTCCTGGCGCTGAGCGAGGTCCAGGCACAAACAGGTGCATATGGGCTTGCCTTTGGAGCATCAGCAGCGTGGCTGCTGAGTGCAGCTGAACTGCGGCCTTCATTAGGTAGGTCCTGGGATGGGGAGCTGGGGAGGCGGGTGGCAGGAAAAATAGGAGACAAGAGAATGGGAGGTGGGAAACAGCAAGTAGTCCTGGAGCCTAAGGGCACTGGAAACCTAGGAGGGCTGAATGGCCCTGAAGGATGAATTTAGCTGCAGAACTTGCTGTCTGGTGAGGCTTACTCCCGGCAGGTGTAGCCTCGCAGTAGTCAGGCAAGAGAAATAGGCGACTGGCACCAAGGGGAGCTGGCGAAGACCTGCTCCCCTTAGTGAATACAACAGTGTAATGATATGTGCCTGAAGTTGTGCCTGCAAGTGAACTGTTTGCTATGTCATACTGTACTGACCCTGTCCTTATGTTATGTGAAGAACTCCTAATGCTGACTCTTCAAATTGATCTTGGGCAATGTTCTTCGCTACAAACAAGTGCAGATGCATGAAAATATTATGATGGCATCTTTGCACAGTATGTTCTCTGATATTCAATAGAAATTATACGTTCAATTGATTAATGCCTTTTTAGCTATATTTTGTCTTTTGAATGAAGAACTATACAGTCTGAAATGCATTAGAGTTGTATTCAAATACTTTCATACAAAAATATTTGTGTTTCATTATTACATCAACCAATTTCTCCTTATGTTGAGAGCAATTTGTGCTATTGCCTCAGCAGCAGGAAAGCTCTGCATCCTTCCTAATAGGAAAATTGCAGGGGATTCTTTATGTGTTATCTTAATGTCTGCAGAACTTTTCCCCCCTCACTTTTTTTGTTCCAAGTACCAGGTGGTGTAGCTATTGAGCGTTACAGGGTCAAATTAGGTATCTGGTGAGCCAGTGCTTTTATGCCCTTGCTGGCAGACATGTGTTCCCAGGATGTGGCTGCTTGCCCCCACCCTTCTGTACATGATATTCTGCTTGTTGTGGCCAGCAGTCTGACCAATAACCTGTAGACACCCTTATTTTATTTATATATCCAATATATTTATTCAAATTTGTAACAAGCAACTTCAAACATCAAACAGTGTCTACTTATTAGAGGAGGATCAACTGCAAACTGAGATACAGCAGAAGAGCCAGCTTTCCAGAAGAGACTGATGAATGTTTTTCTTTCATTTTAAATGGAAGGCTGTTCCACAACCAAGGACACAACACGGAAAACCCCACTCTTCTTGAAACCTGCAAATGATTCCAGGAACCATTAGCAGGAACACATCTCTTGAGCGCAATTAACTTTAACAGGAGAGTGAAAAGGGATCCTGCAGGCCAAGGATTTGTGTGCAGACTGGGTCATTTCTATAATGTAAATCAGGATGAGAATGTGCCTTGACTGGGAGCCTGCTCAAATGCAGTGGCAGACGTTTTGGGAAAGTAATGGTGGGGCAGTAGGAGAGAGAGGCTCAATTTAAAAAAAAAAAAATTTCACTTACCTGCGAAAGGCCGTTGCGTGTCTTCTCCGTACTCTTCTTTTCCTGACAGCAGAGAAGCACACAGGCTTCCAGACTCCCCTAAGATAATCACAACACTGCTGTTACCAGCATGACAGCAGTGAAGTGATTGGTCTGAAAGGCATGGTTCAGCACTCAGACAGGGAGTGGGAGCCTGTGCATGTTCTCTGCACCCAGCTGTGTATTACAGCCAGGTAGAGAAATGCTAAGTGTGCATGATGGTTTTGCTGGCCCAGGAGGGCTGGCAAAAGCAGCAGGTGCACTTATGGTGCACATTACACCAATCCTCCTCCCTTTCCCTGTGGCACAGCCCAGCCCCGCCCTGCCCCTACTTGCTCAGGCTCCATACAGAAAAAATGAAATGATGACATAACGTTATTACCGTTGCTTTGTCATTTTATTTTTATTTTACTCTCAGTGGGGTGACGCGGTGGAGGAGCTGCCGCTGCTCAAATGGGAGACAGCTGTTGGTTCTCGAGCTCACTCAGAAGGGAACAGCCCAACATATTTAAAGTCAACATTGCAGGAGCACTTTTGGTGAAAAATGTAAGTGAAATCTACCACTCTGTCACTGCTGTCAACTTAGTGTTGTTTAATTCTCACAAACAAACCGCTTCCTGGTCCTGTGGTGGGTGGGTCACTGTGTCATAAGTTTTCAATGGTAGACCCTGTTGAGATTACAAACCAAGAGGTTCCCCGGTCTTTTATCAAAGTGGCGAAACCACTCTGCAGAACACTGGTTGTTGGAGATATCACATTTGTAGTTGATTCAAGCCCAAACTACTAACGAATCTTAGTCATCTGGATGGAAGTAGAGAACTAATTTAATTCAGCAGCCCATGACCACTTTGCTCATATGTGACCTCAGGTTCTGTTGACTTCCCAGGGGACGGCTGGACTTTTTTTTACCCTTCTTGAAACTGCAATTTTGAACACTCATCAGAGCAGGTGTGCTAGGGTAAAGAGATGATGAGGAACATAAATGGTTAGTAATAAAAGGCATCACTTCCCTTTTCCCTTCATTATGCATTTGACTGTTTGATCCTAAGCAATATGCTATCTTGATCAGGCTACAATTTACATTAGTATATGAGTTATTATGGGTTATCAGCTCAAGTTGACACTGGGTGTGTCAGAATGGGAATTACATTTTAAGTCTTGGGCAAGGATCAGAAGGAAACTATGACTTCAAACAATAGTGGAACAGCAATCTCTGAAAGACCCCACAATCAGATGTTTAGTGAGGATGAAAAGAAATATCAGAGCATAATACTTTGGGTTTGACCTTCAAGCAAAGAAGATAATAATTTTTGTGTCATATTTGATGTTCTTGACACCATCTAAATCTGCTCTAACAGAACCATATTATCGACAGTGTTTAAAGCCATCAACAAAATAAATATAATCAATGGGGACAATTTTCCATGCTCCCTTTTAAAAAGCACTTAAAACCAGACCTCCTTCAAGGGGGTCTCTGTCCCACATTTGGGTAAGAAACCCTGAGTAAGGGTCCAGAAAATCATATTCATTGAGATTGGTTGTAAACAGATTCAAATAGCTCTTCCAAGAACCTTTGCCAGTCAGTGGAATACTGCAAGAGGAGAAAGTTGCTAGAAATAGTGGGGTGAATGGTGGCTTTTTTAGAAATGGAGACATTATTGACCTCATAAAGGAATGAGGAGCAACACCAGTGGATAAGGACAAGATGAGCATTTGGCCACAATTGGTTGCAAGGCATCCATATGTGTTTGTTTTAGCCACTACACTGTAAGGATGTACTTCATGCCTACATATGAGTTTTGAGGTTTGTAAATTCTCTAAACAGTCGCTACTGAAAATGTCTTGGCATAGATTTTCATGTCTTCAGGCTAGGAGAATCGCAGAAGAGTACGAAGTTAGATGTGTACTTCACAAATCTTATTACTAAAATACATTTAATGAGCATCTGACCTTGAGTTTCTTTCATTGTTACCTGGGATGCTCAGAGGATCAGCAAATTCTGAACAATCAGTAACATCTCCAGGGCTTTCAGAAGGCAACAATCTGTTTATCAAGCAGCTTTTCTTAGCATTCTCGCACAGCTCACTTTTCATGAATCCCGCCTAGCTTCATTTTTTGAGTGTCTGCATTAGGTTTCCAGATGAAGACATTGCAGAGCTTACTTTTCACGAAGGCATGCTTGCTTTGTTTTTTTGTAACATCTGCATCAGATTTTCGGATGAAGCCATTGGCCTTTATTTAGAGTTTGACAGATGGGCTACTGCAACACAAATGTGGCAGATGTCCTGTCTGCAGTATTATAAGTGTATTATAGCCTATACGATTTGTGATATGACAGACACCCCATCTATGACTTTTGATGAATTATCCCATCCTTGCCCAAGGTATCAGAAAAACACACAAGTTGCATGATAACGGATGAATCAAAGTCTGTCTCAACCTCACAGCTCAGCCTTGAGAAAGATACACCATGCCCTCCTGGGTCTTGAAGAGAGCTCCAATTAAAGCCCTTTCTTGTGAAGGGACCAGTCAACACTTTGCCTCGTTGAGGAAAATACCATGAGTGTGAAGACATGTCACCATCACACCTAACCCATCCACTGCTTCCGCCACTGAATTTGCCACTAGGAGCCAGTCCTCTAGATATGGAAAGATCTTGAAACCTTTCAAGTGGAGGGTAGCTACTGGAGGAACCATCATTTTTATAGATACCCTGAGGCAGTTTTGATTTCAAAGGGCAGTACCTGGAACTGATAGTGGGTACCAAAAACAGAGAATTATAGAAACTTATGATGATCCAGTGCCACCGTAATTTGAAAATATTCATTCATCAGGTCTATGGTAATGAGAAAGTTTATAGGAGAGATCAAGGGAATAAAAATATTTCAATCTTGAAATCGATGCTCCGTATCCATTTGCCCACTTATTTGAGGTCTATGATTAAGCAGAACCCTCTTGTTATGTTTGGCACCAGAAAAATCCTTGAGTAGGTTCCCTTTCCTCGTTGAGCCAGGGGAACTTGCATCACCACCCCCACTTCTGAAGAAGTATTATGATAGCAAGCTTCAGCGCATCCAATTTGTCTTTGCATTGAGGTTCTTGCGTAAGAATGGTCCCTGTATCTGGATGAATGGAGATGAACTCCATTCTGTAGCCTGTGTCCACTATCTGGAGGACCCAGGTGTCGGAAGTAGTCTGCATTCAGGCATCCAGAAAATGTAGAACCCGACCTCCAATAGGCCAGTCTTGGCCATTTCTGGAATAGTCAGGACTTCTGCTTAAGCCTGCTTGAAGGAGATCACATTTTATCATCACTTTATGATTGGGAGGTTTTCTCCTCTGACGCCTATGCACCTGATTATATTGTTGTCTTGAAGACTGGCAAAGAGATTTGGACCATGTCACATGTGAAGAGAGGGATGATTGTTAAAGACATTGCCGAAAATTAGGAGGAATGTTTCTTCTCTTTAAACATTCTATGCACTTTTTCAACCCCTTCTCGACCATAAAGTTTCACCCCTTCAAAAGGCATGTGAAAACTTTAGAGCATAATCAGTATTCCAGTCTCTGAGAAAAACACTCTGTCTCACAGCTGTCGCATCTATCGTAGCCCCTTCAGTTTCCATTTTAAGGCTTTCAATGAAGTTAGAACACTCCTCTCCATCCTGAATGGCCTTAAAGAAAGCCTTAAAGCCAGCTGGCATGGATTAGGCAGTATAAGCGCCATACATACTTGACCACATTGCTATGTTGACTCCTGTATCAAATTTCTTCAGATCTGAATAATTCTGTTTGTCAACTGGATGCTTAGTTATATTTTCCTTAGCTATAGAGGTACAACACACAAGGCTGGCCACCAAAGAATCCACTGAAACCGAGTCGGAATTTCTTGTCAGCATCTTCAAGCACATATAGCTTTGATATAAATTTAGGAACTACAGTCCTCTTGGGGTACTTCCCACATGTTGGTGAATAGGCAGAGAAGGTGTCTGAGGTGTAACGCACTGTTGCAAAACTGGCTCAGTAGAGGTGGATGGTAACTCCAGAGGAACTATGAATAGAATAGTTTTAAGAGATCAACAGTCGAATTCATGGTGCAGAGTTATAAGACAATCACGTCTCTGTTACAAAGACATAATCAAGTTGAAGAAAATGAAGTCTTCTTTTGTGACTTTACTTGAATTTCAACTCAGCCCATGCATGTCTGTGGAAAATTAAGGCTTCACCTGTATTTCAAGGTGAAACGACGACCCCCACTGATCTGCAAAGGGGACGTTATTGGACTTTTGGCTTTAACCACAAACCTATTTCTTACACTCAGAAATTGGAAACTTAATGATGCAGCCATAGTGTACTTGAATGCCACCTGATCAGTGAGACAGACAGCTCCGATACTGTTATGCGACCGCTTCTGAGGGCTTTCCCACCACCAGCCCCGAATAGAGAATCTTCCACTAGCAGAGGTGACTCCTTCATTCACATCCGCATCACAACACCAACAGCCCAATTGTAAAAAAAACTAAGAAATGTAGAAATTGCCTTCTGTAGGTTTACGCTGATGCATTCGTGCAGATATATACAATTTGAATATCCATTGAGGATTCCCTGATTACTTCTGGAAAGATGACAGAGTTTTGTAAATGACAAGATAAGCATGCAACGGCAGTTCCATGTGCATAATTTTACATAGTGCACAATTTCACCCAGGAAAATACTTTTACATTAATTAGCACTTCTCTTTCTAATGTGTTTTTGTCTTCTGAGGAGCGCTTTTATATTATATTCCCCCATGAATTTCGGGTGCGTTCACTAGCATGGTTACCGGTGTCTAATTTATAAAATAAGAAGTGCTGGGGTCCATTTCTAAGATGGGAATTGGTTCTGGGTGTTCCAGACTTTCCAAGTAATTTCTAGCCGGAAATACCCACTCCATTCCTCTGACAGGTGGTGTATGTTACACCATACTAAAGAAATATTTGCAGTTGAAAATCCTTTTAACTGGTGCAAATTCACATATTATGAAATACGGAAGTAAATTTCATCTCACATGTCAAGACATTTGTACATGTTTGTTGAACGCATATGCACAGCTGGCTTTGTGAATCAGGTTCCAAAATGTTTCAGCAATACAAGTATACAAATACCAAATCTGTTGACTTTGTCATTTCCTTTTTTAAGCAGCAGTGAGAGTGGTTGGTTCCTCTTTCCTCGTGATAATCTGAGACACCCCCATCACTCTGTACAACATTACTCCGCTTTGCTCTTGTCTTCCCTACATCCCCACCTGCCCTTCCCTTTGTATTCCTATTTTTTCCTGCATGGTCGGGGACTACTGCTTCACTATTTGTGCTGTGAATTAAAAAAAAACCTGCAATGTTGTTAGCTCTGCTGTCACCTCCCTTCCCCCAGCTTCGCACCATATTGATTGTAAGCATTCAATAAAAACGTGCTTTCTATCATCCTGTCACGCATTCAGACCAATGCGCTATAAAAACAGCGAAAACGAAAAAAAAAACACAATAAGGCTCAGTTGTGAACATGTTTCTGTCAGTCTCACTGCTGAACAAATGATGCCGTAAGTGAATGCGAAATTGGCAATCTCTCACACGAGTGCTGAAATCGATAAGTCAATGGTTGTATTTCCATACAATAATTACAGCACACACACCCTATAAACAATGATTTTAGCATGAAAGCGTCAACCCTTTTGGAGCTTGGTTTGTGCTTTTCACGTTTGAGGACACTTGGTGTTGAAGACTGAAATTCCATTGAATTGAGTAAAAAAAATCTAATTGGCTTAGATGGTGACTGTGAAAAACATAATTGCCAGTTAGGCTAAGAAGGAAAATGCCATTATGAATAACTCAAAGTTGACCTAAATAGTCTATAGACATGCGTCCCTTGCTACTGCCTAACAGAGGCTTTATAAGAAATAGGCTTTAAAGTGTGGACTACAATCAGACAATGGTGCATCAGCTAGCAGAAAATCATATAATGCTGCAGTTTAAATTAGTATCATATTACATTCGAAGATTATTGGTCTTCCAAAGACCCCGCATCGCTACTAGAGGCCATGCTGTGCAATATTCTTCCACTGTAGAGTTCTACATTGGAAATATCAGCTTTAATAACACTTCTCACTTAGTACTCTGGTACTTGAGATTATCATGGGCTCTTTGTTACGTTCATTCCACATCACTACACTGGTATAATGTATTTATGTTTATTGTTTGAATGCAGGTTCAGCAGCTGGCTAAAAGTCCCAAGTTATAAGTTCTTGGTGTAACCCAAGCAATTGACTGATTCAAATGGATAAAGAGCAAACTGGCCAGGCATGTTAGAATATTTTGTGGGGTCTGGTGTTGACATTTTTGTAGGGCCTGGTTGGTGTCTCATCAAAGGAGAATTTGAAAATTAAAAAGGAATGTATACTTAGGAAAGACAGGACTTCATATTTGGTGCCATCTTGTGGCTTTACATGGTTACTGCATTAAATAGGAACAGATCTGACTTTCTGTATTAACATTTAAAAACAGGGCTTTAAGTGGAATGAAAAAACGGAGGGGTCTCTCAAAGGAGTGTGGTCAATGTAATTAAGGGCGAGGCTTAAAAACACTTATGCTAAAAATCTGTGCTTAGCATAGTGTGCCGCTCGACTGGTATTTTGCTGCTTCTGTTATTATCTGCAGATATATAATACAACAAGTAACATTACACCCACAGCAAGCCAGGACTATTGGCTTTGTCAATGGTTGTTAGTTGCATAAGATAAATAAGCAACAACTATGACGTCTTAGTATATGATATTGAAAATGCTTCAGTTCTTGCAGGCGAGGTTGTGGTGTAAGGCTAGAGTTGCTGATGGAAAAGGATAATAGGTTCACGCCTGGTATCGGATCAACAACCTGTGATTCAAAAGATAAGTATGTCCTCGTGTAATGTAACTGGTGCTCATGTAAAACGGTCCAAAACCTTGGAGTCCAGTTCGCGCTATATAAAACAGCAATTTTTTTTTTTTTAAATGATGACACTCTGAAAGAAGGATAACGAATCTCTAGGATGTTACATTAAAATCAGTGAAGGGTGGTACTACTACAGAGATAAGGTTTTTTTTTTCGCTCTGAGGGTATTAGGGACTCGTCACAGCTTCTGCATTTTAGAGTTGCTAGTGATGAGCACCGGCAGGACCCTGTCCACTTAAAAACATTTTGTATTGGCGGATTCTGAGCTCTCCCTAAGTAGAGAGTACTTCTGGCATTTCCCTGCCCTAGTGGACTAGCGGGTTGAGCATTGCTTGTGTTGAGGGCATTTTTTTGGACCATTTTATGGTGTCTCTGGTTCTTTTCTCAGTGGGTCTGCTGCACCTACATCGCTACATCATCAGCCCGAAGCTTCTGTCATTGAATGCGGCCCCCGGGGGAAGGAAGGTCGGCAGACCAGTCTTCCCCCGGGGTGTTCGCGCAAGGGCAGGACAGGGAAGCGAGGGGTGGGATAAGGGGTGGGGTCGTTAGGAGAGGATAAAGGGGGCTGGGAGAGGAAGTCCTTCCTCTTCCTTTCCCCAGCGCCTCAGGGTGGGAGTTAGCTTTGTTTGGCCGCCCGCCCACCCTACAGTTCGGGGGTGAAAAGAATAATTTCTATAAGCATGCCAGTTTAGGACGGGTTGTGAGTGAGTGGGGCGGATTTGGGAGGGGGGGGGAGTCCATGACGGGCATACTCACCCTTCCGGGGAGGGGGATACTGGTGAAAGGTGGGGGTGCGTCATACCAGATTACGATGGATGGAGATGATGGAGGAGGTTGGGAGAGAAGTGAGGAAGCGAATGGGATAAGTGAGGAGGTTGCTGTGTGAGGTGGAATGGAGTAGTTGGAGTATAGGAGAGAATGGAAGGATGAGAGTCATGTTGTTGGGGATTGTTGGGGGTTTGTTTGATGTTTGGTTATGGTTGTTCAACCCTGTCCTAATAAATGGCCTTTTATGCTAATAACTTGCGTGGACTGGTTATTGCGCGAGCAGCACTCTTCCAAGGAGAGGGCGTGACTCTAACTAGGTCAGCCCCTTCCCTGGTTCAATACAAGACAGCACAAAGGGGGTCATTACGATGGCGGAGGGCCCGCCACGGACAGCGTGTTGGTGGCAGGCACTCCACAATCATACTGCCGTTTTCCACCGGCCAGATTATCATGGCAGGCGGTAACGTGGTGGTCGGAAAAATCGACGGCCACTGTTCCGACAGGCGGTCAGCAAATGACCGCCTGTCGCAGCAGCCACATTGCCCAGCATTGCAGCGGTGCCTGTCAGGCACCTCAGTCGGGATAATGATATTTGTTTTCACCAGTCGTTTCGCGGCGGTCAACCAGCCACGAAACGGCAGGCGGAAACGGATTAGCAGGCCACCCTTCATCCCTGGGGGGCACCTATGGTGCCCCCCTACATATCCCTGCACCATGTGGCAGGCACTGCATGGTGCCTGCCACGTAGTGCAGGGCTATGCAAGTGCTGTTTTTTTGTATTGCAGCAGGGTCTGCTAACTGCAGCCCTGCCGCAATACAGAAGATAGGCGATGCACCCGTCACGCTGGCAGTTGCATCCTAATGCTGTCGTGGGTAGGGCGCCTCGGAGGCGGCTGGTCCCACTACTGCAACGGTGGCAGACGGACTGAAGTCCGTCCGCCATCGTAATGACCCCCGAAGTTCTGTCAAAATAAGATTGCTGTTCTCATTTTTTTTTACACTCGTAGAAATTCTTTATACAGTAGATTTAAATGTGTCACAAGATAATAAATCTATTAATGCTGCCTCCAACAAAAGAAATACCTTCTCCTCCACCACTTAAATCTAAAGTGGTTGAGACACAAAAACACTCACTCAACAAAATTTTTGACGAAATTCAGGCTATGACGCAGCAATCTTAATGTCATTAGTCTACCTATTAAACATATTTAAAAGGATATTGCTGCCCTTGAAATGAAAGTTTGTGACAATGCAATTAAAAACTTCCTTTGATTGTCAAACAACTTCTTGAATTGTAAAATCATAACAGAAAGTGTATCCTCAGGACTATTAACCATCCAGGGACTGTCGAGGGAAAACATTGTGGTGCTTCTGTGGAAACAATCATACCCAAACTGGTAAACATTTGTTTGTACATAGAGAGCTGAAGTTGATAATGGTGAGAACATTCCATTACACAAGACGACAAACTAGTCTTAAGCACAACATCGTCTTGTTATGGAAAGGAAAGCTATCCAAGAAATACCATCTCTAACGGTGGATGGTAATAAGATGTACATTTAGCAAGATTTTACAAAAATAAATGGTAGCCATTTGTATGCAATTTGCATCTCAATAGCCTCAACTCAAATATCTAGATTGTAATTATTACTCGTTTGACCCTCCTAATATGAGAATCTGGAAGGATGGTGCAACAAAATCTTACTGTCCTGCAGACTTATTTGACTACCTTGATCAGCATATTCCTATCAATATGGAATGCAGGAAATAGAAGATGTTTAATCCATTTGATTCACACGACTGGGTCCTCTATTATGAGCGCCATCTCAAGTACATTTTTTGAGTGTGAAATTACAAACCTGAACGAGTGCAGCAGTGTTTTGAACAAGAGAAAATGGAAATCAACTTGAAATTACATTTTCAAGTATAGTTTTTATCTGACCAAATAGTTAGGATAATTTATTGAGTATGAGATACATGTTGTGTAATTACCAGTCATGTTGCATAATGTTTAAGGGTGGGCGTAGTTCGCGAAGTAGCACTTCGCGAAGCTACGCAAAGTGAAGTTCGCACTACGCGAGCTACGCGTAGCACTTCGCGAACTGCGAAGTAACATGTTCGCACTGTGCAAGATGTTGTTTTCAATGATTGCACAGTGCGGACAAGCAACCGGCACTGTGCAATCATTGAAAATGGCATCTTGCACAGTGCGAGCTGTAGTTTTCTGCTGCTCGAGTAGATTTTTACTCGAGCTGCAGCTTTCTCAACGCGAACTGGTAGTTTCTCATCGCGAGCGGTCGCGAGCATACGCGACCCCTCGCAATGAGAAACCTGACCTTCTCGCGTTGGGAATCTCGCCGGGAGGTTTATTTTCCATGCTCGCGATCGCGAACAAGGAAAAAGTCTCGCCAGGATGTCATTTTGCTTGCTCGCGGTCGCCAACTTGACGTTGAGGACCGCGAGCAAGCAAAAAATGACCGCAGCACTACGCAACACTACGCTACGCGTGTTCGCACTGTGCTACGTGCAGTTCGCGTAGTGCGAAGTAGCGCGAACTTCGCAAACTACGCGAGCGTAGCGTAGTGCTTCGCCCAGGCCTAATAATGTTGCAGTAATGTCGTGGAATTAAGCTACAGAAATTTATTTCGGTTTAGCACACCCTACATTAGAGATTCTGCCATCTCTATAATGGCCTGTGAAAATAAACTATTTCATTCTAAAATTGTGGATTTGGAAAAAGAGACCTCTAAGTATGAAACATTATTTATTTCCTCAAGTAATGTTGATTAAATAGCACAACTACAAAATGTACTATATGAATATAATTCATTACTTGAACCTGATTTGGGTAGACTCCAGAAACGCCGATGGGGCTCCTCTTCTCCATGAACTATTCTGCATTTTCCCATTCCAACTGCGAGCTACTATGCTAAATATGCGCTAGTTAAGGGTATCCTTGATGGACAACCGCTAGTGATAGGTAGCATCTAAGCCCCAATACAGAGCAGGCAACTGACTGGTGTCCTGACTCGATGGGTCAGCCTACCCTGCATTCTTGGGGGTGACTTTAATTGTTTCCTGGACACAACGCTGGACCATTCATTCCCGCCACTGTCACAGACATTGGCAATGAGATACAGTAAACACTTAACAGAATGGCTCTGAGACTGGTCTTTGGAGGACGTTTGATGAAAGCACCATCCTGTTTCCCGGGTGTACTCCTTTTACTCTCTTCCGCATGGACTGCACATGCGACTTGACAGAACTGTCTGTTCAGGCTCTCTCAGTGCCTCTTTCTCCCAGACGGGCCTTTGGGATGGACCATGTCAGATCATAATCCCCTGGCAGCGGGCCTACGCTGGGGAGCCCCATCCCACCCGACAACCGCTTGGCACCTCTACTTGAGAAAAAAGTGTTCTGAGTGGATCTTTGTGAACAAATCTCTTCTAATTTTGCACACAATGGCATCATGACCTCCATAACCATCGAATGGGATGTGATCGAAGTCACAATCAGGGGTACCTCTATTGGGGCGGTCATGGAGCTCACAGAACGTTTGAGAGGCACCTCAAATACTGTGTTAACTCCTTGCTTGCCCTAAAAACTAGCACTTAACAATACAAGTTGTGAGATGATGTTAACAACAAGAAGTGAACATGTTGCTCTGATCTACTGACTTTGTTATGTAAACTATGCCACGCACACTGCTCAAACGCAGGTGGAACTGACAAATCTGGCGCTCTCTTAGCTTGGCTGTTCAAGCAAGACAGTACCCCATCTGTCCTGCTCTCGATATGGCTTCCGCATTATACGTTTGCGAACACTCAAGCAGACATACATGAAGCATACACTATGCAAATCGGTAAGGTCCTGGCCCAGACCCCACCAATGATCACTCAAGAGCATTCTTCCATGACCACCCTTTGCTCTGAATCACTGCGGACCAGTGTTGCATGTTCGCTTCTCCTATTGCTATCAAGGAAATTACTGGAGCAATTCATTCCCTCAGTGCCAACAGAACCCTGGGCAGTAATGGCCAACCAAAAGAATTCGACTAGAGCCAATGCTGACCTTCTCTTTTCCTGCCTGGAACACCTTTACAACATGGCGGTAGGAGGGAGTTATCGTCCACTGTCACTCCAGGGAGCCACATTAATATCTATCCCAAAACCTGGCAAAGATGCATTAGACAACTCCTTGTACTGCCTATTGATGATGCTTAACATCTACTAAACAATTCTCAGTAAAAAACTGGCAGACTGTATTCTCCCTTTGATCCTGAGTCTAGTGCATATAACCAAAATAGGTTCATGGCAGGTAGGAACATGTCTCTGAACATTCGTCGCTTCTTCAAGATTCTCAAGGATGGGCCTGGGCCTTGGCTTCAAGCAGCTTGCCTCGTGCTGGACCTGGAGATGGCCTTTGATTCTTTATTCAGGGCCTACCTCTATGATCTGCTCAAGCGATACGGGCTGGATGGTCACAGGCTGCAAATGATCTGACTCCTGTATAATGCTCCAATGGTGCGAGTCTGAATAAAAAGACTTCTCTCACCCACTCCCCAACTTTTTAGGGCACTAAACTGGAATACCTGCTATCCCCCTCCTCTTCACACATCCCGTGGAGCCGGCTGCCTTGAGGCTGCGCGGGGGGGTCAAGGTTAGGGAATCCTGCTCAGTGACTGAACCTACGCAATCTCCCTTTATGCATACAACATCTTGCTCTATTTTCGTGACACATGGGTGGATCTCTCCGACATTGTGGACACACTTGCTGAGTTCACCGAAGTATTCGGCCTCCAAGTCAATAGGCGGAAGGCCGGCCTTTTTCCCCTGTTCCCCAGCACAGTCAGCCCTGGTGCAAATGTGGAGGGCCTCATACACCCGCAAACGTTTCGTTACTTGGGGATCCAGATCAACCATGACGAGGGTGCCCTGCGAGGTAGTTGTCTCAGTAAAGTGGTGGCAAGTATTCATAGCCAAATATCCTTTCGGCGCATCCCGAACCTCTCTGTGTCTCTCACTAAACACACTTCTTGGTGACCGTATATATATCATACATACATTTGGGTTCCAAACCAGTGCTTAATTTAAGCCTGTGTTTTCCGGTGCTCGCCACCGGCACTTAATTGTCAACACTGGCGCTTGAGACAGTCTGCAACAAGATGGCACTGTCTGGATAATTTAGAGATAACCACAGCAACAGTTAATTATTAATTTAATATGTATTAAAAATGACTGTTACCTTTATAGCTTTGGGGTCTGCAATAGTCCGAGTTGTCACACTTGTCGGAGTGTGATGGTTAGTAGTTGTGCTGTCACTATTATTGGCAGCGCTGGCAGGGGCAATGTGTGGTGCAAGCTGCAGTGGCCTCTTTACGAGTGCCTTGGCACTTTTTTAAAAGTTAAGCACCATTCCAAACAATTACAATTAAAACGAGAAGAGTAGCCGGGGGACAGCAAATATGTTCCCTGCCATATGCTTCTTTGTAAATCATTCTTTTCCTGCTGTCGAGTGTGAAACATTTCTGTTTCATCAAGTAAAGGAGAGAACCATCCAATAAATCTTCTGCTATAAAAGAACTGAATGCTCACGCAGGCAGATTGCAGGGCAGCCGGCAACGAAGAAAGATTGCTCAGCACCTGAACAACACTTCCAATATACTGCATGTGTTTTTTACAGGCATCGCCAGACATGGAAGTATCCCCCACATAAGTAACACAGTATGGAGTTCAAACCAGCCAATACCTTCCTAAGTTTGCAATGTGGCGGGGGGGATTATTATTTTAAATGAATAAAATCAATTTGCTTTAGAAGCGTTATGCAAAATGCTTTCTCCTTTGTTGAAGGATGTGAAGCAGTCTGCCACTGCCCACTGAATAAGTCAAAGGTAGCCAAACATCTATTCATGTATAGTTTCCTAATTAGCCCAGGTAAAAAAGTGTTTTGGTGTACACCTGTCTTGGTGACAACATTAATTCCACTACGGTCCATACGGGAAAAGGATTACTTCCGGACTTTGGAACAAGCCTCAAATACTAACTCAGGGGTTGGATAGCTGCCACTGATTTCCTCACGACCTGGAGTTAGGCACAAAAGCAAGATCTATCATTCACTGAATTGCTAAAGTGTCAGTGTTGAGGTTGGATCGACTACCTCAACCACGATGGATTAAATTCCTCTCCATCAGCTGCCAAATAGAATAGAAAGATATCAACTCTGTCACAGTGGGGATTCATATAAATTCATATAAATCACATGAAATATCTTCTGGAACAGTTTCTACATTTTCAAATCCATCAGATACTTAAAATGTTTGATTCTCTGGCAGCAACGCCCCCCACCCCCCCCGCCAACAGCATATGTTTCCTGACTGAGTCTTGGGGCGGGGCTAGGGGGATGACTGGCACCGATGTGGAGTGCTGGGCACTGCAATCAGTGGGCATGTGGTTTTGGCTGGCTGCCTCACGCAGGTCTAACCGACATGTGCACTGAAGCTCTCCCCAACCCGGCTGCATTGCCGGGCTGGAGAGAGCAAGCACCGGCCTCCAGTCTCCCAGGGAGCATAAATCAAGGGCGCTCAGGCCAATCCTGACGCTGCTCTCATGCATGAGAGTAGCTTCAGGATTCTGAGACTCTGGGATCCTGTGCCTGCAGTGGAGCCACAAGAAGAGCAGATGACCAGGGATGCGGCAGGCTGCAGGTAAGTGTTTTTTCCCCCCAATTTTTGTTAATGTCGCCTCCTCCCCTCCCACCCCGCCATGCCACTCTTCTCTGATACCGGCCGTAACTGTTCTTTGCAGAATGTTACTATTTCGCTTTAACTTTATTTCAGCAATTCCCATAAAAGCACTTAAGATAAGATACATTGGCACGATTAAAAACATTAAAATTGTCTCAATAACTAATTTTAAAAGAAATCCATAAGCGAAAAACCATTTGAGTGCTAAGAAAGATTAAATTACCTAAAGTTTATACATTTTGCTAATAATCAAATCCATAGTAAATGGACAACATATAATTCATGCAATAACAACCAATTGCAAAAAACATAGAATGCATACAAGTCCCCAAAGTCTAGTCTAGTGGCAACTGAACAGTCCTTTTCTGTCTACATCTCCAAATGTGTAGTAGGAAACGCAGCCGCGGTCGGTAGTAGGAGTAACTGCAGGGCGGTGACGTGGGGAGGGGGAGGGGCAGGGTGGGGGGTAGTAAACTATGGATTACGGCGGTTTACAGGTAAGTCAACATATAAATTAATAAAACGAATTTCGTTGCGTGCACTGCATCCCCAAATGCGATGCAGTGCACGCAACGAAATTCGTTTTATTAATTCATATGTTAATTTAGCTGTAAACCTCCGTAATCCATAGTTTACTACCCCCCACCCTGCCCCTCCCCCTCCCCACGTCACCGCCCTGCTGTTACTCCTACTACCGACCGCAGCTGAGGAAACGGAAAACAGCAAATACAAGTGGTTGAGCTATGTTTGATCTAAAAGCCCTTGATACAGTTCTATAGTCCCTAACACCCAAGTTGCGACAAAGCAGCAGGCTCCATACCCTCCAATAGGCATGGTATTGCAGGCAAAAAATAGGATCTGATCTATACATTCCTTTCTTTCAGAGCAAAAGGGGCAACTCATATCTAGTTCAGAAGGGGGACAATGCCATTTTGCAGTAAATGTTCGAAGTGGAAAACGTCCCAATCCAAAATTTGATATACAGAGTTCTAGCAGCCAGGGGCTCAATTGCATCCATTTACTCTTCCAGAGAGTGAACATCTTTAAACTCCAGAAAGACTGAGGTCAGAGAGCTCCCCCTACTGGACCTATGGAGCCCTCAATCCACATACCTCCAGTACATCCTGTTGAGTGTGGGCTTTGATACATTATATGCAGTCTCTGGGTGCAACCAAAGGTTCTCACACCTAATCTCTGTTAAACAGCATTTGATATGCTCCAACCACAGGATGGTAACAGCCCCAGAGAGCTTTAAGATTTCATCTCAACCCATACAGTAGGGCACTAAATCAACAGAGGTTCAGTTTCTCCTCCAATAAAACAGAGATCTGAGTCTTACTCTGTAGACAAGGGATCTAAAACCTAGATCTAAGCAGAGGGAGACAAATGGGGTGCTAGCGGTACACTGACAAAATATCGACACTCAAAATAAACCCATACAGAAATATTGTAACCAAACTATCGATGTCAAAAATACTGACATCCTATACTTATAATGGTAGTGCAAAAATATTGGGGGGAAAATATCACTGTAATTAATATAGTTCTATAAAATATCGATTTTAAAAATATATAAAATAAAATAATAAATAGATATATATATTGAATAGCCAAATTAATTTAAAAAATGCAAACATATTTAATATATAGCTTCACAAACATAATTAAAAAAAAGTTAAACACACATATATAATAATTAAAATATATTTATTTAAATCTCCGTACAAAAAAAGTTAATAATTTTAATTTATATTATAATTTAAGAATAATATCAAAACAAGTGTATATATATATTTATATATATAAATATATATATAGCACCAGTTTCCATAGTTAAACGTCAAAGCACTCACGGACACGGACCAAGTAGTAAGTGCAAGAAGTTTATTTAGTGCGGTATGTCGCCATAACGTTTCGGCTTGTCCGAGCCTTGTTCACATGACAATGTAAAAGTGGCAGACCACAGTATTTAAAGTGACAGTGCAAATTATTCAAATTTCAACCATGTGACTGAATTGAGGATAGAGGTAGAAAACATACTGCGGCATAGGATTGACATTGTGTGCAAAAATGCAATCTAAAATCATTGTAAACATCCAACCACATAATAAAATTATCAAAAATCAATAAATGATTTTAAAAGTGATTATAATCCAATAGATTTGTTCAAAAAAGCATGTTGTGCGGTTTTATATGTTATTTTGTATAGAGCGTAGTATTGTCTTCCTATAATAAGCACACCCATGTTATAGTTAAATATCAAGGGTCTGCAACTCTCAGCACATAAAATATATATATATTATTGCTGTTGATGGTGTAAATTATCAAGACACCAATGGACTTCACAAACATAAGGTAAACATCATAATGTGCAAAGGTGCACAAATGTAAACTCGCCCAATTGGAAGCAAAGGGGTCTACCACTAAGAATCTTGGTCATAATTGCGTGAAATCGCTTTATAAAATCATGGGTTAAATCCCATATGTGCAAACTATGCAAAAACACACACTCCTAGCATGATCATTCCTACTGGACACATGTAATTATATGGGAAATAATTTATCAATAAAGCTAGGCGTTAAATAATACAAATAATTTTAGTAATTCACATATTGATATCGTAAATTCCTGCCTAATGCCTTGTTGATCATACTTCAAATGCATCCTACTAATTTCAATCTTTCCAAAAGTGATTTTAAACCAATTTATATATAAAAGAACCCTTGTGTTACGTGAAATAAAACCTATTTATCATTACTGTCCACCAATGGAATGTGGGACCAGAAAAATCAGTAATACTAGTTAATTTCACTGATAGTACTAATATAAATTGTGGAGAATCTAAGAAAATTCTAGAGTTTGACAGACATCGTAAGAACAGGATGAGTAGTATCTTGCTCTAAGGGATACTGGCATATGCCAAAAGTAAGGATAATGTACACTTGTTAAATTATATAAATGGCCTATTGCTGGGGTCCATGTAAAGATGTCTGACTGGTGGTAAAGTCTATGATAGTCTATATAAGAGACAAAAGATGTATAGCTATTATTTGTCTCATAGGGAAGCATAAATACACTTCTCCAAACCTAAAATTGTATGGATAAAAGAATAAATATGTATCAAAAAAACTTAAAAAGACCCCAAAGGGATCTACTCTCTAAGATCAATTATTACCACCAGAATTTAGGATAGACATGTGTGCAAATCTTCTGTGACATTTAGTCCTCCTGGGTACTTAGAGTCCAGTTGCAAAATGTATTTAGTTTCTAATTTGCGCAGCTTGGAATCACGGTCACCTACTCTCCTACTTGCAATAACCGCATCAATAACATAATACTTAAGGCCCCGATTGTCGCTGTTGTGGTATTCTTTAAAATGTCTCGCTACAGGATAGGTTTTATCTTGGTTTACTATTGCCCGGAGATGTAGTAATATACGTTTATGTACTGCGTGTTTTGTGCTTCCCACATATTTTAATCCGCAGGGGCATAGTAAAACATATATTGCATATTCAGTCCTGCAGGTAAGTACTTTACTAATTTGATGTTCTTTTTCACTAAAGGCATCCTTAAACATCTTCATATTGATGCCATGTGTGCAGGACTTACATGTTTTGCATTTAAAGAAACCCCAATTGGTTTGTAACCATGAAGTTTTTTCAATGGTCTCCGGGTTAGTGTCGACCAACCTATCTTTCATAGAAAGGGCCTTGCTAAAAGTTAAGGATGCTTTGCAGGGTAGGGTCTGACCAATCACTGGATCGCTTCAGACAATAGGCCAATTACAGTTGATGATTTTGTATAGCTCTGAATGTTGTTTACTATACCCAGTAATTATTCTGAACGGGTTAGGAGGGGAACTAGTGTGGTCAGGAATTGTCAGATTTGTAGAAACATTGGGGAGAACTGCTGGTTTGTAGACATCAAGAAGTTCCTGTCTATTAATTCTTACTGACTTCGCAACGGCTGTGTCAATAATATGTTCAGAATATCCCCATTCCAAAAACCTGTGCTTGCTAGCTTATTGGGCTGTCTTTAAATCCAATTCACTGCTGCAGACCCTTCTAAGGCAAAGCATTTTCCCGTATGGGATGCTTGATATCAAGTGTGCTGGGTGAGCACTGTCTGCATGTAAAATCATATTGCCTGCAGTGCTTTTCCTGAACAATCTAGATTCAATTTTGTTATTTTTAATATAACTCTGTGTATCAGGAATGTAACTGAGGATTGACTCATGGTTGCAGTGAATTGTAAATTGAGTTCATTGCTACTGATTTGAATAACAAATGCCTCTGCCTGCTCTTTGGTTCCCCTCCACACAATGAATAAATCATCAATAAAACGTAACCAAATTATCACATTTTCATCAAAAACCTTTTTGTGTTTCACCTTGAGGACCAGTTCCTCCCAAGCACCCATATGCAAACAAGCATAGCTTGGAGAAAAACTGGCCCCCCATTGCTACGCCCTGTAACTGTCGATAAAGCAAGTTGTTATACATGAATATATTGTTGTGCAAACAATAATTCAGCATTTGGACTAGCATATCATTGTGGTCGTTAAACTGCTCCGACCTACGAGACAGAAAATACTGTGTTGCTGCTAGCTCATCTGTGTGCTTAATGCTTGTATAGAGCGAAACGACATCAAGGGCGAGCATCCAATAACCCTCCACCCAAGTGATCTGCTGGATCTTCAATAGGAAATCTCCTGTGTCCTGTACAAAAGAGTCCAAAGCTTTAACATGACATTGAAGAAAATAGTCAATGTAGATTGAAGATTTTTCCAGTGGGCCCCCCCTGGCAGTTATAATCGGTCTGCCGGGCGGCTTCTCCTTGTTTTTATGGACCTTGGGGATGAAATAAATCAACGGGGTTATAGGGTTAACAATCTTGAGAAATTTGAATTCATCTTCTGAGAGTAATCGTTTGCTTTTCCATTTGGTCAGTTTCTGATGATATTCATTGTGTGAACTTTTCATGGTAGCCTGATTGATGCGTTCATAGAATTGTCTATCATTCAGTTGAAGGTAAGCCTCCTTGTCATAATCAATTCTTGTCATTAGAACAATGTTGCCTCCTTTGTCACTGCCCCTGATGACAACTCCTTTGTCTTTACTTAATTTGGCCACTAGGGCCTCATATTGCTGTGTTTGTCTGTCATATTTGTTCTTCAGATTACTTATTCGTTTCTGTAGTTTCTTTAATTGTACTGTTACATTTTCATGAAAGATATCGATCGTATCCCGAGGCATAAGTGGATTGAAAGTTGACGGTGGCCTAAATGGAGTATATGGCGCTTCTTGTTTAAAGGACTGATCAATTGTCCTAACATTGCTTTCAAATCCTAATGGGGGTCCATAGCCCACCCCTTCTGTTACCCATAATTCAAAAATCTCGTTGGAAAGCGATGAACCACTAGATGCTACTTCATCCATCTCGTTTGGATTATGGGGTATAGGATTCTTGTTTGTTTTCATCATGTGGAATTTGCGCAATTTGAGCTTTCTCACTGCTTTATAAATATCCAATCTGGTGGTAGCATAGTCGAAATTTCTATGAGGTGCAAAAGAAAGGCCCAATTTTAGTATTTTTTCTTCATTTGCTGTGAGTTTTAGCTGAGTCAGATTGATAATAGTACAACTGTTGCTGTTACTTATTGTTGGTTCTTGGGTATCCATTGGTCCCTGCCCCTCCTCTTGTTTTGATAGGAAGCGCCTCTTCCTCGCCCTGTACCTCTGGTGCCGTTTGTAATTTGCGAATTTTCGCGGTAATTTCTTTGAGTCCTGGGCCGAAGAGACTGCATTCGCTCGTGACATAAAAAACCTATTTCATCTCCTGGCGATGGTTTGGCAGACTGGCCTAGTACTTCTATATCACGAAGCTCTGATTCTGACCCACTACTTACTGCTGAACTCAAGTCTGATGTTGTCGTATCCAATTGGTCTTTATTTCTATTAGGTATTTTAATTTTACTATGTGTTTTTGATATCGGACCTCTTAAAACATCATACCTTTTTGAAAAAGTAAATATTTGGCCTAGCTCATAGTCATTACGATCTCGTTTGAATTTGAAAGCTTTGCGTTCCATTATTTTGGTTTCTTCTTTCTTAAGTCTAACCGTCATCTCATTGGTTAGTTTAGCTTTTTCTTCAGTTTCATCATTTTTATCCAAATCCACATAAATTTCCGCAATCTCTTTGAGCAACTGCGCTCGGTCTATATCAGTGTATTTAATTAATATTAAGACCAAGCGTTGTGATGCTTCAAGGTTGCTCTCTGCCCACTCCCGCATTAAGTCAGGATTAGGATTCTCGTAACATCCATATATACATATATATACCATTAACATAAATTTAAAAAACATTGTTGAGAGGCCCGCCTCTATTTTCAAAGTGAACTTTTGAACGGCCAGGGTTTGCAAAGGATTTCCTGTGCACTTCGTGCTTTGAGTTCCAACTTCGAAGGCAAGTAACAAATGCATTAACAGCTGTGTTCGATTGGAATTGCTCTGACCTTTTACTGTGACTCTGAGACTTCGCCATAAAATATGAAACTTTTTCTTTTGAAGGCGCACTTGAGGTACTCAGCACACAGTGGAAATAATTTAAACCTTACTAATAAACATTGAATGATGAAATTATTTTAAATAGGCACTAATGGAGCATTATGGTTGTTGTGGTCTGGATGACCACCGATAATACGCAAGTGATTTATGCAGTGATGGCTATTATTGAATTATAAAACATCGTATTTTCGAAGGATTAACCAGCATAAATATGAGACTGAATTACTCACCATCATTGCATCGTATATTGAAAACTCTAAAGACACACAACTTACTGCCTCTTTAAGGAACTATATGGGCATTAGTCCTTTTTCAATGTTTCAAGCCATGTTTAAAAAGCTGACGATTCCGCCTTACGAATATTTGCATATGAGGAAGACTAGCATTGAGTTGAAACGCGTCATACTATGCTTTGCTGCCTTTGAATGAAGGATTGAGAAGCACTGTTGGTTTTGCCTGTCTCACGTCACTGTTGGTGTGGCCTGTCTCACATCACTAAATAGTGGGTGTTGTTCGTTTGGAGTATTGAGAGATGTCTGGCGCATCTGAATGGGCCCGACCCGAAAGGCTGAGGCGCTCTTCACGTCAGGTGTCGTTTGGAATATATTTATATATACATACATATATATACCATAACCATAAATTTAAAAAACAAACTGTTATACTTAAGTAAACAATAAAATAACTTAAAATTCTTTAAATGTAGCAAAATTTCTTTTTCACATAAAAAATAATAATCATTAAAAATATTATAATTTTAAATAGATAAAAAATAATAATATAAATTATAACAGCATAAAATAAATTGTAAAATATAGCATTTAATACATATAGTATTCCCACTACAATTTATACCAAACAACGCAAACAATTCAAATTAATATATAAAAAATGTACTACTCCAGCGTCACGCAACACAAAAATAATAAAACTTTTTAAAATTTACAAATCTCCCTCCAGTAAATGATGCAACAGTAGTAAAAGTGTTGGATTGCGGATAAGATATATTTACTGTAACCATTCCTGCTAGTACAAAAGTAGCAAAACTGTTGGTGTGTGAGGGGATACATTTACTATTCCCACCCCAATCACTACAACAGTAGGGAAAGGGTTAGATTGCGGAGAGGTAAAATGTACTACTCCCACCCCAATGAGTGCAACCGTAGGGAAAGTGTTGGATATCTGAGGAGTAAATGTACTATTCTCACTCCAGTCAGTACAACAGTACAGCAGTAGGGAACGTGTTGGGATTGTGGAGGGGTAAAATGTACTATTTTCAATCCAATTAGTGCAACAGTAGAAAAAGTGTTGGACAGCGGAGGGGTACAATTTACTATTCCCACTCCGGTCAATACAACAGTAGGGAAAGTGTTGAAAAGCAGAGGGGTAACATTTACAATTCCTAGTACCGTCAGTACAATAGTAGGGAAAGTGTTGGATTGCGGTGGGGTCAAATATACTATTCCTACTCAAATATGTGCAACAGTAGGGAAAGTATTGGATAGCGGAGGGGTAAATTTACTATTACCACTCCAGTCTGTTCAATATTAAAAACAAACAAAATATCTTCAACAAAATACAATTATTTTAGAAACAAAGTTAATAAAAAAATATATAAATAGGTTGAAAAATAAAATTTAAAATAATTTAAAATTAAAAAACAAATCATATCACAGTATCAAAAACATATCACAAATACCTACAAATATTATTATAAATAAAATACAAAAATAATTGCACACAAATAAATATTTTTACTTAGAAATTATTCATTAACAAAAATATTAATTATTACATATATTTAGTTTAGTTACTTCCCACCCTATAACACCGCAAAACTCACAACCTACACCTAAAAAATTCTTTACACTGTTAATATAAATATTCAACAAAGTAATTTTCATTATTTAAATAATCATTATTAATTAATTATAACTAATATACTCCCAACAATATATCCCCACAAAGCACACAACACACTCATCACATTTAACAAAAAAAATATTTACACAATTAACATAATTAATTACTACATTAATAATCATTATTAATTAAAATAAATATATTAATTGCTTAAAATGTATTTACTTCCCACCCCATACCCATACAAAACTCACAACCCACATGTATTTGCACAATTAACAATTAATTATCAATTAAAAATAGTATTAATTAGAAAACAAATCATAATCATTAAACTTAATTAGCTTCCCACCCTTTACCTCTATCATCCCTACAACCTGCACCTAACATTAAACTTAAAAATAATTACACAATACAATTAATTTTCAATTAAATAACTAATAACATTTATCAACTAATTATACAGTAATTAAAATAATTTACTTCTCACCCTTTGCCCCTATAAACTCAAAACCTGCATCTTAAAAAAGTCATTAAACAATTAACATAGTAATTGTCAATTAATTATTATTAATTATCAACTAATTACTAATTAACTAAAAATAAATTACTTCCCATCCATTACCCCTATAAACCCACAACCCACACCTAAAAAAATTACACAATTAACAATTAATTATCAAAATAATGGTGATAAACCTGTGGTAAAAACATTCCATGCTGTTATTGCCAGACTTCTGGTTGTGGTCATATCTCACAAATATTCAGTGATTAGGTACAGTGTTACCGCATTACTTATAATCTCACAATTTCTGCATCCTTACAATCTGTGTTAGCTGCCGGTATGTGTTGTAAAAGAATTAGGTCACATTTTGGCAATTTTATAGAAACCTAAATGAGGTTTCTTTTCTCTTCGTTTGCCCAACTTGGTCAAAATAACCAGACATTGAGGGCCCTACCACGATGCAGTCACAAACGGCTCCGACCGTTGGTCGAAGCCTTTCCGACCGCATCGTAATATGTCGGTCGGATTCCTTTCCGACCACCTCATTACGAGGAGGCGGTTGGAAAGGAATCCAATCAGTCATTCCGACTGGCTTCCTACAGGCTTGGAGAGCAGGGCCCTCTTTGGGTGCACAGTCTCTGGTTGGTGAGCACCCCCTGTTGATCCCTGCACCCCGCTGCAGGCACCTTCAGGTGCCTGCCACGGGGTGCAGGAATGACCTGCACCTCCTATTTTACAATGGGAGCAGGCATTCCGGCCAGAATACATGCTCCCATTGTAATGTGTTGGAATGCGACCGAACAGTGTTGGGATGCACCCTAATTAGTCAGTCGTGACCGCCGACCGGGTGACTGTCGGTCCCATTACAGAGACGATGTCGGGAGGAGAAAACTCCACCACACATCGTAATAGGGCCCTAAGTACTGTAATGGATTAGGGTGAGCAGGGATGCAGAGGGTAATTTCAACTTAGATTTCAGCAAATTTTACTCTACACCTTCATTCTTGATCCTTTACTATATTCTTTTTCAAAATACATTTTTTGTGTTAGCTGCCCGCACACCCATTTCTGACGACATCAAAGTTCTTTTCTTCGTTTTATGTACTCATCAGTACTCTGTGTATATTATTTTATGAAAAGATGGAAGGAAAAGGTCAAACAATTGGAGAAAAAACAGCGTGTGGAAATTATTCTTCGATTAGTAATTTGTACCTGTCAGTCACAAGGTTCAACAAATGATTAAATAATGGTGTGTGGAATTAGGTAAGGTCACACATGGCTGGCTAAATTACAAAATCAATGGGCGCACCTCATTAAAATAATGACATCACGTAACTTGTATGAGCCATGATTTCTATTTTTCAACTCCTGCCCACTTAGCCAGTTCTGTCTCAAGCTTAAACTAAACTGATACGTGAGAGCAAAAATCCATTAGGCTGAGGGTGGAACAATCTAATTTAGTAAATTGGTTACTGTAAAATGTGCGACCTCAATTATGGTTGTGTAGGAAAGTGCCATTGGAAACATTTGAAACCCTATATAGATTATCCAAATGCACGCGCAACGTTTTACTGCCAAAAATCGCCCTTAATAAATGGGGCCTTTAATTATATCCCGAATGCAAAAGGTACCATTATATGGATAAGGTATTTTCAGAACAGTACATTATCATAGAGCTACTGTGAAAACTAGAAGCATTCTGCTAAAACCCCCTTTACAACGACAGGTAATACGCTTTAAATTAACATAGAAACGTAGGCTACATTTAATTACTTCCGCCACACGCTTTTATTCCTATATTTCTACCAGACAATAATTTTGAGCTGTTAATGGACAGCAGGCTTAGATTCCAATCCTGTAAGTGTTTGAAATACTCAGATAAACCGTGCTTAATTTCCGTCTGTGGTTTCAGGTGGTGGACAGGGCCTTCATTTTTTGGGATTAGGACTTATTTTTTATCACCAGACTTTGACCCAGAACCAGAGAGAGAATGGCAACAAGCATTTGCAATGCAATAGGTCTCGCAATTACACGAGTTAAAGCTATTGGCATTGTAAATGACAATGCCAATAGGCATTGTTATTTGCAATGTCAATAGCTCAAACGCGCGTAAATGCGAGACCTAATGCATTGCAAATGCTTGTTTTTCTAAGTTGTCAAAAATAGTCAGGATAAATGCAGAACAGCGCACGGAAGAGGACAGGTTTCCCGCCTCCGTGCCCCGCTGCACTCCTTAAGCATAACTCACGAGGGGTACACAAAGGGCATAGACAATGAGGGCCGTGGGGAGCCTGCTTATACCTCGCTGGGGTGGTGATGAGAAAAGCAAACCCATTCTTTTTATTGAGCCAGCCCCACCCTCCTCGCCTCCCCTCATGCACACTCCCTTCCGAGGGGGTCTGTGCCGTACAAAGAGTCTTCCCTAAACCCTGTGCCCAGGTGCACCTCTGAGCCGCGCGAGCAGGGGGTCCGAGTGTGTGTGGGGCTCAGCCTCACCCGGTGCACCCACTGACACACTGGTAGGTGTACAAATGCCGCATGCTGGTTACAGCGCAGGGGGTTAATGCTCCTAGCACACCCCGCTCCCCAGTCTTCTGTCCTGTATTATCAGCCCGTCTTACGCTAGCCTCGCGCCTCCTCCTCACGCGAGTAAACATTTGGCTAAAGGCCTCAGCTCAACCTGAATGGCGGGGGTGGCCTTGTGAAGTGCCTCGCGCGCCCCCCGATCGCTGATGGTTTTGTGCTGAAGTACACAGCTGATAACAAGCCTGTGACCCCGGCGGCGGCCGGGCCGCTAGAATTACAGGGTAACCAGGCGAAAGCTGGCTGCAATACACATATATCATAGATGTTGGGAATCTTTGAGCCGCTGACTATCTGTCAGGTCTTGCGAATTCGTACTGCCAATACAGCTCTAGGTGGGATTTCGTGGTGATGAAGGGCGGGTAGATGTGCCCAGGTGTCACTTCTTCTGCTTTTCGTTCGATTAATGTATTTAAACACCCCTTGCAACCAACAGGCACTTTCAATGAGATTCATCTCGGGCAGCGCTGCGAGGTCATATTAGTGCAATGCAACGCTGCACAGATCTCTGCAACATAACATTCTAGTCACCTACTCTGTCATGGGGTATAAATCAACATCAGGGCTTTCTATCTTTTAAAATCTGCGCGCCAAGCACCCCTCCCTGCCCCCGGCCCGTTCCCTACAGAAACACCTGGACTCAGAGCTGATGACGCACATCCCATGCACGCGACCGGCCAGGGTGCACAGAGAAGCGCGTGGCGCAACGTGAAGTGCTTTGCATAATGGTACAGTTACAAACAAGACCCGCGTCTACTCTCAATCGGTGCCCGCCCTTTGCATATTAGCCTCGAGAGACAGATGTTTTTCCAAGAGACAATATGAAAATTACCCTCTGAAGAACATCCCGGCGGCCGGTGGGCCTCGGGTCCCAGTGACGAAGCCTGCAAATCCAAGTTACAATAAAAGCATGTTGACTTTTGGGTACTCTTGTGTAGCCAGAGGAAAAAGTGAACTTTAAAGCTGTTCATCGCATGATGAACTAGCCGGGCATACTCCAGAAGGAAGGGCACGTGAGGGAAGAGAAAAGGGGCAATTTTGCAAGGCTAATGTCTGGTAGGACAGGACCGGTGACAGCCTGACAAAAACAGATATGCTTTGAAGTCACTGCAATCCTCTTTCCATCAGGCCTTGACGCTTCCATATGGAGGGTGCATGTCAATTGCCTCTGACCCAGTTCACATCCCAGCCAGTGGCGTAGCTAGATCTTTTGGTGCCCATGGTGGTCCCTGCGTTTGCTGTCCCGCGACGGCAGTAGGTAAGAGCGGGGTGTAATTTCTGGGTTTAATATGCCTGTTCAAAATAGTGTAACGTTGAGATATTTTGGTACCCAATTGATGATATATGGAGAAAAAAAAGTGATGTCAGTACGACGTGTGCTCTGCACTGAAGTGTGTCTTTCAGAAGGAGACCGCACAAGTACCGTTTTGCGCAGCTCTTAGTTTCAAAATCCTATCCTTTATACTGAATGAAATAAAAAAAAAATACATTGCAATGTGAGACTCCAAAAGCCCTGTTCCTGTACGGTTATCATTTGTGGAAAAGCAGCTCGACCGTGCATATATCAAAAGTGTCTGGGTTGCAAAGACATGCGTTTTTGTGTATTTTCAAAGCACTGCCTATTTGGGTTTACCCTGTCGTGTCTGCAGAAGGGAAGCAGCTTGATTATCATTTTGACATGAAAGAGTGAAGATGGACAAAGTAAACGATTGTGACGAAGAGACGTGGGGCAGAGCAGAAAGCAAGCGCCAATCCGCTATGAGTGGTGTAATCAGGTCTTCGGACACTCGTGCACGGGGCAGTCAGTACCTGAAGTTCTGCCCACGTATACAAGTCGGGGGCAAATGAAGTGGGAAATGGGTAAAAAAACACAAGACAAGCCCGCCGCTGGAAAAAAACATGAAGCTGACGAGGAGGGAGTGGGAGGGGCTTTCACTGAAAGTGACATGGCAGTGAAAGGAAAACAAACAAGCCCGGCGGAGCGTGGCGCGAGCGCTTGGCAGGGCAATTTAAAACGACCCATTGCTCATTGAAGGTGGGAACAGGCTATGCGTGCAGCCAGAGAAAATAAACAAACGAGAGGGGAGGGGGGAATGCCATCAACAGAGGAGCCCGCGAAAGTGAAAGTGATCACGATCGCTACGAAGGAAAGACACATGGCGCTGCGCGCGTGCACGTTCACGTGCACTGTAGCTTTAGGCCACGGCAGCACTTTGAAAAGCCCAGATATAAAATGTCTCTTAGAGCCTTTGGCTCACGAGACCTAAAAAGGGAGAAAAATGTAGGAAAACAGTGAGAATGGTGAAAACAGGAATCAACAAGCACCGGCAGAGCCAATAAATCCTCAATATACAATACAACTGGAAAAACAAGTAAATAAACAAGTAATAGAGCTGCCATCCAAATGTGGCAGGCATATGAAAATGTACTTCTTTACAGGCGACTGACCACATGTGTTCAGGCAAAATGCTGTCACTTATGGTTCAAGAGAGCCAGTATTGGAGCTGTCTCCACATTGCCCTAGGCATTGATGGGTGGAAGAAAAATGTGAATGCCAATTAAACATATCAATCGATGAACGGGCTAACCAAAAGCAGTCTTCGTCCATATGTCTACATTTTTATTATGATTTTTTTTAAACATGAGACTGGTTAGACTGCTGAAAAAGCAAGACCTAGGAATTTAGGAACACCATCTCTGGTCCCTATAAAATAGCCCATTACAAGTAGTTTTTAGACAAGGAAAAGCCAGTGGCATCGCTCATTGGTGTAAAAAGTTGATGATAATTTGTTATCTTGTTGCAAAACCTGTGGAAGCTTTCACCTTCGATTTGCAGTTGAAAAGGCGTTCCGCAGATGACTCATAAGCCTTAGACTACAACCTCCTTTCTGGCCAGGGACAAAGTCCTGAGACAGGAGAATAAATATCATGCGGCAGTAACAGGGAAATATGGCGGAGGTGCATGCTTTGAGTACATCATCTGACACACATATCTATCAGACAGGTGAAGAAGGAAGCGAGCGATGTTTTGCTGCATCATTTTACCAAAGTACCTTTTCATTGACCATTCGCTTGTTAAGAGGATGTTAGTGTTAATATGCTTTTGTTAGAGAACAGCCTCCTAGGCACTTGAAAAAAAATGGAATGGTTGCATACCTCTACATTGTCTATCGCTATTTAGAGGGCACCACAATGAGATCATAACTACATCACGGGACACTGCATTGTCTACATGGCAAAGTCAATGCATTACATTTTCTAATTATTTTTATTTTTTGCCTTGTCTTAACTGTTATTTTAATCATTTTCTTAATTTTCAAGCTTTAAATGTTACATTTATTATTATTATCGTTTTGCTTAGACCGGTATTTACGTTTTTATTTCATTAATTTAATTGAATTAGTTTTCCTAATGCTAAAAGTTGACTTAACGTATTTATTGATTTTAACTTGACTCTAATAGGAAACTTAACTTTGTTTTTATTTATTAAAAAACCTAAGTCCATTCCTTTTTGTAAATAAAAAATATTTAATTAAATACAATATTTTCAACCATAACACTATCATAATAGTAAAACATTAATATATTTTAATGTAATAATCATTTTTTTTTATTTAGTAAACGTCCTTTATACTAACAGGAAACCATACAATTATAATTTTCAAAAATAAATTAAAATATCTGAAATTTCATGAACATTTTAGCAAATTATAATCTCGTCTCAAAGCTCCCTCTCCCCCTCACTACTCCCCTCACACACAAACTCCAATTTTTACTTTTTTTAAATAACTGAAATAAATGTTTTTTTAAATTGTATTAATTATTTTGTAATGTGCTCTTTATATCGCAAGGCCACCCCTCCTACCCCATTCAGTTTTATTTTAATTTTACTTTATTTAAATAGGTTACCTGCAGTCTTTTACATTTTGAATTAATTCACAATGGAAAAAGGGAAACTTTTGTGCATTGCAAAAAGTACAAATACCGCTCATAATATCGATAGAATATTAGCAATGCTTCATGAGGTTTCACCTTAACTAAACATGTTTCAGTGCTACAGATTTCGTCTTCCCAGTCTATGCCGTAAAAGGTTTGCTGTCTGTTGCCAACATTGATTCAATATAAGGTGTTAAACTGGTAACCTATAAATATAATTGCACGAAGATAGTCTTTCTTCACTTTGTTTTTCAACACATAGGGTTAAACTCCATATGGTATTGATATTATGAAAATATTTTTTGTGTCAGGTTTTGCCAAGCCTACTGCTTAATAATCTAGGTTAACCGGTGGTGATATTTCTCTGCTTAGTTAAAGGGCAAGAGAAGGATGTGTGAAAATGAGATGTGTGGATGTGAAATGTAGCAAACTAACAAACCTACAAATGAAAGTGCTAGCTCTGCAGTGCATTTCTTTCCCCATAAGAAGAAAAATACAGCTTGTGATTATGCACTGAATTAAAAATTTGGATTGCTTGAAAGTCAGCCTATTTATCTTTTAGATCATGGTTGAAAGTACAGCGTCTGCTTGACCAACTGCTTTCAATGCACATTAACTGTGCATTCGATGATCCACTTTCAACAACTGACGTGAGACACTAACAATCACTTCTTAGATCAATTGAGAAGAATATATGTATTTCCCTCTAACACTATGAAGGTGTCATTCCACCTCCTTTGGAGTGTGTCCATTACAAGCCATGAGGGACTATTTTACATTTTAAAAGTGCAATCAACTAGGACACTTTATGTTATGTTCCGTTCTTTCTTTCATACATTCATTGTATACATAAAGCATTTTTTAACACCAGCAGGCTTTTTTGAATGCGTTTGTCATGACACAAATGCGAGTTGATGCTAACCCAGCTTTTTAATTGCTTTTAGTTTATCAGAACAGACAACCATTTTGGGGCCAGGCCATCTTTATACAGGGACAGACTAGGTAACCAAAACCGGCACTGGCAAACTTCTCGCTCCCCCACCCCCTGGGGGGGTCGAGCTGCTTGCTAGGGCCAGTTTTGGACAATTTTGTTAAGAGGGATGATATTGCCGGCCCCGATAACAAAAATGGCCCCCCAGGGGCCCTAAACCGGCCCGGACACGGCATCCCACTGGGGAAATGCCCGGTGCCACTCCGGCCAGTCCGGCCCTGTCTTTATACCACAACCACCACCAATTCAACATCAACAACAGCACCACCTAAACACCTACATGAAAATAAAACCAGCATTACCATCAGTACTAATACTAGCAATCACCAGTGCCACCACCAACACCAATAGCACCACCACACTACCAATACAACAACCACCAGTACCACCACAATCAATACCACAGCATCAACACCACATCAGCAATACCTTTGCTAATGCTACAAACCAAAACCACTGCACCCAATACCATCAATGCCACCACCATCACATACAATAACCAAGACCACTAATAACGATTATATCGAGACCACCACCAAAATACCACCTCTATCATTACACCAATACCATAACCAATACAATCATCAGCAGTACCACCAGCAATATCAATATTGGTGCCAACAATAACATCAAAACCACCACCACGAATACCACTATTCCACACCACAATATCAATATGCCAAAACCAACCCCACGGAGACAACCACCAAACCAATAATACAGTATTCAAGGGAATCCCTGCTAGCGCTGTCACCCACCCTAACAAACCTTAACAAAATGTTATGTGTAAAGGCCTGTCCAGGAAGCACTGAAGGACCGTTCTCCTGTTATGGGTGCAAATGGCAGAGCCTAACGTCCCCACGCCATCTCCATACAGATATAGACGACCAGCATACCATTGAATGCCTATACTTCAACGTCAGGTCAATACCTAAACATACCTTTGACATTTGGGATACCCTAAATGAGAGAAACCCTGATCTGGTTTTTGTAACCGAAACATGGCTGGGGGATAACAATCTCCCTGATATTGCC
The DNA here is from genome assembly GCF_964204655.1 of Triturus cristatus. Classification (NCBI taxonomy): domain Eukaryota; kingdom Metazoa; phylum Chordata; class Amphibia; order Caudata; family Salamandridae; genus Triturus; species Triturus cristatus. The sequence goes on from NC_140585.1 coordinate 1,099,023,625, forward strand.
AATGCCCTGCCACCTAAATACAAAATTCTCAAAAAAGACAGGCAGGGACGGAAGGGAGGCGGGCTGGCCATTATATTTAAAGACCACCTCACCTGTCTCCATTCCGAAGTGGTGCTTATGGGAGAGCATGAAGTATTACCGTTTCAGGTATCCAGTAACAACCACATACTGCTTGGGGGAGCAGTAATTTACAATCCTCCAGGCCATCAAACTGATCTGAGCGCCAAACTTTTTACTCAACTTCTTCCCCTATGCCTGAAATATAAACACTACCTAATCATAGGAGACTTCAACGTGCACTTTGAGGAAGTACATAGCACCATAGCTAGGCAACTGTAAAAAGACATGCAGATCCTCAATCTCAAGCAATGGATTTCAGGCCCCACACACAGCGCTTGGCACACTTTAGATCTGCTATTTTCTAACATAGAGTCAACAAGGATCCAGGAGATTATCCCTGTATTCTGGACAGATCACTCGCTTGTATCCTTTATCTTCTACCTGCCGGTGTCCGCCACTAAATCCCTTAAAACCGCACGATTGGCAAACAGAGCTTGGAAACTGGTCACCCAGGACCGGTTCCAAGCCCACTTCTCCCCAGACAACCTAGCTACCCGAGACTATCTTCCAGCAAATGTAGAAGCTATTCAACTCGAAGCCAAAATCACCAAGACTCTAGATACTTTTGCACCTAAATTTACATCCAAGCCCAGAAACAAGTCTCCATCCGAAAAATGTTATTCACAGGATCTTAACCTCTTCAGTGCCCCGCCCTTTCCACGCCCTGTGCCGGGCGTTTCATTAGCGGGCGGGGTTCATGACGAGATAGTCTCGTCATGGGCACAGCGCAACCGCGCTCCATGACGAGACTATCTCGTCATGGGCACTGAAGGGGTTAAGACACTGAAAAGGAAGTGCAAAGCATTAGAACACTCCTGGAGAATGTCAAAATTGAAAACAGACAGAATTAGTTATAGGTCTGAGTTAAGGACTTACAACAACTCCATTAAAGCAGCAAAAAAGACCTATTTCTCCACTCGGATAAAAGAAAACTGCAACTCGGCCAAGGAACTGTTTAGAGTTGTGGGGGAGCTTTGCAAACCACCCAGCCTGTCTCAAACCCTGTCTCCCTCTGAGGAAAACTGTGAAAAGATTAGTGAATTTTTCTTCAATAAGATCAGCACAATCTATTCATCATTTACCAATGACTCTTCCTTATCCAAAACCCATTGGGAACATCTACCTCCATATCCAGCTAGCGTGACACATATGGGCAACATCGTCCCCCTTACAGAACTAGAGGTTGAAAAAGCTATGTCGGAAGTAAAATCCGGATCCCCTTTAGACCCATGCCCCCACTACATATTTTCTCAGATCACCCCGATAATATGCCCCTATGTCACTCACATCCTTAATAGATCTCTGGACACAACAGTATTTCCAGAAATATGGAAACAGGCTGTAGTGACCCCCCTGTTGAAGAAAGCCGGAACAAACGTCCTTAACCCTGAAAACTATCGGTCCATCTCCCAGCTCCCATACCTATCTAAGGTTCTGGAAAAACTGGTGAAAAAACAACTAGCCAATTACTTGGAGACCAACGAACTGCTAGACTGTTCCCAAACCGGCTTCAGAGCAGCCAACAGCACAGAGGCCACTCTTTTGGCAGTCCTCGACAATATAAGATCGTCGACGGATCAAGGTAAGGCTGTTGCCTTGATCCTACTGGACCAGTCGGCAGCGTTCGACACGGGTTCACATGACCTCTTGCTGGAAATTCTTTATGAAAAGGGTATCCATGCCAAAGCTCTCCAATGGTTCAACTCTTTCCTGAAGAACAGAACCCAGATGGTACAACTGGGTCAGTTCCTCTCGGGGAAAAAAAACATCAGCTGTGGTGTCCCCCAGGGAGCCTCCCTGAGTCCGACACTTTTCAATGCCTATGTTTCATCCTTGGCATTGATAAGCAGGAAATGGGGACTTAGTATCTGCTCCCATGCAGATGACACACAGCTGATGATTACCATGGAAGACAGACATGAGGACACCAAGGCCAAGCTAAATAATTGCCTCTCGGAAATGGCAACATGGATGACTGAACACTGCCTTAAGCTAAATGCAGGGAAATTAGATACACTGCTCTTTGGTGGAGCACATCTAATCTGGGATCCAACCTGGTGGCCACAATCCTTGGGTGAGGCCCCAGCACCTAAACAGCGCGCAAATAACCTAGGCATAACCATTGACAACACTCTGTCCATGCAGGACCATATGCGGGCTCTGTGTGGAAGAGGCTTCGCTATCCTAAAACTCCTAAGAAGGATTTTCCCTTGGATCCCCCTTGAGTGTAGAAGGACGGTCACACAGGCATTACTTACTAGCAGATTGGACTACGGCAACGCCCTGTTCGTAGGCATGGCAGACTACCTCTTCTCACGCTTAGAGGTGTTGCAAAACGCGGCTGCTAGGCTTGTCTGCAATAAAGGTAGACTTAGCTCTGCGTCCGCATGCGTGAAAGAACTTCACTGGCTACCCATGCGCCAAAGAGCAAGATTCAAACTGTTGAGCCATGCGTACAAAGCACTGCATAACGTCGGACCTAAAATCCTCCAGAACAAAATTGATTTCTACATTCCTACAAGAAGTTTAAGGTCAAGACACCAAGCATTAGCTAGACCCAAGCGCATAAAGAAAGTCAGAGCTAGCAGCCGGTCATTCTCACACCTCGCAGCCAAACACTGGAGTGAACTCCCTCTGTACCTGCGTCTCTCCGAAAATTATGTTTCATTCAGGAAACAGTTAAAAATGCAAATTTTCCCGATGTCATAAGTACAAGTAGTCGATGACCCCCAACACAACCTACTGCATGTTCCCGCTAAACAGCGCTGTGATATCCGGCAGGATGAATGTTGCGCTTTATAAATACAAATACAAATACAAATACAAAACACTACTAATGCCACCAGAGTACCGACACCCCCACTGATACCACACCACAAGCATCAATTTTAACACCACCACCAATACCACCCACAATGCTATCATGTCGCAAACTCACCTTTTATGAATGATCACCCCAGATTTATTACCATTTTCTGTACCATATGTTTGATGGCTTTAGGACTCTGTGCACGTTACCAATTAGTAGTAAAGTGCCTCTGCATCCCCTCTAAAACATGTGCTGTACATTGGAACTCCCTATTTGACCAACTTCCTTACATGTCCATTCTAAATAGTGCATAAAGTGCACCAATGGCATGGAAATGTAAATGTCATATCTGTGCTGCCGAGTATATTTGCACCACCCATACATGTGACAAGAAATATTTCTGCCAGGAGAACCACTGGCTAGGCTGCAGTTTAAATGCCTACAGTGAAACATGGCGGGGACAACTGCTTATGCTATGTAGGCTTATTTATATATTTTCAAAAGTCACCCCTAAAATGTGCCTTATAAGCCCACAGAGCAGGGTGCAGATATATAAAAATAGGGCCCACCATATATCAGGGTTAGTGTGCCGTGAAAGAGAAACAAATTCAAAATCTCTTTCACTCTGTAGATTTGGCTACACTGTTCCCTAAAAAGCCTAGGTGGGATTAAAATCTATATTTTCCACCTCTGCTTATGAAAAGGTTAGAACAAAGTTTTAAAGTTATTTCCTGCTTAGCTTTTAAACTCTGACGTAATTGTGCAAATAGAGATTTGATAACTTAAGCAGAAAGGTGGCTTTGTAAAAATATACTTGGGCTGCTTCGGTCAGAATTGGCTTTAAACCAGCTCTGCCACTAATCACACCTGCAGAGCTGAAATACACAGCCTTGGTTGGCAGAGATGCCAAATCTGGATCATTGAATATTGACGTGTCTCTGAGCCCAGGAAAGGCCAATGGGTATTAATTGCTGACCACATAGCAGAGATTAACTATCTAGAACTCAGTAGGAGCAATTGGCAGAAAAATGGCAGCTTTATCACTACCTGTTTTGACTTGGAGATGCCAGGGAGGGATTCTCATATTAATTCCTGGAACTGGCCTAGACAGTCAGACTGCAGCCTCACTAGGATGGAAAACTGGTTTTGGCCCGGCAAGATAGGGGAGCTGAGGGCATATCTTCATGGTGGCAGCTGGGTTCTGCTATGTTAAAACAGAGGATCCTGCATAATTTCACAGTAAGGCAAAAAGGAAGTGCTGCAAATTAAAGTGGGGAACTGAAAGAAAATATTTATAATTAGTTGGTAGATTTGCTTCTATCAATGGTTAGTGAGCAAGATAAATCTGTAATATCAACCACCACATACTTAGAACATTCCTCGACCTTGGAAGATTCCAATCTGAAGAAGAAAGACCAATTGGAAGAGGAATCCTGCTGGAAAACGATGACTCACTGAAGGACTCCTGAATTCTGCTGACATCCACGAACTGGAAATTCTCTCTAAGGGTCATGGGGTTAACCTTCTGATTCCGGCACACAAAAAGCAGGAGGACTCCTGACTCGAAGAGGGCTCAGCTGACGAAAGTGGATTAGACCCTCCAGGAGATGCAGCTGGACAGAGTCCTGGTGTCTATGAGCCTGCCCTAATGAGCTAGGGACTGTAGGACAGACCTGAAGAAGCTTTCCCAGCAGTTGGAGACTAAGGGCCTGATTATGATGGCGGTGAGACCTCCACCGACAGGCTGTCGGTAGTTGTCTCACCTCCATCAGAACCATTTTACTGCATGGTGCCTGCCACGTAGTGCAGAGATATGTAAAGTGACACATTTTTGTATTGCAGCGTGTGCTGCAGCCAACAGCACCCGCTGCAATACAAAAGATAGGCATTGCGACTGCCGTGGTGGCGGTCACATTGTAATGCCTATGTTGGGACCGTCGACAGCCTGTCAGGCGGTACCAATTTCCAATAGGGTACGTCTGCCCCCCATCATAATCAGCCCCAAAGTGTGATCATAAAACTTTCAACCGAAACAACACACTCGTGTTTCCAACCACTGCTTCATCATGGTCCACCTGAAATTGTGCCTAGGTCCCGGTCTACAACAAACTGTTGTTTTTCCATAGTGCTTTGCCTATCTAGGTACTATGTGCCTTAAAAATGTATATATCTGTTTCCAGGTGCTGCCGGCACAAATAAGAGTGGTGGGGCGATGGGACGGGGTGGGGGCTGGGCGGGGCAGGGGGTTGATAAAGGATATATAGGTAAAATTAAATAGAAAAATAAATAAAAACACTTACCTTGCGCTCGGCGATGTGGCGAGCGCAAGGCAAGTAGTTGTATTTATTGCTTTTTTCACTGACACAATATAATTTTAAACAAATAATAATTTGACATAAATATCATGTCAAAAATATTGTTTACCTAAATATTGTGTCCCTATACTCATCATGGTAAGTAAAAAAATATCAGAAATAAAATATCATTTAATATACATATTGTATAAAAACATAGAAAAATATCATTTTTAGTATTATATATGTCCATATGTATATAGTTTCAAGTATTAAATCTTATATATTTTAGTAAGTGAAAGTCAAAGTATTTTATTAACAGTTTGATTAATTAAAATCTTTCAAGTAAAACCATCTAAAATAAATGCCCACCCCCCATGCCTCCCCTTCTTGTTGCAGGATCCTTATTGCCTTTAAACCGGAGGTTGGTTTCATGTTACCAAAAAACACACAATTTGGAGAAGGGAGTCCTAGGGAAAATTTTAAAGACCACTAAAGAATTATGTCCCCAAGCAACTATTAACAAAACACAGAAATCCTAGGGTCTATAGACTACCTCTAAGTATTATTTGAACCTATGTGGTAGTGAACCTAACTGGTGAAAAGATAATGGATACAATATGTATAAGGGCAGATCCCTTTAAGGACGAAATCCCTCACTCACCAATGGTGACATGCTTCGTCATAGGGACTCTCCTCCCAAGGGAAAAACCTAGTTCCCTTGGGGGCTACAACCCCCTCGCTGAGAGGGAGGAGCTCAGGGATGTTTTATCTCTAGTATTTAGGACTGACTAAGTCCAAGTCCAAGGAAACCGGACTGCGATGGATGGAGAAAGCTGGAGAGAACACCATGTACATGCTTCTCTGTGATCTTAGCCAAGGCCGGCAAAAGGGAAATCGGCCTATAATTGGCCAAGACCTCCGAGTCCAACCCAGGCTTTTTGAGGAGGGGGATCACCATAGCTCTTTTCCATGGCACTGGAACCCTCCCCTCCCTCAGGGAAAGATTCACCAAAGGGTTGACTAGTGGGTTAACCACGGCCGCCATCTTGGCCAAAAATTTGGCAGGACAAGAATCCAATGGTGAGCCCGATTTAAGGTTGGCCAGTAGAGCAAGAGAAGCATCGGCAGAGACAGGAGGAAACTCAGCAAAAACCGCACCCTGCGCGGGCGGGAAGGACAATCCGGCCATCGGACTGGAACACACCTCCACAGACCTCACTGGGAAAGAGTCCTGGATAGATTTTATTTTATCCGTGAAAAATTTGGCCAGATCGCAGACCCAGCGCTCCAATGGAACACTGTGGGCCACGTAGGATCTAGGCGCCGTAAACTCCCTTACCACAGTAAAGATCTCTTTACAAGAGTTGGAGGCAGTCTCAATCCTCCTGGCCAGATATTCCTTTTTCTCCCGGAGAATATCCTGATGATAGGATTTAATCATTATCCTATAAGCCGATCTAGCTTCCGGGTCATAGCGAAGGCGCCATGCCCTCTCGGCGACCTTACACTGCGCACGAGTAGCACACAATGCCTTCGTGAACCATGGGGCTGAGACCCTCTTAGCCCTATCCCGAGGGGCCATTGCGAGGGCCAGATCGTTCAGCCTCTCCAACAGCCATCCCTGCAAGGACTCCACATCCTGCTCTAAATCCCCTGTAAGAGGGCAGGGATGGTCTATAGCAGCCTGAGCCAGCAGCTCGGGTGTGACTCTATGCAGAGCCCTGTGAACAGTGCCATGCTGTCTGGGGGCGCTGCTGAATAATTTTTCGCCACCCAATACACCAAATCTGGCCAATCTATGGTCGGTCCAGAGCACCGGAAGAAGCTCCACATCAACAAGAGGAACCGAGGAGAAAACCTGATCGAAAGTATGACCCTTGTCGTGTGTGGAACCAACCAAAAAAGGGACAAGACCGAGAGGAGCCGTAATATCGAGCAGTTTTTTAGCATCCGGATCATTGTCATCGTCCATATGAAAATTAAAATCTCCTGCCAGAAGACAATGCTCCGTACTTAATGCCATACCAGATACGGCCCCCTGAAGATCATCAAAAAAAGAGCCCACTGGTCCAGGAGATCTATATACCAGTAGCCCTTTCAGAGCTTGATGAGGGGTTAATCTGATAGTTGGCTTAAGCGTCTCAATGTTAGGGATTGCACTGTTGGTTTTGGCAATTAGCTGTATTGTATGTCTTGACGAAGTAGCCCTCTCGAATAGCCAAACCCCAAGATAATTATAAGCTGCTGTTGCCCCAATTTGGTGGTCTCCCAGTTTCCAGGTAGCTTGTTTTTTGTGGGAACATCTACCAAATATCATTATCTTTGTTTTGCTCTGGTTAACTATCAAGCAATTGTTCTTGTTGTACGTTCCCAGCTCCTTTAAGGCTCTTTGAAGACCGACCCTGGTGTGATCCAGCACTACTGTACCATCAGCGTACTGGAGGATTGCCAATCTCACCTTGCCTAGTCTCCGGGGAGCTTGGCTGGCCTCTTTCAGGGCACTCTTCATGTCTGCTGTATAAAGATTGAATAATAGTTGGGCCAGGACGCAACCCTGCTTCAGGCCATTGTTGGTTTCAACTCTTGATGATAAGGCTGTGGGGCTTATCTTAACTTGAACCCAGGTCCTCTCATAAAGAACTATGATTGCTTTCAAAAGCTTTGTTGGAATCCCCCAGGCTGTCAGTTTTCCCCAAAGTCTGCCCCTATCAACTCTGCCAAAGGCAGTGCTGTAATCTATGAAACAGCAAAACAGCGGTGGATGCCAATCTTTGACAGCTTGTTTGGAGAGGTAGGCTAGGGACATGATGTTGTCCATTATTGAGCTGTTTGCCTTGAAGCCGGTCTGATAGATTGATAAAAGTTTGTTGTAGTTTGCCCAAGCCTCCAACTCTTTCAGTAGTAGTTTCGCATACGCTTTCGCTTCTACATCAAGCAGGGCCACTAGCCTATAATTGGCGGGGTTGGAATGATCACCTTTTTTGTGGATGGGAAAAAGAACAGATCCTTTCCATGATTGTGGTAGTTGTTGCCGTTGCGTAAGCATGGTTGCAGAAAGGGGTTAGAATTGAGGCAAAATAAGCTTGAGCTGATTTAAATGCCAGGGCTGGAATGCCATTGGGTCCTGGAGCCCCATCATTTCACATTCTCCTGATCACCTTTGTTATCTCTGGTTCTGGGAAGCTGTTTCCCTCAGTCGTCTTTACCTCCTGTTTGCTCTTGGAGAGGGGTTCCGTGTTATTGCTTGTTTTCAAGACCTTCTTGGGAAGAACATTCTCGGTAGCTGGTCAGCCTCTGGTGTATAGTCCCTTTATATACGCTTCCCACTCATTGCTTGCGATATTTTTCTCCTTGCTCCCAGACTGGGTGTTCAGGCGGTTGATATATCTCCATAGTTTGGCATTGTTCTTTTCCTTTAACAGGGCAAATACTGTGAGCCATTTCTGTTCCATTTCCTTTCTTTTAAACTCACCTACTTTTTTCCTGTGGGCTGAAATCAATGCGGCTATGGGGACCTTGCCTAACAACGTTCCTCTTTTCTTTTTTGCACTAAGTGCCTCCATGAGAGCGCATTTGCTTTGACTCAGGCACTTCGGTGCTTGTGGCTTCTTAGAGGAGAAGTCCTTATTGGAAGGCATTTTTTTGCAGTGGTATTTGCCCAGATTCTGCCAGAGATCATCTGTCAGAGCTTCCAAATGACCTATCCCTGTTGGATAGGCCTCCCATAGCCTGCTAGCTTGCCACATTGATGCCCACTCCTGAATTTTAATTCCGAGTTCAGTTGACCATTTTATTATTTTCAGTGCTCTAAAGTGTTCGTCTCCTGTGGGTTTGCCCATTACTTTCTGGAGTTCTGCAGATTCCACTCCCACGTTGAATGTTGTGCATAAAGGCCTATGATCACTTTCCCCTCTGTCATCGACCGTGTAAGCATTCAACTTGTTAGCCAATTTCTGGTTGATTAGAATATAGTCAATGGTGGATATGTTCCAGAATGACGGTTTGGGACACCACGTAGGTGAGCATTCTTTCTTTATATAGTGAGTAGACTGAAGTTTTAAGTTTTTAAGAAGAGAGAGCAGTGGGCCGTCTTGTGCCCTTTATTCTGCTTGCCTGAGACCCCTTCCAGTCCTCTCAAGTTAAAATCACCAGCGATGATCACATTATAGTGCTCATATTTGATTAATATTTCTTCCATAGTGGTGATGAGTGATTCCATGATGGCCAGTATCAGTGCCGGATTAATATAACAGTTTATTAATAGTAGGCTGAACGGCTGGCGACTTGCCCATAGCCCGGCAATTGGCATAGCTTGCAGGTCTGGCGCAGTTACTCCTATTTCTGTAATTTTAAGTTTATGGGCATGACTTATAAAGATCGAGAGGCCCCCTGAAGGACGTCCAAAGATGGGTTTTTTTGCAGCCTTTACCCGATGTTCATGGAAGCCTGCTATGGGGGTTGATATTTTAGTATATAACATGAATATAATGCAAATTATGAAAATTCCACACAACAACATGATGCTATATATTTGAATTATGTCTTTGTACTTATGTTTTATAGAGCGCATTATGCCATTAGGTATCAAAGAGCTATTTATCTAAAAGAAGCAACTCTCCAGAAGGAGGGAAGTCAGAAATGAGAGAACAGCCACGTCTTCAGTTATTTCAAGAAGGCCATATAAGAGAATCTATGCTGACTATCTAAGGAGGCAATGAATTCCATAGTTTGGCAACTGCTATGGAGTATATATATAAATATATACAATTTAATATATATAAATATAAACTTATATGAACACACACACACATATATATATATATAGTTATAGTTAGGACCTCATTTCTATTGAAAAAGTGTTTTTTCTTTTGCTAATAACTTTGGCGTCGTTTGACGAATCTTTGTGAAATTCTCCCCAAAAAAGGTCTATCCAGGTCAGCTCCTATCCTGAAAGTTTGGGGGTGATTCGTCAAGGGGGGGGGAGCAGAGAAAAAAGGGGGGTCCTAAAAAGTGTTTTTCGTGTGTTAATTTCCATAGGAAATTTTGAGACAGGCGACAGCCCAAACTGCTGATTGGAATTATACCAAGTTTGGCAGAAAGGTAGCTCTTGGTTCAGAAAGCTACCCTTTTTTAAAATTGTGTAAATCCGTTGAGTAGTTGCTGAGAAATACAAAAAATAAAAGTGAAAAAATCAATTTCCCATGGGAAACTTTAGCCAAAGCTACAGCCCGAACTGCTGAACGGAATTACACCAAATTTGACAAAAAGGTAGTGCTTGGTTCAGAAAGCGACCTTTTTTTAAATGGTGTAAATCCATTCAGTAGTTTTTGAGATATTAAAGGAAAAAAATATATATATATCTGGGCGGAGCCTAACCCTCGAGCACAAGCTTGGCTCTAATTGGCTGCCAACACTTCAAACCAGGAAGTGTTGGCAGCCATGTTGTGCCTCGGACGAAGAGAGAAATATGAGGTAAGGTTTATTTCCTGAGTAATGCATTTGCTGTAAGGGAAATTTAGATTTTACAGTATACTCTAAATATTATATGGGAAATGTTCCAGTAGAGAAAAGGCTAATGGCACCTCAGAAACTTTCCATCTCACTGCAGTTGGTTTAAATAACAGTGAAACGTGTACTGTTCAAAGGAAAATGAGCTGTTCGTGTTCCTTTAAAATTGCTTGGCGATGTAATTGAGGCAGGCAGGCACGTTCTCTCTCTGAAAAGCTGCCGTAGTTACTACCTTCTACTGGCGGGGCCCCCAGCACTGGTATGTGGGGGCCAGGGGGTGTTGCAGGGGGTCACAGGCAGAGCCCAGGGCAGCAGGGGCTGCTTTCACCGGAGTGCGGGGGAGGCGCTGGAAGTGACACCCCCCTCAGGTGAAAACTCTTCTCTTAATCAGAAGCGAGCCCCCTGTCCTTTAATAAATCCCTTTCACACCCTGCTCTGCTCAATGTTTTGTGTCAGTTGTATGTAGTGCCAGCTCGCCTGCCCCACAGGCGTTGAAGCGCTTTACCCGAGCCCCGCTTAAATTACATGATGGCACGTTCATTTCCAGTCACGGCGGAATTATGTGATGTGCCCAGAATCACAGGCGGTGGAGCAGACGCCGAGACTCAGACCTGATGCTGCGAAGTTTCCCGCTCTGGCCGTGACGTCACCCGTCCCTCCTATATGCCATACTGCCCTCTCACCTCCACACTCTGCACCCCCCCGGCCTTTGCATCTCTCTGTACTCCTGACCCTGCAGCGGTGCTGCTACTTCCCTTCCACTGTCCCTTCGAGGACGTGCAGCCCTCCACAGGTGAGATCTTCCCTCCACGCATGCATCCTCCACTCTTAAAAAGCCCTACACATGCCTCATCTGCCCTCCACCCTGCACATGCCCTCCCCACCCTACGCATGCCCTCTCTACCGTACATGCACGCTCTCTGCTCTCCACCCTTTACATGCACCCTCTACTCTTAGATTCATTTCAGGGACATTATAATTAGAAATTAGCATTTAAAAAAACCTTTGAAATTCACTAAAAAACCATAGGTTTCAGGGACGTTATAGTTAGAAATTAGCATTTAAAAAATCTTAGAAATTCACTGAAAAAACCATAGGTTTCAGGGACGTTATAGTTAGTTGGACATTTCACTCGTACAAAACCATAGAAATTCCCCTGTTAGAGTTAGTTCAGCTAACTATAACTCTCGCCCCCCCAATGCACTGCTGATGACGTCACATATTACATCATTCATGACATGGTCAGTGACAACACTGATGACATCACTGATGACATCTCAAATGATATCACCCTCCGCAATCGTAATCGGCCCCTAAGTTTGCATAATTTTGATGTACCACAGGATAGATTCTTGGGCAGATGGCTTGACTGAAGGGTACAGCTTGTATACAGTAGGGACAGATTATGCCCTTAGGCAATGGCTTGTGCATTTCTGTGCATTTCTGTGAGCATGTGAAAATAAAATATGAAGATGAACATACCAATTTACACCAATATATTGGATTACACAGTCCATAAAATAACATTTAATAAAACAATATTATGGATATGGTCCACAATCCAAAAACCAAAGGAAATGATGGACGGAGTGTTTCCGGTCCAGGGAAGACATGGCTTGGCAGTTCGGGCTGGACTGTTCCCATGAGGCACAGGGTCAGACTGATTTGCATATGGCCATGTCTGAACTGGGGTGGCAGAGTGGGCTAAAGAACGGTGATGGATTAAACCCAGATCAGTTGACTGGGGGTGAGTGCTTGCAATGTTCAACACTCCGTCCATCATTTCCTTTGGTTTTTGCTATGGTCCACAATCCCCAATGAAATGCAGAAATTCTGCGATTAGAGTGTAAACGTGCAAACATAACATACTCAATGCACTGAACATGACATCATGTATAAAATCTCAGGTGACATCACAAATGTCATTAATGATTTCAATAATGATATCACTGATTACATTGACAAAGACATCATCAAGGATGCAAACCATGCCACACGCTCATAATGTTGCTGAACAAATCATGCCCAGTGCAAGGTTGGAGGCCAGAGTACAAAAATATTCAAAGCATTTTACTTCTCTTTTTTAAAGTCTGATGTGATGAAACTTACAATGCCTCCTATTGAGAAACTTACATTAAGGGGCTCATTACGATGTTGGGCGGAATCACTTCTACCCAACACCGACTCGGTCATGGGATCAACCGACACTCGTTCGTCGGTCCCAACTGCCTCATTAGGATGCGACCGAACACTGGTCTGAATGAAGCACCAATGATGTCATCAGAGAAGTAACTGATGACGTTGTTGGATCTGTCATATGTGGTTATGAGCAGTGTATTAGGGGACATAGTTACGTTTGCACAGCTAGCAATAACTTAAGAATTTCAGAGTTTTTGGATTGGAGCCATAGCATTTAGGGAATTTGTAATTGTAATAGCTTGGTATGTGGCCATTATAGAGAACCATAAGTTTTGAGTAAATAGGTATGCATATGTATGTGAATGAATATAAGTAACATTAATAGTGAAATAGCATTCTGATTACTCAGCCTGGGACTTCTAGTCATTTGCAGAGTTCTGGCAGTCTAGTGCTCCACATTAAAAAAATTGCTGAAGACTAACTGTTCACTATTGTGACTGCCTTTACCACTATGAATTTCTGAGCATGTGGTACCTAAAATATAATCTACATGCAAAATCACTGTCAAATACATTAACGAAACAACAAAGCTCACAACTGGAAGAATTATATACACCACCAAAAATAGATCGAAAAATCCAACTTGTGCAGTCAGTCAGCGCTACAGTTAATGACAGAGAAGTGCCACAACCCCATCATAGGCAACCATTAGCATTTCACACTCCTTTATATCAAGATATTTTATTTCCAATATTTCTGTCTCCCAATAGTTACAACTCAAAATCTTGTCCAAACATCCAAACTCACTCCTTTTTATTTTTTAACGCATCTGTTTATGCAAACATTTGGCCAGATACAATACACTTATGCATTACAGTCCTTGTTATCTCGTATCGCCCTTCGTAGTCTACCAAGTCTCGCCCCCTGATCCCTAGCTTCATACTGAGGGAGCTGAGGAGTCCCCACTGTGTTCCCTGTAGCCTTCCCACCCACCCCAAATCTTCATCCATTTTCCTGGGCAGCCCCTGCTCTGATAGATAACCTTCTTCGCCTGGCTGCACCAATCTAGATCTTGTTCCCATGCCTCTAACCTTGGCGGAAGGGTCGCGTCCCATTCCCTAGCCACTTTCTGCTTGTCCACTGCTGCCGCCTTCAGAAGCCACAGTCTCTGGTATTTGGGCCACGACTCCTCCCCCGATACACATGATATCAGCCATCGCGGCTCTAGCAGGACAGCCCTGTCTACTACTTCCGACATAACTTTTGTGATTTCCGTCCAATAACTCCTGATAGTAGGGCATTCCCATAGGATGTGGAAGAACGATCCCACCTACCCACATCCCCTTCTACACTTGTCTGTTTCCCTTCATCCCAACCTATACAGGAGTGGACTAGAGATGTAGGACCTGTGCAGTATTCTTAGCTGCACTAATCTGAAACGCTATCTAATGGCCACCTCCCGTGATTCCTGCAGTGCCTCTGCCCAGTTGTCATCTTCTATGATTCCTACTTCCTTTTCCCATGCCTCTTGCAGTTGGACTAGTGGGTTTGGTGAATTATTTATGATTTTCTTATATATTAGCAAAACTGCTTTACACACTATGGGGTCCAGCAGTAGTCTATCCTCCAGTGGCCTGTATTCTGGTATGCTATCCCCTTTGCGGATGTGCATCCTTAGTGCATGTTCCATATGCATATAGTGGAATCTTCCAGTGTTCACCATGCTCTATTCATCCTCCATTTCTTGGAATATGATCAGTGCTTGACCCCTCCACACATCCCCAAGTGATTCTGTTCCCAATATCCTCCATTTATGGAAACATTCCAGTCTGCCCACTTCCCATTACAAATCACTGTCCCATAGAGGTGTTCTTTCGGTCAGAGTATTTGCACACTTCAAATATCTATTTGCCTCGTGCCACACCTGTGTAACTGTCCAAGTGTGTAGTAGGAGTTGTTTCACACCCTTTCTTCAGTATAGTACTGCTGGATATCCTCTATCTACCATTGCTTGTCTGTCAACCCTGTATGCGGGCTCCTCCCGCCTGCATAAACCCACGCATTCACTGTGCTTAACTGTGCTGCCCAATAATACTTCTTAATATCTGGGATTGCCAGCACCCCTTCATAAACCCCCCTCTGTAGCTTTGTAAAGGCTATTCTGGAGCTGCCTCTGTTCCAGAGAAGCCCCTCTAACTCCCCATCTATCTTCTTAAAAAGGTCCAGAGAGACCCGGCATGGGGCATTTTGTAGAATATAAAGAAAACTGGCCAGGGCTATAATTTAAAAAATGGCCACTCTACCCACTAAGGATAGTGGGAGGCCCCTCCAGTGTGCCACGTCTGTCCCCAGCCTCTCCATCAATGGAGAAAGATTATCTCTTAGGAAATCGCTTAGGTCTCTGGTAATCTGTTTTACCAAATACTTAAAACTCATTCGTACTAACAGAGGTGTGTCTCTGGCCAGCCTCGGTGGAGTATCTCCGGTCAAGGGGAGTAATAGGGACTTGTCCCAGATAATTGTGTAGCCGGAATAGCTGCCAAAAATCCAAAAACTGTGGAGCAGCCAGGCTACTGTACTATATGGTCTAGTAGCGAATAGGCGGATATCGTCCACATATAGCGAGATTCCTTCTTCCCATTCCGCGAAGCCTCCAATGCCTCTCACCACGTGATCTGCCCTTACTCATGCTGCCAGCAGTTCCAACGCCAGCGCGAAGAGCATCGGGGATAGTAGGCACCCCTGTCTTGCCCCCTTCCCCGTGTAAATGGTCTGGACACCATCACATTTACCCGCACTCTTGCACTTGGTTCTATATACAATAACCTGACCCACCCGATAAAGCCATGCCCAAATCCCAATTTCCCTAGTACAGCAAATAGGTATGGCCATTTAATGCTGTTGAATGCCATTCGGGCATCTAGCGAGATCAGGACGGCCTCTTCCCCGGGTCTGTCTTGGACCATATGGAGTACCCCTTTTAGGAGCCTAAGGTTTAATCTGGTGCTTCTTTGTGGTATAAAACCTGACTGGTCTGGATGCATCACTGAGGATATCACTGAGGACAGCCGGGACGCCAGAACCTTTGCCAATACCTTAACCTCCAAATTGAGTCGGGATATTGGCCTATAGGAGCCACATTGCTCCGGGGGTTTCCCTTGTTTAGGGATAGTTATTATTAGATCTTCTGGCAGACATCCCTTCTCTTTCTCTGCTTGAAACATGCAGAGCATATGTTTCTCCACTATACTACCTACTCCTATAGAGTTCGATTGGCAGGCCATTCGGGCCCTGGGCTTTACCCGATTGCAGATCCTGGATAGCCCTCACAATTTCCTCCTCAGATAAATCCTGCACCAGCATATGCTTGTCCTCCTCAGATAGTTCTGGGAGAGATATATCTTGCAGGAGCTCTACACTGTCCTCTGTGGTACGTGTCAAAAAAGGGGCATACAGCTGTTCGTAGTAGTCTACAAAAGCTTCTGTAATTTCCCTCGCTGTCTTATATAGTTTCCCATCAAGCTCTTTTATTTCCTGTACCCAGTTCCTACCCCGGTCCCTTCGTTAAAGCCATGCCAATATCTTACTGGCCTTATCCCCTACATCATAGATTTTCCTCTGCGTTGTCAGCACATGGGCACTGGCACTATTCCCTGTTATGTCTCTCAACTCCTTCTGCTTAACCCGGTGAGCAATTATGGCCCCGTCCTCCCCCTTGGCCTGTACCTTCCTTTCTAGTTCTGCAATTTCTTTCTTGAGTTCTACATACTGTATCTGCCTTTCTTTTCTTTTCCCTCATATCAATCCCTGCACCTGTCCCCATATGACTGTCTTACATGCCTCCCACAGTATATCTGCCAATGGAACTGATCCTTCTTTCTCCACAAAGTATAGCTCCGACTGTTCCCTTACCTTCTGCCTGAAATCTTTGTCTTTGAACTCACATGTATCTAATCTCGGGGGAAGCGTGCTGTCCTGGTTGGGCCGCCTTAACTGTACCTCCACCGGCGAAAGGTCCGAGATCCCCGTCGCCGAACAAGAGACCCATGTGAGTTCACATCGTAAATATGTACCCCAACCTAGCATGGGAGGCAGAATATTATGTATACTCTCGCTGTGTGGGGTTATTTTCACGCCATATATTCGTCAGTCCCATTGCTTCTACAAAACCTTGCAGAGGTTCCCCTCCCGGCCCTGCCCTGTTACATGTAATTCTATCCTTTACTGGGTCCAAAGCCGCATTGAAATCTCCTCCCAATACTAATACCCCCTTTGGCAATTCCAGCATTAGAGTGCCCAGTTCCAGCAGGGTCTCCCCATGTAATTGAGGGGGGACATATACCGAGCAGAAGTTCACTGTTACTCCCTCCCACTTTTCCGAGATTGCAGCGTATCTGCCCATTTTGTCATGTAATGTCTGCCCTAGTACTAACGGAGTTGAGACCTTCACCAAAAGTCCCACCCCCCCCCTCGAGTCGGATGTATAACCTGCATGTACCCGCATAGCATATCCATAACGATCCAATGCTTTGCAATGGTTTCCTCTCACATGAGTTTCCTGTAAGAGGACCACATTTGGGGTGTATCTCTTGATGCTTTGTGGGATTATTGTACGCTTTATCTTACTTCCCAACCCATTCATGTTTCCTGGACATGACTCTCAGCCCCCCACCCCCTTGGGTGCCCAGGCAGGGCCGGGCTCGTCTATCCCCAGTTTCCTGCATTCTCATCAATGTACTGGTTCTGACGGATCACCTGTTCCCTATATCGGGCTGATCACGGGGTATGTAATCCCCTCCCCCTTCTCCTCATTTGTTCCACTCTTCCATTCCTGTGCTGTATTAGTATTATCTTTAGAGCAAACCCTTCCAAAACAGCTAAAACAACTTGCATAATGCTTACCCCATTCCTTAACTCCCCCCTGCCTGCTACCCTGCCTAATGGGTGTAAAACTCCCCACCCCTGTCACCCAATAGCTAGCATTAACTTATTTCAGGGTGGGCTAGGTCTGACCTGAATGTCCTTGTGTGGCTCATCTTGCCTACGACCGCGATAAAGTCATTTTTGTCCTAACCTGGGAGTTTTCTGCTTCACCTCACCCCCCTTGTTTCCCCCGATCCCTCCTCTCCCCAAATCCAACTCCAGACAAAAGGATACCTCTTGTATTTCAACTCTGTGTTCTACCAAATGTTCGTTCCTGGACTGCTGTCGCCGTCAATGCTCGGTTTTCTGGCTGGTGCTGGCTCTCATCATGCATGTCCGCTTTTCTCAGTACTTCTCTCCTCTGAGCGACTTGGTGTGACGTGGCACCCGGGTATCTTCCCGTTTCTTGTCCCCCTAGGTGAGTGTCGCCCCACTGTTCGCCAGCCCTCCAGCCATTCCCACGTTTCTTCTGGCATGTTGAAGTGCCATGTTTTCACCTTTGCCCCAACCCAGAGCCTGGCAGGGAACAACATCACATATTTAAGGTCTTTGGCTTGGAGCTTCCGCTTGCAATACCTAAAACTACCTACATTGGCATTGAGCTTGTAGCGTGAAGTCCGGAAAGAACCGAATTACTGCGTTTTCATTTTTCAAGTCTCCATGTGAGCGTGCAGCTTCCAGGATAGCGTCTCTATCTCTGTAGTTTAGGATGCGGGCAATGATTGTGCATGGGGCGCTCCCGTTTATGGCCGGGGGGACCTGCGCCCTGTGGGCCAACTCAATCGCAAAAAAATTAGACAGGTGTGTGGGCCTCAGATGTTTAAGGACCAAATCCTCCAGGAAGAGGGCAACACTCAGTTCCTCTGCCACCTCTGGCACCCCCACCACTAGGATATTGTTCTGGTGGGCCCCCATGCTCACTCCTTTTAAGCAGTGCAGCTGGGTTAATTTTTAAATCCTCTTTCACCTACACTTTGAAGGTCTTCGCCTCTACAATTTCAAACCTAACCATATTTTTCTCTGCTTCACCTGACAACTGTTTTTATGTTGTGACTAAATGGTGCAATTTTAAGACAAGTGAGGGAGGCTTCACTACACAGCCTCCCCCCCCATATCTCAGAGTGTAAACTCTTCGGTTTAAATTGCCGCTTGCTGGTAAAACACTATGCAGAAGTGTTAAACTTGTTCTTTTTCTAACAGACACCTGACTTACCCCTGGCACTCTAGCTGAGCCTGTGCTGGCCCTTCCTCAAGGCTATGACATGAATGAGTACAATAGTGGGCAGTATGGGGGTGCATCGCAGTAATCTTTAAAGAAAGTTACTCATGTAGTCTCACAGTGGAGACTATCCCTGATGGCAAAAATGCTCTCCTTAAAATCACACTCATCTGTAACTTTACCTTATCAGGGCTACTAATCGATCGCCCTCCTGGCCCTTCTAAAGCATTGGTATGGAGGAGCAGCCCTAGCATGGCTCACTTCATGTTTGATCCCCGGTGCCGGCTGCAGGTTAGCCCAGCACCATGTGACTCTGGGCAATAGCTCACTTAATCTTCCCAATGGCCCCCAGCGCCGGGACACCTCTCCGGAGGTAGCTGTGCGCTTTACAAATGCTGGTATTTCATTTCATTCAGGGAGGCTTTGACCAACCTAGTCACCATACTGGCCACTAAAACTGCCAATTTGAAAATTGTGGGTGATCTCAATCTTCACTTGGACGCTTGTCAAGATAGTGAGATCACTAATTTCTTAGATGATCTCACAGCTTGCCAGTTAGCGCAGTGCGTCCCAAGTGCTACGCACTTAGCAGGGCACCTTCAAGACCCTGTGTTCTTGAATATACACTTGTTAAAGGTCCACTCACCTCTCACTATGGCTTGGTCTGACCATTTTTTTATCTCCATGACTACGGCTTTGAAGGTTCAAAATCGCGTGTCTGCTACAATCCTACTGTGAAACGCACCTGGCATAAGCTGGATGCAAATTATTTCCGAGACCTCCTATTAACTCGGAGGCTCCAACTGCCTCCTAATATAAAGGAAGCAAACAGTCTTGTCCATGAATGGCTTATGCATGCTCTTGATAGGTGCATCCCCGCAAAAATCACCTATAGTAAAAGAGCACAGACCAGCCCATGGTTTAATGAGTCGCTGATCCTTGCAGAAAAAAAACTGCAAGGTCTTGGAACGTGCCTGGAGTACAGGGCAGATTATTTTGCATATAAAATAAAAAATAGCAGCAACCCTGCTAAATGTATTTTCTCTCTCCTTAATGGCCTGAGGAAACCCACATCGGTAGTAGAGCCCACTATCACTTTGAATACTCAGTGTGAAGATCTGGCAAATTACTTCAAAGAACTGATCTGCAGATCCAGTGGCGCAGATCAGATCCTCCAGCCCATCTCTTCACTCTTTCCCTTTGCTATCTTGTGCAGAACTATGCACTCTCAGCAGTAAAATTAAATCGGGCTCACCAGCTGATCCACTCAAACCGGACCAGTTCCTGAAATTTCAAGACCGTCTCCTACCTGTTTTTTGCGAGCTGATAAATCCCTTGATGTCAATAGCATCAGTACTCGACCCATGGAAACATGCGAAAGTAATCCCTCTGCTGAAAATACCTACTCTGGACGCATCTCAACCAGAAAATGTTACCCCATCTCCCTTCTACCTTTTCTGGCTAAAATTACTGAATCCCATATCAATTCTATTTTAACCAAAGTTGTGGAGACCAATGAAATTCTGGATTCTTCTCAGAATGGTTTTAGGCCATGCCACAGCACCAAATCCGTCCTGATGGCGGTTATTGAATATTTGCGTGGCTCCCTAGATGAAGGTAGCTCATCGGCTTTGATCCTACTCGATCTAAGTGTCATGTTTGATACAGAATCTCATGAGATCCTGTTGCGGCGCTTAGAGGAGATTGGTATGGAGGAGCAGCCCTAACCTGGCTCACTTCATGTTTCTCTGAGAGATAATTTCAAGTTATTTCTGCCCCATATAGCTCTCAGGTGCACACCATATGTTATGGAGTTCTCTAGGGATCTGCTCTGAGCCCCATGCTATTTGACATTTATATACAACCTCTGGTGTTGGTGACAAAAGCCAGGGGGCTTTCATTGGTATCCTATGCTGATGATACTCAGCTTGTGATCTCCTTCTCCAACAACTCTAATCAGAATCTTATTAAATTTCATGATGACATGGTGGCTGTTGCCAATTGGATACCAGCCAACTGTTTGCAGATGAACGTGAATAAATTGGAAATTCTTCTTTTAGGAAGAGATATTCATCTATGGGGTGATCAATGTTGGCCAGTCTCGTTAGGGTCACCCCCCTGCCCAAAAAGGCAGTAAAAAACCTGGGTGTGTGGGTCGATAGAACGCTTACCTTTGAAGCTCAGGCAAAATCAGTGGTAGGTGGGTTTTTTTTCGGACTTCTACGAGGTCTCAACCTATGCTTGGGTTCTGTGACTCAGACACGCCAGGCCATTATCCAGTCCACAATACTTTCCAGACTGGACTATTGCAAAACCTTGTATCGGGGCGCTAATAAGACGGTTATTAGAAGACTTCAGATGGCCCAAAATGCAGTGGTGCAATATCTATTTGCACTCCCTAAGTTTTACTCAGTCTCCAGATTCATCCACAGGTTGCATTGGCTCCGGGAGGATAAGAGAATCCACTGCAAGGCACTGTGCATGGCACACAGAATCCTTACATCTCAGGCACCCCCTAATCTATCCAATTTATTATATCTGTACGTCCCTCAACATGAGCTGCGCTTAGCTGACCTCCATCTGGCTTGTGTTCCTTGTGTCAGAAGAGCAAGAGCGGGAGGGCGCTCGTTCCACGCTAAGGTGCCGGCCCTTTGGAACGCTCTTCCGGTGACCATCAAGAGAATCCAGAATCACTGGTCATTTAGAAAGGCCGTGAAAAGGTACTTAATCCCGGCCTAATATTTCAGCCTTGTCTCTCCCCCTGAAGTCTGTCCTGGAACTAGCACTGGGACGCCCTGGGGCTGTGGCAGCCTTGCACTTCACAAACCTATTAACATTAACATGTGTTGTACATGTATTCACCCACAAGGAGTGGTGGGTATACAGTATGATGCACTTTGGAACAGCACTCCTGCGACATGGATAACAAATGGACGCAAATCAAATCTGTGTGGATGGGATATTTGTCAACACAGAAGGCTGTGTCCTGTAGTGACATTTTACTCAAGTATAGGTCAGGTCACTTTAAGTATGTGGTATTTTAAGTGGCTGATAGGAATGTACGCATCATCAAGTATTCGTCCTTGGGGTTGGAGCAGTGTGCCTGTGATCTGTTAAAACTCCAGATCTGTATAATGTTTGTCTATTGTCCAAGGTCCTAGCATATGGTAATAAATATGTAATGTCCTAAGCTAAAATGACCATGTGGTAATTATAGGTCAGGTGAGTTTTATAGATAGATGGAGATCATAATAAGCTCCTGTCTGGCGATGTGCAGCTATCCGGCATCGTGACAAGCACCTTTACAGTCTAGGTTGGGTTCAATTGAAGAACTTCTAAAGGATCTTAAAATAAAAGATATCACCTTTCCAACCACATCACCCACCACCTGTCAGCAAAGGGCAGAGGGGATTGCCACACACTATTTGCCATCTCTCCCGGCCCCGCGGACTTGTTGTTCCCAATCCTAGCATAACCAGCAGTCTGCTTCACCATTCATTCCATAAGCACTACCTATTGCTGCTGAAAGAAATTAATAGCCCAAGCAGTCCTCAGACAGGCATGTCATGGGAGGGGTCAACCATTCCACGATCGATCACATTCGGATTAGTACATCCCTTGATGAGCTAGCATTAGAGTTACAGAAACATTAGTTAGTAATCATAACCCGTTAGTTTTATCTATCTCTTTACAAGCCAATAGCTCCATAGCCCTTGCCAAGTCCCATTAGGCCACACGGAGTTCACATTAGATGGTCGGGAATGGACCCTGCATGCATAATGAGGAGGCTTCTATCCCAAGTGCCAAATGAGTTCAACATATGTTTAGCTCGTGTTGAGGATAATGACATCCTGGCCTCAGCCTTTGAGCTGATTACTGCGGTCCGTAATTCCAGTTTCATGCATCTGGCAAAAATAGGACAGCCTGCCAGACAGGATTGGCTCAATCATGAATGTACTCGGGCTTTAAAACAACTGAGGGCTGCGCTACATCATGTCCTGAGAGAGCATGCTTCTGTTAATTTTCTTCATGAGCAGTATAATGAGGCCCTACTATCCAGGAGAGCCGAGCTAAGGGAAAAGGCATGACTAAACTTGGTGCGGGTTGTTGAAACCAACGACGTATCTCTGTTTTGGAATAATGTGAATACCTCTTTTTCAAAGAACAATTCTGGCCCTGTTCTCACTTCACTTGGCCCCTCACAGGCTTGGGTTGACCACTCTGAGAGGACTTTTGACCCTGAATCTACCAACGAGATGAGGCCCCCATCACTGACTTTAGAGTTTGGTCAGGCGTTCCATCTCAACTAGCACCCCGCCCTTGGTATTTACGCTAGATGAAATCTTGGGCGCAATGCATAAATGCGCTAAGGAGAAAGCCCCTGGGCCCGATGGGGTACTGGTTGATGTCGTTATGGGCATGGGAGATCTGTGGTACCCAATATTTACTAATATTTTCAATGTGGCGGCAAAGGGACTTATTACCTCTTCTTGGGCTATGTCCATTATTGTGCCTATTTACAGGAAAGGCATAAAGCAGGCCCGAAATGCAACCATCCTGTCTCCCTCCTGGATTAATCTGCGAAACTCCTAGGCAGGATTGTCCTAAGGAGATTGGAGGTTCATTTTCCACGGACTTGGTTCAAATAACTAGACAGTCTAGCCACTGAATTCCTTTGGAGCGGACGAACAACCAGTATAGCCATAACC
Organism: Triturus cristatus; assembly: GCF_964204655.1. Classification (NCBI taxonomy): domain Eukaryota; kingdom Metazoa; phylum Chordata; class Amphibia; order Caudata; family Salamandridae; genus Triturus; species Triturus cristatus. Next base: position 1,099,047,349 of record NC_140585.1, read on the forward strand.
CAATGCCAGATTCCACCCTTTGATGGAGGCATGGGAATGACCGATCTATACCTCTACTACTTGGCTACCCGCCTACTCATACTACACGACTGGTTCAACGGGGGCTGGTCTGACCCGGCATATAGAATTGAATTGGGCAACCTGGGCTTGCTTAAGATCCAGACGATGATGTAAGGGGGCCCATACCCAGAACTCTCCCCGTGGTGACGCGGGCGGTTCTCCTGGCCTGGCGAGCTTCCTTGCATCATACCCAATGTGCAAACAAATTGACACAATGCACACCACTATGGCAGGGCATTTGGCTCAGGGAGGTCAGCAATTTGGAGGGATTCCGGACGTGGGACCTCCTTGGGATATCTCAGCTTGGGGACTTGTGGACTGGCGACCACATGCCCACTTTTCGTGACCAACAGACCCATCATTCCTTACACTCCTCACAATTCTATAAATATTTGCAACTACGCCACACCCTTTATGCCAAGCCTTTCATGCACATATAACAACTGGCACGACATTGCCAGAATATAGCCCCACAGAGGTGCAAATCATGAAGGGAAATCTGGGAAAGGGAGGGATCTCATGCATTTATCGTTCCCTAACTAATAATACTCCAACCGCACTAGATCGAATCAGGAGTCAATGGGAAAGTTAAGTGGGGCCCCTAGAAGAACAATATTGGAGAGATGCACTGATGGCACCCAAAACGATCACCAACTCGGCCAAGCTCCCTCTAATCCAACTGTACTACTTAAATACAGCCTACCTAACCCCAAAGTGCCTCCACAGCACTTGCCTGCACTCGACTGCGTCCTGCACTCGCTGCAATCCAGACCAAGCTGACTTCTTCCACATGGTGTGGACCTGCCCCATTCCTGATGAAATGCATGGGACTCAATAGAAAAAGAGCTCACTGAGATACTGGGCTGGGAGGTCCCACACAATCCATTGAATACGCTCCTGGGGATCACGGATGGGCTGGACGGGTCTAGATCTGACAGGTTATTCCTCAACACGGCCATGGTTGTAGCCAAAAGAGACATTGCTTTCAATTGGAAGAATCCTACCCCACCTGATATAGCTCAGAGGCGCAGAGGGGTAGATTGGTGTGCGGCACAAAAGAAACCCCTGTACAAAGCCAGGGGATGCCTGGCTAAATATCGCAAGGTCTGGGGTAAATGGATGGGTCAGATAGAATGAATATGTTTCACCCCACTGATAATGTATATTATACGGGACCTTATGACATTAGGATTTGCATGGTGTATCTACCATCCAAGGACATATGATAGTGACGATATATCTGTACTGTAATGTGATACATGTTGACTATTGCTGATGTATTCTGTTCAAAATACCAATAAAGTTGATTGTCAAAAAAAAGGAAATTGGATGATTGGGCAACTGACAATTCCATCCTGTTGGAGGCCCAGTATTTACTCTGAAAGGGACTTGGTACGGTGGAGAAATGTCTAAATCTCAAACTTTTGATTGGGAAATATACAAGAGCAAAATCAGAATCGATTTATCTTTGTTTTGCAGATCTCACTAGTGTATTTGATTTAGTCGGTCACTCTATACTGTTGCATACCCTGTTTTCTTATGGGGCTCCTTGCTCGCACAGCTTTATAAGAACCTCTCAGCTAAAGTTTGACTTGGCCCTAATGGTAAACTGTAGCTTTCTTAGAATTAGGACGGGCATATGACAGGGGTATTTACTGACCCCCTTTCTATTTTCACTATTTATAAACAGGGTTGATGATACTTTACGATCCTTGCAGGCTTATGTGCCAATTGTAGCCAGCCGCCTGGCACCCTTGCTCCTACACGCTGACGATGCGGTCCTTATGTCAAGGACCCAGGTCGGGTTGGAGAGATTATTAGACTCCTTTGTGGATTTTATAGATTCCAGGAAATGAAAGATGAATAAGTCCAAGACATTTATAATGACCTGTGGGAAAACTGCTAAGATTGTAAGATGATTCTATCTTGAGGTTGTTCAGGTAGCTACGGTTAAGTCCTTTTGCAACCTGGGAGTCCTCTTATCTGGAAAGGGCTCTTGAGCTGATCACATCCAGAATAGCCGGCTCAAGATGAAAAGTCCGTGGGGGGGTATTTAGATTTTCTATTAGTCTTGGCAGTTGCCCCATCAAAGAAATGCTTACCACCTATACAGCAAATGATGTATCTGTTGCAACTTATGGCAGGGGGTATGGGGCCACTTGTCCAGAAAATTATTTACAGGTAGAGTAAAACACCTTTTTGAGGCATTTGATGTGTACTCCCCCCTCAGCACCATCTACCATCCTGCACTGGGAAGTAGGGCCGACCGCTCTTGAAAACATTTTGTCATCCCAACCCCTCTCCTTGTGGTGCTCTATGTGGGCAAAACCTGAGACTGAACTTTCGAAGGGAATAATAAAGGACTGCCTAACTTTAGATCATATAGACCAGAGAGGGTTTTGGAGACAGGATAAATGGCGCTAAGGCAGATGAACGGACAGACGAAGTCAGAAGAACAAAGAACCAATGCTTAACGGTGCAAACAGGTCAGGGGAATACCCAAAACCCCTGTATAAGGTGTGGGCAAAAGCCCATACCAGAACAATTATAAGCAAATCCTGTGCACACGTGACAATATAGTTAATGAGATCACAGAAAAGATAACAGAGTTCAATGGACAATGGAAAGATGTTGTTTTAATTCAAACGATGTCTTTCATCAGTACAAAGAGCGCCAGCCGACACGTGTTTCGTCAACAGTAGAACAACTGTGACTCTTCAGGGCCAGATGAGCAATGTCATAAGAAAATGATCGAAAGCCGTCGGGAACAAAAGTAAAGTGGTCTCCCATGGGTCGGTGCGACCAGGAAACCAATGGGCTGTATATGTCGGTGCAAGATAGCAGAACTGTCTTCCGAAGTGCGGGAGATCATGCCCTTAATAGCCAGTGGCTATCTTCCATCAACAATACTCTTAGGGTGGTGTTTGGCTTTCCTGGGTAAGATCCTATCGCTTGAGAACTTGGCAAAAAACGCAGCCTTGCTTGATGCGAAGGTAAGGAAGAGATCCTCTGCTAATGAGGCTAAACAAACAGTGGTGACATATATTTCCTATACTCTACCTGTAGGTTTTCAACCCTAGCTAGCCTGGGTGACAAATTTGCAAAATGCCCTGACTAGTCTACGGTTGAGTAATGTACACCACCTGGTCTGTTTCTCTAATATGAATCAATGGGATACAACGAGTTCTGTACCCGTGTGATGGAACAACAGTGCACTCTGCATTTTATGCTCTTTTGTCAATTTAATTTAACTTTAAGGAAGCAACTTTTAAAACGAATTTTTATTGTACATAACACCAGGGACTACAAATCTGCTAGGTGTGTATTTTATGTGCTATGGAGTCTCCTGCCATTTGTTTTAATGTTGCATCTTTTATTTGTACAGCAATCTTTGTCAGAAAAAGAATGTCTTAACATTTCGGATTAGTACTGTTAATATTTAATTATGCCCTGACCTCTCATTTTCATGGTTAACTTGTCTCTTGATGTATATATTATTTTATCATTTATATCATGTGTTTTAAAGGCCCATGTTGATAGTGCTGAAATAAAGATCTTTTGACTTTGACTTTGAATCACATTTTGCAGACAGATGAATTTGCTTTCTACTGCTGTATCTTCCTTGATGGCGTAATGTTGGTCATTGCATACCAGGGCAGCCTGTGGTTGTGAACAGTCATTAATTGTAGTTTGGGATTAATGTAAGATAGTGCGCTGATGGTCATTGTGCTCTCTTCTGTTACCCTGTGAGATGTGAAACACACAAAAGGTGATGGGAGGCTGCTTGCAATGCGTCTAACCACTGGCATTAGCTTGAGGTGGCACTCCAACCCATCATTCTTTTGCTCAACATACCATCCTGTGAGATGTGTCATAGTGTGGAAGATTGAAGACACCTTTATTTTTTACATTGTTTATGAGACACTTGTATGCCAGTCTTCAGTTCTTGTCATTCCCAAGGAATTTTCCAAGCACATTCATTATTTCCATGAAAACAATTAAGGAAAAAGATGTGATTAGTGAATAGAAACACACTAAATAATTGATGACCATTGAAAATAAGTTATGGGGCGTCAAGGGTTGTTAAAAAATATTTACCTTTAAACCTCTTTGAGAGTGAAACTAAGTTTGCATGTGGTTAAGGAATATATGTACCCAGTTGCCCTACTAGTTTGTATTTGTGTTTGGGATATCTGCCAGTTATACAATACGTCCATGTGTTTTTGTGATACCCTATGGCATAGTCAACCACATGTATAAGACCATTAAACTCCATATTAGAAGTTAACTGTGGAGTCCACAAACTATATCACTAAGAGCATTTTGTGGAAATGTGACCTTATTTATCACTCAAAATTCTTCCAGTACAGAATGTCGGAAAAATACATTTGAACAAAAAACTTGAACCTCAAGCTTCATCACTAAACTGGTCTCCACATGTAGAATCCTCACTTGGTATTGCGAGACAAAACCATTTTAAAATTTGAAATGAAACAATAACACACTATTAGGGCTTAAATTGAAGGCCTGCTTCATGGCCCCAGTGAAACAGATTGTCATATATATGGGGCAAACAATAATATAACTCAATGGATAACTCTACTGGCACAATCAAAGTGTTAGCTCACAGAAGAAGGAAAAGAGTGTATGGAAGCACTGATTACTCAGGAGGAAACGAGAGAGCTTTTGTTGCGCATTAAGAATGGAAAGGTGGCAGGCCCTGATGCCATCCCGTTGAAGCTTTAGAAGCTCCCAAAGGAGGAAGTTGTACCTGTCTGGGAGACTGGGTTTAATTTGATTTATCAGGGGGAGGCACAGATTCCTGATTCATGGAAGAAAGCCACGATAGGCCTGATCTTAAAACCAGCAAAGGACACTAGGAAGGCTGATTCATATCAACCAATATCTCTGCTAAATGCAGACTATAAGGTATTTACAAGTATTTTAGCGCGGAGACTTGTTAAACGTGCCCCTCAGCTTATTCCCCAAGGCCAGAAGGACTTTGTCTCAAAGAGGCATATCCACGAACTTAGTCAGCAGCTCATTGAATGTGTAGACCTCACCACTGCTCGTTCGATCCTCTTGGCTGTAGTCACGTTAGATGCAGCCAAGGCATTTGACCGAGTCTGTTGGGCCTATTTGGGGAGTTGTTGGCTGTATTGGGATTCAACCCCTGTTTATTGCAACACTACAAGGGCTGGATGAATACTCAGTTGCTAAGATCCTGCTTACTGGTGCACTTACTAGAAGTTTTGCTGTTTCTAGGGGCACCCGTAAGAGCGGCTTCGCTCTCCTATATTTGAATTTTTATTGCATAGCTTTCCAGTTTAAAAACTGTAGGATGCTCCTGGGTAAACTAGATGCCTCAACCCGGGGAGGTGTGCTGGAAGACATGGTAAGGGAGAGAGGTTCTGAAGGATTCCTGTACAAGTTTGGGGCCAAGAAATGTTTCAAAAAAGTCCGGCTATAGGTTCTAAAGGCAGCATTGACCCTATGGCTTGGAGTCAGAAGGATTCTGGGCATGGGCTTTTATTCAGACTTTTTACAAATTTGGGATTCCCCGGATACCCCAGGGTGTCTCTGAGAGGGGTTGTGCTTTCCACTATGGAGAGCTAGGATAAAAGTTTGGGGGGAATTGCAAACTGTACAGGGCATATTACCCAGGGAAGTTTTAGAGGCTAAGACTGGTATCTTCCCCTCCAGATTTAAATATCTCCAGTTGTCCTCTTGGTTGGTAGCCCATGACAGGAGATAGGGGTGCATGGGAATTTGTGTCAGAATTGCAGGATGGGTCTCCTAAGGATAAAGAGGTCACTCTGTGGTACTGGAAGTTGCAGGAAGCTGAGGATTGGAAACTGAAGGGCCAATCGTCTGTGAAGGAGCTATTCAGGTGATTGAGCTGCAAACGGTATGGCAAACCTCTCAAAAACTACTGTAGTCAGTAGTAAAGCCAGCTAATCTAATCTTCTTTACCATCAATAGATTGTATTGGTCCCCTCAAAAGAGAGTGAATTTTGTACAAGAGTCAACTCCCAGATGTCATAGGTGTGGTCTCTTAAGAGCTGATGACCAACACATCTTTTTTACGTGTCCAGAGATGAAGGCTTACTGGTAGGATGTGAAGAATGTGGTAGCGGCATCTTTAAGGTGAATATATCGCTAAGCCTAATGTTGGTCTTAATGGGAGTGGAAACCTGCTCTAGCCAACCTCTGAGTAGAATGCTGAGGCCTCTGTTGGTTTATCTGATGCTTTTAGCCAGGAGGTAGATCTGTGAACATTGGACATATTGGTTACCTCCTAGAGAGAAGGACTGGCTCCAAGCTGTAGGTCACAACTGCAGAATATATACTGAGTGTGGACCGGTGGGGTCCATCGAAGTAAGATGTGGGCCGGTTTCCAAAGATGGAGTGGTATGAGTGTTACGACAACTCAATGATTCGTCCTATGATTAAACCTGCAGCCAGAAACTGGATAACTGGTTTGACTGGCGTGGCGAGGGCCAATGAAAGTATGCAGCAGGCCAAGGGTTGGAAAGCAATTGTAAAAATGGCCAGATCTTACAGATAAGGTGATATGAGGACAAAGAAATATATATAGAAATTAGGTTACTGTTCGACGGGTATAAGCCCTGGTCAAGCAGCAATCACATTCCGAGTCAGGGAAAGGCACAAGCAAATCCCAAATTAACCTGTGCTCAACCCCATGGTAGCTAACCACAGAGCAGTCAGGCTTAACATAGAGGCAATGTGTTACGTAATTATGCAACACTTCAAACAGTAAAACAGTGAAAAGACCACACAAAAGAAGACCAGGTTACAAAAATAGAGCGAACTTTAGTAAATGAAACAAGACCTAAATAACAAAAATCCAATCAGTAGAACCGAAGTTATGAATTTTTGAACTATGAACTGTAAAATAGCACTTAAAAGCAGAAAGCTCCAACTTTGGCTATATGGTCTCACTGGACCAGGTCAAAGTTAAAATTTAAAGCTGATTGCAATGATGCGCGGGTCGGTTACAGTCCCGTATTAGTCTTGCTGAAGGTTTTACTTTTCAAGTTTTGTGCCAAGAGTCCAGTTCGGGTTGGAGAGGGTTGTGGGGAGCAAGGAGAGCATCGCGGATAGTGGTTGGCATGATGTGAACAGCAGGCTGGGCATCATGGATGGGTGGGCAGGTACTTCATGTTGGAATCCTCAGCGGGCTTGCTCCGCAAAGAGATGGGTTGGCAGTGGCTTGCGCTGAGTTTCGTGTGAGCAGCGCAGTTCTTTTGTAAACAGGCCAGTTTTTGGTCATAAAGAACCTAAAATCTTAATTTCAAGAGCCCGGGAGCCACATCACGGGTCCAGAGACCTGTGGGTACCACTTGAGGGTCAGGAACGCGCAGCAGCTGGGTCCAGGAGCTGGTAGGGGGAGCCTTTTATGTCCTTGAGGCTCAGATCCGAAGGCTAGCAAACTATCCCTTTTTATTCATTCTGGGGCCCTGGGTTGAAGATGAAGTTGCAGGTCAACTTCCTCTTCCCCAGGCAAGAGGGCAACAGACAGCAGGTCAGCACAGAAGGGCTTCCGTTCCTTATAGGAGAGTGACAGTCCTTGTGGGAGTTCAGCAGTCCTTCTTCCTGGCAGAGTATCCACAGGTCCAGAAGTTTACTGAAGAGTTGGTGTCTGAGGTCCTTCCTTCATACCCTGGTACCCTGAGTCTGTAAGGTGAGGGAAGCTTCTAGATAGTGGCTTTGAAGTGCATGGAATTTTATGCCTTCCCTGCCCTGGCTCCAAGGTGGCTGAAGTGACAATGCAGGGTTGTTTGACCCTTTTCCTTTTTGTGACGCAGAGCACAGGCTATTCAGATGTAAGTGGAACTGTGCTCAGCTGTGCCCGCCATCCTGTCAGCAGATTGCACACTCAGGCACACCTAATCCCTCTATTGTGTGACAGTCTGGGAGGAATTTACAAAGTCTAACTGTCAGTTACACCCAGTCAAGTAACACAGGCGACACTGTAGGCACAAACGCACTAAGGGCTGAAAAATACCAACTTTCTAAAAGTGGCATTTTTTAAAATTGTGGTACAAAAACCGACAACAGCACTAAATACAGCTTTTCATCCCAATTCCAAAGACACCAAACATGAACTGGTATATCTTTCAATTTGGAAATTACAATTATAAAATGTAATAAGACAATTCCAAAGTTATCCTATTATAGAGCTAGGCCTTACAGTAGTAAAAAAAACAAATGTAGGAGTTTTTTACTACCAGGGCATGTAAAACTTGAAAGCATATGTCCATATTTTTAAATACACTGCACCCTGCCTGTGGGGATGTCCAGGGCCTACCTTAAGGGTGACCTCCTTGTATTAAAAGGAAAGGTTTGGGCCTGTCAAAAGGTTGACTTTGCCAGGTAAACATGGCAGTTTAAAATGCACATACACAATCTGCAATGACAGTCATGAGACATGTTTAATGAGTGACTTAAGTAGGTGTCACAATCAGTGCTGCATGCACACTAGTAGCATTTAATTAACAGGACCTGGGTACACTTAGTACCACTTTATTATGGACATACAAGTAAATTAAATATGCCAATAGTGTATAAGCCAATGTTACCATGCTTAGAGGAGAGAGCACAAGCACTTTAGCACAGGTTAGCAGTGATAAAGTGCACATAGTCCTAAAAGCCAACACAAAAAGGTTTAAAAAACAGGATGGTGAAGGCACAATTTTGGGGATGATCCAGCGGAAGGGAGCAAAGTCGAACAATGTTCATAAATTGGGTGCTCTACCACTCCACCTAATATTTAATTGTAACTAGGGCCATGTAACATTCTATTACTCTTGCAAAACTTGTAGATTTTGTGCTAAGCAAAATTTGCAAAATCCATTAAATTTTACAGGTGTGAAATTTCTCTGAAGTTTTTGGTAGAGGCGGCTCGTTAGAAATTGAAATGTCTAAAAAAACTGATTTGACCTGAAAATCTCTTATGGAAACCAGTCCCTTGTTGGTATTTTATGGGACTTTGAATGTGAGGTACACCCTCAGGTTACATTTCTTGCTAGATACCACAAAGAAAATATCCCAAAAGTTCAGACACAAAATCACAATTTCACACACCTCAATTGTAACACCTTTATTGGTTCCTTATAGTATATGATCCTATATTGATCACAACTATAAACATTCTCGGAAGGCATTGGGTGGACAAAATACCTAAACTTACCAAAATACAACTCTTTAAAATCACTATCCTGAAATTGTTTTGAGATACATCATTTTCTGCTTAGGTTTTAAATACATTACATCAAATTGAGAAGAGAATCTTATATTGTATGCATCAGTCTGTTATCATCCCAAAGACCGACAGACACCTACACATATGACATGAATAACATCCAAAATTGTATTCAAAGTAAATTTAGATAAATCTTTAAATTAGCTCAGGTTCCATAGTTCCTACCCGAATATTAAAATTCTGGATCTTATATCTCTTATGCATTCTCTGCTCTTTACAACTCCATGGGTGCCAACCCCATCAGCTAGTTTCACAAAAATATGCATGGACTACTTCCTAGGGCTATGTGTTAATTTATTACACATTTTCTTTAGTTTTCTTTTATCATTCATTCCACTTCCATATATTGTCACCAGGTGACTCTTTTAATTCCGAAACTCGAAATATTTTCTGGCGTATCAATAAATGCACTCTTTGCTTCATAGTTAATATATATCTTGTCAAATACTAATGTTAAAATGAATAATTTGAGAAAACAAGTAAAGTGGGTGAATCGCCGAAGCATTGTATCCCAGTGAAGAGGCACCCCTTGTAGCTGATGTCCAGATAACATAATAAAGATGATGGATTATGCTTTGCTCTTCCTTTATGAATGAGCCCCTTTGAGGGTTTCAGCTTTTTTTTACTGTCTTCATGTTGCTGACCTGAACATTTATTTTTAATTTCTGTATTTAGTTTGTTTACAGAAACCTGAAGGTACCCAAGGATTTGCAAGCATGGCTTACGCAGAATTTCAAAGATCAGCACATCCTTTCAGTTACTGTAGCCTCAAGCTTGCTGGTCAGGCCTATAAAGATCCAGGCAGCGACTGCCGTAGTCACATTTATTTATTGCTTAATAATTCAGTGTTGGCATGTGCATAAAACGTACACCGATGCATCTTCGCTTCGAAAACTTTCAAGAACAATATTTTTGACGTCCTTTACCACACATTTATTGCCATTTGTTAGGGCAAGGAAATTCTGGCCTAAATTATACTTTAAAGTACATAGTATTAACCAACATTACTGACGTGCACGTTTTCCTAACTCCATGTGTATAAACACCAAGCACTGAATACAGTACTGTATATATACGTTTGGATATTTTAGCATTGTTTTAAATAACTATTACGTCTTTAACAAAAACTATTCCCTTCAAATCTATTCCCTTCTCACACAAACTTTGTGAAAAGCCTACACCTTTGAGGTATAGTTCACCTCTGCCGATAAGACTGGAAAATTATTTGAGAATTGTTAGTGAATCCACACAAAGTATTAACAGTGTGATTGTGCAACTCAATTCATTGTTCACCTCCTGCGTGACACTCATTAGTGTCAGCTAAGTTGAAAACTCCGTAAGTATGTTAAGCGTGTTCTTGACTGCTCATATGAGAGTCTGCCATGCGTCGAAATGGTGAGTGTGAAAGTAAATTTTTTGATGTGGGATAGCCAAGAACTTTTGATTTTAATGAAATACTCACATTAAATATGCATTCAAACAGTCTTCTAAAATCCATTGGCTTGTTGCTGTAGCATTCATGTGTTCTTCTACTCAATACGGCATGAGGCAACGAGTCAACCCGTTTGTGACATTAGCTAACTTCACTGTGAGTTATGGCATTCTTCTCTTTCATTAGCAGCACATGCACACACAAAGTAGTTCCTTCTGTTGCCAGGAACTACTGTAGCAAAGTGTTTGCTTTTAGTCAATGTTTTTAATATTGTGGAGGGTCCAGCACCACCCGAAACAATAAACATGAACAAAAACCATGACAAAACAAGCATTGACAAAGCCAATCTTTTTTCTGTAGTACTAGGAAGGGCCCACATTTGGATACCGCAGCTTGGTGACAAGATTGTTATAAACGTGTAAATGTAAATAGCTGCCCAATGGCTTACACTACGCACTGGTAGCCGATATATTACTAAGTCAAGCTCACATTAACATGCAATTCATACTTTGTGAAGAATTAATACAGCATAGGTGCGTAAAGCAACTTATTCCAGGATTAGGAATGACTAAGAACCACGGGTATATTGCCAAACAGCCGCATAGAACATTAGGCACTGGCATTCATCATACAATGTAATACTCACAATGACAGCTACCACATGGCTGCTTTTTAGCTAGGTGTTTTTATTTTTATGGCAGGTCCTTGATTATCTCAGCTACCATACCATTATAACAGAACAGTTATTTCCACTCAGGCCCCACCAAGTGCACCTCATTTACTATTTTAGTCAAATGTGTCGAATGGTTTCAAATCTGCAGTGTATTCAAAACTGGCCTAGAGCTGAAAGCAGCGATCAGCTGCAGTGTTTTAAACCAAGCATTCCAGGTGAGAGGGCATGGAAGGGTGTGGAGTGGTAATTGGTAGTTATGAGTGGGTAGGAGTGTTACATGAGTGTGTTTTGTGGATGGGTTGTAAGTTGCTAATTTCCACCTTCAGTGTTGTGTCTGTTGACAATAAAACCAATAAAAATATAGAAAATTAAATTGAGTATGGTAAGCAAGTCAGATAATTTTATTATGACAAGATCATAAGAAAATAGAACTGCACATTCAAATGTACTACTTTTACACAAATATGTCATCCATATCGCCTAGTGAGGACAGTGCATTCAAATAACAGACTGCACTGCAGTGAACAGGTACAGCAACCTGATTTCACACAAAGAAAAGATGGCCCCCGCTTCACATGCCAGTTCAAACGAGCGACGGGCCTTGTTATCTGGGCTTAGAGGGGTGCCTGAGATTAAGCATTGCTGAGCACCTGTTTTAAGGCTTTGTAAAGTGTATACAAATAACTAGGAAATTCTCAGACTTAATTCATGGGCTGAAGACAGCGCAGCTCAGAAAACAGGGCGAGGCAACTACTGCCCCCACCAGGGCCAGACTGGCCATAGCGGACACCAGGCATTTTCCCGGTGGGCTAGAAGGATGGGGGTCGCCTTTGGAGCAAGGGAGGCCGCTTTTGTTACAGGGGGTCAGATTTGCAGCAGTCATGCAATATCGACCCCCTGTAACAAAAGCGGCAGGGGCCGGTCCAGCTGAAATGCCATGGCTGGTTTGTGTTCCCAGTCCGGCCCTGCCCCCAGCGACGGAGCTGTGATTTCTGCAATCAATCAATCAGGGGTTGGTAAAGCGCAGCTACTCGGCCGCAAGTGTCTCAAGGCGCTGGGGGGGGAAAGGGAGGTGGCTTCGCTGAGTGCTGGGGTCTTCCGAAGAACCAGGTCTTGAGGTCCTTCCTAAACTGGAGCAGTGTGGGGACTTGCCGGAGGTGGAGGTCATTCCAGGCCTTGGCTGCGAGGTAGGAGAAGGACTTGCCTCCCATTCTGGTCATGTAGATGCGTGGGGCTGTGGCCAGAGAGAGGTCAGCTGATCGGAGGTGTCTACTGAGTGCATGGAAGGAGAGGCAGTTGTTTAGATGCAGCTCATGCACTCTTTCACGAAACTTCAGTGTTAAGTTTATGTGCACTGGACAGTGCAATACCAGCAGCATTACCAACTGTGGAAATATGTGATAATTTAAATATCAGCTTCCCACATTAGAATTATGGTCCCGCTCAAGTATAAAAGAGAGTGCCTCCTCTTGGAGGCACCAATATTCATACAAGCTTCCAACATTTCCCCCTTGAGTTAAGTGGCACAGCTCAAGTCCTTGCCCCTCCTCCCTCCGCCCCTCACCCAATCGCCTTCATTAGCACTTGCATTTGACATACCAATTAATTGCAGACACAACATTATATCCCTTCTGGAACAAAAAGAACCTCATATTCATAGACTTATCATAAGGTTCCCATGACACCACATGTTCAAACAAGTAGACAATGTCGTTAATGATATCTAATTGTGAAAGAAAATGTTAAGAACATAACATATTATGACAAGCAAATTATACGTGTCATTATAACAATGGTTGCTCTTTATACAGTAGAGAAAATCTACATCTTCAGACTGTAACAGTGTTTCGCATACCTTTCACGAGGAAGGGGGCTTCGGTATCAACTAGAAAGCAACCGTTTCAAGATTGCAATTCAATTCAGAGAAGTAAAGAACCCAGCCACAGGGAAGCAACACCAATCTGTATACCGGACTAGCAGTGTGCCTTGTTTCCATTCAAGGGCTTCATGGCACAACTTCAATTTTCACTGCAGAGGTAAATGTGGTGCATCCCTTACAAATCACTCACAGTGCCCTAGTGGTGCTAAACGGAAGAGAATTCTGGAAGTGAGAAAAAGTTTTAACATACATTATTCTGGTAATTAGCAGTCAAAAGGGGACTTCTATCATTTTGGGGCATGATGGGAGGTCAGACACGGTATTAGGGGCCAGACCAAGGTAGTGGGCTCGCATTTGCTATCCATCTGTTATGTAGCCACGTGCACAGGAGAATGTTCATCCTTTTCGACTGCGACCCTTTTGTTACTAGGAGCAGTGAAGGGGAACATATGTGACCCGAAGCAATCTTTATTGCTCTTTGTTTTATGTTCTCTTACCAAAAAGCTTTGCTTTCATGACAATGGCCACCTAGATCTGGACAGACTGAGTATTGGACTAGCTCAGCCTAGTTTCTGTCGAGAATGTCAGAAATGCAGAAAGCAACAGGGCTAGCACCTCGAGCTAGAACAAGGGGGCATCTGGGTGGCTTGCCACTGGATTGCACAACTTCGTTTATACCCTTTTGTGGAATAATTTAATAAATCATGAAGGCTAACATAATCTAGTTGCTATAATTTGTGAATTATACACCTATTATTTGATAGAGGTAACAAGCAAGAGAAAGTGCACAGCGAACAGTATGCTAGTGTTCGGTAGGGATGCGATTTTGACCCCATGCTATGTAATCTATATTGGGAAACCCATAAAGAGAATTTAAAAATGTAAAATAAATTGTAACCTATTATTATACTTTTCAGGGTCTCCAGAAGGCATCAGACTTTTTTTTAAGAAGGTAACCCCCTGAAACAAATGCTTCTAGGTCTGGGTGGGGGGGGGGGGTGATAGATGAGCACCCACAGGCCTGTATTTCTTCAATTTCGCTGATACATGCTCAGACATTTTACCCTATTTACGCAGCGCTGTATTCAATGAATATCAAAAGGGGTAAAACAAAGATGAATTCCAATATTGTGAATTGGCATCTTGAAGGCCCAAAGTTGGTAAGTCTGTTCAGTAGCAGAACAGTTGTGCGCTTCAGTGTGCGAATCTTCAACTTGTTTAATTTACAAACTTTGGGGAATTAATTGATTAGCATGCTTCAGTAATGTGCATAAACGTTAATAAGGCCTTCGAAAATGGCTGATATGGCAAGAATTGTGACAGTTTTATCATCTTGGGCTGCAGCAGGATCCCTATGCATGAGCAAAATGAATAGAATTCTTGAAACTAATGTTTTTCAATGTTAATTATGAATAAGAAATCAATTTCCATAGAAGTAGGGTGTCATGAGGTATGACTTCTTGCTGGGTCAAGTGTCTAAGTTCAAACTTATGTTGGTATTTCAATCAAACTCCTACCAGAGCAAATATCTCATTGTTTTAGAACTTGGAGTTCTGGTTGGCAGAGGGAAGAGCCCTGTCCAAGTAGGAACCACAATCCTTGTCAGGGAGAGTCACAACACACCTTAAATTATACTGTGCTCATACTCTCGTAGCTTGGCACAGAGCAATCAGGCGAGAGGCATCATGTAAAGTATTTGTGCAACACTTCAAACAGTAACACAGTGAAAACACTGCAAAAAAGACGGCACACCAGTTTAAAAAGAATTGAGAATAATTTTACAAATAAAACTAGACCAAAACAACAAATTTCTAATAAGCAGAATTCAAGATATGAATTTTTAAAGGATAAACTGAAAAATTGAACTCGGAAGCAATAAGTGCCTAAGGGAAATATCTGGTCACGCCGGTCTGGAACAAAGTCAAAAGTTCAAGTCAACCACAATGGGTCTTAGGACGGACATAGGGACTCAGCTAGGCCCTCTGCACAAAAGTACCTTGATCTGGACTGCGTCATCATCTATGAAGATGCAAGGTGCAGCCAAAGCGATGCGTCAGTGTCGAGCAATTAATGAATGAAGGTATTTCTAAAGCGCGCAGCTACTCCTAAGAGTGTTCTGGTGCTGTATGAGAAATAGAAGTCAGAAGGTTGGAAAATAACTCATTAAAGAGTAAAAAGCCAAGTCCTAAGTTGCCTTCTGAACGATTGTTCCTTGATCGCTTGACATAGTTCAATGGGCAATTTGTCCCAGGCTTGAGGGTGCAGAGGAGAAAAAGATCTGTCTCCACATCTGGCACCTCATCTGGCCAGTGGGTTTGTAAGTCAAAGGTAAAATTGTGTCTGAAGCTAAGAATCTTGGTCTTATCAGTGTTGCACTTGAGTTGGTTAAAACCTAGCCACTGAAAGACAGCCGATAAGCGGGGTTTGAGGGTGTCTTGATGTATCTTTCTTGAAAGCAAAGAATAACTGAGTATTATCAGCGTAAGATACTATGGCCCTAAATGACTGAATAAGGGTAGCCAAAGGTGTCAGATAGATGTCAAACATGATTTAGCTAAGGGCTGAGCCCTGGGCACTCCCACTGAGTCGTTACTCTTGCTAGAGGAAAAAGATGGAAACTAGACCTCTTGATGTCTGTCCTCGACAAAGGAGACCAGCCATCTTAACGCTGTGTCCTTAATGCCAATGTCAGACATCTGGGCAAATAGCCTGGAGTGCGGGACTGTATCAAAAGCGGCCGAGAGGTCTAGTAAAACCAGAGCAGCTTTGCCACCACCATCTAAGGTCAATTTAATCTCTTCAGTTACTTCCAGAAGGGCAGTCTCCACGCTGAATCTGGGCCTGAAGCCTGACTGTCTAGGGTGGAGAAGCCTATTTAACTCAACGTAATGTGAGAGCTGCCAATTAACAACCTTCTCCACTATTTCTGATGGAGCAAGCAGCAGAGAAATGGGTCTATAGTTATTTGGAACATTTGGATCTGTATTAGTGTTTTTTTAGAGGTGGCAGAATCTTAGTCATCAGTCACACCTAAGCTCTCTTTGTGTGTGCCTGTCTAGTGGGATTGCACAAAGCCCAGCTGTCACCCACCCCAGATGTGTTGTCAGAGACAGTAAAAAGGCCCAGAATGACTAAAGTAAGAAAGTGGCAACATTTTAAAAGGGGCATGTTTAGACTTTAAAATCCAACTTCACTATCAGTTGTGATTTTACGTTGTGAGTCCAGGGACCTCAAACTTGAAATATTAATCTTTTCACAATTAGGAATTACACTTAAAAGATGTAATTAGGTAATCCCAATGTTATCCCATGGGAGAGATAGGCCTCGCAATAGTGAAAAAGGAATTTGGGAGTTTTTCACTACTTGGGCATGTGAAACTTAAAAGAACATATTGTGCCTTTTAAAAACATTGAACCCTACCCTGTGGGTTATATAAGGCCTACCTTAGGGGTGACTGATTTGTATAGAAAGGGACGGGTTAGGCTTGCCAGGTGAAAGTGGCAGTGCAATCTGCACACACAGGCTCTGCAATGGCAGGCCTTAGCCATGGTTAGTGGGCCACTTAAGTGGGTGGCCCAATGAGTGTTGCAGGCCCACTGGTAGCATCTACTTTACAAGTCCCGGGCACATGTAGTGCACTTTACTAGGAACTTGTAAGTAAATTAAATATGTCAATTGGGGTGAGACAATATTACTATGTTTAAGAGTGAAAGCACAAGCATTTTAGCTCTGGTTAGCAGTGGTAAAGTGCACAGTGTCCTAAAGCAAGGAAAAACAAGGTCAGAAAAAAAGGGAGGCAGGAAAAAAGTTGGGGGAAGACCCTCCCAAGGTTGTCAGGTTTAACAATGAAGAGTTAAGAAATTATAAGCAAAGGAAGAGGATTATAACAGGTAAAAACAGTTGGTTAGATTGTCTGGGCGGAGAAGCATTATTTATGATCCACAGCCATTTACATTTAGCTTTACAAGAACTGTAAAAATTAAAGTAGCTCAGATTTCTCCAATGGCTGATTTGAGATTGTTAGCTAGTATTGTTAGCTAGCATATTAACTGGCAAGCCTTTCATTCCTTGCTATTGTAATGACCATGCTCCAGTTTCTCTCACTTTTATGTATGTCTGACTGTGGAAACACAGAAATGTAAATGATTTTCTGTTCTTTTGACTGATATTATTTAAACTGGTTGTTATAAATTAAAAATAAACTAATGCAAACAAATCCTTTCCTAAAAGTAAAACTGTCCAAAAGAGAGGTTTCATATTATTATTAACAGCAAGATGAGAAGCATTGATTATACTCAGGTGAACATTTTCTTAGGCTGGTGTAATTTTGTGTAATTTGAAATTGCTAGCATTTCACGTCATGATTGTTACGTGAAATTCCCAAAAATGGCACCATTATGTCACGCTGTGAAATTTCAGTTTGGCTCAGGTAAAAATCCCATTGGGTAGTACAGGAACTGCCCTAAAAAACAGAACGCAAGCAGCTGTTGTTCCCAGCACTTGTGGTTTTTTCTCTATTTTGTCAGAACGAAATGCATCCTCATGTCCAAAAAGATACATGGATGCACTTCACACTCAAATATAGCTCTACATGCTGGGTTTGCCTTCTGTGTAGTTTTTCTGAAATTTCACATGTATACGCACAAGAAAATTATGCAAATTCCACAAACCCTAGCAGGGACCTCCAGGATAAAGGCGATGGACTGAAGCCAAAAGTAACAATATTAGAGAAGCCATCAGCTGTTTGTATTCAAGGGGATAGCAGGCCTACGGGCAGCATGTGTCAAAGTAAGCTCCCTTCATAGATTTGAAACAAAACGTGTCTTTTTTAGACGTATGTTTTTGTGGAAAGAATATGTGTAGAGGGCTATGTCAAATTTCCAGACCACAGCAGGAAATGCGATGCGACAGCAGCCAAGATCAATCCATACAGTGGTGCTCTCTGGAAGCTCTTGGGGACAAGCAGAGCATACTGAACCTGACTCCAGTACTTTAACAAAATGAAAATGTAGACAACTCGTTTAGCTTTATATTTAAATAGACCATGTTCCACAGCTGCAGAGGAACTACATCAAAAAAATGTGGATCATAGACTTAATGCTCTGAATGGTATTAACACCAAATTATGTGTCTTGAGCTAAATTTGAAAGATGCAGGTGTAATTTGTGTAACTTTGGAAATTTCGCATTATGCTTTCCACAAAACAATTGCCAAAATTACACCATTATGCCACAGTGCAAAATTACGCCACTGTTCATGTCAATATTATAGCGCAGGAGCACAAGAACTGCACAAACAAGCAGAACCCAAGCTGCTGTTGTTGCCGGCAATTATGGCTTTTTGCGCAATTTTTTAGGACAAAATGTATTGTTGTGTCAAAATCGACACAAGGATCCACGGAGCACGAAAATATAGAGTTAAATGAAGGATTTGCAATTCTCATGATTACACATAATTTTCCCAAAATTTCATGTAATTACACAAAAGCAAATTATGTGCATTTGCACACCCATACAACATATTCATCTAGGTGGAAGGGGATGGGGGGGGGGGCAAAGAGTTTGAAGTTTTTCATTACAGGCAAACCATGGGCATCACAGTTTTTGGATTATAATATGCGTGTTATATGCATACTAAATATTTTTGTCACAGCTCAGACCCCTGGCTTGTCTTTTGTGACCCATGGCCTCAGAGTTGGCAAAATCAGTGCCAAGAACACAGGGGCGGCTCTACAGTCTTTATTTTCTACCCATTTTTCATTATATTATTAGTGAATAATATTTTATTATTTACTATTACAATAATAAAAAATGGAGCACACTTAGCTTGAACAGGACCTCTGGCGGTACCTATGGTTGTTGGTGTGATTGCAGGTAGGAGGGTGTTTATGTGAGAGATAGCACATGCAAGTGTGTGCATATGTCTATGTGTAAGCATTTGTGTGTTACTGAAAGTGTGTGAAAGTCAGTAGTAGGCAGTGTGTGAGATTCAATGTCAGTAAGTAGGAGTGAGTGGAAATGAGTGAGTGGGATTTAGAGTGAATGCAAGTGATCGAGCAAGAATGACTAGAATGAGTGCAAGGGCATATTAAAGAGTGTGAAAAAATGAATGAATGTGAGTGAGAGAATGCGTTTAAGTAACTGAATGTGAGTTTGAGCTAGACTGTAATATGATACTTGCAAGTTTGTTGTTGGCCCTGGCATACTGAAGGTAATTGTTGTCTTATAGATTCACCCAAGGCAAAATACTAAAGCACCCATTATTTAATGAGTTTTTAGCTTGACAGACACCTGTGACAAAATACTGACATTGGCACACTGGGGGTAATTCTTGGCATAAGGGGCATGAATGGAAAAATGCTGGCATACCTAAGGAAATTCTCACATTTTTGAGAGGCACCCATGTAAAATGGGGGCACCCATGACAAAATGCTGGCCCTGGCACAATGGATTTAATTTTTGACATACGGGGTACCCAGAGCACATTTTGAAAGAAGATTGGGTCAGCCCTTGGGGAACGTCAGGTTTTATTGTCTTGGTACATCATAAAAGGATTTGAATATTTAATGAGAGTCAATTCAGCACCTACAGCATTTTAACATGCCATAGCATTTTATGGCATTTGAGAAAATTTATAGACCATTATTTTCAAAATTTTCTTGGGGGGAGAAACTCCTTAGAAGAGGTCCGGCTCACTCACTTCACTCACTGTGTTATGTTGTTTCACTAATCATACAGTTATTATGGAACTTCAGTAACGTCAATTGCGGAGATGTTAGGGTATTGTGACATGACTCCCTGGAAAATAATCAGGGTCAAGGGTGGTATGATGTCACTTCCTATGATGTCATTAAGGTCAAAGGGTATGTGGTGTTACTTCTGCAACTCCTTGCGTTTTGGTGAATAGGCATCCATGAATGTTTTACTTTATAACGGCAATATTTAGGAACCAGTTCATTAAGAAAATTGTACAGGTCGAAATACTGGGTTCGCCAATGGATGGCTGAAATGCATGGCTGGTTACCCGATTCACAAATCACCAGGGCAAAACATGAGCAAAAATTGGGATGTGAGTAGATTTTACATATACATTTGTGTATGATTGGTACCCCTGTGTTTCCTAAGACTGGGGGTGTAGATCACAGCAGATTCCGTATACTTAGTGTCAGTTAAATAGATAAGCATTTACAAATATTTGAGAATAACCACAAGCTTACACTGTGCAAGAGTTCAGCATGTACAGTCCGAAGATTACGAATACAGAAATCACACACACACACACGCACACACACACACACACACACACACGCACACACACACACACAGTTCCATATATTGCTTATGAGACTTGCACATGTCCAGTGATGTTTTCCAGTATTTACCTAAATTATTTACCAATACACTGAGGAGAAGTTCCCATCTCATTTTCAGGTGACAGCAGGTCTGGTGAGAGTAGGCACACAATAAATGTAATTTTATTGCTACCACCTGTTCTTGTTTTGGGACAATATGGTCACATTTATTTTCTTAATGCTATGAAATCAGAAATAATAGCTATCTTCACAATTTGGCAATCGCTGCAAAGTTGCTTAGCGTTCCCATTCGCCACAAATAATGGCCTTTTTAATATGGCAATCAGACATTCAAGTCTTATTTATTTCAATACCTTTAAAACACTTGTAGCAATGTGCATTTGTAAACACTCTAATGAAAGGTAGCAAGAAGAGAGATGCAGAGTGGGATGCTCATTTATTGTGCTAGGATCCCCTGGGGCCTGGCCATCCTTTTTATTTTATTTTTGGGAGGGGGGCCACGTGGCCCCCCTCCCCTGTGAATATTAATTTGTTTTAAAACGGAGAGGCCAGGCCCCGGAGATGGGGTCCCCAGGGACATAATTCGCCTGAGGAGGGGGGCCACGCGGCCCCCCTCCCAAAAATAAAATAAAAAGGATGGCCAGGCCCCAGGGGATGGGGTCCCCGGGGCCAGAAGTGGCCCGGGAGGAGGGCCACACAGCCCCCCTCCCCAAATAAAAAAATAAATAAATAAAGGCCAGCCCCGGGGGCCAATAGAGGCCTCAGCAGGGGGGCCCCGCGGCCCCCCTCCTTTAAAAAAAATATATGTGGCCATGCCCCGGGGGATGGGGTTGCTGGGGCCGGAATTGGCCACGGGAGGGGGGCCAATGCGGCCCCCTTCCAGTTTACATTAAAAAAAAGGGTCAGGCCCTGGGGGATGGGGTCCCCAGAGCCCAAAAAAAGGAAAGAGAAGGGGGGCCACACAGCCCCCTTCTTCTTCTTCTTATTTTTTTAATGCCGGCATCGCTGCTAGGCCCTGCCCGGTCCCTGGGGGCCAAATAGCCCACCAGGTACCTCCAGTATCAGGGAGCTGCGTTGTACAGCGGTGTTCAGAGGCCACGCCCCTTTTTACATTTCTCTGCAACACAGCTCTGTGGCGCTTACTGGAGGTAGCTGGTGGGCTAGTTGGCCCTCAGGGATCCTCAGGACTCAAGGGGATTTAATCCCCCAATTTACAACGCTCCAGGGGGTGCGTTTGCACAGTGGTGCAGGGAGGGGGCGTGGCCTAATGCGACAAGTGTGCAAACGCACCCTGTGGCGCATTTTAAGTTGGGGGATTAAGTCCCCTTGAATCCTGAGGGTCCCTGGGGGCCAACTAGCCCACCAGGTACCTCCAGTAAGCACCAGGGAGCTGCATTGTAGAGAGGTGGTCCAAGACCACGTCCCCTTTGTGCACCACTCTGCAACACAGCTCTGTGGCGCTTACTGGAGGTAGCTGGTGGGCTGGTTGGCCCCCAGAGACCCTCAGGACTCAAGGGGACTTAATACCCCAATTTACAATGCACCAGGGGGTGCGTTTGCACAGTGGTGCTGGGAGGGTGCGTGGCCTGATGTGACAAGTGTGCAAATGCACACTGTAGCTCTTTTTAAGTTGTGGAATTAAATGACATCACTGATGACATCACTGAGGACATCATCTACGTGAAAATCTCCTCACACTCTAATATAACTTTTGATACACTCACTGTAAAATACAGACTACCATTTTCGAAACCATCGACACACCAATACCAGTTACTACATACGTACTCACTGATTCCTAGGTCTACACACACATGCACTCATTCACCCATACAATTACTCATACATACAGTCACTCATCAATACAACACTATCATATGCACTCATACACTTATATAGACACTCACACACCGCCACTCATCCATGGAGTTATTCACACACCTAGTCAGTCATGCAAAGAATCAATCACTCTCCCATTTCCTCACTGATACAGTTATACACACACTACCTCACTTATTTAAACATATACTAACACATACTTACTCTCTTATACAATCACTGATACAAGTACACACTCATTCATACAGCCACTCTCACAATCACTGACTCTCACGTATAGTCATTTATATACTCCAACTCTCACATACACTGCCTTTTACATATGTAGTTACGTGGACATGTACCACTGATACATCCATTCACTCACCAACACAGCCATACACACACTCACTCATCCATACAGCCCCTTGCAGATGCACTCATGAGCCCATACACCCAGTTAATCAACCACTCACACATCCATGCAGGGAGTCACACACCCTGACCCACCAACACAGACACTCTGGCACCCATACAGGTACTCAGACAACCAATCATTAACCCATGTAGCTACACACCAACCCATGCACCTACTTACACACCAACTGACAGACTGATACAGACATTCACACAGATTAGTCATTAACCCATGCATTCACTAAGACACGTTTAATCACACACTTACACAGTCATTCGTGCACCTAGTAAATCATCCATTCAGACACTCATATACCCACTCATTCTTCAATATACCTTTGCATATCTATATATAACATTCTTTAACTTTTAAAAAATGCCCAGTCTCTGGATGATGTCCTACCCTGCCCCCTTTTCTTGTTTTTTACTGTAAAACTGAGTCAAAATGGTTGCCAACACTTCTTGGTTTGGAGTGTTGACAGCCAATGAAAATGAAGCTCGTGCTCGGGAGGGTTCGCGAATCCTCCTCAGCCACCAGATATCGATATTTTAGATCTTTTAATTTCTCAGGAACTACTACATGGATTTCCACCATTTAAAAAAAAAAGGTCACTTTCTAAACCTTTTAGCCAAATTTGGTGTACTTCTGTTCAGCAGTTCTAAAGTTTCCTATGGAAATTAACATGGAAAAAACGCATTTTGGGACCCCCCTTTTTACTCGGCCCCAGCTCAACGGATCACCCCAAAACTTCCAAGACAGGAGCTGACCTGAGTAAACCATTAGTTTTGAAAAGTTTGCGAAGATTCATCAAACGGCGCCAAAGATATTAGCAAATCAAAAAACGTTTTTTGAATAGAAACAAGGCCCTAACTATAACTACCTACTGGCAACTGATATATATATTATCTACTGGCGGCCGCCAGTAGATAGTTATAGTTAGGACCGAGTTCCCATAGGAAATCTGAAAATTCTATTTTGAATAACTTTGGCGCCGGTTGACGAATCCTCACGAAATTTTCAAAACTAATGGGGCGCTCCGCTCAGCTCCTAAGCTGAAAGTTTCGGGGTGATTCGTCAAGCGGGGGCTGAGAAAAAAGGGTGGCCCTAAAACACGTTTTCCCCATGCATTTTCCCATAGGACCTTTAGTCGAAGGTACAGCCCGAACGGCTGAACAGAATTACTTGAAATTTGGCAAAGTGGTAGTCCTCAGGTCAGGCATGTGCCTTTTGCATATATGGTGTCAATCTGTTCAGTAGTTCCTGAGAAAATTGCAGTTAAAAGTACATAAATATCGATATGCGCGCACCGTGCGCGCACCGTGCCGTGCGCGAGCGTAATTCTGATTGGTGGTTAGATGTCAGTCAACATTCGAATCGGTCGAAATCAGGAAGTGTCGGACGCCATTTTGTGTGTGGCAGTGAAAAAGAAAGGTGGAGAACGTGAAAAGGGGGCAGGGTAGAGAGTTCCTGACCCCCTAGCCTTTGTCAGGGGGTCCCTGAAGGACCCCGAAGGGTGAAAAAAACATTTAAATTTTTTTCAAAAAATCGCGGGGTGCGCGCACGGTGCGCGCACGCTGAAAAACCCTTAAAAAAAAAAGAAAACATTTTAAACTGTTTATAAGTTTATAGAAGATATTAACATGCTGTTCAACTTTATCCAAATTCAAAATAAAAGAGCTGAACCATTCCATATTAAAGGATACAGTCAATGTATAACTATATACATAGGTAGTTTATTGTAAAATAAATATATAAAAAAGTATAATAATACATACATAAATTAGCATTTAAAAAACCTTACAAATTCACTAAAAAAACATAGGTTTCACACACGTTATAGTTAGGAATTAGCATTTAAAAAACCTTGCAAATTCACTGAAAAAACCATAGGTTTCACACATGTTATAGTTAGCTGGACATTTCACTCGTAAAAAACCATTGAAATTCCCCCGTTATAGTTAGTTCAGCTAACTATAACTCGCGCGACCGCAATCCACTGCTGATGACGTCGCATATTACATCACTCATGACATGGTCAGTGACATCACTCATGACATCACTGATGACATCTCAAATGACATCACTGATGACATCACTGATGACATCATCCAGTGAATATGTGTCTTTCTGAAAAAAAAATATTTTTTATATATGTATATCTAAAGGTTAATGGAAGAATAAATGGGTAAATAAGTGTCTAAATGGATGTTTTTTTTGTAAAATTAATTGTATAACTGACTTATTAACAGTATCTTAGTGAATACAGTGATGTAATATGCGACGTCATCAGCAGTGGATTGCGGTCGCGCGAGTTATAGTTAGCTGAACTAACTATAACGGGGGAATTTCAATGGTTTTTTACGAGTGAAATGTCCAGCTAACTATAACATGTGTGAAACCTATGGTTTTTTCAGTGAATTTGCAAGGTTTTTTAAATGCACTTCCTAACTATAATGTGTGTGAAACCTATGTTTTTTTTAGTGAATATATATATATATATATATATAATTTTTTGTTTATTTTTTTACCTACTGCAGTTGTCAGCAGGTAGTTATAGCTAGGTCTGCTTTTCAATAGATGGAGCGTTTTTTCGATTGCAAACAACTTTGGCCCCGTTCGACGAATCTTCATGAAACTTCCCCAAAAACACTTAATAGCTGACAAATAAACAAGAACTACTACTGCATATATCGTGTGGTCTGTGTCTGTTTTCGCCAAGAATTGGGATTAAATCGAACAGAGGATTAAGAGATATAAATCTATTGATGGCATGGTATTCCATGGTATTCCAACAGCTGCGTGGTGTTGCGATGGGGGCATGCTTCTCCCCCAGTTATGCATGCCTTCATGTGGGCAGGTGGGAGGAGCATGTTCTCAAAGTAAACCACAGCAGCGAATACACGTCAAATGTTGTTAAGTGGTGGAGGTACATAGACGATGTGTTTGTGATTTGGAGGGAGAACATGACACATGCACAGCAATTTGTGAATAACAATAATGTCAATGACATCAACCTGCGATTCACTGCCCATATAGATGCTTATACCAACAATTTCTTAGATGTTCAGGTCTTCATTGAAAAATGTAAAATATAGACTCGGCTTTTTAGAAAGTCTACAGCAGTCAATTCAGTGCTTCACGCACGCAGTTTTCATCCTCGCCACACCATTGCCTGTATCCCCTATGGGGAATTTCTCTGAAGCCGGAGAGGCTGTAGCACGGAGAAAGACCTTAAGCAACAGCAAACTGAGGCTAAGATACATTTCATTGAAAAAGGGTATAAACCTGTACTGTTAGAGAGAGCCCTTAAGAAGGCCAACAGTACAGACATGTGACAGACATGTAATCCCAGCATAATGAGCAACAAAGAGGTTACCTCTGACAGCATTGATGTTCTAGGTACCCCAGAAGAGACTAAGGTAACCATGAGAGTGGTAACCACATACAGCAGACAAGCCAAGAGGATGATGGCAATTATTAACCATCAATGGCCTATTGTCCTCACAGATCCCACTCTAAAACAGATATTACCTGCTAAACCGACTGTTACCTTTCACAGGGCGTACTCTATACATAATGAGCTGGTGCGCACCAGCCCAGAGACGTGCAAGGCTGGCAGTTGGCTTGCACCGAGGAGAGGATTTTACAAATGTAATTCATGCAGGGCATGCAAATTTAGGACGAACGTCATGTCCTACAAAACTATTTTTTCAAATGAGACTAGAGTGTTGACTGGGCACTTTACATGCAGAACTGACCATGCGGTCTATGTTTTACAATGTAGCTGCAAGATGCGCTACATAGGAAACACAAAGCTACAAGTTTATGTCCGCATTTTGCAACATTTACGGGCTATTTACTGATTTGCACATGGCTGTTTTCTTGTCTGAAGTGGCACAGTAGGCAGAAAATGCTGGACAGGGTTGCGGCCTAGAGGAATGATTAGTGGATAAAATTAATTCATGCAATCCACCCATCAAAGTTTACAACACATTGAGAAAACTGAAAAAGTATCCCATATTGTATTTTCAACCCATTATAGACTGTCCTAAACCAAGGCAGGATTTACACTACATAAAATTACTTGGATCGTCCCTCTTCAAGAATTACTTTTTTTCATCGCTTTCAACTGCAGCTGTTGAATTATACAAAGTTTCATGCAAAACATGAAATGGCGAAAATATTGCCCACAATGCAGAATTTGGGAACTATGCAAGTTTATGCAGGTGTAACAAAGAATTCTCACAACCCTACTGCAAAAGTAAAATTTGGGATTCTCCCACTAAACATTCTGGCAATATCATTGCACTGTCATAACAATCACTGCAGCTGTCACCGTTGATGGGGTAAGCGACCACTCACAGATGCAGGTGATGCTGAACTGATAAACTGACATATTTCAAAGTTGAAATAGTGTTACATTAGGTAGAAGCTGGTAACCACTGTTTATGGTTTGCACAAAATAATGAAGCAATCCACCTAAGCTAACTGATAGGTGCCCATGTTTTAGGTCTGGTCTAAAGACAGCTTTCGTTGGCATGCCGGTATCATGTTTTCCAAAAATACGATACAAAAAATACACACATAAAGGGGCTCCTAATATACCCTCTTTCATCATAAGTCTGTTGAGATGTCACTCAAACTATACTCCCTCACACCCCAGAAGAAGGTATGTTCCTGCAGACCAACCCACTTCAGCCATTGGATGCTTTCACTGTGAGTGACTACATTTTGCCCTTGCACATGTACACATACACCTAAAGAAATACTTCCTCCCGAAATAGAAATTGATACATACTTGCACTTCCCAATGACTGATAGTCCCTATGTATATTTGGGTTGCATCAACTATTTTCATAGCTCTCAAGCCATTTATTGTAAATTACAATGTTCATTCCTCACTATAAGCCACCTTTGGCATATTTACTTATCCTACTGAAAATGAGCAAAGTAATTCGAGCAGAGGTCTTCAAACCATTTTCCTTAGGAGGTCTCAGAGTAAAAAAGTTTGAAGTCGGGCTAGCCTACAAAACTTCATAGCAAGACTTGAGAAAGTGGGAAAGGTAAGGCTGAGCGCAGGGGGATGGGAGTATGAGATCATTTCAGAGGTACTTCTCTGTATCTCAAATTCTGCACTAAATGTGAGCATTATAAAAGAGCAAATACATTACACAGAAACAAAAAGTGACCCAAAAAATCTACCCCACATAATTGGGGTGTTGTGAGCCCCTCACACTCCTGGGCCCCAATGCCACTGCACCTGCTGCACAAAAAGCTACAGTCCTGAGTAGTAGAGTGCATCTCTGCCTGTGCCTATCCCTACAATGCTTAGCCATCACTTGAGTTCAGCTTCTCTGTCATTTTAAGAGAAAAAATGAGCTCCCACATGTTGCCCCCACTTTTCAGCAATGCTTTCCTCAGCTCTAATGGTAGCATGGCCCCTTGCCTCTTTTGGAAAGTAAGACAGTAATCATTCTTATGCAGTGTATGCCTCACGCACCTCACAGTTTGAAGACCTCTGGTATCAGAATAACTAGAGTGTATATGCAATTTTTAGGTTGAAGCCGCACCCCTACACGACTGTGATAGGCATTTCAACCACCTGCATTGGACTTGAGAGGACCCTCTAGTAACTACTTGTGGAACTGCATCTTCCCTATTGGAGTGAATGAGCACAGTCAGTATGTGCAAACACTCCTTTCAAATCAAAGACAAAGGTTACAACCACCGAAACACATAAACATCCAAAATTAGCTATCTAATTGTACTTGTACTTACCAGTGAATAAAAGTTCCTATAAATAGTAGGGTGTGATGATAAACTTTAAAAAAAATCACGAAATGTATTGAAATCTGTAATGTTGCTCATTATTACATACCAGCTTGGCAAATAATCAATCCTATGGAGAGCAAGACCAAATGATTAAAGTATCAAAAGTGTGTGTGCAAATTTATATATTGAAGTTACACCTTCTTAGTATGTTGCAGGTCATTTGAAGAAGTTGCTTCTGACTTGTGCTGGATGTCAAGTAAGGACTAGTGGAACTGCGGTTCTTATAAGAATTTCAATGCTTTTGCATCTCGATAGGGAAACCGAGTAGTGTTTAGTGGGACTGCAACTTCATATAAGAATTTCAATGCTTTTGCATTAGACTTGTGTCGGACACCTTGTAACAATTAAAGTAACTGCACCTTCAAGAAAGAATTTCAATGCATTTGCATTTGACTTGAGAGACACCTAGTAGTGACTAGTTGAACTTCAGTTTCAAGTAGAATTTCAATGCTTTTGCATTTGTTTTATGAAGGACACCTAGCAATGACTAGAAGAGCTGCAGCTTAATAAAATAATTCAATGTGGTTTCATTTGACTTGTGAGGGCCACCTAGTAAAGATTTGTGGAACTGCTCCTTCAAGAAAGACTATCAATGTGTTTGTATTTGACTTGTGAGGGACACCTAGTAACAACTAGTGGAATTGCGGCTTCATGAAAGTGTTTCAATGCTTTTGCATCTGACTCAAGAGTGAGCTCTATTAACATTTTGAGGAACTGCACCTTTTGGAAAGAAAATAATTTTTAAGATTAGCATTTGACTTTAGATTGATAAAGACTTGAGGAATTGCATGTTTGAATATACACACACACATACACATATATATGACACTTCAGCACTTTAAACTTTCAATGAAATCCAATATATTTCCAATATATATCCGGGCACTTGCCGCTTGATATGAAGCTCTGATGGACTCATAATGGGAAAATATTTTGCTTTTTAAATGGATTTTTAATGGTTTGGGCTATTTTAGGAACAAGAGAGTGCTGTATATTCTAATGTGAAAGCACCCTGAATATAAGTGAAAAAATGCAAGGATTATGAACTAATATCATGTTTACTGCAAATGAAATTGTGTAGTCTGTTGTCACTGTTTTGTTTAGCAAACCCCCTTGTAAGATGTGTCAAGGGGATATGGCGTCATCGTGAACAAGGCTGATTTTAAAGCCGAAATACGTAGATGGCAAAGTGAGAAAATGAAATAAATCATGAATTTGAAAATCACCAGCTTTGTAGCATGCTGCTTTAATGTCCGGATAGAGACGTTTGTTCCTTGTTTAATATACAGATATATATTCACTGAAAAAACCATAGGTTTCAGGCACGTTATAGTTAGGAATTAGCATTTAAAAAACCTTAGAAATTCACTGAAAAAACCATAGGTTTCAGGGGCGTTATAGTTAGCTGGACATTTCACTCGTGCAAAACCATTGAAATTCCCCCGTTATAGTTAGTTCAGCTAACTATAACTCGTGCGCCCGCAATGCACTGCTGATGACATCACATATTACATCACTCATGACATGGTCAGTGACATCACTCATGACATCACTGATGACATCTCAAATGACATCACTGATGACATCACTGATGACATCATCCAGTGAATTTGTGTTTTTCTGAAAATTACATATGTTTTATATATGTATATCTCAAGGTCGATGGAAGAATAAATGGGTATATAAGTGTCTAAATGGATGATTTGTTTTTGAAAAACTGATTGTATAACTGACTGATTAAGTGTATCTTAGTGAATACATGGCTTAGTGAGTAATGTTTAAATATGTAAATATCTGTATAAGTCTCTCACTTTGTGTATAAGTGGCTGCATGCGTTGGTGAGTAGCTACATGAGTGTCTATATAGGTTATTACTTGGTTTTTTGAGTATCAGTATGAGTGTCTGAGTGTCTGTATGGTTCGGTGGGGGTATTACATAGTGCATAGGTGCATGAATGAGTGACTCACTGTTTGTATGTGTTGAAGACAGCATGTGTGCAGGACTGTATGGGTGGATGAGTGTGTGCATGGGTGTGTTAGTGAGTGAATGACTATCTCAATAGTGTCTTTATGAGTAACCACATATGTTTTAAACTAGTATATCTGACTATTGGTGTATATAAGTGAGTATATGTGAGAGTGAGAGATTGAAAGAGTTCCTGTATGAATAAGTATGAGTTTCTATAAGTGATTGTTTAAAAGACTACGTATGTGTAAGTTTCTGTAGAAGTAAGTGTGGTGGTGTGTGTATAACTGTATATGCATGTAAATGGATGTTTGATTCTTTATTAGCATGAGTGACTATGTGTGTGAGTAACTCTATGGATGAGTGGCGTTGTGTAACAGGATGTATAGGTGTATGAGTACATATGATGAGTGAGTACATGTATGAGTGACTGTATAGGACTGTTGGTGATTGAGTGGATGTGTATGTGGATCTTAGAATTACTGAATAGGTTGTTGTAACTGATATTGGTATGTCCATTGTTTTGAAAATGTTAGTTTCTATTTTTGAATGTGTGTATCAAAGGTTATATTAGGGGTAGAGGAGGTCTGCCACTCTATCACAAGGATGATGTCATCAGTGATGTCATTTGAGATGTCATCAGTGAAGTAATGATTGATGTCACTGACCATGTCATGAGTGATGTAATATGTGACGTCATCAGCAGTGCATTGCGTGCGCGCGAGTTATAGTTACCTGAACTAACTATAACGGGGGAATTTCAATGGTTTTGTACGAGTGAAAAGTCCAGCTAATTATAACGCCCCTGAAACCTATTTTTTTTTCAGTGAAATTCTAAGGTTTTTTAAATGCTAATTCCTAACTATAACGTGCCTGAAACCTATGGTTTTTTCAGTTAATTTCAAAGGTTTTTAAATGCTAATTTCTAACTATGCCTACAGAGATAGGACATGTGAAGAAAGAAGAAAAAACGCACAGAAAGAAAAAAAAGAAATGCAGAAAGAAGCAACAGAAGTCCTCAAAGACAAAGAAAAGTGCAGGAAGAAGGATAACGTGCAGAAAGAACAAACAGAAGAGCAGAAAGAAGCCTTGTTGCAAAATCATCCTGTACCCTCAACTTTTTCAGACGGATACTGGTGGTAACTGAGTCTGACTAACCAGTCCTAGAGCCAGTGCTATGTTAAAAGACACTCAGAATACAGTAAAAACACCTACATACACTAGGGAACATTATGCGTTGGGGTCCCCCTGTGATCAGCATGACCTCCTCTGTAAGCCCCTAGTATATAATAGGGCAGGGGATTAAAACTACCTCTTAAAACGCGCCACAGGGCGTGTTTGCACACATCACCTCGGGCCCCGTCCCCTCACTTCCCCACTGTGTAAACACGCCCTGTGGCCGTTTTAAGTTGGGAGATTAAGTCCCCTTGAATCCTGAGGGTCCCTAGGGTCCAACTAGACCACTAGGTACCTCCAGTAAGCGCTACAGAGCTGCGTTGCAGAGAGATGTAAAAAGGGGCACGGCCTAGACCACCTCTCTGCAACGCAGCGCAGTGGTGCTTACTGGAAGCACCTGGTGGGCTAGTTGGCCCCCAGGGTCCCTCAGGATTGAAGGGGAATTATTTCCCCAACTTAAAACGCGCCACAGGGCTTGTTTGCACATGTTAACTCAGGCCCCGTCCCCTCCGTTCACCACTGTGTAAACACGCCCTGTGGCCGTTTTTAGTTGGGAGATTAAGTTCATTTGAATCCTGAGGGTCCCTAGGGTCCAACTAGCCCACTAGGTACCTCCAGTAAGCGCCACAGAGCTGCGTTGCAGAGAGGTGTAAAAAGTGGCACGGCCTGGACCACCTCTCTGCAACGCAGCTCAGTGGCGCTTACTGGAAGCACCTGGTGGGCTATTTAGCCCCCAGGGGCCCTCAGGATTGAAGGGGAATTATTTCCCCAACTTAAAACGCGCCATAGGGCGTGTTTGCACACGTCACCTCAGACCCCGTCCCCTCCCTTCCCCACTGTGTAAACACGCCCTGTGGCCGTTTTTTAAGTTAGGAGATTAAGTCCCCTTGAATCCTGAGGATCCCTAGGGGCAAAATAGCCCACTAGGTATGTCCAGAATGCACCATTGCAGAGAGGTGTAAAAAGGGGCACGGCCTGCACCACCTCTCTGCAATGCAGAGCAGTGGCGCTTACTGGAAGCCCCTGGTGGGCTAGTTGGCCTCCAGGGTCCCTCAGGATTGAAAGGGAATTATTTCCCCAACTTAAAATGCACCACAGGGCGTGTTTGCACACGTCACCTCAGGCCCCGTCCCCTCCCTTCACCACTGTGTAAACGCGCCCTGTGGCCAATCTAAGTTGAGAGATTAAGTCCCCTTGAATCCTAAGGGTCCCTAGGGTCAAACTAGCCCACTAGGTACCTCCAGTAAGCGCCACAGAGCTGTGTTGCATAGAGGTGTAAAAAGGGGCGTGGCCTCAGAACACATGTCTGCAACGCAGCTCCCTGGCGCATACTGGAGATACCTGTTGGGCTAGTTGGCCCTCAGGGACCCTCAGTATTGAAGGGGAATTAATTCCCCAACTTACAACTGGCCAGGGGGCGCATTTGCAGAGTGCTGCAAGGAGGGTGCGTGGCCTCCGGCGCGATGCCGGTCTTTTATTTTTTTTATTTTTTTAAGAAGGAGGACTGTGTGGCCCCCCTTCTTTTTCTAATTTACTGGCCCTGGGGATCCCATCCCCCAGGGCCTGCACCCTCATTTTTTGTTGTTGAAAAAAAATAAATGTGCCCCTCCTCAGGCCACTTATGGCCCCGGGGACCCCATCCCCCGGGGCCGGCCTTTGTTTTTTATTATTTTATAAAAATATATATTTATAGAAACACCTAGGACAAACCGTATGTACCTATCACCATGACGATTTGCGTGATATTCATTAAAAGGCGACTATGCATAGAATGAATCCACATGGAATGTATTTACACCGCTAGTGAAGCTCTGACGTGCCTGACGCCCTACCGTGCCTAATCCCGGTGCCCCCGCCGGTGGGTACTCTCAAGGTAGACACCCTTGTTGTTTATTTATACAAACATGGGTAGCTATTGACGGGCACATTTAATATACACGCACACCAAGCCATTCAAAGGGGATTCGACAAAAATTCGACCAAACAATGCAAGAAACCCCCCTCACGGTTAATAAAACACACATCCACCGCCGGATGTGTAGTACTTTTTATTTTACTCTCTGGAAAGGAGACGAACCTCACTTGAGAGTCACAGCGTGCTCCTGGCTGAGCCCAATGCTGTGTTACACCCACCAGTGCCCGCCGAGTGCCTCACACCTCTGTGTTGTATTCCATCAGCTAGAGCGTATGCTATGACACTCTCTAGCCCATTTGCACTGTAACACCACCCCGTGAATATGTCATGCCACATTTGCCTTCGCACGGGTTATAGTGCCCCATCTAACGTGCCTTCCTCGATACCTATGTTATAACGCACAGCGCTATGCCATACATATTACAATCTGGGATCCATATCTTTGTCACAGTGCATATGCAACGTTACACTCCCCAGCACATATTTTATATTACAACTTTAGAGACTAGTTAGGTTTCACAACACTGTCCTGTGCATATTACACTCCAAGGCGCATATCGCATAGCACACGCTAGTGCATGTGCTATCTCGCGCTCTCCAATGAATCTGTCATTTCGCACAATGTATTGCATATTATATTTCACGCCCCGGTTCATCTTATATCACACTTTTTGGTGCATAGTTTATACCATATACTATATCTAGTTTTCATTTTCAATCGTGCTCTCAGGACTATGTTCTATATAACACTGCGTCCACCTACCCTGTTCACGGGCATTACATTTTGCGATGGGGGGTGGAGGGTCAGGGGGTGTTTCTGCCAAGTGAGCCCGGAGTCACAGTCACAAACATCCTCTTCTTCATGAATAAAAGTGAGATTATGCTGCATAGTTGTTCATATTTTAAGTAGCTCGCACAGACACACATTTTAAAAACAATAAAGTTCCTAATACCCACCTTCTCTGAACAGTTAGCTTGCTGCCCCATCCCCCTCCTCCCTATCCTCTGTTGTCTGAATCCATGGACTAGCCTCCTCTCTCCTGCCATGCATGGTCTGATGTGCTGCCACTGCCCTCCATTTAGCATGATGTACCAGTCCACTCCTCCTGCCCTCCATTGCCCAATTCTATGCCCCATCATTGACCTCCTGCTTAGCCTCTGTGCTTAGCTTGCTGCCCCTATTCTCCTTCCACCTGCCCTCCGATGTCTTTGTGTATGCCCCTGCTCCATCCTTTTTGCACACCATGTTCCATGGACCTGCCACTACTATCTACTCTGAGTGTTCTGTTGAGCTGCCACTCCCCTCCCACCTGCCTAGCATTGTCAGATGACTGTAACCTGTCCCTGCCACCTCCAGCTTGTCTGTCCACATGCCAAGCCGCTATCCCCTTCCTCCTGTCCTCCATGGTCCATTTTACTGCCACACCTTTCTGCCCTCCCTGGTCTGTTGTGCTGCAACTGCTCCTCCTGCCTGCCCAGCGCGGTCTGTTGTGAGGCACCTTCCCCTGAACTCTCTTGTCTGTGCCCAGGTCCTGACCCTCCCTTCTATCCTCCATGGTCCTTTTTGCATGCCCCTGCACCCTCCTTCTTGCCCATCATAGCCATTGTGCTGCCACTAACCATCCCGCTTGCCATGCATGGTCTTCTGTGCTGCCAATGCCCCTCCCACCTTCCCTGTGTGGTCAGCTAGCTGCCCCTGACCCCCTCCCACTTTCCCTCCATGGTCTGTGTGTATGCCATCATAGTCTCACTGTTGCTCTCCATGGTGTGTCTTGTTTCTAGTGCTCAACCTGCCTGACCTCCACGGTCATCTTGCTGCTCCTGCCCTGCCCCTTTGCCCCCAGCCCTCTGTTTCCATGTGCAGACCCCTATTCCCTCCCTCCTGGCTTGTCTGTTCCATTGTAATGCCCCTGATCCGTCCCTCCTGCCCTTTATGGTCTGTTATGCTGCAGCGTTCTCTCCTGTCTGTCCATTATGGTCAGCTAGCTACCATTGCCTCTTTCCCCTCTGTTCTCTGTTGTCCATGTGCATGGTCCTGTCCCCTCCCTATTGCTTTCTATGGATTGTTGTGCTGCACTCTCGTCCCGCATGCACTGTGTGGTGTATTGTGCTGCTGCAAACCCTGATGCCTGCCCTGTAGGGTCAGTTTGGTGCACCTCTCCATGTCCCTCCTGTCCTCTGTTATCCGAGTCCATGTCCCTACCCCAATTCCTCCTGCCTACCATGATCCAATGTACCATACTTGCGAACATTTTGAACTTGGTAAGAGGGAGATTTTGAAAAAGAACTGGGGTATTGATTTTCCCCTTTGAGTTACATTGAAAAAGAGGAGATTGTGGACAAGAGACAGATCAAATAAAGCCCATTTGAGCTTAAAAACATTGGACGTTTCCTGGCTGAAACGGGTTTGTTGGCATGTATAGTTGTACTACCACTGCCTCTTCCTTCTGCCCACAATGGTCTATTATATTGCCACAGCCTCTCTTGCCAGTCCTGTATTGTTGGTTTGTTGCCCCTGCCCCCCTTTCCACTGCCTTCCATAGTCTGTTGTGCTGCCACTGCCCTTCCTGCCTGCCCAGTGTGGTCAAATTGTTGCATCTGCACTCTCCTACCTGCCTTCAAATTTCAGAGTCCGTGCCCCTGGCCTCTGCCTCTCAACAGTATCCCAATGAACAACTAGATTGCTAACATTCTATATTTATTACAAAAGTGTGGAACGCCTGACGTCATCTTGATGTAATCAAAACTGTAATCCCTAGAGTATTTCCTTTAGAAATTACATATATGAAAGGGTCTTATTTGCATCAAAATTATGGTTAGTGCTCTAAAAAACTAAAATGAGGACATATTTTCTGAGTTTTCAAATAGCGACAAAGAACTTTTAAATTATTTGTAATCTTTAAGTTTTTTTATCCAGTTGACCACTTGATTAAATGTTGCACCTAGGGGAGAGGATGTGGTGTTACTCCCAGAGCTGCAGACTTTGCAACTGGGGAACCAAGTTGGAGTTTCTGCTTCAGCTCAACATTCTGTGATTCTGGTCAAATCACTTATTCTCCCCATGTCTACAACCAAAATGAATTTGATCTTGTGTGATGTAACCAATGCTCATGTAAAGCACTCCAATACCTGACAAGTCTGCACTATATAGAACTGCAAATACACAAAAAATAAGTGTTTTGCACACTTCTGTCATTGGGCTACATGTGGGCTACATATGGGTGATATTTGTGCTGCATTTGGGCTCTTTTGTCTCTGATGGCCATCTTGGGAGATTTATTTGTTATGAAGTTTCCTAATTTCCTCATTTACTGCAGTCTCCTCAGTAGGAAATGCTTTCAGTTTTTTACTTTGATTCCATCAAGAAGGTATTCAGATATGTCACACATTTGCCATAAATTCTGAATGTTAGCACTCTAGTTGCTCATTAGATCATTGTAGTAAAGCTACTGCTCACCACGGAAGTCTGCTGCTGGTATTAAAAGGATTTGAGAAGTCACTCAAAATGTGCCCTAATTTTTCTTTCTGCAGAACTAATCATAATTTCTATGGCAAAGTGAACCGCCTCATTTTGTTCCTTTGTAAATTAAATGTTTTAAGTGTTACCACTTTATTCCAATCAAGATCGCTTCAGGTGTGCCATACTTTTGTCATAAGTAAGACTGTTAGCGCTCTAGTTGTTCGTTAGAACACCCTGGGACATTCTGTCATTGGGCTATACTTGGGCTACATCTGGGTGATATTTGGGCTACATTTGGGTTCTTTTGTCTCTGGTGGCCATCTTGGGAGATTTATATGTTATGAAGTTTCCTAATTTCCTGCAGTCTCCTCAGTAGGAAATACTTTCAGTTTTTTACTTTGGGTCCATCAAGAAGGCATTCAGATGTGTCACACATTTGCCATAAATTCTGAATGTTAGCACTCTGGTTGCTCATTAGATCACTGTAGTAAAGCTACTGCTCACCAGGGAAGTCTGCTGCTGGTATTCAAAGTGCATGTTTCAGTCTGCATGTCAGAATTTTTTTATGAAATAGAAGAGGATTTGAGAAGTCAAAATGTGCCCTAATTTTTCTTTCTGCAGCACTAATCATAATTTCTATGGAAAATGAACCCCCTCATTTTGTTCCTTTGTAAATCAAATGTTTTAAGTGTTACCACTTTATTCCAATCAAGATGGCTTCAGGTGTGCCATAATTTTGTCATAAGTAAGACTGTTAGCGCTCTAGTTGTTCGTTAGAACACTCTGGGACATTCTGTCATTGGGCTATACTTGGGCTACATCTGGGTGATATTTGGGCTACATTTGGGCTCTTTTGTCTCTGGTGGCCATTTTGGGAGACTTATTTGTTATGATGTTTCCTAATTTCCTCATTTACTGTAGTCTCCTCAGTAGGAAATACTTTCATTTTTTTACTTTGATTCCATGAAGAAGGCATTCAGATGTGTCACACATTTGCCATAAATTCAGAATGTTAGCACTCTAGTTGCTTATTAGGTCACTGTAGTAAAGCTACTGCTCACCAGGGAAGTCTGCTGCTGGTATTGAAAGCGCATGTTTCAGTCTGCATGTCAGAATTTTTTAATGAAATAGACGAGGATTTGAGAAGTCACTCAAAATGTGCTCTAATTTTTCTTTCTGCAGCACTAATCATACTTTCTATGGCAAAATGAACCCCCTCATTGTGTTCCTTTTTAAATTAAATGTTTTAAGTGTTACCAGTTTATTCCAATCAAGATGGCTTCAGGTGTGCCATACTTTTGTCATAAGTAAGACAGTAAGCGCTCTAGTTGTTCTTAAGAACACTCTGGGACATTCTGTCATTGGGCTATACTTGGGCTACATCTCGGTGATATTTGGGCTACATCTGGGCTCTTTTGTCTCTGGTGGCCATCTTGGGAGATTTATTTGTTCTGAAGTTTCCAAATTTCCTAATTTACTGCAGTCTCCTCAGTGGGAATACTTTCAGTTTTTTATTTTGGTTCCATCAAGAAGGCATTCAGATGTGTCACAAATTTGCCATAAATTCTGAATGTTAGCACTCTAGTTGCTCACTCTAGTTGATCACTGTAGTAAAACTACTGCTCACCAGAGAAGTCTGCTGCTGGTATTCAAATTGCATGTTTCAGTCTGCATGTCAGAATTTTTTTATGAAATAGAAGAGGATTTGAGAAGTCAAAATGTGCCCTAATTTTTCTTTCTGCAGAACTAATCATAATTTCTATGGCAAAATGAACCCCCTCATTGTGTTCCTTTTTAAATTAAATGTTTTAAGTGTTACCACTTTATTCCAATCAAGATGGCTTCAGGTGTGCCATACTTTTGTCATAAGTAAGACTGTTAGCGCTCTAGTTGTTCGTTAGAACATTCTGGGACATTATGTCATTGGGCTATACTTGGGCTACATCTGGGTGATATTTGGGCTACATTTGGGCTCTTTTGTCTCTGGTGGCCATTTTGGGAGACTTATTTGTTATGATGTTTCCTAATTTCCTCGTTTACTACAGCCTCCTCAGTAGGAAATACTTTCAGTTTTTTTACTTTGATTCCATCAAGGAGGCATTCGGATGTGTCACACATTTGCCATAAATTCAGAATGTTAGTACTCTAGTTGCTTATTAGATCATTGTAGTAAAGCTACTGCTCACCAGGGAAGTCTGCTGCTGGTATTGAAAATGCATGTTTCAGTCTCCATGTCGGAATTTTTTAATGAAATAGAAGAGGATTTGAGAAGTCACTCAAAATGTTCCCTAATTTTTCTTTCTGCAGCACTAATCATACTTTCTATGCAAAATGAACCCCCTCATTTTGTTCCTTTTTAAATTAAATGTTTTAAGAGTTACCACTTTATTCCAACCAAGATGGCTTCAGGTGTGCCATACGGTTGTCATAAGTAGGACTGTTAGCGCTCTAGTTGTTCTTTAGAACACTCTGGGAAGCTGCAGTAGAACACAAAGGAATCAACTGACAGTCTCTGCCCTTGTTGGATGTACATGTTTTACTGAGAATGTCAGACTTCATTCTCACATGACTGAGAAAGATAATGTGAATTTACAGAAAATATGCTCTCAGTTTAGCTTATAGATCACCTTCCAAACCTCTGTGGGAAAAGCATGAGAAAATAGTTTTCTCTCAAACATGATTCATAATATCACAGCAGAAGGCTTTTTCACATGGTAAAATCACCTTAGAACACACCACAATTCCTAAAATGAGTATGGTACCATCAACAAATGATTTATAATGTAACTAAAGTCTTAAAACCTTCTATTAACTGCAATGCTTTTTAATGAGGTGCTATCATGTATATTGGTCCCAAGATGGCTGCCAACACTTCTTGGATGAAGTGCTGACAGCCAATCAGATCTGACGATGAGATGTGTGGTTAGGCTCCGCCCACATATATATGTGATTTTACTTTTGATTTTCTCAGGAACTACTGAACGGATTTACACCATTTAAGCAAAAGGCACGAGTCTGAACTGAGGACTACCTCTTTGCCAAATTTGGTGGAATTCCGTTCAGCACTTCGGGCTGTAGCTGCGTCAACAGGTCCTATGGGAAATTGCATGGGGAAAATGCGTTTTGGGACTCCCCTTTTTTCTTATAGATATATATATATATATATATATATATATATATATATATAACACCAGTCCCGCTTTTACCTTAAAAAACGGGTCAGACACATGCTGGAGATGCTCTGCAGTAAGTTTAAATGCCTCCATTCACACTATAAAAACAAACATACGCGTTGTCCTCATGTAACAGCTCCTGGCAGACGCGTTTTGGCGGATATATATGTATGTATATATATGTATATATATATGTATATATATATGTATATATATATTCACTGAAAAAACCATAGGTTTCACACACGTTATAGTTAGGAATTAGCATTTAAAAAACCTTAGAAATTCAGTGAAAAAACCATAGGTTTCACACATGTTATAGTTAGCTGGACATTTTACTCGTAAAAAACCAATGAAATTGCCCCGTTATAGTTAGTTCAGCTAACTATAACTCGCGCGCCCGCAATGCACTGCTGATGACGTCACATATTACATCACTCATGACATGGTCAGTGACATCACTCATGACATCACTGATGACATCTCAAATGACATCACTGATGACATCACTGATGACATCATCCAGTGAATGTGTGTTTTTCTGAAAATTAAATATGTTTTATATATGTATATCTCAAGGTCGATGGAAGAATAAATGGGTATATAAGTGTCTAAATGGATGATTTGTTTTTGAAAAATTGATTGTGTAACTGACTGATTAAGTGTATCTCTCACTTTGTGTATAAGTGGCTGCATGGGTTGGTGAGTAGCTACATGGGTGTCTATATAGGTTATTAGTTGTTTTTTTGAGTATCAGTCTGAGTGTCTGTATGGTACGGTGGGGGGTATTACGTAGTGCATAGATGCATGAATGAGTGACTCACTGTTTGTATGTGTTGAAGACAGCATGTGTGCAGGACTGTATGGGTGGATGAGTGTGTGTATGGGTGTGTTAGTGAGTGAATGACTGTCTCAATAGTGTCTTCAGGAGTAACTACATATGTTTTAAACTAGTATATGTGACTATTGGTGTATATATGTGAGTATATGTGAGAGGGAGAGATTGAAAGAGTTCCTGTATGAATAAGTATGTGTTTCTATAAGTGATTGTTTAAAAGACTAAGTATGTGTAAGTTTCCGTAGAAGTAAGTATGGTGGTGTGTGTATTACTGTATATGCAAGTAAATGTATGTTTTATTCTTTATTAGCATGAGTGACTATGTGTGTGAGTAACTCTATGGATGAGTGGCATTGTGTAACAGGATGTATAGATGTATGAGTACATATGATGAGTGAGTACATGTATGAGTGACTGTATAGGACTGTTGGTGAATGAGTGGATGTGTATGTGGATCTTAGAATTACTGAAGAGGTTGTTGTAACTGGTATTGGTATGTCCATTGTTTTGAAATTTTTAGTCTCTATTTTTGAATGTGTGTATCAAAGCTTATATTAAGGTGAGAGGAGGTCTGCCACTCTATCACAAGGATGATGTCATCAGTGATGTCATCAGTGATGTCATTTGAGATGTCATCAGTGATGTCATGAGTGATGTCACTGACCATGTCATGAGTGATGTAATATGTGACGTCATCAGCAGTGCATTGCGGGCGCGCGAGTTATAGTTAGCTGAACTAACTATAACGGGGCAATTTCATTGGTTTTTTACGAGTAAAATGTCCAGCTAACTATAACATGTGTGAAACCTATGGTTTTTTCACTGAATTTCTAAGGTTTTTTAAATGCTAATTCCTAACTATAACGTGTGTGAAACCTATGGTTTTTTCAGTGAATTTCTAAGGTTTTTTAAATGCTAATTCCTAACTATAACGTGTGTGAAACCCATGGTTTTTTCAGTGAATTTGCAAGGTTTTTTAAATGCTAATTCCTAACTATAACGTGTGTGAAACCCATGGTTTTTTCAGTGAATTTGCAAGGTTTTTTAAATGCTATTTTTTTTTTTATTCTTCATTTTTTTCAAACATATTTTTAATTTAATTTTCTTATCTTTTATAAAGACTATGCTTAAATTTTTAAAATCCTTAAATATTTTTTTTATATATATTTTTTAAAATAAACATGTAAAATTTATTTCCAGTTTTTTTTTTTTTTTTTTTTATAGTACGCGTACCGTAAGCTCACGGTAAGCGTACGGTTTACGCAACGTCCGTAATCTATCTACGCTGCTTGCGTATAGTTACGTACTTTGCGTAGCCGCGCGTACTGCGCGTGGGACGCGTGCGCGCTTACGCAACACGCGCACGTTACGCGGAAGTGCCGGGGAGTGACTGTTATGCGCATGCGCGCAAGCGCGTGTCTTTTTTACGCGCACGCGTACTTTTTGCCGTAAGCGTACCGTAAGCGTACCGTAAGCGTACAGTTGGTCATGTGATCATGAAACACAACTTTTGATTGGTTGAAACTACTTTCAGTTCTAGAACTCTCCTACACCACACCCATTCCCCTCATTTCTGCTTGTGATCCCTTGGGAGAAGGAGCTGGTTTGTCTTTGGGATACGATGGCAGAACAGCAGAGCTCTTCTGAGAGTGAGGCTAGCACCAGCAGCACTGTCTTGAGGCAGAGAGCGAGGAAAGTAAAGCCTTCTTATGTTTGGGATTATTTTACTTTTCCAGAAGGCCAGCAAAAGGTGAATGCACCCTTAGTTACTTGCAAGCTGTGTAAGCGTGTACTTTCTAGAGGTAATCCTAACAGGAAGTATTCCTTTGGGAATCACACCATGAAGAGACACCTCCAGGATGTACACAGAAGGACACATGGTCATCTTTTTGGAGGTAACTCTTCAGAAAGACGAGCCAGTACATCCACAGCAGCTCAGCCTGGACCATCATCTGCAGGGCAGACTCCTTCTTCTGCAGGTCAGGTGAGCCCTTCATCTGTGGGGGGAGAATCTCCTTTTGCTGGCCCTCTGGAAATTAACCCTCGGTTTGCGAGGGTTGAAGTACGGTGCGCCACTTGTCACGATCTAATTACTTATAGGGAGACCAGTGTTTCCCTGGTGAACAGTAAAATAGATCAGCACACTTGTCGTACCGTCTAATATTCCCAATCTTTCTTTCCTCTGTCCCTGCATGAACACAACGGTTCTTTTAAGAGCCAACCTTATCTTTCATCTTTTTTTTTAAAAACTTTTTTTTTTTTTTTTTACCGTACGCGTACGGTAAGCGTACCTTTTTTTTATTTTTTAAAAAAAAACACTAAAAATCATTTATCACATTACAAAGTCCTTGAGAGACTACAATTTTTATTTTTGACTTACCATACTCACTCAAAAAAATATTTATTCATTTGTTTTTTTAAAAAATAGTTTTTAAAATGGTTGTAGTTTCCGAACATTTTCTATATCGATCTGAAAATAAAGAAAAAAGTATTAATATTTTTAAACCATTTTATAATACAGTACACATATTTACATTTTTTACCATAAAATATTTTTGCCTTATTTTTGCTGTTTTCAGAATATATTGCATTTCACTATTAATTGTGAAAGCAATTGCATTCATCATTTTACAGCGGGCAAAAAAAATTAACAATCACAAAGATTGTATTAAAAAAGCCCAGAATCTCTTCTCACTTAAACTTATCATTACAGAAATGCATATTATTCTAAAAAAATATCATCTAAAAACAATACTTTTTTCTTTAAAATACCGTCTGATATGTTTGTTTCAGAAGTATAATCACAATATTATATCTCAAATAACTCCAAAATACATCTGATTTTATTTCCTTTAGGCCAAATAGTATTTTTTTTTTTTTCCTGGAATAAATTTCCAAGGGAAAACCATTAAAATTCTAAAGTTTAATCTGTCCAGATCTCACCAATTCTCTGTAACATTTTGGTTCACGAAAATTTTTTGAATAATTTATTTAGTCCACAATAGAATTGCTTACTTTTCCACATGGCCAAATAGTAATTTTTTAAATCATTTTTGAAAAAATTTCCAATGGCAGTCCAATAGCATTCCATAATTTAAAATGTGCAGAAGTTACCGATTATCTCTAAATTATTGGTTTTTCAAAATTGCATTAAAAATTAAAAAAGTCCACATTACAATTGGTTATCTTTCCTTTAGGCCAAATGATAATTTTAAAAATCTTTTTTCTACAAAATTGCAATGGTAATCCAGTAAAATGGTAAAATTATTTTGTCCAGATCTTGCCAAATCTCTCTAAAATTTAGGTTTCAGGAAGATTAGATAGGAATTTGCTAAATCAAAAGGCAAACGTTGTTTGAAAATCAATTGGGAATCATTACACAGTGTCCAGCCTTTTTCACATTTTAGATAAACTGTGTAATGTCCAGAAGTAACAGTAGGTCCATCATGGAAAATTATTGCAACAGTTACAAAA
Source organism: Triturus cristatus (assembly GCF_964204655.1). Classification (NCBI taxonomy): domain Eukaryota; kingdom Metazoa; phylum Chordata; class Amphibia; order Caudata; family Salamandridae; genus Triturus; species Triturus cristatus. The sequence continues at coordinate 1,099,092,060 of NC_140585.1, forward strand.
GTTTTTCCTGAAATTGATAATTGCTGTCCTGTAAACTTCTTTATTAAAGTATCCAATTTTGATCCATCAGCTCTACATCGTTGCATCATTAAAATTACATACTGTCCGTATTCCCTTAAAATTAATGTTGATAACATGTCAGAATTACACTCACCACATTTCATGCTATGATTAGCATCTTTAACTAATTTTGCAAAAGTGACTGTTTTACTCTCTGGCAATGTCAAATAAATAAACCTTTCATTATCAACAATAGAGCCACATATATTATAACAATTATCACAACTATGTTCCCATTTATAAGAGAGACCAAAAAAAATGTCAATGGGAACTCCTTCTTCTTCCACTACCTGAAGAAAATACATCAAAAATTCGTGTGCATCTTGCTGTTCATTTTGAGAAAACTGTGTTCGTCCTGAACATACATCTAAAAGTTTTCTAATATCAGTAGCACTTTCTATTTGAGTTTTATCTTTACTCAGCTTTTGAAAAAGGAGACTGAGCTCTGAACAGAATCTTTTTCCCTGATTTACTATTATCTGCTCTTGCAAACTTTCCAGATAAAATGCAACATTCAGCACTACATTAGCGTAGCAGTTGACACCAGAGCTATTTTCAAAATGACATCCTACAACCTGTTCTTCATTGTCCTTTTTCTTTTTGTTTGCAATTACATCACTCCTCTTTTTTTTCCTCTTCTCTATATCTTCATTACAGATATTCTCATTTCTCCTTTTACGAGAAACTACACGTTTCTCCAACACAGGATACTGACCTAAATGAGGAGCATAGCTTCTTCTTAATCTATTATACTCCTTTACACAGTTTGTATCAGCACTAACTTTTGAGTCATCAAAGTCTATCATGAATAAACCTGATAATGTTTTGACTCGTGACAAAGCTACATATGCCATACCTTCTTTGAACACAGTTGAACCAATGTTCACAAATGCACAATCTACAGTCAATCCTTGAGACTTGTGGATAGTTACAGCATATGCTAGTGAAAACGGAAACTGCTTCCTACGTACATATAAGTCTTTCACAAGCATGAAACGAACTGAACAACGACAAATGTCTTTAACTTCCTCTATCTGATCAAATTTTATCTGTAAACATTCAATTCCTTCTTTTTTCTGATAATTAATAAAACCCACAACTCTTCCCATCGCTCCATTCACTAAGCCTTTCTCAACATCCAAATTTCTCCTTAAAAACACTCTACAGGGGGAGGAGCCTAGCGCGCAACCAAGATGGCCGCGTAGGTGCGAGGCTCCCGAGGACCTCCGCGACCTCCTGAATAAATCCTGGAAATATCCTGTCCTTGTTAAGGGGACTGTGTCGGGGAACCCGAGCTGAGGCATTACCAGTTTTTTGGGCTCGAATCGGACCCGGAACACCGGTGGGAACATCGACTGAAGGTTGCGGCCTTCTCCTCGCCGGCCCCCCGGATTGGAGTAGTGGCGCGATCCGGGGACAAGGTGAATAACAGCGGCGAGCGGGGCTGGGCGACTCGCGTGCCCCGCACTTTCACTTTCGCTTTTGCGCCCTCCTTGCTCTCTGGCGAGGTTGGGCTGCGGAGCGGGGTGCGGTGGTGTGGCCTTGTCCTGGTGCCCAGCTGACCCGCCGACGGTGGGTCGACCGGCAGCTTTGTGGTCACCCCCTTGACACCCGTGATCTGGTGTGACGGCCCGTTTGGAGATCTTGGCACGACGGTGGAAGGGCCAGCATGGCCACCAAACAAGATGGCGACCGGGCGAAGGTGAAGACGACCCGCCGTGGTACGGCGCACCAGGCCAATAGTATGGACCGCTACACGCTCCAAAAGGGTTCTCCGGAGACAGCGCGGTCATCCCCGGTGGGCCCGACGGAGGCACCCGCCCATCCAGTGGATCTAACCCTCCGGGACGTCATGGGCGCCATCGCTGAACTGAAGGCCTCAGTGGACCAGCGTTTTGACACCTTGTCGCAAAAAATTGACTCGGTCCTGGTGGATGTGGGACTTGTGAGGGCGGACTTGTCAAAAACGAACGACCGAGTCGACTCCCTGACCCACACCACAACGAGCCTCACGACTGACGTGGTGGCCCTCCAGGAGGAGGTGCGCCGGCTTGGCCAGGCGAGCGCCCTGATGGACCGGCGACTGGAGGATTCCGAGGGTCGCGCCCGGAGGAATAATATCCGCATTATTGGTGTGCCGGAGGGGCGTGAGGCGGAGGCGGCGGACCTCTTCGTGGAAGACTTGATCCTGACCCACCTCCAGCCCCGGGGGCTGAGTAAGTTTTTTGCGGTGGAACGTGCCCACCGGGTCCCCGGGGGCCGCCCTAAGACCGGTGCCCCGCCACGGCCCCTTATTGCCCGAATCTTTAATTTTCGGGACCGAGATGCCATCCTCCAGACCTCCAGGCAACAGGGACCGGTCAGGTTGGACAACATGGACGTAAACTTCTACCCAGACTTTACCCCGGCGGTCCAGAAGCAGCGGCAGAGCTTTATTGGCGTCAAACGTCGCTTAAGGGATCTAAATCTTAAATACTCAATGCTCTTCCCGGCAAAGCTGCGGGTGGAGGTGGATGGTCGCACGCACTTCTTCGACCGGCCCGAGGCGGCTGGGGACTGGTTGGACACCTTGCCTGGGGATCGGGGCCGGGGGGGTGGGGGGAGCGCGGCTGGCGAGGAGGGCCCGCTGGATCAGAATTGAGGGGTGACTGTATTGCCTTGCTCGGGACATTGTTCCTTCACCACATACTCCTTCTGTAGGTTCCCCTCCCATGGAGGTCATGTGGGGCCTGCTGGGGGCTTCCCTCCTCCTCTGGGGGACTAGTTAGTATTTAGCTATGGGGCGACAGGCACACTGCACTTTGGGGGGGCTGTCTGGGCTCATGCAGGGGTGCAGGGAGGGGGGAGTTTTGTTGGGACCGGGGGGTGGGGGGGGTGTGTTGTTTGTTTGTACCGCAAGGCAATCCTGCAGCTGTTTTGTTGTCTTTAGACTGCTCGGTGGGGGACGACCGATTGTTTCGACGTATGATGGGGGGTAGGGACTTGACGGTGTTGTCATGGAATGTTAACGGTCTGGGGGATAGGATTAAGCGTGGTGTGGTCCTGCAGTATTTAAAACGTATTTCACCAGATGTTGTCTTTCTGCAAGAGACGCACCTTATAGGTAACACCTTTCATGCAATGAATCGGAGGGGATATCGTTTGGCGGCCCACTCTGGCTTCACCTCGGGCTCGCGGGGGGTGGGTATTATGGTTAGGAACTCGCTCCCGCTGGAGATTGATGAGGTGCACCACGATGAGAGGGGACGTTACACAGCTCTGGCGGGACGTATGGAGGGTAGAGTGTTCAGTTTTGTGTCGGTGTACGTCCCGCCTGGGCTACAGGCCACTACATTTGCGGACCTGGGGCGCCTCCTTCTGGAACTTCCGAGTGGCCTCTTGGTGGTGGGAGGGGACTTTAATGCGGTTGTTTCTGGATCTATGGATCGCCATCCCCCTAGGGACCTCCCCCGGGCACAGGCGTGGCTGCCTGGCCTTTTAGACACACTGGGCCTGGTGGATTGTTGGCGCCTAAAGCATCCCGTATTGCAACAATACACCTTCCACTCGGGGGCCCATGGTAGTCTCTCGCGGCTTGATTACATCCTTGTCCCAGCAGCCCATGCGGGGAGGGTGGGAGAGGTGCGCCATCTGGCACGGGGTATTTCAGACCACTCCCCATTGTTGTTGCATTTCGATGTCATCCCGAGGGGGGATGGCAGGGTGGCCCCGATTAACGCCTGGTATCTGCGCGACCCCACCATTCGTGCCGACTTGATCACATCCTTGCAGCGCTATTTTGAGGAGAATGTGGGGTCGGTCCCATCTGCCCTCTCCCTATGGGAGGCTTTCAAAGTGGTTCTTAGAGGGGAGGCCCTCTCCTTTATTGCCAACGCCCGGCGGCGCGAGCGGGAGGAGGTGACCCGGGTGGAGGCTGAGATTGCGGAATTGGAGGGTGACCTGGGGAACGGGGTAACGGACGCCAAGTTACATGTTCTGCAGTTAAAGCAGGCGGCCTACCGGGCCCTCGTCACGGAGGCGGCCAGGGGCCTTGGTAGAGAGCAGCAGGGGCGCTTGTACGATGTGGGTGATAAGGCCGGTAAATTGATTGCGTGGTTGGATAAGAGAGAGAGAGCGAGCCGAGTGGTGCCTTTGATTGAGAGCGTGGATGGTGCGTGTGCCACGGAGCCGGAAGCCATTGTCTCCTGTTTCGCGGATTATTTCCGCGGAGTCTACTCCCCTGTTTCTCCCTGTTCGGAGGCGGACTCCTGTGCCCTGCTTCGGGATATTGCACTCCCCTCCCTTACGGCGGAAGACAGAGACTCGCTGGACGTTCCTCCCACCTCGGACGAAATTGCCTCAGCTATTCGCTCGATTTCATCTGGCAAGGCCACGGGCCCCAATGGCATTCCCATTGAGCTATATAAGCTACGCCCGGATGTGCTGGCGCCCCACCTGCGTGCGATGTTCCTCGCGGCTCACTCGCAGGGCTCCCTCCCGCCAGACCAGCGTCTGGCTACAATTGTGGTAATCCATAAGGAGGGAAAGCCCCGTGAACGGGTCACATCCTATCGGCCGATTTCGCTTTTGAACGCGGAGCCCAAAATCCTCGCCAAGGTGTTGGCTAACCGGTTGGTTGGCGTGGTGGGCGATTTGGTCCACCAAGACCAATCGGGCTTTATCCCGCACCGCAACACGGCGCTTAATCTACGGCGCTTGCACGGCGTGCTTGCGCGTGTTCCATTTGTGCGGGAGCCAGCCATCTTGGCGTCCTTGGACGCCACCATGGCGTTTGATACGCTCGAATGGCCATATCTCTGGGCGATGCTCGCGAAGTTTGGGTTCGGCCCGGGTTTCATCAGCTGGGTCAAATTACTATATTCGGGCCCAATGGCGCAGGTGGTGGTGAACGGGCGTGTGTCGACCCCGTTCGCGCTGGGACGGGGCACGCGACAGGGTTGTCCCCTGTCGCCTCTTCTGTTCGCCCTGGCCCTGGAGCCCCTAGCGGAGTGGCTGCGGTGGCACCCTTCCATCCGTGGTCTCCGCTGGACCCCCGAGCACGAGGACCGTGTGTCCCTCTACGCGGACGATATCCTTTTGTATCTCGCCTCCCCGCGCAAGTCCCTGATCGTCTTAGTGGATGTGTTGCGCTCCTTCGGTCGCAACTCAGGCCTAGTCATTAACTGGGCGAAATCCTGTGTTTACGTACTTTCCGGGGAGGCTCCGGTCCTCCCGCGGGACTGCCCGATCCAGATTGCCTCCCAGGGTTTCCGGTACTTGGGTATATATATCACTCTTGACCCGGAGGCCCGCTATGAGCGGAATCTGCTGCCCCCTCTCCAGCGTTTGAAGGAGGATGTGGTGCGCTGGCGGCGTCTCCCGCTCTCGCCGCTCGGTCGAGCGGCCTTGTTTAAAATGATGTCCTTGCCGCGCTTCCTCTATGCCCTCCAGAACACTATGGACATGGTCCCAGCATGCTACTTTCGTGAGGTGGAGGGCCTTCAGCGGCGCCTGTTCTGGGACGGGAGGCCGCGTATTGCTCTTGCTAAACTGACGCTCCCGTGGTACGATGGAGGGGTCGCCCTCCCGGACATTAAACGGTATTACTGGGCCTCCCAGCTAGCTGCAATTAATCATGGCCTTTACGGGCCCGCCCTGAACCCGGCATTCGAGATGGACAAGATGCTCCTTCCCGGTGGCGATTACAATCGAGCACTGTACTCTGGCGCGCCCGACTCCCGTCTGACGGGACCGACGCGTGTCATGGTGCGGGTTTGGCACGCGGCTAATGCAGCTATGGGGTGGAAGGACCGTTTGACCCGGGCGTCTCCACTGTATGCCTCCGAGAGGCTGGGCTCCCTGTGGACATCAAAGGGCTTCGAGAAGTGGGACACGATCGGAATCAGCACAGTGGGGGATCTCTGGACGAGGGGGGGATTCAAAACTTTTGAGACGCTGCAGGCGGAGTTCCAGCTGCAGGGCAGTGAGTACTTTCGGTACCTACAGGTCCGCCATGCGCTGGGCTCCGTCTTCCCGGATGTTGCATCCATTCCGGAGTCTTCCCCCCTGGAGGACAGAGTGCTGGATGGCCATGTCCCGGACTGCACGATCTCCCTCATATATAAGAAGCTGATTAATGATAGATCGTGCCTGTTAACTAGTTTACGCGAGGCTTGGGTGGCCGACGGGCTGGAGCTGGACGACGAGGATTGGATGTCCGCGGTGGCCTCTCCAAAAGAGGTGGCCATCCCGGCTCGCCTTCGTTTCGTCCAGCTCAAGATCCTTCACCGGGTCTACGTGACGGGGCCACGGCTTCTACGCATGGGTTTTGCCGTGGACGGACTGTGTAAGCGTGGCTGTGGTGCGTTGGCGACTTTTATGCATACACTGTGGGAGTGCCCGAAGGTGGAGCGATTCTGGCGTGGTGTGCATGAGGTCCTGCGTGTGGTCACGCGTGTAGCGCTGCTGCCTGAAGCTAGGAGGTGCTTGTTGAATGTATGGGAACCGAATGACTATTCGGCTCCGCAGACGCGGTGGGTGACTCTGGGATACATGATAGCGAAACGTGATATTGCTCAATTGTGGGGATCCCAGAGGCCCCCTGCGGTGTCGGCCTGGAAAGAGCACATGGATTGGTGTATGTTCCGTGAAAAGGTGGTGTATGTGGCGAGGGGTAAGCCTGGGGCGTGGGTGAAAATCTGGGGCCCCTGGAACGCCTACCGTGGGGGCATTTGTGAGCCGCCACAGCTGCCGGCTGCCTCGCCTGCTCCGTCTCCCTAGCTGTACCCCCTTGCTTGGCCGCGGGCACGCGGCCCCCCAGTCCTTGATCTCCTCCCATCCCCCTCTTCAGATCTTTCCTGCCAATCTGGATCCCCCACTATGGAGCAAGTGTTGTCACCTTGAATCTTGGGTTGCCTTGCAGTTGTGGTTTTTGTTGTTGTTGTTAGTCTTTAAAATGAAACCGTACTCTGTGGCAGGACGCCGTGAGGCCTGCACCGTTGATTACTCCTGTGTTTCTACTGTGCACCGCTGAGAGACTTTTACTGTCTGTATGTACTATAATTGTGATGCTCTAGCGGCCGGCCGTGCGGTTGTAGGCCCATAACTGTAACCTTTTTATGGATGTAATAAACGGTTTCAAAAAAAAAAAAAAAAAAAAAAAAAAAAAAAACACTCTACAGTTCATGCAAACATAAAGATTTTTTTCTAATCCTGCTGTTTTGGAGATGTTCTTCTCTAGTGAGTCCAATTTATTTTTCAGTTTGCCTGTTACTGTGACAGTAATTCTTCCATCCTCAATTTTGTCCACTGCTTCCAATTTCCTGATGTCTTCCTTTTCCAATTTCAAAAGCTCCTCATTAAATATTGAGCATTCACGTAGAGTTGGCATTAAGCAGATGACACTTTTGTTTTCTGCAATATTCTTGTATATTTTCTCTGCAACTATTTCTTCCTTTGGAAATAAATTATGTAGCAGCCGACTCTGTAATGCTTTTTTCCCAACATCTGTGAGTAGTCCAATCCTGATATCTTTCAGAATACTTCCATATTCTTCATCGTTTGCTTGCCTCATATTAGTTGTAAGTTCCTTGTACTCAAAGAAGGACCAAATATTTGTATTTCCAATGCTTCCCAATGACTTCTTCGTGTCTTCATGTGTCACAGTATTAAACACTGGTTGTCCTTTAACTGGAGTAAGTTGCAAAAGATCCCCAAAAACTATGACGTGTTTTCCACCAAATAACACGTCATAGTCTGTCTTCAAAATTTGCTGCATTCTTAAATGCACAAAGGCAAGCATTAAGTTTGATACCATGCTCACCTCATCAATAATGAGAACTTGCATCTTCTTCAATACTCGTGAAACTTCCAAGGATGCTTCTCCAGTTAGCTTGTTGAATTGTATTTTGTTCTCATGCTCCACTGGTAACATTAGCAAACGATGTAAGGTGATTCCTTTTATGTTATATGCTGCTAACCCAGTTGGAGCAGTAACCACACAAGACAAAGTAGAATCCGTTTTTTGCTTTAGGTAGCTTCTGATGACTTTAATTAGGAAACTTTTTCCAGTGCCAGCTTGTCCGCTTACATACATCCTGATTGGATGAAATGATGTGCATGAGCACTCTTTTTTGATATGTAGAAATCCGTGATCAATTTTGTTTTTGATCTCTTCATAAATTTGTTGCTGCTCTTGATTCAGTTGTCTTTCCAAATTTTCTAAGTCTATAAATTCTTCTTGAGCTTGATTCATAGCCGTTTCCACTTCATTCATGGCTATTGATGCTTCATTTTCAACGATTGGTTGTCCTAGGGGATCTTGACTGTGTGTTCCTGAACTTTGGCTGTCCTGAGAACTGTCTCTAGCTATTTCTGCTGCAATTGTAGTTTCCTGTTCAATTTCTTCATTTAACATTTGCAGATAAGTTGAGAATGTACTGCATTGTATGCTGTCTTTGCAAGCATTAAAAGAATCTTCATAGCTCTGGAATTCTCCCAGTAGTTCATCCTCTGTACGCCATGGTTTAAACAACTGTAAAAGAGCCAAGTAGTAAAATTCTTTCTTGTCGGTAGTGTCGCAACTCAGCTTCCGGTGATTTATCAAACTTCCTTTGGTTTGCTTCACCAAACATCCTTCTTCACCAACAACTTTATATTTTCCACTGTTGATGTCTTCTGCAGCTTTCCGTGAATAAATGTAGTTCTGTAACACTTCATAGAGACACATGTTCTCCAGATGATGACTTCTCTTGGGATAATATGTGTCCAACATGTTTGTTTTCAATATGTCTGTACTTTCTGGGTCATTCTCAGCCAAATATTCAATTTCTCCAACAGATTTCAGTACCCGATTTCTCATTGCTGCAAGGCCTAAACTTGCCCAAATTATTCTTCTTGACTTCGAGTAGAGACTTGCAGAAGATAACCTATCTGAACATTCGTAGGATCCAATTTCTCGATGCGATAACATCTTCAAACTGAAACTGTACAGCTTCTTACTGACAGTCTTCTCGTGAGAAATCTCTTCCCACATTTCCTTCAATTCTGTTTTTTCTGATTTCGTAATGTAAGACGTTACATATCGAGCAACAGCAATGGAATTGTCAGCAACATACTGTATATCCATGTTAGCGTTCCACATGGATAAAATGACTGGGTTGTAGTCATTTATATTTTTTGATTCTTCTTTTCTTTTAAGGTTGTAGGTATTCTTAGGTGATTTTCTTGTGATAGTATGTCTCACAGCTGACATAAAACTGTTGACTCTTCCATTTGTAAGAACAGGTCTAGGAAATCCAAATCGACATTTAGTGTAGTATTTTTCTTTGCTCTTGTATTTCCGTCGACAGTATTTTCCACACCGATGACTTTGGAAACGTAGAACTTGCTCCTTTAACTTGTTCTCTTCTGTGCTTTTAGGTATAGCACATGTTGCATATTCTTCAATGTAAGATAACACTGCTTCATCAGTATCTGTTCCAAACTTTGGGGCATCCTTGATCCACAGCAGCATATGAATATGAGGAGCACCTCTTGCCTGGTACTCTTTTCTCCAAAAGAAATCCACTACTTCTCCAAGGGGTGGATTTTTTTTATTGCAGATGAAGGATATCATAGCCTCAAATCTATGATTGAAATATCTGCAAACATTAACCGGATCCAATGAGCACAGTTCTCCTGCTGTCTTGTATTCGATGTTTTTAATGTTTGAATTGGCCTCTCGTAGAAAATCCAGTAAATCATCCCAAGCGTACTCGGCACAGCTTAGGGTAAGGAACCATGTTGGTGTTCCTAAATTGCGTAACATGCATTTTAGTTCACCATGGCGTCGGTACCAATATTCATTTGTCCCACGCTGACAAGCCATCAGATTGATCAGTTGTGTTTCCAAATGATCATCTCGGTGCTGCACTTTCTCCATAAAATCCTTAGCAGACACATTTTGTAAATGTACTCCACTTTTTAAAATGTGATTTACTGCATAAGACAGTGCAGACAAGTCGCTTTCAAATAAAAGATGGAACAAATAAGGAATACTTTGTCGAAATCTGGGATCTTCAGCATATAGTCTTGTAGTTCGATACTCTGAAGCTGGAATCTGTTCTGGACGTTCATCGTATCGTCCTCCTTTTCCTTTAGGAAACAGCTGGGGAAAACATCGAGCTTCCAAGCTCTCCTCCCATACACTCACGGGATTTCCTTTTGCTTTCTTCATCTGAAAGAGATCAATATTGTCTCCCATAACTTCTTTCGAATGGAGAGGATGTATGCTAAAATGTTCATAAATTTCTTCTTCCTTTGACTTGTCCACTTTTTCAATTTGTCCAGTTGGTGTTTCTGTGTCTCCTTGTAAATCTTCTTCTTCTTCTTCTTCTATATAAATTGATTCATACCATTTGTTATTTTTTTTCAAATACAAATTTGCTCTTTGTACTTTCCGCACATCTACCAGCTCCTGCCAAATCTTCTTATTCTTTGTAGGTACACCATTAACCAGAATAATTAATGGTTCAGTTTCCAAAGTATCCGCATCAATAGTTTCCATATTTTTTTTCAAATCCAAGGGCAAATACACCACTCTACCTTTTAAACCTCTCAGTAAATCTGAAGGAGGTAATTTACCAGTTTTGGGCTCCATACGTACTATGGTCTGGAACGGATGAACACATTGAATGAGTATAGACTCATATGTATTTAATTCAGAAAGTTCAGCAGGAATAGCATCCAATTCTAAATTATTATGTACAGCTCTGGTCGGCATTCTATTTTCCTCTAACTTGTTGTAGCAGTATTTACAAATACGCTGATCTTCACCCAATTCAAAACAATTTTCAAGAAATATATATGTGGCAAAATCCATCCACTTATAATTATCTTCATTTTCACTCTTTCTGTAGAGATCAACATTCCTAGTTTGTTTTCTATAATGAGTTCTGCGGCAACAAATACAAGTAACATTTGGTCTTTCATTAGAGATTATTGCAAATTTTGTTATGTGATCATTAAATGTCTTACTTACACAAGGTTCTACATTCTCTTCCACTTCTGCCTCATTTACTGTGTCCTTCTCTGCACTGTTTTGTTCAGGACCAAAGTAACAAAACTGAATTTCATCAACAACCTTCTCTACATCTGATACCGTTCCTTGGAACAGAGCCCTATTCAATTCATTTAACTTTATTGCTGGACTTTTGGCAAAATACAACCGTCTCACAAACTTTCTCATTTCAGTATGATGAACAGCCAGCATCCTAAAATGATGGAAAACACTATTGCACACTTTTCTAGATAGACAAGCAAGAGAATGACCCTGCAAACCAGTATTCTCTCTCACTCTGCATGGATCCAGACTTTGAAGCACCTTAATCTTTTGTTTTACACTTTTTTTACTATATTCTCTTAGAAACTCTCGAAATCTGTCAATAGATTCCTGACGCACAGTGCAAATACTACTACAATTCCAAGTGTACACTGGGGCTTTAGGACGTCTCCCCATTGCCTCATCTGCCATCACTTGTACCTCATCTCTTGGAACCATTATCTCCTTCTCCATTATGCAACCATTTTTTACTTCGTATGAACGACCTCTGGTGTCAACTGCATGCAGCAAACTATTACTTTGAAAATAGCTCTCTTCATTAAAAAAAGGTTCACTACTTGAACTATGCATCCACTTTCCTAAAAACACTTTACAAAAGTTTGTTCTGTTCACTACTCTTTTGCTTTTGCTTTGTGATTTCAGTACATTAACCATTTTATCTAATGTACGCATCCTATTCAAAATTAATATGAATAGTTTCCTTTTTAATTCTAATGCTTTTGCTGCAATGGCTTCAATTTCTTTTTTTCTCTTGTAATATTTAGCCTTTTGCTTATATTTCTTTATATCCTTTATCAAATTGGACATAACTCTTCTCTGAAACATTTTTCTACGTATCTCTTTAAATGCTGTTTTTCTGATTATGTTAAACTTTTCAATTGCAGAAGGTATATTTGCATTAACTAAATTCTCAATTTTTTGCTGTTCTCTATGTTTTGTTACATTTTTCCGAGAACAGACATTTTGTACATTTTTCTTTGTTTTGAATATTTTGTTTAGAAATTGTTTTTTTTGCTTACCAGAAGATTTTTTCTTTTTCCCAACATCAGCATCTTCTACTAACTTTGGTCCTCCAGTTGTCTTCAAATATAGTTTTTTTTTTAGCGTTTTTTGAACTCGAGATTTTGTAGGCATCTTAAATTTTGTTCACTGTTCTTCAGTAATACCTGAAAAAAACTAAAAAAAAAATCCTTTATTGTATTTAAATATATTACTACATTTCTTTTCACAATAGTCACAAAACGAAATTTCTTTGCCAATTTGAATGCACACAAACTGCTCTTTTTTTTGGGCAAGTGAAAATCTCTTTTACAAACTGTCACATTATGAAACCAAGCTGTTTTTTCAGACCACCACCATGTGTATTCTCTGTGACTGCCTACACTCCAGCAGGGGCAACCAGCCTTAGTGATGCTGAATGTATTTGCATTACAGACTTAAACCTGAAAACCCCACTCGCTTCTAATTACTGTGCATGACTATACATGGCAAGCACATGGGTGTGTGCTAAGCCTCTGCTTCTTCCCCCAAAATTTCGCTCCCCCTTTCCATCTACTGCAACTGTGAAATCACCAGAGCAAGACGCAATAAATCTCTGCCTATAATTCTTCTATGCACACAGAGTCATGTTTTCACATTAGTGCCAAAACGAAATTTCTTTGCCAATTTGAAAGCACACTTACTGCTCTTTTTTTTTCGGGCCAAGTGAAAATCTCTTTTTACAATTTGAAATCACTTTTACAGACTGACACATTCTGAAACCTTTTTTTTAAATTTATTTAAATGCACATGTCCAAGCTGTTTTTTTTTCAGACCACCACCGTGTGTATTCTCTGTGACTGCCTACACTCCAGCAGGGGCAACCAGCCTTAGTGATGCTGAATGTATTTGCATTACAGACTTAAACCTGAAAACCCCACTCGCTTCTAATTACTGTGCATGACTATACATGGCAAGCACATGGGTGTGTGCTAAGCCTCTGCTTCTTCCCCCAAAAATTCGCTCCTCTTTTCCATCTACTGCAACTGTGAAATCACCAGAGCAAGACGCAATAAATCTCTGCCTATAATTCTTCTATGCACACAGAGTCATGTTTTCACATTAGTGCCAAAACGAAATTTCTTTGCCAATTTGAAAGCACACTTACTGCTCTTTTTTTTTCGGGCCAAGTGAAAATCTCTTTTTACAATTTGAAATCACTTTTACAGACTGACACATTCTGAAACCTTTTTTTAAAATTTATTTAAATGCACATGTCCAAGCTGTTTTTTTTTCAGACCACCACCGTGTGTATTCTCTGTGACTGCCTACACTCCAGCAGGGGCAACCAGCCTTAGTGATGCTGAATGTATTTGCATTACAGACTTAAACCTGAAAACCCCACTCGCTTCTAATTACTGTGCATGACTATACATGGCAAGCACATGGGTGTGTGCTAAGCCTCTGCTTCTTCCCCCAAAAATTCGCTCCTCTTTTCCATCTACTGCAACTGTGAAATCACCAGAGCAAGACGCAATAAATCTCTGCCTATAATTCTTCTATGCACACAGAGTCATGTTTTCACATTAGTGCCAAAACGAAATTTCTTTGCCAATTTGAAAGCACACTTACTGCTCTTTTTTTTTCGGGCCAAGTGAAAATCTCTTTTTACAATTTGAAATCACTTTTACAGACTGACACATTCTGAAACCTTTTTTTTAAATTTATTTAAATGCACATGTCCAAGCTGTTTTTTTTTCAGACCACCACCGTGTGTATTCTCTGTGACTGCCTACACTCCAGCAGGGGCAACCAGCCTTAGTGATGCTGAATGTATTTGCATTACAGACTTAAACCTGAAAACCCCACTCGCTTCTAATTACTGTGCATGACTATACATGGCAAGCACATGGGTGTGTGCTAAGCCTCTGCTTCTTCCCCCAAAAATTCGCTCCTCCTTTCCATCTACTGCAACTGTGAAATCACCAGAGCAAGACGCAATAAATCTCTGCCTATAATTCTTCTATGCACACAGAGTCATGTTTTCACATTAGTGCCAAAACGAAATTTCTTTGCCAATTTGAAAGCACACTTACTGCTCTTTTTTTTTCGGGCCAAGTGAAAATCTCTTTTTACAATTTGAAATCACTTTTACAGACTGACACATTCTGAAACCTTTTTTTTAAATTTATTTAAATGCACATGTCCAAGCTGTTTTTTTTTCAGACCACCACCGTGTGTATTCTCTGTGACTGCCTACACTCCAGCAGGGGCAACCAGCCTTAGTGATGCTGAATGTATTTGCATTACAGACTTAAACCTGAAAACCCCACTCGCTTCTAATTACTGTGCATGACTATACATGGCAAGCACATGGGTGTGTGCTAAGCCTCTGCTTCTTCCCCCAAAAATTCGCTCCCCCTTTCCATCTACTGCAACTGTGAAATCACCAGAGCAAGACGCAATAAATCTCTGCCTATAATTCTTCTATGCACACAGAGTCATGTTTTCACATTAGTGCCAAAACGAAATTTCTTTGCCAATTTGAAAGCACACTTACTGCTCTTTTTTTTTCGGGCCAAGTGAAAATCTCTTTTTACAATTTGAAATCACTTTTACAGACTGACACATTCTGAAACCTTTTTTTTAAATTTATTTAAATGCACATGTCCAAGCTGTTTTTTTTTCAGACCACCACCGTGTGTATTCTCTGTGACTGCCTACACTCCAGCAGGGGCAACCAGCCTTAGTGATGCTGAATGTATTTGCATTACAGACTTAAACCTGAAAACCCCACTCGCTTCTAATTACTGTGCATGACTATACATGGCAAGCACATGGGTGTGTGCTAAGCCTCTGCTTCTTCCCCCAAAAATTCGCTCCCCCTTTCCATCTACTGCAACTGTGAAATCACCAGAGCAAGACGCAATAAATCTCTGCCTATAATTCTTCTATGCACACAGAGTCATGTTTTCACATTAGTGCCAAAACGAAATTTCTTTGCCAATTTGAAAGCACACTTACTGCTCTTTTTTTTTCGGGCCAAGTGAAAATCTCTTTTTACAATTTGAAATCACTTTTACAGACTGACACATTCTGAAACCTTTTTTTTAAATTTATTTAAATGCACATGTCCAAGCTGTTTTTTTTTCAGACCACCACCGTGTGTATTCTCTGTGACTGCCTACACTCCAGCAGGGGCAACCAGCCTTAGTGATGCTGAATGTATTTGCATTACAGACTTAAACCTGAAAACCCCACTCGCTTCTAATTACTGTGCATGACTATACATGGCAAGCACATGGGTGTGTGCTAAGCCTCTGCTTCTTCCCCCAAAAATTCGCTCCCCCTTTCCATCTACTGCAACTGTGAAATCACCAGAGCAAGACGCAATAAATCTCTGCCTATAATTCTTCTATGCACACAGAGTCATGTTTTCACATTAGTGCCAAAACGAAATTTCTTTGCCAATTTGAAAGCACACTTACTGCTCTTTTTTTTTCGGGCCAAGTGAAAATCTCTTTTTACAATTTGAAATCACTTTTACAGACTGACACATTCTTAAACCTTTTTTTTAAATTTATTTAAATGCACATGTCCAAGCTGTTTTTTTTTCAGACCACCACCGTGTGTATTCTCTGTGACTGCCTACACTCCAGCAGGGGCAACCAGCCTTAGTGATGCTGAATGTATTTGCATTACAGACTTAAACCTGAAAACCCCACTCGCTTCTAATTACTGTGCATGACTATACATGGCAAGCACATGGGTGTGTGCTAAGCCTCTGCTTCTTCCCCCAAAAATTCGCTCCTCTTTTCCATCTACTGCAACTGTGAAATCACCAGAGCAAGACGCAATAAATCTCTGCCTATAATTCTTCTATGCACACAGAGTCATGTTTTCACATTAGTGCCAAAACGAAATTTCTTTGCCAATTTGAAAGCACACTTACTGCTCTTTTTTTTTCGGGCCAAGTGAAAATCTCTTTTTACAATTTGAAATCACTTTTACAGACTGACACATTCTGAAACCTTTTTTTTAAATTTATTTAAATGCACATGTCCAAGCTGTTTTTTTTTCAGACCACCACCGTGTGTATTCTCTGTGACTGCCTACACTCCAGCAGGGGCAACCAGCCTTAGTGATGCTGAATGTATTTGCATTACAGACTTAAACCTGAAAACCCCACTCGCTTCTAATTACTGTGCATGACTATACATGGCAAGCACATGGGTGTGTGCTAAGCCTCTGCTTCTTCCCCCAAAAATTCGCTCCCCCTTTCCATCTACTGCAACTGTGAAATCACCAGAGCAAGACGCAATAAATCTCTGCCTATAATTCTTCTATGCACACAGAGTCATGTTTTCACATTAGTGCCAAAACGAAATTTTTTTGCCAATTTGAAAGCACACTTACTGCTCTTTTTTTTTCGGGCCAAGTGAAAATCTCTTTTTACAATTTGAAATCACTTTTACAGACTGACACATTCTGAAACCTTTTTTTTAAATTTATTTAAATGCACATGTCCAAGCTGTTTTTTTTTCAGACCACCACCGTGTGTATTCTCTGTGACTGCCTACACTCCAGCAGGGGCAACCAGCCTTAGTGATGCTGAATGTATTTGCATTACAGACTTAAACCTGAAAACCCCACTCGCTTCTAATTACTGTGCATGACTATACATGGCAAGCACATGGGTGTGTGCTAAGCCTCTGCTTCTTCCCCCAAAAATTCGCTCCCCCTTTCCATCTACTGCAACTGTGAAATCACCAGAGCAAGACGCAATAAATCTCTGCCTATAATTCTTCTATGCACACAGAGTCATGTTTTCACATTAGTGCCAAAACGAAATTTTTTTGCCAATTTGAAAGCACACTTACTGCTCTTTTTTTTTCGGGCCAAGTGAAAATCTCTTTTTACAATTTGAAATCACTTTTACAGACTGACACATTCTGAAACCTTTTTTTTAAATTTATTTAAATGCACATGTCCAAGCTGTTTTTTTTTCAGACCACCACCGTGTGTATTCTCTGTGACTGCCTACACTCCAGCAGGGGCAACCAGCCTTAGTGATGCTGAATGTATTTGCATTACAGACTTAAACCTGAAAACCCCACTCGCTTCTAATTACTGTGCATGACTATACATGGCAAGCACATGGGTGTGTGCTAAGCCTCTGCTTCTTCCCCCAAAAATTCGCTCCCCCTTTCCATCTACTGCAACTGTGAAATCACCAGAGCAAGACGCAATAAATCTCTGCCTATAATTCTTCTATGCACACAGAGTCATGTTTTCACATTAGTGCCAAAACGAAATTTCTTTGCCAATTTGAAAGCACACTTACTGCTCTTTTTTTTTCGGGCCAAGTGAAAATCACTTTTACAGACTGACACATTATGAAACCACCATGTGTAACTACAACAAAAACAATTCCCATTTCTATTATTCATTTCTTAAGTTACCACATACATCCCCTCTCAAACTGTAAACTCACCTTTAAAATTAGTTAGTTGTGAAAGAAATGTGACACTCAAACAGCAGATTATCAGAGCCAGGATCTCTGTTGTGTTCACCTCTCTCCTCTCAGCAGAACCAGATAATGGCAAACTTTCCCTCTATTTTTCCACACATATACATGTAAGTTTCAAATCTCAGTGCTTCCCCCTTTTTTTCAAATGTAATGACACATTTCTATTGGTTGAAAACCAACCCTTTTCCAAAAGTACCCTGCCCCCAACTTGACTTCTGCCTAGTACCCTTCCCCCAACTTGACTTCTGCCTGCTACCATAGCAACAGCTCATGGAACACTGCTGTGTGCAGTTAGGTCAGAAGTTCGACACACAATGTTTCAATTCCACAGAGCAAGAGTGCTTGACTTTTCAAACCTAACAGCAAATCCATAGTACTGTTCTTTGGTTACACATTTTTTTGTACCAATACAAAACATGCTTCTATTAATTTTCACATACAGCCTAGTTTTTTTTCTAGAATGGTATGAAACAGCCAATCAGTTCTTTTTGTTTTGTAAAAAATATGTATGCCTCCATTTCCAAACTGTCTTTCTTTTCATATTGCCATTCTACTGAAAGACACCTCCTGAGTGCATCCAGTTCTCCTTTGAAGATGTTCACAGTGTGGATTGTAGGGCACAGCTATGTCTTCTGGAGTGAAAAGTTTGCAGAGAAAACAGATATGGTGAGAGACCTTGCTTTGCCAAATGTAGACATTAAATGGATTGGTCAGAGAGGGTTAAAGTGGCACCAATTGATGCCATTGGTGAAATCCTTCATTCAAATCCAACACCCTGACCTCATAATAGTGCACTGTGGTGGCAATGACCTAGGCACTTTGACTGGGGTAGGTCTGGAAATGCTTATGAAGGACACCTTTGCACAACTGTTTACACTTTTCCCTAAAACTGCCTTTGTGTTTTCCAACATATGCCAAAGGCAAAAATGGAACTGGTCCAATCATTTCTGTCCTCAGATTGACAAAGCAAGAAAGCACGTCAACAAATCTGTTTCTGCTTTCCTCCGTGACTATGGTATGGGTGCCATTTACCACAACAACTTGCGTTACGACATGCAAGACATTTATAGAGGAGATGGTGTGCACTTCAATGATGAAGGGAACAGAGTCTTCCTCTTGAACCTTAGACTCTGCATCGGTACTTACTTGTAGGTACCACTAAAAAAATGACTCCATAAACACAACAGCTCTTTTTAGAGCTCCCTAATTTCTAAACTCTTAAATCTGCTTTTCATTTATTTTTTTTTTATTTTTTTACCGTACACTTACCGTAAGCTTACCGTACGCGTACCCCGTGATTTTTTTTAAAATCAATAAATGTTTTTTTTGTACTTTTCTGTCCTTCTTTGACCCCCTTACAATTGTTAGGGGGTCTGTAACTCTCCTCATTGCCCCCTTTCCTTGTTTTCACTCTTTTTTTTCAGAGTGAAATACACAAAATGGCGGCCGCCGCTTCCTGGTTTCGGCCGATTCGAATGTTTACTAAGATCTAAGAGCCAATCAGAATCGCGCTCGCGCACGCCACCGTACGCTTACCGTAAGCGTACGGTAAGCGTACCGTAAGCGGGCTCAGATATATATATTGATTTAAAGGCTATTTTCTCAGAATCTACTGAACAGATTTACACCAAACCTACAAAAGGCACTTCCTTGACCTAGGGACTACCTCTCTGCCAAATTTTGAGTAATTCTGTTCAGCCGTTCGGGCTGTAGCTCGTTCTAAAGGTCCTATGGAAAAATGCATGGGAAAAACGCGTTTTGGGACCCCCCCTTTTATCTCAGCCCCCGCTTGACGGATCCCCCCGAGACTTTCAGGGTAGGAGCGGAGCGTAGCGCCCCACCTATTTTGAGAAATTCGCGAGGATTCGTCGACCGGCGCCAAAGTTATTCAAAATAGAATGTTGAGGTTTTCCTATGGAAACGTGGTCCTAACTATAACTACCTACTGGCGACCGCCAGTAGGTAATATATATATATGCCCTTCATCAAATATCTTTACATATTCGCCTGCATTGTGTTTCTTTCTACCACAGCCCATAGGCAGTGGCCAACTTGCTTTAATCAGTGATTGCTAGTGCCTATACATACTAGGTCATCCCTACATGTGTTCCATCGTAATCAAGACATTAATTGAAAGTTGATATTGATAAATCAGCATATACCAGCATTTACATATTTGCTTACTTGAATTCAAGTCCAGTATACTAGAGTAGGAAAAGTGGATATGTACATTTTTATTATGAAGCCACCCCCTCAACTTTGCTTGGTAACAACGCGGGTTATTACAGCTTTGTGACAGACTTGTTAAGCAGTTGCTCTGACTTGAGAGGGACATCTAGTAAAGTTATGAAGGGCTGTAGTTTTGGTTAAGACTTCGTACTGTTTTTTTTCTGACTCGAAAGGGACACCTAGTAGATACTTGAGGTAACTGTAGCTATGTAAAAGGCCAGAACGCATGGCTTTGTCAGTGCTTGCCTTTAGGTGGTCTTATGCATCATGTTTTTAAAGTGAAAGTGCATTGCATTATTTTTGCGAATGAAAGCCTGTTCATGTTCGTAGCCAAACTGGCTAATTAAAATGCCACTAAACTGGAGCAATCACTGGGGGAAATACCCATACCAACAAATGCAGAGCTCCCTATTAGGAACTATATACTAATATGCTTGTAAATGCTGTTTTATACTCTCTGGGACCCTTAAATTAGTAGTAGTTGAAAGATCCATTTACAAGAAAATTATGTTGCCCTGTCATAAATACCCAAAACCTTTGCTCTCCCAGATACCTGGAGGAGACTCAGGTCATAGTACGCGCTACTCAAGAGTCAGATGTTGCATGAAAAACTTCAGAAACGCAACATCTGAAAAAAGCAAACAATCTTAGGGAATGCCAGGTGAAGTAAATAAAATATGTGAACTGTAAATAGGGACAGCATTGCTGACATGGAGTACCTTAAAGGTGTTTACATTGATTGTTGCCTGTATAGTTAAGGGCATGAATAAAAGGCCAGATTCTTGGATTCGTGAAGATGGGACTGCAATAATGGTGCAACCTTTTTTTTTGCCCACTCACAGCATGTTGTTGATGAAGGTGTAAGTCATAGGAAAAATGTGTTTATTTGTGTTACTGCTGTTTATTTTCTATAGTGGCATGTCACCATTTTTACCTGAACCATTGGATTGGGACTGTGCTGTGCTCCGATTGGTTAGTCTGAAATAGATTTTGTAATCAAGTGAGCAGCCTAACCGGGAGTTCAAATAAAACAATTTTTATGCAAATGTTCAAGTCTTGCCTACAGAGTTAGTAAATGCAATATCCTTCAATAGAAACGGAGAGAGCTCAGGGACTGTGACTTGTAATATTTCCCGTGTCACTCGTCTTGAACAGGAACATCACATCTGATTCAGACAGGCATTTCTCTCTTGCCCTCTTGTCAAAATACAGACAAGTCCCTGACAGCCAAAGTGAGGAGGAATTAACAATTACCGCTGTCGACATAGCGCTATCACGGGATATTTTCAACATCTACAGATCTTGTGACATTCTCGCTTTAATGGGATATTCATACTCACACGTGATGTCTAAATCAAGCTCGTGTAATACTGACAATATCCACAAAAATGCCTGTTGTAGATTTTATTTGTTTCTTGATTAACACGTCCTTGTTCCCGTCTATCAACATTGTACACCCCACACATCCTCACATGAAATGAAAGAAAGATGTACCTATTTCAGGGAGCAAAGAGTTGCAGATGGTGGGTAATATCTCTTCCAAATTGTATGTGGCAAGATAAAAAACAAGAGGGCATAGGGAGAGAAACGCAAATCCACTGACGCATACTAAAATGAAAGTAGGCTCAATTCATAAACACACTAAAGGGATGAGGCAAACAAATGTTTAAATAATTAATAATAGACAATTTAAAAACCACAGTAACTAGACAAAGTTCCCATTTATGATTAATATAAAACACACACACACAAAACTGGTCACTTAAATACACAAATCTAAAGAATCATAGTAAACCACATAATATTAGTACAAAATGTATACACACAAAACAGCAATGCATCAGAAAATGCAAATTTCACAACCCCTACACGTACTTGCCAGTCTGGAGGGGTGAGGGGGCTATTGTTAAAATTAACACCTCAACCCTCCTTACCTGCATCTTACCATCGACCAGTCAATCACACATTGGTCACACCATACGTTAGCCAGCTACAAAAACTTTTACACAATATCAGCTGCAGTGTTTTTGCACTGCCACCCACCCAGACAAATACCAACTTTATAATACACATTCAGAGGAACACTCTCTTTAGTATGCCTGGGGAAAAAGTGTTAGGGAAATACTGCTTCCCGCCAGACTCCAGTCTCGGTGGGTTAAAAACTTTCCATGGCCCTTCTGAGGCCCTCTGTAGTGTCATCCTTGGTGTCATGGCCAGCTTTAGAAAGTTTCTTTAGTTTGGATGTATGCTGTAAATTACAGCACGCATGCAAAGTTATTAACCTTTTGAGAAAAGAAACCTTTTCTCACAGGTTACGTCTGGCTTTTTAATGCAAATCCCTGTTTAACCTATTTTAGTAGATATCGATTGGGTAGTTGCATGGGAACTCCTGCGTTCCACCTGTAGCGGTCTAGTTGTCCCTGAAATCCAGAACCCTTAGCCCGGAAGGGCACGCACACATTGTATCACTCTCTGGCCAGGCGTGGCCGGAGAGCTTAAATAAACGGGCGGAGGTCGCTTGTGACTTCCGGCTCACACCACTATCCATGTGTGCGCATTGCTCCATTGTAGGTCATGTGACTGGTGCAAGGTCGTAAAGTGGGGCCACATTACAAAGACCGCGCATCCCGCGCGACGACAAGGAAGCTGCATTCCCTGCCTACTGCCGCCCGGAAATTCTGCTACTTAGCCCAGGGTGAGTCGCAACCCCTACGCGGCTCCGGCATTGTGCGCACGCGCGTTCCCATCAGCTGCTCTTGGTGCCTGCCGCGGCATTCTGGCCCTCACACGACACCGCATAGGGATATGCTGAGTCCCATGAGGGTCACTGCGGTCCAGATAAGCGCCGCGTGCGCTCATTATCTCACTCCAGCCAAGCCCTGCGAGTACCCCTCTGTGTGGCTGCTGTGCCTACCAACACCTGCCCCAGTGTGAGTGAAGAAAAGGCAAGATACCCAGTTTTCCAAGCAGGGGCAGACCACACTAGCACCCCAAGAGGAGAAAAGTGGGAGCAATACCCAATTGGCCAAGCAGGAACTAAACACTCCAGATCCCATTCTGGTGAGGGGAAAGACAGTCCCTGCTCAGGGAGTCAAGTCACTGCCGCCATCAAAGTACATGCATGTCAGTCCCAGCAGCAGCTGCGCTGCCAGCCCAGCAAAATGCACCATCTGCACAACACGTGGCACAGCCAACGTCCTAGCATTTCCAAATAACCGCGCTGCCCCCGTTCAGCGAGCTGATTGATCCAGCCACAGCATCTCCCAGGTGGACAGTCTGGATTGGCAGGCTCAACAACTACTTCACTTCCACTTGAGAAACGGACGGTGAGGTCAAGAGGTCGCTACAGGCTACATTTTGGAGGGGAAGAGATATACAAGCTGTTTGCTCACCTCCTGAACACCGGCGCCCCCACTGATTACGATGCAGCAGTCAGGGCGCTAAATGCCCACTTCAACCCGCAACTCAACCCGGACTACGAGCGCTTCAAGCTACGTCAAGCTCGTCAGAGAGAGGGTGAATCGATGGACGCATTCCATGCTCGCCTGCGAGAGCTGGCCAGTACCTGCAAGGACGCCGATCAGTACAAAGAAGTAAGAGCCCAACCAATCCAAGGGTGCCACAACAAACATCTTCGGACCCTCATACTGCGACAGCCAGGGATCACCCTGGAAGATATTCTTATCTTAGCACGGTCGCATGAACTATCCGATGCCAGAGCGATGGTAATGGATGCCGCACTCGCCCAACTGGCATAGAAGCCAGCAACGATCAAAACTGAAAGAGCGGATACAGTTTGGACTCCATCCAGAGGCACCCGGGGGCGATGGCCAACTAAAAACCCGCGAGGACCACGCTGTGGCTACTGCGGGAATGAGGAACACCCACCAGAAGAATGCCCCGCACAGGGTCGGACGTGCTCCAAGTGCGGCATCCCCAATCACTATGCGAGTGTCTGTAGAGGAGGGGCCCTCATGGGGTAACCCTTCACCGGGACAAATGTCAGTTTTTCCAAAAGTCAATTGAGTTCTTTGGCTACGTGTTCAGATCTTGACGGAGTGCAGGTAGATCCCAGGAAGTTGCAGGCTATTCAACAAGCCCCGGCGCCCACCACAGCATCGGAAGTTCAGAGCTTCATGAGCATGGCCACCTACTGTGGGTGGTTTATACCAAATCTTGCCACAGTTGCCGAACCTCTAAGAGCCCTAACCAAGAACGATGCCGTCTGGAAATGGGGAAAGGAAGAAGAAGAGGCATTCCAAAGGGTAAAGTCGACCCTATTGAGTAATACCACCATGGCCTACTTCAACACCACCCGGCGTACGGAGGTAATAGTGGACACCAACCCCGTGGGGTTGGGAGCACTCCTCGCCCAAGAGACAGAGCCAGGGAAGGGGGCACCACTAGCATTCGCAAGTAAGGCACTCACACCAACAGAAGCCCGTTACTCACAAATCGAACGAGAAGCGCTGGCTATCAAATGGGCTTGTAACCACTTTCACCTCTATGTCAGCGGGCATCCCTTCAAGGTCATGACCAACCACCAGCCACTGCTCCCGTTATTTAGAGGCACCGCTCCGCCCCCGCCCCCCAGAATCGAAAGGTGGGTGATACAACTGCAGCATTAACATATGGAGCTAGAATACAGACTTGGAGCTAAGAATCCAGCCGATTTCCTTTCGCGGCATCCACTGGACCTACTACCAGGAGACAATGAACAGGAACAACGTACCGAAGAGTATGTACACATGCTATCGCAAAGGGCATGTCCGTGAGCCCTCACAGTGGAAGAGATAAAAGTGGAGACAGACAATGACGCAGTACTTCAGAAAGTGCTGGAAGCCCTACGCAGAGGGTCGTGGGAAGGCTTCCTCTAGAACATCAACGGATGGAACGAACCAGACCGGGCCCGGCTGGGGAAAATTTGGAGAGTCCACGATGAACTAAGCACTACCGATAGCGGTATGGTGCTAAGAGGGTCACGGATTGTTATCCCAGTAGGTCTCCAAGAACGGGCGACATTACTAGCGCATGAAGGCCCTCAAGGGACAGTAAGAATGAAGTCACGGATAAGAGAGAAGGTGTGGTACCCGGGCCTAGAGGTGGCCGTAGACACCGTTGTCAGGAACTGTTGCGCCTGCCAACTCACCAGCAGCCCAGAAGTGCCGGTGCCGGTGATAACAGAAGACCCTGCACCCTCTCCATGGTCGTGGGTAAGCTTAGACTTTGGGAGTTTCCCAGACGGAAGGGTGACCGCCGTCCTGGTCGACAGTTACACTAAGTACTCTTTCGTCGAAATCATACCATCCACATCATTCAACCATCTGCAGCCAGTATTAGAGAAGACATTCGCCCTTTTCGGACTGCCACAAGTCGTCAAAACCGACAACGGGCCACTGTTCCAAGGAGGAGAATTCAAGGAACTACTAACACAGCTGAGAGTCAAGCACCACCACATCAACCCGCAATGGCCGCAGGCTAACGGCGAAGCAGAACGATTCATGCGGACATTAAATAATGTCCTGAGGATAGCGGTAGCAGAACAGACCGATCCAGAGGTGGCATTCCAACGATTCCTAAGAGAGTATCGCAGCACCCCACACTACACTACCCAACGGTCACCGTGGGCGCTAATGCTAGCTGGCCCTCAGAGGGACACTGTCCCAATGGCAGATAACTGGGTGGTTATATGGTTATACAATCCGGTTGACGCGCAAGCTGGACAAACAGTGACCAATGACAAAGCTAGCAACCAAAGAAGAGAAAGGCCCAGAGTCATAGCACCAGGTTGCACTGTCCTAGTACGGCACTGCCGCAGCTGAGGGAAGTTTCGCACAATGTATGAACCAGGACTGTGGACAGTTCTAAAGCTCAACGGGACTGTCCTCACAGCCATGAAAGGAGGAGAGACCATCACCCGTAACATATCTTGGTTCAAAAGAGTGCAACTGGACGATACCGAGCCATTGTATCCCAGTGGGCTGACCGGCGGGGAAATCCCAAGTGTAGGTCCATCGCCGTGCTCAGCCAACATTCCGTCCAGAGATTACGGAACTCTCCCTCCAGCCACGGATGTTGACCAACGTAACAACATGGAGACTCCAGGGGCAGTCTGCCCAATGATAAGTCAACGAGAAACACAGCACAGATACAATTTAAGACCAAATCCCAGACCGAGTCAGAGACTGGCAGATTTTGCATGTTAGTCAGTTGTTAATATTTTTGAACACTGACTTGGGATGGGATGTAACGGTCTAGTTGTCCCCGAAATCCAGAACCCTTTGCCCGGAAGGGCACACACACATTGTATCACTCTGTGGCCAGGCGTGGCCAGAGAGCTGAAATAAACGGGTGGAGGTCACTCGTGACTTCCGGCCCACACCACTATCCATGTGTGTGCATTGCTTCTCTGTAGGTCGTGTGACTGGTGCAAGGCCGTAAAGTGGGGCCACATTACACCACCCTTGGTATGCCCACTTGACACAACATAGCACAAAGCGTTATTTAGCTTACTTTAGGACTGGAAAGTAAATACAAATATAACCCTTTGCTGCAGCTGTAAAGCAAATCTGACGCAAAGTATTTGTAAATCTGAGAAATAGTGTTATGTGTAGTAGGGTCATATCCATAGTTTCCCATGTACGTGTACACTTCATGCGATGTGCATAGTACTAAAGGAGAGTGTCAGCGTACGTCTACACTCAAGCAGAAAAGTGTGTGTATCCTTTGTTTATACTTCCATTAACTACATTTTAAGTATATGAACTCAGTTGGATATCTGTGCCTGTATCAGGAACTTGGCTTATAGACTTCTGCTTATATGGCACCGAGCTCCTATGTTGCTTATAAAACTTAAGATTTACTATACGTTGTGCATTATTATATACGTAATTCTAATTGTTAAATAATATATAGAATGCTAAACATAACATTCCAAAAATAATTTCTCGATTACAAAAGCTGAGCTATATTGTAATAATAATATTCCATGCTTCCTGGCGGCACACTCGGTGGGCTCCCTCCCGCCGGACCAGCGTCTGGCTACAATCGTGGTCATCCACAAGGAGGGGAGGCCTCGGGACCGGGTTACATCCTATCGGCCCATTTCGCTGCTGAATGCGGAGCCCAAGATTCTCGCTAAGGTACTGGCCAATCGGCTGGTCGGCGTGGTGGGCGATTTGGTTCATCAGGACCAGTCTGGCTTTATTCCTCATCGCAACACAGCCCTTAATCTGCGGCGTTTGCACGGTGTGCTCGCACGTGCCCCGTTTATACGGGAGCCGGCCATTTTGGCGTTCTTAGACGCCACCATGGCGTTTGACACGCTTGAATGGCCATATATCTGGGCGATGCTTGCGAAGTTTGGATTTGGCCCAGGGTTCATCAGTTGGGTCAAATTGCTATATTCGGGCCCATTGGCGCAGGTGGTGGTGAACGGAAGAGTATCGGCTCCGTTCGAGCTGGGCCGGGGCACTCGACAGGGCTGCCCCTTATCGCCGCTCCTCTTTGCACTTGCCTTGGAGCCCCTGGCGGAGTGGCTGCGGTGGGAGCCTTCCATCCGTGGTCTCCGCTGGACCCCCGAGTATGAGGACCGCGTATCCCTATACGCTGATGACATCCTCTTGTACCTAGCTTCCCCACGTAAATCACTCATAGTACTAGTTGATGTTCTGCATTCATTCGGTCGTAACTCCGGTCTGGTCATCAACTGGGCTAAATCGTGTGTGTATGTTCTCTCTGGGGAGGCTCCTATCCTCCCGCGGGGCTGTCCGATCCAGGTCGCCCCGCAGGGATTTAGGTACCTGGGTGTCTTCATTACTCTGGACCCGGAGGCTCGGTATGATCGAAACTTGCTTCCCCCCCTCCAGCGTCTGAAAGAGGATGTCGCGCGCTGGCGGCGTTTGCCGCTTTCGCCGCTCGGCCGGGCGGCATTGTTTAAAATGATGTCGTTGCCGCGTTTCCTATACGCGTTGCAGAACACGATGGATCTCGTCCCAGCGCGCTACTTCCGCGAAGTGGAGAGTTTGCAGCGCCGCCTGTTCTGGGACGGGAGGCCACGTATTGCCCTGGCTAAGCTGACGCTCCCCTGGTATGATGGGGGGATTGCCCTCCCGAATATTAAACGGTATTATTGGGCCTCCCAGCTAGCTGCAATTAATCAGGGCCTATATGGGCCAGCCTTAAACCCGGCGTTTGAAATGGATAGGATGCTACTTCCAGGTGGTGACTATAATCGAGCGCTCTACTCTAGCGCGCCCGACGCTCGCCTGACGGGCCCCACGCGTGTCATGGTGCGAGTGTGGCACGCGGCCAATGCTGCAATGGGGTGGAAGGACCGTTTGACCCGGGCGTCACCACTATACGCATCTGAGCGGTTGGGCTCCTTGTGGACCTCGAAGGGCTTTGAGAAGTGGGATTTAATAGGCATCAGCAGAGTGGGGGATCTCTGGACGAGGGGAGGATTTAAAACGTTCGAGATGCTGCAGACGGAATTTCAGTTGCAGGGCAGCGAGTACTTTCGGTACTTGCAGGTCCGGCATGCGCTGGGCTCCGTCTTTCCGGACGTTGCCTCCATCCCGGAGTGCTCCCCCCTGGAGGATAGAGTGCTGGATGGACACGTCCCTGACAGCACGATCTCACTGATCTACAAAAAACTGATCAACGATCGCTCAGACTTGCTGACTGCCCTTCGTGAGGCTTGGGTAGCCGATGGGCTGGAGCTGGACGACGAGGACTGGATTTCTGCGGTGGCCTCCCCGAAAGAGGTGGCCATACCGGCTCGCCTTCGTTTCGTCCAGCTCAAGATACTCCACAGGGTCTATATGACGGGGCCAAAGCTCCTGCGTATGGGCTATGCTGAGGACGGTTTGTGTAAGCGTGGGTGTGGTGCGCTGGGGACTTTTCTGCATATCCTTTGGGAGTGCCCGCAAGTGGAGGGGTTCTGGCGAGGTGTGCATGAGGTGCTGCGAGTGGTCACGCATGTGGCGCTGTTGCCCGAAGCGAGGAGATGCCTGTTGAATGTGTGGGAGCCTACCGATTACTCGGGCCGCAGACGTGGTGGGTGACTCTGGGGTATATGGTGGCCAAGCGTGATATTGCCCAGCTGTGGGGATCCCAGAGCCCCCCGACTGTCTCGGCCTGGAAGGAACATATGGATTGGTGCATGTTTCGGGAAAAGGTGATGTATGTGGCGAGAGGTAAGCCTGCGACATGGGTGAAAGTGTGGGGCCCCTGGAATGCCTACCGCGGGGGAATCTGTGCTCCACCCCTATTGCCTGATCCGTCGCCGTCCCCGTCCCCTTAGCCAACTCATCCCCCCGGTACCTGGGCATTGGGTGTCCCCAATCCTAGTTCTGATCTCTCCCCCCCCCTCTTGAGATTCCTATGGATGGCTAGAATCCCCCCTCTAGGGGAGCACGTGTTGCTATTCCGATTGAGGATTGCCTTGTGGGTTTGTTTGTGTTTGTTGTGCTTTAAATTTAAAATGGAACCGTATACTGGGGTCTGAATAGTGTGGCACGCAATGATGTTATCTCCTGTAAATGCTCGGCTGCAGCACCATGTGTTTTATAAATGTATACCGTATGCTCCTTTTATTGCTAGCGGCCGGCCGGAAGGTTGTAGGCCCATACTTGTATAATTTTTTGAGTCTTGTAATAAACGGTTTAAAAAAAAATAATAAAATAATAATATTCCATGCAGAGTTCATGCAGAGGGTACTCTACCTCAAAATGACATTCTTACGGCCATAAAGACATGTGCCAAAGCGTGTCTTTTTAAATAGCATTGCACCATAACCACCGTATTTTTGAACCACACACTCGAACTCCTTTCGTCAGTGCCATACCCATAAATTTCACTTCCTCGACAGAGTGTCGAGTTCTGCCCTTTTTGAATGAGGTGGGAATAAAAACGTAAAACCTCAGCCTATTTTGAGGATAAATAACCATGGTGCACATTAACGTCCTGTGCCATTGTGTGGCGTACGCAGCTGCACCAGACTGGCACAGACTGTGCTAAACTCTGTTTTACTAAATTAAACTGCAATATGGCGTCGTGTGCTGCACCAGGATGTGATGTAATCTACGGTATCTGCTTTACTGTACACACGATATACCGTACTCTACTGCGCGTTGCTGAACAGTATTACAAGGCAATTATAGAATGACAGAACAGATCAACAGGCGTCTGCACTTTACAAATTACGCATTTGTGGCGTACTCCTTAAAAAATAAAAAGAAAGGCATTTACGTTTCATACTTATACGACACCTTCTTTTGCGTCCCATGGCAAGTGAATACGACGAGCCACGCCGATGGCAGAGAGCAGGGCTGCAATAAAACCTTCTCTGTGCCCTTGATCAAATTGTTGCGAGTTGAGTGACATCCGCACTGATAGAGGTTGACCCGGAACAGATGGGCCTCTAAAGAAGACCTCCAGAGAAAGTGATCTCTTTGGGCATGTGAGTTCTCTTGAGACCGCCGCCCCCACCCCATTCCCGAGGCCTCGGAGTCAGAGCTGCTGTCAACCCCTGGCGACCCATGCGGATGTTATCTGAGTGAGCGCCTCAGGGATAGCCAGGAGGATGAGATAGCCAGGAGGATGTGTCAGCGAGATTCACTGGACCCCTAGGGTTGGTCAGTGCATGACCACTGTGGGCAGTCACTGTGCTCACCGAGTCCAGTGACAGGAGAAAAAGCACACACCTGGAAGTCGGAAGCACAGTAACGGTAACGAAAAGAATACCTCCCAAAAAAGGTGTTGTAAAGTTCAAAACTGCTCATTCACTTTAGTCAATCAGGGAACAGTGTCTGGCAAACAAAGTACAAACAATAAGACGCAAACTTAAAATTTAGTACAACACTATAGAAGCCAAATCAAGGGAACTGATGTATTTATGTACACATGTTGTTGCAACTCTTGCCACAACGTCTAATGCACAAGAACGGTACAATTAACTTTGGCACTAAAAGTAAAAATAATTTTGCCTTTGGAGCACTCTCCTCAATGTATGAACAAGCATTTGCAATGCAATAGGTCTCGTATTTTCGAAAATTTGACCTATTGGCATTGTAAATGACAATACCTTTCATTTATGTTCATGTTGTACTTCTAGTCGCTGCTTGCAGGTTTTCAAAAACACATAAATAAAAGGCATTGTCATTTACAATGCCAATAGCTAAGAATTTCTCAAAAGCGAGACGTATTGCATTGGAAATGCTTGTTAGAAATTTAGCCCTGTTTGTGGCCAAAGCGTTATCCTGCAGATGTGACGGGGACTGTTGGTACCTGGTTTGCTATTCTCCTGAAGTCTTATTGGTCTGTTCTGGATCTTCTAAGGTGGTGTTCTGCAAGGCAGTGTGAGGCCCACAGCGAGCGACAGCAGGCTCTTACCGCTCACTACATTTAGTTTGGATGTAACAATCTGGACATTACTTTGGTGTGCATGGATTGAGTGATAAAAAATGAGGTTATCACAGCGCTGATGTTTGTTTAGATGATTGCAGCCCTCTGCTGCCATTCAGTGACCAACGTTACAAATGCTTGCTTATACAGAAAAAACACAATGTTCTGTCAGGTTGATATCCCCAGAGTAAAAGCCTGATTACAACCCTGGTAACCAGTTCGGCAAATACTTGTGTAGACCACCCTTATGGATATGTTGCTTCATATTTAGATTAGGTGTGGCGTTACATTTTAAAACTTGCAGATGTAAACAATGAGGATAGTTTGGACCTTGTGTAAAGAGCTGCAGTACAAACAATATCTGACGACAGCACTATCATTAAGCTTATACTAGCTGATGTAACGTACGGACGGTCTAGTTGGTAAAAGAAAGCAAGTTTCTGTAGCGTGGCTGCAAAGTGAAAGATGACCGCACTGCAAATTAATTAAATAAAGAAGCGCAGCCACCTACGTGAAAGCGGACCGCGGTGTAGGTTAAATAAATAAAGCAGAGTGGCCGCTAAAGTGAAAGTGGACGGCATTGCAAATTAATTAAATAAAGAAGCGTGGCCGCCTAAGTGAAAGCGGACAGCGGTGTAAGTTAAATAAATAAAGCAGAGATGGAGCTAAAGTGAAAGCGGACCGTGCTGCAATTTATAAAGAAAATCGTAACAATAATGCAAAAGCGGGCTGTGGCGCTGCCAATTAAATAAATAAAGCCGCATCCGCTAAAGCGGACCGCGCTGTAAATTACAAACAAAAACGTAACAAGATTGTAAAAGAGGGCTGCGGCATTGTGTGGGTGGAATAGGGAAAGAAAATGGTGCTCACCCATTAGATGACGCAGACCGTGTAAGAAGGCAAGTAAAAGGTCCAGTCGTTATGGGCAGTAACAAATGCAGACAGGGCGGTAATAAATGCAGACAAGGCGGTACCAAGGAGGGACTAACAAGCCTATGGACGAATCAGAAGCCAGCATTTACGAAGGACAATGACACAAGCCAATGACCAATATGGGCGGAGAGTGGTCAGGGCTCCCACTGAATACCCTAATACGGCATGCCTCACAGAGCGAGCAGCGCATGCACGCTGCCGATAGGCTCTACCTAAAAAGGACATTTGCCTGTCATTTCCATCTGCTTTAATGCCAAGTTGTGGTGGTGCCCTAAGGACATACCTGGCTTATGGAAGTTCCTCCCCTACTCACGCTGGAACCCACCCCAAGGAATTGGTGTCTGTGCTCATTTAGTTTTTCAGGAAGATCATGTCATTATCCAGCTGTGATTAAATTAGCTGTATGTAGTTCTCTGCAGGACAAGGCTATCCAATGGTAGTCTACAAATGCTGGTCCCACACCAGCCCCCAATTACACACCCTGTGGCTTCCTGACATTGTGTTTGGATGTAGACTTCGGGAATTAATGTTGGACATCTCAGATGTAGGGCATATAAGAGGGTTGGGCTCAGTTAAGGGTCTGGATCACATGTTATCTATGTGATAGGATGCACCTGTGGGATTATCTATGTAGGGAGGACAGTTCGCCCTTTAAAGATTAGAATACAGGAACATCGCAGGGCGATACTTAACGGTGACAATAGATATCCCTTGAGTGAACATTACAAGAAAGTACATCCTGATGATAGCTCTTTTTGGTTCCATGGTATTGACCATGTTCCAAGTGGAAATAGAGGTGGTAACAGGGAACTCCAGGTTAGACAAAAGGAGGCAAAATGGATTTGTCGTCTAAGGGCCACACAGATGGGCCATAACACTGATAAAGAGTTTCACTATTTTCTGGGGTGAATACCTGGATTGATTGGGCAATAATGATATCGGCATGGCCTCTTAAGATTTGATCTTTGTTATATATGATTGTCTCGATGAAATTTCAAAACATGTTTGAGACATATTTAGCAGTTTTGTGACTAACCCATATTCACATGAGAGATTATAGTGATATAATGACTGGCCTATATATATAAGAGAGTTTGGGTATTCCCTTTGTGACATAATATTCTGTCGCTTGTCCTTGTCACTCTTTCTTTTTCTTCTTTTCCATTATATTTTGTTGTTCTTGCTTTTTATTTTCCTTTTGTACTTATTATACTTTCCTATCTTCTTTACTTGATTGATAATACAATACAACATCATATGATCCTATACAATGCCCAGTTTTAACATATGTATAATTGGTTGATTGACACCTGATCAATATGTCCAACATTAAATATTAGTGTCATATTTATGGTGACACCTTTTTCTAGTATCTATGTAATAAGACGGGGATTTTTGTATCACTATCTAAGAGTGTATGGTATGGACGTATATTTGGATGACTGACGTCTGACAAATATGTTGATAAATATATACGCCACACCTATGGTGACATTTGCCTTGGTGTCTAGACCTAGATTTAGTTATTATGCTTATAATTCCTATTGCCCAATGTTACAGATAATTAAACTTAATTTTGGTGTTAAGAAATATGTTTACTAATGAGATATGGTAATTTAGTCATTATACTTTATGGTTAATGCACAGCATTCAGTTACTTAGGTAAATTCGACTCATATATTGTCATATGTTGAAATTGTTCGCATTTTCCTGCTATGTAGGAACAGTAAAATGGCCGCTATATGCAAAAGATTATTCTCTTTGTTCATGCCGCATTTCATGTTTTTGGACTACATAGACCGTTTTGACATAAGATACGTCAATTATGCTTTCTTTTGGGATGTCATTTAATTTGGTGCGACATTTCTTGGTATATTACTGCATGGGTAATATTGTGCCTACATCTACTTAGATGAATTTGATGTAAACATTGTTACATGCGGGATTTGCTTGTATATTAATTACTGTGTAGACATAGTAAGATGGCGACTATGTGCGAAGGGATATTCCCTTCGTACTCGCCGCTTTCTGTGTGCTTGCATTTGACGGAACGTCGTGACGTAGACGCATCAATTGCGCGTTCCTTGTGATGCCTTTAAATTTGCCACGAATTACGGGTTACAGTTTGCTGTCAGTTATCACGCTGTATGGCACGGTTAACATTTACAAGTCAGTTACTAATGACTAGATGCCTAGGGATTTTGCTATGCTGTAGAAATAGTGAGCATATGCCTTCACAATTTTTTGTAGGATATCGCTTTTTCCGTTTAATGATTGGGGATTACTGTGCGCATCTACACTTGTTTAAATGTAGATGGATTGGAGGGTATGATAATTAACCGTCCGTTATGAGTAACCGTATGATATAGTTTCAACGATATAGTTAGCGAACTCTATATTTATGGTGTTTTTAGTCCTTATTACCCAAGAAACGTTAAACAATTGCATTAGAGTGGGTTTATGTGTGGAACACGATGATTAGTGTTCGGGCTTCTTAGCGATATTGCTGTTTTCTTCTTATTTTGTTTAGCTGTGGATGTGATTGACCTAGGCAAAGTGGTTAAGTTATACGTGGCAATTTAATTTCATTATTTATGATGATTTAGTATATATATTTTTTCTTTTTTCTTTTGTGCCCACAGATCGGGATTATAACCACAAAAAACTCTTTCTGTCATTGGCATCACTCATTATGCTTTCAAGGTCTATTTTAAAATGGAAGTGACCCTTACATTATTATCCGGTGAGACACTAACTTGCTTACGTTTCATTTTCCGAATAAAGGATGTACATGCAGCATAATAGATGTGTTCCCTCGGTATGGTAAGGGATGTATTGGTATGACATATTCGATGATTTGGTAGCGAAGATATGTCTATTGATTTTGATGAATGATTTGGAGCTGTTTATTATGAAATCTGCTTTTCATGTGATGTGATCTACTGCATATTGAGGATGTTATTGATATTTATTTAGTTTATGGACGTCATCACACCATATTTATCTCTTTCTGATTATTAGATCCGTATTTTGATGTGATCTATATACATATTTGCTGAATATTTTTCCAGTACATCGATCTTAATAATCTTTTGGGATACTGTGTGAATCGCCTTTCCAGTATTACTCATGTCAATTTATCTATAGTGAGATGCTGCTGCCTTTATGCAGTCTGTATTGGTTTATGATTTTTCTCTTTTGAATTAATTATGGGTTTCAGGTGTCTTTCTTTGAGGATGGTACACATATAGATATATTTTTTCTCGTGTGTTACACTTAATTCTGGGCTCTAATCACAATACCACTTCTTGGTATCATGTTTCTTTAGCTATCTTGGTTCTTGGTGCCTTTTGGATTCTACTAACTATAGTTCACACTTGTGATATATATTTTTTCCTTTTTTCCCCCTTTTCCTTTCTTTCCTTTTCTTTTTTCTGCTAATCCTTAATACATTTTTGTGTACTAATTGTTTATTCTTCTTCTTACGTTGTAGTCTATTGTTATTGGATATAATCTCTCCATGTTAGATTAATGAATTTGTTTTGTTAGATTGTCATAACCAATTTACCAACAAACTTTTATAAATCTGTTGTAAACTGAGAATACGATTAGGATATAAAAAGGATTTTCTTATTTTAGAAATCAATATTAGGATTGTTTGTTTTAATATGTGTATTTCAATTGATTATGATGTGAATTGTCTTTATGTGGATTTATGTGATGTTTGCACTATTAATATGACATATGCACACTGTTTGTCTTTGTTTTTAATATACATGGTGCTTTTTAAGATATTAATGTTTGTTTATGGTCTTATGTATAGTTGAAGTTTGTTATGTGTCGAGGTTGGTTGTCGTATTGTAATTGATTTTGATGTAATTTTTACAGCCCTGCAGAAGTTCCTTGGCAAAAGGGACGACATGCGTTGGCTGTTTGCCGTTTTCTTTACAACCTTTTGGAATAAAAATAAGATAAATGGACTTTACCTGTGGTTTTGAATGACTCTTGTAGAGTGCACCTTCCTTACTTGTTAAAGCTGCTATCAAAGTGTACTGATTGATAATTCAAAGTGAATGCACCAGTGTGAGTGAATATGTCGTCGTCACTCCTAAGTCCAAGTCTGACTTTATTCCTAGTGAATGATGCCATTGTGCGAGCGCTGAACACTTACATCCTTTACTACAGAGGCAGTTTTCTGACATTGCCCCTTAGGACGAGGAAGGTGTTTAGACCGTAACCCATTTATTGTGTAATTATTTTTGTTGAATTTTATATGTTAACTCATATTAACTCAGTTACTTTTCAACCAAGTAACAAACCTCTCTGCAATACTGTGGATATGGTAGTATATGCAGAAGATAATTGTCAAAACGTTCATGTACATTGCAATTTATTTATTTACCTTTTTATTAACCAAAAAGAGTATTCCACATCTTTTCAAGTTACTGGGCCTTATAACTTCCTCCCACTTATCTCCACGTTTTCCACTCTATATCCCATCACATTCCTGCTGCTTGTTTATTTCCATTTGGTTTTAGTTTAACCTATATTCTTGATCTTCTTTCTCGTATTTTCTTCTTTTTATCTGACCTTCTCATTTTCTGAGGTGAATGTCAATTGGCTCAGCCTAATCTCCTTCTTTGACTCCCCAGACATTTTGTCCTTTACCCTCTTCCTGTCTAATTTATCTACTGCCAAATTCTGCGAGTTGTCTCCATTTTCTTTTCTCTTCCCCTCACCCGAGTATTTTACTGCCTGTGCTCATGGGGGATAGCATATAGGGTATCCATCAATCTTTGGAGTGGTTCTGCCCACACTGCCAGATTTGTTGTTAGCTATTCCTCAGTGCAATAATGATTTGACTTTTGCATGAATCACTAAGAACATTCATATTATTACAAACACAAAAATGTATAGCCCTGAAGAAGTCCCTTGTGTTAGGAAAATTA
Source organism: Triturus cristatus (assembly GCF_964204655.1). Taxonomy (NCBI): domain Eukaryota; kingdom Metazoa; phylum Chordata; class Amphibia; order Caudata; family Salamandridae; genus Triturus; species Triturus cristatus. The sequence goes on from NC_140585.1 coordinate 1,099,129,225, forward strand.
ATGTGTTGGTTAATTTGCGACAGTGTTGTCTATGAAAAAGTGAAAATAAAAGATTCCTTTTTGTGACAGAAGCTTTGTGTGAACCATGAACTTTGAAACTATGAAGACTGAAAGAATCGCAACATAGAAATGTTCTACACAAGTCACTGTGAGTGCAGTCACACTCAACTCGAAAAAATACCTTTGTGCTATCTTAGGCAGCACTAAAATAATTTAGTTACTTTCTAGCTGTGGTCTAGTGGATGTGCACCAAGATGGTTACTTGAATGACACAAGTGGGTAGTGTGCTATTCATAAATTGATCATAGCAGTCTGTATGATCTTGGTGGTAAGTCAATCTAAAGTGCTGCTCCCAGCCCTCAAGGTAATAAAGAATGCAAACCACTTGTAGGTGTGGGCTCTGTGTGAAAGTTAGTTGGCAGCTGAGCTCTGAACCTCACTATTGTCTTGTGAACCCCATGTACTCTTCCAGGCCTTTGTTTGCTAAAGCATTCAACTGCCTACACTTAAGGTCTTCTGCCTCTCCTTAAATCCGTCTGTCAAGTTAGGAAAAGGTGATCTCAACATTTAAATAGAATACCCTACCTTACCTTAACCTAATTCTGTATTTTTTTTAGAACGCCTTCTTATTATTACTCAATGTAACCAGTAATACACACATTTATTTCACACAGAGTATTCATGCACCTCCTCAAAGAAGTAAAGGTAAAACATTAATCTTTGATACAAAATGGGATTAGAGAAAGAGGTACCATATAGTGGCTGAACTGCACAACATGAAACCTGGAGCTCAGGGATCAATCCCAGCTTCCGCACTTGAAAAAAGTGTGTGATATTAGGCAATGGCCTTATTTCGCTCTCCCTCCTTTCTCTTCTCATCACGTTTGAGAGCACCTTGAAAAATATCCGTTCAGGATGCATGCTGTACAAAAAACTCTCTTGTTTATCTTTTAATCTATAATGTCACCATTGGCCACATACTACGTACACATGACAACTGACTTGTCTCTAGGTCCGCTAATGGCATCGTTGCCAGGACTGTAGGTGGAGCGGCATGAAACTACCACTTCTAATAAATGCCATTCATTGCAGAGGTACAACTCAATGTATGAAATTAAAACACTTCCGCATGTTAAAGAAATACACTTTTTTAAATCCTGAAGGGTGCAATCATATTTTTTCACAACGTGCGTTGCACGATTTACATGACAAATATGATGACCACTAGGTGCACATATCCAAGCCACACCCCTGGCTTGGCACTGGACCACCTTATTTATTTTCTAGCTTCCCCGCCTCTACAATTATCTGCCTACAGCTTCACCTGCTTCAATCCCATTTGGCATCTCCGTTGCATCATCCATGTCACTGCCCCCCCATCTTTCTCCTCATACGCTTTGCTGTGATCATGTCTATGTATGCGTGTGTTGCAAATAACCGGTGCTTAATTTGAGCCCCTGGTTTCCGGTACTCTGCACTTAATTGTAGGCACCGGTACTGATGACAGTCTGCAAAAGGTGGCACTGTTTTTTTAATTCAGAGATGAGCACAATTGGTGTTGTTTATTAATGAAATATACATTAAAAGTTACTAATACCTGCTGCCAAAGCCATTCTTTTAACTTTGGGATCCTAAAATTGTCAGAACTGTAATACTTGTAGGAGTGTGACTTATTAGTTATACTGTTACTGTAATTGACAGCAGCGATGGGCAGTGTAAGCAGAAGTGGCCTGCTGACTGGAGCCCCGACACTTATCTTTTCTACGAATTAAAAACTGCAAATAACCAATAAATACATATTTCCGAAAAAGACTGCGCAATAAGAATCCGGTGGGTATAAATTGTGGCAAAACAAGAAATAATGGATTTTTGTATCTAGTAGCTAAAAGCGCTTTTGCGCGCTAGCGTGTGCGCCCAACCTCCATGAGACTAAAATGAAGCAGGATTGTTTGCTTGGCTGAGCTGGAGAGCTTTAGGCTCGAAGTATGACGGATGTCAGTTTGACTCATGAGTCCCCTCAGGTACAAACAGTCTGAGGCGCTGCGGGGTCAGAGGTCTGCATCCTGTTTTCAGTCAGACAAGAAGGCAGGCTTCAAGTGCCAGTCAGACCTGGATGATGCTGACAGGCACATTTGTTTCCGAGCCGGAATCCCGAGAGTGTTCTGGACTTCAGCACCTTTAGCTCTTCTCATATTAACTATGAGACTGACGCTTACCTTGCCTGCATATTTGTTCAAGCCACAACAATATCTGAATATTTCATACAAGGAAGGGCACAAGTGGAAATGTTTCCTATAAGAATTCAGCACACAAACGTAACACGCACCAATTAAATACAATATTGACAAAAGGGTGAATTCTTCAATACTGACGTGAGGTTGAAATTAGAATGCTGTGCCACGTGAAGAAAAACATAAAAAAGACTTGCAGACAATGCAAACTGTTTGATTACTAATCAATAATATTATAGTTTTATTTTCAATAGACAAGAGTGGTGGTGAAGAAATCAATGAAAAAAGCGATAGTGGTTTTGGGACATGCGTTTTTCAAGGCACTGCTTAGAAATGTGGTCACTGTTGTACTAAAACGGACAGTGGGATTGCTAGTTGTGTTTTGTTGGTCACTTATTTATCTTTATAGACTTGTGGTATGAGGCAGAGGCGTGTAATAAGTTTATAAATGGGAATAGCTAGAATTAATATTGCAAGTCGCTGGAAGGTGAGTAACCACCCTCCTTTTAATCACTTCTGGGGAGACGCCCATTGGTTATACAGATGGGACTAGCTGAAGCAAGCCAATAGCATAACCAAGAAAACCGGACATATAGTCGCAGTGGCGTAGCAAGAAGGGGTGCGGGGGCGGTCTGCCCCGTAATGCACAAGTTATGGGGCAGTGGCCTCCCCCTTACTTGAGGCTGTCATGGCAAACACAGGGATCACCAGCAAACCCCCCGCTCCTACCTGCGGCCGTCATGAGGGATGGCCAGCACACCCCCTACCGCTTTTACCAGTTGCCGTCGTGGGGCGGCAAACGGCAGGGGCCACCACGGGCAGCCAAAAGGTCTAGCTATGCCACTGTATATTCACTTGACTGAAAACTCTTTCAGAACATTTTAATTTAGAATTGACTGTGATGTTGGGATGGGAATGTCCCCTTCATGGGATTACAAATGTGCACTGTAGGAGGCTGGCTTTGTATATGGGGGCAAACTTTTTTAAGTGAAGCATCTTGCACTAAACCAGACAACACTTATGGTGATTTTAGTGGTCTTGGACAACCACAGAAAGCTCTCAAAGTGGTAGCTGGGGAGAGCAGCCTTCAGGCTTATCTTGAAAGAGTGTTAAGCAACTTGTTTTACCAGATTTAGGGCCTCATGTAGGTAGCATACCAGTTACCACTTCTAAAATACCGAACGTTACCGAATCGGTATTTAAGAAGTGGTAACTCGTATGTAGGTAATGAGTCGGTATTTTTTACCGATTCGTTACAATTCGGTAATTACCGAATCGGTATTTACCGATTCGGTAATGAGGCATACCTTCCCATTGAGGGGAAGGTATGCCTCATTACCGAATCGGTAAATACCGATTCGGTAATGGTGGAAAACATGCAAGGGTGACAGGGTGTCACATTGACACCCTGTTGCACCCCTGATTCGGCCATGTGTGCACATGTGGCACACATACATGCCCTAAGGGCATGTATGTCTGCCACATTGCACACTGCTAAGCGTTTAAAAAAGCATACACACATCCATTAATTATTTACCACCAACTATAAGTTGGTGGTAAATACCGACTCCTAAACACACCCACACACTCCCCCTACATATCATTTCTGGATTCGGAATTTACCGAATCGGTAAAATTACCGAATCGGTAAAATTACCAAATCGGTAACGTTACCGATTCGGTCATTTTACCGATTCGGTATTTTTACCGATTCGGTAAATTCCGAATCCAGAAATTGTCCCCCTACATACCAATAGCCAAAATACCGGTCGGTAACGGTATAATTACCGAAAATCGGCCGTTACCGACCGGTATTTGGCTACCTACATGAGGCCCTAAATCATGTAGTGTAGGTCAAACGAAAAAGAATCACACCTTGTATATCAACCGAAATAAAGAAATATATGATGATGATATATAAAAATATGTCTATATATTACACAAAACTCACTAACACATTGGTATATCTCCTACCAGGGATATAAACACAAATACACAACAAAACTTCAATTGCAATAGATAAGTAAGCACAAAATGCAGTGGTTTCCGGGGGTGACCAAACCATTTATTACGAAAGTGGAATGTGAACTGCAACCGAAGTTGGGATTTGGACTTGGACTCAGAGGAGCTGGAGTCACTAGGAACCACCCAAGGTAAGTACTCAGGAACCCCACAGAGGCTGTGTGCAGAGTGAAAATACAGCTGCGTGTCCAATAGAAGTCAATGGGAAATTCGCAGTTGCAGTTTTGGGGAAAAACGACCCTTCCCAGTGGACCCTGAAGAAACACCATGAAAGACAGAAGGTTGGAGAGTCACCCCAACCGTGGTAACCACAGGAACCAAGATACCTACACCAGGGAAGCCGGGTGCAAAGGTGCAAAGTGATGTCGGAAACCGCCATAGACCACAATTGAGGACTTCAGGGAAGATGCCGCTGGAGAAGACTGTGCAAGAGTCCAGTGGAATTCAAGGGTGGATTCTGGAAGTGAATAGCTTGTAAGCAGAGGGGACAGTGTCTATGTCACTCGGAGGTGACCAGGGGGCACAGAAGAGCAATGTCCACCGATGATGGACAGTTCAGAAGAGTTTACAGTGACCTTGTCGCTGCAGCTGTGAGGCCCATGCAATGCTGAGGAAGAACAGGAGCTGTGCACGAGCTGTCCCACATTGGAAGTTGAGAACCAGGGGGGGGTCGGTGTCCAGCGGGAGCACCAACAAGCCCTGGCAGCTGCAACAGGCATGGAAAGCAAAGAAGGAGCAACGTTGGAAGAGCAAGGTCCAAGAGACTCACCCCAAGCAGGAGAGTCAGAGCAGGCCCCAAGCAAGTAGGAGAGCCCACTGAGGCAGGATAAGACCCTCAAAAGGACTCATAGGTCAAAGGCACAGGATTCACAAGAGGACCTCAAGTAGGTCACCAAGAAGGAAGACGCACAGTGCAGAGGATGCAGTGAAGATGCTGTACTTGTCCGAAAGAGATGATGTAGGCTAGAGCTTCTTGTTGCCCAAAGATCTCTGGAGTGCAGAGCCAACAAGCACCGACAACAGAAAGTTGATGTTGTGAAGAGGGGTTTGGTCCCAGCGGTTCCAACAAGGGATACCTGCCTCAAAGTTGCAGAGAGGACAGGTCAGGCCTCGAGGGAGAACCACAACCTGTGCTGCTGAGCCTTTCGAAGTCCATGGGACATCAGGAGCAGCATACCGGTCAGCTTCGTTGTGGTGCCTGCAGATGCAGAGGAGTGACTCCGTCACTCCAAGGCAGATTACTATGGGTGTCCTTGATGTCCACAGGTCTGGTGCAGATCCTTAAAGAAGCACAGACAGACAATGAAGAAGACTTGCAGAACAGCGAGACCAGGAGTAGCAGGGGTCTTCCTTGATGCAGTGTTGGTTCCAGGTGAAGTTCAGAGAAGTCCAAGAATCCAGACCATTAAAGAGTAACATGGTTTCAGGGCTGAGCCTTGTCCCATGACAAATCTGAAGAGCCACCCACAGGTAAGCCCTTAAGTACCCTGGGGAAAGGGTTGGAACGACTCAGGGGACCCTCCCAGAGGAGGGGCAGGACAGAGGGGGAGGATACTCTCATGTCCTTTGTCCAGTTTCGCACCAGAGTGGGAGTCAAGGGAGGACTCCCAGAACTGGTTCCAATTGGAGTATGCAAGGAGGGCATCAAATGTGCCCTCTAAAGCAGTCTGGTGATGCTGGTAAGCGCCCCCACCCCAGCCCAATACACTAAGTTCTATGTGAGAGGAAACCTATTGTTCTACTTTGCCTTGCTTGACCTTGGCTCAGCTGTAGGATGGCAGAATCATGTCTGTGGTCGGCCTAAGGGGGGTTACCCCAAAGGAGCCCCCATTACATTAGATCCTACTTCCAACACAGGAATCAGTTTGGTGCAGCCACCATATAGTTAGACATCTCCTAATGACTGATGTCCACTGTATATGTTAAAATGGCTGAAAGAACGAACAAGGCCTAGAGAATCGAGTCAGTGGCTGGTGTAGGGACACCCTCACACTTATAACCAAGCACCCTGCATTGAGGACTGAAAGGCCTGCCAGACGCGTGACTTGTAAGTTTTAAGTGCAGTGACCTCAGAAATAAGAAAACTTAGATCAGTTGTGAGGGGTGCTAGCACCAACTCACACAGGATGCAATGGCAGGTCTGTAGTCACAGCTTGAGTAGTCTTTCATGGACGGCACAATACTTGCTGAAGCCCATGTGAGACCCCTGGTGTACCTATGCCCTGGGTACCTTAGAAGCATGTACTAGGGACTTACAAGGGTACACCAGTAGCCAACTGTGGATCTACAACAGAACTTATCATGGTCAATTTAGGGAGGAAGCACAGTGACTGGGGTCCTGATTAGCAGGATCCCAGTCAGAAGAGTCAAAAAAACATACTGACACCAGCAAAAAGTGGGGGTAACCATGAAAGCAGATCCTACTTTCCTACACAACTCCCCCCCCTCCCAATGAAAGGAGAGGTTGTGGCCTTACGACCAGAGCTTCCGGCTTTGGAGCTGGGGAACCAGGTTCGAGCCTTGGCGTCGGCTCAGCTTCCTGTGATTCTGGGCGAATCACTTATTCTCCCCGTGCCAATCAAGAAATGAATGTGTCCTGGTGTAATGTAACTGGTGCTCATTTAAAGCGCTCCAATACCTTCAGGTCGAGTTCGCGCTAAATAAATCTTCACAAAAAAAAAGGAGATGAGATTAACCTTGCCCAGTTGAGTCTTCATTTTCTAAGTGGAAATATCGGGAGAGTCCATCTGTGTTGGCATGGTTACTCCCAGGTTGATGTTCCACAGAAAAGTCCATTCCCTGACGGGTAATGCACTAACTCAAAATTTGGGATTTTCAGCCTTCATTTGTTTTATCCATAAGAGGGGCTTATGGTCTGTCTGAACAATGAAGTGAGTACCAAACAGGTATGGCCTCAACGTCTTCAAGACCCAGACCACACCAAAGTCCTCCTTCTCAATAGCAGACCAATGCTTCTACCTGTGGGTCAACCTTCTGCTTATAAAAGCTACTGGTTGGTCCTGGCCATCTGCATTAAGTTGTGATAGAACTGCACTTGTTATACACACTTGTGTATTCACGTATGACAGACACGTGTTATACACTTAAACCACGCGTGCTTAAAATGTGTGGAGTGGTGTTTGCCTTTTCATGAATGACCTTCACTTCTAACGGTTGCTTGGTATGTGTTGTCAATTTCTTTCTTACAGGGTACTAAAGACCCCTAGACAGCAGAGTGTGACAAAGGTCACCCCACCGCAAGTTTTTTCTAACCACAGTGTTGGTAAGAGTGGAGCCCTTCATATATTATATTATCTAGGTCCTGATGAATGTCATGTACCACTGATGACACAAGGCAAAAACATGTTGACCCAATTCCATACGGCGAGGGGTCAATAACTTTCCCCATTTCGCCGTTCACTTGTTTTTATACACCATACAGCCACCTAGTTCATTAAAATTAAATGAGGTAACTGTAATGGCTTTTAATTTCACTCACTCACTCTGGGCCCCCACTTAGTTCATCCCTGTCGTCAGGTGTATGCCCGCCCTCTATCAAACCGAGTTTTTAGAGGGCGAAGCCAGACCTAAACTTTTTGTGAGATGTCCACACTCACATACACATAACACTTCTGAGCACTTTTTAGGTCATTCTAATAGGAGCGGCGGCCCCATTTGTGTATAACAATTTGTGTTGGAAGCTGGCCGGCTCCTATCGCCCTGGTGTGCCTCTAGTTCCCTTCCCCAGTGGAACCTGGGGCTAGTGTGCGTTTTTTATAGAACTGCACTTACCACTATCTCAGAAGCATCTGTCTGGACAATGAAGGCTTTGGAGTAATCAGTATTATGCAGAATGGGAGCAGTGCCCATGTCCTGCTTCAGGTCGTCAAATGCCTTCTACCAGCTAACTGTCCACTGAACTTTATTAGGCATTCTTTTGGAGGTGAGGTCATTAAGGGGAGTCACTATGGACCCGTATGCCTTAACAAACCTCCTGTAGTACCCAGTCAGGCCCAGAAAGCTCTGATCTGAGTCTCTGTAGTGAGAGCAACCCAGTCCATTATGGTCTGGATTTTTCTCTCCAATTGTTGAACCTGGCTTCTACCTACAAGGTGGCCCAAGTACACAACCTGGCTCGGCCCTATCTGGCACTTTGTGGCCTTGATAGTGAGGCCTGTCTTCTTCAGGGCCTCCAGAACATTCCTCACGTAGACCAGGTGATCCTCCCAGGCGGAGCTAAAGACTTCAATATCGTCTAGAGATGGTACACTATAGGCTTCCAGACCTGCGAGGACCTTGGTCACCAACCTATGAAATGTGGTAGGTGCATTCTTCAGCTCAAAAGGCATTACAATACATTGATAATGCCTACTAGGGGTTGGAAATGCTGTCTTTGGTTTGGCATCCTCAGAGAGTCTGATTTGCCAGTAACCAGCAGTCAGGTCAATTGTACTGAGATACCTGGCAGAGCCCAGGGTATCAATCAGCTACAATGCCCTGGGAATTGGATGGGCATCAGTCTTAGTGACTGCATTGAGACCTCTACAGTCTACACAAAACCTAATCTCTCTCTTACCATCTTTGGTGTGAGGTTTTGACACAAGGACTACAGGACTAGCCCAGGGGGTATCCAAAGTTTCAATGACTCCAACTCCAGCATCTTTTGGACCTCAGTCCTGATGCAGTCTCTGACATGGTCAGTCTGTCTATAGATTTTACTCTTGACAGGAGACTGTCACCTGTGTCTACTTCATGGTTACACCAGGTGGTTTGACGAGGAGCCAAAGAGAACAAGTTGGGAAACTGATTGAGGACTTGCCTAGAATCAGCTTGTTGCTGGTCAGTGAGGCTGCCTCCCAAGGTTACTCCATCAACTAGGGTCCTGAGAGAGAAGATCAGGGAGAGGGTCACTCTCTTTTTCCCATCCCTTATCAGTTGCCACAAGCAAGCTCATGTCAGCCCTGTCAATAAAAGGCTTTAGGTGGTTCATATGAAGAACTCTGTGAGGACATCTGGGAGTGTCTAAGTGATCTATTAAGCTGACCTCATCTTTTTTCTCAACAATAGTGTGGGGGCCACTCCACTTGCCCTTGGGAGCTGCTGGGGCCACAGGCTCCAACACTCACACTTTCTGTCCTGACTGGTAAACAGTCAGTACTGCCTTTTGGTCATGCCAAGCTTTCTAAAGCTCCCGGATGGCCTCAAGGGTTTTGCTGGCCGTCTTCATGTACTTAGCCATACGTGAACCCGGGCGAAGGACATAGTCCACTATGTCATGCTTAGGGGGTTTGAGAGGCTGCTCCCAGCCATGCTTAGCAAGACACAATGAAACCCTGACTGGATATGCAAAGAGAAGTTCAAATGGGCTGTAGCTCACCCCTTCTGAGGACCCTCTCTGTAGGCAAAGATAAGGCTGGGTAGGAGGAGATCCTGTGTTTGCCAAAGCTTTTCTGGGGGTCCCATGATCATACCCTTTAGGGTCTTGTGAACCTTTCAACACACCCATTGCACTGTGGATGGCAGGGTGTGGTAAACTTGTAGTTTATACCACACTCTTTCCACATTGCAGTTGTGTAACTAGACATAAAGTTTGTACCTGCGACTGATAAGACTTCTTAGGAAACTCCACTCTGGAAAAGACTCCCAGAGGGCCCCAGCTACCACAGGAGCTGTATCGGTCCTAAGGGTAATAGCCTCTGGATACCTACTGGTATGGTCCACCACCAGTAGGATGTAAATGTGTCCAGATGCTGTTGGATGGTTTAAGGGACCAACTATGTCTATATCTACCCTTTCAAAGGGAACTCCAACCACTGGAAGTGGAATTAAGGGGGCCCTTGTAGTGCCACCTAAATGTAAATGTAAATGTAAATGGCAAGTGACACAGGAGTGACAAAACTCCTTGGTGTCTTCAGACATGTTGGGCCAGTGAAAGTGAGAGACAAGCCTGTCCCAAGTCTTGCTTTGCCCAAGATGTCCTGCAAGGGGAACGTCATGTACCAAGGATAGAATAAACCCCTGAATTTCTGAGGTATAACCAACTTTCTGGTGGCACCAGGCTTGGGGTCTCTACACTCTGAAAACAGTAGCCCATCTTCCCAATAGATCCTTTGGAACCCACTGACATTCCGTGCCTCCTCAGCAGAAGCTTCCTGTCTGAGCTGTTCAAGAGAGGGGGAGGATTTCTGCTCCAGACTCATGTATGCCTTGGAGGGGCCCCCTGCCCCCAATTACTTTGCTGTGGCAGGCCCAAGTTCCTCTGAGACAGTTCCTTCAAAGGGGCTAGGGTCATGTCCCTCAGGAGACTGATCCTCACTGGGAGTCTGGGAGGAGGATCATTTCTTACCTTCCTGCTTCTTTTCTTAGGAGTTAGCTGGTCCATTTTTACAGAATCCAGAGCTGCCTGACTGTTTGGCTTGGGCCCTAGTGTTGGCAAATGGACTGGCAGCGATTCCCGTCATCTCTGAATGTGTCCTGAACTCCACTTCAGACCATGCTAAAGGTTCTAAGTCATTGCCCAGCAGACAGTCCACAGGTAGGTCTGGGGAAACCACAACTCTTTTAGGGCCAGTTACCCCTCCCCAGCTGAGATTCACAACTGCCAAGGAATGATCAGTCCTGACATTGCTTTTATTGGTCACTTGGTGAAGTTGACCAAGTTTGATCTGGTCAGGCAGCACAAGATTCTCTATCACCATAGTGACACTGGCCCCTGTGTCTCTATATGCCACAGCTTCCTGACCATTAATCAGAGGCTGTTGCCTGTACTTGCCCAAGTTAGTGGGACTTACAAGTAAAGTGGCAAGTTCCATGCCACTGTCGCAGACCTGACAGCCTGAGTGGGTGATCTGACGAGGCCAGAATCCACTTCAGAACCCAAGGTGAACCCTACTAATCCCTTGGGGATCTACTACTACCAGTACTGGTGCTAGCGGCGCTAGTTGCTTTAGGGGTAGTAGGAGCAGTTTCTTTGGTGTTAGCTTCAGAGCAAAAGGCATCCCTTTCTCTGTGGCCTTTCTCCGTACAGAGAAGTTTTGGGACCCACTCCTAGAGGAAGAGCTTTGGGGACCTTGGGCCAGATGTACGACGTTTTTTGCATGCGCAAATGGGTTTGCAAACCCGTTTGCGCATGCAAAAACCAATAGGGGTATGTACTATACCAAAATAGCGAGTCACAAATTTGGAATTGCGGGTCGCTATTAGGAAGGGCGTTCCCTTCCTAATAGCGAGCGCTACCCCATGTAGAAATGTTTTGGGACCGCAATTGCGGTCACAAAACACTCACAAAAATTACCACCTTCTTCAAGAGGGTGGTAATGGGGTCGCAAAAGGGAAGGGGTCCCCAGGGGACCCCTTCTTCTTTGTAATTGCAGGGGACAATATTTTTTAAAGGCAGGCAGTGGTCCCAGGGGCCACTGCCTGCCCTTAAAAAATGAAACAAAAACATTTCAAATTTCTTTTTTTTTAAATGCATTCCGTTTTCCTAAAACAGGCTGCATTAAAAAAAACTGCTTTATTTAAAAGCGGTCCCACACATGGTGGTCTGCTGAGCCAAGCAGGCCACCATACCTGGGAGGGTCTGCCATTCCCAATGGGGTCTCAAATTGCGAGAGGATCATTAATATTCATGGGCCTCTCAATTTGCGACCCCATTGGGAATCACTAACCGTGTGAAATACACTGTTGTACATTGGAAATAGCGCCTCGCAAATTGCGAGTCGCAAAAAATACACAATTTGCGAGGCTCTATTTCCACAGTCGTACATCTGGCCCCTTGTGAAGTTTTTTCTTTACCTTTCTCCCCACCCTTTTTGGGCCTTAGAATAATTTTGCTTCTGCTGGCCGCCACCACTACCATTGTTTTTCTGCTTGACCCTGGTGCGGACCCATTTGTCTGCCTTTTTTCTCAATTCTTTGGGAGAGATCAGATCAGAGTCAACCAGGTGCTGGTGCAGCTGCTGATTTGGACAGTTATTAAGGCTGTGCTCCTTCATCAATAAATTCTACATCAGTGCTAAATAGGACCTTGTGCACAGTGTATAAAATCCACCCCATTTTACAGCAGGGTGCAACAAAGACCACAAAACAAGAGGTCACTTTAGCCCCAAAGGGCCTTGAAATGTGAGTTACCGGCTTTAGTGGGACTAAAATCCTATGGGAAAATTGAAAGTGCACAATTTCCACCAGTGCATTGTTGCCTGCTGAAGGTAGGTGAAATGGAGAAAGCATGTGGCAGTGGGTGTGGAAACACTGATTCCTGCATGTTATTCCCCATTATCTTGCAAAAGAAAAGTAATTCCTCCCTAAAATAACCAATGCTCATGCAATAGGTAATTCTGAGCTGGGAAGTGACACACTGGGCAACTTACTGGCTCACTTGTACTGAGCCTGGCAGTTGGCCCCACAAACATTTGCTTTAAGGGCTATGTTATGGGACAACAGATGTATGTCAGAATATCAAGCACAAAATATTGTACTACAAAAAAATCATAGTCAGTATATAGATTACCAAAATATTGTGAAGGTAAGCATATGTATACGTACCTTAAACATGAATCTATATATTTTCAAGGACAGATTTGTGGAGTTAAGAATAGTAAATATATACTTGCCAAGATATACTTAGCTTCACAATATTTTAGGTACAATAATTTTGCAGCACGAAACTTAACAAAGTATTTTGGTACAACACCTAGGCAGCGTTAACAGCTAATTGGCCTTGTTTTCTGAAATGCTGCTACAGGGGAATCTATTCACCATTTATTTAATTAACTTTCTGTCCACACCTTCCTGTCAGTTGACATCAAGCTTCATATTTATTGTTACATATTTTGTGGGAGAGGGATACAGGGCTGATAAATGACTCCCCTGGCAAGAATGATATATAAGAGACAGAATAGATGATGTTCTGTAAATGAAAAATACGCTGTATCCACCGGCGAAGAGCATGTGTGTCAAAACTACTGACAGTTCAGTGTGACTATTCTTGGTCCCCGGAGGAGTATATTCTTTAAAACTGTCAGCTGATCTGACGTACAGGCTTGGACATTGATTAAAGACTTTTTCATCTAAAAACATCAGGTCAGCTGTCTCTGGTTCACAGTGTGTATTGTAGCAGAGGACTAACAGGCACTTCTGTGAATGTGCACCTGGCAGCAGCACCATTAATCATTGTTTTATGCTGCTGCTTTTTAAATACACCTAACAAGGAATATGTTTAAAACGCTGAAGTCTAGGTGAGGTAATTCTGAACATATTTGTCCCATTCCCTGTTAGAGCTGGCAACCTTGGCATAGTTTCCCCAGTCTTTATGCTTCTACCTCCTGTATTTTTGATGTTATGCTGGACTTCGTGTTTGCTGGTTTATGTACTCTGGGCACTTTACCACTGCTGATCAGTGCTAAAGTGCAAGTGCTCCCTGTGTAAATTGTAATTCTGATTGACTCTCCATGATTGGCATATTTGATTTACTGGTAGGTCCCTTGTAAAGTGCACTATGTGTGCCCAAGGCCTCTAAATCGAATGATATTAGTGGGCCTGCAGCACAGGTTGTGACAACAATATTAGTAGCCATGTAAACTTGTCTCAGGCCTGCCATTGCAGTGTCTGTGAGTGCAGTTGTAAACTGTCATGTCAACCTGGCAAGGGCACCCACGTGCCAACCCCTAACCTTCCCCCATTTTACTGCATGTACAGCACCCCTAAGGTAGGCTAAATCTATCCCATGGGTGGGGTGCAGTGTATGTGAAAGGTAGGACATATACTGGTGTGTTTTATATGTCCTGATAGTGAAATACTGCCAATTCCGTTTTTCACTATTGTAAGTACTAGCTCTCCCATAGGCTATCATTGGAGCTGTCTTGTAACATTTTACAAGTGTAATGTTCATCTAGGAACAGCTAGAGATTTGGAGTTCAGAATTTAAAAACACATCTTTAAGTAAAGGTGGTTTTTGAATTGTGTGTGTGAAAATGCAACTTTTAGACAGTGGAATTTTCTTGTTTAACCATCTTGTGCCTCTGCCTGCATGTGGAATCAGCGTCTGGTTTAGACTGACAGGTGCCTGTTTGTGCAGTCACTGTAGGAAAGTAGGATCGACTTCTTATGGTTACCCCCACGCTTTGCTTGATGTGATGCTGTTTTTGACTAGTCTGACTGGGAGCCTGCCAATCAGGACCCCAGTCTATCTGCTTTCTCCCTAAATTGTTGTGTTCAGTACTTAGGTACATCCCCGATTGGATACTGGGGTACCCTTGTCAGTCCCTAGTATATGGTACCCATGTACCCAGGGCATAGGTACCCCAGAGGTCTCCCATAGGCTGCAGCATGTATTATGCCACTCATGAGAGACCATTCAAAATGGAACTACCGGCCTGCCATGGCACTGTGTAAGTTGGTGCATGCACCACTAACTAAAGATATAGGTTTACTATATCTAAGGGTCACTGCACTTAAAACCTATAATTCACCCTTATAGCAGGCCTTTTCAATCCTGAAGGCAGGTTGCTTGGTTCTAAGTGAGAGGTGCCCCTGCATGAGCAGGACAACCCTGCAGCCTATGGAGTCCATTCTCCTGGGTTGTCAGTGAAGCAGCCATATACAACATAGAGGGGCACCGCGTAATCGTGTGATGACCATCTCAAATGGCTGCAACAAATTCTATCATGTTTGGTATCAAACGTGTTGGAATCATACCCCCACACTGTAAACAGTGTGGGATGTATGATTCCAAGCACTGGAAGAGCCCTCGGTTAGGCTCTCAGTTTTCCTGGTATCAGCCTTCTAGTGCCGGACAGCACAAATTGGTTGCTGCCGACCAGAGACACATTTCTGCCCTCCTGCTGCTGAGCCAAGCTTGAGAAAGGGAAGGCAGAACAATAGGCATCCTGTCACGGGGAGGTGTCACCACCTCCCAGACAGGATTTAGTGTATTAGGGCTGGGTGGGTGCACTTGCCAGCGCCTGAAAATCTGCATGAGGGTCACAGTTGGTGTCCCTGTGCATAGTTCAGTTCAAACCAGTCCTGGGAGCAGTTGGCTCCTGCTCTGGCACAAAACTGGATAAGGACATGAGAGTAACCTCCCCCCTGTCCAGACCCTCCCTCGGGAGGGTCCCCTGAAACTTCCAAACTCTTTCCCTAGGGTACTTAAGGGCTTACCTGGGTGTAGGTCCCTAGATTTGCCTTTTGATAAGATTCAGAACTGAAACCACTGCACTTCTACTGTCTGGGCACTCTGGACTTCGTTTGGGCCTGACTTTAACTCCCTTCCAGTCTGCTGCATCGTCTGTGGCTATGCATCATACAGGAACCTTCTAAGACCTGTGAAGCCTCAAGGACAACCAAAATAATCTCCCTTGCAGTGAAGGAGTCACTCCCCTGCATTTGCAGGCACTACAACTAAGTCGATGGGTCTGCAGATCCCGAGCTCCTCCGGACTCCGTGGGCTCTGCAACACAGGTGGTAGTTTACCCTTGCTCCCGAGGCCTGCTCTACCTTCTCACCAAGTTTGAGGCCAGTAGTCCTCGTGGAGGTTGCAATACCCAAATCCCTGGGTACTGTGTCCCCTTTGCAGATGCAAAGGCTTGTCGACATCTTTGCAAGAAGATCTTCGAGCTACAAGTAGCCCCAGCCTCGAGCACCTCAGTGACCAGAATCTTTGGCCACATTGCATCATGTGCATCGTGGCCTGCATCTTTTGGTGGGCTGCTTGAGGTCCTCTCATGACTCCTGTGCCTCCAGCCTGTGGGTCCATTTGAGGGTCGCCTTTGTTTTTCTTGGGCTCCCCTGATTGCTTGGGCCTGCCTGACCACCCTGCTTGTGGTGAGTCTCCTGGACCTCGCTGGTCCCAACCGTGTACCCTCTTGACTTCCTGTGTAGGTTGCATTTGCCAAGGCTTGTTGGTGCTCCAGCCGGACACCGACACCTCAGCACGCAACATCCTTTGTGGGACAGCTTGTATCTGGGTCCTTGTCATCCTCAGTGATGCCTGGTCCTCGCAGCTGCAGAGTCAAGGTCACCGTCATCCTTCCTGAAGCACCCGACATCAGAGGGCATCTGTCTTCCAAGTCTTCTTGTCATTCCCGAATGACATAGTCTCTGTCCCCTCTGCTTTCAGGTACTCCTCTTCAAGAATCAATGTTTGGATTCCTCTGGACACTTTCTGCTCTTCCAGCAGCGGCACTTTCCTGAAGTCCTCCATTGGGTTCGACGTCGGTTTCTGACGTCACTTCACACCTATGCACCCGCCTTCCCTGGGATAGGTAACTTGGGAACCACGGTATCCACGGATAGGGTAGCTCTCCAGCCTTCTGTCTTCCACAGGGTTTCTTCAGGGTGCACTGGGAAGGGTGCCTAGTTTTAAATATCCAACTGCGACTTACACGTGGACTTGTACGGAGCACGTGGTCGTGTTCACACTGCACACGCTCTCTATGGAGTCCCTATATACTTACCTTGGGTGGTTCTGTGGGTCCCCAGCAATTCTACATCCTATTGACATTGTCTTGACTCGAGTCATGGTTCTTATACCACTTTCTTCGTATATGGTTTGGTCCCCCCGGTGGCCCACTGTGTTTTAGTGCTATTTACTGTGATTTCTTTGATAAGGTATTGTGTGCTTTGTGTCTATATCCATGTGGGAGATACTGTAACGTACTAAATAATGTTACATAATAAATACATATTTATATGAATATTTTGTGTGGTTCTTTTTCATTTAATTCATACTATAAGATTGCATTCTGGTAAAACAAGCTGCTTTACACTCCAAGACTAAGCCTGAAGGTTGCACTCCACAGCTACCACTTGGATAGTTTTCTAAGGTCATCTGAGACCTCCTGAATCACCATAAGGACTGTCTGGACTGGTGCAAGGTGCCCACATACATTGGTGGACATCCTATACCAGGCCACCTTCCCACAGTCACTCTAGACAGTCACACAAAGGGTGTCCCTCGCATTATCCTGCTGGGCCATCACCAGGCTTATATAGAGTGGTGGGAGGAGCGGTCACCTGCACCTGAATAGGGCTGTGCCTGGACTTTCACAATGCTGTCTCAAACCCCCTGGAGTGTATCTGGAGTCAAGACCAGGCAGGACAAGGACCTGTGCACTACAAAGAAAATCCTTTGAAATATCCCTACTTAAAGGCCAAAAGGGGTATAAGTATTGGACCTAAAATCCCAGACTTTTAGAATACTTCTGGATCAAGAAGAACCTCTGCCAAGGAGAAGAGCTGAAGCGCTGTGAGGAGGAGTACTACCCCTATGCTGTGTGTTTCTTTGTTGGGTTGGCCTGCAGTTGCTGCTTCTGCTTTGGAGAGGAAAAGGACTGGACTTTGCTGTTTTCCTGCTTGTGAAGTTTCTCCAAGGACTTGTGTGTGCTTGGCTCCTTTTCTGAAGTCCAAGGACAGGAGTTCTGACCTGCCAAGTTGTGCCAATATCAATTCTGGACCTTTGGAGGTTGTTCTTGCTGCAAAAAACAGCTTGAAGACATCAAAATTGACGGATCCTGTTTTTATGATGGAGCACTGCCGTGTGGGAGAAATATGCACGCACCACTGCCTTGAGGCCGGAAAAAACAAGACAGCGCCTGCCCACAGCCAAAAAATCCACTGCATGCCGAGTTCAGCGCATCTTGTCTCCTTGGTCTTTGACCACCGCACTGACTCCGATGCAGGCCCTGCTGTGCGGCTGTTAAGATAGACGCAATGTGGGACTGCGGCTGAAGAAACCAGTGCAGAGCCTGTTTTCTACTGCTACATCAATCTCCAGGACCTCCCCTCCCTCAGGAACTGACGCATTGTGGTGTTTTCTGATTCTTCCCTCCTCTGCGGCTGTTTTGCCTTGTGGATTTTGGCACATTGTAGGTACTTTGTGTAAAAGTCCGGCATCCATACATTTCTATGGCTAGAATTGCTTGAAACCTTCTAAAAATCATATATCGAGTTGTGTATTTTAGATTTTTGTTGTTTGGTCCTGTTTGGTTTAGATAAATACATTTTATTTTTCTAAACTTTGTAGTGCTTTCACAGTGTGTGTTATGTTCAAATACTTTACCCATTGCCTATGAGATAAGCCTGACTGCTTTTGCCAAGCTACCAAGGAGGGGGGGGGGGGGTTGAGCAGGGTTTATTTGGGTGTGTAACTCCCTTTTCCTGACTAGGAGGAAGGGTCCCTACTTGAACAGGTTGTATACCACTGCCAACTAGAGACCCTCATTTCTAACATTAGTGGCAGTGATAAGACTCGATTGTGTTTATACCTTTCAAGGTTCTCAGTTGTGCAGTTACTTAGTGCCTGTCTTCTTTAGTGCTGTCGGACAATAGTCTGGTCCTAGGCCAGTCCTCAAGAAGGACTACAACCAAAGGGTGTCTGGGATAATGTTTTTTAAATCTGGCCTACAGACAGCTTTTGAAGTCTCTCCAGCCTCCTGTAATTAAATAAAAGAAATCATAAATACAAAATACATACATATATCAATACATAGAGGAGCTTTCGGCCAGCCTTTCTCACCACTGGTCTGTGCAACAGTTTGATTCCATTCACCACTGCGTATTGCATAGGTAAGAGGTCAGCCTACTTCAGCCATTTGCTATCTTGCTCTGTGAGCGATGGCGTTTACCTGATCACATATGTACATCCACCTAAAAAGAAGTACATTTCATTCCCTGGGCTGATTGGCCTTTAAGGTTTATGAATAATTTGTGCTTTTTATTCTTTAGCTTTTTTAGAGTCATGCTTGTGTTTTTAAACTATGTTATCAGGTTGGCTATATGTGATCTTCTACAAAAAGGGTTTCATGGACTACCATTACTGAGAAATCATTTCAACTAAACTGTTCTAAGGACATTTTCAGAATGAAAGGTATTGACATTTTTGTAGAAACCAATTCATAGAGTGTCTTTTTGGTTGTAATTGGATTTTGAATGCTTAGTTATTAAGTGTAAATGCAAAGGTTGCATGTCTTACTTTCAGAAATAGTTTTGTGGATATATTTATTTTGGTGCTTTGCTTCAGGGGAGATTATTTCATATTTAAATCTTTTACATTGCCAAACAATCACTTCAGATGCTTTTAATTCGCTGACCCATCACCAACTGTAAACACCATCTATCCCTGCCCCCTAAAACTACCCACCACACATAAACTACACTTATCGCTGAATCCTAAAAGCTCTTTCTACCCCATAAATTCACAATCCCTGACCCATAAAATCACTCACTACTCCTAACTCCACCCATTCTTTAAACCTTATAAACCCCTTTCCACATCTAAACCCACCCATCCCATACCCCTTAAAACACCTGAGTACACCCAAAATCCATCGATCCAGGAACCCTATAAAACCCTCACCGCCGTTAAACACCATCCATCCATGATCTATAAGAACTCATCATCACCCTAATCATTCCACACTCCACCCATCCCTGAATCCTTAAATCCCCTCACCACACTAAACTCCACCCCATCCTGAACCCTAAAAACTCTTCGCCATCCCAGCCTCTACCCATAATTTAACCCCTCACCAGCCCTAAACTGTGCCCATCCATGAAACCTGAAACACCTCAACACCCTTACACTCCACCCATCTGTGAAACCTAAAAACACCGGACACACCCAAACACCACTCATCCGTGAACTCCACAAACCCCTTGCCACCCTCTCTGAATCCTAAAAATCTCGTTCTGTGACTGAACTCCAATTATCCCTGACTCCTATAAAGTCCCCCATCACCCCAATCCCAAAACTCCACAGTAGTCTTAAACTCCACCCAAGGATAATGTAATTTTGGATTTTTCCCTAAAATTATCTTTTCTTTAAAATGCTTCCTTTCATTTTCGATTTTTTAGTATTTCTTTACAATTGTCTTGCCTTAAAATAATTTTTTCAGGATTTGGTTCCCACCAATGTGGTTTTTCAGTTTTTTGTTTTCCTTAAATTCACGCACATCACATCAGGTTGCAGCAATTCAAAGACAATAGCATGTGCCTGTGATGTGCCTTAAAACATAAAAAGATTTACATAACCTAGTCTAGGTAGACCTCTTTGCCAGAAATCGCCTGTACTAGTCTACAAAAAGTATGTGTGATGGTTAATTTATTCTTAATTGCAAATTTGCTATTGCAAGCATATGCCCATGACGTTCAGGCAGCAGCTCATTTTCGTTTTTGCTCCTCTCATTTTCTGGCATATGCTTGGAATACAAATAAGTGTAACCATTGTCTTCATGTGCAATACTAAAAATCAATTTCTCTAAAAAAAATAGTAAGTCTTGATATTTTCAGTTAGTCAGTCAAATAGGTTTATTTCGATAGCAGGTATCTTAAAAGCGTTAACATTCATACAATCATCAGTAAAAAAAAAAAAAAAGAAATACGAGTTACCAAAAAGCATCAATTAAGAATATAACAATCCATCGGTTCATCAAATTCTCATCACCCAAAGAATAACAAGAGCAAACTGTAACAGATAAAAACTTGGTACATTGATAAAATGGATTAAATTCCAGCCCTCTTCACGTAATAAAAACATTTTTTAGAAAAGGACAATGATGTAAAGTGACAGTGCAAAATGGAATGTGCAAACCATTTGAGCTAAAAATGATATAAAAACATAATAATTTATTGGGATACCCCACGCAAGAATTTGTACCTTACTATCCAAACACAGCCGAGGTACTTGGCCACACCACAGGCAAAACGGGTCCGTGCATCTGACTCTAAAATTGTCTGCAGATGGGTTTAAGCCATCTCGTTCTAGCGCTTGTATAAACAGGGCAGGCAAACATAAGATGGGCTGCGCTCTCAGTCGGCGCCTTGCAGCAGGGGCAATCCACTGGTGTCTGATATGGGGCGCTACATTTTGCAGTTAGCTCTCGAACCGGGAGCGAACCTACCCTAAACTGTATATAAAGTGCTCTATCTCGTGGTGTCTGGACGAAATCTAGATATGGTTCTAGGAGGATGTGCTGCTTGTGAAGGTAAAATTCTTCAGAAAGTCTTCCTACTCTCGAATTGCTAAGCTCCTGGGCATTAACCCAGGCCCAGTAGCGCCTTTTGAGCTCAGCCTTATTGGGTGGGGTTTGCATATCCCACGACTCCTTGAAGCCAAGTGCAAAAAGCGTTTTTTTAAGGTTAAGCACCCAACTAATTCTTTGATTGCCATCTAAGGCCATCACTTTTGTGAGCGCGGAGGCATAGTTGGTGAGCTCAGGAGTCCGTTGCAGGCGGGCCCAGAATAACAATGGCCGCAACCTAGCTACATCTCTAAAAGAACGCCTACCCATATCACTCATCAGTGGTTTCAGTGGTGCATTGCAGGGAAGATCACTAGATCTCTTAAAAACGTATGTTCTGATCTACTCGTACAATCTATATTTTCAAAACCCAATAATTCAACACCGTAAAGGGCTGAACTAACTGCTTTTGCTGCATAGATCGTAAGAGCTGGGGCCACAGGTCTGCTCTTCGAGGAGCGATGTTCTCTAGCTAGTGCTCCTGCCACACGTTTATGGCTTAAAAGCATTTTATCGATGTGGTATCTCCACTGCATTTTCTCCGCGAGCCGTATTCCTAGGTAATCAAACGTTGTGACTTTTTCCAAGTGGGTTTCATCTAAAGTGAAATTGCCTCTATATGGCCTATAGGGGTTAAACACCATAAGCTTGGTCTTGGAGGTGTTAACAGTCAGCCCCCTAGACTCACAAAAAAGGTGGAATCAGTCTAGGAGCTTTTGTAGCCCTGCCGGTGTCTTAGATATAAGCAGTGTGTCGTCTGCGAAAAGCAGGGTGGGGACCCTATCACCTGCCGGGGCAGGGGCGTCAGATGGAAGCTCTTGAAGGAAACTAACCACCCCGTTCATGTATATAGAGAACAGGGTGGGCGCCAAGAGAAAGCCCTGGCGTACTGCTCTATTTACTGGGATCCTATCTGTTTCATGGCCTTGGGACCCCCACCTCACTGAGGCATAATTGCTCTCATGTAGGCGAATCAGCAGGTTCAGTAACAACGGTGGGATCTCCATTTCGCCTAATCGATGTCACAACCACTCGTGAGGGACCAGGTCAAAGGCAGTCCTTAGGTCAATAAATGCTAAATAAAGACTGCCCTTGCCAATAAGGACCACCTTCCAGTAAATTAAAAGCAACCTAAATGCTTGATCCACCATCCCTGTGCAGGCCCTGAATCCCACTTGATATTGGAAGAGGATATTCTCATCATCCACCCAGTAATGAATTCACTGCAGTAACACCCTGCTGACTACTTTCTGCATAGCATCAATCAAACTGATTGGGCGGTAGTTGGCAGGATCATCCCTTGCACCTTTTTTAAAAATGGGTATCACCTCTGCACCCTTCCATGACTCAGGTACTGCACTACCCTTTGCAATGGAATTGGTTAAAAGCATAATATAGTCTGCCGAATTACGCGGGTCTGCAAGAAAGAGGTCTCCTGGGAGGCCGTCGGGTCCCGGGGCTCTTGCTGGAACTATTTTCTTTATGGCCGCCTCTACTTCTTCTAATGTGAAGAGGTCGATGGTATTCAGAGTGGGGTGAACACTTGATTGATCATATGATCCCTCTGGGAAATTAAGTTAGTCCCAGAGTAGAGATTCCCCAAAGTGATTGTACCAATCCTGGCTTGTAATATGATTACGAATTAGGTCTGGGTCTTTATTACCAGACCGCCTAACCATATTCCAGAAGAGGTTGGGATCTCTAGCTGTACTTGCATCTTTTAAGTTCTGCCAATGGGACCCGTCCCACTCAAACTTTGCGCGATAAACAGCGGTTTTATAATTCTTTCTGGATTCTTTAATTAAGGAACAATTTCTACTTTTTATTGCTAAGACTAAAGCCTTTTTTTTTTGTCTGCAAACCCCGGTGAACCAAGTATGGCGCTTTTTACCGCCTGCACTTGGTTTGCCAGCGTTGTTCGCTATAATAAAGAAAAACCCAATCTGGGCTATCATTCTATCATATAGTTCTGGTATCTTTGCCAAACCATCTATTTCACCATGGGCCTCCTGTAGTATAAGAGTGTTTTCGCTCAGGGCATGTCTAATGCCAGCCATTTGGGATTCTTGGGCAGCGACTCTAGGCCATTTAAGGGACCTTCTACAGTTTGGAGGGACCAGTTCTTTAGTTGTCATAAGGGGCCCTACATCCTGGTGTGGGGGAGGAGAAGGGGCCCAGGGGGTTTCCATAATCAGAGTTAATGTTATGGTCACTGTCTGAAGAAGGAACCACTTCCATGTCTAGTATAGTTTTCCAAAGTCTCACGTCTACTAATATATAATCAATTTGTGAGGGACAGTTAGCTCTGTTGTATGTATTAGCTCTTGTGGCATCAGAAGGAGTTCTACCATTTACAGTCCAATTTCTAAGACAAGTGCATTAATCTGAATTGCTATCTGGGACCATTTCTTGATGGGAGGTAAATTTAGCAGTGGAACACCCCACTTAATATCTTCTTCCTCTGTACCCAGCAAATCCTCAGAGCCTAATGGCTCGAAGGTATAGTTAAAATCTCCTGCGATCATGACGTATGAATTTTGTGGGCAGTTGGATAACTCCTGTTCTAATGACAGGACAATGTTTGTCAATTTGCCCCCTGGTGTTCCCCTTATGTAAACATTAAACAACTCCAGGGTCTTTCCACATCTACTTCCCTTGATCGAGAGCCACATAATATCTGGGCTGTCACAGTGATGTTCAGTGATTTGGCAGCCCATGTCAATCTTAGCCCAAACAATGAGACCTCCAGAGGGCCGCCCCCTCCCCTTAGAGGTAGCAGATTTTAAAATGCAGGTATAACCAGATTTATATATTGGGGCTAAGCTCCATGTTTCTTGAAATATGCAAATGTGATGTTCCTCAATCAAGTCGTTCCAATTGGGTAACAACATTTTACTATGGAGACCAGCGACATTCCAAGAAAAGATTTTGAGCTGGGAAGTCGGAATTCCATCGCACAGAGGGATTTGTTGTGTCGAGCGAGGTGGATTGGGAGGTGGGACAGAGATATTAGTGGGTGCTACAATCCCCTGATCCCTCGAGCTACAACCAAGATCGCCACTTTGTCTGTTAAGTTTTAGCAAGATTGGAAGTTTATCAAAGGTGGTGCTTGGTCGGGTAGTACTAGGGACACTTTGGGTATTAGTGGTTGGGGTGAGTTGTAATTCCTGCCGAGGCTGTTAAACCTGACATAGTCAATCCACAGCCTCAAGCGAGGACCCTCTTGATGTGGGTAGTAACGTCACACTATCATGAGCCCTAGCTACAGCAATTGTTGGAAAACGCCTAATCTGAATGGATCAGGAGAGCAGGTCCTATACTCTAGTGCCAAGAGGTTTTTCGCCAGGTCAGGGTTAGTCAGGGTAAGTTCGATGCAGTCCATGGGTTGGTTATTGGACGTGCATCTCCGTGCCCTGACTATGTCTTCCCTAATCAGCGAGCGGCAACCCCTGACGTGGCGTAATCAGTGTATGGACTTATTTTTCAGGGAGTCGTCATTCTCATATCTGCCTCTTGAACCGATTTTAAGGACATTGACCATAAAAACTGTCTGAGCTTGTACAGGGGGGCAGGTAAGTTGTTTGCTCTGTTGGGAAGGTACGTTGCTACCCAGGAGTGGAGCTGATATAACATTAGTTGGCCTTCTAAAATTTGCAGTGACTTTAGAATAAAGTTGTTTTTGCAGAGTGTTGGGGGGGACAGTTCCAGAAGAGCCTGCCAGCTTAATAGGCGGAGCCATAGCGGCTCGTCGAGATGGAACTGTAGGAGCTGGTAACGGGCCACTATCTGTTGGGTCTCCTAATGTTAATACCTGAAGTGAGTTAGATGGTACACAAGTAGCTTATGTGTACAATGTGTTGTTGGGGACTAACAGTTTAACAGTGGCTACAAGCTCCTCAATCATCACCTTCAAAGACCCAACCTCCTCCCTGAATGAGTTAACAGTCTGAAGATGGGTCTGTGGTGAAGAAGAACAAGTGGCAGCTATATCAATTGAATTCCTCACTGAGGTTATGATGGAATGTGGGGGTTGTATTTCCTCGCGGGAGTCAGACTCCCCAGCCAATGCTGCAAATCAATTTGTGCAAATAATTAAAGGCTCAATGTGACATATAGCATCCTGGGCAGAAGAAATGGGGAATTGGGAAGAGGTGTCGATCATCAGATGCGATTCAGGGCCTAATTGTGTGGTCTCGTGGCAAACCACTGCATCCTTGCGATGAAATTTCTGGAACATTGGGGGGACAATGGTTGGATGTAAGGGGATAGGATCCCTTACAGATAAAAAAATTAACAGGATCAGAGGAAACTGGAAGATCAACTCCTAATAACCCTTCGCATTCCGTGATGAGATTGTCAATTCTATTCATAACGCAATTGTTAGTCACAATTGCAGTCTTTTCTGTTTTTCTAGCCTTTTTCCCCTTACCTGCCCCACCGGCAGGACCAATTGCCCACCTTGTGCCCTCCATAGTTTTCCATTTGCCCATTGTGAAACTAAAAGTGGATAATTTAGATCTACAACAAAAACACACAAGATTTAAAACATTTAGGGAGATAGATAACAGCAGTACAAAACATGTTGCACGACCTCAGATCAACACAGTACCTTGAAAGTCTTCAGAGTTTTGTCCCAAAGGTCAGATGAAAAGGGTCTTGCCCTCCCCTGCCCCTTCCTGGCAATGACGGGCAAGGATGGGCCCGCCCTTGGGCCGGGCTTTGACCGGGCGCAGCCCGCGCGCGTCCCGTGCTGCGGGAGGCTGGAGGGGATTTTATCGCTCTTCCTGGCACGCTGCCCCGCATCAGAGCGGGCAATGAGGCAAGGGTTTCTGGGAGTTGTGGTTCCGTGGGCCATTTCCCTCATGGCAAAAGAGAAAACACCGGTGCCGTTGCCCTCACGGCGATGATGCTTTGGCCATTTCCCTCACGGTAATGATGGCTTTGCAGTCCCCCTTCTGCTAAGTTCAGCGTCCTGATATTTTCTTGATGCAGCACTTTGCTTGATTCAACAGTTAGTGAACTGCTCCAGTGTTTTTCAAATGCTGAAATCAAAATTTCAGGGGGAGCCTAAGAAAACCTTTGAGCGTCTACAACATCCAAAACGTGCTTTGTACTAATACAGGAAGAAGTTTACCATACTGAGATTACTATACTATAGCAACATGAGCATCAAAGACTCCCTCTGATGTCATCTGCATTTTTGAGCAGAAGACATGCCTGGCTCCTTAACGCTAACTTGCATATGCATCACTTTGAATACTCCCTAAATGCAAACATCTTCAGTGTTGAAGTTCATGTGTTGCGTCTTTGTTAATTTACAGCCTTATAAAACTTGCAGTTTGCAAGTAAATTAAGAAGAACCATTGGCACTCTTTTTGTCATTCGTTCTCCTTGCAACAGGACTGTCTTTATAGTCTGCTTGTTCTTGACTTGTTTAGCGCCTGCAGGTGATGGAGAATAGAAAATGATGTCCCTAAATAAACTACAGTAATGTAAAAGTAGCAGCCACAGCTCTGGAGAGCAGTGTACATGGGTTACACCATTTAGATTCATGAAGCAGAAAAAATAAAGAACTTCTATGCCCACATAATAGCATGTGGCATATTAGTTAATGAGGGATAGGGTCTATCCACAGGTCCCCAAAGTTCAGCTCTAGTGAAGATTAGACCCTTGTCCTTTCACTCATCCAAACAAACTGTCAGTAATTCAGAACAGCTGTTAAGGCTATCGTAGTTCCTCCTGCAGAATATCCAGCAGATGTTGAGCAGTTCAAAGGCTATGCTGCTCAGTAAAGTTGGAACAGGCTTTTAGAAGATTGTCAGCATATATGGATGAGAAACATGTGTCTTAGTAAGGACAAAGGGAGGTAATGGAGGATTCCTCTGCCTCTAACAGTCCCAACCAGGAATCCTCTCCCTGCATAGGGGAAAAATGACTTGATAGGAAACCGGGCAAATCTTCAAGGATGGGCCTGTTTTCAATCAGTCCAACCAAAGCTCCTACCCAAGCTTTGGACATTGTGAATGAATGAAAACTGTTCTGTAAAGCAAAGCAGCAACCCCCAGTGGCATCCCGGTGCTGGTGGAACACTCAAGAGAAGAAACCAAGAAAAGGTCAGACACAGCAAGGAAAAACGAAGATTATAGAAAGTCGAAAATAGCACTAAAAAGAGCGAGAATCTACAAACAAATAAGTTGTAAAGATATTTTTTAAATTTGGAATGATTTGCTTCCTCCTTTATCTGGCGCAGAAGTTGATTCTAAAATGTGGCTGTGTGGATAGAAGAATATTTCTTTATCATTCTAGTCACAAATGTTTTTAATTTACAGAGGAATCACAATTTTTTTTATTTTAAGCAGCAAGTGTGAATGTATTTTATACATTTTGCACATAAATAGATGGAACCTGACTCAAAGAATGTGCAATACATAGGCATTTAAAAATCACTTGTTTCCAGACAGGCAACCAAGGTAATTTGCTGAGAAGTTGGTTAACTGATTCTTTCTATGTTGGTGTAATGGGCCCTAGCGTATGAAGAGTGTATGTGCGTGCGACTGTGGATTTACTCTGTCCGTGGAAGTAGGGAGAATTTATATGCTCCGATCTGCAGCAGTTTCCTGTTAGCAGTATGATGGTTGAGATTATTGTCTTGATCTGATAGATTGCTTGTACATAGGCTTTTTGATTAATTGATTTATTGATTGATGTTGGTATATGTACTAATACTACATGTTGAGATCGTCGTATTGAGTTTAATGTAGTGTGTACGGCTTCTGGAACGTGGGGAGCTGGTGACGGTTCCGTAGTAGGGCAGAGGGAAGTGAGTGCTGCTCTCGGGAAAAACTGGATTGTTGGCCCTGTACGTATGCAGGGAAAAACGTGTGACAATTGAAGTTGCGCGTCACATTGTCTGGGTTCGGAATCAGTGACATCGTCGTGTGTTACTATTAGAGACATATTTTCAGTATAAAAGGAGTGTGTATGGTAGCGAAGGTTATCTGTGAAACTCTGGTCTTAAGTCCCAGGGATCCGTAAGGTTTGCCGTTAAAGCTTATCGCTGGAGAAGTTATAGGTATTCTCTGAGCTTGTCTGAAGGACTGGGCAGAGGTAAGCGCTGCTTGGTTAACGCGTGTTATAATTCTGTAGTGGGACAGACTGTTCGCTGTTCTCGGGGAAAAGCAGGATTCTGTGTGCATGTGCTACATTTTCTGGTGTGAAAGTGCGTGAATGTATGAGCATTTAGTTGATTGTGAGACTCTTTGGAGCAGTCCTAGAGGAAACAGTTAATGGATGCATGTTAGAAGGGCAGAGTAGAGGGATGTGCTACTGGGTCAACGAAAGTAATAATTCCGTGGTAGAGCAGAGGCAAGCGCTGTTCTAAAGAGAAGCGGGATTCTTGTGAGAAGAGAGTTTTCTTTACTATTCTGTGGTTAGCGAAGCAGACAATGGAGATGTTTATATGTTGTAACTAATAGATTTTGTAGAATCTGAAACTAAGTCTACTGAGAAGGCTTTGTAAAGGAGGGGTAGACGAGTGACAGGAGACAGAACAGAAGCGTCTGCAGCGACTACTGACGTCATACAGACCGCGCTGTGATTGGGCAGTGGATTGGAATAGTGCTCGCGCTAGGATTGGTGCGTTGGTGTGAGCCGCGCAGGGATTGGAAGGAATACAGGGTGACGTAGACGCTCCAGGATTGGTGCGTTGGTGTGAGTCGCGCTGTTATTGGACAAAAGATCGTACAGTTGCGGAAAGGACTAGAGGGTTGTAGTGAACGCGAAAATGTATTATCAACCGGAGGAAAAGAAAAAGAAATCCTTGTATTGCGAATTGCTACCTCCGACAAGAACTCCTGCATCCTTCATGGTTGCGAAATATGGGTATCATACCTGTATATGGTTAGATAACTGGGCTAAGTACACTAAGGATGATGGTGTTTTAGCGTTCCCGGAACATGGTTCATTTAATTTGGCCGTGTTAAGAAATTTACGGGAAAAGATGATGTGTCTAGAGCCTAGACCAAGGCCGACACAGTTTGAGGCGTTGGTGGAATGGGAAGATGAGGTGCATGAGCGAGAAAAGCAGAGGAGTGGAGGCAATTATAGGTATATGTTCGGGAGGAAATATGATCGTGAGACTCATCATGATCGAATGAGGAGATGGCGAGATGCTAGTATGTCAGAGGGATTATATCCTATGAGAACTGTTGAAGAAGCGGAAGGGAGGAAAGGTGCAGAAAAGGTGCCTGATACAGAAGTGAGAAGGTATGGGGCTAATGATTATGAGGATGAGGTCTTGGATGACATGATTTACATATAGACCAGAACCAGAAGAGAGCACGCCAGTTGCTACTCCAATAAGAGATACTTTATGAATTGTTAAAACTGAGGTTGTGACACCTGATCTGAAAAGTGGTAGCTCTTTCACGGAAAGGGAGAGAGAGAGAGAGCGAGAGAGAGAGAATCGAATCAGTGATGAGAAAACAAGAGAATTAGCCAGAACAACATCTGAGCTGACTGAGAAAATTAGAGAGTTGACGAAAAATCTAGAAGCTGTTAAAGTGCCTGTAACGATTGGTCCGGTTGTGCCTATTTTTGATAAACAAAGAATGGGTGAAAATGGTTTGACAGTTCCCTATGTAGGAAATGGTTTGGTTGGTTCTTGCACTTTGGAGGAATCAAGAATGAGGACGGGAGAAAATAATTTGAGACAGCGGAGACATGACACATGTAGTGGAGGATCAGATGTACAGCCTAATTCAGGATTGAAGGAACGATTTTGGAACCACAGAGGATGGCAGAACAAGTGGGTGCAGTGAAAAAGTCTACTGAAATAACAGCTGAAGATTTGAATGATTGGTTGAAAGTTCTTCAAAAGAAGGATAAAGATTCACAGGCAATTGATGTAGCCAGGTTGCGCATAGAATTGGAGGAGCTTATTGCAGGAACAATTCCTACAGAAATATTGAAAAACCATCATGATGGAGAGTTGTTATTTATGTGTAAGAGTATCACCTGGAGGGCTAAGAGTACACATGACAGGTTAAAAGCAATAGCGAGTGAACAAGGAGTTGACATGGATAAGGTAAAAGCTTTGCAGAAGCCTTACAAGGTGGATTTCACCGACAAGGACATTGAGAATCTAAATGGTGTTGGTAGAACAGGGCAGATTAAGGAAATGATTGCCTTATTGCGAAAATGGGTGATGTGGAAAAATGGAAGGATAGATGGTACAAGAAAAGGGAAGATTCAGTGGACAGGACTTACTCAGCTTTTCCTATGAGAGAAAAAGAGAAAACAGTGGATGCTTATCCTATGAGAGAGATTCCTGGAGGAGTATATGTACATGTCCCATGGACTAGACAGGATATTTTGTCATTTACGAATGATTTCCCTCGACTGAGAGAAAAGCCCATCGAGTGGTATAGGCAGGTAGACAGGTTTGTGAAATTGTCAAAAGTGCTGTGGATTGACCTGAATAGTCTGTTTGATATAATTGTTCCAGCAGACTTGTGGACAGAGTGTAAAATAGTTGTAGATTGGCCTGCTAAGGAGTATCCAAGAGATCAGAAAACAGGAGCACCAGATCCAGAGGCGATGAAAAAATATGACCAGGTAATTGTGTTCCTGAAAAATAAGGTACCCCCAAAAGAGACAGACTGGGTTAAGATAGATCGAACACATCAGGAAGCGAAAGAATCAGTTCATGCTTTTTACGAAAGGCTGATATTGGCTTTTAAACAGTTTAGTGGAGATGAACACCTGGGTGACAAGGATTTGAGTCATTTTGTATTCAGATTTGTATATGGCTTGAGACCTGAAATTAGTGAAAGGATACGTGAGCACACAGTTGATTGGCAGAGTAAAAAGATTGATGAAATCTTGAGACATGCAAAGTACTTCAGTGATGAGATTGAGGCAAAACAGAGAAAGCTGAAAGAGAAGGCAATGTGGGCACAGGTGAAGGTGGCTGAAAGACAAGAAGCACAGATGGTGGAACAAGCGAATAATCCAGGAAATAGACCCAGATATGCAGGAAAAGGGAAGGGGAATCTAGAAGAAGCAAAGAAAAAGTTCCCTTGTCACAACTGTGGACAATTGGGGCATTGGAGATCCGAGTGTACCAATCCACCATTAGTGAGTAATGAGAATAAACCCTTGAATCAACAGGTGCAGAACGAGGGGTGTAATCATCAGCAACAACAGCAGAAGGTTGTCAGACAGCAGAGCCAAGAGCCAAAACCGCCCTTGCCGCAGAATAGAGGGTCCCAAAAGTATAACCAGGACTCAGGATTCTACAATGATGAGCAGGTAAACAAACCGAGACGTTCTAACCTGGTACAGCAGTACTGGTTAAAGAATGAGGGGAGTGAGTCTGAAGGGGACTATTGACGGTGCCGAAGAGAGGAGGAAGAGTGCATACTTGGTGCAACTCTAGAAATAGACCAGGCAGGACCATTTGTAGATGGGAAAATAAATGGGGAAAGTGTTACTTTTTTGGTAGACACAGGAGCGACGAGATCAACTGTCAGGTCAGCAGATATTAGAAATCTTCCTCTCTCGGACGAAGCAATCCAAGTGGTTGGTGTAGCCAATACACAGATTAAGACTCGTCTTACCGAACCAGTAAGGGTAAGAATAGGGAAATTTTCTGACATGCACAGGTTTGTAGTCTGTGACACTAGTCCAGTGAACTTGTTAGGTAGGGACCTATTGTGTAAGATGAATTGTACAATTTTTTGTACTCCAGATGGAATAGCTTTTGAGACACCAGATGAGGATGTCTTGTACAGGATGACTCTAGACAATAGAGAGAGTGAGATTGTTGGTACATATGCTGTGTTTAATCCAGATGATTTGCCTCTGGAGTTGAGACACACAGTAAAAACAGCGGTTTGGGATTTTACAGGAGAAGATGTGGGATTGATGAATAATGTAGATCCAGTGAAGATTTCAGTGAAAGAGGGGATTGTTTATCCTAATATCCCACAGTACAGATTGACACCAGAGATAATTGAGGGAATAACCCCTATAATTGATAAAATGATTCAACAGGGTGTTTTGAGAGAGTTACTGAGTAGCCTGTGTAATTCACCGATAATGGGG
This sequence comes from Triturus cristatus, assembly GCF_964204655.1. Classification (NCBI taxonomy): domain Eukaryota; kingdom Metazoa; phylum Chordata; class Amphibia; order Caudata; family Salamandridae; genus Triturus; species Triturus cristatus. The sequence continues at coordinate 1,099,161,599 of NC_140585.1, forward strand.
CTAAAGAAACCTAATGGAAAGTTCAGGATTGTACAAGATTTGAGAAAGGTTAACAAAATGGGGGTGGCATGTTGTCCCATTGTGCCAAATCCTTCAGTGATTTTGTATCAGATTCCTCATGATGCTGAGTGGTACACGGTAATTGATTTGTGTCATGCTTTCTTTTCAATTCCATTGCATCATGACAGCCAGCCGATTTTTGCATTTTGGTTTGGACAGCGTATTTTGGCATGGTGTCGTATCACACAGGGGTATACAGAGAGTCCTTCGATATTCAATCAGTTATTGAAGAAATCATTGGAGAGTTTGATCATGCCTGAAAGCTCAGTACTAGTACAGTACATCGATGACCTACTTGTGGCATCGAAGACACGTGAAGCTTGTGAAGTAGATACCATAGCTTTACTGAATCATCTGGCAGATGGAGGGTTAAAGGTATCTCCAGCCAAATTGCAATTTTGCAAGAAAGAGGTGCATTATATTGGACACACTATTGAAAAAGGTCTGAGAAAGGTGATTGATGACAGGATCAAAATTATCAGAGGAATGAGAGCCCCGATGACCCAGAGAGAAGTGAGGATGTTTCTGGGGATGGTGGGTTATTGTCGTCAGTGGATAAGTAATTTCTCCCTGATAGCAAAGCCACTGATTAAACTGACCAAAAGTGAAGTGAAAGACCCATTGGAATTGGATGCAGAACACATGGCAGCATTTGAAGAGTTGAAGAGCAGAATGTGTGAAGCTCCTGCTTTGGGAATGCCAGACTATGAGAAGGAGTTTGAGTTGTATTGCAGTGAGAGAAATGGATGTGCACTTTCAGTGTTAATTCAGAAACATGGACAACTGAGAAGGCCAATTGCGTACTTCTCATCAACACTTGACCCCGTAGCTGTGGGTTTGCCAGGTTGCCTGAAAGCAGTAGCTGCTACATGCAGAAGCTTGGAACAGAGTGAGGGTATAATAATGGGATATCCTGTACGGGTATTCGTACCTCATGATGTGACAATTCTTTTAACAAGAAGCAGAACTCAATATATGTCACATAGTCGGTTGACTAAATATGAGAAAATCATTCTGGGAGCATCAAATGTGACTCTTGAAAGATGTGTGAATGTGAATCCAGCAACTCTGTTGCCAGATGCTGACAATGTGAATGTGGGCGATGATGTTGATCATGATTGTTTGGATGTGCTTGACTACTGCACAAAACCTAGACCAGACATAAGAGATTTGCCATTACCTGAGAGTGATCATGTGTTGTTTGTGGATGGATCATGTCTGAGAACTGATGATGGTGTGTTGAGTGCAGCATCTGCGGTGTGCAAGGTTTCAGAGGTTATGGAAGCTTCGTCTTTAAAAGGAGTAAGATCTGCTCAAGTGGCTGAATTGGTGTCATTGACGAAAGCTTGCAAGATTGGGAAGAATCTGAGGGTGACTGTGATGACTGATAGTCAGTATGGATTTGGAGTGGTTCATGATTTTGGCCAGCTTTGGCTACAGAGAAGTTTCTTGACGTCGAGTGGGACTCCAATAAAGAATGCTGAAGTGATTGGAAAGTTGCTTGAGGCGATACAGCTGCCTAAAGAATTAGCAGTTGTGAAGTGTGCTGCTCATGGACAAGGAGATGATTGTGTTACTCTTGGTAATCGTTTTGCCAATGACATAGCACAGTATTGTGCAAAGAACAATAATTCGATTAATCGGGGACGAGAAAGGGAGATGTCTTTTTGTTCTGTAATGTTTACTAATGTCCTAGAAACGTGGGATGAAGTGAAACAGTTGCAGGATGAAGCAGGAGATAAGGAAATGAGAGATTGGATCAAGGCAGGTTGTGCCCCAAGAGAGACAGATCATGTTTGGATCTATAGAGATGGAAGACCAGTCATGCCAAATAGCATGTTGTCAACGATGGCAAGAATGTATCATGGTCAGGGACATCTGGGGAGGGACGCGATGATTAGGTCCTTCAAACAAACCTGGTACAATGCAAAGTTCAGGCTAATTGCAGAGAGCATCTGTCAAAGATGTTTGATTTGGCAGCAGTTCAATACTGGAAAAAAGACAGTGGTGAGCCTAGGAACAATAGGCAGAGAAGGGGGTCCTTTTACCAGAATGCAAATAGATTTCATTGAAATGCCCCAAGTGAATAAATTGAAGTATGTTCTAGTGGTAGTCTGTTTGTTCTCGAGATGGGTGGAGGCCTATCCAACTAGGAGGAATGATGGAATAACAGTTGCAAAGTTACTGTTAAGAGAGTTGATTCCTAGGTACGGGTTCCCAGTGACAATTGAGTCAGACAGAGGTGGACACTTCTACAATGAGCTCATGGGTTTAATTTGTGAAGCATTGAGCATACAGCAGAAGCTACATTGTGCATACAGACCAGAGGCTTCTGGTGTGGTTGAACAGATGAATGGCACAATCAAAAACCGAATTGGTAAGATGTGTTTAGCCACTGGAATGAAATGGCCTGATGTCTTGCCTCTAGTGCTTATGACTATTAGGTCTACTCCAGATAGAACCACAGGGTTGAGTCCACATGAAATATTGATGGGAAGTGCGATGAGACATGCATTCGTGCCTGTCAACAAGTTGATGACAATAACTGATGACATGATTTTGGATTACTGTAAAGGCCTGGCTGACGCAGTTCATTCTGTGTTTCACCAGGTTGGAGAAGACGCTACCACACTTGAGAAGAAGCAAGCCCATGATCTGAGTCCCGGGGACTGGGTGAGGATTAAGGTGCACAGAAGAAGAAATTGCTTGGTTCCAAGGTGGGGAAGGCCAAGACAAGTCATTCTGACTACGACAACTGCAATGAAGTGTGCTGGTGTGAAGAACTGGGTTCATGCGAGTCATACTCTGAGAGTTCCAAATCCAAAAGATGGGACTGGTAAAGAGTATTTTGAAGAGTCAGATTCCAGTGATGATGCAGAAACTGAACCAGTGAGAAGAAAAAAGAATCCTGAAAGGGGGGAAGGAGAAAGAGAGTCAGGTGATTCTTTTTTCTTTCCAAGAGAGGCTTCAAGAGAAACATTGAGAGTCTCAGAGGAGAGATCAGATTCTGTAAGAGTGCCTGAAGTTCCAACGAGCAGTGGAGAAGAAAGAGGAGAAGAGAGCAATTCCATAGAGACTACACCTGAATCAGATGAGGAGGTTGAAAATCCACTTGAGATTACACCTGAAGAAGCAGGGTCAGTAGAAGATAGAGAGGGACAGATTGCGGAAGACCCCCGAGGAGGTGTAGGGAACATTCCTGATAAGCTAGGTGAAGGGACAAGTAGACAGCAAGAAGATTGCGTGTCGGAGACCCGAGGAGGGACAGAATTAGGGAAATCTCAATCGGTGGTGGAAAAGACTGTGGAGCAAAAGAGAATTGTTCATGGACAAGAGGCAAATGAGACAGAATCAGATGAGAGTGAGAATGAGAAATCAGAGGGTCGAGTTCTGAGAAAGAGAACTTGGATCGGAGAAAGAAATAATAAAGAAGTGAGACCGAAGAGGAGTGTAAGAGGAGATCTTTGGCCTAACAGGATAAAGAGACTGAGGTACAGACTGACACGAGCAAATTCATCGAAAGCTGAACAGGTGAACGAGGTGTCGAGTCAGAATCAAGCAAAAGGTGAAAAACAAAAGGTCTCAAAAGAACCAGAGGAGATCAAGAGAATCAGAAAACCTAACCAGAAGTATAGGTCACCGGAATGGACGTACGTGGCACTGTCTGAAGGTGAAGAGGCAGAGAGTCAAGGAAATCCAGAGGGGACCGTACGAGAAGTGGTTGAGGAGAAAACTGTTGGAATCCTGAAAGTTATCTTGACTGACATTGGAGAAGAGTCGGATGCTCAGGATGTTGTTGAAGATCTGATACAATTTGATGTTGCAGAAGAATAAGTGAAAGTGATGAAAATCCAAATTGAGTGAACTAAAGGAGTCACTTGGAGGAAAGTGAAAAGAAGAAAGTCTAAATTAGCTGTTTGAAATAATATAGGGATCTACAATTTCAGTAGTGGAGTAGAAGAGGCTAAGTCAAAAGACACTGCCAAAGTAGTAAATGGCTAACACAGAAAATAATCAAAGTAGATGTGCCTTCTTGAAAAGATGGTGTAGAATGTGCTGCTGCTGTACGGGATTATTAATGCTGTTATGGGGTGTACTAGCTTTACTAGTTACTTTTAGGGTTACAATAGACACTTTTGGAATACATGCTGATAATGTGACTAACATAGAGAAGAATTCACAGAAAGTAGTTCCAACTAGAAGTAGTAACATTTACATACATAAAGATAGGTCAATTAATGATTTTTCTAGCAATGTTTTTTCAAAGTTGTTGTACGAATACGTAAAGACAATGGAAGTTAGGGATTGCTACATCTGTATGCAATTACCTGCATCCGTTTCAGAGGGTGTTACTTATCACCATTTACCAGCTACGTATGGGATTTCATGTAGTGTGCTAAGTAGTGTTTTTTATTTGTTAGGGAAAATAGATTATGAGATGTCTAACAAAGATAACATTTTTGGGCAATTACCTATGGATAAGAAGCTGAATCCAGCTAAAGAAGCTAACATTTTTGGTGAGATTTTTATTGAGGCAGAAGAATTAACATTAGATTACATTTTTAGAAACAATTTAACTTGCAGTTTGAAAGAAGAGGAAAAGGCTTTCCTAGACTTGGTAGAGAAAAGGAGAGTGAGCATGCATGAAAAGGCAGGGAAATATGAAGTGAGTGGGACAATATGGGATATTGAGATGGGAAAAGAGTTGAGGAATGGGGCCAGTCCAACTTTGGCTTTAGATGCACCACAGAAGGGTAAACTATGCATTACCAGAAAGAAATCCCAATATGATAATTACTTTGTTGGGACTAGTGAGTGTCATGATACATACTTTATTGCAACAGGATGGGGTTTTAAAGGTGGTGAAGATCCAGTTTTCCCGGGAGTGTATTATATTTGTGGGAATAAGGCTTATTACAGGTTGCCTGACCATTGGTATGGCACGTGTTATGTTGGCCTGGTCTTTCCAAAGATTTTTCATATAGATAAGATAGAAGATGTAGAACACATTAATCTACTAACACGTTTTAAGAGAGAAACTTGGTCAGAAATTGTAGGTGATATTTTTGGAGCTTTAATTCCAGCAGTGGGAATTTCATTAAATGCATATAGAATTCGGAAACTGTCAACAGTGGTGGATCGCTTATCGGCAAGTACCGCTGGAGGGTTTCTTTTGGTAAATACGGAAATGATTGCCGTACGTGCCATGTCTATGCAAAATCGACTTGCAATTGATATTCTATTGGCCAAAGAGGGTGGAGTCTGTGGAATGCTGAAAGTTCAACATTGTTACACTTACATTCCTGACGAAAGCAGAGATCTAAAGGTCTATATCAAAAATATTACTGATTTGCATGAAGAATTAGTACCACTGGAAGCTGAAAGTATCTGGACTAAAATAGCTAATAAGCTACTAGCTGTTAAGAGTTTTATTGCTAAGATAGGTAGTACCATTATTGGTAAAATATTATTTCCTTTGACATGTGTAATTGTTGCTTTATTGTTGCTTAGATTAGGGTGTTTGTGTTGTAAAAACAGGGGAGGGAAAAAGAGAATAATTAGAGGAAATTCTGCAAAGAAACAAAAGAGGTCAAAGAGAGATCCACAAGAAATAGAATTAGAAGAATTGAGGGAGAGTGTTTATTTGGAGTCGAAGAGGGATGATGAAAGAGAATCTGGTGTTTAAAGTTGTGCCATAAAAGACATTTCAATTTCTCCTAAAAATGGGGACTAAATGTTTTTTTTTTTGGGTTGTTTTTTTGTGGTGATATATATCACCAAAGGGGGGATTGCTGGAGCAGAGTTTTCTATTGAAAATTTATTGAGATTTAAACTCCAGTTTATGTTATATGTCATGATTAAAATTACTGATTTATAATCATGAATTACTAACTTTGTTAGAAGTCTTGACTAATCAACATTACTAATGAGAGAAATTACACGCGGGAATGCATATACGTTGCTTTATTAATACGTGAACTAAATTGGTGAGCAAATTAATTAAATAAGTGTCGCAAAAGTGTTATTTGTTTCGCGTTTGCGCTTTTAAATAACGTGCTCTAATGCTTCTTTGTGTTGCAGACGGCTAGGTAATTACATACACATAAGGGTATTAGTGGGGATTAACACTGTATAATCATTACGATGTGGTAACGTTGTTTTGTGTTTCTTTTAATTAAGATGGTCCGTTTTGGCCTAAACCAAGATGGCCGCTATTTACAGCCTGCACTCGAGTGACTGAAATTTGACAAGAGGCCTTGCTGAACATGGTTGGAAGTCACCTGACCACAGCCTCTGTCTGAATTAAAAGTTTCCGTGAGGACAGCAGCTCCAGGCTTGCTGCCAATTGCCCTTGGAGAAGAATAAAGCCACAATGAACTCTGATAAACTTGCGGTGGCTTCACTATGGTTCCGAGGAAAAGCATTCATGAATGTATCGTTTTCCTAGCTTGAGTTTCCTTCTTCCGTGTTTTTATTTTTGTGATTTTTCTGAGCGGAGATTTTCTAAATGTTGCCAGTCAACATCCTTTCCTGCTCGCTCTGCTCAGCGGCTCGACGTTTAGAGTTTGTTTGTTACTTTTATTTTGTAAGTTTCATTATAAATAATGTTAGACTAGAGAGGGTCTAAGGCCACTTCTCCCCGAACCTATGCTCGTGAGGATCGACGCTGATCGAGAGGACGGCGACTCAGGAGACTTTACTGAGAGACCTGTCCTGACCCAAATGACACTTAGCTAGAATAGGTAACTATGAGAATAATGATTTCACAATTGATTGACTTTCATTTGAACTAATTTAGATAAAAGATGACTTTTGTTTGAATTCCAGTGTCGGGTGGTTATTTCTTTGTCATTTATTGAGTTTCAAATGTATTTCCTATGTTTTAAATCATGACTCAGGACAATTTCTTTAAGGTCGCATTGACCTCGCTTTAGATGCAGATTGGTTTAGAATCTCTCCTATATATTCAGTGTGGATAGAGTAATAGAATGAATGTTAGTGTAATGGGCCCTAGCGTATGAAGAGTGTATGTGCGTGCGGCTGTGGATTTACTCTGTCCGCGGAAGTAGGGAGAATTTATATGCTCCGATCTGCAGCACAGCCACTTCAGATGTGGTTTAACTTCACCGTGAGTGACGGCATGCCGCCCATTCACAAGAAGAACATCCACACACAAAGTAGTTTCCTTCCATTCCAGGGATTGTGCTTCTTGAGACAAGAAAAAAATATTTTTACTTTTTACCTAATGTTACCCAATTGTTTTGTTTTTTTAATTGAGGAGCCATAAGGCTGATCGCTGCAGTCAATACCAGACCTATTAGATCTGCCAATGCTTGTTTTCTTCTGTGAGAGCAGCACGCAGAAAGGTTTAATGAAAACACTAAGCCAGAGACGGGGGATGACAGTCTGAAAGTGGTTTAGTGGAGGATTTCAGTAGGTGCTGAACGGGAAGGACACTGCATCTCGCAAAGAGTGACAGCCTGCTTGTGAGGCTTCAGAGTCTGTAAGAATCATGTCAAGCCATCTGCAGAGCGCCCACAGAACAGCCACTGCTGGTTCCAGCTACATTCTGAGTTCAAACCCTGCTAACATGAATCTCTTGCCTTTTCTTTTAAACAAAACAAGGTACATAGACACACACAAACTCACACTTGCATATGTTTACCTACCACTTATGTCGATCTGTTGATGCTTAATAGCAATGTTATTAGGCGTAATCGGCACCCAAATCATCCTATAGGAACAAAAAGAAGAGGGTGCCACACCAACACTCAAACCTGTAACCATCAGGTTGATTTGATGCACACCATTTACTAAGCAGGAACCGCTACTTCCTCAGAAGTGTTCTGGCACGGAGGGCAAACGGCAACCCTATCCAAGAACAAATAAAACAGGACCCAACAAGAAGGCTGAGAAAAGGAAGCAGAGAACCCAAACTGACACGACTACTGAGGACCTGAATTCAGAAACCTATGAGTCACAGTCGCCATGAAAATATAAATGTTTTAACCTGTTCACTAAACAAAAGCAGGTTAGATTGCGTCCGGACGTAGATCGGTAATGTTATGTTATGTTATGTTAATAATTTTATAAAGCGTACGAATACCAATCGGCGTCTTGGAGCTAGTGTCAGGCATGAACCCTTGGCATGAAGGTGGAGGATAAAAATAGTTTTCTGAATTTAATAAGATTTGGCTGCGCTCTGAGATGGGCAGGCATCAAGTTCCACCATTTGCATGTAGAGTAGGAGAAACTTCTTCCTCCCCAATGTGCTTTTTTCGGTCTCGCCTGACCCAGCGCATGCGCTGGACTGGCGAGACTTTTTGTGAGGGCTCAAAAAGTGCTACCTCTGTAGCCTAGAGCTACAGTGCATGTGCGCAGGCGCGGACCTCACTTTCGCGGCCGCACGTCCGCTTTGATGTTTGATCGCGTTCGCGATCACTTTCACTTTCGCAGCCGCACGGCCGCTTTGATGTTCTCCGTGAGCCATTTTTTTTTTCCTGTTTATTACTTCTATGTAGTAATGGTGGCACCCGTGCACCGCCATTACTACAGAGCAGTAATAAACAGAAACAAGCATTGGCATAGCCAATAGGTCTCGCTTTTGGGACCTTATAAGTATTTAGTTATGCAACTGTTGCATGGCTAAACACTTATAAGGTCCCAAAAGCGAGACCTATTGGCTATGCCAATGCTTGTTTGATTCTGGGAATGGTTACCTGTCTCACTGCGCTGGACCACAGGGTGCGTCTAGGTGACTCCCATTTAAAACTCTTCTGAAAAAAGAGGGGACAAATCTTGTGCAGGGCCTTGTGAGCCCATCACAAGTCTTAAAACTTGGTTCGTGCCATGGTTGGTAACCAGTGCAGTTCCTTCCTTGTTTGGGAGATTGAACAGAATTTTGGGAGAATTATCAGCACCAGGGCTGCCACATTTAGAAGGCTCTGCAGTCTGTTTTGTAGGCGACTTTGGTAATCGACATATAAGGCATTGCACTAGTCTAGTTTTGAGACTACTAGGACTACTATAACTGGTTTCCTTAACTCTTGGGAGGAAGGGAAGAGCTTTTTTTAGTATTCTCAGAGTGAGAAAGCTGCAGGATGCTACCTGTTTGGTGTAGTCCATAAATGCTAAGTTGGCGTCAAAAATGACCCCCAAGTTTCTTGCCTTCTGGACTGTGGGTAGGAGGGATCCAAAGTTGGGGGTGGGGGGCACCAGGTGGTGTTCCAAAAAGAGGTGTTGTTACCACAAAGCAACACTTCTGTCTTTTGAGAAATCAGTTTCAAACAGCCCTTCTGCATCCGGTTAGTGAGGTTACCCATGCAGATATTGAATTGTTTGGCTACCTTTTCTGATTCGGAACAGACTGATTTGGGTGTCTGAAAAGCTGCATGATCTAATGAGTTAGATCAGAGGGGTGACACTTGTATTAAAGAGGGTAGGACTCAACGAGGATCCCTGTGGGACTCAGCAAAACAGAGAGAAGTATAATCTTCCAGAGCACCCACTGGCTCTCTGATGGACAGAAAGGAGCTGATCAATTTCAGAGCCGGACCGTAAATGCCAATGCTTCCAAGGCAGTTGATCAAAAGGGAATGGTGAACCCCGTTGAATGCGGCAGAGTGATCAAGCAAGATCAAGGCGGCCTTACCACCACCATCTACAATGGCTCAAATTCCTTCAGTGGCCCCCACTAGGGCAGACTCTGTGCAATGGTTGGGCCTAAACCCATGCTGTGATGGATCGAGAAGGTTGGTGGTTTTAAGGAAGGTCATGATCTCTTTGCTCATGGCTTTTTCAAGGATCTTGGCTGGTAGAAGAAGGTGCTAAGTTGACTTGTAATTCTTCATCCCAAGGGGATCAAGTAAGAGGTTTTTTTAGTAGTTGTGAGATGGATGCTTTTTACGAATGGCTGGAAAGCAGCCATAGATAAGAATCCATGGAGAAAGAAGGCTGCTGAGTCTCGAATCGGGTGTCCATTCTAAAATTCGTCAGGTCCTACTGATTTAACGCGCCGTCCACCCCTGGACAGAGGTGTGGAATCTGCTGGTATCAGGTTAGATGATTCATAGTATATTTAGAGGAAAATACACCTGGGGCAAAGTACTTGCTTGTTGTTGGACCTGTCCCTTTTGGCAGGTTTATCCCCAAACGTTTTGCGTTTTGCCTCCTATTTTTCTGGCCCTGGTTTTGTTGCCTTGAGGACTCTGGGCACCTTACCACTGCTAATCATATGCTCTCTATGCTCTCTGTGTATATTGTGATTCTGACTGGTTATCCATGATTGGCATATTTGATTTACTAGTAAGTGCCTAGTAAAGGGCAGGGCGTGTGTGCAGGGCCTGTAAATGAAGTGCTACTAGTGGGCCTGCAGCACTGATTGTGCCACCCACATGAGTAGCCCTGTACGCTTGTCTCAGGCCTGCCATTGCAATGTCTGGGGGCACAGTTTTAAACTGCTACGTGGACCTGGGAAGTGCACCCACTTGTGAGGCCCTAACCCTCCCTTTTAGTACATGTAACGCACCCCTCAGGTAGGCCCAAGGTACCCCCATGGGCAGAGTGCAGTGTATGGGAAAGGTAGGACATGTATTGGTGTGTTTTACATGTCCAGATAGTGAAATACTGCCAATTACTGTTTTCAACTATTGCAAGGACTAGCTCTCCCATAGGTTATCACTGGAGATGCCTTGTAACATTTTACAAGTGTCACTTTCAATTGGCAACAGCTAGAGATTTGAAGTTTGGGTTCCCTGAGCTCAGGATTTAACAATACATCTTTTAGTGAAGGTACATTTTAAATTGTGTGGTTGAAAATGCCACTTGCAGAAAGTGGGCAGTTCCTTGCTTTACCATTCTGTGCCTTTGCTTATCTGGGAAATCAACATCTGGTTTAGACTGGCCAGGGCTGTTATGAGCATTCACTCTAGACAGCCACAAACAAGTTAGCTGAGTTGTGCCCTGCAATATCCTGATGCCCCATCACCAGGCTGATGGGTCTTCCTGGGCTAGAGTGGTGGGAAGAGCTGTCACCTGCACCTGAATTGGGCTGAGTCTGCCTTTCACAATGCTATCTCCTTCCTCTGTAGTGTGGCTGGCCCAGGCAGGACAGAACTGGTTCTACTAAGCAAGGGAGACCTTCTTTGAAGCCTGAATACTTCAAAGGATAAAAGCAGTATAAGTAGTGGGGCTCTGACCCCAGAATATTAGAGCACTTCTGGATTAGGAGGACCCTGCCAAGAAGAAGTGCTGAAGAGCTGGCAGGAGTACTGCCCCTTTGCTGTGTGTTGCTTTGCTGGGTTGGCCTGTAGTTGCTGCTTTTGTCTGTGGGCAGTGAAAAGGACTGGACTTTTACTTTGCTTTGGGATCCTGTTTAAGAACATTCTCCAAGGGCTTGCTTGATGTAGAGCTTGCCTCCTGTTAAAAAGTCTCAGGGACACAAAGACTTCATCTGCAATATCCCTGAACTCCATTGCTGGGAGTTCTGACCTGCCTTATGCTACCAACTCCAGTTCTGGGCCCTTGGAGGCTGTTTTGCTGCTACTGTTGCTGAAAATATTGACGCTGCACCTGTCCGCTGCTGAAGAAACTGCTGCAGCCTGAGTCCTGAGCACTGAGTCACCGAAGTCCGAAACTCCCGCTCCGACGGAGGCCCTGCTGTGCACCTGGAAAAATAGACGCATCACCTGTCTTGCCTACAGAAATCGACGCAGAGCCTGCATCACAGCTGCATTGACCCATAACGTCTGTATTTTCATATGCTAAGCACCTGTGCGCCAAATCTACATCAACGCTGGGCTTTCAGTAAGAAACCGACACATCACCTCACCTTGTAGTAAGAAACTGACGCATCACCTCCTCTCCAGTGAGGAACCGATGCATCACCTCCCCTGGAGCAAGGAACGGACCCATCACCTTCCCTGCAAGTAAGGAACTGCTGCATCACTTTCCCCGTGCCTATTTTCACCATGTAATTTTGATGCATCCCAGGTACTTTGTGCTAAATGTGATGCATCCATAGTTTTCTATGGACAGAATTGTTTTTACATTTTAAGAGTCATATTTTGATATCTGTATGTTGGATTTTTGTCGTTTTGGTCTTGGTTTGTTTAGATAAATTTACTTTATTTTACTAAACTGGTGTGGTGTCCATTTGTAGTGTTTTCACTGTGTTACTGTGTGTTATATACAAATACTTTACACATTCCCTCTGAGATAAGCCTGACTGTTCTGTGCCACGCTACCAAAAGGAGTGAGCAGGGGTTATTTTAGGTGTGTAACTCCCTTATCCTGACTAGAAGGAAGGGTCCCTCCTTGGACAGGCTACAAACCTGCCAATTTGAGAACCGCATCAGATATTCTAGTCTTTAAATGATCGCAGACTGTGGTTTCAGATGGTTTGCTCGTGCTCTTATGTAACCTGAAGGCACAAGTACCTATACTGACAAGTAGTTCAGAGGGTGATGTGCCTGCGGAAAATATCTGCTTCTAACCAGCAGGGATCTGTTTGAATCATTAGAGTTGATTCAAAATTTCATTCAGAGGTGAGTGAAATGGTTTGGGTGCTAATTAACACCTATAATTATGTGTCAGTATGGATTTCTTGATATCTAAATGTCAATTAATAGTGCAATTAGAACCAAGCACCTACGTACAGATGGCTCATTACCTTAAAGCTTGTTGAACAGGCATGCCATTTTCTGCATGAGGATAGGATGCACAACTGATTGCCAACGAAGTGATGCAAACACAGAGGGGGCGGTAAGCCCCATTTTCTTTTGTTTCATTAATGGCTGCTCAGGTGTGCAGCAAGCGGCTAGTTTGACTGACGAAGGAATATTCTAAAAGCCGCACAAATGAGTTGAAATCCCTGACACCAGATTTAGCAATGTAAATACAGTAATTCAGGGATATACAGCTGGGTGGTAACTCTATACGTCTCTATACTGGTCTGCCCAATGTAAAGTTCTCTCAGCACCGAGCCATCAGAGTGCGCTCACAATGCATCTCTACCTGATATGCATTAGCCACTATTGCACCAGAACCAAGACATCGACAGAGCTTTCACAATGCACTTCCGTCTTCAACTATATTGATGCACTGAGCTCCAAGTACTGAGCTCTCACATAGTACCTTTATTCACTCCTGCAGTATGCACTGGTATTACAGCACTGGGTCATCTGCAAAACTCTCTCAATGGACTTCCATCCCAGGTCACAGTCTGAGCTGGTGCTCTGGTGATGAAATATGGGTACATTTTTCAAAAAGAACCTTTATCTGTACCTACACTCTGCAACCTTTTCGTAATACGGGGCTATGCAGGGAGCTCTGATAATGATTTACATGATTACACAGTGAGACAATCACAGTGCTCTAATTTTTTTCAATAATGTTTTTTTTGTGTGCATTTTATGGTCAACACATCGAAGGTGCACAGAGTCTGCAGTGATAATAGTTATTCCATTCCTATGTAAACGCGTTCCTTAGCATATCAAATTAACAGCAGAAATGCCTGCTATCACAGTTGGTCCTGAACTTAATGCCACAACCAGTGTGGAGTATTTCGAACTGTAGAGAACCACAACTACAACAGTTAATGTGGCAAGCACCAGGATGGGTACGGCAAAGTGAGACAGCAAAGTGCGTTGTGCAACATAAGAGGTCAATGGGCTTATTGTTTAGATAATGTAACTGGCAACGAGAGTCCAGGTGCTGGAGGAAAGAAGGCACTGTTTGAGACGCTCGGGGGTCCTCCCCAGAAGAGCTGTATGGAAGAGATGTAATCGGTACAGCCTACCAGGGGCGGCTCCTCCATTAGGGTGGAGGAACGTCGCCCCACTGCTTTCTCGCAGTGTGAGAAACAGAAACATAAAATGGTAAAACTATCATTTTATATTTCTGTTTCTCACACTGCGAGAAAGCAGAAGGGTTTGGTCGGGGGGTTCTGCTGGAGGGCAGGGGAGGAGTGGCTAGCCCAATGCTGCAGGCCCTGACTGTTTGGTCTGCCCTCTGGGGCTGACCAAACCAGTCATGCGCACTCTGCCTATTCTCCATGCCTACATGGAGAAAATGGCCTCCCCATAGATGCCTGGCTGGCCGGCATCCTGACCAATCATAATGCTGCCATTGCATTGTTGTGATTGGCTTAGGGGAGGGGAGGGAGGCTGCCTGCTTCCTGTTCAGGAGAGAAGCAGAGAAGCATAGATGACGGGGGACTTGGACTCTGGCTGTGGGATCAGTGTACAGTTTAGTTAGTTTCAGTGTTCGCTTGCAGAAGGTGAACTTGACAAACTTTAAACAGATAATTAAAGTGTATTGAACACTTCTCTAAATCGAGCATCAGGAAAGCTGAGTGAGAGCAAGCCACAGGAACAAGCCTGTTTTGGTCAGGCAGAAAGCACCTGTAGAATCCTTCCTGCAATAATTTTACTAAGAATTTTATAGTCTGAACCGAGAAATGCCCGATGTCTCTATGAAGAGAGGCAAGAAGGTTGTGGTAAGATCTGGGGATTGACACTAGGTATGCTCCTCTAAGGGAGTGAGGCAGCATACCGAAGGCTAAAGCTGCTTCATATAGTGCAGCCTATCTAGGTATTAACGGGTCAACATACGTTGTAGAATTCCAATGGCAATTCATCAGTGCCAGGCATTTTGCCTGTAGCCAGACCCTGTATCGCCCTGTAGCGCCTGTATAATTTCATAGGCAGTAATAGGGGCATCTAATTTTTCCCTCAGTTCTGGGGGAACTAGGGGCACGGTCACATCAGTCAGTAATTCCTCAACTGCGTAGTCATGAGTGTGGTTAGCATCACTATATGTAGCAGTTGGATATGAGGCCACAACGTTAAAGGCCTCACATTCAATTGCCACAGAAGAAGTATTACTGTAGTTGTCTGTAAAGTAGCTAGTTATCTTCTCATCAAGTGCAGTACAGAATGCTGAATCCTCTAACATACCATGCTGTAGGGGCCAGGGTGGAATGAGAGGGTGAGCCTTACCCCAGGTGAACCCAACTACCAACAGATTGTGGGCAGAAACAATTCTGCCCTCGAACACATTTTGACCCAAGGGTTACATTGCCTCCATATGTCAGTTAAATACCAACAAGATAGGCATGTCGCGTGTTTCATCATGGGGGCCTAAGGGAGTGGAGGATATAATTGAACTAGTCAAGTGACCAATACACACTTGAAAACTGCACCCGAAATCCAGGGAATGCCAGCCAATTGTGATAGGCGGTCCAATAACTAGCTTAGGAATACGTTTATTCAGTATTGGGAACATCTATATTGCAAGGGAGACTCATCACTATCCATACGTCCCTTCACCTGGACATTTCTACCATCCTTGTCTAGGACTGTAGAGAGTGGCTGAAAGGGAAAACCGGCAAGCACCCGTATTAGGGCCCCTCTGGCGTAATACGAGTAATTGGTGGAGAAGACCTGCCCTTACTTCTGCAGTTTTACAGCTTCAGTTGCTCACATGTCAGATGCTTGGAGGGGAAGCAAGATGCAGCCGTGGCTAGACCAAGCTCGCACTGGTGCCCTGGTGTGATTGCTATGCAAGGTTGCACCCTTCAAAGCAGCAGGGTATGTAATTGACGAGAACACAAGGGTTAAGACTTATTTTGCCTAAATAAGGTGTGCCTAACAAAGTGTGGGGAGTATAATGATAATATTGTGGTCAACATGAGTAAAAACAGTACATGAAGCCAGTAATTAGAGTTAGCAATGTTGATGAGTGGTAGGCATATCAAGTAGGTATCAATAAGGCAGTACATTCATGTCCAATAAACATTTGAAGCCCATTGTATTTAAATGATATTGGGGTTGACTTGAAGAAGACTTTCCACAGTTTTCTGGGTCACAGTTGGAAGGGACTTCGATTCCCGCAGGGACAACTAAGACAACGCTCTGTCATACTCACTCGAGGAGTCCATTTGTTCTGTGTCAGTAGCCATCATAGTCTCTCTAAATGTGGCAGCTACTTCCAAGCCAAACCGTTGTTGTAACTAATTGGGCTGTTGGTTCACTAGGGGTGTAAGCTAGGGGTGGGCGGACTTCATGGAGTTGCACTACGCTGAATTCTGCAGAGTTCCATAAAAACTCCATGGAATTCCACGAAGTTCCGCTCTGCCCTAATTAAACCATGGTATTTCCAATTGCTAAGCATGCTGCTATCAGCTATAGAAGCCAGCGGTAATGCCCTTCTCCTGGAACACCAGCACAGTGGGGGCTCTGACAGAGTGCTCCGATGGAGCGCACCTCTCAGCAGTGCAGGCCAAGGACGTGATGGTGTGCGGAAGGGTGAAGAGTGGCTCTGGCAGGCAGGTGGGTGACTGGAATGGGCTTCAGTAGCATGCAGTCTCAGCATGACCGTTGAAGAACCAGGAAGGCAGCGCAGGGTGACAGGCCTCCTTGTTGCCAGATATGAGGGTGCTCAGGCCCACGTGGTGACACCCTAGCATCGCATGTACAGAATCACATCGAAAAAATTCATAAGGATAGTACACACTCTCCTGGCAGGCCTATTGTTGCTGGTTGCCAATCTATTCTGCAACCATTGGCGGACTATGCTGATTTTTTCATCAAACCTTTTGTTCCTTCTACAAGATCGTATACTAGGGATAGTTTAGATGTTATTACACAACTGGAAGGCCAACCATATGACACACAAACAGATACCCTTGTGACAATGCATATAGAGAGCTTATATACAAGCATACCTCAAGCAGAAGCTCTCAAAGCCATTAGAGATGTTTTGGATGAGAGATCTCGTCCACACCAGGTCCACACTGATTTTATTGTAGATTTTGCTAAAATTGCCCTAGAACAAAACTATTTTATGTTCAATTGAGAGTTCTATGGCCAAGTGAAGGGCGTAGCCATGGGTGCAATTTTTGCACCAGATATAGCGAATCTGTTTGTTGCTTCTTTTGAAGAGAAAGTCATTTACAATAATAATCCCTTTCATTCCCACATAAAGAAATATCTGAGATACATCGATGATGTATGAAGGCACTTTAACAAAACTACACAAGTTTCATTTGTGGCTTAATGAGCAAGATACCAATCTGCAATTTACGATTGAATGTAATAAACGGTCAATCAGTTTCTTAGATTTAACTATCTGGAATGATGAGGGTCTGTTATCTGTGAGTCTCTATACCAAACCTACAGCGAGAAATACACTGTTGAAATATACGAGCCATCATCCGCGCAATTTGCGCGACAATCCCCCCTTTGGGCAGTTTTTGCGAATTAAATGCACCTGTACCAGAAGGGAAGATTATTTTAAAGAGGCCATAGTTTTACAATCTAAGTTGGTGATGAGAAATTAGCCGTAGTGAAACATTCGATGAAACAGGCTTGGTATTATGATCGACAGGCCCTATTACAAGTAAAAAATCATCAAGAAAGGGAACATGATTTGATCACCTGTGTCACAACTTTTGGAACTGAGTCCAATACAATCAAAAAGATTGTGCTAAAAAACTGGCACCTCATACAAAAAGTGGAACCACAACTAAAGCAACCTCAATTTGCTTTTAAAAGGGCCAGAAATTTAAGATATCACTTGGTAAGAGCATACAATTAACCTACTCCTGTAACTTTACAAAATATGTGGGGTTTAATGCCTATAATGGGGCATTATCCATGTGGACATTGTGCAGCTTGTGCAACCACATGTGTGGTAAAATCATGTACCCTCAATGAAAAAGAATGGATTTTACGACACCATTCTAATTGTCTATCTAAGAATGTCATTTACTGCATACAATGTCCTTGTTCCTTATTCTATATTGGGAAAACAAAACAAGTGGTGAAGAAACGTATTATGCAGCACCAATCACGCATTCATTGCAAAGTCACAACTGCACCATTGGTCGAACAATATTTAGAAAACTCACATACCCCCTCAGACATGAAATGGTTTGTGCTTGAGACTGTTAAGAGTTCAAAGAGATGGCAGAATGTCGATCGTCTGCTCACACTCAAGGAGAACAGATGGATTTGGTTCACTAAAACTTTGGAGAATGGATTGAATTTGTTTGTGAAATGGCACACGTTGGCAACTCTGTAGAATCTTAGTTTAGGATCAGTATCTGTTTTTTTTTCTATTTACCTTCATATATTATCTGTATTTAACCCCTTCCCTGCTCATGACGGAACCGTTCCGTCATGAGCCACGGTTGTCGTGTGCTCATGACGGAACGGTTCCGTCATGACAATCCTGCCGGCGGCCGCTCCGCCTGCGCGGCGCTGTTTCCCCGCCTGTGCGGGGCGACAACGCAAATGGGCGGAGTCATGACGGAACCGTTCCGTCATGAGCACAGCTCAACTGTGGCTCATGACGGAGCGGCTCCGTCATGAGCACAGGCCCGCCGCGCTGCCCCCCTGCCCCCCCCAGCGCTGCAGCGGAATGTCCGCAGCAGCGAAGGGGTTAATGTTACACATAGGATGCAACATGTATAGATACATGATGTGGTCTCTAGCGAATGTGTATATTGATCATATGACTATGACTTGTATTGCAGTAAAGATGGACAAGTCAGTTATTGACTTTTACTGTATCCTGTGTGGTCCATTCCGTTACTACTTGTCTTTCTTAGATATGTAATCTTTTTGATCTAGTTATGTTGGATTAGTACTGAGATCGAGTGGATGGAGCCAGTACCCTAGATGGCTGACACACTTTGGCTTGTGATTTAATAGAGGCTATAAGCTAACTTGGAGTCAGTGTTTGTATTGATTTTATCGGTAGTGACTATGTTCTATGTGTTCCCTGGCCATACAAATTGTGGGTTTCCACTTTGGTATTGATTCTGTTGGGTGTATATTTCTATATTTATTTGTGTATCTCTGATCAATCAATCAATCAATCAAAGACATTTATAGAGCGCACTACTTACCCGTAGGGTCTCAAGGCGCTGGGGGGAGGGGGGTGCCGCTACTGCTCGAACAGCCAGGTCTTCAGCTTCTTCCTGAAGGAGAGGTGGTCTTGGGTCAGGCGCAGGTTGGTCGGGAGGGAGTTCCAGGTCTTGGCGGCCAGGTAGGAGAAGGACCTTCCTCCTGTGGTCGCTCTTCGTATGCGGGGGACGGCGGCGAGGGCGTGGTTGGCTGATCGGAGGTGGCGTTTGGGAGCGTAGAAGTTGATTCGGTTGTTGAGGTAGCTCGGGCCTTGGTCGGGTAGGGCTTTGTGTGCATGGGTGAGGAGGCGGAAGGTGATTCTTTTGTTGACAGGGAGCCAGTGTAGGTCTCTCAGATGTCCGGAGATGTGGCTGGTTCGTGGGATGTCGAGGATGAGTCTGGCTGAGGCGTTCTGGATCCGCTGGAGTCTCTTCTGGAGCTTGGCGGTGGTACCGGCGTAGAGGGCGTTGCCGTAGTCCAGTCGACTAGTGACGAGGGCCTGGGTGACGGTCTTCCTGGTCTCGGTGGGGATCCACCAGAAGATCTTCCGTAGCATGCGTAGGATGTTGAAGCACGCCGAGGAGACGTTGTTGACTTGCCTGGTCATGGAGAGGGAGGAGTCCAGGATGAAGCCTAGGTTGCGTGCGTGGTCTGTCGGTTTGGGTGCGGTGCCCAGGGCGGGAGGCCACCAGGAGTCGTCCCAGGCGGATGGTGAAGAGCCCAGGATGAGGACCTCCGTCTTGTCTGAGTTCAGTTTCAGGCGGCTGGTCGTCATCCACTCTGCTACCTCTTTCATCCCTTCGTGCAGGTTGGCTCTGGCGGCGGCGGGGTCGTTGGTCAGGGAGAGGATCAGCTGGGTGTCGTCGGCGTAGGAGATTATGCTGAGGTTGTGTTGGCGTGCGATGGCCGCGAGGGGGCTCATGTAGACGTTGAAGAGGGTGGGGCTCAGCGAGGATCCTGATCCATCCACGTTGTACTTTTATCTGGACCGAGATGTCGAAGTTAGTACTACCAACATGGCCGACACGATCCTGACGTCTTTGACGTTTGTTGACGTCTTTGGGCGTGATACGAAATAGAGGTTATAGGTCGACTGAGACGTAACGGCTGCACTCGGTCTGTTAGTCGAGTGGAGAACGGATTGATTCCGGTTCGATACCAAGTAAGTTAGCGCTTAATAATGTTTAAAAAAATGTTCATAGATATATATCCCGAGAGTTTCTGCTGAGAGCAGTTTTAACTGTATTATGGCATTTCATTTTCAGGCCAAAACGTCACATTCACGAGTACGGCTAATCAGAAAGTACCATATCTTTATGGTGAATATTAGGTAGAATCTTATGTGGTTTAATAATTGCGTCCTAGTGTATAATGACATACTTTTGGTTTTTAGATTTGGAGACAATTGATGTTAAAGGTAAGAGGAGGTCCCCGTTCAGGGTAAAAGTGGTGCATGTATCCTGATGATTAGTTCTGTGTTTTTACGGACTTGTTGTCGATTGTAGGTTGCAGAAGCTTGGAGAGATTTCCAGCAAGTAAGATCATGTGTTATATGATGGTGTGGTTTGGGTCACCATGAGTCAATAATGGATTTTTTATGATTAGTGGTTTAGTTGGATAGCTAGTGGTATGGTTTTGCACGTCCACACATACTAATAATTGTGATTTTTAGCTTGGCACTTTTTTGTCTGTGTATTTATGCACTTAGGGTGAATTTGAATTCCATTAACTAATTGAGTTATGAGCAGACGATACTGTTGAACTCAGGGTTTTTTCTTTTCTTTTTTCTTTTCTGTATGTTGATTATGAATGTTTCTATTGTACTAGATTCATGGTGCAACGTTACCGTCCTGAAGATGGTCTCGTGGATCTTACAGACCGTTAATGAGACCGAAACGTCGACGCTACTTCACCTTTTGTTTTCATTCATGTTTGCTGATGCATAATGAAATTAATGTAAATACTCAATTGATTTCAATGTATGGTTGATTCTATGCACTATCCATACGTTTGTACAAAACAAAGGTGTTTGCTACTACTGTGTATTATATATACTGAGTCAGTAGTATATCTGTTGCCGTACATGATATATTGAATGTATTCTTTGCTTTTTGTCTTTTGATAAACTTGATTGAATCAAATATATATAAAATACTGATTTAAGTGAAATTCCCTAACTGTCGAATATTTTTGTTCACACATGTGACGATTAGAAATACCAAGTTATAGAAAAATGATTCCTCAAGGGACATTTGTATTGTGTTACAGCATCACATGAGACAAAGTGTATGTAGGTCCAGTGTGTCTCGAGTGATGCACAACCTCGTTAATTTCTAGCCATCGGCTGAGCGTGGCCTCTGGGTGTGTGGTGTGTAATCATGGTCCAAGTAGAAGCCGAGTGGTACTCTATGCACTAATGAGGAAATTGATGCATTGTGTGTGAGGACAGAAGTCTACCCCTACAGGATCATTAGCAGCCTTACATGCATATCATCGAGTCAATAAGTGCCAGTTATTGAGATGCTGGTCTAGATGCCCACCAGAGGCTCCAAAGAAAACAGCTTGCGTGGTGCAAAGAAATATGTCACCGCAGTTCCTGGGTCATCCACATCAGCAGCAGCCAACTTTAGCAATGACATGGTCACAGGAAGACACAGCTGCACTCCCTAGTGCCTGTGATAAGGCCATTGCCAGGGCCCAAGGACATCTTAAGCCCTGCTGTGCACCGGACAACACAGGCAGCAGGTATGGAAAACAGGCCACTGTCATTCTCACGCTGTCACCGGGCCTCCCTATCACACCTGAGGTTGTGCATCAATAAGGCAATGTATAAGCAGGGGGGTCCCGCCTGACCCGACAGGTGGGGTGGAAATTGTACACCCAGCACTTCACCGTTCGCAGAGGTCAGGCAGGACAATTGAAGGGGGCGGCAGATTTCCTGCCTTCTCCGTGACCCCTTCTGGGGTTATATTGCCTCTGTAACAGAATTTTCCATGTCACATTTGCTGGCCTTTGTCTTTGATACCAATTTATTTAGGGCAATATTTGAGAAAAACTAATTTATACATGGACTGTTGGACCCTGCTCCTCATTACTTAGCCCTCCCTACCCCGCTCCCTGCTGCTACACACTGGCCCCTAATTTTTGCCATATTGGAATATTTTTTTCATCACAGGACCTGGCTCCATTCTTTCCTTATTTTTACCAATATCAACTCTGCAGATTGGTTAGTGTTTAACTCAGGCCTCCAGCACTCCAATTGTTTTTTGTATGATTCGGCTCATGTCTTTCCACATTGAGGCGAGGTTTGGAAGACTGCTTTGAAAAACAGGAAATGAAGTCTTCTATGTGACTGCCCTGTGACTAGGAACATTGGTGGCAACAGGCACGGACTACAGCTCCACAGTCCACTCAGGCAGAGGCGGAGAGTCTACTTGGCTGTGTATAGAGCAAGAGCATCGATACCAGCAGGTACATACATGCAAACAGAAGCAGGAACGGCATGAGTGTGGGAACATAAGTACTGGATGGGGTCAGGATGTGTTTTATATAGATAATTTTTCCTGATGTACCACCCACCCCTAGTGCAGGCCCTGGTCATGCAGCAACCACAATCCTTTTCAGGTTGAGGCAAAAGCAAACCTGAAATTAACCTGCTCTCAAACTTCTGGAACCTTGGCCCAGAATAGCCACCAGGCTTGACTTAGAGGCAAGGTGTAAAGTATTTGTGCAACTCTGCAAACAGTAAAACAGTGAAAATACCACACAGGAAGTATCCTACACCAAGTTAGAAAAATATAGTCATATTTAATACCTAAAACAAGACTTAAATGACAAAACTCCAATTAGTAGAGCCAGAGATATTCAAATTTAAAGATTTTATTGAAAATATCACCAAAATGAACAAAGCGCCAACTGTGGATATCTAGTCATGCCGACCAGGACAAAATCACGTATTCAGATTGACCAAGATGGAGCACAGGCCGACTACAGGGATCCAGTTAGGCTCACTGAACTGAGTCCTGTAAATCCTGGCTTGTGGAGCGTTGCAAGGATCCGTGTCGAAATTGAGTCGCGCAGCCGAATCGATGAGTCGGGTCTGAGATGCAGCAAGGATGTGTGAAACAGTCACGGCTCTTAGGCCCTGTTATCTGGGCCAATTCATTCCAGAGGGTACAGCTAACCAAGGCAACATGACTAGCTTGTCTACTTGAATTCACATGAGTTCTGATGTAGCACAATATGTTTTGGTTACCAGGTGGTCGCTCAATGACTGCAGACTTGACCACCATTCATAGGCCTTAACTCGTTGTGCTGAAAAACGCTGAGCAGTTGGACCAGATTAGAATGCTTCAAGGTTGTCCACAGCTCCCATCTGAGGAGGGAACTGGTCATTTTAGGTCTGTGGTGTTTAGGATGCTCTCCCCATAGACCTGCATCACCTGCATGCTGGGGAGGCGCACCTCGGGTGGATGGCTACATCAGTCTTGGGGTGTTCAGAGGTATGAGGTGCCTCTTTGGCAGTTAAGAGGTATGCTTTAGGCAGAAGACAGGTGAGCAGGTGGAGGTCTTGTCTGGGTGGCATGAAGGGAAGTCAAAACAGGGTAATGTGGTGTCTGGCCTGTTTATTTATCCAGGGAGCATTGGTATGCTTGTTATTTAGGACAGGCCAACAAGCACAAGGACACTCACTCAGTCTCCACAGCCATGAAAGAGACTCCAATATAGATGTGGCTCATCAATGTGCAGGTTTCAGGACGCCACTGCGCATATGTATGGGACAGAGCCAGGACTTTGCATCCATATTCCTTAAGGAGTCAATGGGGAGGGGCCTGGGGGGAGATGTCTAGAGTAACATTGTCCAGTCACAGTGGTTTAACGCCTATTTACCACCTCCAATCCCTCCCTTGAGTGTGCTATCTCCCCTGTTCTCTCTCCTCTAGATGCAGTACAAACTGTAGTCATTGCTTCTCATGGGGCAAGCATTGGGCTCCCCGGCACCCTCGTCCACAGGTGCATGCCTCCACACGACCTGGTAGGGGCGGCCCAGATTCTTGTCGGGAGGATGCCTGCGTGCTAGGCATGAAGGCTGCTGCCCGCCTCTTCACCAGTGTATTTTGCTGACAAGGCTGGCCCCAACTCAGCTGTCAAAGTCCCACCAGACCTGAGACAATCTACAGGTTCGGGGGTAGGGTGAAGTACCACTTGCTGTCAGTGCTCTCTCATGCAAGGGGCCCCCAGCAGGGCAGGTCACGGCATTGTCCCAGGGGACCAGTGAGAGGACCAGGCTTCACCAATACAAGGGGATTCAATACTGCTCTGCTACACCAACGGCAGCGGCAGGCCCAGCTCCACCTGTGCCTTGTGGCAGCTTTCACCACCGGGCTTGTTACTAGGTCCCAGACATGAGGCATGGATCAGGAGGCGAGGCACACTCCGGGAGTGCACTCCAATACACCCCTGGCAGCCCCAGCGAATGTCGGTGGCAGTAGCTCCCCACCGCAGCTCGGATGCTGCAGGAGTATGGTTTTGTGGGATGATCCAGATGGATATCAGTGGAGCTCCCCTGTTGTACAGCCGCCATCTTGGCTGTCATAGCCACACTCTTACAGTGCCCTCATAATCCATAATCCTTTTCTTAGTTCATAGTTGTGCTTTCTAAGCATCTGCCACACTAACCCCCAGTAGCAGCAGTCTCACAGGTATAAATAAAGATAAAGTGCCAGTGGGTTGGGTAACAATTGTAACTCAGAGTTATCTCTTCAAGGAATCACAATCTAAAATGCAGCACTTAAGCAGTATTATTTATTCAAGGGAGAAAACATTCCCAATAGGTTATTGAGCAGGGCGGAGAGAAAGGGCCCAGTGCAATACCTAAGTTTCTGCTCCATCCCAGTCAATAACTACCTGGGAATGGCCCGCTGCAAGACAATATTGTTATTGCAAACAAGTCCTTAAATTTGCGGAGTCGACCCCAATGTTAAGTGTTAACTGGTGAGATTTTCATCATACTTTACAAGTAGAAGGTTAAATAAAGCATGACTTTATTGATATAAATCACCACCATTTTTCTACTGAAATGGAGTGAATATTTGATTGTAAAGGTGACAAAAATTAGCATATAAAATGGGTGATCATAGATCTTAGTCACAATATAGATCACTTATTAAACTTGTCACACTAATTTAAGGAATTGTGATGAATTTCATAAGAATACACTTTGAAGAGAAATTATGATTACCTGTCCAAAAAACATAAAACAAGGATGCATTTCTGTAAATACCCAAATATTTTCCTCTTCCATGTGAGTAAACATAATCTGACATTCGTGAGTAAAGCAAGTGCATCCAGCAGCAGCAGGAGGGCGCTGTTAGTTGATTCCCTACAGTTCTACAGAAGCATCAACAGGAGTTCTGATGAACAACTAGAGTGCTAATATTCTATTTTCGTGAAAGAGGTGATGTGAAGTACACCTGGACATTATGTGCTGAAATAAGTATTGCTGGATTTAAATAATTTCTTATGGTGCAGACTGCAGTAATTACGAAAATGATTTATTTAATTGCACTAATTATTGTTCAGAAATTGAACTAGTTTCACATTAAAGAAGGGAATTATAGGCTTTTTAGTAATTAAATGCATATTATCTTTTCAACGGGTAAAATACTATCCGCACCAGACCCCAGCATTCGGTATTCACCTCAGAATATCCGTTCTGTCTTTGTGAAGGACTGAGATCACTAAAACTTAAAAAACACACCTCAAAACAACAGAAATGCTGAAGAATCGCCATTACCGTGGACCTTTCAAAAACATACAAAGAGCACTGAGGATATTTCACCCATAACTCCTGCCACCACACCAAAAGAAGCCAATTACACTAAAATTGTGATTGTGTATGCACATGCGAGGCATTAATGTTACCAGTTGCTCACAAATAGAGAAACACAGGAAAGACAGAAGGAGAGTACGATTTTAACATCACTAAGGGATCCAGAAAACCACGTTTTTCAGAGCAATCAGTTATGTATTAATGCCTTTTCACACTACTTGTGTTTTACATTGACATGTTTGAGATAAAGGTCAAAAGCTAGGGCTGTGAGTGAGAGTGTGAATAGAAGAGAGCGGGTTGCTACGGTTGCAGGTGGGGCACACCGGTACTTATTTCTGGACATCAGAACTTATTTTGACTCATTAGACTTTGACCCAGAACAAGAGTGAGAAATATACAAAATGAGGAAAGAAGGAAATGGAGAAACAGAGAAAGAGCGACAAAGGGAGAAAGCAGGGACAAAAAGAAAGTGCAAGAGTGAGTTTGAGGGGCAGGTAGTTTCTTCTCATAGATTTAATATGCATGAGGGGGATTAAGACCCAGCCTTGGTATTCGGCACAACGACCTTCTGTATCGCTGTTGGCAGCTTCTGAGCAAAACATTCAGGCACGGGCACTTATTGGTTTACACATTTTGCACTGATCTGACTGTGTGCATGTATGTGTGAGCTTGTGGAAGTTTCTCTAAAATATCGTGGATATTTTAGAGGCTGGTCAGTGGGGTAAGGATATGTGAGGACTGCAGGGGACGGACAAGGCATGTGCAGGATGTATTTTGGGTGGATGGGTCTTCCTCATTGTGCCTTACTGGTTATATCTGGGAACTTCTAGTTCACAGGTTTTTGTAGATTTACTATATGCCAAATATGAGCCTAATGTAGTTTTTTTTTTTAACTGCCTGAAACTGTTCTCACTACCATACATTATTTTGACATACCAAGATATATTTCTAGAAGGTAGAAAAACTCTGGACATGAACGTTGTTTTCAATAAGGATGCACGATGTCGTAAGAGCAGCAGGCACTTTCAGAAAGAGTACACAAATGAAAACAGGCGGTTTTAGCCAAAGCTCTCCCTGTGACTCAAAAGAGCGTGGTGCAATCAACAGCTCCAAAAATATATATATTCACTTGAACTATTGGATGCAGTCATGTTAACATTTATTATGCTGTAATAGTCAACACTGTCGGGCTAATATTTCTATTAGTATTTTGTTTGTATATATCTATTCCCTATATTTCCTATATTTGTTGTAAAGCGCACTGATTCCCGCAAGGGTCTTGTTCGCGCTATATAAAACCTTCAAAATAAAATAAATAAATATTTCAACCAAAACTACAAATGTTTAGAAAGAGGCACCGGTGATTGCATCGGTACAGTTAAGTAGGAAGAATGTAATCAATTAACTGAAGCTCTCTGTTTATTACCTTAACTTCTGCCATGTAAAGCAAGAATCCCCCCACATTTAGGGCCAGATTATATTCTCACCAGGAAAGCCCTCCGTACAACTCTAATCTGGAAGGCTTTCCAAGCGAATTGCGCTGTGCGAGTCCGACTGAACGAGTACGATGCAGCCGTATGCTGACGGACTCAGTTCATTCGGACTCCCATTGGACTCTATGGGAGCCTGTGTACCGACGTGTACACAGGCTCCCATAGCAAAAATAGGTGGGTGGGGAAAAGCGTACACCCTGTGGCAGGCACCCCATGTTGCCCGCCACACTGTACATGCATTGATTGGGTGGACCCATGGCCACCCCCGTGACTGATTCGATTGGCTCTGGGTTGAAGGAGGGCCTGCTATGGCCCCCCAAAGTCCGATTCAGACACCCGTTTCATCACGCTGAGACCGAGGCGATACAGCTGACCGAATAATGCATCGTACTCGCTCGGTCGGAGTCCGGCTCCATTGTTTGAGATGATTCATCTGTGAACGTGTCGGTCGGACCGGATTGGGTTCCGGAAACGATTTGGTCGACGCGGACAAAAGATCTTCACATCGTACTTGGTCATTCGGAGCAGGTGACGACTCGGTCTGAAACATATGCGCCAAATCGGATTTGCACGTTCCGGTACCCGTCAGGAGGCCTTCCTAACGAGATTGTAATCTGGCCCTTAGTGCTTGACATTTCTAGAATTTTCTTGGATTGCTTATGTTTCCTGAGCGCACCCCCTATATATAATAAACAAGGACCAACATAAGATGGGCAGTGCCAGTTTGAGCAGCATGCTGTCCTGTGGCCATCCTTGACTGACCATCTTAAACAGAAAGACTGGCATGGCCCCTCATCCAACCATGCTGGACAGTTCCCTTCAGTGAATGTCAGCCTTTTCGCTCTTCACCCTGCCATACTATACTTCAACTGCTACATGTGAACTGTGGTCTCAGAAATGGCACTGAGGTGGTTGGAGGACTGTATTAATAATAATTTAGCTACTTACCTGTGCTGGTTGTTGTGTTATTAATGCTTACCTGTTTTTTTCCCTACTCTGTCTGGCACTTCATGGAGTTGTGTTGTTATCGACTGGTAAGTTGGTCCAGAGATTCCTCTGGTGACCAGTACAGGACCTGGGTGCCAACATTTTGCCAATAAACTTGAAGTTGGATAGTTTTTTGTATCCTCGCTTTACTCCCAGAAGGAGGCAGGTCATTGGCCTTGCCCTTCACAATTGGGTAAGGGAGTAGTACATTTAAAACTAATGTATTCCAAAAGAACAATATTTTAATCTCTCAGAGGTATTGTCTAACAACTGGACACCCCTTAGATAACTATGCCCTTCAGAAGTCAATAGCTGACTCAGGCTACCATACTGGAATTCTCAACCAACCACTTTGCGTGCCTTATCCTAGCAGAACTGGTGCTCACACATGACGTTCTTTGTAATACAACTTACTTATGATGGCCCCATGACAGCCTATGAAAAGAGGATGAATTGACTGTTCCCGTGTCACACTAGATTAGCCCTAGTCTAGAAACATTGCATCATGGACGTCCTGCTCCTGGCTTGTCTCCTGCTGTCATGGATCTCCTTCTACGTTATATGGATCCTGGAGAATTGCATTATTTTTTTGCTGCTCTTGATAGTCCTGCTAACTACTCTAGATATGTATAATTAAATATGGAATTCAAATCTAGGAGTACCTTGTTGGGGATACTGTCTGAGGTTTAGCCTCCAAAGGTACTAAGCCCACCATTAAATGTGGTCACTTCCCAAAAAGCATTCACAAATTTGGGGGTACATGGAGTCCGTAGAGCCAGTATACATTTTACTGATACTGTTCTGCCCTCACAGGACTGCAGGAAGATCATCTACTGACTGCTTGGGTGAAAGGGGATCTGTGGTTCAATGCCATTACAATAACTGTATCCACCACCTGAATGCATGCAACTTTGTACTGTTTTCATTTGCGTAAACTATAAGATTAATTAAAAGAATTATAAAAACAAATGTGGTCACATAAATTCAATGAGATTGGTAGCAGCAGTTACAATCCGTATTGGAATGATGAGATCCATAGAACACTGTGGATCAATTTACTTTCTTCTGGAGATTTCAGCAGCTGTCAGCAGTTTAAATTTCCCAGTGAGAGTTCAGGCCTAATAAGGAATTACAGAGGAAATTAAATCTCGAAATATCAAATACCCTGGTAATTCCTCATCTCATAGTGGCCCCTCAGAGTCCACCACACAAAGGGCTGGATTTTCATTGCTTCAGAAAATACCAGTACGTTACCAGCAACCTAGGTCCTCATATTTCCCCATAACTCAGAGGATGGGAAAATATTAGCCTTTCCCAGGTTATGCATAATGATGGCCTTAGCCCCTTTTTACAAGTTTGGTGGTCCAATGGATCGTCAAACCCATGGTGGCGGTCCGTGGGCCACCAGACTGGCGGTCCTCCCCTCGCATAAGGACTGTGGTGGTTGGACTGCAACAGGCCCACTGCTGCTGCCAGGGATCCATGATCTCTAGCGGTGACGCAGTGGTCTGAGGCCTCTAATATGCGGGAATTCCAAGCATATTAGGAGTTTCTTCACCATGAAAAGCGTGTCCGTGAGGGAACAAAAGGTGTCCTACAGGGCCCCCTGTTGCCTCTGTACCATGGGGTGCATGCAGTGGGGCCCGCCAAGTAAAAATAAGTCGTACTCTGGCAGGCAGTCTTAAATTGCTTTGGGGGTCTCTGAGCGTGGCGGCAGCAGGGCGGCAGCGAGGCAGCACTGCTCTGAGACCGCCAAAGTGATAATAAGGCCCTTAGTGTTAGAGGCAATGGTAGGATAACTCTATTTTATACAGTTAGCTTTAGTTCTGGTGGTTTCCTGCAATGATCTTCCTAGATGTGTGTATTTCATGACTTTTTTGTTTTCTGGAGTTTTAATGGTGTTTGAACAAAATATCAAATAAAAAAATATTGGGTCAAGAAAATGGGGATGTCAAAAATATTGTCGATCCGGAAAATCCAAGGTCAGAATATAATTTATGGGCCTTATTATATCCTTGGTAGTCGGACCGCCATGCCGCAGTGTCAGAGGTTGGGAAAATGGTGCAAAGCTGGCGACATCTTGACCACCGCATTTGGAGTTTACCACCGGGCTGGCAATGTGCTGGAGGCGGTCTTGCGGCAGCTGCATGCTTCGGCTCACAGAGAAAGCCTGAAGGCAATGCCGCTGCACTGAAGCGCCATGCACCTTGTCGTGCATGACAGTGCAGTAATAGGGGGGTCACAACATGTGCCCCAGTCACAATGCCCAATTGACTAAAATACCATGAGAACTTGTTTGGGACCCCTTCTCTGCCTTTCCGCCAAAAGTCAGCGGCAATGTAGGTTATGATTAGCACAGCGGTGCGGGCATCAGCACTACCTCCATTCCCTGCCACTTTCTACACCGCTGCGGGAATCCGAGATTCTGACCGCTATGGTCGTAATCGGGTGGTCGAACTGCCACTGCAGGTATGCCGGTCTTATGGACTGCCATGCTGGTCAACAGACCCCAAGTGTTGTTTTTAATATTGCTGTAAAAAATATAAATGAGAAAATATTGTTGTATATAATATTGTTTCAAATGTTATTTTGTATGTATTTTATTTTAGTCTTTTTCATTGTATACATTTAATTTCTTTTCATTTGTGTGTTTGGCAAATTGTGTTGATGTGCAAAATAATGTATATATAATTTGTTTTAGTAGCGGGATATAGAGGTTTTAGAGGATAAGGTTGGGGAGATTTCACCATTTCGTTTAACAGTGACTTGCAAGCAGTAAAGCAGCCCTGCAGTAATGCACCTGTTGTAGCAACTTATACAATCCTTTAACTAAATGTAACTTGTACTCCATAGCTTCTTTTTTATACATTAGTATGATTAATAAAACATTACTGTTTGTATTTCAGTTATTAAAATGGAGAATGATATTTGCAGTGCTCACCATTTTTAAGTCAAAGCCTACCAGACAGCGCAGCTGTCTTGGTCAATAATGACATCTTGGGGGCATTCTGAATGCTTCCCTGGGAATGCATTCCGCCCATTGCTCACAATTGGGTTTGTGCTTTGTAGTTCACAGTTGCTCGCTTTCTATTTGTTGGCTGTATTTGTTTTAGGCTGTCCAGCTTGAATTAGACGCTCACATGGAGCACAGACTATTTACTGAATTCTTCCACAAGTGCTCTGTTGTAATCTAGTATGTACCTTTAAATGCTTATGTTCTGTATTGGAAAACTTCATTGGAGTTATGTGGAATGTTCCTTTTCCAATCGGTTGTTTGCTGGCTGGAAAGGGAGCGTTACAACAAACAAATGATGGACGGAATGCTGACAATGCAGACATTCTCCCCCAGTCAAGAGATCTGGGTTAAATCCATCGTTCTTTTGCCCACTACACCACCCCAGTTTAGACATGGCCATATGCAAATCAGTCTTGACCCTGTGCCTCATGGGAACAGTCCAGCCCGAACTGCCAAGCCATGTCTTCCCTGGACCGGAATCAAGCATCCTAGGACCGGTTTCTGGCTATCAGCCGTCATCAGCCAGGATAGCTTGACTCCAGTGGCGTAGTGAGCACGGGTCCCACGTCTGGGAATACCCATCCCACTTAGGGCGAAAAGCGTTACAACAAACAAATGATGGACGGAATGCTGACAATGCAGACATTCTCCCCCAGTCAAGAGATCTGGGTTAAATCCATCGTTCTTTTGCCCACTACACCACCCCAGTTTAGACATGGCCATATGCAAATCAGTCTTGACCCTGTGCCTCATGGGAACAGTCCAGCCCGAACTGCCAAGCCATGTCTTCCCTGGACCGGAATCAAGCATCCTAGGACCGGTTTCTGGCTATCAGCCGTCATCAGCCAGGATAGCTTGACTCCAGTGGCGTAGTGAGCACGGGTCCCACGTCTGGGAATACCCATCCCACTTAGGGCGAAAAGCGTTACAACAAACAAATGATGGACGGAATGCTGACAATGCAGACATTCTCCCCCAGTCAAGAGATCTGGGTTAAATCCATCGTTCTTTTGCCCACTACACCACCCCAGTTTAGACATGGCCATATGCAAATCAGTCTTGACCCTGTGCCTCATGGGAACAGTCCAGCCCGAACTGCCAAGCCATGTCTTCCCTGGACCGGAATCAAGCATCCTAGGACCGGTTTCTGGCTATCAGCCGTCATCAGCCAGGATAGCTTGACTCCAGTGGCGTAGTGAGCACGGGTCCCACGTCTGGGAATACCCATCCCACTTAGGGCGAAAAGCGTTACAACAAACAAATGATGGACGGAATGCTGACAATGCAGACATTCTCCCCCAGTCAAGAGATCTGGGTTAAATCCATCGTTCTTTTGCCCACTACACCACCCCAGTTTAGACATGGCCATATGCAAATCAGTCTTGACCCTGTGCCTCATGGGAACAGTCCAGCCCGAACTGCCAAGCCATGTCTTCCCTGGACCGGAATCAAGCATCCTAGGACCGGTTTCTGGCTATCAGCCGTCATCAGCCAGGATAGCTTGACTCCAGTGGCGTAGTGAGCACGGGTCCCACGTCTGGGAATACCCATCCCACTTAGGGCGAAAAGCGTTACAACAAACAAATGATGGACGGAATGCTGACAATGCAGACATTCTCCCCCAGTCAAGAGATCTGGGTTAAATCCATCGTTCTTTTGCCCACTACACCACCCCAGTTTAGACATGGCCATATGCAAATCAGTCTTGACCCTGTGCCTCATGGGAACAGTCCAGCCCGAACTGCCAAGCCATGTCTTCCCTGGACCGGAATCAAGCATCCTAGGACCGGTTTCTGGCTATCAGCCGTCATCAGCCAGGATAGCTTGACTCCAGTGGCGTAGTGAGCACGGGTCCCACGTCTGGGAATACCCATCCCACTTAGGGCGAAAAGCGTTACAACAAACAAATGATGGACGGAATGCTGACAATGCAGACATTCTCCCCCAGTCAAGAGATCTGGGTTAAATCCATCGTTCTTTTGCCCACTACACCACCCCAGTTTAGACATGGCCATATGCAAATCAGTCTTGACCCTGTGCCTCATGGGAACAGTCCAGCCCGAACTGCCAAGCCATGTCTTCCCTGGACCGGAATCAAGCATCCTAGGACCGGTTTCTGGCTATCAGCCGTCATCAGCCAGGATAGCTTGACTCCAGTGGCGTAGTGAGCACGGGTCCCACGTCTGGGAATACCCATCCCACTTAGGGCGAAAAGCGTTACAACAAACAAATGATGGACGGAATGCTGACAATGCAGACATTCTCCCCCAGTCAAGAGATCTGGGTTAAATCCATCGTTCTTTTGCCCACTACACCACCCCAGTTTAGACATGGCCATATGCAAATCAGTCTTGACCCTGTGCCTCATGGGAACAGTCCAGCCCGAACTGCCAAGCCATGTCTTCCCTGGACCGGAATCAAGCATCCTAGGACCGGTTTCTGGCTATCAGCCGTCATCAGCCAGGATAGCTTGACTCCAGTGGCGTAGTGAGCACGGGTCCCACGTCTGGGAATACCCATCCCACTTAGGGCGAAAAGCGTTACAACAAACAAATGATGGACGGAATGCTGACAATGCAGACATTCTCCCCCAGTCAAGAGATCTGGGTTAAATCCATCGTTCTTTTGCCCACTACACCACCCCAGTTTAGACATGGCCATATGCAAATCAGTCTTGACCCTGTGCCTCATGGGAACAGTCCAGCCCGAACTGCCAAGCCATGTCTTCCCTGGACCGGAATCAAGCATCCTAGGACCGGTTTCTGGCTATCAGCCGTCATCAGCCAGGATAGCTTGACTCCAGTGGCGTAGTGAGCACGGGTCCCACGTCTGGGAATACCCATCCCACTTAGGGCGAAAAGCGTTACAACAAACAAATGATGGACGGAATGCTGACAATGCAGACATTCTCCCCCAGTCAAGAGATCTGGGTTAAATCCATCGTTCTTTTGCCCACTACACCACCCCAGTTTAGACATGGCCATATGCAAATCAGTCTTGACCCTGTGCCTCATGGGAACAGTCCAGCCCGAACTGCCAAGCCATGTCTTCCCTGGACCGGAATCAAGCATCCTAGGACCGGTTTCTGGCTATCAGCCGTCATCAGCCAGGATAGCTTGACTCCAGTGGCGTAGTGAGCACGGGTCCCACGTCTGGGAATACCCATCCCACTTAGGGCGAAAAGCGTTACAACAAACAAATGATGGACGGAATGCTGACAATGCAGACATTCTCCCCCAGTCAAGAGATCTGGGTTAAATCCATCGTTCTTTTGCCCACTACACCACCCCAGTTTAGACATGGCCATATGCAAATCAGTCTTGACCCTGTGCCTCATGGGAACAGTCCAGCCCGAACTGCCAAGCCATGTCTTCCCTGGACCGGAATCAAGCATCCTAGGACCGGTTTCTGGCTATCAGCCGTCATCAGCCAGGATAGCTTGACTCCAGTGGCGTAGTGAGCACGGGTCCCACGTCTGGGAATACCCATCCCACTTAGGGCGAAAAGCGTTACAACAAACAAATGATGGACGGAATGCTGACAATGCAGACATTCTCCCCCAGTCAAGAGATCTGGGTTAAATCCATCGTTCTTTTGCCCACTACACCACCCCAGTTTAGACATGGCCATATGCAAATCAGTCTTGACCCTGTGCCTCATGGGAACAGTCCAGCCCGAACTGCCAAGCCATGTCTTCCCTGGACCGGAATCAAGCATCCTAGGACCGGTTTCTGGCTATCAGCCGTCATCAGCCAGGATAGCTTGACTCCAGTGGCGTAGTGAGCACGGGTCCCACGTCTGGGAATACCCATCCCACTTAGGGCGAAAAGCGTTACAACAAACAAATGATGGACGGAATGCTGACAATGCAGACATTCTCCCCCAGTCAAGAGATCTGGGTTAAATCCATCGTTCTTTTGCCCACTACACCACCCCAGTTTAGACATGGCCATATGCAAATCAGTCTTGACCCTGTGCCTCATGGGAACAGTCCAGCCCGAACTGCCAAGCCATGTCTTCCCTGGACCGGAATCAAGCATCCTAGGACCGGTTTCTGGCTATCAGCCGTCATCAGCCAGGATAGCTTGACTCCAGTGGCGTAGTGAGCACGGGTCCCACGTCTGGGAATACCCATCCCACTTAGGGCGAAAAGCGTTACAACAAACAAATGATGGACGGAATGCTGACAATGCAGACATTCTCCCCCAGTCAAGAGATCTGGGTTAAATCCATCGTTCTTTTGCCCACTACACCACCCCAGTTTAGACATGGCCATATGCAAATCAGTCTTGACCCTGTGCCTCATGGGAACAGTCCAGCCCGAACTGCCAAGCCATGTCTTCCCTGGACCGGAATCAAGCATCCTAGGACCGGTTTCTGGCTATCAGCCGTCATCAGCCAGGATAGCTTGACTCCAGTGGCGTAGTGAGCACGGGTCCCACGTCTGGGAATACCCATCCCACTTAGGGCGAAAAGCGTTACAACAAACAAATGATGGACGGAATGCTGACAATGCAGACATTCTCCCCCAGTCAAGAGATCTGGGTTAAATCCATCGTTCTTGACTGGGGGAGAATGTCTGCATTTTCAGCATTCCGTCCATCATTTGTATGTTGTAACGCTTTTCGCCCTAAGTGGGATGGGTATTCCCAGACGTGGGACCCGTGCTCACTACGCCACTGGAGTCAAGCTATCTTGGTTGATGACGGCTGATAGCCAGAAACCGGTCCTAGGATGCTTGATTCCGGTCCAGGGAAGACATGGCTTGGCAGTTCGGGCTGGACTGTTCCCATGAGGCACAGGGTCAAGACTGATTTGCATATGGCCATGTCTAAACTGGGGTGGTGTAGTGGGCAAAAGAACGATGTATTTAACCCAGATCTCTTGACTGGGGGAGAATGTCTGCATTTTCAGCATTCCGTCCATCATTTGTATGTTGTAACGCTTTTCGCCCTAAGTGGGATGGGTATTCCCAGACGTGGGACCCGTGCTCACTACGCCACTGGAGTCAAGCTATCTTGGTTGATGACGGCTGATAGCCAGAAACCGGTCCTAGGATGCTTGATTCCGGTCCAGGGAAGACATGGCTTGGCAGTTCGGGCTGGACTGTTCCCATGAGGCACAGGGTCAAGACTGATTTGCATATGGCCATGTCTAAACTGGGGTGGTGTAGTGGGCAAAAGAACGATGGATTTAACCCAGATCTCTTGACTGGGGGAGAATGTCTGCATTTTCAGCATTCCGTCCATCATTTGTATGTTGTAACGCTTTTCGCCCTAAGTGGGATGGGTATTCCCAGACGTGGGACCCGTGCTCACTACGCCACTGGAGTCAAGCTATCTTGGTTGATGACGGCTGATAGCCAGAAACCGGTCCTAGGATGCTTGATTCCGGTCCAGGGAAGACATGGCTTGGCAGTTCGGGCTGGACTGTTCCCATGAGGCACAGGGTCAAGACTGATTTGCATATGGCCATGTCTAAACTGGGGTGGTGTAGTGGGCAAAAGAACGATGGATTTAACCCAGATCTCTTGACTGGGGGAGAATGTCTGCATTTTCAGCATTCCGTCATTCATTTGTATGTTGTAACGCTTTTCGCCCTAAGTGGGATGGGTATTCCCAGACGTGGGACCCGTGCTCACTACGCCACTGGAGTCAAGCTATCTTGGTTGATGACGGCTGATAGCCAGAAACCGGTCCTAGGATGCTTGATTCCGGTCCAGGGAAGACATGGCTTGGCAGTTCGGGCTGGACTGTTCCCATGAGGCACAGGGTCAAGACTGATTTGCATATGGCCATGTCTAAACTGGGGTGGTGTAGTGGGCAAAAGAACGATGGATTTAACCCAGATCTCTTGACTGGGGGAGAATGTCTGCATTTTCAGCATTCCGTCCATCATTTGTATGTTGTAACGCTTTTCGCCCTAAGTGGGATGGGTATTCCCAGACGTGGGACCCGTGCTCACTACGCCACTGGAGTCAAGCTATCTTGGTTGATGACGGCTGATAGCCAGAAACCGGTCCTAGGATGCTTGATTCCGGTCCAGGGAAGACATGGCTTGGCAGTTCGGGCTGGACTGTTCCCATGAGGCACAGGGTCAAGACTGATTTGCATATGGCCATGTCTAAACTGGGGTGGTGTAGTGGGCAAAAGAACGATGGATTTAACCCAGATCTCTTGACTGGGGGAGAATGTCTGCATTTTCAGCATTCCGTCCATCATTTGTATGTTGTAACGCTTTTCGCCCTAAGTGGGATGGGTATTCCCAGACGTGGGACCCGTGCTCACTACGCCACTGGAGTCAAGCTATCTTGGTTGATGACGGCTGATAGCCAGAAACCGGTCCTAGGATGCTTGATTCCGGTCCAGGGAAGACATGGCTTGGCAGTTCGGGCTGGACTGTTCCCATGAGGCACAGGGTCAAGACTGATTTGCATATGGCCATGTCTAAACTGGGGTGGTGTAGTGGGCAAAAGAACGATGGATTTAACCCAGATCTCTTGACTGGGGGAGAATGTCTGCATTTTCAGCATTCCGTCCATCATTTGTATGTTGTAACGCTTTTCGCCCTAAGTGGGATGGGTATTCCCAGACGTGGGACCCGTGCTCACTACGCCACTGGAGTCAAGCTATCTTGGTTGATGACGGCTGATAGCCAGAAACCGGTCCTAGGATGCTTGATTCCGGTCCAGGGAAGACATGGCTTGGCAGTTCGGGCTGGACTGTTCCCATGAGGCACAGGGTCAAGACTGATTTGCATATGGCCATGTCTAAACTGGGGTGGTGTAGTGGGCAAAAGAACGATGGATTTAACCCAGATCTCTTGACTGGGGGAGAATGTCTGCATTTTCAGCATTCCGTCCATCATTTGTATGTTGTAACGCTTTTCGCCCTAAGTGGGATGGGTATTCCCAGACGTGGGACCCGTGCTCACTACGCCACTGGAGTCAAGCTATCTTGGTTGATGACGGCTGATAGCCAGAAACCGGTCCTAGGATGCTTGATTCCGGTCCAGGGAAGACATGGCTTGGCAGTTCGGGCTGGACTGTTCCCATGAGGCACAGGGTCAAGACTGATTTGCATATGGCCATGTCTAAACTGGGGTGGTGTAGTGGGCAAAAGAACGATGGATTTAACCCAGATCTCTTGACTGGGGGAGAATGTCTGCATTTTCAGCATTCCGTCCATCATTTGTATGTTGTAACGCTTTTCGCCCTAAGTGGGATGGGTATTCCCAGACGTGGGACCCGTGCTCACTACGCCACTGGAGTCAAGCTATCTTGGTTGATGACGGCTGATAGCCAGAAACCGGTCCTAGGATGCTTGATTCCGGTCCAGGGAAGACATGGCTTGGCAGTTCGGGCTGGACTGTTCCCATGAGGCACAGGGTCAAGACTGATTTGCATATGGCCATGTCTAAACTGGGGTGGTGTAGTGGGCAAAAGAACGATGGATTTAACCCAGATCTCTTGACTGGGGGAGAATGTCTGCATTTTCAGCATTCCGTCCATCATTTGTATGTTGTAACGGCTGGAAAGGGAGCAGCACCTGCAGTTGTCTACTGCTTAAATAAATATCTTTAACTTAAGAAGACTACATTCCTCCATTACAAAATTGGCGACGATTCCAGCCAATCTCAACTGCTGTCTGGTGATGGAGAACTCATGCAAGACTTGAGATTAATGTACATGATTTCACGTTTCAAGAGAAACAGTTTACCGAAAATAAGTACGAAGAGGAGCAATTTTGAACCGGCATCACGAAGATCCACTGCAAATCTAAAGTATTTAATTTGCTTACTTCTGACTAAGACTTAAATCATTGTTTGTGCTGGCAACTGTTGGACATTGGTATGCATGTTATTCAAATGCTTGTGATGCTCGAGGTCCAACATTCCATGGCTTGCGTTTTTGGAGCTGTGTGGTAGAGTTCGGAAATACCTTTTACGGTGTTCTACTGTGTCATCTGAGTATGCGGTACGCTCACGTGCGTAACGTAACGTGCCACCATCTTTGAAGCTGACAAAGTGAATATTTCTAGCGAGGCATACTACAAGCGACTATTTCCTTTTGCAGATAACACCGCCTCACAAGTAAAACGTATTACGGATTAATACTTCGAAGCAACAAGACTACATCACGCAATGAGCACTCTTATTGAGCAAGGTACTGTTTACTGTAAAAAAAAAAGAGTACAACAAATTGGTATATGTACGTTGGTGCAAATCCAAGATCACTTTCACTTTGTTTTTCCTCGTGAGAAGCCCACCTTTTAGAGTGCTTTCACACGCTTCGGTAA
This sequence comes from Triturus cristatus, assembly GCF_964204655.1. NCBI lineage: Eukaryota > Metazoa > Chordata > Amphibia > Caudata > Salamandridae > Triturus > Triturus cristatus. The sequence continues at coordinate 1,099,201,195 of NC_140585.1, forward strand.
TAAGCACATCACAACTCAATTTCAATTTAAAATTTGTTTATTCCAGTAACAATGATTGTAGTTAGGCATATTGTAAATTTTGATTAGTACCAACAAATAATATATTATTTTTTTTATACAGTAGCCATGGAAGCAGCAATAATCTCACCACCCCCATTTTTAGCACAAGCAGGTACTCCATCTATCAAGTGGGAAGAGTGGATTGAAGTGTTCAAAAATTATTTTGAAGCACTTGATGGTGGTGAATTTAGTCATTCAAGGAAGAAAGCTCTGTTATTAAGTACTTTAGGAAAGGAGGGGCAACATATATTTAAGTATTTACCTGTGGCCACAAGGGGAAATGGTCAACAAATTAAAAATGTGTATCTTGAAGCCAAGGTGAGATTGGAAAGGACATTTGCAAAAGAAACCAACATAGTGATGTCTTGGTATACGTTTTATACCCAACCACAGAAAATAGATGAGACGGTGGACCAATTTGTATCTAGGTTAAGGGAATTATCAGTAAAATGTCAATCTAGGGTCATGAGAGAAGAGATGATCCGTGACTAACTCATTGTACAATGCAAAAACCAAAAAATGCAAGAGAGACTTTGGGCTGCAATTAATCCATCTTTACATGATGCTAAAGAAATTGCGAAAGTTGTTGAACAATCTGAACCTTGCATAAGAGAAATGGAAAAAAGAAAAGTTGATGGGGAAGTGTCAAGTATTGAAGGTGAAGATGTTGCAGCAATAAATGCTGGGAAGTTTAGGAGAAAAAAAAAGCAAGAAAAATGCAAATATTAGACATAGTTATTCTTTTGCATCTACTAAGATTTCAAATAACCATCTTAAACAACAGGTTTGAGTGTGTTTTAGCTGTGGGAGTGGGTTTCACACTGCAAATTTTAAAAATTGTTATGCTATAGGAAAAGATTGTAGACGTTGAAGTCGCAAAGGACATTTTACGCGCATGTGTAGATCTAATAATAGCACGAATATAACTTTGATACAAGATAATCCTTCTGAGAAAGAACTAACAGATAGATTATTGTATGTAGAGGGTGAGGAGGATTTGTCTATGAGTTCTAGACCCAAAGCAATGTTTGTCATAGATAATGTTTCTGTGGAACTTATGGTAGATTCTGAATCATTATATAGAATTGTACCTGAAAATATGTTCATAAAATGTTGGCCAAATGTGAAACTTTCACCAAAAGATATCAATCCAGGAGGCTATTAGGGAGAACAAATAGATATCCAAGGTTACATAGTCTCAGAGACAAACTTTCAAGAAAGAACGGTGAAAGGTAAAGTATGTATGGCAAAGACTGGTCCTCCTATCCTTGGATGGCAACATCAGTCTGATTTGGGGATTAAAATAAATCCATGTGCACCGAATCAGGTTTGAGCAGTAAGTGATGTGAGCACTTATGATATTGTGAATGCAGCATGTAAAGTGTTTTCCAATGAGCTAGGATTATTGAAAAACTATGTTCACAAAATTTTAGTAAAACCAGGTGCCGTACCCATTCAACATAAAGTTAGAAAAGTACCAATTGTAGCTCATCAAGAACGTAAACGCATGCTGAAGGAAATGGTTTCTCAGGGTATCATTGAACCTGTTGAAACTTCAAGCTGGATTTCTCCGGTTGTAGTTACAGGCAAATCTGATGGCAGTTTTCGCTTGTGTGTAGATCTGCGCACAGTAAATCAAAATATCATAACTGATAATTTTCCACTTCCAAATATAGGGGAGTTGGTGTTATCTCTGAAAGGTGCAAAGTATTTTTCAAAATTAGATTTTTAAAGTGCATACCATCAGATTAAACTGCATCCAGACTCAAACAAAATTAACAGCCTTTATTACTATGGAAGGCGTTTATCAATCCACAAGAATGCCATTTGGACTCTCATCAGCAGCAAGTGTATTTCAACATATGATGGGCCAAGTTCTTAAGGACATTGATGGAGTAGTGTACTTTCAAGATGACGTTCTTATCTTTGGATAGTCGGTTTTTAGTCATAACATGATTTTGGAAAAAGTATTAGATAAGATAGCTGAAGCAGGGCTAACTCTTAAAAAAGAGAAATGTAAATTCTATGTGGAAGAAGCAGAGTATCTTGGATATACTTTGTCTTCGTCAGGGGTTAAACCGGAAAAAAATGTATTGGAGGCAATATGGAAAGTTGAAACACCACGAGATAAAGACCAACTTAGATAATTTCTTGGTCTAGTAGAATATTACGCAAAATTAGTTACGAATTTTGCAGAAAAAACTGAACATTTGAAAAGAATCTTGAGAAAGGGTTGTGCATTTGAGAGATCTGGAGCTCAAGAGATGTATTTTGAAAATATCAAAATGGAAATATGTAATGCCAAACTGCTAACTCCTTTTGACACAAGGCTATTGTCAATTATTACAGTTGTTGCAAGTGCTGAGGGTTTGGGTGCGGTATTTTCACAGAAACACAAAGAAGGTTAATGCTCTGTAGCGTTTGCCTCACGCTCCCTCACCAGTACTGAGAGAAATTACTCGGTGGTGGCGAGAGAGGCGTTGGCTGCAGCGTGGGCAACCAAATGCTTTAGGATGTATGTTTGGGGATTTCCAATTATTTTGAGAACTGATCATATACCACTGTGAAAGTTTTAATGCCTGGTGGAGCAGAAAATGTTTTGGCAAGGTTAGCTCGTTTAGCAGCACGTTTACAAGAATGTCAATACAAAGTGGAATACTTACCTGGATGGAAGAATACCCAAGCAGACAGTTTATCAAGAAAACCCTTACCGTGGCAGGAAGTTGACAGAGAGGGGTTAGAAGCGTATGGTGATGAAGGTGCTGTGGCATTTGTAGATGATGTAGTTGGAACTACTCAGGGTGCCATAGGTAAAGAACATTGGTTCAAGTGTATGAGAGATGATGTTGTTTTGACTCAGGTCATAGAGATGGTAAATAAAGGGGTGAGAAGAGAAAGTACTGTCCCTGTTGCAGTACGTCCTTTTGTGAAAATTATTGATGAATTATCTGTTTGTGGTGAAGGTCTGATTTCTAGAGGAGACAAATGTGTTCCTCCTCAAGGGGTGTGTTTTGAGCTGTTCAAGTTAGCTCATGAAGGCCATCTTGGTCAAACACTTACAAAAAGGAGATTACATGAGAATTATTGGTGGCCAGGGATGGACCAGAATGTTACTGGTTGGGTGATGGCTTGTGTTGAATATAAAGAAGGTGAGGAAAGGCTGAAAGCTGGGAGTCAGACAATAATGGGGGAAATCACCAATCCTGGGAAGCCTTGGCACACAGTTTGAATGGACTTTATTGGTCCAATGAGAGTTTTGAATTCGGAATGTAATTTTGCTTTAGTTATGGTGGATGTATTTTCTAAGTGGCTGGGGGTTACGTTTATGCATGTAATTATCACAAGAAAAACCAATGAAATCATGGAAGAGGTGTTTAGAGAAGAAGGGTTTCCTGTCATGTTAATCACTGATAATGTTACTCAGTTGACATCTAGGGAGATGAGATTATTTTAGGAATCTTGTGGTATAAATCATTCACGCACATCATTGTACAACCCACAAGGCAATGGAGATGTTGAGAGAGCAAATTGTTTGATTAAAGGAGTTGTGCAGATGGCATTTGGTGATGTTAAAAAAAATGGTAGAACTTGTGTGGGCTTATCGCACCACAGAGAATGGTATCACTAAAGAAATTCCGTTTAAAGTGATGAGGGGACGTGATGCCAACACTAAAATGTCTCCTGCCTGGATGAAAAAAACTGTTGATGGAAATGACCTTCATATTAATCTGTTGCAAGGTTGGGGTGTACATAAAAATTTTAAATCAGGTGATTTAGTTAAAGTAAAAAGTGGAAGGATTGAGGGAAGTTGTATCAAGTTTCGTGGACCATTTAAAGTCAAAAAGAAGTACATGAATTGTATGTTGTTTTAGAAAATGGGAAAGATGGAATAAACACAAGGTAGCTTTGTATGAGAGGATGGAAGGGGGCTGTGCCTTAGGAAAAGAAAACAATGAATTGGAAGGTTGTAGTGGTTACTTGCTTATGAATGATGTGGAAGTGTTGGGTGGGAGAATTCAGAGAGATGTTACAAGGAGTTTTAGGAACATGTTCCACCCAGGTATTTGAGGATTATGTTTACAATTGAACATTTGTTACAGTTGTACATGTTTTTATGCTATCTGGTTCGTACTCCTTATTCTAACATTCCATGACATGGCTTTTAGTTTAATTCAAACTTATTTTATATTCTTTTCATTTGTGTGTAAAGGGAAGAGGATATGTTGTAATCTAGTATGTACCTTTAAATGCTTATGTTCTGTATTGGAACACTTCATTGGAGTTATGAGGAATGTTCCTTTTCCAATCAGTGGTATGCTGGCTGGAAAGGGAGCATCACCTGCAGTTGTCTACTGCTTAAATAAATATCTTTAACTTAAGAAGACTACGTTCCTTCATTACAAAATGCTCACTTTCTGTAAATCTTGTTCCTATCTTGCCACATTTCCTGTGCATTCAAAGACAGAGATCAAATGTAATACTCTGTCTTCTGACAAACCTTGGTGTTTACTTTTCTTTCTCTGACTTCACAGTGAAAGGATTTCTGTGACTATCTTGCTGTGAAAGGAAAAGCGTTTTTCTATCACACAACAAAATGTAAATGTCTGTAAATGAACTGTGCAGCTATTTCAGAATACATCAGAATTAGGAAAGTATAAATGAAACATATTTTTTGTAATTCTGTATTATGGTGGAAACAAATATTTTAATAAGATCAAAATAAATCAATACACAAGGTGATGACATTTCCACATATCATTTGTGCACTGTATACCTTTATTAGTAAAAATACATGTCTGTGTAAATGTAATCGTCATTTCAACTGATGTAATGGTCATTTCAACTGAAAATGTGTTGTCTGTAATGGTAGTGTGCTACAACACTGTGCATACACCATACTACACCACTCTTCTCTATACCACTCCTCTTTACACCAGTCTACTATGCTTTATGCCCCTCCACTCTACTACACTCTATGACATGCCACTCAGTTCAGTGACACTCCACTTCACTGTGTGACATCACTCCTCTCCACTCTACAACATTCCAGTCTATGTCATTCCACTCTATGACATGCTACTCCCCCACACCACTCTACTCTACTCCGTTTTACAACATGCCACTCCACTCTATGCCTCTCCACTCTAAAAGACTCTACTCTACAACACATACTCCACTCGATGCCACCCGCCGCCACTCCACTCTATGCCACTCTATGGCACATTGCTCTGCTCTACGACACACCGCTCCACTCTACAACCGGCCACTCTGTGCCCCCCATTTTACGCCGCTCCACTCAATGCCACACCACTCTATGCCACTCGACACTACTCCACAACACTCTACGACACGGTACTATGCTCTACGACACTCCACTGCATTTTAAACCACTTCACTTTATGACACTTTGCTCCTCTATGCTTGTCACTCCAGTCTACTCAAATCCATTCTATGCTACTATACGACACTCCTCTCTACGCCACTTCACTCTGTGCCACTCCACTGCTTGACATTCTATTCCACTCCACTTTACAACACTCCGCTCCACTCCATGTCACTCTACGTCACTCTTCTCTACGCAACTCCTTCTATGCTGCTCCATGCCACTTTACTCCACTCCACTCTATGGCACACTACTCCATCACTCTACTCTACGCAACTCCTTCCTATGCAACTCCTCTCTACGCCACTCCACAACACTCTACTCCAGTATATACTATGCCACTCTACTCTAGAACTCTTACGACACTCCACTCTATGATGCTCCACTTTACGAAAATCCCTTCTATGGCACTCCTCTCTGCGACACTCTACTCCACTCCAGTCTATGGCATGCCACTCTAGGACACTGTACTCTAATCCACTCTATGCCAATTCACTCTGTGACAGTGTACTCCAATCTACGCCGCTCTACGATACTCTACGCAACTCCCTCTATGGCACTCCATGCCATTTTACTCCACTCTACTGCCCTCCAAGACACCATATGCCACTCCACGAGACTCTGCTCCACTCTATTCCCTTCCACTCTACTGCACTCTGCGACATTCTACTACCTCCATGACACCCCACAACACTATTTGCCACTCATCCTATGACACTCTACACCATTCTGTGCCCCTCCACTCTAACAACAATCAACTCTACTTTACACCACAACAGTCTACTCCACTGTACGCAGCTCCCTCTCTGCCACTCCATGCCACTTTACTTCACTCTATGCCACTCCACTCTATTACACTCCATGCCGCTCCACTCTATGACACTGTACTCCACTCTATGCCCCTTCACTCTATGCCTTTCCAATATACCCCAACCCCCTCCACTCCACAACACTCTACACCACTCCACTTTATGCCACTTCATGACACTCCAATAACTCCTGCACAGGTGATACCTATTGGCTTTGCCAATGCTTTTTCTTAGCTGCCATTCTTTGAAGGGCAAGAATGTTCTACTATTATATGCAGATCCTTGATGCCGTCTTTTTAAGGAATACCAAGTAAACAGCAGTTAATTTCCAATCAGCAGAAATACTCCACAGGATGAGCTTTTCTGTCGGGAAAACAATCTGGCTATAATGCATGGATGATAATTACGGTAAGACTCTCTGCCACCATTCGAATGTGCAAGACCGTGGTCTTCTGGCTGTGGCCCTTGCATTCAGCAGCTCTCTGTTGTTTTTACTTAAAACACTAATCTAGAGAACATTCCAAATGAATTTTATTAATAGGGACTTTAGAAGTAAAATGTGTTTTCTTTCAGCAATAGTCAATGATGAAGAGAGAGTGCAGACGGGAACACAGTAATTATTAAAATACACACACGTGTATTTTTGTGCATTTTGACCTTCTTGACTGATGGTTTGAGTTTGTTCCTCACGAGGTAACCAAAGTGAGAACTGAGCATTTATTTGCACACGGGTAAAGTGTTTGGAAGAATTTTAAAGCGAACTTAATGTTATTCAGTAAGTCGTCAGATAGCAACTGCAGATATTACACAATATTTCAGCTCACAGGCTGGCTACTTGCCAGAACACTCATTTATTAGACAAAGACACCGGCTCCCTTTTTGTTTTAGAAAACCATTTAAAGCAGTCTGAATTATTCACAGAGCCATGGATAGTAGGTCAGGTCCAACATGCCTAAACTGAGAATGCAACGAGCGTGCGTCCAAATAACACCTCACGCCTGCAAATGCCGGAACCGTGGACGCACTCTGTTCCAAAGGCCGCGGGGAGTGAAAACGCATTTTCAGGAATTTCTGCACAAATGTGAATCCTATAACGTGTCATGTCGAAGTGTTACAAAAGGGGACGTGTGTTAATGTGTCACGAAGACGTGTTGCGCATGTGACGACAGTGAAGTGTTACAGTGTCTTCCTTGGGGGCGAGAGGTCACTTTAAAAAACACACTAAGGATGATGCAGGTGGAATGACCTTTTCAAGGGCATGAGGATGGGAGGGGCCTTCCTCGGGTTCAGAAAAGCTCAACAGACCGAATCCAACTGAAACAGCGTCACCTTCAGGGACCAATGCAAGGGCTTTTGCTGCCATTTTAAACAGTTTTCTCCTTCCCCCTTCGGTGACTATGGGGCTACAGTTTGCAGTTGGTTCTGGAGACAATCTGTAGCCCCCTGTTGGCGGAGCCCTACTGTGCTCCCAAATATTGCCTTGCCTGAGCTCCAGATCTTATCTCACTGCAGTACCGCTCTCGGTGCTGCACTTTACATTACATTCTACACTACTCGCCAGAAGCACGTTCCCCGGAGTGTATTTAAGAGTATCTCGCAGGTTTAAGTCACAGAAGCCATTATCACTTCAGTATAAGGCCAAATTACGAGATTTTGGCAGAGCGGTGGCATGGCGGTGCAAATCCACGTTCCACCACTAAACCCAAGCTCATGCTGCCTGCCCGACAGATTACGATTTATTTGTAGTCTGGCAGGCAGGCGGCGTGGCGGTTCCCCCTGCAGTGCCCTTTCAAAGGCTGTGGTGCCTTATAAATAGGCACCGCAATGGGAATGCCGAATAAGGTTCCTGCACGGCATGGACTCATAAGTCCATGCTGTGCAGGAACATATGTGCATGCACACAGGGGGGCACATGTTATGCCCCCCTGTAGGGCCCCCTTTGTTTCCTTTCTGCCCGGCTTTTCATGGCAGTGAATGCGCCATGAAAAGCCTGGCTGAGAGGAAACTTGTAATTTGCTTGGCGGGACCGTGGTGGTACTGCAAAACATTGCGTCCTCTGACCATCTCTCCTACACCAGGAAACGGCGGTTTCCTGGCGGAGCCGGCGGTCCTATTGCGGTCTGACTACTCGAGTCGTAATAGGTCAGTTGGACCGGGGGTATGCGGTGGCTGGATCCGCCACTGCAGCGCAAACACGAGTCTGGTGGTTCAAGGACCGCCAGACTCGTAATCTGGCCCTTAATGTGAGGAGATGTGGTGTTCTTGGGAATATATTTTTAATTCTAACTTCTTGTTTAATCGGTGGTGGGAAAGCTATTGTCTGTCTAGATCTTTTGGACCTACGGAACCCTGGGGCATGTAGGCAATCCTTGTAGTAAGCATTGCTTCCAGGGGGTGGTAAGATCCCGCAATGAGCCATACTCTTAAATGATAATATAGATGTAAAAAGCATGGCGGGCACAACGCTGTTTCTGTGGCATTTATTTTAGATCAGCAGAATGGGTGAGCGCAAATTCAAGTCAAAGGCCAGACCTTGAGCCTGGTGTCTGCTGTGCATACAGAGGACTATCCTGGTGGTCTCTAGGGAAAAGGGTGATGAGAAAATAGCCTGTTGCATGTCAGGCCCAGCATCCAGAGCACAACTTGTATGGTGCGGGATTCTAGGAAGTGATAAATAATAATGGGAAGTGATACATAATATTGGAATTGGTTCTTTTCCTATACTGTATACAAGAGTGAGTAGGTTTTTGTGTACATAACTGTAGCATTAGAGAAATAAGATCAAGTCACCAGTGTGCACGATGCACTACAACTATGTGCAAGATGCATAACTATGCAACTGTCACTTGAATGTATGTAAAACAGCAACAAAGCATAACCTATGCATGTTCATCAATGTACTTTCGGCTTTGCATAAGTTAAATCCTTTTTCCCTGGACCTTCATAAATCAATTCACATTGCATCAATATAGCCTAGACTGATTGCAACATGTGGGGCAGTGTATACTATTCTACAAACACTACTAGTAGTAGTTGTATTATTACTACTACTACTAATAATAATAGTAATAATTAGTTTATATTTCTGTTATTTAACATATCTATAGCACGCATCATGCCATTAATGTGACTTCACAGCACTTCTGTGATTCCAGGGTTACTGCGCATCATACCACACTTCTCCCATTACTGTATGCTGTAAATAACTGGTGTTATTACCACTCAGTTTAACAGTATCAAATAAATGAGTGACCTAAGAAGGATGGAATGCTGGAATGACCTTGCCAGATGTAACCTATAAATCACAGATGTCCCCAATGAGCGTTTATTTCATTCACGAATCTTACGTTCTTGTCTCCTCTGAATTATTGTAATCCTCTGTGTGCAATTATCTCTCTGTGATTGCACTTCCTCTTTCCATGACATCCACCCACATCATGTACACACCCTTCTTTTCCAATCTAATTTTAAAACTCCCTACATTTAGGTCTCCCAGCTTTCCTTTGTCTTCCAAAGTTGTCTTCCCTGCTTTCTACTTATGTCCCCAACAAATGTCCTGCCTTCCCTAGCCAACTCTATCATTAACTTTTTGTGTAAAACAAACAATGATGGATTGAGATTCTTGAGTTATTCTTACCAATAGTGCAATGATAGGATTGAGTCTTTACCTAGTGCTTTGTACTGAACAATAGGTTGGCGTCTTTGATTTTGTATCTTTGTGCCCAATTACAACTTTGGCGCAAAGGCACCGGCTCCTCTGCGCCAATACCGTGTAAGGACCACCAGCAGTATTTCGAGTTAAAAATGTGTAACTCGTAACACAGCCAGCGGTCCTTTGCCTTTCCCATGGCGGTGCCTGGAAAATAATCAACGCAATGGGAACAGCAAAAAAGTTCCAGCATGGCATGAACAGTGATTTCTATGCTGTGCTGGAACTTTGTGGGAATATTGACAGGGGGCACACGCTGTGCCTCCCCCTGAATGTATCCCCATGGCGGGGGGGTCATGGGGGCCCTGTAGGGCCCCTTTTATTCTTACACCACCAGCCTTTTTTTGGCAGGGCTCCTTTATCAAAAGAAGGGCAGTGCAAGAAATTGTAATATGCGGAGCGGGACTGCGCCAGTCCCTGCTAAGCATATTGCATTGCGGCACGGCTGCACCACCACCAGGGAATGCCTGTTCCCTGGCACAGCCGGCGGTCCACCGCCGGTATAACTTTGGAAGTCGCAAATAGCACAACAGTGGACCACCACTGTTGCACCACCAGACTCATAATCAGCCCTATTTGTTGTTTAAAGGATAGGAAGATGGTTCCACATAATAAAAAGAAAGCATGGGTTGTGGTAAACTGACTTCCATGTACACTGTGTCCCTTGCTGAAAGTGGAACGGCAGAAGGACTAAGGAGCAGGCAGCATACAGAATACAGCTAATGAGGTTCTGGTGCAGGGAGTTTGTGGAAAGGGTGTTGGCTTGCAGGTACACATGGGAGATCAAAAAATATTGTGGAAAAAAGGTAGAGCTTATGGATAAATGGATCAAAAGTGGTCAAAGGAAGAAAGGAGCAAAATAATAAACAAACAGAAGTTAGCTGAGAGAATCCAGAACCCCTTCTAACAAAAGAGCTTATTAAATGATGTTCTCACCTGAAAAAGGCAAAAGGGGATTAGGTGATCCAGATAAAAAAGGGAATGAAATCAATATTTCACGATGAATGTCTTTCACCAGATTGGATTCAAAATTGATCAATGCTGCTCATTTTGGAAGTGTTGTAGAAACCAGTTCATAGAAAACCTTTCTCATCAACAGATTTGTAGAAGTCAGTTTTGGTCTAGATCACATAGATCATTCCAATGTAGCTTTACATCAAACAACATTACATGGAATATAGTAGTGAAAATCGGCAAAGCCGGACACATAAATTATTGTACTTACAGCACTGCTCCTGTAGTTCTCCTTACGATTTTAAAATGGAAGAATGTATCATTCTTAAAGACAATGTCATAGTCAGGGTCAACAGCTTCTTCGGAAGGGGACTCAATTTTGAGTGGCACTTCAAATCGCTGATGATTTGGATCATAAATCTAAGCGAGAAGAGAACACAATTAGGAACAAAACAATATATATTTTAGTTTGGAGTAGAAGGCATCATTGTCACCTCTACACATAACAAAACCATACCTTTCCAGATCTGACCAAACCCAAGCCTGAGTGCTAAGTGAGCCACCTACTTAAGAAGATCACCTACTACCTTCTAGCTTCATGGAAGATCATCACATGTGGCACTGTTTGACTCATTATTGGCTACAAACACTATTGCTTCGTCACTCCTTCAGTGTATGCCACTGCTTTCTCCATCATTGTCAAGATCTGCTGCATCACCGCCTACCTGTAAGAAACTTCATCTTGCCATGAGGCCATTAAAATAAAATAGCTGAACTTACCCATAACATGGGTGACTAAAAGTAAAGTAAAAAGCTAAAGGCCTTCCCAAACTAGTTATGCAGGATCTGGAACAACATTTCAGGTAAGCTCAGGCACACTCATTCACTATTCCACTTCACAAACACGCTGAAAGCTCATCCTGTGAATGTGTACCTCATCCATCATCAGCAAATGAATATACAGCTGCTACTACTCTTAAAGCTGAAATTGAGAAAATAACTCTCCCCGTCCACCCCCCACAACTTCACATGGGAAATATCCCCATGACCAAATACAAAGCTCTATGAAGCACTTAGGTGTTTAGAAAGATGAACCCTCCTTGGGTATATAGGTCATACTGTTCAGGTGTATGCAGTAAACAAGCTTCAAGGATAGCAAGCAGTAAAGACCATAGTTTAGCATACTGTCATAAGGAAAGAATTGAATTTTCATATCAGTTTTAGAAGATGGAGGTCCACAGGAGTGGAAGCAGCTACAGTTGTTGGCTAGTACTCAAGGGTATTTTGTTCATAGCATGGGCCATTGCTGTCCATTCCTTTGTACAAGACATAAACACAACCAGATTCATTCAGTAACCATAGAGCAGTTATCATTTAATGGCCCTGTACATATAGTGCAGGGAATTAAGTCCTGTTGCCTGATATTCCATGATGGTTGTCATTCCCTTTGAAACGTTTGCATTTTCATCAGCAAGGATTTTTGAGCTATAAATTATCTAGCATGCTCCTATCTCTTTTGGTTTTGTACATGCCTAGAGTTGATGCACATGCGCATGGTTCCAACTGGATAAAGATGGTGGGTGTTAAGCATACAGAGAGCCTGGTGTGCAAGAATCGTAGCCATTATTGGATTAGTCGAAGAGCCAGGTCTTCCGCTTCTTGAGGAATTCAAGACGTGAGGAGGAGGCCCGATGTGTTGATCAAGGTTGTTTTAGGTCCTGGGTGCGATGTAGGAGAATGCTTGTCCCCCTATTCTGCTTTTGTGGATGCAAGTTATGTATGAGAGTGAGTCTGAGTGTAGGTGTCTGGTGGGTTGGGGAAAGTGAAGGCGGTTGTTCAGGTATGTTGTGCAGTGCCTTGCAAGCATGCATGAGAAGTTTGAATTGACTGCATTTGTGGATGGGGAGCACTGGAGCTGATTGTGGTGTGGTGAGATGAGAATGTGTCATTGGAGGTCAACGATGAGTATTGATGAACAGCCGCGGTCGGTAGTAGGAGTAACTGCAGGGCGGTGACGTGGGGAGGGGGAGGGGCAGGGTGGGGGGTAGTAAACTATGGATTCCGGAGGTTTACAGGTAAGATAACATATAAATTAATAAAACGAATTTCGTTGCGTGCACAGCATCGCATTTGGGGATTCAGTGCACGCAACGAAATTCGTTTTATTAATTTATATGTTTACTTACCTGTAAACCTCCGGAATCCATAGTTTACTACCCCCCACCCTGCCCCTCCCCCTCCCCACGTCACCGCCCTGCAGTTACTCCTACTACCGACCGCGGCTGTTGATGAAGTGTTCTGGATGGTCAGGAGTCAGTGGAGGAAATGGTTGGGGGTCTCGACATAGAATGTGTTGCGGTAGTCTGATCTGCTTGTTATGAGGGCCTGTGTTACTGTGCATTTGATGTTCAGGAGTAGCCATTTGATGATCTTGTGGAGCATGCAGAGATTATGCAAGCAAGAGTAGCTGACTGTGTTTACTTGTGCTGTCATGTTGAGCGTGTTGTCCCGAATGATTATCAAGTTTTTAGTGTGGTTACTGGGTGCGGGTCCGAGCTCTAATGGCCACCATGTAGAGCCCCAAGGAGTGTTCTTGTTCCCGAAGATCATTACTTCCGTCCTGTCAGAGAAGAGTTTCAGGCAATTAGACCTCATCCAGTCTGTTATGTTGCTCATGCCCTTAAAGAAGTTGGTTCTGGTGGTGGTGGACTTGTCGGTCAGAGAAGGGATGAGTTGGGAGTCATCAGTGTAGAATATTATTGCGATATATGGAGAAGGTGGAAGTACACGAAAAATGAAAGCCCATGTGCAGTTGCTGTTGAAAATGTTTCACAAGTAATGGGAGTATGCAATGTCTTTACGGGCATTTTATTATTGGTGGCATTAATACCCATACATCATTGCAGCCTCTTAAAGTTTCAAGATGCTTGTTGGAATGGGTTTCAGGTGATTTATTTTGAGAACATTCGAAGATGACATATTTTCCAGTTGATTTTGTTGACATTAAATGTTAGCATTTTGGGGACTCATCATGAAGATTTCACGGCATTGTATGAACATTTAAAGGCAATTGTAAGAGCTTTTTAAGGCCATACTACCACCATTTTTCCCTGATTCACTATGTCAAATCACTTTAAAACTGAAAAATGTTCTTTTATTTTCACAAAACATACTTTACCATTCTGCCTTGCCTCCCGGCCCACTGGTAACACACTCTTTTTTCAAAGAGGAATATATTGCTTTCTTACTGAAAAACTTGCAGTCAAATGCTCCGCTCACCAAACAGTGGAACAATACAGTTGTCTCCTGCAGATACATAACAAGAGTTCTCCCTCAGGGATCACAACTTTCTCCATCATGTTTATTTAACAAAAGGAAGGAACAGAACACCGGCAGCAAGTCACCTCTCCAAGGGCCGCAGCTACAGGGGGCATTTGAAGGCCGGGCCAGCCCATAGTAATCTTTGGACTCCCCCCCCCCAAATGACTCAGGCAGCTGGCAAAGAAAGTATTGCAAATGCAGTGTACAGGTGCTGGAGTTCAGAAGGAGAATGACCAATACAAAATATAAAGGTCTTTAAATCTTGTTTTTATGTTGCCATTTGCTGTGATTCAAAGGCAGAGGTCAAATGACAGGCTAGATCTTTTGACAAATTGCTGCATTTACTTTAACAGGAAGATGTTTCCTTCTCTCTCTCTGACTGCAAAGTGAGATAATTTTGTAAAGTGAACTATGTGACAATCTCACTGGGGCACAGATAAAAGGAAAAGAAAGAGTGTATGATGTCATTTGTTCGTAATACACAACAAAATGTAAATACTAGAAATTATTTGTACAGATATTTCAAAATAAATTACAGCAATTATGAAAGCACAATTGAAGCACATTTTTGTCCAGATTAACAGCTAGCTGGATTTGTGTCACTTGTGCAAACTAGTTCTTTTTTTATTTTCTTTCCAGTGCAAAACTTGTTTTCAACTGGAAAGTTGCCTAAAAGTGACACAAAGCAGCGCAAAGTTCAGCGTTACTCTGCGTCAAAGTGCCATTCAGTGGGTGCTGCATGAGTGTTTCCATACAACCACCCGTGGTTTTTGATGACAAAATAATGCCACTTGAAAGCAGACTTTAAGAAAGGAAAAAGGCTTTTATTTTTCTACAGTTTTACCATTTTGCATGTGTGCTGCAATATACAGCACATAACCGAAGTTGTAAAGTTTGTCTAGGCATAGTATTTTGTACTGTAAGGGCACCTTTCCAGTACAAAACCTATGCTAGACTCACAGAGATACCTTTGCACTGTGGTGCAAAGGAGTGTACTTGGTGCTCGGCAGCCTTATTGTGCAACAGTGCTAGGGAGGGAGCAGGATAGTGCTATATCTTTGGGATTGTTGTGCTTTCCTGCTATCTCCCTCCCAAACAAAGCAGCACAGCAACTGTGGGTGCTGGGCTGTGCGAAAATGTTGTCAGTTGTAAATCTGGACCCTAGTTTCGTAAGTGTGAAGTGAGATGGAAAAAAAGATTTTAATCGGATCAACACAGTTTTGGTTGATGCACAAATGATAAATATTGTATTGTGTTCCTTCATTTGTATAGTGCTTACTACCTCGAAGTGTGGCACTCAAGAGCTTACCTACTTGGGCAGCAAGCTACATCTTATAGAGTGTGTGGTTTGAAGAGTGTTGTTTTTGTTTTGTGATCCTATGTGGTAAGTGTTTCCATGTGATGCCTGATGACCACAGAGGTGCGGTTGCCATGTTAAAAGACGCAGCGCACAGCAGTGTGATGGATGATGAGGTGTAGGAGACAGGGACACTCAGTTTATAGTGTTTGAGATTGCTGGCAGTTTTTAACAGCTCTGCAGGTCCCTTTATAATATTTCTTAATATTATAGTCTTTGTAGCTGGTTACTGCACTGGGTTTTCCAATCAGAAATTTTGCGTATAGTTTTGGGCCTGAGCTAACATGGTTGGAGGGAGAGAGAAGTGGAGAGATCTGTTGGGATTGACATTGTTACTGGCATCCCATATTTGAGTGCCATTGTGAGATGCCATCGTTTTATAGATATTTGAGACCTTTAGTGGTGAACTAGATTAACGTCCTCCGATTGATCTGAAGTGTGAGACATATCTCTTCAGTTACTCCATGCCTGTTCATTTGGTGATTGTATTTGTATTAACTGCACAGTACTGGTGATGGACGACTCTCGTAGCAGACAGGGTTGCACAGGGAAAGAAAATATGCTCAGGACACAAAAAAAAATTTGGCCCCCATTAGTGAACCAGGTAGCTAAGAATTTGGGCCCAGATTTGCAAAGAGGGCAGTTTTGAACCAGTACAGACACATTGTAAAGGTGTTTTCAAGGTATGGGAGACTACATGCATGTGTGCTTGATACAGGCAATATTTGTGGTAATATCAGGGACCTCAACAGTAAGACCCAGGTCAGCAGACCATAAAACAGGCCCACAAACCTCCAAAGAACTGGCCCACACACTGACTTATTAGACCGGCCCCTCTGGCACTGCCTGATTGCCCTATATTCCAGTCCCTATATGCCAGAATGCTGGTAGCAGATATGTCCTATTTGAATGTAAGGGATATAATTTAAAGTTGGCTGTTGACAACTGAGTGTTATGGTATTAGTGTTAGTGTGGTTCAGAAATGTTATATATCAAATTTCAATCTGTGGATTGTAAACTTAAGATTGAGCTTGATGATGCAACTCCAGGTTCTGTTGCTGGGATGTGGTGTAATTGTCTTGAAAATAGCTGTGTTTTCAACTGTCTTCAGAAGTTTAAATGCTACTAGATGCTTCGAATGCTAACTGGTAGTAAATTCCAGAGCTTGGTAGCTTGTACTGAGGAATCAGTGTCTCCTGCCGGCTTCTTATGGCAAGGTGGTATGATATTAAGTGATGCAAGCCTGGAGCTCATTGTCCTTGTAGGTATATGGGCTTTTCCTTGGGAGGCTCGATGGACAATGTAAAGTACCTTAAACATTGCCTTTTTATCAATAGGAGCCAGTGTACCGATTTAAAAACTTGAGTTTCTATTTTGCTTATGAGAATTGTGGCTGCTCCAAGGTGTAGGCTGGTAGCATCATCCGTTTTGGAGATTACAAGAGTGAGGATGGCTCGTAGTTCCTGTTGGTATCCAAGGTATGGGAAGATACAACAGTGTTTTTATTTTACGGAAGGTAATCTGGGTGACGTTGATAAGATGTAGCATTAAGGATAGGTCCGAATCAATGGTTGCTTCTAGGTTTCTGACTTCTATTGCTATTGTTGGAGGTGGTCTAATTTTCCTCAGGCCATATGGCGGTAGGCTGATATTTTTGCCATTCTCTGCAGCTTGTAATATCGGTCTTTGAGGTATTGATCTTTAGATGGTTATTCATCATCTATGTGTTTCTGGCCCAAAGGCAGTCATCAAGTTTTAAATTGTCTAGGTCTTCCAGGCTATCCATCTTTAAAATAATTTGGGTGTCATCTGCAAAGCTGTAACAGGTGAAGTTGAATTACTTTTTTTTTTTAACAAAACTTTATTGCATACCAATGAAGAGCTTGCAGTACAGGTACAAAAGCTCAAATGGGTCAGCAATACAACTTAGCAAGCATGTCAATACGGAGAGGCAACTTAAGCAGCATCCCCCGTTCTAAGCATCATACAGCGTTACAGTTTAGGACAGTAGTTTTCAATAACCCCCCATCTGTCCCTACCCCTCCCAAACCTTCCAGCTGTGTGCATTCCTGCGCAGTCTACTCTGGTCCAACTGTTGTGTTGCCAGCTCTGTCTCTGAGGTGTGTTTCAAAGGGTGCCCAGATATCTAGTGGTCTAGAGCTCGCTGGCATGAGTTCCCAATATGTGCGGCATTGCTCCTGGCAGTGGGCAGTGTCCTTTAACCAAGCAGTGTGTGTGAGTACAGGCACCGGCCCCAACGTATTGGGACCCTGCGCTTTGCCAGTAATAGCAGCATCGCCACCAGCCGGCAGTATGCAACGGGTGCCTCCTCGACATATCCCAGCAGGCATGTCACAGGGTGCAATGGCAGGCGGATCTCCATAATGCAACTAATTGTCTCACATCCCCTCCCCAGAACTCAGGGAAGGTGTCATAAGTGCTCGGTAGGTCGCTCGCAATTGGTAGCATAGCAGCGTGTCTAGTGCCGCGGCCTCACGCACTGAACTGTTGGGCAGCGATTCAAGGAACTGTCCTCCAGGGAACAGATGCACAATAGACTTTACTCCCAGCTCGGCTGCTCTACCCGCCGATCCTTTGCTTTGCAGTGGGGGGAACAGTGAGTTTCTGAGAAGCAGGCGTGCAAAGCCGGGAGTCCAGCCCAGTGCCCGAGTCCATCCCATGCCCACCGCATGCATTCTACAGGGTCTATATTACCTTGGGGTGCTTTGTATTTGCATAACAATGCCTTCATCAGTTGCCACAGCACTGCCCGGTCCCTCTTCACCGCCACGTGAGGCTGAAAGGGAGTAGGGTATAGCCAATGATGCAGGAAGCTCGCCTGTGCACTTGGGGCAAATATCTGCAGGTCTAGCACCCCCACCCACCATTCGCCAGCATCCGCACCTCGTATTTTACTCTGAGCTATCGCCCTGCCCAAGTGAGCATTATTAGATTAGACCTTAGCCTTTTAAAGAAACGCACTGTGAGAGGCATCGGAATATTTGCAAAAAGATATAAGAATTTGGATAGGACCACCATCTTCGCGATCGTGATGCATCCAGCGAGGGACAGCGGTAGCCTGGTCCACATTCGAATGTGCGATTCGAATCATTCTATGGCACACCCATAGGTGGTCCTCCAAAGCTCATCTATATCTCGACTTAGCCATATTCCTCGGTATTTGACTGGCTCAGTGGCCCATCTGGATGGATATTCTGTGGGGCATGTGACGATTGCATCAGTAAGTGGGAAGAGTACCGATTTTCCCCAGTTGATCTGGACACTGGAGTATCCTTCAAAGCTTATTATCTCACGTGTCAGAGGTGCAAGGTTGGTGCTTGGATCACGGATGTAGAGGGTGATATCGTCTGCATGCATCGACAACACCAGCCCTCAGGTGGTGAATAGTCCTTAAAATATCCGCAATCCGCATTTTACCGGAAATTTTTTGCTTGCTCGCGCTGTAAAATAATACATTCTCGCGTGCGCGCGATCGCCTTACCTGAATCCCCGCGTTCGCCGACAAGTTTTCCTGATCCGGTCGCGTTCTGCACGAGATGTTGGATTGTTGGTAGCCATTTCCGCGGTCTCGCAGTAACGTCATTCGTCGCGCGATCACGTCTTTCTTCTCGCGATCATGCACCGCGAGACAAGTGAAAACAAGATGGCTGCGCCCGTGAGCAACCGCATGGGTAAGTTGGCGAGCCGCGACCACGCAGAAAATACCGCGAACGGGCGGGAAAAAAGCTTCCGCATCTTCGCGATATTTCCGCGTGTTTGCAGAGATTTTTAACATTTTCGCGATAATTTGCAAAAGTGAATTTCGCAAATTCCGCCCACCCCTAGTGGTGAACTCAATTCCTCGCTCCGCATGGTGCTGCATGGTGCTGCCGTAGCCTCGCGGCCGATTGGTCCATGGTGAAAGCAAAAAGAAGGGGGGACAGAGGGCAGCCCTGCTTGGTACCGCGGGTAATTTCAAAGCGTTCGGATATTTGCTCATTTAAGCTCATACGGGCCACAGGCTTAGAGTGTAGAAGCTGGACTTTCTGGATACATTTTGTACTGAACCCCAGTCTCGCCATCAGCGTGAGGAGAAACGACCACTCCAGTGTATGAAACGCTTTTGTGGCATAAAGTAGCGCAGCCACCGACAGCACCAAGGGGTGGATGTGGTGCATGACAGCAAAGATGGTGCACAAGTTGTGAGACGTCCAGCGCCTGGGTATCAATCCGGACTGATCCAGGGCATGAGTTTTTTTTAAAGAGAG
Source organism: Triturus cristatus (assembly GCF_964204655.1). Lineage (NCBI taxonomy): Eukaryota > Metazoa > Chordata > Amphibia > Caudata > Salamandridae > Triturus > Triturus cristatus. The sequence continues at coordinate 1,099,221,056 of NC_140585.1, forward strand.
GGGGCGGTAGGAGTCACACACCTCAGACGGGTTGTCCGGCTTGAGAATCGTGATTATTTGGGCCTCGCGCAGGGCTGGAGGGAGCTGACCCACTGACAGCGACTTGTGATAAATCTCAAAGCGATCCGGTCTGCATACTCCTTCAAAAGGTGAGCGTAAGCCTGTCGGAGCCAGGAGTCTTGCCAGCTGGCAGGCCAGCGATGACCTGTGCTATCTCCCCTGTGGTTATTGGAGTGTCCAGGTAGTCTCTGTGGCCTGTTCCCAGCCAGAGCAACTCTATAGTGTCTAGGTATTCTTGCAATGCCAACTGGTCTATAGTCGTGCTTGCCGTGTATGGCTTGGCGTGGAAGGAAGACAAAACCATAGGTAGCACAGAGGTGATCAATTGATCGTTGCAGTCTTTCAATTCTGCCACATAGGCCAAGGTGTGTGGGTTGCGCAATAGTCCCAACAGGGTCTTATTGGGTCTTTCCCTAAATAGTGCACCTCCCTATATGCTTCATCGTTGTACTGGGATATCTTTTCTCTAATGTCTGCAAGTGTGGTCCAGTTGTGACCAGGGGCCAGCGTGAGCTCCAGTTTGCCAATCTCTGCCTCCAATCTACCCCGAGTACCCCGTATCGCATTCAACACTCCCACCTGTTTCCCAATGCATTCCCCGTGCAGCACAGCCATTAAAGCCTCACATAATATGGATGGCGATTTCACCGTGCCTACATTGTTTGATAAGGAGTCTATGATGGCACAGCATATTTCCTCCAGGAATGCGGTGTCCTGTAGGGTATGTGGGGGGAGCCACCAGGAGCATGCCTGTGGGTGAGTCTGCAGTATAATCAGCACAAGGCGCACCGGGGCGTGGTCCGAGAGTGTCCAGGAAAGGTGATCCACCGTCACAGCCCAACTGGTCACATCTCTGGTCGCCAGCCAAAAATCAATGTGTGACCAAGAGCCATGGTATGTTGAGTGCCAGGTGCCGCTTGTCTGCTCCCCGTGTGTATGTCGCCAGATATCAAGCAGTGCGTTGTCTTTAACTCTGGTCCTAAGGGTGCCCACTGCCTGTGGGTGATGGTGTCTGGCCGTCAAAGTGGGCCAGCTGGGAATGTAATGCAAGTATGAAATCTCCTCCCCACACCGCCGCCTCAGGGCCCAAACCTGCCATCTGTCTCCAAACTCACGGGAAGAAACCCGGGTTGTCCTGATTAGGTCCGTACACTGCCACCAGTGTCATAGGCTGCTGGAACAGTTTCCCTGCGAGGATAACATATCTCCCCTCCTTGTCTATGATTGTGTGAGTAGTTTTCATGGTAGCCCCCTCCTAAGCAGAACAGCAACACCCCTTCCATAGTTAGAACATGCGAATGAGTAGGTTTCGCCACACCAGCAGGGGTGGAACCTGGCCTCAGTGGCCTCCTTCAGATGTGTCATTAAGACCCCGGATATTCCAAGTCATGGAGGTTATCTTAGCCATACCGGCCGGTACAGATCATGAGCATGTTGCGATGTGGGGGAGTACCTAATATTGCGCGGGGTGACGCGGGTGAGCTCGCATGTGCCACAAGTGTTGCAAGTGTCCTACTAAGTAAATTTTTGACCCATCTAGCTTGTCAGCACTGCCCTTTCCTTGTAAGCAAACCCCACCCTCCCGCTTTTTGCTCTCAAACAGTTCCCCATTGCAAAGGAACCTCAATGAACTCCCAAACCCTCCCTGCCGTCCCACACCAACCCTAAATAAGGTTGTGACAGTCTGCCCGACCTCCTCCCCACCTCCCAACTTAATAGGTCTACTTAGGGAATTATCTCATGGGGGCACACTCCTTCCAGTGGTCTCTCCTGTCACCAAGGACAGAGTGGCCAAGCCATACTCAGTGCTGTGGACTTTTTTTAAACTAGGATAATTGGCTCTTGCCTCCTGTGGGGCATTACAATTCTACAGAATGTATCAGTTTGCGTGTCCGCTCATTTCTAGGCCAGCTCACCAGCAACTCATGTGGTTGGCTCATTAATCATTGTTGCTGGTGGGGCCTTCTTCTTGGCAGTCAAGGGGTCTTGGAGGGCGTGTGGTGTGTTTTTTCCAGTTTCTTGGCGAACATCAGTGCGACCTTTCTGATCCGTGAAGAACTGCATCTTGCCCCTCTCTTGATGCATAACTTGGCCCGGGTAAAATAGGGCGTACATTAGTTCCTGTTTTTGGAGGATTCTCTTAGCTGGGAGTAATTCTCAGCATGCAGTCTGGAGCACCAGTGTGAAGTCAGGGAAAAAGGAGAGAACCTTTCCCTGGTGCCCCACCTCCCCCATTTCCCATGCATAGAGCAGAACGGCATCCTAGGCTCAGTAATTAGCAGTTTTTGCCACTATCGGAGGTGCAGGCACCCCTGGCAGCAGTCTGGGCCCCAACGATCCGTATGCCTGCTCCACAATAAAGATAGAAGAGAGATAGTTTCCAAAGAGTTTGTGCAGCAATGTCTCCACGTAATCCCCCATCTGCGATATTGCAGTGGACACCAGTACCCCCGTGATGCGGAGGTTATTACTCCTGGAGCACGATTCTAAGTCCTCAGTCTTAGCTTTAATCTGGCACCCTGGTCCATCTTAGCAGCCGTTGCTTGACGTCTGCAAGGGCATCGTCCTTGTCGAAACTCTGGTCTCCAGCTTCGCAATTTTAGCATCATGGGTGTCCACTCTGGTTTTAACTTGATCTAGGTGGGCTGACAACTGGTCCAGCTTCGAATCGATTGTGTTAAAGCTGTTTTTTTCTAACCCTGGGCAGAGCAGGCGTAGTGCCTCTACGCGAAGTTCCAAAGAAGGTAGGGGTTATTGAGAGAATAAGGATGGCGGGGAGGAAACAGGAGAGTGGCCATGGCGAGTAGGAGGCAGCCACAGCAGGTAAGTGTCTTTTTATTTACTTTTAATTACTTTGGGAGGGTGGAGGGACCGGCTAACCACGGAGTTGTAGTTTTGCCTGAACTCCGCTTTCGCAACAGAATGCGGAGTAGACAAAACTACGTAAACTACGCTGGTGGAGCGTAGTTACCCACCCGGGCTTAGTTTTCACATCCAAGTGGATAGAGCGAAGGGGGTAGCATTTTACGTTTGCTTTGGGTGTTCTTCCGCCTCAGGGGGTGAGCGTTCCTCTTGTCTAGTTTGCTATCTGCTCTCAAATGGGAGCTTAGACTGCTTAGTGTCAGCTTTCCCCATGCTAGTCACAACGGCCTCCGTCAGCCTGTTCTGTAGGGTCTTCTGCACTCTGCGGTTAGTTTGCCTCCTTTACTCCTGTTCTCGTGAGGCTTTAGTAACCAGGTTGCAGCAACATTAGCAATAGCGGCGGTAAATGTCCTTCACGCCCCAGTCCAGTGCATGAGTGAGGGGGGAAGAATGGTGACTCCATCACTCTGTTCCCTCTCCCCGCAAGCTCTTCCTTCCAGGCTCTCACCACTGCTAAGAAATATTTGCCTTTCGTTTCCCTTTTGATTTGACTGTGAGTGGTGTGGTAGCAGTGGCCAGTCTTGTACACAGGCCGTGTTTGAGGCCCTTCACCGCCGCAGAAAAGTATGTTCCTTCCTTTCCCATTTTTTTTCCCGAGTGAATGGGTAGCAGTGTCCAGACTTATAATCAGTCCGTGATTGAGACCTGTCCCCGAATTTCTGTCCACCACCTGCCGCCTCAGTCTAGGGCGGCACAATTCGGCCCAGTCTCTCCATTATGGCTCTTCCCCAGGTCTCCTCGCATGGGTCAGCCCGCCAGAGGGGGAGTGCGGATTCAAAGGAGGGGCCCATCAGGTCAGAAGAGAAGTTGCTGGCCGCTCCTCCAATGGGCAGGGAAATGGCACCGGCACCCGCCAGCCCCCGACCAGGTCTCAACATGGCTCCATTCACCACCGCAGCTCACTCTCCCCAACAACGCCTACCCACAGCACCCCCGACCCGCTAACCTGTGGTCATGTGTATGCCTCCCCTGCGACCTAGTACTCTTTGTATCCTGCAGCGGCAGCCTCGGTCGCTCTTTGGCCAGGCAGTGCCTCAGCGCCTCTCACGGGTCTCCTTCTACAGTTCACCCACCGATTAAGTGAGTCTTCTTTTCTTGTATTGCACTGTTCTCAGGCCTCCCGCCTGGGCCGCTGCAGCACAAACACGGCAGCCTCGCTGCTCAGCCACCTGCAGGGTGCACCACGGCAGGCTAGTTTACGGCACCCCTATCACCAGTCAGCCGCTAACCAACGCGATATTTCACTCCCCAGGGGAGGCCAGACACAACACCAGGTTTGGCCGGCAGAGCCCACTCAGAGTGTGGCCATCTTGCAGATGGAGAAGCCACGCCCCCCAAGTTGAATGACTTAATCAGGTTTCATAACAGGATTAAGTAGATATTTAACAATAGAGGGAACATGATGAGTCCCAGAGAGATGCCACAGTGTTATGTGTGAGGAGCTGATGTGAAAGGTGGTGCCAACAAAGGTTGTGTCAGATCCCAATCGTCCTGCGCTGTAGCCTGGGATAAGCTATGTGCTGTAGAGTGCATTTAGAATTTGAGGGGATAGAGGCTGCTTTACCTTTATGATAGTAGGTTCCTGACTGAACGACTTCAGTTTCGTTCAGTAATGGGAACCTGCATTTGTGGACCTCCCCTCGTGGGACGTTTTTAAAAACGCTTTGCACTAGTAGGCCGTTGCTTGGCTTACATTTCCTGTTCGTGCCCACGCCCTCGCCCCGCTTTGCTGGTGGGAGCTTGATTCCGCATTCCACTCTTGTCTCAATAACAGCTGGCTAGTCCAGTCAGCTGTGCATGGACGAGAAGCCACCTCTGGAAATTTATCTCGAAGTAAAGTCTTTGGCGTGTGTAGAATTCTCCACATGCTTCGTGGACTGCCTACGGCAGTCCAGAGCCGGTGAACTCATCTCCTTCCTGGGGGTATTCTTGTGTGGCGCAGGAGCACTGCAAATGCTTTGAGCTTGTCCATTATTAGTGCAGGAGCGTTACATCGCTTGTGGCATTTTCTCTATTAGCGCAGAAGCACTACATCACTTGTGGCATTGTCTTTATTAGCGCAGGAGCTCTACATCATTTATTTTTTTCATTTTCTATTTTAGCGCAGTAGCGCTCCAATGCCTTGGGGATATTAATTCACTACAACGCCTTGGAGATAATAATTTTAGCGTCGGAGCGCTATAAGAATTACATTGTTGTCACTAACCCAATAAGGAGTGACTGAAGCACCTGGATACTTCTTATACAGGTTATGGTTGGAGGTAATCTCAGTGAGTAAATCTTTGTTCGCTCAAATGAAAAAATGCGCTTAGTTAAAAAGAACGGAGAACTATAGGTCTTGTGGGGTGTATCCTGTCCTCATAGGTGGTCTTGCCTCTCTAATTTCAGTTGGGGATTCAGACAAACTACTGCCTTAGTTGGAATATCGTTTTTTTGCTGATATAAGATGGTGTGGTCTCTCCTAAACCCCTTCCTCTGACGTCAGCGCGGAACATGTTGTTCAACTTAGCAAAACAAAAAAATGAAGCCTGAAACTTGAGGGTAAACATTTCCCTCTCATTCCAAGTTTGTTTTTTACCAGAAACATTTTCTTTTCTAGCACTGTAGATGACCCATTGAAATACATCACACTGTGACCTTGCAGAGGACGTCAACATGTCGTCCTGTGCCCTACAACAGTTAATACCCACCAAATCCATGCAGGCTTATATTCTGTCTAATACTAATGGACAATCAGCTGCAGGAATATGATGGCCACGTTGCACTAACTTCTTTGTCCCAGATGCTGAAGGCCCCCAGGATGATAGGCTTCTGGAACTGAGGAACAACAAAAAGCACATTGGCCTAAGAAAGGTTGCAGTGCCTGGTCCTGCACAGCCAAGAGGAAATTTCAGTTTGCATACATGGTCTATTATAAAGAGAGATAGAGAGATGATAAAACTAGTAAGAAGTACAGAGACGATAGAGAGATGAGGTTCTAGTAAAGAAGAGTAGAAGGAGAGAAAGAAAGGAGAGAAATAGAAAAAGCATGAAACAGAGCAGAAGACACAGGAAGCGTAAGATAGGCAGTAGCAGTGGCACACTGAAGAGAGTAGTGGGGAAAAGTATAAGGGAGGTTAGGAGATGAGGAGAGGTGAGGGACACTAAAATAGATCCTCAAAGAGCAAAATGAGAGCTGGATAGGCATGCAAAAAAAGGGGATTGGGGATTTTAAGTGGAGGTTATAGCTAATCATGTGTAAGCCAAAACATCTGGCCCAATGTGATTTCAATGCACAAACCTGCACTTCGTTTTTTTAAAAGGATATTAGTGTGAAATTATTGAACTCCACACTTTATGAAGCAGATGAAGTTTCCTAACTGTACTTGAGTTAAGGTTTAACTTTGGTCTTCTAAGTGTGATGGTTTACTGATGCAGAATGTCCAGGAAGGATATCCTACTTCAAACAAATACTGAGTGTGGAGGATGGACATGCACCACCTCAACTAAGAGGTGTGGGACGGAGGGCTCTGAGCTGAGGGTATCATTAGCTTTGTATTCCACAAAACCTGAAAAGTTTGGAAAATACACAAAGCAGTGAGTCAGCCAAATTTACAACATTACACCCCTCTACTTTAAATCAAATCTAATTACTAGGATTTAAAGTTGGATTGTGATTTGATTTGATTTACGAATTTATAAAGCGTATGAATGCCCATAGGCGTCTTGGCGCTGAATCAGTGTAAAAAGATCTGCAGGAGAATGGTGTTCACCATTGGTGAATGGTGTGGACAGTTGAGTATTTTCTTATGTAAAATATATATATATATATATATCACCTACTGGCCATCTCCAGTAGGTAGTTATAGTTAGGACCAAGTTTCCATAGTAAGAGCATTTTTTGTTTTGCTTATAACTTTGGCGTTGTTTGATGAATCTTCATGAAATTTTCCAAACTAATTTTTTGTTCATATCAGCTCCTATGTGGGAAGTTTGGGGGTGATTTGTTAAGGGGGGGCGGCGAGAAAAAAGGGGGGTCTCAAAACTTGTTTTCTCCATGTCAATTTCCATAGGAAACTTTAGACAAGGCCACAGGTCGAACAGGTGAACGGAATTACCCCAAATTTGGCAGGGAGAAGGGCCTTGGTCTAGAAAGCGCGGTTTTGTTTATTTGGTGTAATCCGTTCAGTAGTTTTTGAGAAATATCGAAATTTACAGATATCGATATTTGGGAATTCTGCCATCTGATTGGCTGAGACGTTACGAGCACGAGCTTGCTGCTTATTGGTTGTGAGCGCTGTGATCGGTTGCAACTAGGAAGTGTTGGCTGCCATTTTGTGATTCTGTTGAAGCGAGTAAGGGGAAAAAAGGGCGAAAAGAGTAGGAAAGAGGAGGGTCGGAGCGCTGTGAGGTCTGTGGGGTGGTTACGGTGTGCTACACAGGGAGTGTGAAGCGATGTATTCACCCCTGTGAAAGTGCTGTTTTGCCCAGAGTGAGATGGTGCTGAGGTGAGGTGTCACTCGGGATGAAACCGTGAGCTGATTGCTGTAAAGTGATGTGCTCCTGGCGGTGTAGCATCCTGGCCGCTGTAGCATAGCTGTGCAAGTGGTGTTAGTATGGGTTTAGACTATAGCGGGAGTGGGAAGCAAACTACTCACCCCTACCGGTCTGAAGACTCGAATGGAGTGTTTTAGCAAGCAGGAATAAAGAAATAATCGTGAAGAATATAATGCAGAATGTTGCAATGCACAGAAGACAAATGGTGAAATCAGATGTGTTTAAGAAAGTGGCTGTGTGGGATAAAGCGATGGAGTCTGCAAGTTATATAAAAAGTGTCTTTATGTAAGTGCCATAAATGGAACCACTGATGCAAGAGCTAAGGCATCCAGCTGAGGCAAACTCCAACCGCTTCTGCTGTATTCAAAGCTAAGCTTCTGCATCAGTCAATTCCACATTACATGTTACAGTTCCATGTGACATAAACAATACCTATTAGACATGAATGACTGTAAATTGTAGAATGAAAATAAAGGTAGGATATGATTACCATACTGTGCCAACCAGTTCCTAAACAATGCCGTGTTTTTTGATCTTGATCGCCAGTTCCTGAGCAGAGGCTCAGGATGAGCTCATTTGTGTGAAAGGGCTTTGTGGATAAGAGGCAGGCAGAGAGACGTGTGTACAAAGAATAGATATGGTTTCAAAATGGATGTCGGGTTTAGGCTAATTTAGCAAGTAAATAGCGTATTTGCATAGGCCATACATCATCTATCCCTGGTTAATGTGGAGAGGTAAGGGCCAATAATGAAAACAGAGTTGAAATGCCTAAGCATACGTAGAAAGTTATTATATGAAAATAGTTCAATTGAAGTGTATTAAAAAATTTAATAGGAAAAAGTCAAAAAAGTTGGAAAAAATCAATCCAAGAATAAAGTGAATTTCTTAGAGTTTCTTGGAGATTGCAGTCCGGAAGTTCTTCAGCAGCTTGAGATGCGTAATGTTCCAAGAGACGATTTTTGCCATCGTGTGAGAAAAGCGAAGCGATCCAATTCATATCCTCGAAGGGACAGTAATGTTCCTCGAATGTTGGAACGGCAATTTGAATTGGTAGGCAATCTGCGATGTTGTCAAAGGTCACACGTTGCAGGAGATTTTTCGCGGCTGCGCAGAAATACCATTCCGCCAAGATACCTTTTTGCGTTGCATCTGCCATTGCTCCACTGCCCGAACAATCAAGTTCATGGTTTTCAAGATACTCCATTACCTGCTGGATATTGGGAGCGTTTGCTGGGATGTTGGCAAGGCATAGATCCATTCGCCAGTCGATTGGGCAAGTTTTGCAATAAAAAGATGGTTGCACACAGATTGTATATGTGTAAATAAATGTCATATTGTAGCTGGCTCCGATAATAGATAGAGGCCGTCAGCCGAAAAGTTGTTCCATTTTTTCACGGTATTGATGTAGCTTCGCGTAGAGACATATTCTGTCGGACATGCTTGTTACCACAGGGAGCGTAGCCATTTTTAACAAGCTAAAATAGAAGTAGGATGGCCGCAAACAGAACGAGAATTATGGGCACTGTTGCTGTTACTCCAGAGATGATCGAATGAATGAAGTCTGGTATTAGACTAAAAACAGTTTAAAAGCTTGTGAGAAGGCCGGAGGAGACAATGTTAAAAGAGTGTGCCAGACCTTAAATGTCAGATGTGTTGAAAATTGTGTAACAATTCACAAAGTGTAATGGGAGGTTCGTATTTAAAAGGGAGTGTATTTTACTTGAAGTTCGTGCTATCTGCAGTCGATAAATTACTTTTGGAGAAGTGAGGGACACTTCTGTTTGAAACAAAAGCGCTTTCAGTTTGCTCCGTTTAATAAAATCTGTTTTCAAAGTAGGTATTGAAGGCCAAGTTGAACTTTGGGAGTTACTTTGTGTGGGTGGGAATAGAGATTGCAGGAGGAAGTTATATGGTTTGAAACAGTAAGGACATACGGTATGCCAGCTCACATTGCGTAGAAGTCCATGTTATTAAGAAGCAGATAACTGCCGCTAGAAAGCTGTGTGAATGTTGGTCTGATTGTGGGAGTTGGCGTGCTTTTAAGAAAGCACGCACGATTGGGGGCTGTAAGCTTAGAAGCGTTGTGCAGTTGGACATGCTTGCATAATAATGAATGATTGCCATTGTGGTCCCACTTTTCACCTGTGAGAAAAACTTCAGTATCCTCTTTAAGACAGCGATATGTAAATGGGAGAAACCACTGCTCGTGAATAAACGTGCTACCTTATATAATCACATACAAGATGACAAACAACATGTACACCTAGCAGACACAACAACACTACATACTGTGGGAACCGTGGCTAGCCATGTACACAAACCAAACATGGCATGGCACCTTTACCACACAATGCAGAATGCGGGGAGGGATGGGAGCAAACTATGTGCGAAAGTGGCAAGTCATTCTCTATTATAAAAGTATACAATGCAAAGTGTTGAGGGGATGTGCCGGACAAACTTGAGTATGCAGAGCACAGACATTTACATGTCAACATACACTGATGGTCTATTGAGTGAAGTCGACAGTGGACACAACCATGATAGTATAGTTAGTAGGGAAGATTACGAAAACATAGCGCGTACGTGCCCCTCACCCCCCAATCTTTAGCGTAGTGGGCTGGCTTGGCGTACGCAAGGCTAGCATAGGGGTATGAATAAAAGGTACGTTTCTCTGGATGTGGTTCTCTTCCGGAATGGCGAACATGTCTGTCAGGTCTGCACAGCTTACACCGCCACGAGGCTGACGCCATGAGCGAAGGTGGCTGCGGGAATAATGCTCTCAACCTGCTGCTACTCAGAAACTGTCATGGCTGCTGCGACGCACATATGCCCCACAGTTCACCTTTCGACATCGTCGTATGTGACAGAGGGCCCACCACGTGCCGGCGGAAGCTTTTGGGCCGAGGTCCGCGAGCTGGGAAGGCTCCTGAGATCAACGCTGGCTACCATGACACAGGCAGACAGCGCCCAGCCTGAGGCCCAGCACCGTGAAGTGCTCTGTATACTACTAACACAGTAGTCGAAGAGGTACCAACAGTGGAACGGTGTCTTGATCCCACAATGGACGATGTTAGAACTGCATCTGAGAGTGCAAATGAAGGCACTCCTTTCGACCAGCTGTAACCAACTCTAGGTCCCAACAGTGGAATGGTGTCTTGATGCCACAATGGACGATGTTAGAACTGCATCTGAGAGTGCAAATGAAGGCACTCCTTTCGACCAGCTGTAACCAACTCTAGGTCCCAACAGTGGAATGGTGTCTTGATGCCACAATGGACGATGTTAGAACTGCATCTGAGAGTGCAGATGAAGGTACTCCCTTCAACCAGGTGTAACCAACTCTAGGTCCCAACAGTGGAACGGTGTCTTGATCCCAGAATGAACGATGTCCGATATTACCTGCTGCTTGTGTGTTTTCACAGAAGTCCCTCCATTGAGGTGCATCAGACTCTGTGCTTCCGTAGCTAAGTGCTGCACATGATCATTGGGCTTGGCTGAATGCAGTCAATGGAGTATACCGCGGTACAGCAGGTCCGAAGAGTGAAACGGGGTCTTGATCCTACAATGTACGATGTTAGAACTGCATCTGAGAGTGGAGATGAAGGTACTCCCTTCGAACAGGTGCAACCAACTCTACATCCCAACAGTGGAACGGTGTCTTGATCCCAAAATGGACGATGTACAATATTACGTGCTGCTTGGTTGTCACAGAACTCCCTCCGTTGAGGTGCATCAGACTCTGTGCTTCCGTAGCTAATTGCTGCACATTATTATTGGGGTTGGGTGACTGCAGTCGGTGGAGTACACCGCGGTACAGCAGGTCCGAACAGCGGAACGGGGTCTTGATCCCACAATGGACAATGTTAGAACTGTATCTGAGAGTGGAGATGAAGGTACTCCCTGCGACCAGGTGTAAGCAATTCTAGGTCCTAACTGTGGAACGGTGTCTTGATCCCACAATGGGCAATGTTAGAACTGTATCTGAGAGTGGAGATGAAGGTAGTCCCTTCGACCAGGTGCAACCAACTCTAGGTCCCAAAAGTGGAACGGTGTCTTGATCCCAAAATGGACGATGTCCGATATTACTTGCTGCTTGGTTTTGAGAGAACTCCCTCCATTGAGGTGCATCAGACTCCGTGCTTCCGTAGCTAACTGCTGCACATGATTATTGGGCTTGGTTGACTGCAGTCGGTGGAGTACACCGTGGTACAGCAGGTCAGAACAGTGAAACGGGGTCTTGATTCTTTGATTGAGGATGTCAGAATTTAAAGTTTGTGATGATTTCTGTGTACCCACTCCGATCAGGTGCAACCAACTGCGTGATTCCGAATCCAATGGCACATGGCTGTGAGGTGTTAATGACCACTGCCTCTGGCCTACAGTGCGGTCAGCAGGGCTCACAATTCAGATCGAATGGTCATTGTTTAATTACAGAATCCAGTAGCCAACTAACTATAATGTCTATTGAAATATACACAATAGCCTTTTAGTATACTTGCTTGAAATTTTTTTTTAAGATGACTTATAGGTCTAGTACCATGACCAAATTCTTCTTGGTAGTGGTAAAGAACACTGAATAACAGTGTACACAGTGGACAGCAGAGATCACAATTCAAATTGTTTTGATTTATTTATTGCAGAGTTTTGTTTCATTTATGTTGTTGTATTTTGTGAAGAGGACGTGAGAAAAAGTATTCATGGAAGACTGTGCTCAATACTGCCTTCAATTTACACCGCAGACAGCAGTGTTCACAATTCTGATCAAGTCGCTATTGCAGATGATGTAGTGTTGTAGGCAACAGACATTGCTCCAGTGCGCTCTGTCCGCCCCACGCATACGCATCATCACAGGGTCCGCACATGGTTTTTGTTGCTTCGGTAACGGCAAACAGGACAGCTCAAGTCAACGCCACGTGGCTGTGGGCCCTTGCTGACCTCTCTCTGGCCTACACTGCAGACAGCAGTGTTTACAATTCAGATTGAGTCGCTATTGCAGATGATGTAGTGTTGTAGGCAACAGACATTGCTCCTAGTACGGCCCGCCCGCAGCACGCATCAACGCTGGCTGTGCACATGCTGAATGCTTTTGATGTGGCTATCTAAGTGCACTAGACCTGATGGACCCTTTATGATACAATCTTTTTGTGTATTATTTCAGATCTACTGCCTGTATCTTAGTATACCACAAGTTATGGTTGTTTTACGATAGAATCTTCTCTGTATTATTTCACATCTAGTGTCCCTACCTTACTGCAACACAAACTATTGACCCTTTTATTATTGAATCTCTGTGTGTAATCCAATGATTACTGTTGTAGTTGATGCTAGCATCAACCACTCGCTGAGGGCTGGTTTACACTCACCCCACACGCATCCAGCACAGACGTCACTGGATATGTGACCCTGGTAATAAAAAGGAGTCGAGCAGATGTGCCCGTACCCACTACCACTATCTATCGGAGTCCGTGTGTTCATTATGTATGCATGATACTGCCCCTGGACCGTACCACATTACATTGTGCTGTGGACAGCGTATGCAACGATGTTACCTCTGGCAGTGGGGAAAAGTTCTGTTATGTAGCTTTTAGATGCATGGCTATCACAGGTGGAAGGCTGCTTTACAGAGCATGAATATTGATGAAGATGATGGTTGCATGTTGTGTGTACTGTCAGATATGTGTACATAGCAAAAGGTTTTCTAAAAAGCTCTGTAAGCAGAAGAGGAGTCTCTCATCAAACGCTGTAGAGAGAATGGCGAAAATGGGTGGGGTCCTCCAACTGTTACAATGGGAAATATTATGAACCAATCAAATGCTTTTCTTTAAGGTCACATGGCAATCGCGCGGCGAGCGTGCAAGGAGGCCGCACCCGATGCGATTTTGAGAAAACATTACCATAATATAAGTTTATTACAGTTCGAAATATATAAATGTTTAAAATATTTTAGATTATCACTTGTTCTCATATACACTTTAAACGTATTTAGATATAGTTTTGAGCCCAAAAAAAAATAGGGAATTGCGTTCCCGACGCGACACCATACGTCTATGATGTAACACAGGGCCTGGCAGCGTGCACTTGTCGCATACGCATTGTGCAGTGGGCGTGACCCCATACGTACATGACGTAAGGCGCAGCTTGGTACTGCGTACCCGTCACATACCAAAGTAGCAGCTGGCACGACCACATACGTATATGATGTTACGTGGGATGCGGTGCCACGAACCCATCGGATATGAAATGTGCATCCTTTACAAGTTTAGCAATATGGCGGATAGGATTCGAGTGCTGATGGAGCTTGGTACACTACCGGTACGGGACTTCAGTTTTCTCAAAATGAAAAAAAAATGATATACATACTTTTTTTTGAAGATATAAAACATTACGTATTTTTCAAATGAAAAACAAAAAAGGATAATAGGGTTCCAAAATATTACAAAAAAAAATAGAAAAAATATAGGTTTTATAAATATTAAAATATGAAATTAACATTTAAAAAACCTTTGAAATTCACTGAAAAAAACATAGGTTTTACGGACGTTATAGTTAGGAATTAGCATTTAAAAAACCTTAGAAATTCACTGAAAAAACCATAGGTTTCAGGGATGTTATAGTTAGTTGGACATTTGACTCATATAAAACCAGAGAAATTCGCCTGTTATAGTTAGTTGAGCTAACTATAACTCGCGCGCCCGGAATGCACTGGTGATGATGTCACATATTACACCACTCATGACATGGTCAGTGACATCACTGATGACGTCACTGATGACATCTCGAATGACATCATTGATGACATCATCCACCTGATAATCTGATGCACATACTGATGGCCTAATATAAACTTTGATACACGCACTCTAAAATACAGACTACTATTTTTGAAACCATACACACAACAATGCCAGATACTACATACAACCCACTATTTCCTAGGTCTACACTCACATCCACTCACTTATACATGCAGTTACTCATCAATACAGTACTATAATATGCACTCATACACCTATACATACAGTCACAGTCCGCCACTCATCCATAGAGTTACTCACACACCTAGTCAGTCATGCAAAGAATCAATCACATACCCATTTACTCATGTATACAGTTATACACACCAACTGCGCTATTTATACACACACCACATCACTTATTTATGCAGATACTAACACATACTTACTGTCTTATACAATCACTGATACAAGCAGACAATTTTATACACCCACTCCTTCAAATAACTTACTCTCATGTATAGTCATTTATATACTACAACACTCACATATACTGCCTTAAAACATATGTAGTTACTCACACATATACCAGTGAGACATTCATTCACTCACCCATATACACACTAACTCACCCATGCAGCCCTTACCAGATGTACTTTTGAATCCATACAACCAGTAAATCACCCAGTCAGACATGTATGCACAGAGTCAAATGACACACAGACACTCAGGCACTCATACAGATACTCATACAACGAATCAATAACCCATATAGACACTCATGTAGCCACTCACCAACCCATGCAGCCGCTTATACACCAACTGAGACACTAATACAGACTTTCACACAGTTTAGTCACTAACCCATACAGTCAGTAACACATGTTCAATCACTCAGTTATACAGTCAGGCACGCACCTACTAAATAATCCATTCAGTGACTAGTAAATTCACTCTTTCTTCAATACACCTTGGCATAGACATATATGAAAAATATTTAAACTTTACAGAAACACACATTCACTGGATGATGTTTATCAGTGATGTCATTTGAGATGTCA
The DNA here is from genome assembly GCF_964204655.1 of Triturus cristatus. Taxonomy (NCBI): domain Eukaryota; kingdom Metazoa; phylum Chordata; class Amphibia; order Caudata; family Salamandridae; genus Triturus; species Triturus cristatus. The sequence continues at coordinate 1,099,236,369 of NC_140585.1, forward strand.
TCAGTGATGTCACTTACCATGTCATGAGTGATGTAATATGTGACGTCATCACCAGTGCATTGCAGGCGCGCAAGTTATAGTTAGCTCATCTAACTATAACGGGCGAATTTCTCTGGTTTTATATAAGTCAAATGTCCAACTAACTATAACGTCCCTGAAACCTATGGTTTTTTCAGTGAATTTCTAAGGTGTTTTAAATGCTAATTCCTAACTATAACGTCTGTAAAACCTATGTTTTTTTCAGTGAATATATATGTATATAAAAAAATCTACGTATTCCTTTACGTAGATTCACATGGTGTGCACCCTGAATATCGATGGCACCACATATCGAGGACAGAATATCTGGTCCGAAACATCAACAGCTAAGTAAGTATAGATATTCTATATCTACTCCACATATATATATATATATACATAGCGTCACCAGATTGGAGCAGACATACCTTCCCTGCCCACGCTCCTATTGGCAGGGCAGGCATGTCTGCTTCCACCCGGATTAAGGTTTAAAAATGCTCCTATATTCAAAAAAGGAGTTTGAGAGGGAAAAATTACCTGGCCACCCTCCACTCAGTCACTTAATACAAAACAAAAGACCTGGTAATATTAAGACACTTCTTGTGATTACATGGGATAAATAGAAGGGTAATGTGAACAACTATTACACCAGCAGCAGTAGTTCTTATCATGAACTATCATTCCATCCCTCATGTCATCAAGCTTAATATTTCAGAGTTTCCAAAAGTGAAAAACAACCAACCATGTGAAAAGTATTTCACCAACTTCTGTGAGAAACAGAAACAAAAAGTGTGAAAAAAATTGTGAAAAAATGAGAAAGCATCTCACATGCGCAACACCAGAGGAGCTACTGGCAGGTTCTCACCAGTCTGCCCACGATTTTATCATCCTCGATATCTTTCTCATGTATAAATAATTACGTGTCCCAATTAAGGAAAAAAAGGGAAAAACAGGGTATATTGATGATGTACTCTGTATATGGACAGGTACCCGGAGCCATCTCTGTGAGTTTTTGGATTGGCTGAACAATTGTGATGCATGTTTGAAATTCACATGGAGTATGAGCACCGAAAAGGTGACCTATTTGGATTTGGACATCAGTGTGACTGGTAATAGGTTAACCTCGTGCGTTCATCAGAAACCCACAAATAAGAACTCTCTTTTGCATTACCAATCATTTCACCCTAGAGCATTGAGGGACAATCTCCCGGTAGGACAGTTTCTGCGTTACCGCAGAAACTGTTCTTCGACTGCTGATTTTCTATTACTAGGACTAATTACCAATATCTAGGAGTAATAATCAATTATTTAGGGCATCTACATATGGCTTGATCCACTGCTGAGTTACATAGAAGAGATGGGGTTCCTGCTGCTTAGAGAAGCTTCTGTATATATTGGTAAACGAGAATCTCTATTTAGTTCACAAATGCGGAGTAAACCAGGGCTTGTTGATTTGCAAAGAAAAACCCATTACCACCTGGATACCAAGATTCAATGGCAATAATATGCCTTTTCATATGACATCCTGCATGGTGAAAAGATGCCTCTCTAACAATAGGATTTCTAAACATTGAAATCACCCCCCTAGCAATTTACATTAAAAATGAACTCATTCAAGATTCAGACCTTTTGTTATAAGCCATTCATTCCAAGTTGAACCCTCTCAAATACTATCCCTGCAGGTACATGGAGGCTCAGCTTATAGAAGATGTTTATGCTGTTCCCACTTTATCAATCCACTCCATCATTTTTCAATGCCACAGAAAAAATGGGTACAAGTTATTTTGTCGAAATGTAGACATTGGCAAGAGTGTGTATCCTAGTGAATGTGGATATTTGAAAAGTCTTGTTTTGCCCTTTACTTGCCACTGTATACCTACATAAAGGGACACATTTGTATTCTAAGAAAAGGCCGGGCAGAGGACATAATCACATTTAGAAATGTACCCCAGTCAGATATGACATTGCTTCTGATGCTCAAATAATTGGGTATTGAACAACTATCCATAAGAGGTGGCGCTTCTGACCAAGATCAATCAGGGTTGTTGTGCGAGACGAGTTCTGGTGTTGGCAGACTGGCAAAAGACCAGGGCAGCTCCTTGCACCGACTTTGTTTCCATTGCTTAGAGGTCCATGAGTTCCATTGTTTTGCATCATTTCGGAGCACCACTAAGTGCCTAATCAGTTTAAGAAATAACAATATCTCAGTTTGAGCCAGATAACTTACAGCCTGTCAGTTTTTTTTTTTTAAACCTCTCCAAAAAAAAAACAATCCAATGTTTCTAATAGCAGTAAGAGTACAAGCAGTGGATAAAAAATTTATTAGTTTTAATTACCAAATCTTTGACAAGTAAAGTATATCCAAGTGTCCCTTTCTAGTAACATTATGAATGATAAAGTGATATTTACAAACCTTTTAGGGAAATATATTTGTGACCTGGTAGTACTTACCACTTCAAGCCATAACAAGAGACAATAATCTACCCATTCTAAAGAGAGTTCTCATATTACAGTACTAACCTTGAATCGGAGTCTCTTCTTGGTATGAAATTCCACATCCATTGCGATTGGAGAGATCTCATTACCAAATATTGCTTTTGAGTTCTCTTTTGTCAGAACAACCCTAAACATACAAAAAGATTCATTGAAAAAGCTGCTGTCTCATGTCAGGGGGTATTGCTTTGAACAAAGAAAACAATCAAATGAGTAAATCAAACGCTGCATTCCGTTTTGGTAAACATTTACTATATCTGTTGAGGGCTAAATTCCGTCATAAGATAAGATAAAATGATATCCTTGTGTGTCCCAGTCTCCGTCCTCCTAAGAAATACAATGGCACCCTAATGTTAGTTCCTCAAGGGTCTTTAATTTTAGTATAAAAATTCCAAAGGCCGTACATTCAGAATAAAATTGTTTCCTCTTGTTCAGTGTCAATGAAGGGAGTTGTAATCAGGCTGTAAAAGAGTAGAGTGTGTATCCCAGAGAATGTCGCACACAGAGCACCGGGAGTTTTCCTGTGGGCCACCAGGGCGGGGGCCGGTTTTGGTCAATTGGGGGGCCGTTTTTGTTACAAGGCTGTTTTTTATCGCCCCTGTAACAAAATCGGCAAAAACCTGTCCTGGCAAACAGATCGGCCACACCCCCAACACCCCAGGGGCGGCCGAATACTTTGCCTGGGCCAGTTTTGGTTCCCAGTGCGGCCCTGGTCACACATTGTTGTTTACCTTGCTGCGGAAACTCAGAACTAAGCTCCTGCTTCTTGGTATGGACGTTCTGTGTTGTGCTGTGATGTTTTCTAGATATCATAAACTAATCACGTAAATGCCAAATACACATTCCTGTCTAAAACTGCTGACAGCTCAGCATATATGCCCTGACTAAAAGCTGGCATTATGGGACCTGGTCAGAGCTAAAATAGTCACTATTTAAAAGACTTCCAAGATGGAGCCAGAGTGCTGCAAAACTAATGTAATTAACACAGGATTTAGGGCCTGATTCACAAACTGTACATTAAAGTACGCCTTGTAGCACTACAAAAGATATTAAAAATTGCAATTCACAAACTATGTGTAGAGTTTTACGCCTCCGCATTACTCATACTTATATGTGTGAAGTTCTCGACTGTGGAGTCTCCATACATGTAAGCATATATTTTAGCAGTAAATGTGAGAGGTATACGGAAGTGGAATGAGAAAGGGATAAATTGAATACATAAGGGGATAAAGGGAGGAGTAAGAGGGGTTTAGGGATGATTAGGGAGGGGTTTTGGAAGGACGTCACCCACCCACACAAAAGTAAGCCAACTGGAATACTCAGTAGGTGAAGACATGTAGCATGAACTTTTGCAGTAAATTTGTGAGTACCCAAAGAAGTAAATGTACTCAAAAGTATAAGTAACCTTTGAGCATTTGTTTATCACAAAAGCACACTTTTTAAATTAAAACCTAAACATAAAAAAGATTGGGTTGTTATTCTCAAAGACTGTTATGAGAGTGCAGAACTGTTTTTGGTTTTGGTATTGATATAAAGCAATGCCCGAGAATTATTATTATTATTATTATTTTTTTAAATAATTGCTTTTGGGGAAATAATGCCTTTTAAAAACACAGTTTGACTTACTTACAGCAACTGTTATGATAAAAAGTAGCTGATGGAAGAAAAAGTCAAACCCTTTCAACTTGTTTGATACAATCTTACCTAGTGCTAAACAATAGTCCCCAGACGTGCAGAAACCTCTTTGTTTGCTTAAGATAATAGCTTAAAGTGCAAACATGTATTTGCCAACTTACATAAAGGAGGCTAATTTATCTTTGGCGTTGATTGTTTTTCTCCCAGGAAATAAATTCCAGAGCAAGCATGTCCTAGTTAGACCCTGGATCCTTTAGTACTTAGTTGTCAACAGGATGCCAGCTATCCTTCAAGGATTCACAATGGACTAGGAGTCAACACTCTTCAGTGAATAAGAGAAAAATTATTTCTCCTTCTCAGTTCCCAGCCTCTCTACAAGTTCAGTTTAATTGCAGCAGTTTTTATAAGGCGAACCCAGCTGTGCTTGGTGAATTATTCTAAGCCAATCACTGTAGAATTCTGGCTCACTCCATTAATATATATTTCGGCAAAAGTTGTTCATACCAATTCCTGAGCCGCGTTGGCCTGGGGGAAATCTAATTACAGTCATTGCAGGAGAGAAGAGCTAGGCAGAAGTGGTTTTAGAGCCTGCCAATGCATAGGCACAGATAAACAATTTTTCTGCAAATCAGAAACAAAATACAAGTTCAGTAATGAATTGCAGTTTTAATACTGAGGAAAATGCCTTTGAGATTTGCCTTCTAGCTATTACATGGAATAAAAAAAATGAAAATACAGTTGCTTCCTTTTTTCACTCCTGCCACTGACAAGTAGAACATTGAGAAAAACATCAGGAATAATTCCCATAAACTCAGCATAAATTAAAACTGTTATCTAAATTTTAAATATTTTTTCAGAAAGACTTTTTTGTCCCCAAATACCAGTTTGCCTTTTTAAGAAATACATTTGCTATCAAATACAGGGGTTCGATTTTTGAAAATGAACTCAATTACCTCAGACTTCATGGCTGCATTTTTCGCTGAAGTAGCATTCTGTTTTTGACTGACTCTCTCATTTAAGAGATTCCCTGACTCATCATTTAGCTGTGCGCTAGAGTGAATCCCTGCTTCTGGATTTGTGCTTTCGATGCAGCAATCTTCGTTTCCAAAGTACTGTTCAGCAGTGTTTCCTTGTTTGACCAAACCATACATTTTTAGCAGTGAACCCCTATTTCCTAAGACAACAATTTTAACAGTGCATCCTTGTATTTTCAAGCCGTACATTTAGACGTACCCCATATTACGCGAGCCAGCACGTTTAGCAATGCACCCCTGCTTCCTGACTTAACATTGACTAATGCTGCAAGTTCCTTGCTGCTAAAATTGACTCAGATATGTCGCTCTCTCAGTGAACCGTCATGTCAATCATAACTGACAGGCCCTTGCTCCTACTACCACCCAGAAAAGAATGAGAAAGCATACAAGTGGCATGAAGTGAGCTACTAAAATTTCAAATTAATAACTGAATTATAATATATAATAGTTACCTCCATCCTTTAGGTGTCTTTGTTGGGCCTTCAGTCATAGAATATTCATACTTCCCAGCATCTGGATAAAAGCACCAGGGCGCGCTGGGGACGTGTGTTGAACACCAGATGCAGCCTTTTGCACGACATTTTTCTTGAGTTGAACCAGGTTGAGGATGGCAGTCAATACGTTCCTGAGGAGGGGTATCAGCAGAGCAGGATGATGGGTGTTGATATGAGTCATGGAAGCAGAAAGGGGCTTCTCTTTCACTTGCCTCACACCACAGACATCCACGCTTCCTGCAAGATGCAGGGGTGGCATCTGGTTCAGGGTGGCAATCAGTTCGGTTAGATGGAGGAATTATGGAGCATGCATCGATGTTGAAGAAGCACCAAGGAGTTCCCGGTGTGCTGGAGGCTGCCCAGCAGCAGTTCTTAGCAAGGCAGCGAGCTTCGGATGATCCTGGTTCAGGTTGGCAGTCCTTTTTAGAGTGGTCTGGAATGTGGTAGCACTCATGTACAGTGGAGTTAGCATGAAAACAATATGGGGTTCCTTGAGTGTGAGCGGGACACCATAAGCATCCTCTTGCTGCACAGCCTTCGGGTGAAGCTCCAGGTTCAGGGTGGCAGTCCTCACGAAGTGGTTCTGCAATATCTGTTGGGCAGGCACTTGATTGATGGCACTGAGCTAGAACTGTGCAAGGAAAAATCGAACAGCATCAATGAATCTCTTTATCATATTTTTATTGCCCATGAAAACACTTTGGGCCATATTTCGTGAGGTATTTTGGGTTTAAACTTAGGCTTACGAACAAATTTAACTTTTGCTGTCCTGCCACAAATTCATAATGGGATTCCTGCCACATGTAAGCACACGTACAGGTGTTGAGATCTTTGCCAAGAGTGCGAAAATCTCCGCTCTAGTAAATCCACTAAAGGGGTGGAAAATGGGTGTTTCAAGATGTGACTTGACTTGAAAGTTTGGGAGCGCTGACAGACATAGACTTTGTCACAGTCCCAGTCTATGATCCCACTCTTTGACATGGTAGGAGATGTATTTCAGCACATGACTGGCATAATTCTCCTTCCAGTGTGGGAAGCAGAATGTGTCACCCCTATATTTGGGCAAGTGTAGGGTAAGCGCCTAATTCACGAAGAAGAACATCTTACCTGCAGAGCAAAATATATTTTAAAAAAATACTTTCTCACAAGGTAATTCACCACGTGCATAGTTCTCCAACACAAACAATTTTATATCAAGTTATTGAAATAAAACTTTGAAATTACATGCTTCCTAATGCAATCACCATGGAAATCAGAGCCAGGTTCAGCCTACCATGCTGATTCCAACAGGAATTGCTCATTTTTAAAAAGTAATAACTGCACATGCATGTAGGACCCAAAGGATTAGGGTCAGAAAACAACTAAAACATATTATCCAATACATAACAGAAAATCAGATTACAGGACTGTGCTCAATTGTCCTACACTAATTCCTTCCTAGAGAATTTCTTTACCCAGCAACAGCATCCAGCACAGTAGTCTCAATTGGGCGCTGGTGTGATATGGTAACTAATGGGATGGACAAATAACCAAATTACTGTTTTACTAATTGCTATTAAGGCACTATGCAAGTGTTGCTAAAAACAAAATAGCAATACAGTTTTAGGTATACCAGCAGTGCAAATGTGACAAACATTTGACTGCATCTTAAGGCTTGCTGTTCATTCTACATCAAACGGATGGCACACCATGGATTACCTCTTAATTGTAATAGAGCAGGAAGTGCCATATCTCACCCACTGTACACCTGCTGAATCATTTGCTTCTAAGAGGGATAATGAGAGAGTACATTGATAGATTAATACACAGTTTTTAGTATTGTTTGGTTCTACTAATCTATATCTGTGTGTGGTTTTAGCTATTCTACAGCAAGGAGTTGAAGGTTTTTATGAGCATTAGTTATCACTGCATAGAGTTCCTGGTGGTAATTATTTCTGCTGAGTGACTAATTTGCATACTGCAGACGGATACGAGTCCTACTGGATAACAAGTTTATTCATGTTGTTACTGCTAAAATGTATTCCAAATCGGAAGGCTCCGAGTAGCACTTCTAAAGTACACTACATTTCTCAAAATCATACTCCTCTGGGCAGGAAATGAGAACATAGAAAAAATACACCAAACGCTAAAAATATGGCAGTAAATAAAGTGCATACCCATTTCCTGCTGCTTAAGTACATGTTGAACCTATGTATTGTCTTCTTTTGAAATTGGGCATACTTTGAACATAAGCTGTTGTAAATGTGTTTAGATTGCATTTTCAGGTATATACAGTTATGTTGCAACAAACGCAATGTGTCTGCAATTATCTTTGATTGTTTAAGTAATTGTAAATCCCTGTGAAGGTTTCTAAGGCGGCGCAACGTAACTGAGCTGTTAGTAATGAACCTTCTGGTTGTTTAAGTGTTCTGCAGTTGAACAATTTATTGCCCAATACTATGTTGCACACAAATGAGTCTTGCAACAGTAAGCACTTGCATTGTTCAATTTCACCGGTATTTAATGAGCATCAGATGGTTCTGAGGTTTGGTCAATTACAAAGAGTTTCGATGTTTTAATTGACATTATCACCTAGACCTAAGTTGCAATAGTTACTTGGGTGATGAATTTGGAGAAAGCAAAAAATATATATTTTTAAAAATCTTTGAAAGCTCCAATGTGGTGAAAAATGTATGATCCCAAAGATATTAGACACCCAAGAAGCTCCGACTGGTGACCTGTGGAACACGTAGCAGAGAACATAAATTAGGAAACCTTAGGAGAGAGAAAAAAGGAGCTTAATGAAGGCAGAGTGGATCATGCCCGGTGGTTGATGATAAAGAGACAATGACTTCTAAGTTAAACTTGTTGGGCCTAATACACTTTTGAGTAAGTTTACACTTAGGGCCCGATTCCGATTTAGGACGGAAGGGCTCCGAACAATGGTCCGAGCCCTTCCGCCTGCATCGTAACGTGCCGGCCGGATTCATTTCCGACCGAGCCATTCCGATTGGCTCGGTCGGAAAGGAATCCTACTCGGATTTCCAGATGGCTTACGACGGGCTCGGAGAACCCATCCACCGTCCAGAAATCCTTCAGTACTCCCCCGGCCACCTCTTTACGACCCAGGGAGTACAATGGCAGTTTTCCACTGCCTTTTTGTGCCGGTGTTTCCTGCACGAAAAGGCAGTCGGAAACTGTACATTGGGGCCCCCAGTAGGACCCCCATGGGTGCTATGCGCCAAATGGCGACCTGGGGGCACCTATGGTGACCCCCTGTTGATCCCTGCACCCGGTGGCAGGCACCTTAGGGTGCCCGCCACAGGGTGCAGGGATGAACTGCACCCCTCCATTTCACAATGCGGGCATGCATTCTGCTTGGAATGCTTGCTCCCATTGTGAAGCATACGAGTGTGAATCGTACTTGCAGGGCCGTAACCAACGACAGTAGGTCGTTTGGTCACGGTTCCTGATCCATGTCAGATGGACTCAGGTCCATCCGACATCGGAATCGGGGCCTTGGTAGTAAGTTTACTACTTTTTGTATTCACATACTCTGAGTGTAATCCTACTACAAAAGTGTAAGTTACATGTCCCCACCGCAAGAGTAATGCAATTGCCTTACTCTTGTGCGGGTGGGTGACGTCCCAACCTAAGCCTCTTCCTAACACTCCCAAAACCCCTCTTACTCCTCCCTAATCACATCCCAGTTGGTAGTAAGTCTGCCCCTTTTCCCACCGATTCCCTTGTGTGCCTCCCACATTTCCAACTAAAATCTACACTTGCTTGTGCAGCGAACACCACACATATAAGTACAGCCAAAACTTACATTTTGCTATACGTTTTGTAGTACTACAAAACATACTACAAAGTGCAGCCTGGAATCAGGCCCAAAGTTAATACCTTATAGGATAAGGAGAGAGCCAAGAATAGAGACACTCGCTAGATCTCAGTTTCCAACCTGAAAGAAAAAAGGAATAGTAGGGAAAAAAGGGTTCACATAGAATATTGGTCATTAAAACAATTTCGAGGACAAATTGTTAGACAAAGGTGCCAATTACGATCCGGTAAAAAAATTCCCCGTGCCACTCGTATCCGGTCTTTTTACCGTACGAATCGTACAAGTGCCGTACAAACTGGCAATCACGATTCGCATGGTAAAAAGTCCATACGAACCGCATCGGGAATGATTTCCCACACGTCCTCGGGTCGGAAAATGTGTCCGACACGTCCTCGGACGATTTACCGTACACATGTGAAAAGTGAAGTCCGACCGAGGAATCACGATCCATCCCGTGCGTCCGATGTTACAACCGTATGGAAAAAACACCGTCCGCACCGAACTCCCATAGCAACCATGGAGACATGTGCCCGCATACGCGCCCAACACTCCCCCCCGCCCCCGTACGTCCAAGACGTACCCCCGTGTATGTACACCCCCACCCGTGTATGTACACCCCTGTACGTTCCAGTCGTACCCCCACCCCTGTACGTGTCGTACCACCGTCAATGTACACCCCTGTACGTTCGAGTCGTACCCCCACCCCTGTACGTGTCCGACCCCCATGTATGTACACCCCAGTACGTTCGAGTCGTACACCCACCCCTGTACGTGTCCGACCCCATGTATGTACACCCCAGTACGTTCCAGTCGTACCCCCACCCCTGTACGTGTCGTACCACCGTCAATGTACACCCCAGTACGTTCGAGTCATACCCCCACCCCTGTATGTGTCGTAACACCGTCAATGTACACCCCAATACGTTCGAGTCGTACCCCCACCCCTGTACGTGTCGTACCACCGTCAATGTACACCCCAGTACGTTCCAGTCATACCCCCACCCCTGTACGTGTACCAAGGACAGCACCGCACAACCAAATGGCCCATGTACACACCGTACACACGCTAAAAACGCACGTACACAACCAGGACAAAACAAAACAACACAAGAATACACCATTCGAATGGCACAAAGCCACAAAACATGTCCAACAAACACTAAAAAAACACATTCACTGACCTGCAACTGCCAAAAACAAACAGAGGCCCAAAACACCACCACTCCTTATAACACACCCACCCAAACTTCAAACACAGCCACACCCACCAATGGACCAATAAAAAGGGCCCACACACAAAAACCATGAGCCTTTGCAACAGACTCACTGCTGCCAGACCCCTCAGACAACCTACAGCACCCTACTACAAGCTTCACCACACCTTACACTTGCACACCTTCACACAACCACCTTCACAAACACACCCTCATCACATTCACACACACACACACCTGCACAACCACACCCACACACCCACAACCATCCACACACCCACCCCATCCACACCCACACCCCTCACCATGCCCACTAACAAGAATCCAAAGTTCAGTAACCGAGAGTTGGAGGTCCTTGTCGATGAAATCCTCAGAGTCGAGCCACAGCTCTTTGGAACATTGGTCAGACAGACCAGCATGGCAGCCAAAACAGCCATGTGGCAGACCATCGTCGATGCTGTGAATGCTGTTGCAGACACCAGAAGGACCAGGCATGAATGCCAAGCCAGGTGGTACGATCTGCGGAGGAGGGTCCGAGCCAAGATGCTGGAGGAACACAACCAGGCCAACGCCACTGGAGGAGGGCCCTCCCGCAGACCCGTACACTACCAGCCCTGGGAGGAGAGGGTGATGGCCATACAGCCGGTGGAGGCAGTCGAAGGATTAGGAGGACTCCGAGACCCGGGTGAGTACACAAACAACGCACCTCACATGGGGGGAACGTCATCCACAACCAAAATCACTAACAGGCACGCAACCACCCCAAGCTATTGCATGACTCAACCACACTCCATGAACACGCACATGCCACTGGCGCCACCATGCCCCATGCACCCAGCTGGACAATGTCAAGTCACAGGCCACAGAAGACACCAACACATGACACGGTAACCCGGATGGCGGGAGGGTGGGCCCCAAAATTCACATAGTGCAACTCAGAAGCAGACAACAATGCCCTCTGCCCATATGGCCTAGGTCACAGCCATACAAACACTGTGTCCCCACACAGGAAAGACTCGCCAGCAAATGGCGGACGCCTTGCATCAACACATGGGGGTGAAGGCACTGTTTTGCACATGACAGCAGCTAATTAACAGCCAACATTGTGAAAGAGTGGCAGCACACACCACCACAGCAGCAGCGCAGAGACAGACACTACACCCAATGGGTGCCTGGAGATCACAAACAAACTCACATCAACAAGCCAAGGGCCATTCAAAGATCTGCTAACAGTGTGTGCCCAGGAAGCTGGGCTGAGGTGACAGAGGGTGACACACAGAGGGAGGGAGAGGGGGTCACAGAGGGAGGGAGAGGGGGACTGAGAGGGAGGGAGACACAGGGAGACGGACAGAGGGAGGAGGCTGACACACGGAGGGAGGGAGAGGGGGACAGAGAGGGAGGGAGACACAGGGACACGGACAGAGGGAGGATGCTGACACACGGAGGGAGGGAGAGGGGGACAGAGAGGGAGGGAGAGGGGGACAGAGAGGGAGGGAGACACAGGGACACAGACAGAGGGAGGAGGCTGACACACAGAGTGAGGGAGAGGGGGACAGAGAGGGAGGGAGACACAGGGAGAGCAAATCAGCCGTGTGGTGTGTGGGAATGTCTGCTCGTCAGCAGGTAGACTGCGTGCATGTAGCCAAGGGTGGCCAGTGCCAGAACCCCCCCTCTTCCCCATGGCAAAACACAGGGCCATGTCACAACCTGTTCACGAGCACAACGACAGCTGCCTGCATTATATAAGTGTGTGGATCCACTCCATGTGCACATGTACAGTGCTACACGGAAGGCGCCAATGCATGGCTCGCCACACCTGCCCACTCCACTGCTGACTGCAGTCACACTTGATGCAGCAAGTAAGACTGTGCCACACATAGTGAAAGGGGCCAAAGTGGTGCCCAAGGGACACACCCATGCACAAGTGCACTGTGAGTGGAATGCAAGACAGATCCTAATTCCAAGATGAAATGTGTCAACGTTGAAACTGATGAAACATGGATGTTGCATGGACCAAAATTAACATTGTCTCTCTCACACACAGGTCAACGTCGTGGGTCACCCCCCAACACTGGGGGGGAAGACTCACAGGACCCGGATCTGCGGGAGCCCGATCCCCCCGGCAGCGACGACTCTCACCACTCTGTGGACGACCCCGACCAACCTGGCCCCTCTGGTGTCCAACCACCTGCAGCACCTGCGTCAGGTACAACGGGGCCAACCACCACCCCCACTCCTGCCACATCCCAGGAGACACCCAGGATCCCTGCCCCAACACCACAAAGCAGCCAGGCTGGCCAGGAGGGACACGGTGTCCCGGGCACCCAGGAGGAGGCAGGCGACAACGCCAATGCCACCCCTCAGGGGTCCCGGAGACTCGATGTGCCCACAAGGGCAGGCCAGGTGCAAGTGGGCAGGGGTGGTGGGAGTGGAGGACGGCAGAGGCGCCAGCCTGACCAGTTGGCTGGGGATCCGGTATATTCCCATGTCCGTAACATCCTGGACTCATACCGGCAGGACACCACGGGCATGGCCCAGGTTGTGTCCGTCCTCGAGGGGATCAAGACCCAGCAGGCCCACCAACATGCGGAGCTACATGCCTGTCTACTGCAACACCAACGGAGGATGGAGGACAGACAGGCTGAGCAAGTGACCGTGTTCCAGGGGATTCACGATACACTCCGTCGGATGGCCGACAACATGGGCAACCCTCCCTGTGCCAGAAGGCGTAGAACATCACCACCCACAGGGAGGGATCAGGAGGAGGAGGAAACATCCGATGGAGCATCCCAAACATCGTCACGGCCTGCTTCTGAGGGTCCCCGCAGGAGGCCGGGTCGTCCACGGAAAGGACCGTGAGGGTCGGCGCTACATCACCATCTCCCAGGACACCTGGCCTGGCACCTGGCCCACTGGAGCAACAGCATCACAGCATCAAGAGACATTCTCTGCCACATGGCCTTGCTGGTCACTGTCTGACCAATGTGGACAAAGACTGTGGCATGGACTCTGAGGATTTCCAATGGCAAGGACACCAACTCCCCTACTGAACTTTGGATTCCAAACTCCTGGGAAGCCCCTCACGTCATACACCCCCCCCCCACAAAAATAAAAATTCACACCATGAAGAGAAGATGCCTGCTGGTTGCATTATTACCTTACATGTGTCTAGTAAAGTCTAAACATGCCTGAGTTCTCTTTTGACTTCAACCATCCACACCCTGGGGCCTGAGTCTGGCACAGGACACACGGGCCACAGTGTATTAGGCAAGACAGACATGGAGCACCATACACACCCGTGATGGGCCCAACCAGCTGAGGGGGTGGCCGCACAACCGTGCTGACAGACACATTGAGTACAGCAACAGTCATGCGCAGAGGTCAGGGATCCCGTCCAGTGTCCTGGGGGGCACCCAGGTATGTGTAGACAGGTGGCAGAACCATGTCCTGCAAGCGTGAGTCTGGTGGATGCAGAGAATGGGGGCCTGGCCAACGTTGGATGCATGGGGATGGCACATGTCACAATACCCACACACTCATGGACATCATGCATAATACACAGTCTCAGCCCACACACACAGCTTGCATCTTGCTACTCGACACATAGACACATGGCCACTATCAGGGACAACCATGCCAGACATGCTGGATGCACCGTGGCAACACACCAGCATTGACTGAGAAGAGGCACCTTGGAGGCATAGGGACACCTTTATTAGTCATGTTTTCTGGATTGCAGAGGCAACTCGAAGTACACATGAACACGTCATGTGGAGTAACATGTGGGTCCAACACTGGCACCCCCCTTCTGCAGCACAAATGCGTGATAGCCATGGAACTGGCACACAAAAGTCGGCCAACAGCTAAACACCCACAGCTGCTCACGGAGAGACAGCCATACACCATTGATCCGCTGATGTAGTAGTCCCACACCATGTCAAGCCAATGCAAACCGTATGTGTCCGAGGGCAGTGTTACACACATTGATGCCATCATCACAATCCACTATCCCATCACTGATGACTGTCAACCAGTCAGACCATCTATTCAGGTGTACACAGCTGCATGTGGTGGACCATCTATTCAGGTGTACACAGCTGCATGTGGTGTCCCATGGTGATGCTACATGGCTGCAGAGGAACCAAACATCGACAGGGGCAGTGTGCATACATCGTGAACAACTGCCACACCCAATACACCCCTGATGCATCCCTTACCCTAAGGAGACTTCCAAACTTGTCCGTGCGTGTAACGCTGAGTCAGCACACGATGACGTGTCCATGAGGAATAGCAGGGCCACAACAATGCAACCAGCAGACGGCATGCGCAAATACCTGGGGATGAGAGACACACAAGAAGTCAGCCACTAAAAGCACAGCCACTTGCATGTGCATGTACTCGACACATGTATGGATGACAACATGCTAGTTCACAATTATGAGTGGGGAAATACAACCATCACTGCCACCATCACTCCAGTGACACACCCACACACACCTCTGACTCACGTGCCATACATGCAGGTGGAGACACACATCACAACACATGCCACACGGGGACCAATGCGTGCACAATCAGACACTGGTACTCACCACTAAGCGAAGAAGTCGCGTATGAGCCGAGTCCGGATGTCCTCTTGCGGCTCCACATCCTCCACATCACTAGCCCCATTGCCAAGCCCTTCGTCCTCCACGGGTGGATGGTCCTCGTCATGTTGATCCAGGATGAGTGGCACAGCTTTCTCAACTGCCATGTTGTGCAGCATGCAGCAGACCATGAAGATTTTGCAGACTTTCGCAGGGGCATATGGGAGCGCGCCGCCGGTCTTGTGGAGGCACCGAAATCGGCTCTTCAGCAGGCCAAACGTCCTCTCTATCACTCGCCTTGTCCGGCCATGGGCGGTGTTGTAGCGGAGCTGGGCCGGTGTGATGGGGTTGCGGAGAGGTGTGAGCAGCCATGGCATGTTGGGATAGCCAGCGTCCCCTACATGGGAAGCACATGGACATCGTTAGAACTGGTGAAGCGGTCGTGCTGGTAGGCTATGCAAAATACAGGACAGACAGACTGTACCCACCAACAACACATGCTCTTTCGTTGCGCAGCTGCATCATCATTTCAGGCATCCTGCTACGCCTCATGATGTAGGCATCGTGTGCTGATCCTGGAAAACGAGCACAGACATGTGAAATCACCATGTTGGACAGACACACCACAAGGGCATTGATGGAGTGGTAGTGCTTCCGATTGCGGTACGCTACCTCCTGTGCGTGTGGTGGTACCAAAGCTACATGTGTCCCATCTATGGACCCAATGACATGGGGCATCCCTCCCAGGGCATAGAATCCACGCTTGACCCCAGTCAACATTTCAGGGGTTGGGAACTTGATGAAGTCATCCAGGTGAATCAACATGGCCTCTAAGAAATCATGCAGCACACGGCAGAACATGCTCTGGGACATGCCACCAACATGAGCTATGGTATATTGAAAGGTACCCGTGGCAAGAAAATGTAGGGCTGCCATTACCTTCAGCTGGGGTGTCAGTGCCGTAGGATACCTGTGCTGCGGTTGCAGGTGTGGTGCCAGTCTCGCCGTCAACTCCAGAATCAACGGTTGGGGGAAGCGGTAGCACCGGATACTGTCATTCTTCCGCATGTCAGCCAAGTCCGGAATTGGTCGGGCAAGAGGCGGCGCTCTGCAGTAATTTGGAAGTGACAAGGAAGAGTGAGTGCACTACGACAACAATTTATATGTACTGAGCACATATTAATCTGTCAATACACATATGCTACATAGGGAGTCAGGTATTTGCTACATGCCCTGGACACGTATGGCTGCCAGGTGACACTCCTACCAAGACCCAGCTACACACGGAGATTGAGAACCTCCCCATGCCATGCCATGGGATTAGCTGTGTCCCAGTGCAAGTGAACAGCCAGACGCAAGACAGGAGTGACATACGCCCACACATCAGCAGAAGTAGGATGCCGATTGCAGAGACTGGTAGCGGAACACTAGAGCCACAGGTCACATGACATTACACTAGGACAGCCCACACCCCTTGCCATGAAGGTGCACATGTCATGACTCACCACACATTCATTGAGAGGATGCAGACATGTCCTTGTCACGCTACTCCGTGTCCCATGCATACATGCGCACCTCACATCCGATACCACATGTGGCATGGTGTGCGGAACAGTGTGCAATG
This sequence comes from Triturus cristatus, assembly GCF_964204655.1. Lineage (NCBI taxonomy): Eukaryota > Metazoa > Chordata > Amphibia > Caudata > Salamandridae > Triturus > Triturus cristatus. The sequence continues at coordinate 1,099,253,287 of NC_140585.1, forward strand.
TCAATCTACACACAGACACATGTTGGTTGCTGCAACAGCTGCAGCTTTTGAGGGTGCTCCAACATCAACCTGATGGGAAGCCCCCACACATACATGACATAGTCACATTGTGCACCGTGGGTAGTGACAAGTCAGGTGTGGTAACCCCTGTACCGGGCATCAGGGGACACTTCCGTGTGTTGGTGTCCGTGCCATGCCAGTGCTGCTCATCCCAAATGTGCAGTACGACATGCACACATGTCAAAGGAGTCAAGGGCATGCCTGGCACACATTGCACCGTCACACAGTACATCTGTACACATCTCATCATACATCTGGTGCCTTCTCGACTCAGGAGTAATGTTCCACATCACAGCCTGTCGCACCTGTGCCCCACACATGTAGTAATGCACAGACGATGCCTTGATGTCCATTCATGGACAAGTATGTCCATCCATGGACAAGTATGTCCGCCCTATTCCTACCTGTGTGCCGCCTGTCACCACTGTGATGTGTGAAAACCGCCGTACTGCTGCTAAGAGGGCCTGTGTACGTTCCCATATCACTATGGGAGTGCTGCCGTATGTGTACCCATCGTGATGGCGAGCGTACAGGCATGTGTACGGTCCGTACCACTACGAGTACGCATACGCAAGAACACCCATAGTGGTAGGGCCGTACACACGCCTGAACGCTCCCTATCACTATGGGTGTCCTCGCGTATGCATACTCGTAGTGGTATGGGCCGTACACACGCCTGTACGCTCCCTATCTCTATGGGTGTCCTCGCGTATGCGTACTCGTAGTGGTACGGCCCGTACACACGCCTGTATGCTCCCTATCACTATGGGTGTCCTCGCGTATGCGTACTCGTAGTGGTACGGGCCGTACACACGCCTGTACGCTCCCTATCACTATGGGTGTCCTCGCGTATGCGTACTCGTAGTGGTACGGACCGTACACACGCCTGTACGCTCCCTATCACTATGGGTGTCCTCGCGTATGCGTACTCGTAGTGGTACGGGCCGTACACACGCCTGTAAGCTCCCTATCACTATGGGTGTCCTCGCGTACACGTAGTGATAGTGAGCGTACAGGCATGTGTACGGCCCGTACCACTATGAGTACGCATACGCGAGGACACCCATAGTGATAGTGAACGTAGGCACGCGTGTACGGGCCGTTGCAATGCATTTGGGGTGCCCTAGGGCCCCGGAACGCACCGTACCTGTGTGTGAAGCTCCAAATTACATAGGGGACACATGAGGGACAAGTATTAAAGCCTACATGCATGCTGGTTGTCATGGAGACCAAGTTTACATTTTGAATTTGTTCAGGAAGGTGCACAGCAGAAGTCAGTTGGAATGAATCTACTTTGTTGCAATGTGTTTGTGGGGCTGACATCATGCAGGAGAAAAAAACAGATTGAGAACCCACAGACTGCTAGGTTTGAAGGGATTGGAGGAAACATAGGATGCAAATGTGAGTGACCAATCACTCTGTACTCCTGTGCATGAGATGGGCCAGCAAGGCAGATATAAGGCAGCCAGGTCCCATGAGGGAGCACTTGCCTGCACATCTCTGTATTCCACGACCCAGCTGCTGCTACTGATTCCCTGGAACCATGTCAGGGGCTGTGGAGAGGTCACAGCCATTCACCCTGGAGGAGAACATGGCTTTGGTGGATGTGATCCTCCCACGGTACCCCATGCTGTATGGGTGGCCAGGTTATCAGGTGAGTGCAGTGTCCACTGGCACAGACTGTGTCCCTTTTTTGTGACTGTGACTTCTGCCATTGTGTCCAGGTGTGACACACATGCTATGTACTGTAGGGGGGGTCACAGGGGGGGAATGCCTGATGTCTCCCAGCAGTGCCCTGAGACAGGAGGGGTGGGTGCCTATCACTCCCAGCAGTGCCCTGAGACAGGAGGGGTGTGTGCAGAGTTCTCCCAGCAGTGCCCTGAGACAGGAGGGGTGGGTGCAGAGTCCTCCCAGCAGTGCCCTGAGACAGGAGGGGTGGGTGCAGAGTCCTCCCAGCAGTGCCCTGAGACAGGAGGGGTGGGTGCCTATCACTCCCAGCAGTGCCCTGAGACAGGAGGGGTGGGTGCAGAGTCCTCCCAGCAGTGCCCTGAGACAGGAGGGGTGTGTGCAGAGTCCTCCCAGCAGTGCCCTGAGACAGGAGGGGTGGGTGCAGAGTCCTCCCAGCAGTGCCCTGAGACAGGAGGGGTGGGTGCCTAACACTCCCAACAGTGCCCAGACATGAGAGGGGTGGGTGCAGAGTCCTCCCAGCAGTGCCCTGAGACAGGAGGGGTGGGTGCCTATCACTCCCAGCAGTGCCCTGAGACAGGAGGGGTGGGTGCAGAGTCCTCCCAGCAGTGCCCTGAGACAGGAGGGGTGGGTGCAGAGTCCTCCCAGCAGTGCCCTGAGACAGGAGGGGTGGGTGTGATGCACAGTGTGAGCCTGGATCATTGATTGTGTAGTTGCCCTCATTCCACCTGTGTCCTTTCAATGGCACGTACTGCTTTTGGCCTTCCCCCAGAGGATCATGTCCCTATGACAAAGGTGCAATGCGTTGGATGCACACTATGCCTTGTTGTAAACAGCAAATGTGTTCTAATCTGTGTCCCCGTGACATGTGCAAGGTGTATTGATGTAGTGTCACTTGTTCATCCTCACAGGTAGATGCCTCTGCCAAGGAGCAGATATAGCTGGACGCCGTCAGCGCCATGAGGAGTGCGGATGGTCGGAGGCGGCACCTGTCCCAGGTGAGGAAACGCTGGCAGGATATCCGGTGCTGGGCGCCGAGGATCGCACGGGTCCTGCTGGGGGACTCACCTGAGAGCCACAAGAACCGCGGGCGCCGCCGTCTCTCCCACATCCAGAAACGTGTGCTGGCGGTGGTCTTTCCAGACTTGGACAGGCGTCTACAGGAGATGCAGCAGCCGGAAGGGGGTAGGTACACGTGCGTGTTTGTTGTGTTTCACCAGCATTTGTAAGTGCACTGTTCCATGGATACACTTCCAGGGTTTATGGTGCTGTGCAGATCCTGTTCCCCACAGTATTGCAGTGCTCTCCTGCCTCCCTTCCCCTCCTTGCAATGTGTTCCCTGGTCTGTGTGTAGTCACTCCATCACAAGGTTATGTAGCCTGACACCTTCTACAAGTGTACAATGCCTGCAGCCTCATGTGTGGGGGTGGTGTGTAACAGGTTGTGTGACCTTGCCTGTGCCCTGTCCAGTTCTGGACTTGTGGGTTCCATGTCAGTTGGCACTAATGCTGAGTCCAGACATGGGAGTTAATCTCTCGAGTGCCAGGCCTTCCAGCAGGCATGTCCCATGTGGTGGCCTGTGACATGATGTGCATGAGTGTGCGTTACGCATAGTGCAGGGATGTTAGCGTGTGTTGCAGTCATTCCCATTCAGGAGCATGGAGTGGTGTGGCCACTACTGTCCCCAGGGGCATATTTTCCTAGGTATCATGTGTGTAATCCGAGAATGTCGACAATCTCTGTGTCTACAGCATAGGTTGTGTTCTGTGCCATTGTCCCCTGGCACCATGTTTCTTGACGTGAGATGTATTACAAGTGTCCACTGTCCAGCCTGACCTGATTTTCCAAGTACATACTCACGGTGGCAATTGCCTGTGTGTCTTGTTGCAATCATCTGATGATGCCCATTTGTACATGATTATTTGGACAGGCGCACCTTGGGTATTTGGTGTGCAATCTTGAATTATTGCATCCCATGTGTATTTCACCCAGACTAAGAGATGTAAGTGCTTCCTCTGTCTCCACAGATTTGTCTCATGTAGGGGGTGGGTGGTGCGGGCATGGCCTACATGTCAAGACCTGTTATCTCCTTGCTAGGACGGGCCAGTGTGTGATGTTTGTCTGGACATACACTCAAGGTGCAGTGTGCCAGTCAGGGTGGGCATGTTATCAGTATTACCTATGCTGCATGTGCCTCTAGTTCCTGGATATGGTCCCTGCTCATCCCAATTTCCTGCCACGCTGTGTGGTGCAGATGCAGTGCTGTATTGTCCCCAGGGCCTTGCTCCTCAGTCAAAATTCCATGTCATCTCATTTGCTATTGTGTCATGCTCTCCATAGTTTTTCCATGGCATGGTGGGTCACACAACTGTGTCTTGCAGGGCCTACATATGTACCTTGTTTTGTAGTTGTAACTCTTCCTTTGTTTCAGGCTATGCACTGTAACCTAAGTAGATTTGACTCATGTGACATATGTATACAGGTGTATGATTAATTTCTGTCTCTTCACCCTGCCCACAGCATCGTCGGGGGACACGGAGGGAGACATGGACACAGACGGCGCGGAGGGACCGAGCACCAGTGCCAGCGGTGACATCGAGGCTGGCACTTCGAGTGGGACTGAGGCGGAGGAGAGTGAACCCGGGGACCTGTCGACTGGCACAACAGAGTATGAAGCTGACGGGTCCGAGTGGGCCGTGGCTGCACCACCATCTGACAGCAGCCCTACATCTCGCACCGCCCCCTCCATTGGCATCAGCCGCCTCCCACGTGCTCGTGTCCCTTCCCAACGTGCCCGGTCACCACATGTCTCCTTCCTGCCAGGCACCGCACCCCCTGCCCCTGTCTCCACTGCTGCCGCCAATGCTGAGTCTGTGGACATCCAGCGGCAGTTGCAGATTGGTCAGACTGCGATCCTTAATGTCCTCCATGCCCACAGCCAGGTCCTCAACAACATGGAGGCATACTTGGAGGGCATTCATTCATCGCAGGCTGACCAACGCAACTTGCTGAGGTCCATAGACTCCACACTGACTGCAGCAGTGGGTCTCCTGCAGCGCTACGTCCCACCCCCTACCCCTGCCCCTTCCACACTTCCCACTCCCATGCCTGTCCCACATACACCCAGACGTAAGCATGCACCCACCACAACACACACAGGCACCACACCAGCAGGGAAGGTCCGCCGCACACCTCCTGACACGCACACACAGGGTGAAGTAGGCACACCCACTGGGTCGGGGGGCAAACGTGTGACACGCAGCCAGAGTGGGAGTCCGCATTCCACCAAATCCACTCCCTCCAAATCACCTCCCCTCAGCTCTCCTGGCCAGATCTCCCCCAAAGACTCCTTCATGGCCGCTCTGTCCCTGAGCCCCACAGTGACACCACCCCGCAAGCGGTCAAGGAAGTCCACGGTCAGGGTCCTTGAGTCCCCCCCCCCTGTCCACACCCTCCCCCAGTGGCGCTGCGACCCATCCCTCTGACCCCCCCCCCTCCTTGGGGCCTGTGGTTCCTTCGGGTGCAGGGGAGTCCCTGGAGGACCTTGCCGAGGTGTGCAGCGCGCTCCTAGAATCCACCTTTGGCCCTGCCCCACCCCCTGTGGTGGAGTCCTCCATCCCTGCACCCACGTCGCCTACCCTTCGCCCTCCTGTCCCTGCGGTGCCTGTTCCTTCCCCCCAACATGATGCCCTCACCCCTGTGGAAGACAACGGCTTGTAACTGTGCAGGCAAGCTAGGGGACACGCATCTCACTGTGTCCCCCATCCAGCTGTGACTCCTGGACTGCCCTATGGGCTTTGTAATTATTGGACTTACTTCATACTAGTTTTTTGCTCATGCTGAATAAAGCTATTTATTTTTTGCCCTTGGAACACTCCTGCTTTGCTGGCATTGCTGTTGGTGGGGCTGCTACATGGTTGTGGGTGTTGGTCATGTGTTGGGTGTTTGGGAAATGTAGTAGTGTGCTGCTCATAGGGGGGACCCTGAGATCTGTGTGCCATCACACGGTGTTAGCTACCTTTCTCCATTCATGTAAGCAGTTGCTGCATGTTGCAATTGTCCCAAGGTGTATTCCTTCCTCTGTGTACCCTGACTTCTTCCCTGCAGGGTGTCCCCTGACTTTAGCGCAGAGCTGTGTGTACATTAGCTGGGTGTGTGACGTAGTCCTTCACCTTTGCACATGCATACTGAGCCATTCTCCACCTGCATCATTCGTGGCATCCTTGGTAGTCATTGTACTTGTGTATGTGGACTATTGACATGACTTCATGTGGACATGTTTTCTTTTTGGCCCCATGCATGCGTATACTCCCAGCCTCGCACACATGTGGTACATGTACTGCAGGGTCTTTGTGCACCTGACTGACATTTGTGGGCATGGTATCTGTGGCTACTGCACCCTTTGCGTTCCATGGGCACTGCTGGGAGTGATGGGCACCCACCCCTCCTGTCTCTGGGCACTGCTGGGAGTGATAGGAACCCACCCCTCCTGTCTCAGGGCACTGCTGGGAGGACTCTGCACCCACCCCTCCTGTCTCAGGGCACTGCTGGGAGGACTCTGCACCCACCCCTCCTGTCTCTGGGCACTGCTGGTAGTGATAGGCACCCACCCCTCCTGTCTCTGGGCACTGCTGGGAGTGATAGGAACCCACCCCTCCTGTCTCAGGGCACTGCTGGGAGGACTCTGCACCCACCCCTCCTGTCTCTGGGCACTGCTGGGAGTGATAGGAACCCACCCCTCCTGTCTCAGGGCACTGCTGGGAGGACTCTGCACCCACCCCTCCGGTCTCAGGGCACTGCTGGGAGGACTCTGCACCCACCCCTCTCATGTCTGGGCACTGCTGGGAGTGTTAGGCACCCACCCCTCCTGTCTCAGGGCACTGCTGGGAGGACTCTGCACATACCCCTCCTGTCTCAGGGCACTGCTGGGAGGACTCTGCACCCACCCCTCCTGTCTCTGGGCACTGCTGGGAGGACTCTGCACCCACCCCTCCTGTCTCTGGGCACTGCTAGGAGTGATAGGCACCCACCCCTCCTGTCTCTGGGCACTGGTGGGAGGACTCTGCACACACCTCTCCCATTTCACAATATGTACGCTCATTACATACACGGATGTGGGTACGCTCCATGCATTCGAGGTGGGGGTACGTGTCGTACTTACACTGTTGGGGTGGGGGGTACGCTCCATACGTCCGCGGGTGAGGGTACGGGTCGTACTTACACTGTTGGGGTGGGGGGTACGCTCCATGCATTCGAGGTGAGGGTACGTGTCGTACTTACACTGGTGGGGTGGGGGTACGCTCCATTCGTCCGCGGGTGAGGCCACGGGTCGTACTTACACTGTTGGGGTGGGGGGTACGCTCCATGTATTCGAGGTGAGGGTACGTGTCATACTTACACTGTTGGGGTGGGGGTACGCTCCATTTGTCCGCGGGTGAGGCCACGGGTCGTACTAACACTGTTGGGGTGGGGGGTACGCTCCATGCATTCGAGGTGAGGGTACGTGTCGTACTTACACTGTTGGGGTGGGCTACGCTCCATACGTCCGCGGGTGGGGGAAGGGGTGTACTTACACTGTTGGGGTGGGGGTACGCTCCATGCGTCTGCGGGTGAGGGTACGTGTCGTACTTACACTGTTGGGGTGGGGGGTACACTCCATACGTCCGCGGGTGGGGGTACGTGTCGTACTTGCACTGTTGGGGTTGGGGGTCCGCTCCATGCATACGGGGTGGGGGTACGGTCCGTACATATCCGTCCCCACGCTATGTGATGCTTGTGCAGGCCGTCCCCAGGCCTTTGCCACGTGGGTACGAGCCGTCCCGCCATTGTTGGGGTGACGTAGGTGTGGGCGTGGTACGACTCGTACCCACGCTCTTAAGGCATGGGTACGGGACGTACCTGTCTGGTTGTGTTGCAGGTTCGCGTCGTCAAGGACTTCCGTTGTGGCGGTCGCTGGCTTGGCTGGACAAGGCCCCACCCCCTCGTAGTGACCAGGGCCTGGGAGTCAGGTATGTCCAGGGCATGTGTGCTGTGTGACTATGGTGGGGGTTTTGTGGCCTGCACCTGCTCCTGCCCCCCCCCCCTTTCCCCCCCTTTCCCCCCTCCCTTAGTGGTTCTGACCTTCTGCGGCGTCTGCGTCGTAACCTGTTAAGGAGGTCGACTGCTATGAGGGCCGGTATGACACGTAGGTTCGGGTCCATGTCTGTCCGTCGCGTACTGGTACTCCTTTTTCGCGTCGTCCTGTCTGTCCGTCGCGTACTGGTACTCCTTGTTCGCGTCGTCCTGTCTGTCCGTCGCGTACTGGTACTCCTTGTTCACGTCGTCCTGTCTGTCCGTCGCGTACTGGTACTCCTTGTTCGCGTCGTCCTGATTTCCCGGCAGTTTTTGGCAGCCGGAAAATATTCACCGTGCGGGATGACGTCGGTGCGAATCGTAATTCCTGGTTCGTGAATGGCAGGCTGCGTGCGTCCCGACGTCAGGTCGGCGCTTTCCCGGATCGCATTTGTACGTTTATTTTAGTCGGTCGGTGTTTTGTACGATTCGTACGGAAAAGGTGTTTCCGTCCGAATCGTAATTCCATGTTTGTATATTTACACGACCGGGTACGCGTCGGACGGGGAATATGCTCCGTCCGACGGTTCGTACCTGGTTTTTGCCGGATCGTAATCGGCACCTCTGTTGGTCCTCTGGCAAGGATATATGGCTTGGTCTAAGAGGCATACTTGAAACAAAATGAACCTTGATTTAAATCTTTTAAGAGCTTGGAGCCAGAGAACAATTCGCTTTCTGGGGAATGGAGTTGGAAACCTCCATGCAGAACGGCGCGAAACAGTATTGATGTACATAAGCCCAAAATTGGTTGATCTAGCAAGCAAGAAGTCTAGTCAAGAATCTTGAGGTTTATTATTTGGTGTGAGCATGGTAAGGTCATTAGGGAAATATGATCATTTACTGCCCCAGATAAGGCCCAAGCATCCATGCAAAAGTCTTTGAAGGTACTAATTTAAAAGTTAGGTCCAGAAGGAGAGGGCAGCCTTTTACTCATAGCTAATACAAGACTCAATTTGAACAAGGCAGATGACTTTTCATGGGAAGTCATGGTTCTACAGGTTTATTTTACCAAAGAGGAAGAGGAGGACGGGCTAGGTGCACAAGAGCAAGGGGAGAAAACAGCGTTTACAGACAAGGTGAGTATGAGGATTACTTCTGGTTTTACCCAGGGGAAAGTGGGGGGAACACTGAGACACTTTTTGAAAGGACTGGAAGAAAAATAACAAATTGCAATGGTGACAGGTTATGCAAAAGAATGAAAGTCAGATCAATTTCAGTGATAAATAAAACAAGGGAACTGTCTTTCAGAAAGGATCAATGGGAGATTGCTTCATGGTAAATAGATTAACTATGGCAAAGGGTGCAATAGTGAAGGTGAATGATAATCACGTAGGTTTTGTGAGCACTCTGTTTTCAGTGGAAAAGAAAGACAAGGGTTAGAGACCTGTGACAAAGTTAAGGTGTGTAAATTATTATTCAACATACCCACATTACAAGATGGAGGTTATTTATCTGTTATGGAATCTTTTCCAGGTTTTGGTTTGGATGGTGGAGATGGATCTGAAGGATGCATATTTTACTATTCCAGTTGCATTAGAGAGCCCGATGTTCAGTTGGAAGTGTCAGTTATACCAGTCACAGTGCCTTTCTTTTGAGCTTTCATCACCCCTTGGGGATTTACGAACGTGTTGAGGCCAGTAATGGGTCTTCTGAGAGAGAGGAAAATGGTTGATTATATATTTAGATGACATTTTAATAATGAATCTGAATGTTGATATGTTAAAATCACAGTTGGTTTGGTAAAGAAATTGTCAGAATTGTTAGGGTTCATTGTGAATCAAGAGAATTCAGTTTTACTGCATTCTCAAAGTGTGGGCTTTCTAGGATTTAGGATAGATATGGTGAAGGTAGAACTTCCATTGCCAGAAAAGAAGATAACAAAGATAAAACAGGAAGTGAAGCATTTTTTAAAGAAGCAGAAGGTTAATGTAGATCAGATACTGTTCTCATACGTAAAGCCTTTTAAAACTGTGTCTTCGGCTACTTTTAAGTGTGGGAAGAAAATTCGAAGAGATATTGAAGGCTGCAGATTGGTCCAATGCACACATGTGGAGAAAGTTGTATTTTAAACAAATCAAGCATGTTTCAGGGTATGTGCTGAAAGGTTTTGACCATGCATAATGCTAACCTTCTGCCTTGCCATAAAATCAGATTCTCATATGTTTCGTGATTAGAGAATCGTAATTTTATCAAAGACAAGGAGGCTAGCATTATCCCTCCCTCCCTGGATGAGGAGGTAAGAGGGTGTTTATAATAGGTCGAAAATAAGAGGAAGAAGATGGAATGCTTATTTAAATATTTTTGTTGGTAAATTGTAAGGATTAAGTAGTTCTCTTTCAGGGAACCGTTTATATTAGGTGAATTGCAAAATAATTTCTTTTTGTTAGAGAAAAATAATATGGGGCACTGGAGGATTAGGAGACTGATGAGGCTATGAAGATAACAGCAACAAAAGAGGAAGATGATGGAGGTCAGGGAGATATTATGGTACTGCAGAGTTCTAATTTCATTGTGGGTTCATTTACTGTTCTATTGCATGGAACTTTGAAGCGTTTGCTGTGCAGAAGGAGTGAATTACAGCTAACGCATAATGCTAGCCTCCCTGTCTTTATTAAAATTTAAAATAATGATTCTCTAGTCATTAAATCTATCAAAATCAGCATTCCACAATATGAAAAAGACTTAAAGACCCTATTGCAGGACTCATGTGTGGGTGCATTTGATGGGCCAAACAAGAGGTGGTATGCAGACAAATGCCATTATATCGATGTTTAAAAATCGATATGACAGAATATCGACCATCAAGAATATCGTCTTCCAGAATATCGACATGCAGGTAAGAAATATCGTTTCAATTAATATCGATGTTAGTAAAATTGTTATTAAAAATATCGTTGTTAATAATATCGATTTTTTTGTGTTTTGTAGGTTGGTATATGTGTAAAAAGTAAAGCCTATTTTTGTAATGTATGTTTGAATCTTTTACAAGTAATTATTTTTATGTTAATTAATTTTTGTGTATTTTAGTTGTGGGTTTATAGGGAAATAGGTTGGGAAGTAATTTAATTATAATATATTTAATATTATTTTTTAGAAGTTATTAATTTAAAAAAAACACAATATTGCGTTTTAGTTCTGTAGCGGGTTGTGGGTTTATATGGGAATAGGGTGGGAAGTAATTTAATTTAAATTAATGAATTAATAATGTTATTATTTAATATGTTTGTATTTAATAATTTATATTGCCCATTGTGATAATTATTTTGTTATTAATTAATTATTAATTGGTTATTAATAATTGATCATTAATTGGTAAATATGTTAGTTGTGTAATTTTTTAAGGAGCAGGTTGTGGTTTTATAGGGTAGTAGGGTAGGAAGTAATTTAATTATAATTATTAATTAATAATTGTATTAATTAATATTTATGTAATTCATATTTTATAATGTAAGTTGTGTTAAAATGTTAATAACTAGTTTTAATTGGATATTAATTATTAATAAATAATTGGCAAATATGTTAATTGTGTAATGTTTTTATGAGTTGGCTGTGGGTTGATAGGGGAATGGTGTGGGAAGTAATTCAATTTTAATACAATTCTTCTTATTTTTTTATATACAATATTTATTTAAAGTTATTTTATAGTATTAATTGTGTGAACTGTTTTTAATTTGCTTGGTAATTGTTATTAGTTAATTAATTAATTTTTAAATAATTATCTTAATTGTGTAATATTTTACAATATTGGTGGTGACGTTTATAGGGTAATATAGTGGGAGGTAAATTATTTTTGAAAAATTAATTATTTGTTCATTAATGTTAATTATTTTGCAGGAGTGGGAATACTAAATTATTCCCCTCCGCTATCCAACACTTTTCCAACTGTTACACTTGGTGGAGTGGGAATAGTAAATTATTCCCACTTGCTAAGCAACACTTTCCCTACTGTTGCACTCGCTGGAGTGGGAATAGTAATTTTTACTCACCCGCTATCCACCACTTTCCCTACTGTTGCACTCGCTGGAGTGGGAATAGTAATTTGTACCCACCCACTATCCATCACTTTCCCTACTGTTGCACTTGCTGGAGTGGGAATAGTAATTTTTACATACCCGCAATCCAACACTTTCCCTACTGTTGCACTCGCTGGAATAGGAATAGTAATTTTTACATACCCGCTATCCAACACTTTCCCTACTGTTGCACTCACTGGAGTGGGAATAATCATTTTTACATACCCGCTATCCAACACTTTCCCTACTGTTGCACTCGCTGGAGTGGGAATAGTAATTTTTATCTACCAGCTATCCAACACTTTCCCTACTGTTGCACTCGCTGGAGTGGGAATAGTAATTTTTACCCACCCGCTATCCAATACCTTCCCTACTGTTACACTCCCTAGAGTGGGAATAGTAAATGTAACCCCCCCGCTTTCCAACACTTTCCCTACTGTTACACTCGTTGGAGTTGGAATAGTAATTTTTACACACCCGCTATCCAATACTTTCCCTACTGTTGCTACTCCCTGGAGTGGGAATAGTAAATTTAACCCCCCGCTATCCAACACTTTACCTACTGTTACACTCGTTGGAGTGGGAATAGTAATTTTTACCCACATGCTATCCAACACTTTCCCTACTGTTGCACTCACTGGAGTGGGAATAGCAAAATATTCCCCTCTGCTTTCCAACACTTTCCGTTTTGTTGCATTTGCTGTAGTGGGAATAGTAAATTATTCCCCTCCGCTATCCAACCCTTTCCCTACCGTTGCACTTTCTGTAGTGGGAATAGTAATTTTATCCCGTACGCTATCCAACATTTCCCTACTTTTATAGTTAATGTAGTGTAAAATATGTTTTTAAACATAAATATTAATTTTAATATTTTAATGTATTATATATATATTTTATTTTTATATTTATATTACAGGTTTATGTATATATGTATTTATAACTTTTCTTATGTTTCTAACAATTTATAATTAAATAAAATAATTATTTAATATTATTAAGTTAATATATATAAAAAAAATGTAAGTATCATTTTTTATATTACATTTATCATTTATCATTTTTTAACATTTTTAAATAATTCTAACTATGGGGTCTATTATGATGGCGTAACGGTACACGAGACCGACCGCCAGAGGTGCGCGGTCCCGCCAGGCCCATTAGGATGCGACCGCCACCCTGGCAGTCGCATTCCACATATTTTACATTACGGCGGGCGGTGCTGTAAGCAGCACCCGCCGCGATACAAAATATGCATGTTGTGCATTGGCATGCAAAACGTGACAGGCACCACGCGGTGTATGCCAACCAAGAGGGCTACCATAGGTACCCCCAAGTGCAGCACCCCACCCCCACCCCCCTCCCGGGTGCCCGTAACGGGCCCCAAAGCAATTTCTGCCAGCCTGTCCATGGCGGCATCGCCGCCATGGACAGACCTTTAAAATTGCGCATCCTAATATGCAGGGCCTTTTCTGCCCGGCCGGGAATCAGACCGGCGAAGAAGCGGTGGACGGTCTTTCCGTCTGCCGTGATGCCCCTCGCCTGACCAATAAGGCGGGGGTGAAACGGGAGCTTCTGGCAGGCAGATCGCCATCGCCGGGCCGGCGGTGGACACCGCCGTCCTGACGGTGGCGATCTGCCCAATATGCTAATAGGCCCCTATGTTTTTATTATTATATTTATTTAATTATTTTTATATTATTATTAAGACATTTAAAAAAACGATATTTTAAACAACGATATTTTGGTTTAGATATTTTTGTACTTACCATTGTAGAGATAGGCTGTTGATAGTCTGTCCATCGATATTGTAGACTCGATATTCCTGTAGATCCATATTCTGTCTGTCGATATTCAGTGAGAGATCCACAAGAGGCCGAATGATGATCTGAATGATCAGTAGTCTGATGACTTGTATGCTAATGATGCATAATACATGTATGATAATGCCACTAATGCCTCTACAAAATGTTAAATCTGCTGACTAGCCTCAAACATTATTTTGGATGCAGAAGGCAACTCATGTTTGATCCAGATTTGTTACAGAACCTTAATTCTGCTAAGTGGTGTCCATCACCATTTTTGGATGATTACATAAAGTCCAAAATCAGAAGTCTCATGAGAAGAACAGCTTGGTTAAAAATGAGGGCCAAATGCCCTAGACCAGTTATTACAGATAAAGTGGCCATCACCCTATCTCTGAACACTAAAATCATCAAATTTTCAAGCAGAGGGGTTAAGGGTCCCAAAAGGGATGTGGAGAGAGCCTGGCCATCATGCAAGGACAAGATGATGGACACCTTGAGTCCATTAACAAAAGTGACTGGCTGAGCAGGCAAGAGCCTGAAATAATGTCTAGGTGGGCTCAAAGAACAATGCGTTTTTTGGGAAATGCAAATGTTGGACTCTCATTTTAGAAGGGTAAGAGACATACTGAGAACAGAGCAAAATTTCAGAAACCTTCCGGTTCTGAGGTTGGAATTATTAACCAGGGATATCGATTTGGTGACAACTGTATTGCTGTTAATGTGCTGTAACATCCTATGATATTAGTTACAGGTTAACAATAAATATTTGTAATCATTCTAAATTTATACTATACATTCAAATATGTGATATTTTAAAAACACTTTGCTATATGGACATCTGCATTTCGATGGTGGAGATTTCCTCCAACAGTTGCAAAGTTTACACCTGCAAATACTGTTGCAAGATGCTCTACTCACTCGTGAGGGAATGGAGGGTAAGTCCACACCTACACACCTACGTATAAATTTCCAATTGGAAAAGGTAAATAGCAAAAAAATGTGAAAAGTTACATCTAGGTGAACAAGTAAATCTACAAGATTTGTGAAAAGGGCCCATTGTGTGTGTATGTATACATATATATCGCACATATAGAACATATGTAAGAATTGCATTCCTCTTTCAGTTCACACTAGTCTCGCTCCTGAGGCATAGCTTGCAAATGCTTTGATTTTAGTCTCAGCACTCCTGCCCTCCTTGTCTTCCATGGGACCTTAACCAAAATATCCATCTCTCAGCCTCCTTGCTTACTTATTGGCTTGGATAAGTGCTAGAAACTTTCTCTCTACCGAAATCACTCTGCTAAAAATCCCTCTAGCTTTGCAAAATTGACACCACAAGAGCTCAGGACCTTGGAAATGGCATGTGCTGACGCAGCCGCTGCTCTTATTTGAAGCAAACCATTTGGTCTTCACTAGATTAGCAGTTTCTCTAACATAAGGTCTGTGTGCTTCGCCTTTATTTCTCCACGGAATGCACAGAAATTAGGTGAAAATAATCTGGAAATAAAATTGATTGCTTTCAGTAACCCAACCGAGAGTGTGAACAGTTCATATAACAGAGCAGCAAGACACAGTAGGACATGTTGATAAATGCCTACTGGAGAACGTCCTAACAACAATCTGATGTGTGCATTACAACAAATGCTCGGGGTCTAACCAATGCGTGGCTGAAATGGAGAGATATGCTGTAGACTTATGAACTAAGAAAGAAGTGCAAAAAATGGTATCTAAAAAGTGACTAAGCAACATTATGAATGAATAAATCAACTGCTGAATACACAACAGAAGTCTGAAAGTAAATAAAGTGTGCAGTCCCTGTGCGTCCATGCATAGAAATTGGGGAGAATGAAATCGGTCAAGCCATGGGTCCTGAGAAGCTTTTCGAGGGCACAATGACAACTTTGCTAGTGAGGATAGTGGAGCACTATATAAACAAGGAGAGAAGATAGACTATGTCTGTTAGCCTCGATCAATAACATGTCTATTTGAAACACGTTAGCTGCATTTATATATTTCGTTTCATAAAGCTGGGCCATTCGAGAGAAAATGAAGAGTTTTTTCTGCTATTTTAAGCGCTGCTTTCTTTCATATTTTTTAAAAAGTTTGCTTCCAACCTATCTTCAAGAAATTCAAATTAATATTTCTGACTAAATGATTCCCATTTCTTCTAGGAACACATCAACAGGTTCCTGAGATGATCCACTTCAGAGTGCTACTGTGACAATACACTGGTGCTAATGATTTTAAATACCCAGTGCTTAATTTGTTAAACAAATGAGTGCCGATGCCCAAAGCTCTGCTCCAGCGGTACTATTGATAATTGGTGCGCCGAATATCAAGGCCCTATTGTGTTGAATTCACATCTGACCTCTTAAATCCCCTACAGACACTTATGGCCCTTTATCTATCTCTTGTAGGTTCCTGCTTTCTCCCTTTGTGAGTTGTGAAGATTTAACCGCCTTTCTCTTTTTTCTTCTTTCCCCTTTGTTTATTTTTCCCTCTCTTGCTTGTGGTCAATATCAGATGAAGAAAAATAAGTGTTGTTCCCCAAAAATGAGTGCCAGTAGACCCCCACTGGCATCCATCAGTTCAAATTACGCACTGCAAATATCTTTCTTTTGTGTAGTGTTGGTACGCATTTACTTGTCTCCAGCACACTTATTGGCTACCAGCCCCGTTAAACTGTACCTCAGCTATCATTACTGATCCTAAATAGATACATAATTGATGTGTCAAATAGGGGTCAAAAACATAGGAGATATCCTGCGCGCTGTAGTACATTACAGCCTATGGGACTTGCATTATGACGGACAGGATAGTTACCACGTTTGTGTAGGAGTGTGCCATACCTCAAAATCAAAAAAAGGACTTGGTAAGCTTCATGAAGTGCACCAGCTACCTTTTTCTAAATCTGCAACATTTAGTGGATGGATTGACGTCACTCGGGTGCTATCCCTTCATCCCTTTCCCAGAGCCTGTACCATGCAAAGTACCTTGAAAGCCTTCACTGTTCTCTTCTGAGCACCACCAATTCCCCTACCACAAGGGCAGCTACCCCAGCCCACAATGTCCTCTTAAGAGCATTGTCACCTCTCACCAAAGCAATCCTGTGCATGCCACTCGCACTGGCCTTGCGCTATTACCCTACAATGATCGTCTGTACCCCTGCCACTGCAGAAGTTTACTGTTTATGGACTGTCTCCCACTGCCGTCCCTGGGTTATCTGTTCTCACTTCTCCTCCCCGCATGCCTTACATCCTCAAGGAGGGCCAGTTAGTCAGCAGGATATCTCCCTGTTACAGGGCACCCCATACACAGGACAACCTATAACAGAATATATTGCCAAGCAGATGCTGAGGGTAGGTTGAACTTCAATTCAACAAAGAATCTTTGGTCATCAGTCATTGCCAGGAACCGTAGGTTATTATATTGCAAGGGTTTTAGTTGAAATATTCAATATTAATTTGAATATTTTAAAATACGTCTACTCAAATGATTAATAACTAAAATACATATCTTTATAAATAAGCAATATGAAAAAAACTGAAAAAACAGAGTGCAAATAAACTAAATGGCCATATTAAGTGAGTAAAACGTCATCTAAGCTACAAAATGTGGATTGTACTAGAATAAAATAGTGAACAATCTCTTAGTTAATAGTGAAGGAAGCAGTGTGAACTATAGTGAATTAATCAAAAGGTGAAACAATATTACCTAGAGTGAATCAGAGTCAATGGCTCAAAAATGAAATAATGTTTATGACAGCTCAATAGAAAAGAATGATCTAGACAACTATTAAATTCTGTGCAGGGGAAAAGAGTTCACACTATCAATGAACGCTACTGTTTGGGGTTCAAATCACTGTTTGAGGCTCTATGGTCCCATCTCCCAGGACTCTCTGCTTGCATGGCTGGTCTCAGTCTTTTACAAGTAGAAGAGGAATGTTAAGTTTGTTATTCCTGTTATGGTTAGAGATAGGCATTTCCCAATGTCCCGGGGCATAGCTTTCTCTCCGTTTCTTGATCTGCTGATGTAACTTTAAGATCCTGGTCAGAAACTAGATATCTTGGAATTTCCGCTGGGATCCAGGTTAATGTCCAAGGGCAGCCTTTATAATTAAAGTTTTTCAAAACATAAATTGAACAATGAACATTGGGGCAGGGAATTGAGCCACTAAAATGTATTTGAGATGACCCACAGAAGTAGGCATACTTCTTATCAGTCTTGAATGGGCTCATATTCTCTCATAGTATCTTTGAGAGGTAAAGAGTTTAATAGCACCTGAATACAGAGCTGTCATTGCACTACGTTGGTTAGGTTTGCCATGAAAGCTTGTATGTTAGTGTTGGTATTTATATAGTAACTTCAAGAGATTTTCAACACTTCTTCAAAGGTTTTTAATAGATGTAAGATTCAGCAAATGGCACATATGGGATTACTGACTTGGTGTCAGGATGCAGAAGAAATTGTGGTCAACGTAAGTCACAAGGTATTATTAATATTGTGACAGAGTGTGAAAAGATTTCTGGTCTATGTATGTTCCTTCTAACAACCAAACGTTGAGGCTAATTGGATGGATGAATACACCACTGCTGCCATCTATAAAGGTTTACGTAAAAACTTAAAGGGCGATATGGCGTTAGTGGACAATAGACCTACCATGTGTGATGCCTTAAAAGACAAAGCCGCAAATAGGAACTTAACAATGAACTTGGCACACAGAAGTGGGGCTTTAGATAACCTTTTGCCCTCCCTAAGCCAACCACTGCTAAATTGGAAAGGATAGTGAATAAGCAAGGAGGAAATAAAACTCATTATGTCAGCAAAGCTCTCCCTAAAGAAAATAAATAAACGATAAGGAAGGAGGGACTGATTTTATAATGTGGCAAATACTGACATTTTGCAGGGAAATTAAAGAAACCCCATGTGACCTGTAAACCCTAAATGATCCGGCGAACTTAATGGTTACGGACTTTGCAACCAAAAACACGTTTTCATCTACTGGTACACAGTATTTAAAAAGATAAGTCCCTGGGCCCTCGTTAAGAGGTCAGTGCAGCTTGCACTACCCATTGCCCCTTCCAGTGCTGCCAATGACAGTACTAACACAACTACTGCTGTCACACACCTACAAGTGTGACAAGTGAGATTCTTCCAGGCCCCCAAAGCTTTAAGAATGGCTTGGGCAGTAGGTATCAATTATTTTAATGCATATTGAATTAATAAATTGTTTTGCTAATCATTAAATTAGACAAACAGTGCAGACTGTCATAAGTGCTCGTGTTGGCAATTAAGTGCCGGTGTCGAACACCAAAACGCACCGGCTCAAGTTGAGCACTACTGATACAGATAACTACACTTCAGTGACCACAGACTATTAATGCTCTGATGGTTCTGGGGCATTGATGTTGATTCCTGCATACAGCAAGAGTTGAAACTCCAGAAAAAAACTAAGACAAAGCCATACAGACTATCAATAGCAGCCCTTTAACATTAGGAGGGGTCTTTTGGGGAAAAAAGTCCCTTCAAAAGACTTTCAGATTGATCCCACCTGAATCGAGAAAGATGGTCACCCATGCACGCACTCATCAGCAGCAGACGCAACTACGGCAACGCACTCTACGCCGGCGTCACCCAAAAACTCCTCAGGAAACTACAGAACATTCAAAACGCTGCAGCCAGACTGGTCCTCAACATCCGCCACCACAGCCACATCACTGAACATCTGCGAGAACTCCACTAGCTCTCAGTCAACAAAAGAGTCACTTTCAAGCTACTCACACATGTCTACAAAGCCCTCCATGAAGCAGGACCAGCACATCTGAACCACCGCCTCTCATTCCACCTACCCACCAGTCACCTCCGCTCCGCCCAACTGGCTCTGGCCACCATCCCATGGATCCACAAAACCAGGACCAAAGGAAGATCAATCAATCAATCAATGGGCATTTATTCAGCGTACAGGTACCTCCAATTGAGGTGTCCCGGCGCTATCGGCGGACTCAACAGTGAGAGGGTGCCTTTAAGGCCGGCTAAAAAGCCAGGTCTTCAGAGCCTTCCTAAATGCTAGTTCAGTCTCAGTCTTAGGAAGGTGTACAGGCATACAGTTCCAAAGAGACGCGGTTCTCACTGAGAAACCACGGCCGCCCAACCTGGTTTTAGAGAAGCGGGAGTCCTAAGTAGTTCTTGATGATTCGTTCTCAAGTCCCTAGTCTGGCGATATTTCTGGATTCTTTGTCTAAGGTAAAACGGGCCTCTGTCCCTGGTGGCTCTAAAAGACAAGGACAGCGCCTTGAACTCTATTCTTCTTTGGACCGGCAACCAGTGGAGGCTCTACAAGTGGGGGGAAATGTGGTGGCGAAGTGGCACATTCCCAATAAGTCTAGCCGCAACGTTTTGGATTATTTGTAGTCTACGAATCAGATATACTGGGAGACCTATATAGAGGCTGTTAGCATAGTCTAGCTGTGATGTGATCAGTGCATGAACGACGGTCTTTCTGCAGTCCATGGGCATGAGATGCAGAAATCTCAGTAAGACTCTTAGTTTCCAGAAACAGGTCGATGAGACTTGGCAGATCTGGGCCTTGCAAGAGAGGAGTGTGTCAAACTTAAACCCAAGGTTCCTAGCTGAGTCAACTGGGAGCGGAGGAGGGTTTAGCTCCGTCGGCCACCAGAGATCGAAATGCAGAGGAAAGTGAGGAAATATGAATTTTGTGATCAGTTATGTCCCCTATCGTAGTCCCCAACGGCTCCATGTGCATGCTATAAGTACATGTATGTTCCCTCCAGTTCCAGTTTTGAAGACGCAAATACATGTGCGTCCACCGTCAACATGTCCTCTTTCAGATCCGCCATGAACGGGTCAGATATTCCATTCCTAAGTATGAAAGGCCACCGACTTTATGTGGTTCACTTTCCACATTTTACAGATTCAGGCGAGTAGGCCCAGAATTCTGTCATCAAGCCTTTTCCTGCCTTCTGCCTCTGAAAGCTCCAGTCTGAGCCTGCATCTGTATCCATGAACTTTGTCCTACTCCCTGCGCGGCTAACGGTGCCTGATCCAGCCTGTTGCCTGCCAAAAACTGTATTTCACCTTCAAGATTATCTGCTCCGCTCCTCATCCGATGCATTCCTGTCTAGTAGTTTAGGTAAACATTCCTCCAGCTACCGTGCAAAGGGCCAGGCCTCGCTGTCCTCATGCAAGTAATTCATAGCCCCTGTTACCATGGAATATTCCTACCCCCTCGCATCTCATGTAGACACTTAGACGCTTGTACACGCACTAACAGTCAGTATAGAATAGATTCTATCCTAGAGACCTTTTCTTTTGGATAACATAGTTCTTTAAACATAGGATATTAGATATGATTTGGGATTAGGTTGACATGACCCCCAGACTTCTGTCTCCACATATAGAGCTAAATGTCAAGTCCCCTTCACCCTCTAGTTGCACGTCAATCACACGTCATGCGGCTGCGCACGCATCTCTGCCAAATATTTCTGCTGACATTGCAGGATTCTCTTATGGATCCACCCACTTGTGACATCATGTATAATGACGTTATCTTAGTAACGCCCATATGTCCGCCTCTTTAGTTACGTATGCACATTTTATCTGTATTATCAGCTGTTACGCCTCTTGCATCTGTTTCACTGTAATGCATTTCCTATAAAACTGATTATCTGTCAATAATGTATGCCCTTCCTTCCTGAACTTTCGTGGTGATGGAATAGAAGCCTGCAATTCGAATTGTATTCCTTTGTATAGGAATAAAGCCTTTTAGAACCTCTAATACCACGGATTCTGCCTCTTATATTTACTAGACTTTACCGCATAAAAAATAGTACCGGTAATGAAATATTTACCACAAAAGGATTGATTGAAAAATAATACCTCAGTTTTATTGGCATTCAATCTCAAGCAGCTATCCATCATCCAAGTTGAGATATTAATCAAGCATTGCTTAAAATGATCAAAAGCTGCCTTAGAATGTTCTCTAAAAGAGAACACCAGCTGAGTATCGTCAGCATAGGAAACTACTTTAACTCCCTGTTGTTCGACTAGTGATACAAGGGGGGTCAGATATACGTTAAAAAGAATCGGGCTCAGGGCTGAACCCTGGGGACTCCACATATAAAGGGATTAGGTGTGGAGACATACAGGCTGAGAAACACTTGCGGAGATCGGCCCTCTACAAATGAGCGGAACCAGGCCAACGTACTTCCTCTTACTCCAAGATGTTCTTTCCAGCAGGATCCGATGAGACACCGTGTAGAATGCTGTGAATAAATCAAGCAGCACGAGCATAGCGGAGTGGCCTAGGTCTAGGACTTCACGTACCATTTCTGGTACTTCCAACAGTGCTGTCTCTGTACCATAGCCAGATCTAAAGCCAGATTGAGAGTCGTGGAGACAGTGTTGGTCTCCAGAATGTTGGAGAGTTGCTTCTAGATCTCCTTCTCAAGAATTGTAGCTGGTGCAGGCAAAAGGGAGATGGGCCTAAAATTCTTGAGCTCTGCTGGATCGGCATCCGCTTTCTTCAGGTTGGCAATTCCCTCTCAACCTAGGACATTATTAATAGATGTCTATACCTAACCACGTATCCACCCCCTACACTTTGATACATTTTAATTCATCTTTTACCCTGTTCTCACTCAGGACCCTTTGATGTATGGAGAGAGGAAGAATGTTATGTAATATAAGATATATTTTGTAAGGGGGGTTTTAAATCATTTAATGACTGCTACATGAGGAGGAGAGACGACATTATCCACAAATGGGGCACTGGGTTATGCAACACCATTATAAAGGGGCTGGAGATAAAGAACTTACTCCGATGGATACATTTGTGCTCCACGCAAACAAAGGAGGGGGTAATCTCTGCACTACACAAACTCCTCATAGAATCATCCCTAGAATCCCTACAACCCATGCAGATCCAATTGAAACACTTTTACTGCCATGGATATTGAGATGTACGATGGATGTATGTTTGGAGACATTTCAACACAACCACACATAGCATATTAGGTAAATAGGCTCACTAAAAATTACTGTTGGACTGGTACTTCAGTCCTGCCAAATTGCACAAATGATACCCCGCAAGTAGTCCTATGTGCTGGAGAGTATGTGGGAAGGTGGGAGATATGCTCCATTTATGGTGGAATTGTTCTAAAATAAACCCCTTTCACAGAGAGGTCGTCTAAAACATCTGAACTATTCTGGGCTATTCGATACCAGAGGACGTTATATGGGTACATATAGGGGTAAGGATATGTGACGTACATCGCCAATCTAAATTCCATAAAACACTGCTTTGGAACTTCATGGGGGCCGCAAAGAAAACAGCAAGAAAGAACTCCCAACGTCTCTGGACAATTATGGCAATGGAAAAATGTGCAAGTGGCGTGGATGGAACCAATACTGACCTTGACACAGAATGGGGCCCAGTACTGTCATTTTTATTAGAGGGCACTCCTTCGAGGTCACATCCACCAAAGATGAAGATGCTGAAACATTTTTGAGCCTAGAAGACGAAGAACCGAGGCAGCAATGTGACCATTACCAAAGTGCCCTAAACAGTTCATAGTAATGCCAAAATACAGCTGTCATGGACAAGCAACAGAAATTTTCTGTTACCCTAAATAAAGTTTGCCTAGATCATACATGTGGGCTTGGACGAGGAACCTTTCAGGGGGAATAAAGGGGGAGGGGGTTGTTTTTAGTTTTTTTCTCTGAGGGAAATGTTCAAGCACTGAAATAACTTTAGAGTTTGGTATCTTATGGATGGAAGTGCGAGACAATATCTTGAATGTGTCATACATTAACTTCGCTACTGTATCCGAAGGTATGATTTTATGCAGCACTCAATAACATTGTTATAGTTTGAAAAATATAGTACTTGCTTTTCCATGGTTAAATACTAGCCAAATGTTCGCTGGCAGGCCATATGGAGGCAGACTTACAAAAACAGAAAGCTAAAATATTTACAGCGCGGTCTGCGCCAATATTCCCAGCAATCTTCTTAGAACTCTCAGTTTTGTTTGGGTTTTTAAGTATTCGCAGTCTCGTGGACAATGAACCTGGACTGAGACCTCACCAGCTCTTCTAGGGCAGAAAGGAGGGAGCTGTGCGGTGGCAGTGACTCTCGGCGTATTGTGGTGAACCCCAATGTGGTATAAAAAATTGCAGGCTAGGTGAAGCCCTTAGTTTGTAAAAGAATATGTGCCAGGGCCCAAAGTGTTTCTCATAAGCCCGCTGCCTAATGCACGGTTTGCCAAATACCGAGCCTGACTAGTTCCGAGTTCACCTCATGCCTCTTCTAGCCACCCCACTACAGTGTCTGGCCCCTCATTTCGCTCTTCCACGTTGTGTCTCCGGCCTCCTCTCTCCCCTCGTCGATCTTTACCTATCTTTCGTTTAATCCTTCCTTCGCTCTTCGCCTCTCTAGCTCTGGGACAAAGACTGATGATAGCTCTGTTTCCCAAAAACGAGGGTTCGTGGGTCTGATCTGCAGCCACCGCTCAAAATCGCTGCAAACGCCTTGTGAGTACAGAACTTCCTAAAGAGATTGCAAATGTGAATGTTTCTAAATTATATAAAGATCGCAGCAAGCCTACCTGCAAGGGCAGCAGTAAAAAGACGTAGCACCCGCATCCGATTCATGATTGAGCAAGTACCGAGACTAAATCCTGCTCTTTTATGTTCAGCTCAGCTACCTCTGGCTGACCCACATCTTGCGAAAGAGCAAACATTCCCGGGACAGAAACAGACACAGGCGTGTGCTAGTCCTCGCAGCGGTAATGTCATGTCTGGCTCTCTGCCGGACGCTTCCCAACTATCTCGTGTCCGACAGAGAGGACCGAGACGCAAGGCCAACTCCACAGAGACCCTGCGCTCGAGGTGGTGTCATTTTCGTTTAGTTACGCTCCAAAATTTCAAGCCATTTGTTAAAAAGCTATTGTTTTCTTAACTCAAATATAATTTATATATGCTAAAAGTGGATAAAGCACCAACAGCATCAATAGTTTTAACTTTTACGTTATCAAACTGAAAATTAATATTTCCTCGATGCATCCCCTTCCTGCTCTATTTGTAAGGTGATCCAGAACTTCAGGGCCAATCGTTACCTCCTGTTTTACCACTGTCGTAGTTTAAACAGGTTTGCCATTTTAGCATATTTTGTAGTAATTCATAACAACATTTTTTAATGTTGGTTTCAACTCAGATTTCCGGTGTCTTGACGCAATTAAATAACAGATGTTACCTTTACCCAATGTAACGGTATCAAATATCAACCTGCGGTAGATGACAGAGGCGCAACTAAAGCCAAATTACGGGGGAGGCTACTAAAAATTTCGGGGGGGGCTGATTCTTCTAGCAATATGCTGAGGGGAGATGCAGGGGCTCTAAGAAGCGGTGAAAACACAACAAAGCCTCGTTAGCAAGTAAATGGTCTTTTAAAGGCCTGTGAAGTACTCGGGTGCGGCTGTGTGTTTGCCCGGGAAGCGGTCTCATCCCAGGCTGACACACATGACGGGGGGCTGAAGCCCTTTGAGTCCAATGGGCATTGCGCGCCTGGTAGATGAACTGCCGTGTCAGTCCTGCTGGGAGCCGTACTTGTGAGCTATACCCCGATGTTGTTTGCAAATGATCAGCCTAATTAATCATTTAGTCAACTGTACATAATTCAACATCTTTTTTTACATGTGGCCCAGGAACAAGATATAAATTACAATGATTTTTATTCGTTAAATATTTTGTTGAGTTTCTCCAATTGAGAAAAGTACATGGAATCAAACTCAGAGTTTTTGTTCAGAGCGAGAGGTGTGAGCTCTTTACCCAAGCCAAAAAGGAAGATCTTCCTGGGGTCATGCTGAAGTCATCAGCTAATATTCCTGTAATTATCTGGGAAAGTCATCTCAAACCATCCTGAGGTATGTGTATAGGGTGAAATATTTCAATGAGATGACTCTAGAACCATCAAAGAAACTACTCCAGGATTGCTTCCTGATTACTTCAGTGAAAAACATGTGATGATCTTTTACTACTACAGGATCCTTCCATGATTGTTTCAGGATTTGGCTTTATTACTCTAGGATGATCCTGTAAGAATTTCAGGATGGTTCTGTACTATTTCAGAATGATCTTGTGATGACTTCAGAATGAGGCTGTATTACTCAAGGGTGATCCCAAAATTTCTTTAGAATCGGACTTTACTAGTCAATGATGACTTCAAGATGGGGATGTCCTACCCTAGGATGGGTTCTGGCTGTATTACTGCATGGCAATTTTTCTATATTCAGATGTATTACTCTAGGATGATCTCAAGTACTAATGTGTCAACCTTTGAGATACACAGGAAGTTATGAAATCCACAGTTTTATTAGCTCATTGGCAGAGCAGATTACTGCTACAGAAAAAAACTAATAATTGCTTCGGGTGGTCTATCAAAAAGAGTGGATTCCTTGTTTGAACACAGGAAAATCTCTCACTATTTCACGTGTGCACGGAAAGAGGGACCCGGAGAAGGCCTTCCTGACTAGGAATTTAGTTCATTTTACCACAGAAAATGTACCCATCCTTACCTGTAAGGGCTTCAGGATATGTTCATGTTACTCCAAGATTACTTCTTTGTGAGGTTTCTATGATTGCCCCTTACTACTGCAAGTTAATAACACTGGTGTGCTGAGCTATTGCACTAAGCAGAGAACCACTGATAATATTATTGCACTCCTTTTAATTCTTCCCCTTATTCTTTCATTTTGATCACTGTCATTCCAAACAAGTAATTTTGTTGACAGCAGATGTAAACAATGACTGTAAGTAGAGAGGTTAGTATTATCAGTGCAGGACTGATCTTGAGTGTGTCACTGTGAATGTAAGAGACTGCTCAAGAAGTTTGCTGTGATTGAGTATCTGTAAGTAAGCCTTGAAGTGGTCAATTGGGTGCCGAGGTTCAGTGAGGATGTGAATGAGGGCTGCTATAACAGACTATGGAGAATGGCAGTGGAAGGTGACTGGTCTTGTGGTTGTGAGCTGTATAAATAGTTGATGGAGTGCAGTGTGATCAAATGACGGTAATGGCCATGAATCTTGTGAGTGAAGAAATAAGTGTTTTTTTGGCATTTTGAGTAGCTTTTGTTAGTATGTAGTAGGGAGGTCTACTACACTTGGTCTGCGTGAATGAAAGCGTAGGCTCAATAGGTTGGGAATGATTATATGATAGATGTGTGTAAATACAAGCTTTTTTGGTGGTCATTGATGTGCTGAGTGAGTGCAACTGTCTTATACTAGGAATGTGGATATGTAGTGAGTGTGGGTGCAGTCTGAGTGTGCTGTGAATGTTTGCAAAAATGTTGCAAGGGCAGTTGCAACTAACTATGAAGTATATTGATGATGGGGGTATGAATGGATATGGGGTGGGCCAGTGTTGGTGGATAACTGTGAGTCAGTGCAGCAAATTGCTAGGGATGAATTATGAGTCATGTTGTGAAGGACCTTGGTAAGTAATGAGTGGTATGGTCTGCAAATTTATGTGAAGCAGTGAATGAGTGTTGCAAGTGACTGATCTTTGAAGGTTGGCAGGTTTAGATCTGAGATGTGAAAGAAAATTTGGGCGGCAAGGTCGCACTGTGAGGCAGAATAGGGTTGTTCACAGATCTGTTGGCGAGACATTACCTGAATGGCTCATTGGACTGATTGCATGGGTGAGTGATGTTTAAAATGGCTGAGATAGGTGAATGGTGTGAGCAAGCTGGACGGTGAGTGGCTGCAGCTCATTGCTGGTGTAAGTAAAAGGATGTGATTGTTTGCTATCGTTGCTGGTGGGTGGTATGGATGACTGGTGTTGAGAAAAGCTGAGAATGAATGATGCATTTTTCTGAAGAACAGTGGTTTGATTAAAAAGTGTTAAAAGTCTTGAGGTAGTAGGCAAGTTATAAGAGTTCTTGAGAGGAGTGGTGTAATGACATAGGGCCCAATTACGACTTTGGCTGTGAAGCGCTGGGTGCGTCCTACCGTCACACCGTCAAAGTCATGGGCAAACCGCTCATCAGTTTAGGAGTTTCCTCCTGCCCTACAGGCTGGTTTTTGGCATTCCAACGGCAGGGCCTCAGAAAATGGGCACCGCTATGGGAAAGCCAAAAACAGTTCCTGCACGGCATGGACTGAAAAGTCCACGCAGCGCTGGAACTGGGGCGCATGCACACAGGGGGGCACATGTTATGCCCTCCTGTGTGCATCCCCATGCAGAGGAGCTTTGTTTCCTCTCCACCATGATGTTGATTATGGAGTAACCTCCACGACCATTCCAGCAGAGAGGAAACTCGTAATATACTTGTCCCTCCAAGTATATTGTGCTTCCTGACTGCCACAACACCACCAGAGAACTGTGGTTCCCTGGTGGCTGTGATGGTCTGAACACCCAACTTGTAATAAAGCAGTCAGGGTACCATCGCGCCCTCACTAGTCTAGTGGTCCATGGACTGCCAGACTCATAATCGGGCCCTTAATTTTACAGCAGCAGAGGTGAATGACTACTGAACATGCGTGGAGTGAAAGTGGTTTTGTGAATAGTCAAGGGATACTAATGTATTTTGCAGGAGTCACAGTTACTGTAAAAGAGAGGTAGGCTTGTGGCAGAGAGAGAAAACTGTAGCCGTTCTCAAATTATAGTGTACTGGTTTTGGTGCCCCCACACACCCCGAAGGATGTCATGCTTCATCATTGGGCAGTGCTCCTCGTTGGGCCGGCGCTGCAATGCCCCACGAGTCCCCTGAAGGGTCACTTTATCAGACATCTTTTTTGAGATAAGGCCGTAAGGGTGCGTGCAGGTGGAAGTGGCAGTGGGATCCTAATGTGAGGTTAAAAGATGGCTGGAGGGGTAGCCGGTGAATTTAATAGAAAGTAACCCTTCTGTCATCAGTACAAAACCAAAAGATTGTGCTGCTTGAGGGGGATAATGGCCCACGCTAGATAGACAAAAAGCATACCCCTAATGGGCATGTTGAAGGTCAACATGTTTCGCGCAATAAATGGTCTCAGTAGGAGATCCCAAGCGCTTCTTCAGGACCAAGGTGAATGTGTGGTGAGTGCGAGTGTAGTGTAGCAGACTATCAAAATAAACATAGTGTCACTAGTAAGGAGGGATAATAATTCAAATGAAACGGGAAATTATCCCCATGAGATGCGGCTGGGAGAATCCTCGAGATAGTTCTCGTAGGGAATGGAGGTCTGATAACCTACCCGACCTCGCGCCAAGACGGCAACGCTATGGTAATGCCAAAAACAGTTCCTGCACGGCATGGACTGTAAATTCCATGCAGTGCAGGAACTGGGACGCATGCACACATGGGGGCACATGTTATGCCCTCCTGTGTGCATCTCCATGCAGAGGAGGCACACGGGGCCTGCAGGGGCCCCTTTGTTTCCTCTCCACCATGGTGTTGATTGAGGAGGAACCTCCATGACCCCTCCAGCAGAGAGGAAACTCATAATATGCTTGTCCCTCCAAGTATATTGTGCTTCTTGACTGCTACACCACCACCAGGGAATTGTGGTTTCCTGGTGGCTGTGGTGGTCTGACCACCCAACTCGTAATAGAGCAGTCAGGGGACTGCTGCACACCAGACTCGTAATCGGGCCCTTCCTTTTACAGCAGCAGAGGTGAATGACCTCTGAACATGTAGGGTGTGAAAGTAATTTTGTGAATGGTCAAGGGATACAAATGTATATTGCAGGAGTCACAGTTCCTGTAAAAGAGAGGTAGGATGTGGGAGAGAGAGAGAAAACTGTAGTCGTTCTCAAATTATAGTGTCTGGGGACAGTGTGTCCTGGTCTTGGTACTCTCACACACCCTGAAGGATGTCATGCTTCATCATTGGACAGTGCTCCCCGTCGGGCTGGCGCTGCAATGCCCTACGGGTCCTCCGAAGGGTTACTTTGTTGGAGACCTTTTTTGAGAGAAAGCTGTAAGGGTGCATGTGGGTAACACAATTAATAATCAATAAAACAATGTGATAATAAGTTAATAATTAATTGCTAATTAATTCTTAATTCACTTTCCACCTTATACCCCTCATAACCCAGCATCCCGCACCTAAGATATAACTTACAAAATATAATGAATGCACAATTTACATAATTATTAGTCAATTTCATATGTAATAATACATCAATTATTATTAATTATTAAATAACTATTACTTAATTATCTTCCACCCTATACCTCTACAAACTCAGCAGCCAACATCTAATATATAACTTACAAAATATAATTATTACACAATTTACGTGATTAATAATCAATAAAATAATTAATTATAAATTAATAAATAATTGTTAATTATTTATTACTGAAATTACTTCCCACACTATACTCCTACAAACCCAGCAGCCTGCACCCAATATATAGCTTAAAAAATGCAATGATTACACAAGTTACATAATGAATAATCAATTAAATGATTAACTATGAATTAATGATTAATTGGGAATTACGTATTATTTACTTAACTTCCTACCATATACCCCTACAACCCATGCAGCCCACACCTAATATGTAACTGAAAATATAATAAGTGTTCAATGTTCATAACTATTAATCAATTCAATTATAAAAAAATAATTAATACATAATTGTTAAATAATTATTACTTAATGAACTTCCCACCCTATACCCCTAAACACCCAACAGCCTGCCCTTAATATAACTTACAAAAAATATTACACAATTTACATATTTATTAATCAATTAAATAATGACTAATAAATGAATAGTTATTTGTTAATCAATTGTACTTAATCAACTTCACACCCTCTACCCCTACAAACATTGCAACACACTGCAATGCTATATATTACTATTAGCAATTACATGAAAAATTTAAAATCACTTAAAATTACAAACTATATTTTAAAGTATTTTTAACACATATTCATACAATAGTTAGCATATAAAATTAACACCTTGCTGCTGGGCCTTTCTCCCCGCTGTGCTAAGCCTTTTTTTTGTCTATTTGAGGTAGCTTGCACTTTGGACCCTGTGTGGGAAAGTTGTGGGATGAACAGGCTGACACAAATTTTCTACCACCTAGCATTCCCCCAGGTCTCTTGATAAAAATGGTACATCACTTGTGTGGGTGGGCCAAGTACCCGTGACAGGCAAGGACACAAAACGTATTGTGGAGACATAAAAATTATCTATCACAAAACAACCCGGTTTTGTAAGGGGGGCACCAGTATTTTTGGTCCCGGGCTCGGTGGCCATCTAGGGAAGCCTACCAAACCCAGACATTTCTGAAAACCAGGGGTAGTCAAACGGGTGTGACTTGCGTGGATCCTCCAGAAAACATTACGATATATTGCTTTAAAAAATCTGCCATGCTTAGCAGAAGTTACAGGTGAACACGTTGGCATAAATGGCTGTTTTTTTCAACTCAATTTCAATATCTTTTTTTTCAACAGTTAGTTTCTATAGGAAAACCTTGAAGGATCTACACAAAGTACCCCTTGCTGAATTCAAAATTGTGTCTACTTTTCAGAAATGTATAGTTTTTTCGAGATCCATTATTGCTTTCACACCCATTTCTACCACTAACTGGAAGGAGGTTGAAAGTACAAAAAATAGGAAAAATAGGCCATGTCCTAGTAAAATGCCAAAACTGTGTAGAACATTTTAGTTTTCTGAAAAAATCTGCCTGTTCCTGAAAGCTGGGAAGATAGTGACAATAGTCCAATATTGGTACCGGAGATATGATATTTTTAAGTATTAAGTAGAAAAAGTGCCAAGAATCACAAAAAGTGAGCTAGGTCCAGTCTTCTTGGCCCTTCTTCAAGTTCATTTCTCTCGTGATCTTGCACAGGTCCAGGATGTGTTCTAAAGTGGGTGCCTAATGATTCCACATTAATGACTGACATATGCTAGTGGATGGGGATGATCCCTGGGGACACCCCAAGGCTACCCTACCCTCTTTGGGCATTTTGAAGATGGCCAAAATCTTCTGCCATACTAATCATAGGCACTGAGAGCTGGGGGGTGCGTGGGGATTGTACCATGGTAATCCTTGTGTCCCCCCACAACTTACACTAAAATTCTCTGTCCCTGCAACCCCTATCAAACTTAGAAACAGAAGTAAGGTATTGAACAGCCGAAGTTTCAGCATCCAGATACAGGATACAATTACACACAAATTGTTTTGGCAGTCTGTTTCCCTCATTCGAAGTGCACCCCAAATGTTATATGTAAATCTAGCAGACCTGCTAAAGAGGCTGTGACATGGTAATGTAAAAAGAGGCCCACTATGGTTAGGGTCTGACTAGCTGGCGGACAACAGAACTTACCCAAATGTCAGCTAACGTTTCAATGTGACTAAGAAGACCTTTCTGAAGTGTACTCCAAGAGTAATATGAAAATCTCCAGACCTGTCAAGCAGGATGTGACATTCAAGCAAGACTTAAGACTTTAATGTCAAAAGGATCCTTACATCCTCCCATGCATATTCTGTCAGGTTCAGACGGGGCATCTCTGCCCATTCAGGTCAGCCTATTGTTTTCTCCTCGGAGTAAGTTCACACTTCATTCACTCCTATTTACATGTTAACTCCTGGCTGGCCGAAGTGGGAAAGCAAAATTCAGGTTTGGTTTCCAGTAATTTCATTCAGGGAAATGGTAACTTTCTAAAACATTTAGAACAAATCTGAATTCCCCATTGAATTGTGTTTTAGAACAACTATTAAAAATTGTTTTTCCATCAGTTTTCTAGCTACTATCATCCCCAAGATACAGGATTAGTATTTAATATTGCATCCCAGTGTTTTCCTATAGAACAAGCAGCCTTGTCACGGTGAAAATAGCTTTGAGGTGATAGTCACTGCAAGGACATGTTTACAATAAACATTTTACATGTCCTACTTTTAAATACCATGCACCCTGCTTTTATTGACAATAAGGCCCACCTAGGGGTGATCTATAAACATTTAAATGGAAGATTTAAGCCTGTTGAATGGGCTTATTTTGCCTGGACGAATTTGCCATTAAAACTGGAAAAACATGGCTACTGGTGATAGGTCTGCAGTCATGTTTACATTGTTATTTTAGTGGGTGGCACAATGGGTGCTGCGGTCCACTTGTTAAATTTAATTGACAGGCCCTAGGTACACCTTGGTACCATGTACTAGGGATTTACAGGTAAGTTCAATATGCAGATCAGGAGTGTACCCATTTTACCATGCTGACAGGAGAGGCACACGCACTTTACCACTGATTGGCAGGGGCAAAGTATGTAGAGTTCAATTGCCATGAAAAATAACGTTCAGCAAAAAGGCGAAAGAATTTGGGGTGACCCTGGAGAAACAGCCAATTTCCAGTAAGATCCATTTAAAAATGGGGTCCAGACCCCCTCCCCTGAGATGATGTAATGGCCTAGAATGTAGTAGAGGTGAATCAGTGTTTAAACAAGGTAGTGGCATGCAATAAAGTAACAAATAACCATCTGTATAGTATGTAAATAGACTCGTTTTTATTATTCTGTTAAGTGTATTGAAAATTGTTTTTTTGAAGTCCTTGTTCAGTTAACTAGTCATTACTTAACAGCAATGGCCTAAAGACTGATTCAGCAAAGGATTAAGGAGGTTAAGTCATCTATTTCAGCTGTGAACGTATATACCATGCCTTCTGGAAACTGTATTTCAGGCTTTGCAGTTGATCTTATCAATGAACATGGTGCTCTGGTGTTGCCCTCTAAACTGTAAGTGTCATGTAGGTTGAAAAATGCTGCCAGTGATTCAAGTGGCATTTCAAATACTGAGACACAGCAGGTGCAGTCAGATGTCTCTTAATCTTTGGACCTCTCCTGTGTTTCAGACTTGCCTTCCCATCGAGACCAAAAGTACTTAAATGGTCCAACCATCTCAGAAATAACATTTCTTGCCTTTGATGGTCTCATGGCATACCGATAGTATTGGCTGAAATAGACTGTCCTAAGAAAGGGGCACCAGGGGTTCCGTTTAATCTAGGAGCAAACGAATTTGTCCACACAGTGGCAGCAGGGTGCAACAGTCCTTGTGTATCTTGCAGCCAAATATTTGAAGAAGCGGCCATCCCAGTATAACGAATCACACATGCAGTCCTACAAAGGTTGCACTTTAAGATAAGCATACAGTATAAGGCGCATATCATGGCCATGGTCATTATGTACTTGTGATCGGCGTAGCCTGCCTGGATGCTCGCCTCTCTACTGAAATTCAGCGTTTATTCTGCATGAAAGAAACAGCATCCAATAAAGCCGCCAGCCAATTTGGAACTTCGAGTTTGTGCAAGGAGGAAGAGCAGATCTCACGCTCATTGAAAAAGCATGCGTCAATCACGTTATCACGTTAAGTCATACCTGATCAGCGTCTGCTGTCTAAGCACCCTTCTCTCTGCTCCCGGGCTAACCCTGAAACAGGCAGGCATACAGCGTTCTTTCACTGATTGCTAGCCAACAGGGACAGGGCATCAGAGATAACCACGAATCCAGCTGGAAGGTCTTACCTCTAAAAATAATAAAGATATGACTGCAAATTTCCAGTGGCTTTTTTTAACCACATCTGCGCACAAAGCAAAAACAAAGACCGGTAACCAAGAAGAAAGTAGTTCTGAAAGTCCACTGGATAAAATGGGCTCAAGGCCTAAGACCTCTGTAAACTACAGTGTAGCTACCCCACAGCCAATGAACAGCAGGGTCTTAAATTCAATCAACACAGTCTTTACACTGCACGTTTCATGGTTGTTTCAAATCACATGATTCAATAAAGCCGCAGGTGGGGGGTGAACAGGCTTTCACCTGGTCACAGTATACAGCCCATGTTCACGAGTAAAATGTGAAGAAAAGTTGGTTTGCATTTTCTATTTAAATATGTTCTCTTTTCCGATTTTTTCAGTAAGAAGATGAGCGATTGACAAAATATTGACATGTTGGTGGATTTGCGTAGCAAATAATGCTGTGTGTGATAGATACACTGCTTGAAAATGAAAATGAAAAAATAAGAAAGAGACAGGTAGGCACCTAAAGTAGGCACCTAATTAATATTAGAACAGGCAGTGGTATGTGTAGGGTCTGCTGGAAAATGGTCAATCAGTTCAGTCAGAATGAAGCCGTCTTGTTGTGAGTCACACGTGCAATCAATGTTGCGTGTGTGTCCTAGTTCAATATTGATTAACATTAGAACATCTGAAGGAATAATGGTCAATCAGTTCACTCAGAAATAGGCCATCATGTCGTAAGCATAGCATAGAGAGCAAGAGTGTTGTTCCAACGCAGAGGTCCGGATAATATGTGTAATGGTATGAGGGACAAAGTTATATCATCTTCACCAGCGACTGAGCAATTTTGCACTGCAGACTGTGCAGTTTTATGGTAGCATTTGCAATCACCAACTAGTGAAAATTACATTCGTGGGACCAATCAGATCAAGATTGACACGTTCACTACCTGAAAATGATATTTTAGTGTGGGTGGTCAATGCTAAAGCTAGAGCAAAATTGCTTGGTCAGATGTTCAAAATTGCTCAGTCCCTGGTATAAGGATGGTAATCCGCAGGAGCGGCCCATGCATGTAAGAGTGGTGGGGCCGGATGGGAGGGGAATTGACAGACGACGATGAGGGAAATTAAAATAAATAATACATTTTCCCTCGTCATTGTCTGTCGAGTCCTCCCCCACCCAATTCCACTGCCTCACCGCTCTTACCTTCACGGGCCGCTCCTTGTAATCCGCTCACTGAAAGACATCTATCAGAACTGAGATTTGTTCTGAACATTACCTAGTGGTAGTGATATTGCTGACCAGGAAATTCTGATACCAGTGACATTCTGTATTTAACCTCTGTCTGTTGATGGGCATTACCAATAAGTGAAGTTATTGATGACCCTTGGGTTCTCGAGACTAAATTGAGATATATACATATATATTTATGCCCTGCCAGTTAAAATAGATGTGTGGAAAGATAAAGCTAATGCCCATACAATCAGACGTTTATAACTGTAGCACAAAGGTGAAATTCCATATTATTTACCATTGTATAGCCTAATTAACTTGAGAAGTCGCTGCTTACTGCCTCATCGATTCTATGATACAAACATACATTGAGGAAAATAAGTGCACCCACATTCAAAATCCCTATTTAATGAGATTTCATCTCATGGCATGGATTAATCCTCTTGTGCTCTGATTGTGGTTAAATATCTTTGTTTATATTTTTAACTAATGGAAAAATTGTATGTGTCGAGGGTAAAAGTCTATTCATTCACACTGTAGAGGGGAGTAGGGGAACCAGGGCCCACTATGGTGTCTACTCTTGTGATTTGTGTCCCTTCTCCAAAGCAACAATGGCAGTTCCATATTACACTCAATGCAGTCGGTATGTACTGTCTGGGGCATATTTACTAAGGTTTCATACAACGCAAGCAAAGTTGCAGTGCTGCATTACATGAAACTGAGAGAGCAGAAATGCACCATATCTACTAAGATACGGCGCACTTCTGCTTCCTCCATGCACTAGTGCACTTGAGGCTACCGCATGCCAACACGGGCATCTTGCACCATGCTGCAAGGGTTCCTGTAACAGGCAGGGTTTTTTGTGCAGGAAGGTATTTTCCTCTTTCTGTGCATTGTGCAAAATGCATCACATATAGAAAGAGGAAATAACAAGGAGCAAAAAAATATTTTTCTCCTCCGTACACCATTCTCTGGGATGCAAAAATAATTGTCAGAATCCCAGGTGCCTAAACCTTTATAAATCTGCAGTTGAGCCGGAGCAATTGGTAGATGCACAGGAACACCCATGGAACACCTCTCAGCTCGAAATTTATTGTAATACAGTACAAGGCACTGCGTTGTGTTTCATTTCTTTACAAAGTCATGGAAGGTGGCATAAATCGCCCCTTATGTGGCTTTGCAAATAATACCACTGAAGCCTTTGTGTTATACTTGTGTCCCAAAACAACTCAAAGTCTTAGTAAATGTGACCAATGCAGCATTTTTGTTGGAGCAAAGGCATAAATAAGCATTGCTCTAAACCTTAAAACTACTTTGCAAATGGTAAACTCTGTTGTACTGTCGTCGTACAAACTAACTAGAGAAATCCTTTTCACTGTTTCATACATTCTGTGTGACAATCATTATGCCGACAAAGTAATGGGGGCCGTTTTCTGTTATGTGTCAGAATATCAATAACAAACATATTGTCTGATGTAAATATTCTGGCCTAAATATCGTTTACAAAATATTTTCTCCATTGGGCATTGAGGAAATTGGGTTACTGGTTGAGGGGGGTGAAACCCTACTCAAGCAGCAATCACAATCTCTGTGACAGAGGCAAACCCCAAATAAACTTGTGCTTAACCCTCTGGTAGCTTGGCACAAAAATCCCACAGCAATTTAGAAAAATAGAGTAAAATGTTATACATTATTTGAGATCAAAATAGCAAAGGTCCAATCAATAAAACCATGGCTAAGCAATTTCAAATTTGTAAGTAAAAATAGTGCCTAGAAGCACAAAGTGCCAACTGTGGTTCTCTGGTCGCATTGGACCAGGACAAAGTCACAATGTTCAGGGGTCCACAATGGAACGTGGGCAAGATACAGGGACCAAGTTAGGCCTGCTGAACAAAGTACCACAAATCCTCGCTGAGGATCCTTTCAAGATCCAGTGTAAAAGATGCTTCATGCAGCAGCAGTTTCAAGGAGCTACGAGGTTGTGATGTGAAGACCTGAGTCATCATCAAGGATGCCATCGACGAGGTGCTTGCGCTGGTAGGTCTTCTTTGAAGATGCTTCACCCATTGGCAATTCTAAAGAAGCTGCGAGGCTGCAATTTATAGTCCTGCACCATCTTTGAGGATGCTGTTGACGAGGGATTAGCGATGCACAGGCCTGCATCGAGGATGTGTTGTGCAGCAGCAGTTCTGAGGAGGCTGCCCCCCTGCTATGCTAGTTTCTGCATCAGGGATGCGTCACCTGCGGTAATTCCAAAGCAGAGCTGCAAAGAGTTGCATAATGATGCATCAGTTCCAACTGCAGGACCACAGCTGGCCGGCAGAGCACCTTAAGGCCCACTTTCAAGGGTCTAGGACCGGTGTGGCACTTCGTGGGGGGGTAGAACTCACAGCAGACAGAGTTCAGGTACTGGGTTCAAGGTGGTTGGAGCCTTTTCTGTTCTTGAGACTCTGATCAGGAGGCCAGCCAACTAGTCCTTGGAGTCACTCTGGTGGTCCTAGATTAAAGATGCAAATCCAGTCCGTTCCCTTAGGCAGCAGGGCAACAGAGTAATAGTCATTCTTGCACAGTAGCAGAGTAGTCTTCCTGAGTCTTTCACACGTCCGGAGGTGTGCTTAAGAGTTGTGTCTGAGAGTCATGTTTTTTTATGCCTGGTGCCCACTTTGAAGGAGGAGAAGGTTCAGGAGGTTTCCACCCCAGAGGTCATTGGAATGTCCTTTCCCACTACCTTGGTCCCGGCTTGTCTGGGGTGACAAAAGGCTAGTGGCAAACCCTCTCTGAGTGTGCTCAGGCAGAGGGTTTGTGATGTTTAAGTGTGGCAGGTGACAGCTCACCCACATCAAGTCAAAGCTGTTTAAATGTCTTTGTTTAAACTTCTGCACATGAAAATAAATGGTCTAAAACCACTTATACAGAGCTACAGATTATAAGTTGCAATTTATTACTACCATGCTTCCGTGCTAGCAACAGTTAAAAACAAAATAAATGACTAGCCACAAAGCTGGCTTTTTCGTTTAGGCACATTGCACCCCGGTATGCTGGGTTGGACACTAGTTGTTGCATAAAAACACAGACTGTGCCTCCGTTCATGTTCAGCACAGTAACAACAAGTGGATTTATGTGCTCCTGGAGTTTACTGCAACTTTTTGTTTGTGACGAAGATTTTTTGGGCAAGTCTCCACTTTTAACAAATGTCTTTGTATTTTCTTCTATAAAAGATTGCAAGGAGCAGTTGCAGTGCTTTCAGCTCTATTTTGATTGCTCCACAGACGTTTCATTTTTATCATTATTATTTTTCCTTGCATTTGCCACCAGAATCCACTACAGCCATTCACTGTTCAGACACTCTACTGTGCCTTGCATGTTGCCTTGCTATTCAAAAGCAATTGTGAGACACAGCCTTGCACATAGAGTCATAATGCCTTCACTAGGATCAGTGCCAGACACTGAGGGGCATTGATGACCAAGCCCTGGTCCAATCTTAGCATTCTTCCTAATTTAGTTATTTAATAAACTAATATATAAAGGTCTTCATTTGTTTACTGTCTGTCACGGTTTTATGGCGTTGGGACCACCATGAAAACTGTGATGCAGAGGAAACTTGTAAAATGCATGGCGGGACCGCGGCGGTCTTGCTAAGCCTATTTTTTCATCCTGACTGCCGCAACACCACCAGGGAACTGCGGTTCCGGAGGAGCAATGGTATTCTGACTTGTCACTAGTTTGTGTTAATATGTTTAGCAGATGAAAAAAAGTGATCCTAAAAAGAGGGTGCTTAAAGGAAGCCATGCACCATGGTACAAGTGTATGCCACTAGCAGTAATAATGGCATTTTGAAACCAGGGAGGTATGTCCATTGCAGAGGAATCACTTTCAAAGCTGAACGCAAGTTACAATATGCACATTTGCAAAAAAAAACCAAAGTTATACCTTCCAAGAGGTTATGTGATGAGATTGCCACCTATTTTAAGGACAAGGTGACGAAGATAACGGATCTCTTTAGGGGCACTGATAGAGCGACCGACGACCCTGGGAAGGGAGCGACCCACGAGAGACCAGGCAGGAACTGCTCTCTGACCCTCTTTCCATCTTTTTCGGAGGAGTCGTTCATTAAGACGGCATACAGCATCTCGTCGGGCTCCCCCCTCGACCCTTTGCCCCAGAAGGCTTGGAAACTATTCGGCTATCAGACCTTCCCCTGGTTGCGCCAGATCTGCAATCAGTCGTTGGCTGAGGGTATGGTCCCGGACGGCTGGAAACAGGCCGTGGTCTCCCCCCTTATTAAAAAACCTACTTTGGACCCATCTACTCCCGCCAGCTTTCGGCCTATCTCTCTCCTCCCGTTTCCTATTAAAATCTTGGAGAAGACGGTGAGCAGATCCCTCTCGAGTTATCTTGAAGCCAACAGCCTGCTGGACAAGGACCAGTTCGGCTTCCGCCCATGCCACGGAACCGAGTCCGCATTAGTCACCATGCTGGACTCGATGCGAATGCGAGCTGACACAGGGAGCACCGCTGTTCTGGTGCTCCTAGACCTGTCAGCCACTTTCGATACCGTGAGTCATGATACGCTGCTGGGACGGTTG
The DNA here is from genome assembly GCF_964204655.1 of Triturus cristatus. NCBI lineage: Eukaryota > Metazoa > Chordata > Amphibia > Caudata > Salamandridae > Triturus > Triturus cristatus. The sequence goes on from NC_140585.1 coordinate 1,099,293,307, forward strand.
TCGGAGGTCGGGTGGGAGGCCAGGCACTACAGTGGCTTCGCTCCTACTTAATGGGAAGGCATCAAAAGGTGACTATGGGACCATTCGTCTCAGAGAACACACCTGTGGACTTTGGAGTCCCACAAGGTTCCAGCATCAGCCCCATCCTGTTTAATATATATTTACAACCGCTATTTTCCATCATTAAAGCGTACGGGGTGGAGCTGATAAACTATGCGGATGACACCCAACTGGCTTTCTCCCTGGAAGGTAAACAGGCGGTTTCTCTGGAGCAGTTCCAAAGCTGCATGAGGCACACCACGGACTGGTTACGGAGAAACTGCCTGCAGTTCAACGGAGACAAAACTGAACTGCTGCTCTTCGCACCAACGAAACAGATCCAACATCTTCCAGTGGATTTCAGGCTTGCCCCGGACTCAGCTCCACTGACGCCAGCCAGCACTGTACGGAATCTGGGGGTTCTATTCGATAATAACCTCCAGCTGGTTTCACAGGCTAGTAAAACTTCCAGCACCTGCTTTGGTCTGCTGCGACTTCTACGACGTGTTCTTCCGCTGCTGCCTGCAGACTCCTGTAACACGGTCGTTAGAAGCATCATCCTCAGCAGACTGGATTACTGTAACTCTCTGTACCTCGGAGCCCCCCAATACAGGGGCTACAGAGAGTTCAGTCAGCTGCTGCTAAGCTGGCACTTGGTCGCAAATTCGACTCATCTTCCACCCAGGCACTAAGAGAATTACACTGGTTACCCGTCAGAGAGAGGGTCCTTTTTAAATCTCTGTGTCTGGTGCACAGGGCAATTCATGGAACAGGCCCGATTCCACTCCAGGAAAGATTCGCCTGGTACTCCCCCGTAAGGCAGCTGCGGTCATCCATGGCCAACCTGCTGGCACAGCCCAGCTTCAGACGGGCCAGACTGGGAGGGAGGGCATTTAGGGTGGTCGGAGCTCAAAGTTGGAATGCACTTCCACCCGCTCTCAGACAGACGCAGTCATTGATAGAATTCAGAAGGAGCCTTAAGACCTGGCTTTTCCCAGCAGCATGAAGCCCCTGACTTTGCCTCTCCGTGCAATTAACATCTCGCCTGGTCAGAGCGCCTGGATACCCGTATAGTTTCTCCGCGCTATATAAATCTGTATACAATACAATACAATACAATTTGCCACATAGGTAACATGTATATTTTTAAAGCTCACATTCACCCAGAGGGGTAAATTGGTGCTGAATTACAGATGTTTATTGCTACCCAACTCAACGGTACTCGTTTTATCAACCTCAGGAGGATGAAAGGCTGAGTAGACCCACTGGGATTTGAACCTGTGATCATGAGGTCAAACCAGGTCCCTACAGTGGACACATTAGTCCACAAAGATCTGGCTTTGTGGGCATCGCTACTATTCTGTATCCTGGCCCAAACCTTCCCTTTTACTACATGTAAGACACCCTTAAGGTAGAGCCTAGGAAGCCCCGAGTGCAGTGTGCACTGTATCTAACAGGTAGGATATGTACTTTTAGGTTTTACATGTTCTGGTAGTAAAAAACTGCTAAATTAGTTTTGCACTACTGCAAGGTTTTGGTAGGGAAAAACTGCAAAATTCGGTTATCACTACTGCAAGGCCTATCTCTCCCATACGTTAACATGGGGATTGCCTTAAAATTCTTTTGAGGATAACTGTTGCTTGGCTCGGGTATCATCTTTAATGTAGAAAATAGGTTTTATTTATATATTTTTTTATTTCTATGGTTACTTGCTATCTTTACTTAAAGTCCGTACTTCTCTACCTTTCTTTAGGTCCCTTGGAACCCCAGTCCTCCAGTACCCTCGACAGAAAGAAAAAAGCCAGGTAAGGTATTATTTCTCTATCTCATGGGGCGATGTTAGTATAAGCAGGTAAGTGAATATAGATCCCCAAACAGCTGTGAAATTACTTTGCCTAATTATAAAGGTTTCTTTAATACAAAAGTGAACATAAACTGGAAACAACAGATGCCAAGAAAACCATATCTTCAATTTGCAGGCTCTTAAAAGCAGTCTGTTTTTATTGCTAAACATAGAAGTAAAATCTTTTCGTCCCTTGTATCCACCCAACTCCCTGGTATTAGCCTTTTAACTCTAGGCCCTGTTCAAGTGGGTGTACACACCTGGCTCCTCCAAGAGCATGGCGGGTAACAGGACCAGACCGGCAGACAGGACTGGGCTCCGGCTCGGTCTTTATCACTTTGGTTCCCTTTGATGGCTGCAGCATAACAATGTTTGGTTTTCTTGGGACGATGTCTCTATAATCTCACTTCGTGGATCGGGATCTCTCGCTTCATCCTACGACGAAGACCTCTGCATTCACCTCCACCTCTCTTCTTCTACTCCTTCTCTTCCTTCTGCATTGCCCATCTCGTTGCCTCTTGCTTGCATCATGCGTATGTCCTCTAGGAGACTTTTCCTATTCAGGCTTGCCTGACTTCCTGTTAGTAGCTCATTGTTGGTCCGGCCCTGTACCAAGAGCAGGGTGCAGTCGGTATTGGGTAGATCATGTATATATCCCTCATCTGCAGGTCGGTGGCAGTAACTTACCATTGGGAGCGGATAGAAAATTGGAGTTTGGTGTCTATGATTCACAATTTAAAAACACATCTTTTGGTAAAGTTGGTTTATAAATTGCAGGTCTGAAAATGGCAATTTTAGAAAGTTGGCATTTTATTACTATAACCATTCTGTGCCTCTGCCTGTCTCTGAATCCACATCTGGGGTAGGGCAACAGCTGGTCGTTGTGCATTCCCTCTAAACAGTTACATCGAGGTAGCTGGGGGTAACATTTGCATCCTGATGGCCCATCAGCAAGCTGATGGGTCTACCTGCAGTAGATTAGGAGGGAGGGGCTGACACCTGCACTATTGTTCAAAAGGAATATCACCATTGTCAATCTTGCCCCCGTGCATCTCACTATTAATTATTTCTGTAGCACATGTTCAAGTAGAGTCCATGCCAGTTTATTTCCACATCATTGTTCTTGTTGTTTTCAATGAACTTTGCCCAGTTCAGTCACAAACTGTATATACATGTCAAGGTCCTTCTTCACTATACCTATTCCATTCATAATAATTTGCCATTGTTCAGGTATTTAGTTTATTCTACCATCTCTGGATGACATTAGAATAATTTCTCACGTAGTTGGATAGTGTTAAGATGTTAAGGCAACATGCTGCTTAATATTTCTGTGTTCTGATTTGATAAGGAAATTATACATCTGCTTACACCACAGTGGTTCTGCAGTTTTGGTAATTTCATATGCGAAAATAATGTATAAAAAAACCCTAGATATTGGGGGGGAGCCACAACTTCCCTGAGACCTTTCCTATGCTACAAGGGATATCATCCCGTTTCCATCCTGATTTTCTGCCCACTTGGGACTTAATAATATTTTTTTATCTGCACTTCTCTGTAATGCCCTATTTGCTGAGTCTTCATTGCATCTGTGTTTTGCTTTACTTTTGAAATTTGTAATAAAATCTTTAACTATTCCGCGGATCTAGATTGCAGTTATTGAGTGGGCTCTTTTACTAAATTAACTGTTTTCTGTTATTTTTGATTTGCTGGGAGGTGCCATGCATCGGGGACACATTGCCTCATGAAACTGAGGTTTAACACTGGCTCCTATTCATCAGATTGTGGGCATTTTGTGGAGGTACCTTTTGGGGTGTCAAAATTACAGGGTTCCCCACGTACACACCATCAATCCCCTTTATCTTTTCTAGTGTCTCTTTGTCATAGTAGGAACATGAACATTATCTTTAAAAGCATAACCCATGAAACATCCCCGGGCCCTGGAACTCACGAGAGCAAAGACTGAGAGTGGACCTCGATGAGTGGTTAATAATCCTTGTAAAAGGAAGTGAGATTTTTTGTTAAGAGACACTTCACTGATTGCTTTGTTTATCTCTCATCCATTGCCCAGGGTCCATTCCCTGGCATTTGAGGGCAAGATCACATTAAATGTTCCATTTTACCATAGTATAAGCATAGACCCGCCTTCCCTCTTCTCTTCTCCTGCAAGTCTCCCAATCTGAATTGGTTCTTCGGATTCTATAGTCATTTCAGAAGGTTTTGTTACTATTCCACATAGCACGCTTTCTGCTGGGCATTCATCTGAATAGTTAAGGTAATTTAAGTTGCTGATGCACTGAACTGGTTTGCTACTAAAAACAATGCATTGGTTACCTCTACTCTTAACGCTTGTCTGTCCACGCTGCCTTAGAAGCCAGAAGAGTTCATTATTTCCCTGTGTGAGGGATAACAACTTGTGCACGAAGCCTGCTCATTTTTTCGTTTTCCAAAAATAGCTCAGAACAGTGTAAGGAACTGGTCCCAAATAAAGAGCTTGGGGCCAGGGTTCTAAAATAACAGTGTCGCCCTATCAGTCTGTCTTTATTAAAATGTGAGAGCAGAAAAGTCACTTTAGCTGTATCCATTGAAAAGATTTGTGTTTGCACTAAAAGGTATACCAAAAAGGTTGAAACATGAGAGCGTCACCTCCAAACTTCTCTGACGTGCTAAAGTTTAGGAATTAACAGGGGAGTTGTTCCTTCTTAATCCTGTTCTTACTGTTTTGATACCTTCTTGTAGGTAGCCACCTGGCGTAGGTGCAGTATCAGTGGTCATAGTAGAGCTTGTGACTGTGGGTTTCATATAGGCCATATGATTTGTTTGGGTAATCAGAAAATCCTGTTCCTGGTGGGTCGTGTATAACACTTCCTGGATTTTACGGATTGCTCCCGCCATTGCCTGAATTTGGATTTCAGATGGGTACTTGTCTGGTACACTGTTTGAAACTTTTGCTGCCCCAAAATCGCTGCACGGAGGTATTTGGAAAACCAGATCCTCATCAGAGGAACTGGGTGTGATACAGGGAAGTGGTGAAAATGAGTTCCTGGGCATGGTTTCGCCATTTGGGTGAATTTGTCATATTTAGGTTGGGCTTCCTAGGACTTCTACCAGGGTGTAACTGTGGAAGGACCAGCTAAGCAGTAAGTAAAACAGGACAGATGTGAATACAGTACAACGATGGAGATGAAGGTACTGTCGAAAGGTAGAGCAAGGCCTTTCTGTCGTAGATGCTGATGGTGCTGTAATTAGTTCTTGTCTGACCATGATATCAGGTGGGAACCCAGGATGCAAGAAAGAAACAATGACATAGACAAAAAGCAATTGGAAGGGAACCAAAGGTGAACTATTACCATGAGAAACTACATGTTGTCAGGTTTCTGTTAGAAACGGCCTTAAGTACTGACTGTTTCACATTTTCCTGGGAAGTGCTCATGATAACCCATGATTACCCAGTGAGAATTGTTACTTAAACTTTGTTGTGCAGTCTAGTGTCTTCATGGATCTAAGTTCCACTGCCCTGTCGCCACAATTGCCATGTCTTTCCATCCCTTTGAGTAACCCTGTAAGTAATTCGATGTCTTTGTTGGTTCAGAATCCTGACAGTCACTGGGTGACAGGACATGTATGAATTTCAAGATCATGGTATGATGCCTTGTATCTTCCTCACTTAACGTGCAGCTATGCTCCCCATGCACCTCCACGATGTCCTGTGAATTTTGTCTATTTTCTCTAAGACATGGGTCTGTCTCTCCTTCACACTTCAGAGATCAATGTAGGGCACGTTTGTCCCACCTTCCACAAATCCCGGACTGCGTACAGCACCGTATTTGAAAAAAAATGATCTTCCTTGAGGACAGCAATTTCCTAGGCCAATCTTCCCTGCCACTCCCTGCACGCGTGGCCAAGCCCTCCACATTGAAGGATGACATCTGGAAGGCTGTAGGGTATGAGGTTGCTCAATAGGGGAGTTATCGGCTTCACCTTGGAGTTCCACTCTGTGAGAAGATTGAAATAGTCTTGATGATCAGGACAGACAACTGAGGTATTGGCAGACTGAGGGGTGCTGGGGGTGGTCCCACATCTCCATCTGTAGCTTTTTAGCTGGGGACTACAATCTGGAGGATTGCCCTAAGAGAGAGACTGCTGGCCAGCGGAGAGGTGAAAGTGGACGTATCCTCCCCCATGGGGCAAAAACCTCCTCTTACTCTGCTCCAGTGAAAGGCACAGAGATAGCAGCTTGCATCATTATTGTGTTTTTTATGAGATTGTACACTGTCCCCCTCTAATGGATGGAATGGCATAAGCATTAGGCCTTTTGTCTCCAAGGGAATGAAAGTTATTACTTTGAGGTTTGAGAGGCTGTAGAGCGCTACAGGAAGATATGCTGTAGAGAGACAAATTTCAGTGAACATTGGCATATATGGGTATCTGCTTTGTGACCCTGACATAGGACAGGTTAAGATTTTACCTGGCAATTCCACAGATGCTTGCTGTGACTATGGCGCCTACCCGTCAGCTACTCACCAACCGTTCCTGCGGGTGGCTGTGAACATGCATCCTTTGACGCAGTATCTAATTAAAATAGTAATGACTTTATGACAGTGTGACTGACAGGTGTGATAGTTGTGATAACTATTGTTCATGCTCAACAACCAGGTTTCACTCAAAGAACGTTTTAATACTTTATCCATTAGATATATTGTTTAAAATAGAGCAAACATCCCTCAGTCTTAAATGAGATCGTAGGAAAGACTTGAACATTAACAAATCAAAAGCGCTTTTTAAATTAATGCATTTGTTTTTCCTCTAAATGTGTTCTGTAAACGCACATTACTGTATATTAAATGAGAACAGTGTTTGGTAATGTGTTATTAATTTTTGATGCCTGTCTTTTTACTATGAAAATGAGCCCTCTTTTATACATAAAAAACATTGCACAAACTCTTCATGCAGTGAAATGAAATAGCCTGTCGGGTATTAGAGGAATCACAGAGTTGCTAATGAGTTGATACATATTCACATATTCAACAATGCATCACATAGCCGGCAGGAAGGAGCTGATAGTTTGAAAAAAATGCATGAAATGTTTATAGATTATGTACAATAAAACACAAGCTGTATAAGGCACATGCACAGTTAGCGCCACCGACAAGCACAGCGGCGGGTTTTGGTGTTCAGAAACCCTCATCTTGCACCAATCGTTTAACTTCTTCCGCAGCGCACTGGCATGGAATAGTCTTGGTCTCTACACAATGCTTAAATTGTAAAAGAATAAGTGTTGGGCCCAATGTTTTGCTCAGAAGTTCTGTGCTGATGCTAGCTAGGCCGGATACCTAAGCTGGGTAGCCTTGATTCCACCAGATGTTTCTTTTATCTGCCACCAGACACTCCCTGACCCTTTAGCTCACTTTTGCAGATTTTCATCCCTACTTTTTCCCTTTCTCAATGTTTTCCTATCTTTCTCTTCTGCCTCCCCAACCTTCTGTGCATTTTTTTCTCTCTTGCTCTGGATCGAAGTTTGTTGAGGAAATTGAAGTGTCGGGTCACCAAAAATGAGTGCCAGTGGCCGTACCTGCACCCACCAGCTCAAAATAAGCACTGGCTCACTCTGACTCTCCGACCTAACCAGCTGTCAACACAAAGTACGAAGTTACATTAAGGTTTTCTATCCCGTTGTTATAAAGCGATCATTCAGCCTTCAGATCCTTTGCTATGTGATAGAAGCCATTTTTATGCCAGGCGAACCACGAACACATTGTCCACACTAATCAGTGATCCGGGCAGCCTTGCACATTGATAAGAAATATGTCACTTGTGGTGGCCTCCGTTCTACATGGTGTGCAGTCCTTTAAGGGCATGGTTTATCACCTCACTCTAAATGTATTAATGATTCTTTCCTATTGTAAGTTTATTGCTCTAGTTTTCGTATGCACAAAACCCTCTTAACCTTACTACCTGTTGGTGTTGGTCTGTGGTGGCTTCTGGTATGAGAATGGACGTATTATTGTTTATTAGATGGGATTCATTTTGAGCGGGTCATCCAGAAATAGACACCACATGGAGGTGGTTTGTCTGCCATGTGCATGCCATCTCCTCCCCTACACTGAATAGCTGGTTCCTAATTCAGAGAAAGGGCAATAGTATCTATAGTGTGGCCAGGGGCGTATGTTCAGGGGTGATGTTTGGGGTGAGACACACCGACAAATAAATACATTCTTGGCTTGGTAGTTGGGTCTGGGGCATCTAAGTCGGGTCTACTGTGTCGTTGTCATATTTTCTCATTGTGCAGCAAGAATAAAAGACAAAACAGTGACCTTGGATGTAAAACAGGAGAGAGAGAGAAAGACAGAGATACATATCTGCTGCCTCTGCTGCCTCAGTTTCACAATGTGAATCCAGATAACCAGGAATAAATAACAGCATCCCTGCTTGTCCAAAATGAGTAATCCTAGGCAAACATTTAACTTCACAGAGCTCTTTTTTATCACATATGAGAGCCTTTTTAAATGCTTGAGTTCAGAATGCGAGCTGTATATTCACCTATCATGTTTGATTTAATAGACTATAGACTATAATGTTGCTCCATCTATAATAAGAATCTAGGCCATGACAACTGACTTGCCTCGTAGTTAAGTAAAGGCATTGTTGTTGGTGGGCGAACACATAATGATTCTAGGTTGATGTTTAAAAACTATCACTTTTAATAAAGGTCTGTCTATGCAGTGATATAATCTGATGTACTAAGGTGAAAAACTTCCGAATGTTAAAAAAAACACTTACTTTTTTTTGGAAGCAACCGTATCATATGATTACATTATGCTTTTTTCATGATATATACATGCCAAATGTTTTCATGGCTCGGCTCGTCCTTGGACTCTTAGACCCAAGTGGCTCAGCTCGAACTATCAATTTGCGGGCTCACACACGCTATGTGAAACTTCAGCTTAGTGAATTTTCAAAATTGATTTGTAAAAATGAAAAGACTGGAAACACCGAGCCCTATCTACATGCACCGATTTGACAACTCTGTTATCAAGGCTCCTTGCAGCAGAGACAAAGAGTGTATGCGGTGAAAATACATTTAAAATAGGTGATCACAAGGCAGGGAATCCAGGCCATTGTGTTGTACATGATCGTTGTCAAGATTTACCAAGGGAGATTACCACCCTCAGGTGTAACGGGCAGGGGTGTAGTTTAAGGGTGGGTGTTTGGGTTGTGACACCCTCCAAATGCATTCTTGGTTTGGTGGTAGTTGGGCCTGGGGCCGCTGAGTCATGTTCCCTATGTCTTTGTCCATTTTTCTATATTTCTCATTTTGCTAAGAGCATTTAAGGTATTTATTTTTTGGGAGCAAAACTTAAATCTATGTAGTGACTTATTTCTCAGAAAAAATAGTAAGTCTGAACCCATAGAAGAACTCCTGAAATGGGTGCAAGTTTTCTATCTTTTTGGAACTCAATAGCATTGGCCGTAGTAGGCTTGGAAAGCTGTGCCAGTCTCAGGTTCCCAAGCATACAACCGGCAATCAAACACCCAAATGGTGATGGGGTGATGCTTGTAAATGGTCTAACCAGTGCCAATTTCTCGGGGTAGCATGCCAGCCCATAGTTTTTCACCTGCTGTGTCACTCTAGACAGTGGTCCATCTAATGCAAATCAGTACTGTCCCTCACGGAAACAGTCCATCTTGAACCTTGACCCTTGTACCCCACCACCCTGTAGAACACAGCTTTTTCAGTTGGGGAATCTGAGATTCGCATCTCCTGAACCACACTGACTAAGCTAGGATCCTTGCCTGAGCGTGGTATGAAAAGAACTTGGCCAGCAGCTTTGCTTTAATGTAAATTAAGCAGGGAGTATAATTCCCAAACTGCAACAAATGTGTGGGTCTCTTAAACTGAGACTCATATTAGCATCTAACTAGGATTTTAGGATCTATAACAACGAAACTACAAAGTTCTTGATACTGTCTGTTTTAGCAGTATACGTTACACAGTCCAATCTTTCTCCTTTTATATTCTCCATTCTTGCCCAAGGGTTGGACAATAGCACATTACAGGTACTAAATATTTGTACCTGTCAGCTAGCAGAATCCTCACTAGTTATATTTTTTTCAAAGCATGCCTACTGTACCATTGTCAAATGTGAAAATGTGCTTTTAACTGCAAATAAAATGGAGGGTCATTCAGAACCTTTCAGGCGGCAGCTAATCCGCCAGGTCACCAGAGACCATTCCTCCGATCCTTGATGGAGAATCCCGAAGTTAAAAATCAGACAAGCGCACTGTAGACTCTGTGGAATGCTGATACCATGTTGTTTTTACCCGCACTGGGATTTCTGTTCATTCTACATCAACAATTTCCCAAATAGTAGACTATTGGGCAAAGGTGCAAACCTTTCTAGCTGAGGTACTGGATAAACAGATTGAAATTACTCCAGGATTGATTATGTTTGGATTACATATAGATTATCATCTTAATGATCCGGTATCTAAACTTATATTTTATGTGATTATCCTGGCACGACGAGAGATATGTAGAGCCTGGAAGAATATAAATGCTTCTACTTTCACAGATTGTTTGAAACATATAATTTATACCAGTGAATCTGATATGGCATGTGACAGGAACAGTTACGGTAATGTTTGGACAGCCTTGGTTGCATGGCGGAACAGATAGGGAATATTCCAATGATTTCACCTGGGCACTACTTGGCTGGTCCCTTCAATGTGATGCTGGTTCATATCGCATCGCGAAAAGAAGTGGATTGCGGAAGTGGTGATTGCTTGAGGGTTTGAGCCTTTCCTTTTTCCGCATCGGTCTTACATACCAGGGCTGGGATAGGATGACCGTTGAGGAGAGGTTACGGCCTCCCATCAGGATTGCCCCTATTTTTTGGTATATGAGGAATAAAAAAAAAAGGAAAAAAAAAAACAATTTCCCAAAGCAGGGGTTTGTTTAGACAGTCAAGGGACCTGGTTTACTGCATGTGGGGTCTTTGATGGATTTTCCAACCAGGGACGGTCATGCATTTAATGGTAGTTTCAGGTAGGGAAATCGACTGACAATTGCCCCACCCAATATAGGGCAGGGCCACCACCAGGGGCCACCAGGTTAAGTGTTTCCGCCATCAGAGCCAGGTGATTCTCTCCAGTGGAGCCCTGACCCTTGTCTACATCTGTATGCTTTATTAAACCAGGATTGTGGCATGGCCGAAGCACCCATGATTTACGACAGGGCTCTGTGGACATAACACAGGACACCGCAGTCCCCGCCACGCAGAGAGAGGACCCGTGCTTGCTGATCTCAAGGGGCCCCTCAGCCACCTGTCTCCGGCTAGTTGGACAGGCTGTGCAGCTCTGTAAACAAACTGAGGTAGTAACATGGTACATATACAGCCTACCATTGTAACAGTTCCATTCTGAAAACGAAGAAATGCCTAAACAGAAAGCTGGAAGCATTGTTTCCTGTTCACATGCCACGTATGAGTCCAGCAGACTCGGTTGTCAGACTCTGTGGCGCACCCAAAGCAGTAGTGTAGCAAAGATTAAATAGACACTCTGGTGCAAGTAAGACAAATGGCCCCTTTGACTGCTATTATGGTACTAAAATACATGAATTGCTAGGGTTCCATTGGCCCGGTGCCACTGCGCCTTCTGCACCATTGGTAGCGATGCCTCTGGCTCCAAGCAATGAATCCTCAAGTGAGAGGCCATGAAGGTAGGCATGGGCATCTCGCAGAGATGCCTTCCTAACCCCAGGCAAGTCGGACTTGCACCAACACTGAAGTGGGATTGGGCGGAAATCCCCTGCAGCACCAGGTAGGCTAGCAAGAGGCACTGCAGGGGTGAGCTATGTTCAGCAGTGTTACTTATGTATATCAGCACACTTCTGAGCATAGCTTACCCCTGCAGTGCCTCTGTGCTAGCCTGCATGGTTCTGCAGGGGATGCCCTCTAGAAACCCCTTCAGTACAGCATACCAAGAGTTTTCAGCTCTATGGAGTACTTGTCCCCTGGGAGCATGATATCCGGTGCGACTGGCACTCCCTTCGCGCTCAGATCTGGGTAACAGCACACTTCCCAACTATTATTCAACGAGTTGAGAGGAAAACAGTGGAGAGAAATGAGATGGGACAAAAAGCCACAGAAAGAAGGTACAAAGAAAGTGCAGAAAAAGGGTGAGGGAAGGGATTTAAGTCAAACTGTGGTCCAGATTTTATGGCTGGCAGTAATTATAAACTAACTTCGAAAGGGGTCCCTTTCCTGCCCTGTATTCATGTCCTTAACTTTACAAACAAAAGCAATACGGAATTTCTAATGAGAGAGCTTGAGCCCATTTACACATTTACCCTCAACCAGATGGTCTTTATTAGCTGCATGAGAGGTAAGGGAAATAACACTATCAGTCATCAAATTTAATAAACAGTGTAACCAATTGGGGCACACAATAATCCAGGCCACAACAGAATATGGGATTAGTTCGATTTTTCTCATAAATTCAAAAATTAGTTTACATGAACCAATCTCAGCATAAGGGTATAGAAATACAGAAACAAAATGTGCATAAACCTCCTGAAGAGGTTCACCTTATACAGAAGAAAGAAAGGCTAGTTTGATTACGGTAAAGCAGGTAATAAGGCATAAGAATTATGAGTTAAATTGCATCAGTCAATTTTCAAATGAAAGCATTAGCCCTATCTTTCCCTTCACTTTTCTAAAGGGACAACCTATCCTAGTAAGCATTTCAGTTGAGTATAAACTATAAATAATGAAGAATGGTGTCAGCTGCTGGGGACTTCAGTAGAAATACTCCGAGCATTGCTCAAGTAGCATATAGCCAGACAAGCAGAAGCACAGGTATTCACCCTACAAAGTCTCTAGATGTCTCTCCCTTATCCCTCACTAAGCACAGCAAGTAATATCAGTTGCATTCAAGGTAGGCAATCCCACACGACCCCTTTCCCAGGATATGTCCATACTTCCAGCACAAACTGGATACTTCCTCCACCTTTCCCACATCGATAAGTTGCATCTTGATTTGTCCTTGGTCATTCTTCTCTTCCTCCATGTGAACTCATCTCCCAGCTTGTTACTGTATCTCTAATGACAAACTCCTGCTTCTCACACCTTGCTATCTAATAAAAACAAAAACTTTTCTATGCTATCTAATGAGGTTTTATCCACACCTGGGGCCATATGTAGGTGGCCTAACATTTACCACTTCATAAATACCGAATTTTACCGATTCGGTATTTATGAAGTGGTAAATGCTATGTAGGTAATCCATCGGTAATATTTACCGATTCAGAATGGGTCGGTATTTTAGAATCGGTATTTACCGATTCGGTAATGGTAACTGGCTTCCCATTGATTCCTATGGGCCAGGAGGCCCATAGGAATCAATGGGAAGCCAGTTACCATTACCGAATCGGTAAATACCGATTCGGTAATGGGGGGAGCACAATCAAGGGTGGCAGGGTGTCACAGTGACACCCTGTTGCACCCCTGATTCCTACATGTGTGCACATGTGGCACACATACATGCCCTAAGGGCATGTATGTCTGCCACATTGCACACTTCTAAGTGCCAAAAAATGCTTTTTCAAAGCCATTCGTCATTTACCACCAACTTTTAGTTGGTGGTAAATAACGAATCCACACAACACCCACACACTCCCCCTACATCTCATTTCAGGATTCGGTATTTACCGAATCGGTAAAATTACCGAATCGGTAATTTTACCGATTCGGTAAATTACCGAGTCCTGAAATGTCCCCCCTACATACCAAAAGCCTGAATACCGGTCGGTAACGGGATTTTTACCGAAAATCGGCCGTTACCGACCGGTATTAGGCTACCTACATATGGCCCCTGATGTGGAAACAAAATGCAACAAAACATTCCACGTTGAAGGTTAAGCACAAATAAATGTGAAACTGAAACATGAGCTTGCACTGAAATTAAACATTAGGCTACAATTAAATTACACATGAAGTTGAACTAAATTATATATTAGGCCTCAAGAATAAAGCTAATTTAGCAAGTGCACTGGGCTACAAATACGTGCACAAATGTAAATGCATCACAAATGAAGTCATCTAACACATGAATAATGTAAAAGGCTGTTATGAAACATTAATAAAATGCACTCAAGTGAAAATAATTTCGTGTTACACATGAACTTCTAAACATTCCTTTGCACATCGTTTCATTAGTCTCACAGTAAATCATGTCATGTACTTGAATGTTTCTCTACAGTATTAATTTATTAGCACGTTCCATTTCCTCATCAGTCACAATGTAACACGTTTTTATAAACTATATCTGTTATACGTGAAGCACTTTACGTATGCGGCACTCCAGCTTCTTTTAGTAACGTTTACCACACAAAATAATTTCGTGTGCTGACTACTCATAGTTATGATGCACTCCTACTTTTATCTCAAGATGAGATCAAAGTCTCCCTGCTCAACTAACACGGACAGTAAAAACAATAAAGGCAAGGGCATTGCAGGGATGCAGTCCCCCTGTATATTTCACGTTTTTCTTCAACTTGCATTCTCTAAAAATATTAGCTTTTTCCTATGGTGTGGCTTTGAAGGTTTTTTAAAGCAATATATAACTCTTGTGTAGTGCACACAGTGAACAGACTTATCTTTAAGTTTCACTGTGAATTCAGGGGGTGATGAGTGTTCTTGACAGGGCACGACTCAGAGTGAGTTGTGGCTGAAGGTAGTGAGAGATTCTCACAGTGCACAGAAGGGGAGAAGGGAAGTAACTATTGTGTTCAAACTGCATTAACAGCCAATACTTAACTTGTCTTCAGAGCTCACAGAGTAATGGTTACATAAGTGAAAGGATGTGAACAAAGAGACTGACAAAATATGGACAGAATCAAAGGAAAAGATAATTCTTTGTTTGTAGATGAGGAGAAAGAATGATTTTGTGAAAGGGAGATGCCATTGTGAGGAGGAGATGGTGCAAAGACGTACACACAGAAGGACAGAGTGAAAAGACAGTGATGAAGATGATGTGTGAGGTGTAGATGGGGAACTTTAGAAAGATCTAGGGGCACAAGGGGCATACTCGCCAACAGTGAGAGACTGCAGAGGAAAATGGCGTCAAGGGAAGAAGGGAGTGACAGACACTCCAGAGACCACTCCCCCTATCAAAGGCCTTAGGACTATTTAATTCATGGACTCATATTTTCAGACTTGAAATATTTTGAATGGTAATTATTCACTGCTATCACTCATTTACGTGCATGAACACTGTGATACAGGACGTAGACACTCTCGCAAGAGGCTGGTGGTCAAAAGTTATGGAGGCTAGACTGCCCCCTGACCAGAGTTCCCAGGCCAGGGAAATTTAGCCGGTCTAGAAAGATAGTGCACCTACTTATATCCAATGAGATTGGCTGGAGTTACCCTTGTGAGATATGCATGTTCGATGTTACGCATATTTTCCATAATTCAGAAACAGGATCACAGAAGTCTGCAGTCATGATCCTGGACAGAACATCGGGAGTTGGAACATTTACACTGGCTCTGTAATACTGAGAATGGCCATGACTGTGTCTGGTTTTGTGCATGGAGGCAGGTGAGCACATGAGAGTGTCCCCATAGGAAGAGATTTGCTATGCAACAGAAAACTTTATGCTTGATGCCTGGCAGAGACATTGAATAAAAAACTTACTGTCTCCACACTATAACGCCACACAGAACTCTGCCATATGGTTAAACGCTTATCCTGGTCTCAGTCTGTTGGTGGTGCTAAATTAGATTACATGCATTTTACTGTTTGCCTGCCTTGGATAGACTGCTGGTCATTTGGATATTGCTAAGTACAATTTACCATAACTGCGAAAGAGAGCTACTTTGAATCCTCTAACAACGAACAGTAATAAGAAGGAGCAAGAGAACAGAACAATTTAGATAGACTTACAACTTATCGTCTTTAATTTATATACATAACTCCTAAGTGAGACTAAAAGCCACAGTGGACCGAAGTGGCTTTTAACTGCTCTACTCACCTGATTTGAATAATTTCTCTCACATCATGGACAACCTGGCAAGAAAAAACATGGACTTCTTAGATGGATTTTCAGAACACGTGAATGAACATGAAATGCTAGCTAGCACAGACGAATATCCACCTAGGACATTTCAACCTAAATTGGTGGGATCTGAAAGGTGCAATACTCGGATCACTCCAGACTCTTCTAAAAACATAATGTAAAGCAATGTCTAAGTGGTCTGCCTCAAGGAACTTGAAACAGAATAACCTGACCACTACATCATGCATATGAACATTCATAAATTTGAAGCCTTTCCCCAACCCCCACGCCAAAGAAGCAATCCAAAAATGCTCTTTCAAACAGATCTCAGGTGATAACATTCGTGCATGCATTAGGTACAGTCACAGCTAACCAACATATAGGCAACATCCACAACACCTCTTTTTCGTACTATAATAACGCAATAGGACAAGCTGTAGGCAAAATAACATACAGGGTTAAGGAAATATTAACTAAATTTGGCAACCCATATTTGCTGATGAGTTACTCTTCAGAAAGCATTGATGATAGTTAGAAAGGAAATATAGATCTGACAAAGGTCACAGCACTCAAAACATAAGATCAGATTTTCTATCTTCAAAATGAAAGATACAAAACACTAAGGGCCATATGTACAAAGCATTTTTATGGTCAGAAACCCAGTTGCAATCACATATTTGTTTTTTGAATGTACAAAAGCACAAAATGTGATTTGGTAACATGCTACTGAATCACAATTTGTGTTAGCAATTTTGCATTTGGAAGGGGGGTGGTAAGACCGCCACCTCCAAATACATAATTGGTATGATATGTATTAATATTTTGTGTCCCTTTTTCCTTTATGAAAAATGAGCTGCATTTGAAAAAAAAATGTTTTGTTTATTAAAAAGCAATCAGAGACATGGTGGTCTGCTGACACCAGCAGGCC
The DNA here is from genome assembly GCF_964204655.1 of Triturus cristatus. Taxonomy (NCBI): domain Eukaryota; kingdom Metazoa; phylum Chordata; class Amphibia; order Caudata; family Salamandridae; genus Triturus; species Triturus cristatus. The sequence continues at coordinate 1,099,310,170 of NC_140585.1, forward strand.
ACCATCCCTGTGAAGGTTTGCTTCCTAATGGGTCGCAAAATGCGACCTACCTCATTACTATCCATGAAGTAGGTCAATTTGCGACCTAATTAGGAATCACTACTTCAAAGATGTAAGTAATTGTACACTAGGAATTGTGATTTCCTAATTGCGGTTCAGAAAAAATTGCAATTAGGAAATTGCAATTCTAGATTTTTGTACATCTTGCCCAATATCACTTGATAGTCTAAAGAATTATTTGAAATAGTAAAAATAAATCAGATCCTACCCAATACAAATTCAATAAATTCAGGAATTCTTCCTAAACGCAATCAAATTAACAAATAAATTCAGCCAACAAAAACATGGGAAACAACCTACCTACCTAGTATTTTTAATTTAGTTTTATCTTGAAGGAACATCTATCTGCTGAATATCATTAAAAATGTCAAACCAACCACCCACCATGATGACACCTTTCCTGTACCTACCCCATCTGTTTCACAAGATATGGTGCCAACTAATAAATGCATCTATTAAAGAGGAAAGTTCACCAAGCACGAGAATAACAGGCCAAGTCATCCAGGCCCAGCGGTGGTGCCTACAGGAGAGAGGGGGAGTGTCACCCCTCTATTTGAGAGCAGGAAACATGAAAAATAGAATGGTAAAAAAACAGATTTATTACTATTTTCTTTTTCATGCTGGTAGCAGCCAAGTCTGAGGGCGGGGCAGCAGCAGGGAGGAATAGTGTTCACTTCAGTTTAAAGTGCGCATGTCACTTTGGCCGGCTGTCTTGAGAAGGCCAGCCTGACATGCACACTTTGAAACACTCCAACCCAAGTTGTCTTAGACAGCTGGATGGAGAGCAAGCACAGACCACCCAGTGCTTTAAGGAGTGTCACACAAGCGCACTCCTGGTGCTTCTCTCAAGCTGGCTGAGCAGCATAAGAGAAGCATCGGATTTGTAGAAGGGAGTTGCTGGTTGGAGCTCTGGGAGCCTGTGTTGCTGAGATGAAGAGGAGCACCAAGCATGAGGCAATAGATAGGTCAGTCTTTTTATGTTTTTTAAAAGTTGGTTTAACTCACTGACAGGCACTGTGAGAAACAGTGCCTTCCGTCTCAACTCTAGAGCTCTTACTCATGGCCCGTTAAAGACACTGTTTACAACAGACTATGATTGAGAGTTTTGGCTTTGAGTATAGGAGCACTGTTGATTTTTATTAGTGCCTGTCAGTGGATTATGTGTTTGCCCGTTGCGCCACCTGTTTTTTTGCCGCTGACCGCCACCGTCCAGACCCAAATGATTTCTTAACCTACTGACCAATCATAAATTCTGGAAAATTAATTTAAATACGTGTGGCAGAGCTTCTAACAAACATCACGTCATTCAAATATGCGTTGCAGAACTGTTACTGAAAATCATATATGTACAAGAACGATCTCCTAGACTCCTACCAGCCAGGCTTTCACAAAGAATACAGCTCAGAAAACAACACATTTTAAAATCCTAGACTACAAGCACTGTATATTGTATAAGGATAACACCATCCTTCTTCCCATTCCCTATTTATCAATTGGTACTATAAACCATCACAGGCTCTTCTGATTTCTGGAGACACCAATGTGCTTTGGGGGGAAAGTTCTTAACTCGTTCCTCTAATTATTTGCCAGCTACAAACAGTCATTTATAACTACAGTCACCCCTAATCCGAAGCCATCACTCAACACTCAATACCTGTATATATTAACAAGGAGCTGTTGTGATTGCTGATGAAGCAAATTGACTTAAAATTCCACAATAAGCCTATGACACCAATATCTACCAGGAAACTAACATTCGCCGGTAGCTTCTCACTCTGAAGGACTGTTTCACAAAACTACAAGAAAGGGGAAGCGGAATCTAGGCGCAGACCAAGATGGCCACACTCCAGAGGAGCTCAGCATCAGTAAGCTTCTAGGACTTTAACAGCAGCCGCGTTGCTTGGCCGATCCAATGTCTTGACCCTAGGATGATCTGGCGTGACCCTTGGGGTTTTGGGACCCATGCAGCAATGGGCTTTAGAGGTTGGGAGCGGACCTTCACGGGAGTGCGCACAGAGCCAAGTGGCTCTCAAGATGGTGGTGTGGGGGAGCCACAGCTGCATGCAGTGACAGGCAAAAGCAAGCAGAACTCTGGGACACATATTGATGGCCTGCTGACTGCCCCCTGAGTGAGTTGCAGCTTTCCCCAGCTGTCAGGGTCTATCACTAGCCCATGGGGAGTGCGCTGCTCTGTGGTGAGTTTGTCCCCTCCCCCAACTGCTTAGATATGCATTGAATTTGGAGGCCCTCCAAGACGTATGTACTCTGGAGTGGCCTTCTCTCTCATATGTATGAGTATTAGTCTACAGCTGAATGTTGCAGGTTCCAGTGAGGTGATACACTGCGAAAGAGAGGGAAGGGGTGCAAATTGGCTAAATGAGCCTTAGCAGGTCAAGCGTGTTGAGACTCCTTATTTACCCTGCCTGTGGCCTTTGGGAACATATTTTGACACCCAGTTACCCGCCATTATGTGCGATGAACGTCTACAGAGTACTCTCGCTATCATCTGTGGGGGATGGGTGGCCACACTGGTTCACCTCTGGAGTAGTAATCACTGATCACCCACAATCTTGGCCTGAGACAGATGCCAACAAGCCATGTTGATTGGCTTCTGGCTCTTCTCGACTGGGTGATCGCTTTCATCACGGTCTGTCCAGAGTACTCTTTAAGTATCCCCACCGGTTCTTCGCTCCAAGGGGATGCATTTTCCCACGGAAAAGAGAGGGAAGAGAGACTTCTCTGGTGACAGATCCAGATTTGCTCATGCCACCTAAACGCCAATCACAAAATGAAGTACCACATTTTTTGGGTGCTGCATCCACTGCATGAGAAGTGACAGCCTCACATCCAATTGAAGAAAAGTCTCCAGGGGCATCCACAGCCAAAACTGACCTCTTGGCCAATCTAGAAACCTTATTACCAGGAAGCAAATTTGACCAGAGAATTTGTGACACTGCAGTCAGACCTTGATGATAAAATTGCTACACTCAGGCTGAGATTGATGATCCCAGCACTAGGGCAATAGAAGCTTAACAACTAGAAATCTTGAAAGTTCAAAGCTTGACACTGATGGATAAATGTACAGCCCTTCATGCTCAAAACAACGTGATGTCTAGGATAACTCAAGATTAAGAGAACAGGTTCAGAAAGGACAACTCACACATTTGTGGCCTTAGTGAAGGAACAGAAGGTCTCAATATTGTCTACAATGTCACAGCACTGTTTGCTGCTGTTTCTGGGGTAGACTTTGTGAGTATCTAACATGACCTAGAATATCAAATCAAGACAAAAAGATCTGAAGGATTCAGCAGGCCTTGTAACATATTAGCAACATTTCACAGCTACCAATGTAAGAAATGATAGTCAATGCAGCCAGAGTCAAAGAAATAACTGAGCATGAAGGACACTCCTACACTATCTTTCAGGGCGTTTCTCCAGCCACTGTTCTCCGCCAACAGCAGCTGTGAACAGTGACGGACCACTTGGAACAAAGACTAGAGATGGCTCTTCCCTTTCGGCATTGCATTTGAATTGGGCAACCGGTCATACCAATGTACAGACTTGGAATCAGCACCTCAGGTGGTGAGAATGCCACTCGATGTGACTCAATCATCCCAGAAGGACCAGAAGGATCAATCTTAGATGTTTAAGGAGGACTCACCCAACTGGCCATTGCCCTGGCAGCCACCTTGAAACCAGAGAGGAAGGGGACCACAGCGTGAAGCATGCACTGAGATCAGGACTCAGGAGGTGGATGGGTCTGGATCGGGACAAGAGGGCCTTCAGTTCGATTAATGGATCACTTGTCTTCCCTAAGGAGGTGGCAATTGGTTCATATAATTATATACATGCCCCTTTCAGTCACAATGTCTTTAATTATATCGTGCTGCGTTTGCTCCATAATACGGATAATTAAGATCTCCTTCAATGACAATGCATAACTTATGCCCTGGAGACAGAGCAGACCCTGAATACCATTTAGTGGCAACCAACGTACCATGCATTGTTCTTATTCTTGGGTTCTAGCTTGATTTCTTGTTTTTTAATTGTTAGGGGGAGTTAGGGTGAGGGTTGAGGTTAAGGAAGATGCTGTCTCTTACCTATTCACAATATGCATTGCTTGGTTTGATATGTTTTACACCACTGAGAAGAAACACACAAACGTACAGCAGAATGATTTGTAGGCTAAATACTCTGATCCTTTATTCCTATGGTTAGATTGCTATCTTGATATTAAAGGTCTGAATACCCCTGTTAAACAAACTAAACTTTGGCATTTTTTGGGAAGGGGTGGATACAATATTGTTGCATTGCAAGAAACCTGTCTAAAACAAGCAGACAAAACCACACTTAAACATAAACAATATACTCTGTGATTCTTCACTTCTAGTCAGTCTAAACATAAAGGGGGACACTCTTCCTGTAAAAGGACTTTCCATTTCTTAAACTAGACAGTAAAAAGAATAAAGAGGGACAATATCTCTTTAACAAGGGCTTGTGGAAGGGAAAGTCCTGACCATAGCAGGGATCTGTGCCCCAAATACAGGCCAGGATATCTTTACACGTAAAATGCTTGATACACACACTATACCCAATTTACAAAGGTAAACTGAGACAAAAGTCTAACTTTATGACTTTGGGTACTCAGAAAGGGCATTTACAACTAGTAACGTTGGACTTTTGTCTCAGTCAAACTTACCTTTTGGTCTTAGGTTTAACTGAGACCAAGGACTTTTGGTCTCAGTTAGACTTAAGACCAAATCTTAAGTTTAACTGAGACAAAAGTATAACTTTACTACTCAAAAATGCCCTTTGTGAATACCGAAAGTCCTAAAGTTAAACTTTTGTCTCAGTTTACCTTTGTGAATCGGGCCCCTAGTCTTTGCAAAGTGAGACATTATCCTCATGGGAGACTTCAGTGTGGTATGGAATCCGAAGGATGACAGAACAGGCGAAACTCCAAATTTAGGAGGTATTGGACATGGTCCTGTCTGCAGGGTCACCCCCAAACTTTTTGCCTTCACCCGTCCTGTATTCTGAACCTGTTTTTGTTGGCCTTTGGGGCTCTGTGCACTTTACCACTGCTGAGCAGTGCTAAAGCGTTTGTGCTCTCTCCTTTAAACATGGTAAAATTAGCTTACAATCAAATGGCACATTTAATTTACCTATTTCTGTCTACTAAAGTGGTACTATAGGTACCCATGGCCTGTAATGGCCTGTAAATGAAAGGTTACTAGTGGGCCTGCAGCACTTATTGTGCCACCCACTATAGTAGCCCTTTAAAACATGTCTAAGGCTTGCTATTGTGGCCTGTGTGCAGTTTTATGCTGCCAATTCGACCAAAATAAACCTTTTGCAAGGCCTAAACCTCCCTTTTTAATACATGGTAGGACCTAAACAGTCCAAAAGGCCATGTGCACAGTATTTAAAAGGTAGGACATGTGTTTTTATGTTTTATATGTCCTGGTAGCGAAAAACTCCCAAATTAATTTTTCACTAATGTGAAGCCTACCTCTCTCATAGGATAACATTGTGTTACCATATTGCATCATTTAATAAGTGCTAACCTTTGATTTGGAACAGGTAGAAATGTCTTGTTTGGTCTCAAAAGAATTGGATTTTAAAATCCTCTTCAATGGCAAAGTCTGATTTTAAGTCACAATTCCAAAAACGCCACTTGTAGAAAGTTGACTTTTCCTTGTCCTATCCATTTGGTGCCTGCACTCTGTGTCCTTGGTCACATGAGACTGTAAACAGTTGGCAGCTGACCTTTATGAATTCCTCCAAGACAGTGAGACAAAGGGGGACTAGGTGGTGGCAGGATGGACCATCCTGCCATGATGGGTGCAGCAGAGCTGTTCTCTGCCCTCTTACATTTCAAAGGGCTGGCTCCAGCACGCTCATAAAGACAGTTGATGCCAGCCTATTGTCACCCTGAACCACTCAGAGCCTCGGCAGTGACAGAAAGTGGAAGAAGGTACATTCCAGAACCAGATGTGGGAGTGGGCTAGAAGTTTCCCCACCTCAAATGGTGGCATCAGGTATAAATATTGGACCTCCTGAGCCACTCATCAGTACACTCCTGGACCTGTGGCCTACAGAAGTAGGACTTGTTTCCCAGAGGAGTGCCCTCCTGATTGAGGCCTCCCGTATTCTCCAGAGCACTGCCCTGCTGCTTGAGGCCTGCCCTCCACATTGTAAAGGAAGACTGGACCTGTTTTCCTTTATCCTAAGCTAACCTGAGCGACTCCAAAGATTTTTTTGTCTGGCCTCCTGTTCTGAGCCACAAGGACACAACAAACTCCAGTGGCCTCCATGCAGCTGCCCAACTGGCCCGCTGCAACTGGCCCTGCCTGAACCTGCAACTGGACCTGCCTGAGCCCTACTTGTCTCTGCTAGAGTGAGTCCCTGAGCCCAAAGACGTGCCTCCCCAGGTTGTGGACTCCTGGCTGGCATCAGAGTGCGCTTGTCTTAAAGAAAGAAAACATGATATTTTGGGTTCTTCGCGACTGGGTATGGGCCCGTTCATGCCAAGACTCTGCTGCCAGTGATGACTGGCAACACGTTATCTGCACTTCGCGCTACAGCCCTCGTTGACCACCCACTCGAAGCCCCAGCAATGATTACCCACAATGTCTGACCAGATCTTCATGTTACAGCAATAACAATCCACAAAGCTAGGCCTGCTCTTCGTGCTACAGCGATGACCACCCACTACACTCTCCCTGCTCCTCGCGGCTTACTCCATGGCAAACTAGACTCTTCGCGCCAGACTTTGAGAAGGCAAATTTATTAGTGGGACTAACCTGGTCCATGTATATGGCCCGAGCTCCATCATGGTCAGCCTGAATTTGTGACTTTCCCCCCGTCTAGCCTGACCAGATGATCGTGAGTGCTACTCTATGTTTTAGGAGCTGTATTTGCCTAAAAGATTGAAACTGCATATCTGCAGGTCTACTGATTGTTTTTTTTCCATTCTGATATAATTGTATGTATTCTAGTTTTTCTAAATTAGTGTGGGATTTTTCTTGCATTGTGTTTTCACTTTATTACTGTTTGAGAGCTGCAAAAATATTTTACACATTGCCTCTAAGTTAAGTCTGACTGTGTTTGTGCCAAGCTACCAAGGGGTTAGGCACATGTTAATTTAGTGACTTTTGTGGTTCACCTGCACCACAGCATTGAAACCGCCTTGATTGCAGCCAAAGATGACATCAGATCCCTCCTTGACCAGGGACAAATGACGGCTACAATTTTCCGTGACCTCTCAGCAGCGTTCAACATTATATCACACCCTGATTGAAAGACTTCAGAACATTCGAATCCAAGGAGACACCCTCAAGTACATCACATTCTACCTCACCGGAAGAACCCAGAGACTCTGCCCTTCCCCTTTCACCTCAGAACCCAAGAACACCATCTGTGGCGTACCTCAAGGTTCGTCCCTCAGCCCTACCCTGTTCAATGCCTACATGACTCTCTTGCCAATCTCATCAGATCGCATGGATTGAACATCAGATTTTACGCCGACGTTGTCCAAATCATCCTTTCACTGTCAGAAGACCCCTCCGCCACACTGACCAACTTCCACAGGTGCATGATGAGCATTGCAGACTGGATGAGAGACAACTGCCTAAAACTCAACACAGATAAGACAGAAGTACTGATCTTCGGGAACAACACCTCCCCGTGGAATGATGCCTGGGGGTCTCCCAAACTAGGACCCTTACCCACTCCGACTGACCACACCTGCAGCCTCGGTATCATCCTGGACAGAAAAAGACAGATCAATGCAGTCTAGTCTGCCTGCTTCCTCACCCATTGCATGTTGCGCAAGATGTTCAAGTGCCTCCCCATCAACACCAGATGGACCATCACACAAGTTCTTTCCCCCAGCCAACTGGACTACGGCAGCGCACTTGTGGCAGTGAAAGCACTTTTCCTTACAGTTGTCTAGCACTGGGCCCATGCAAGGACTAGTCTCAATCTACTTGCTATATTTTACCATGGAGGCATTGGTCCTCTGATGGACCTAACTTCGTCATAGTGAGGGGTGAAAAATCTAGAATGTCCCACTGTCAGCCTCCTAATGAGGACTATTAATTGGTAGCCAACTCACAAGCACAGTTTTTTAGAGAAAGAACATTTCAATACAAATAAAATTCTCAGATAGATTTAGAATCAGTTGCCTATTGTATTAGAGATTCAAAACCAATACAAGTAAAGATCATCTTTAGCAATTCTTTCATGCATACTAAAGCACACAGTAAGAAGCCAAACATGTAGTCTAGTTAAATCAAACAACTCAAAGAATGATTTCAAAGCCCGAGGATGGTTCCATAATATTCTATCAGTAATTACACAGGAATCAAGTTAAAGTCAGCTAGGGGAAAGTTCATGGGCATATGCAAAAGGAAATGGAGCATTGATCAGAAAGTTCAAGTATGGATTCTCAGCAGACAGCTCCAAATAGTCCAGCAGATAAGTTCATTAGCATAAGGAAATGGCAAGGACAAGATAGTTCAGCAGGCAGGCTAGAGTCAAGGAAAGCAATAGAACAACAGCAACAGCCAAAGTTCTCAAGAGCATCTCTAAAGATTCTTCAAGAAAGATCTCCAAAATGCCAAAGAAGATGACGGCCTCAAGGAAAAGGATGAATGACCCACTCTTCTGGATCAAATGGTCTTTATAGTGCACAGTTGCCATCATGACATCATAGTAAGTCCATTGTGGTCTGATCATCATATGACCAGTCTTCCGTTTACTAGGTACAAATTGATACTCCAGCATATTTTCCCATGCGATTCATGAGAAACAACTGAACATTGCATCCTCACAGGTTTGTCGAGAACTTTTTTAACAATGTTGCTGTCCATGGTCCAAAGGTCAGGTTCTCACGAAATTCACACAAAGGAGAATTAGGAAAAAGTGTCCGGTTTGATTATAAGGAATGTAGCAATATTCAGAACAAATAAGCAACACTTGAAAACGTGTCAGAGTTCATTGCATCAGGCCACAAAATAGTGTAGCCTAAAGAGAAAAGTTAGCTCAATCATCTTTTGAAAGCTCATATTTGTCATTAGCAGAAAATTCCCAAATTAGGTTAAAAGCGTTATGAAATCACTCAAATGTATCATATTTAAGAATTCTGTAATGTTTGTCAGTGATTAAAACACAAAAAATACAACTGTGATTATGGCCTACTGCTGCAAACTCAAAAGTAGCAATGTGTAAAAGATTGTTAAAATACGTTTAACTAAAATCAGTTTTAGAAATCTATAAACCTTATAATGTTAATTATATGTACTCAGAAAATTTAGACATCTAACATGTAACATATAAAATTTGCATCAACATAAGGTTGTCATGTCACTTTGCAAGAAATGCTAAGCTCATTGTCATAACATCTTTGTAAGAAATATAAGGTAGTTAACTACAAAATCATCTTCAAAATCTCTATTTTATTATCGGAATCTCCAACATAAGCCATCTTGTTAATAAATGTAAAATCCTAACGTTCCAGGAATTGCAGGAGAAATATGAAATGGCTCAGGGGGAGACTTTTCGATATCTACAGATCCGTCATGCCCTAACGACTACTCTCCCAGATATGGGTAGCCTCCCGGAGTCGTCCCCACTAGAAGACCGGCTGCTCTCTGAACCAAACCCAGACAAAGCTATTTCTTTAACGTACCGCAAGCTATGCAATAACTTACCTAATCCTTTTCTGGCTCTCCGTAATTGGTGGTAAGCGGACATCGAAGATATTGAAGAAGAGGATTGGCAAACAGTGCTGATGTCACCGAGAGAGGCAGCTATTTTGCTTCACTTACGTTTGATCCAATTAACATTTTTACATAGATCATACCTCACCGGGGTCACACTGGCAAGAATTGGGAATAGGCAGGACGCATTTTGCCTGCGCGGTGTCACCAAGAAGCAACTTTCTATCATACTATATGACTGTCCATTCCTGCGATCTGTATGGGAGGGGGCAACCACACACATGCAAGATGCACTTGGGAAACAGATTAGCCTCACTCCACCATTAGGGCTTCTCAACATTTGGGAAGCGACGGATCTCACGGAAGTGGAACAGCAACTGGTCACTTTGGGTTACACACTGCTTAAAAGAGCAATAGCAATGAAGTGGGGGGTAGCAGACCGACCTACGACAACTGCCTGGGAGGCTGAATTGGATAAGTGTATGATTGCAGAAAAAGAAGTGTTCAAATCCAGAGGATGTCCCAAGAAATGGGACAAAAAGAGGAGTGGGTGGAATGCATACCGTGGGGACCTATGCATATCCCCGACTGTAGAAATGGAAATGTCTAGGAATAATCATTATGCACCTGATATGATCAAATGAATATATGTTGAGTTAAATAATCTGCACCTGATGTTATAAGGTCAAAAGGTCTGCCAATTATTACATATCATGATTGGAAGTTTGTGTTTAATTAAAAAAAAAGTTTTTTTTAAATCTCTATTTTATTAATTTTACAATTCCCTAACTAACCAAGCACACTATTTCAACTTTTCAACGTTGTCTTTCTAGCAATGTGCAAGGTGCATTTTTTAATTTCATTGTTGTTTTCGATAATTTGTTTTAATCAGAATAATCAGTATATTTGCTCTAACGCACTCTACTTAGGAATCACCCCACACCTCCTCAAGAGACTAAAAACGAAAGAACTCAGTTGCCAGACTCATCCTAGACCTCTTTAGATAGACCCACATCACCCCTCACCTCAAGAAGCTCCACTGGCTCCCCATTCAGAAGAGATTCCAGTTCAAGAGGTTTATCCACACTTTGGAAGCTCTCTACAACCAGGTACCAGCTTACATCAACAACCGACTGAACTTTCACCTTCCCTCCAGACACCTGTGCTCTGCCTCCCTCTGCCTCACCACCCCCATCCATTTCGTTTCCACCACAGCAACAGAGGAGGATGCTCCTTCTCAGCTGCAAAGTCCTGGAACAACCTCTCACTTCACCTACAGACCTCACCCTCTCTTCTGGAATTCAGAAAAGGACTCAGGACCTGGCTGTTCAACTGAGCCCCCCACAGCAGACTTTAAGCACCCGATACCCTCACAGGTGATTAGCAACACAATACAAATCAGGCTTGATCGATTGATTGACCGGTATTGTGGTTGTTGCTTGTGAAGGGTCTTCACCCACTCAATCAAAAAACAATTCCCTTAAGGAGGCTTTTCAAAATCACTAAAGAACAAATTCAAAGACCTTGGCTTACACAATATATGGAGAGATTGCCATGGAGAGGCGAGAGACTACACCTTTTTCTCACATGTACCTAGGTCGTTCTCACAAATTGACTCTATATTTCTATCCTCACTTCTCACCCAGCTGGTCCTTTAGTCTGAACTATGCACTAACACACTCTTAGAACACACCCTAATTACAGTGAGTTTGGCATGAGGGGAGGCCCCCAATCAGTCTGGCAGATGGACTTTTCACCCATCATTACTAAAAAACCCTGTCCTTAGAGACAACATTAAGACACATACAGCAAATTACCTCCAAGTTAATGATACACGGAAGACCTCAAAAGGGCTCCTTTGGGATCCCTTTAAGGCAGTCCTTAGGGGGACTGGCATTAGAAAATTAGGATATCTCAAAACAATTAGAAGACTATACAGGGAGCAATTGGAGATCGATATAAAGACTAAAGAAGAGAAATACAGGTCATCCCCAAGCATCAAAATCTGAGAGAACTAACTGCCCTGTGCAGGCAACTAAAAACCTTAGATACCAATAAGGTTGAACTCACTATACTTAAACTCAAAAATACATATGGTAAGAAAGTGAGCCAGCACTTATCCAGGCTTCTCGAAATAAAGCAGAAAAAATGTGCAAATGGTAGCTTGGCTTCTAAGGAGAAGGACAAGGTTAACAGTATTTTCCTCCATTTATCCCCACCTCTACTCAGCAGAGGGAATACTGGGTGACCTAGAAAAGGATTATTTAGAGTTGTGTTATATTCTCCAGATTATTTCACAGCAACAGGAACAATTAGAGGGGCCTATAGCCACAATCCACAGCAGAAATATTCCAGGCAATGAAAACTCTAACATTGAACAAGGCCCCTGAGCTTTATGAGAAACTTTTATAAATACTTTAGCTCCCAGATTACCCATTTCCTAGATCAACTGTTTAACTCATTGTCCATGGCTGGAACAGTCAGTAAAGATCCACAATTCTGTTCATCATACAGGCCTATAGCGCTTTTGAATATTGATGTCAAAATCTTTTGTTAAGATCTTAGCTACATGCCTAGAAAGAATAATGCCCTTCATCATTTACCCTGTCCAATCAGGCTTAATCACACATCAACAAACACATTAGAACATTAGAAGGGTAGTCTAAAAAGTAAGCAGCATCAGAGTTTTTAGTCTCATTGGACACCGAAAAGGCTTTCCATAGGGTGGAATGGGACTATATGACAGGGGTATTTGAGAAAGTAGGCTTTCACCCACACTTTCAGGCTATGGTTCTTGCAAGCTATCAGCACCCGATGTCACACATTGGTAAAGGGTTGCCCTTTTTCACCTCTTCATTTTGCACCTGGCGGCTTCCATTTGAAGTGACATGGAAGTGTCTGATCTCCTCTTTGGAAGAGAGGAATATAAAAATATGTTATTTGCTGATGATGTCTTATTAACTCTCACCAATCCTGGGATATCTCTTCCACAGCTACATATCCACCTGGAGAACTCTGTGAGTGTGTCTGGATTTAAAATAAACACTGCTAAGTCACAGATCTTCGACCTTATACTCCCACAGGAGACACTAGTTAAGGCCGGGCAGGGAACAGGCTTCTGATGGGTGGATAAACATGTCACATATCTTGGGGTTTGGCTCCATGCAGATGTCTAAGACCTACATAGGCTAAATTACATGCCTCTGCTTGTCGGGATTTGGAGGGACCTTCAATGATGGATGGCCCTCCTGGTATCCTGGTTGGGGAGGATTACCGCCATAAAAAGTTACTTTTTGCCACGATTCGAAATAAATCTAGGGAGGGCTTGGATTGCTTATCGGGAAATATGCAGGGTATAAGAAGATGAGGGGATGGCCCTTTTGATAGTCATACCTACTATGTTGCTCCTCAACTGCAAATATTAGCAGAGTAGAGTGCTTTTGAATCTGAAACACTGTGGCTACATATGGATAGAGCTTTTGATAATTTAGTTTGCACGTCCAGAAAGATTGACTCCCACCATGTACCTAACTACTCCTACCACCACGACCTTTCAAATTTTGGATGATACTATTTCTCCACTTGACTTCATACAAATCCCCTCACACACCCACCCACTTTAATCCATCCTTTGCACCAGCATTATATTCAGGCCCTTCGATATCTGGTATTGAAACAACTGTCTGAGACAGTGACCTATACTCTAAGGGCCTGATTCGCAAAGGTAAACTTAGACTTATGTCTAAGTTTACCACTTTTGGTATTCACAAAGGGCATTTACAAGTAGCATCTTTACACCAGCACTCATGGCAGAATCTCAGCACTCGGGCAAAGCTTCAGCAACTATGGCAGAATCTCTGCACTTGGGGCAGAGGATGTTTGTTTTCAACCTAACACACCTGTGTGAGTGCCTACCACCCCCGCCCCACCTGCAACTCCTCAGCCCACCAGTCAATGCCAGCCTTGCTGCTAACATAAAAGCAAAGCTGGCATTTTTGTTTTATTTTGTTATTTATTTATTCCGTGTTTTATATAGCGCCAACATGACCCTTGGGTATCAGAGCACTTTTCAATTACATGTCATCAATCATTTCAAACACAACAGAAAGAAGAAGTATCAAGCACAGTAAAAATGAGTACATTTTGTACCTGAATAAGACAATAAAAACAGTAGGACCAATTGAATATAGTAATGTACAGCCCAAGTGCACTCATGGAGATATAGAAAGTCTACCGTTATATACGCTACTGTCCTGTTGGAGCAAACGCCTCTGACTGATTAAATTGTCACTAACTCCCTGATCAGTGGTCTGTTATGGTGCCTCTGGGATCCTTCTGGAGCAAGCTGAATCCCTACCCGAAAAGGACTAGGCAACACCTAGCAACTGACAGCGATGTAGATGATCAGTAGTTGGTTATGGTAGGAATTTGCTCCTTAGGAAGAGCTTTGCTTCCCTCTTGAAGATTGACATGTTTGGGATTCTTCTAGTGTTCGGAGGAAGCGAGTTCCAGATTCGGGAGAAAGCTCTGTCGTAAGTTTTCTTCTTTCGAAAGATATGAGGTTTCAACATCAGGTCACTGGCACTCCGGGAAGGTTTTCCATCTCCAGACAACTCCATTTTCTGGGCTATGTACATTGGTGTTTTGAAGTGGAGCATTTTGTGAGTAATACATGCCAGTTTAAGCTGAATTCTGGCTTCATTTGCAGCTAGTGTAGAGCCTTAAAATATTGGTAAATGTGGTTGTATTTTCTAGAACCTGTAATGAGTCTCGCCGCCACATTGAGACAAGCTTCTGGAGATGTTTGGTACTCCTGTTAATGTTGTACAGCCATATGCATAGATGACTAAGGACTGAAGTGCCAATTCAAGGTCTGATGTTGCAGTGTTTGGTTTCAATTTTCTAAGGTATCTCCCTGGTGAAAACGGCCACTTTTCGCCATTGATTTGATGTGGGCTTGCATATTTAGATTCTTATTGAGCGTGATTCCTATCGTTTTGGTCGAATCAACTAGGACCGGGGTGCAGTTTATGGTCCACTCCTTAACATCCAAGGAGCTTTTGGGGGGGGGGGGGTTAATAGGAATTCTGTTTTTTGCAAGTTGACTAAAAGATGATTGCAAGTTAACCAATGTAGGGACACCTTTAAGGTATTATTCATTCTCTTGATCTGCTCCAGTGAAGAGATCTTGATGTAAATCTGGGTGTCATCTACATATATGTGATAGGAAATGTTGGCGTGCTGGAGAATTTCTGTTAGAGGTTCGACATATAGGTTGAACAGAGATGGACATAGTGTTGAACCTTGCAGAACTCCAATCAAATTAGGGGATGTCAGTGACAGAACCTGGTCGACCATGAATCTTTGCGTTCTGTTCTGTTCTGTAGGAAGGATTTTAACCATTTAGGTACATTTCCCAATAATACCATCCTGTTTTCAAGACGGGCTACCAACTTTCATGTCTCATCGTGTCAAAAGCAGAAGACAGGTCAAGAAGACCTAATAGACATGTTTCATTGTGATCCAGTGCCCGTAGGGCATTATCCACTATATGTAGAATTGCGTTTCTGTACTGTGGCCTGGTCTGAATCCAGATTGTCAAGCAGACCAAATTTAACATGTGTTGGCTTAGTTGTTATTGCACACATTTTTTTAGTAATTTGGCAAATAATGGAATATTGGTCACTCAACGAAAATTATATTGGATCGGACGGGTCCTCTGTAGGTTTCTTTATGATGGGGAGTACTTGTCCTGATTTTAGGCAGTCTGGTAAGGAGCCTTGAGATAGGGAGCCATTGATTATTGTTGTCCATATAGGGACGACGATTGGTTGACTATTTTCAAGCATTTTGAGGGGAGAGGCTCAATTGTAGTGGTTATTCGGTTTTATAGTCGAGAGAGTTTTGGCAATAGCATTCTGGTCATATAACGTGAAGGCCGACCATTGTGCTTTATATTTAGTCTTAGTTTGTGTGGTGTGTATGGGAACATCATTTTGGCATAACAATGGCTAGTAAGGTTGTCTGCTGCTACTCTGACCTCCCTTTCTAAAGAGTTGGCTTTGGATGTAAAGAAGGCTGGGAATTTCTCACAACTCAGTTGGTATTTTATTGATTCTTGAGAGGATTTGGCCAATCTATTAGATTATTGTTTTAATATATCAAAGAGTTTACGAGGTACATTTTTGGCATTATCCAGTTCAGATCTAAAGAATTCCTTTTTGGATCTGAGGATGCTTTTGTTGTATTCATTTCTAGTCTTTCTGAGAATTTTTAGCCCGTCTCAGATTTCACCTTTCTCCATTCAGTGTCCCATAAACCAGGGATTTTTATATTTCTCTGCAATTTTTTTCAATTTTAAAGGCATGGAGGTATTGATTGTATTCATCATCGTTGAGTTATAGTGTTCCATAAGTTTTAATAAGCTTCACCATGTCCTCACAGCGTGCCACTAATTGCTCATTATTTAAGTCGCTAGTGTCCCAAACCCACTGTTTAAGTTTGACGGATTGCGTAGTATTTTTCTTTTTTTATGGTAGATATATGGAAAGTTATAGCATGGTGATCCGACTAATCACATCGATCAATTGAGTGCATTGTAACAGTCTTATTTCTAGAAATAACCTAGTCTACGGGTGACCCTTTTCAGTGTGTTGGCAGTGTGCAGGCTTGAGTAAGAGAAGTCTGCTTGAAAATCTTTGAGTACATTGACCTGTTTATCATTAATATCACCCCAATGTAAGTTAAAGTCACCTAGGAATATATCATTGGTGTGATCAGAAGAGTTTGTAGTGATGATCTCCATTAAATGGTCTATTAAGTGGGCATTGATACTTGGGGGATGGTAGAATGAGTACAATTTGCACATGTGATTATCTACACTTCGTATAGCAAGACTGAGGTATTCACATGATTCAAGGGGGTCAGAATGTAGTTGGGCCACAGAGAGATCAGAGCGATATCACTCTCTATTTGTTCAGTCTTTCGAGCCTCACAATGTTATAGTTGGGAGGAACCAGTAGATTCATGTAACGGGAAGATGACTCAGTGAGCCACGAATCGTTTAAGATTGTCACGTCGCCTTTATGATTAATTATGAGGGTAGCAATGTCTGAGGTGTGTTTCAAGGCTGATCGGCAGTTGAGTAGTAGGCATACTATATTTTTCCCTAAATTTCCAGAATTTATCTTGTGATTGCTGGTGGTTAAAGGTACTTTTTTCAGATTATTAAGGTTGAGCTTTCTATTATTGGGCAAGGTAGTTTAATTTGCATAGATTGGGACTGATCTAATGTCCTCCCCTCCAATGATGGGAGAGACTGGATGTAGACTCCTAGTAAAGAAGTAAGGCATGGGTTTCATAATCCGATATTTAAGATGTTTGCGTGGTCGATTTTGTCTATTTGTTAGCAGCATGGATATCCATTTACGCTTTACTTGAAGTTCATGTACTGATTCTTGAATAAGCTTGATTTTGGAGTAAGTACTTGCTGTGAGTTGTTAAAGTTTTTTTAAATTCATGTAACACATTTAGAATGTCCTGTGACAAACTGTCAGCTTGTATTACGGTTTCCCTTTGTGGAGAAGGAGAGACGAGAAGAGTACACATGCCTTGTGCGTGGTTTTCTTGAGAACCTTGAATCCCGGTGATTCAGATGGATGTCTTTTCCAACGTTCGTTTGTTTCTCATTAAGTAGGGTGTCTGAGCCTTCCTTGAGGACAATGTGCATTGAATTCAGTTTGTCATTGTACCTTGTTTTCGTACTTGCAGGATACGAATTTCGTATGGATGCAGATGCTATTGTTACTGTTGTAGTGTGAGGTTGAGATGGTGGGTCAATCTCCCTACCCCAATTTGCTGGAAGGGGGTTGTCACTATGTGGCCTATGTGTCGAAGTGACCATATCCAGAAGTAGAGGGAGAGACCTTTCCAGCAGGAATAGCGTAGGGAAGATATTAGCGAAGTGTAACGATTTGTCTTTTAAACATGTTGAGCTAATGTCTTGGGTGTCAATGGTCACTGATTTAGGGTTTGGCTTTTGGGAGTCTTCTGACACTAAGAGGTCTATACTAGTTGAATTGATGGTAAACTGTGCATCTGCTTGTGTAACCAAGTGTTGTTGGGAACTTGTGATAGCGTTTTTACCTACACAATCTTTTAGGGTTGCAAAATACTTGTCGAATTTCTTCAAAGCATTATTGGATGCTTGTTTAAGCATGATACCATTCTTATAGGTAGGTATACATTGTTCAGCTGTTAATCTTAGTGAGGGAATGGTCGATAACTTAGTACCATGTGGGTATTACTTATTTTTTGTATGTTGATTATCTTCATCGCGGCAGTGGGCCATTTAGCGATTTTTCTCGTGAAAAAGATCAGGTCATTTATAGTAATGCCTTTTTTATATTGAAGGATGGATCAGAGATCAGCGTAACTGGATTTTTTCAAATTCATTTGTATTTGAAACCCTTTCAGACCTTTCAACATGTTGCTCAATGTGTTTGTTGGTTTGCCCCTTGCCATGCAACAGGATGATTTAACGAGGAGGGGGAGGAGAGTAGAGAGGATTTTCAGACAAAGGATACATTTATTTGGGCTGTCCAGCCAAGATGTCAGGGCCATATACCGTTTCCCCCCAAATGTCATCTTAGAGATGGTTTGTGAGTGGGAGCAGGACCTTGACTCTGTGACCCGATGCTCCCACGCCATCCCAGCTTATGTCAAGATCCTAGTAGCTCTCCTGCTTTTTGCTACAGGATCATTCCAGAGGCTCTGCAGTGACCTTGTGGGCATCTCGCAGGCATGCCCATCCCTATGTTTGCATCAGGTACTGAGCTACATCAATAGGCGAGCCCATCTCCATGTAAGAATGCCCCATACACTGGCCAAGAGGCAAAGAGTAGCCAGGGATTTTCACCTCATTTACTGTTTCTCATGTGTGCTCGGTGCAATTCCTTGCCCCCATGTGGCTCTTCAGCCACTATGCCAGATTGTGTACATCTTCTGCAGCAGACACCACTGGCACTCAATCAATGTGCAGGGTGTGTGTGAGGCCTTTGGTAGCTTAATTGATGTGCATGCAGTGTTCCCAGGCATTACCCATGACAGCTATGTATTGCGCGGGTCACCTTTTGCCAGACGGATGGCAGAGGGAGAATTTGGCAACATGTGGCTACTGGGTGCATACCAAGCACCACAGAAGTCTATTATCTATAAATGTTTAGTAACATACACAACAATATTATAACACTAACCCTCATGCCACATACATGCCCCCAACAGACACTGCATGTACCATATCATACATCATGTACTGTACAGATGCAAGATGGACAAGTACAAATATTTCCTCAATTTCCTCCTCAGGTGATGCTGGATATTCACTCTCTCCTAATCTCCACACCATACAGACGTGCAGTCACTGTACCTCGGCATAGGTACAATAGGGAACACATACGTACTCGAGCCATCATAGGGCACACTTTTGGTCTCCTGAAGTCATGATTCAGATGTCTTGACCATATGGGGGCGCTGCTGTACTCCCCAGAAGTTGTGTGCAAGATCATAGTAGCCTGTTGTGTCTTGCACAACATAGCCTTAAGTCACGGGTTACACATACCTCTGGACCCTCATCTAGGTCTGAATCAGGGCAACAGTGCCATGGCACAGAACAGAGGGTAGGGTATGCGGGTCCGTAACCAGTTATGTTATTTTATGTTATATACACCTGTAACGCGCACAGATACTCCAAGGAGTGTCCCGGCGCGAACCAGACAAGGATAACACAACCAAAGATAAGAGGACTAAAACAGGTGGGTTTTCAATGCTTTTTAAAAATCGCAGGGTCTTTAATACCCCTCAGAGTCAATGGCAGAGCATTCCAATCCTGAGCCGCCAGCCGTGAGAAAGAGCCGCCGCCCAGTCTTAAGAGCTTAAAACGAGGAGTCTCTGCCAAAAGTTGAGAAGACGAATGCAGCTGTCGTACCGGGGCATAAAAGGCCAGCCCATTCTGTAAGTAGGAAGGGCCCAAACTATACAAGGCTTTATGCGCGATGGATAAGATTTTAAATTTTATGCGGGCCTGGACAGGAAGCCAATGCAACAATCGCAAGTATGAACGCACACTACATCCGCTTGAAAGGCCCAGCAGAAGATGGGCAGCCGCATTTTGGATCACCTGCAATTAATCAAACAGGTAACCCGGAATGCCAGCATACAATGCATTGGCATAGTCAAGGCGCGAGAGGATTAGCGCTAGGCCTGGGCGAAAATTTTGTTCCCTTCGCGGAAATTGCGATAATCTGACATTTTCGCGTTCCGCGGAGAGCGCGAAAATGTCAAAAATTCCGGTTTCCGGGGGAGGAGCCAAGATGGCGACCGGAGCAGACGCTTGAGCGCCCGGCTCCGCCGGCCCTTGGCCTCGGACTATTATCCTGATTCCTATCCTCGCCGATTTTCGAGGTGCAACGTGCGCGACGATGCGCTGACCGTGCCGCCGCTTTCCCGGAGTCTGAGCCCGCCCGGATGCCGGAGTTCTTGGGGCCTCTGTTTTCCGCGCTGGACCCCTGCTCTATTGAGGCCTTGGCCGGCCCCCTGGAAGCTCCGCAGTAACTGGACCCGCCGGCGCAAACCTGAGCCCCGCGGCCCCGATCCCGCCTCACACCACGGACTGTTGCCAGATGAGCCGGGGGAGTGACGCCCGGACACCTCCTTCACCTTTCACCTGACGGGCTGGAGCTATAGGGTAAGCCCCGGCGTGGCGGGTCTCCGGCCTCGCTCTGTGGCCCGCGCTGTGGAAGGCTGCAGACCCCCTTCTTCTATTGCCAAGTCGGCTGCAAAGAGAGTTCGAGGGAGGGGAAGCGACTGTTGGCTTTCACCTGTTGTGGCGTAGACCGCGGGGAATTGCCTCCTTGTTCGAACCCCCCCCCCTGGCCACTGTACCGTCCAGCGGTAAAACATGGCGTTGATTGCCTGCTCGCTGCTGGGGGGTAATGCTCCGGTCTCGCCCGCTGCCCGCTGCGCCCTCCCTCTACCAGACTCCAGCTCCACAGTGCCATCCCGGATTGCTGCCGATGTGGGGGCGCAGCTCCCGCTGACATGCGGCTCCGTTCTGGCTGCCTTGCGGGACTTTCATCTGCAATTGTGTGTTGGCTTGCAAACGCTGAATGAGCGGTTCAACTCCATACTGTCGGCTGCGGGTCGTGAGCGCCCCGTTTGTCATCAACAAGACGTGGGTCTGCCAGTGCTTCTGTCCTTCTACGGGGACGCAACGACTGTGCATAGCCGTGCTACACTGGTGTCTGCATCAGGCTTTCCCGGCACCCAGGATCAATCGATCTCCTGCTCCATTGTGGACACTTTGTTTCCCCGTCCATTGCTGCCTGCTTTGTTGTTGCCTGCCTCACCGCGTCCGCAAGAGTATCCAGCTGAGCGACACCTGACGTCCTAGAGGAACCGTTCACGGTGGCCTACGGCTTCTTTTATGTGGAACTCCTGTACCTTACAGGCCAGGTCTGGATTTTCTGTGGTGCACAAGGGGGCCTCAATAGATGATCGGCGGCCATTTTGTGACTCTACTTCTCCAGCTTCTCCCAAGCGGCCATATTGTCTTTGTTTGCACGGGCTGCGGGGCCTTCATGTGGGGACTAGTCGAATCTTAAGCCCGCGATCGGGCCAGGGCTAGATTGATTTTTATCATCATGGTTTCTCGGATGGGCTAGACTGGGACTGGAACTGATTGCACATGTTGTGCGCACTCGTCGCGATTTATCTGCCTTCACTTATATTGTTGTGACACGTTATCCTCACACGACCGCCTCTGGGTGTAGTGGGCTCTCAGTGTGTGGAGGCGTGGCTGGCCGGTGGTTTCGGGCGCTCCAAGGTTACGTGGGCTCCTCCCCGCTTTCTTCTTTGTTTTCTTATTATCTTTACTCTATTCCTACTTTCTCTCTTGTCTATATTTCGGGTTCATTGGGCGACAGGCACTATGCTGGGGGGGGGGGGTTGGCCGTAGCCTCCGCATTGGTGTAGGGTGGGGGGGTAATTTGCTGTTTCTTTTTAGTTCTATGGGCCTTTTTCTTCTATGTCTCTGCGCTATGCTTGTTTCGATTCGGGGTCCGGGGGTGGGGGGGACTGAGTGGGGGCGGCTTTGGAGGGGTGCGTATTTACTCATGTGACTATCCTGTTATATAACTGCATCGCCTCACTGTCTGAGATTTTCTATGGCCGTTTTAATGCTGTTGCTGCTCTCCCATGTGGTGAATCCATCTCGCGGACTCGAATCTCCTTGGTTCTATCCTCTACTGACTTTTTCCTCGATAAAATTATTTTGAAAACCTTAAAATTAACCTTCACTTCTCCTTCCCCTGGTGTCAAAGATCTCTCCAATGTATAACTCCTGAATCGTTGCTAAATTTTGACCAGTGATGCACAGGGGATGTAATGTTTGTCTTAGTGCTTTACCGTATTGTGGCCGGCCTGATGGTTGTAGGCCCGTATTTGTTCTGCTAATATGCACAAATAAAGGTTTTTAAAAAAAAAAAAAAAAAAAAATTCCGGTTTCCGCAGCTTGGCGATAATTTATTT
Source organism: Triturus cristatus (assembly GCF_964204655.1). NCBI lineage: Eukaryota > Metazoa > Chordata > Amphibia > Caudata > Salamandridae > Triturus > Triturus cristatus. Next base: position 1,099,332,540 of record NC_140585.1, read on the forward strand.
CTTGCTCGCACTGTAAAATAATACATTCTCGCGCGCGCGCGATCGCCTTACCTGAATCCCTGCGTTCGCCGACAAGTTTTCTTGATCCGGTCGCGTTCTCCATGAGATGTTGTATTGTTTTTAGCCATTTGCGCTGTCTCGCGACAGTTCGCGCCCGCAGTGACGTCATGCGTCGCGCGATCACGTCTTTCTTCTCGCGATCATGCACCGCGAGACAACTCAAAACAAGATGGCCGCGCCCGCAAGCAACCACATGGGTAAGTTGGCGACCCGCAACCATGCAGAAAATCTCGCGAACATGCTGGAAAAAAACTTCTGCATCCTCGCAATATTTCCGCTTGTTTGCGATAATTTTAAACATTTTCGCGATAATTTGCAAAAGTTAATTTCGCAAATTCCGCCCATCCCTAATTAGCGCACGAACCACAGTTTCCTTTGCAGCTCTGGGCAAAAGAGGAAGAAACTTCCTCAAAGACCTGAGGATGCTAAAACAGGAGCCTGTTAGCTTCTTTACCTGCGAGGAAAAAATCAAGTTCTCGCTAAACCAGATCCCAAGGTTCTTGACAGAATCACCCTTAGAACAAGGAAGTGGAAACCCAGGAGGCCATAGTGTCCTTCTGAAGTCGTCCGGGAAGGAGCCATACAAGAGGATCTCCGATTTCTCCTCGTTACATTTAAGCTGAGCTTGGGCGAGCCAGCGAAAAACCGAGGAAAGACACTGTTGAGCAGGGAGGACATAGACCTCGTCTCGACCCCAGGAAAACAGCAGTTGAGTATCGTCCGCGTAGGCCATCACCTTAGCCCCCCAAGGTTTCGGCCAGATAAATAAGCGGAGTAACATAGATGTTAAAGAGGAGGGGACTAAGGGATGACCCCTGAGGAACGCCAGTAGCCACTATCTGTGATGCCGAGGCACACGGGGGAAGCCATACCTGCTGAGAGTGGCCCTCTAAAAAGGAACTAACCCAACCCCACACCGACCCAGAGATTCCAATCTCGTGGAGGCGATCGAGAAGCAGGGCATGGGGCACCATATCAAAGGCCGCCGAGAGGTCCAGCATAACCAACGCTGCCCTCCCCCCGGCATCAAGGCACTCTCTAATTGCCTCCGACACCTCCAGTAAGGCAGACTCAGTACTGAAAGCCGCCCGAAACCCTGATTGCGCCGGATCGAGGAAGCCAGAGGCCTCCACATATTCCGTGAGCTGATTGGTGACCATCTTTTCGCAAACCTTGGCCAGGCTAGGAAGCAAAGAAATGGGACGATAATTTCCTGGGGAGAGAGGGTCCAAAGATGGTTTCTTGAGAAGGGGAAGAATTTTAGCTTGCTTCCAAGAAGATGGAACGCAGGCCTCCTGCAATGACATATTGATAATCTGATGGTTGACACTTCTTTCTCCTGAGCAACCTGTTGTACCATGGCCTACATGTGGCATGCAGCCTGTTGTCAATGATGATTGGTGGACATTTAACACTGTCCAGAAATTCCATCCTTACACTACTTTGCAAGCCATACATAATGTATGTAAACAACAGCTGTTGACAAGACTCAAATCATTTGCCATGCAATACGTTATGTGCACATGTCAGTGAATACTCTGGACAATGTCTATAATGACTCCATAGCCTCAGGAGATTAAATGTCTGTGCATGTGTGAGACCTCCCTGGATAGTTTGAAACTGGTGGCCTAATTTACAGAAGGCCACTGCTCTCAGGATAGAAGTGCCGCTGGTTTGGCGGATTCTCCATCCCAGTGGCATTGCTAGCCCTATAGATCTCCGGTTCTTTTGCTGCCCACAGTGGCGGATTGAAGTGGCCAGGGGGCGGGGGCGCCTGAGACTGCAGGGTAAAGCGTTGGGAGGCCGCCGCCCCCAAACCTCTTGCAGCCCGGGGCAGGCTGCCCCCCAACCCCACCCCCTTCCTACGCCACTGCTCCATCCTCAGGGTGCACTCGCTACAATGTGTCATCTCATTACATACTGCCCACCCCAAGTGCAGGGATTCCACCACAACTGGGGGGCCTCTGTCACGAGGGCAATTGCCCTTTGTGAATCAGGCCGCTTGTCAGTCTGAGTGCTGCAATTCATGTGGCAGTCTAGTCATATCTTGGTCATATGTACACCATGGTTGGAGTGGACCTTTGTGATGACATGGATAGCCCATACTGATAGCTGCTATGTTTAGTAGCTGTATGTGTCACTACAGTGCCACTCTAGGCCTGTTGCTAATGTATGTGGAAACTGGGACTTGTGTACCTGTTACACTATGGACTGAACTTTATTACAAGTCCCAAACAGCAATGTGTCCCTCTGGGCTGGATCAGCACATCATGAATGGATCTGGGAAACCTGACAGGGCTGTGTGTTGAGTAACTGGCGTCCCCATGACTTCGAGTAATACATACTGACCCCAAACAAAAATGGCTAGGCATTTTGTTTTGTGTGTAAAGCAGAATGCACCACACATGCAGGTTTAATGCACCCCTGTGATATGTCACAGACTCATGGCAACTTAACAGATCCGGTGCAACATATATGACAGAGTAGCTCCCACTGCCTGAGCAGCTAATGTTGTATTAATAGACACCCCCTGCTCTTATGGCACATCTAGGCCTATCGCAGGCAGACAGACTACCCTACAGCACACAGTAATATACCTTCACAACTTGTTGTGCACTGCAGCACTCATCCGTACCTCTGGCCCCCTCATAATGCAGAGGGCACCTATTATGCACCCTCTCAGCTAGTATTTTTGTATCAGTATCACAGAATATGTGGGTGCCTTCTCCTCTCTTACATCACCCATGTTGTTGGAGGTGGGTGCAACAGTGTGGCAGGATGGATGACGATCATGCTTGGAGGTGAGACCAACTCATAACAAACATGAAATGGCTACCTGCACTTCCCTGTATAGAAGGGGGTTGGCTGTGCTGCTCCCTACCGATGAAGGACAAAATCCAGAAACACATGTATGGGCCTGAATCACAAATGGCTACCGCACTCTGAGTAGTCATACTAGTGAATCTGCCCTAACTGCAAATACTCCCTCACAGATGAGGTGCCTCCACCACTAGCATGGAGGCTATTTGTGAATCAGGCCCTATATGTCTAGGGATAAACAGCACTACCTGCCCCAAAAGTGGCAAAACACTACAGGCTAAGGGACTAGATGACAAGGCACCCCCTTTCGGTGAGTCTGAATTGAACATCTCAGTAGAGGGAGTGCTTGATAAGCTCCCTCAGCTTTGTGGGGACACTGAAGACCAGCTGAACATAGCAGCATGCAACCGAATTTGATTAGACAGCACAGCGTACTGCAGTGCAGTGGGTGTTTACCATTGGTGGGTCAAGATGTGTTAAAAGCGCTGGGAGGACCAGCTGGGCCCGTATTAAGGCCCAGGAATTATTGGGCCAGTCCTCCCAGCCACATGTACATAGACCCCGCCTAAGCCCACTGTACCGAAGGTCCAGAGAACAGCCTGGGCGACCCTCCTTCTCAGCTGGAGGAGCATGAGCAGCAGAGACCTGGTAAACACATGAACTGCTACATGTGTCTAGTAGTATAATGTGAGTTGTGAAAGAGATGTAACTTCATCTTAATGTGGCAATTTTACCCGATGTGCAAATTGGTTACTATATTTATGAGTTCTATGTCTACTTAGAGCAATATAAAGGCAGATTTATGAGGGCATTGTGGGACTTGTAATGTGGAAAATCACACTGGGCTACATTCTACTCAGAGTTGCACACACAAATTCATTACTAGTCTAAAAAAGACTGCATAACTGTTGTTCCCAATGGAGAAGGAAGGGCTTGCACAATGTCTAGTGTTCGGATGTGAGGGCGTTGGATGCTGTCACATGCATGATCTTTGTGTGTATGTGTTTGTACGTCACATGATATATGTTGGGATAATGAGGTCAAGGCTGACTTTGTAATACTCGTCTTAGTCAAGATTATACCACCTTATCTAAGATGACATACCCACACCTTCAATGCAGCGGCACATATGTCATTCAGAATTACTAGATCAAATTTATAACCATGCACATGTGGTCACAAGTACACAGAATTGCCACAGCAGTCTTGACCTACTAAATAAGCCACTTGTCATGCACTCTGTCTGATATTCGCATGGAATATTCCAATGTTTGAATTCATGTGTTAGACTAGGTCAAATCCAAGGCCTTGTTTGGTAATTTGTACACCCTAATTTGCAGGTATGTGGTGCTTCTGTGTGCTACACACCACATTATGTTTGATAGTAGGTGTATGACCGTCCAGACTGCACATTACTGTACAATCCTGGATCCAATTATAGGTGTGACTATATCCATTTTGAATGTGTCCTCTCCCCAAATGGAAATGTGTACATGGGCAGATAATCATGTTTCAAATTGAAGAATCTCACATCACACCAATGCAGAAGGGGAGGGTTATTAAATATTGAAGAGTATACAGAGCACACTTGGGCCAGATGTCAGTGTTTGTGTAATATCATGACATTACAGAAAATATTATTCATACTATTGGGTTCCTAATTCATCGATTTGCCTAACGAGATCATAGGGTTACAACGTCAGCACTTGCTTAATGTTGTTGTGAATTCCTCAATGATTACTACACCAACTACATAATTTTATGCCCTTTGTTTCAGTGAACCCAGCTGGCCAAGGAATATCCACCGAGAATCAGGGGCAGGCAAGTGGAACCTCAGCGCGGAGGCGGGTATGAGTACATGATACCACCAGCCAGGAGGACGGAGATGAAGAACAAGTCAGGGGAAGTGCACCCATCCAGACCGAACCAACACCACCAGGCCAGGTGGAGGCTGTGGACATTGAAGGGGGAAGGCATTGAGGGGGGACTCCAACTTCCAGGGTGGGGAAGATAGTGGTTCCACCCCTAGCCAAGAAGAGGTGGAATTTGATGAAGGGTCTCCAAGGCAGGCGCCATCGCCGTCTGCAGCGACCACCAAACCCTCCCTAACTGCTGAGGCTCCCATTCCATCGGAGCCTCCACCTGCACCCCTGCCACTATTCCCCCTCCATGTGCCCACTCAGAAGAGCTGAGTGAGGCACCTACCCCCAACACCCCACATCCCTCTTGTTCAACCCAGACCCCTCCATGTACTGTCATTCCTCGAGCTGCATTCAAAGAACTTGTGATGGTATCTAAGGTTAAGGGGAATGTGTCCTCTCTGATCTTGCAGGAGATCTGAGATGAACTCCGTAAGCTCTGAGAGGCACAATCCTCTCGGAACTTACAGCAGATCTTTGAGGAACTCTGTATGTTCGGAGAGGCACAATCTCAGAAAATGGATCACCTCAGTGCCTCCATCTCTTCCTTGGTTCCTTGGGGCAACCCTACTGTCTGTGTTGCCCCAGCACACACCCCCGTAGTCGTGTCTCTTCTCTGACACACATCCTCTGGGGTGTCTGGTCCTGCACCGGCAAGTGAAGAGGAATCCACAGGTGCAGTGGACTTGAACATTATTGTGATAAACAATGAGGATGACCAGTGACTGGACTTTGGTTGGACTGGAGACTTTTTTTCCCCACCCCTTGTACACAGATTGGTTCCCCTGGTGCTTCCTGACATGTTTTATTTATGTTGCCCACCCTACTCCAAGTCCCCTTGCCCAATCTGACTTAAGACCCTATTTGATTTCCTTTCGCCCTTCCAAATGGACTGTGATTTTTTTCATTTTTACTGTATTCTCAGGAAATATTTCAAAAATTGACATCTCTGTGTTGTGTGTTTCATTAGATTTGTTATATTACAACTATTGCTGTTACATTGGTAGGTGTTTAGTTATGCTTTCAACATGATACCTTTGTACACAGGTGGTTCTACTACTATAAATGTCTTACAGACAAGTAGCAAAACATATGTGGTCTACCACCAGATGAACCAAATGACCATCATCAACTAGGACTCAACTCAATTGAAATGTGGAAAATATATTTTATTTACAAAGTGATTTTGAAAAAAAACATATCACAGTGATCATGGGGAGCTCTCTTGTGACTTCTACCATGTGGGTGCTGATGTAAGGGTGGCTGTGGTGCATCTTTCTGGGCAGGTGGGGAGATGCTTGGACAGGGGCTGATGGGGGCTGTACAGGTAGAGGAGGTGCCTGGACAGGGGGTGATGGTAGCTGTACAGGTGGAGGAGGTGCCTGGACAGGGGCTGATGGGAGCTGTGCAGTGAAAGGCATGTGCAAGGGTGGTGGTGGCTGTGAAGATTGGACTCTCCAAGTTGTGGTACAGGTTGGTGGATGTGATGTGCTGCAGATAGATGTGTTGGGTCCCCTCCTTCGGTTGACCTTGAAGGGAAACTTTGGATCAGTTTTAGCACGCCTTCCATCATCTTCATGGCCAAGGCATGGTGTTTTGCACTCTCTTCCCTATGGATAGATATGATGTCATTAATCTTCTTGGACATGTCTTGCCAAGATCTATCTATCCTGTCCCACACCTGGATCAGTCTGTCCAGCACTTGAGGGATTTGGTTCATGTCCTGCAGTTCACCTAGCATGTCTGACAGAGTGGCCCCTATAGCAATAATGTCCTGTGTCACATCAGCCTGCTGTTGGAAGAATTCCTCCTCCAATTGGCCACCATGACCATCTGCTTGCCCCTCCACAAGGAACGGCTGTGGATACGACCATCAGGTCTCAGGCTTTGAGGAGGAGAATGGTGCCAGGGGATACCTGCACCTCACCAGGGGTGGTAGATCCCTCAGATGGTTGATTGAATGCCTGGGATGCACTGTAATGGGAGGAGTGTGTAGGAGAACCAACCCATCTGACCTGGATGTGAGGGATGTGAGCGAGTGATGGCTGTGATAGGGTAGGTGAAAGCTGTGGCCTTTGACCCTGCCACCAGGTAGGTCGCTCCCCTCACCGCCACGCAACCCCCTGTGTGTGCCTGCATCTCGCTGCCGCTCGTAAGCACTGTGTCCTGACTACTGCTTCTCTGCCTGGGCCCCCTTGCCTTCTGTGACCACTGTGCCCGTCTGTTCCGCGCTGCACCCTTGATTGTTTGTGCCCACTGCCCCTGCCACCTTTTGCCTTCTGTGACCACTGTGCCCTTGTTCCGCGCTGTACCCTTGATTTTGTTTGTGCCCACTGCCCCTGCCACCTTTTGCCTTCTGTGACCACTGTGCTCTTTGTTCCGTGCTGTACCATTGATTTATTTGTGCCCACTGCCCCTGCCACCTTTTCCTTCTGTACCCACTGAGCCCGTTATTTTTTCCTTAGGACCCCCTCTCCTCGGTCCCGTTGCCTCCGTGTCCTCCGCTGCTCATTTCCCCCCGCTGTTCCTGCGGGCCCGCCCCCTTGCTTCCCATTGGCTGCCCCGCTCCCACCTCCCAGCTGCTCCTCCCTCCCTCTCCCCCTCATATGGAGGCCGCGCAGCGGTAGAGAGAGCGACCTTTGACCCTGCCACCAGGTAGGTCGCTCCCCTCACCGCCACGCAGCCCCCTGTGTGTGCCTGCATCTCGCTGCCGCTCGTAAGCACTGTGTCCTGACTACTGCTTCTCTGCCTGGGCCCCCTTGCCTTCTGTGACCACTGTGCCCGTCTGTTCCGCGCTGAACCCTTGATTGTTTGTGCCCACTGCCCCTGCCACCTTTTGCCTTCTGTGACCACTGTGCCCTTGTTCCGCGCTGTACCCTTGATTTTGTTTGTGCCCACTGCCCCTGCCACCTTTTGCCTTCTGTGACCACTGTGCCCTTTGTTCCATGCTGTACCCTTGATTTATTTGTGCCCACTGCCCCTGCCACCTTTTTCCTTCTGTACCCACTGAGCCCGTTATTTTTTCCTTAGGACCCCCTCTCCTCGGTCCCGTTGCCTCCGTGTCCCCCGCTGCTCATTTCCCGCCGCTGCGTCCCTACGGCCCGCCCCCTTGCTTCCCATTGGCCGCCCCGCTCCCACCTCCCAGCTG